>NC_079313.1:8396757-9859257 GCF_029931775.1 Euleptes europaea
TTAAAATTCATAGGAAAACATGGAGCATTTTCTCGGTTGTATCATGATTCAGGCGAGCCCCCTTCCTTTATTCTCCTCCCCTTATTTTTGGTCATAAAATTCATAGGAAATAATCAAGCAGATTCATACGAGTACTGTTCCAGGCTCGGACTGCAGCCGAGCAAAATTTCTTTGCTTCCATCCTTGCCCTGTTTTATTTTGTTTCAACAAGATTATTCTGGATTCATACAGGATCGTGTTGAAACCATACTGGCTGTTGGGCATGTGCAGAACACAGATGAATTCACCGAGGCCTCCTGGACATAACTGCGGCAGAGCCCCTCTGTCTGGATCCCTATTTGTTTCCCAATCAAGTCTGGTATAAAACCAGATTTGGCTACTATTGGGGAAAGTCTAGTCATTCTAATTGAGACTTAGTGTGGTGTAGTGGTTAGAGTGACAGGCTAAGACTGGAGAGGCCTGTGTTCAAATTGTTTCTCAACCACAAAGCTAACAGGGTGACCAATTACTCTCTCTCTCTTTCTCTCTCTCTCTCTCCCCTCGCTTAACCTACCGTGCAGGGTAATTGTGAGGGTAAAGTGGAGGAGAGAGTCCTGTAAGCTGCCTAGAGGTACTTGGAGGGAAAAAAGCAGGATAAACATGTGATTGACTCACTAAGTGACTTACATTTTCTCAACCTAATGTACCTCACAGGGTTGTTGTGAGGATAAAAAGGAGAAACAGAGAGCCACATATACTGCCCTTGGAAATTATCCTTACAGATTTTTCTTACAACTTAGGAGAAACTGTAGGGATAATTTCAAGTTCTTCCTCTGTTGACCCCCAAATCTCCATTTTGACTTTTTTCCTCCTTTGTGTGAATCCATCTGGCCGTTTCTAAATTTCATGCAGTTTTTCTGCCTCCTCGCACTGAATTTCCCCTGCACGACATGTGCATTTTCCAGCATGATCTGTGTCTTGGTTAAACCAGACTGATACGATGTATGTACGTTGTTGTATGTATGAATGAGAATCAAGACCTCGGAAGGGGGCTCGGTAATGCAAAATGAATCCATAGAATGGACAGCAAAGAACCGAAACCTCCAGCAAAAAAAGAAACAAATAGGGGGGGAAAGAAAGGAAATGGCAAACCGTTCTGCAAATGCCAGGGGTGTTTAACAAGCCTTCGGAGACTTAGAATAATGACTTCCTTCTCTTGGTCAACAGGAGAATTGGGCAGGGAGTCCTTGCAGAATATCAGATAGTACATGTAGGGTTGCTAGCCTTGGGGCCTAGAGATATCCTTGAATTACAACTGATCTCCAGATGACAGGGGTCAGTTCTTCTGGAGAAAATGACTGCTTTGGAGGGTGGACTGTATAGCATTATACCTAGGGTTGCCAGATCCCTCTTCGCTACCGGTGGGAGGTTTTTGGGGCAGAGCCTGAGGAGGGGGAGTTGGGGAGGGGGGACTTCAATGTAGGGTTGCCACCAGGTCCCTCTTCACAACCAGCTGGAGGTTTTTGGGGCGGAGCCTGAGGAGGGCGTGGTTTGGGGAGGGGAGGGACTTCAATGCATCGAGTCCAGTTGTCAAAGGCGGCCATTTTCTCCAGGTGAACTGATCTCTATCGGCTGGAGATTAGTTGTAATAGCAGGAGATCTCCTTCTACTACCTTGAGGTTACAATAAACACGATGTGTACTGAAATAAGGTATGCAATCCTAAAGGAAATAATACTCGGTACACAGCCACTGATAATTACAAATATTCACTACTGTAATTTCAACATAAACATCAATGTGTATACAAGTTACCAACTTTTCACATTCAATTAACCTGTCTTTGGTTATAAATTCAGTTCACGGTGATCCTGGAATCAGAAAACACTGCTGGTAATAAGTCAAGCGTTCCGGAGAGATGGTCTATATATGTTTTCAAGCAATTTAGTCCTGTTGTGATAGAAAGATGCACACAGAGTTGCGATCAGCTGGTTGGTGCTGGCCAATCACGTAGCTGGAATCCCGCTTGCAGGATCGGCTGGTTAGCCTGAATCTTCCATCTGCTGTATCAGCTAGCGTGGACTATAAATTACTGGTGCTGTGCATCACAGATGATAATATTGCACGAAGATATAACAAGATTCTGGTATATACTTGTTTCACATTGACTTGCTTCCTCAGACTGTGCAATTTAATCTGACTGCAACATTGCAGTTCATAAGATGACTCCTAGGAGTCATAAATAGCTGACAAGTCACTGTGGGCAGCGGAAAGGCAGTATAAATATTTTAAAAGCTAAATTAAAATATTTAATGATAATTTTATCGGGTGGCTGAAGAGGAGAGTGCCTCTGAACACGTACAGAGTGGTTTTTGTTTTTTTGTTTTTTTATTGTTGTATAGGCCTATTCTAAGTTAGTGACTATTCAGGTCAAATGGTACATCTTATGTGCGGGGTTTCATTCCATGAAATCTTTTTTTTTTAAACCCAGCTGTTTAGGTTTTGGCCCCTGTAGGGTTGGTTTTAAGAGTGAGATGCCATGGCGTTGGCAGTATAAATCCAAATTAAGTTTTGCCCTGGGTATGCGCTTGCATCATACCCAAACATATTAATGCATTTCCACAAAATTCGACAGGGACCCGTAGCCAATCCTGACCTCCAGCGGTCATTTACGCGGCATACATGTATTTGCAAACTTTTTCGGTTTGCACATGACTTATCTCCGACCCATAATGTGCGAATGCATCCCAAATAGATCTGAAAGCGAGCATTGACCAGGCTGATTTGTGAAACATCTCAGCAAGAGAGCGAAAATTCGGTGTGGTGCAGCAGCGCGTTGAGAACCCGAGCTCTGGTCTAGACCAGGGGTGTCAAACATACGGTCCATGGGTCAGATCCGGCCCCTTAAGAGCTCTTATCTGGCCCGCGAACCAGCCGAGGCAGCCACACACACACCCAACTCTCAATCTGGACTGGTGTGGCCTGGCGAGGTGTGGCCCAGCCTGACCAAGTGACATCCGGCCCTTATAAAAAATGAGTTTGACACCCCTACTGTAGAAATTTTCATTTCCTTCCTTCCTATCATGCTCTCTCTCTCTCTGTTCACTCCCTCTCCCAGTTTTATCATCGCCCACTCCCCCCCCCCACGTTGTTAGATTTGCCCACGGAGTTTGGCCACATCCAATGAGGACCTGCACATGAATACATGAAGCTGCCTTCTACTGAGTCAGACCCTTGGTCCATCAAAGTCAGTATCGTCTACTCAGACCGGCAGCGGCTCTCCAGGGTCTCAGGCCAAGGTCTTTCCCATCACCTACTTGCCTGGTTCCTTTAACTGGAGATGCCTGGGATTGATCCTGGGACCTTCTGCATGCCAAGCAGATGCTCTACCACTGAGCCATGGTCCTTCCAAGCCTCTCGTGGTGCCCTTTTTCAAAGGTAAGCACGCTTGAGAGGGAGCTGGTGGTTTTGGAGTGTATGAAGCACTGCCCCAGTGACCTAGATCCATGGTGGGGGGGGGGTTGAGGAGTTGTTGAGGAAAAAGAGAAGACTGGAGAGAGTAAAGGAGAGAGAAGAAGAGTTTTCCAAATCTCTTAAAGGGCACCGTTTTATTTACACTGGACAGCCAGAGGGAAACAGTAGAGTTAACCCGACAAATTATTTTGCTGCATCTAAGATAAACAATTTTTTGATGATAATCTGGGCAGGGGTCTGTTGTGGCTGTTGTGAATCAGGAGTTTTCTGGTTTGAATCTCAGCACTGTTGTGTGCTTGAGCCCGAGGCATACCATGCTTTATCAACCTCTGTGCCCCCCCCCAATCGGCACTAAGTGGGGATAATAACTGACCTACCTTACAGGGTTATTGCAAAGATTACCGAGTGAATGTATGTGAAGTATGTTCTGACTAATGCTATATATTGCTCCTTTCGCAGCTAAGCTGCCTATCAGGAAGTCCCTGGTTCCAGTCTCGCCTCCGCCAGCTTGGATTAAGCAAGCCCACATGCTCTCTCTCACTCTCAATTCCATAATAATAATAATAATAACAACAGTGACCTACTTCGCAAGTCTGTTGTGGTGACGATAGAGATAATGGATGCAAACAACTCGCATTATGTAATTATTGATTATTGATCTGGTGAAATCAACGGACGGGAAGTTGATGTACGAGAGGCAGAAGGGAAGAGATTAATCTCTGCCCTGAAGGGTTTGCAATCAAAATGTTAAGGGAAGCGAAGACAGTGAGGGGAGTAGAAAGGCAAGAGAAACAGAAGAGTTGTGGTGAAAGGACAGAGCTGGGGCTGTGGCTCAGTGGTAGAGCATCTGCTTGGCATGCAGAAGGTCCCAGGTTCAATCCCTATTATTTCCAGTTAAAGGGACCAGGCAAGTAGGTGATGTGAAAGACTTCCGCCTGAGACCCTGGAGAGCCGCTGCCGGTCTGGGAAGACAATACTGACTTTGATGGACCAAGGGTCTGATCCAGTATAAGGCAGCTTCATGTGTTCAAGTTCGAATTTCACCACTATTAATAAAGGATCTCAGGGGTCTTACCGAAGACTCTTCTCTGCCAGAGAGACCCTGGAGTAGTCAGCACCGACAATACTGAACGAGGTGAACCAAGGGCCTGATGCAGTCTGAGTGCCAGGTTCAATCCCCGGCATCTCTGGCTAAAGGATAAGGTGTTACCAATGGCCTTTCTCAGTCTGGGGCCTGGAGAACTGCTGCTGGTCAGAGTTGGCAATACCAAGCTAGGGTGAAGCCGCCGCAGATGTCCGTGAACATGTTGCAAATGCAATTTCATGTGTTCGGGCTTGGTCCCAACAGGGATGTGGTTAGAGGGGTGGAAATCTTCCGGCTTCCCCTCTAGACGCCCCGTTCACACCATAGTCTGGAGAAGAGGTTTGTGGGTCCCGTTTTGCTCTTCCCTCCATACCCCCACACCCCCATGCTTGACAAGATGGAAAGTTGGCTGTTGGAAATCTAGGGTGGTTTTGTTTTTTTTAAGTAACCAAAACAGGCAGAGAAGGGAGCAGAAGCTACAGATGGTAATTTTTTACTCTGGAAAGTGGTTTTAGGATGGAACTGGGAGAGATTCTTTGATCAGTAAACTTGAATGATACCCACTAAATTACGGAGGGGCTAGAAACTTTGTTCCACTTGCTTTTGGGGGGGGGTGGCTCATAAAGATCCATAAAACTGGCCAGCAAAACCAGCAGCGCCCCTTTCAAACCTTGGGCAGGTTTGGGGTAGTTTTAAAGTGAGTGTGCAAACACTGGCTTCCTCAATTGTGACAAACAGATGTTGTGTTCAGGAAACCAAGGAGGAAAAAAATAAGTAAAGTTATTTATTTTTCCTTCTATGACCAAAAAAAGAAAAAGAAAAAAACACCCCTTCTAGCATAGGGAAAATGTTATGGACTAGTGACTTAGATTGACAAGCTGGATCAGGGGACTAGAGCAACTGCCCTATGAGGAGCGGTTAAAATGCTAAGGGCTGTTTAGCTTGCAAAGAAGGTGGTTAAGGGGAGACATGACAGAGGTCTACAAAATTATGCATGGTTTGGAGAGAGTGGACCGGGAGAAGCTTTTCTCCCTCTCCCATAATACTAGAACGCGGGGTCATCTGCTGAAGCTGGAGCAAAGGAAGTATTTCTTCAAACAACGCATAGTTAAATTGTGGAACTCCCTGCCCCAGGATGTGCTGATGGCCGCCAACTTGGAAGGCTTTAAGAGGGGAATGGACATGTTCATGGAGGAGAGGGCTATCCATGGCTACTAGTCAAAAGGGATCCTAGTCATGACGCATCCCTATTCTCTCCAGGATCAGAGGAGCATGCCTATTCTTTTAGGTGTTATGGAACACAGGTAGGATAATGCTGCTGCAGTTGTCTTGTTTGTGGGCTTCCTGGAGGCACCTGGTTGGCCGCTGTGTGAACAGACTGCTGGATTTGATTGACCTTGGTCTGATCCAGCATGGCCTTTGTTATGATCTTATGATTCTGGGTGCTCATGGGTCACAGTGAGGAGCTAGTGAGATGATGCTTATTTTTCTTTTCTTTTGTCTGGGGCCTAGAGTTTGACTCCCTTCCTTTACCTAGTTTGAAGTCTTTGGGCCAGAATTTTAAAGCAGATTGTCTATCCAAGAATATGGACATTGACCAGTGTTGGCAATCTCCCTAGGGTTGCCAGTTCTGGGGTTGGGAAATTCCTGGAGATTTGGGGGTACAGCCTGGGGATGGCTGGTTTTGGGGAGGGGCCTCAGTTGGGTTGCCAATCTCGAGTTGGGTAGCTGGAGATCTCCCACTATTACAACTGATCTCCAGGTGATAGAAATCAGTTCCCCTGGAGAAAACGGCCGCTTTGGCAACTGGACTCTTTGGCATTGAAGTCCCTCCCCTCTACAAACCCTGCCCTCCTCAGGCTCCACCCCAAAAATCTCTGGGTATTTCCCAACCTGGAGCTGGCAACCCTAGACCTCAGAAGGGTATAATGCCATAGAGTCCACCCTCCAAAGCAGCCATTTTCTCCAGGGGAACTGATCTCTGTAATCTGGAGATTGTTTGTAATTCTGGGAGATCTCCAATGCTCGCCTGGAGATTGGCAACCCTACATCTCCCCCATCCATCATCACTGAAAGCTAGTCCATCTAGAAGTTTGGCAATGCTTTTCACCACTCATGGATTTTGGCCTTACGAGGCCATCCGAAGACAAAGAATGCCGCTGTGTTTTGCAACCTGAATAAATGTTATGCAAATAGATTTGTGAAAAGGAGGCAGGTGAAGTAAACTGGTTTTAGATGTTGGGGGGGCATACAGGGCACTCAAAACTCAACCACCAGTGGATAGCAAGCATTGTGTAGTGGTTAAGAGCGGTGGTTTGGAGGGGTGGACTCTAATCTGGAGAACTGGGTTTGATTCCCCACTCCTCCACATGAGCAGCGGAGGCTAACCTGGTGAACCGGGTTGGTTTCCCCACTTCTCCACATCAAGCCAGCTGGGTGGCCTTGGGCTAGTCACAGTTCTCTTAGAGCTCTCTCAGCCCCACCTACCTCACAGGTGAAGGTGATTGTAAGCCGGTTTGATTCTCCCTTAAGTGGTGGAGAAAGTCCCATATAAAAACCAACTCTTCTGCTTCTTCTTCAAAAAGCATCGTGATAGATGGTCTTTACAGAGTCAATGTGATGTAGTGGATGGTTGAGGATCTGGGAGCCTCTGGTTCGAATCCCCACTCTGTCAGGGAAGCTCTCTGGGTGACCTTGGGCCAGTCACACACTCTCAGGTTGGCCTACCTTGCAGGGTTTTGAGGATAAAATGGAGGAAAGGAGAACAATTTAAGCCATTTCGGATCCCCGTTGGGGAGAAAGGTGTGGTAGAAATATAATAAGTAATAAATAGGACGTAGAAATTAGAGGACAGAACAATCTTGGGCTCAAAAAGGAAACACCCTAAATGCTACCTTGAGGGCTTTGGAGAACAGGTGACGTAATAACCTCAACAACTGTAGTGTTTTCACTTTAAAACCCAAAGCAGGTTTCTAGTCCCTTTGACTGGAACCAAATAGGTGGACGATGCCTCCTGAAATACCAGCTGCTGAGCTATGTGCTGCAGCCTAATTTCTCGCAAACGGGGACTAACGCTTCAGAGCCAGCGTGATATAGGAGAGCATGCTTGGTATAGTGGTTACGAGCAGTGGTTTGGAGTGGTGGACTCTAATCTGGAGAACCAGGTTTGATTCCCCACTCCTCCACATGAGTGGTGGAGGCTAATCTGGTGAGCCGGGTTGGTTTCCCCATTCTTCTACATGAAGCCTGCTGGGTGACCTTGGGCTAGTCACAGCTCTCTTAGAGCTTTCTCAGCCTCACCTACCTCACAGGGTGGCTGTTGTGGGGAGGGGAAGGGAAGGCGATTGTAAGCCGGTTTGAGTCTGCCTTAAGTGGTAGAGAAAGTCAGCATATAAACACCAGCTATTCTTCTTCTTCTCCTGCACCCAGGTCCTTGTTCTTCCTCATGGCAAGCAGGAAGGGAGTAAACTGAGTAACCCTTGAGTCCTGGTTTTCTGAATTTCCATATTGCAAAATGCCACTTTTCTGGGGGCAGAGTTTTAATTTTGATGCAATACACACTGCTGTTATGAAGGCGAGAGTCCTCACGGATCCCTCGATGCTGCTCTGAGCTTCGCACGCCCGTCTTTTCACTCCTTACGTAAGAGAATCCAGTGCCACAGTTGTGTGTATGTTGAGTTTTCTTTTCTCGGTGCACCGTTTTTCATGCTGTTCACTTTGGACGAAAATGCACAGTTGCTTTAGCCTCCTTTATTCTCTGTTTCAGCCAGGATTCAGCCAAGATCGAATGCATGCGTTTTCGCCGGACTTCTTTCAATCCTGGCTGAATCCTGGCTGAAACAGGGAATAAAGGAGGCTAAAGTGACCATGCGTTTTCGCCCTTTGTCTGCTTTGGTGTTTCCGCAGTTTGGCGGGTTCCTGGTTTTTTTTCCCCTTGAGGAGGGCCATAAGGGCCCCTGAGAGGTGGCTTCCTAAGGCCCAGATTTTCTCTCGAGGAGACTCTATTTTTCCCTTCATAGTCCTTTGACCTTAGGCAGATGATGAGAGGAAGGGCATCTTGGCCATCTTCTGGGCATGGAGTAGGGTCACTGAGGGTGTGGGGGGAAGGTAGTTGTGAGTTTCCTGCATTGTGCAGGGAGTTGGACTAGATGATCCTGGTGATCCCCTTCCAACTCTATGATTCTATGGTAATTAGATGCATCACTGTATGAGGTTTTTATATCTGACTATAGACAAATGTGAAGTTCTGATGAAGATCTTTACGAAACGGGATTAGGAGCCAGCAACCCGTCGATACTGAAGAGATGATGGGGAGGGGCCATGGCTCAGAGGTAGAGCATCTGCTTGGCACGCAGAAGGTCCCAGGTTCAATCCCCGGCATCTCCAGTTAAAGGGACCAGGCAAGTAGGTGATGTGAAAGACCTCCGCCTGAGACCCTGGAGAGCCGCTGCCAATCAGAGTAGACAATACTGACCATGATGGACCAAGGGTCTGATTCAGTAGAAGGCAGCTTCATGCGTTCGTGATTTACAGCTTTATTTAATAACTGACCTACTGGGGTTGAATCGTTGAAGAAATATCCACAACATACGGAAGAACAAACTTAAAAGGATTGCAACAGAACTCTTGATTCTGTGTCAGTAGAACTATTGTGGATTGTAACCTTGGATGTATTTTAGTCAGCGTATATAGGTAGTCATCATGTTTGTCCATGATAAATTATATTTATGAGTACATGTCTCTCAGCCACATACTTTGGTATTTTGAGGCCATTTCTCTCCCGCCGTCCCACTTTGTTGCGGCTGACAGAATGCAGCGGGGTTTCCAAATTTCTGTTTTGCAAGATACCTTGGCCCGGCTGAATTGTTGCACAGGATTCTGGGATATATTATGGGGGCACTCTTTTGCTGCCCACAGGTTTGGGGCTTATCACCATAGTGGAATCTGGGGTCTGGGTAACTGGGCGGATGCTCTGACCAGGTGTTCACTGATCTCTCCCAAAGTTGCGGGAGACCCCCCCCCCACTAACATCTGGGAAGCCCAGGTTCGAATTTCCACGCTGCCGTGGAAGCTTACTGGGTAGGGTTGCCAACCTCCAGGCACTAGCTGGAGATCTCCTGCTATTACGACCGATCTTCAGGTGACGGAGATCAGTTCCCCTGGAGGAAATGGCCGCTTTGGCAACTGGACTCTATGGCATTGAAGCCGCTCTCCTCCCCAAACCCTGCCCTCCTCAGGCTCTGCCCCAAAAACCTCCTGCCAGTGGCGAAGAGGGACCTGGCAACCCTAATAATAAAGCAAACCAGGAAAAACAAAAAAAACCAAATCAGGGGTATAAAAACAGCACAAAGCCTTCAGCAGCCTTAAATGATATTCAGGTAGGGTGTTGGACTGGAATTTGGAATCCCTGGGTTCAAATCCCCCACTCAGCCATGAAGCTTGTTGGGTGCCTTTGGGCCAGTAAGTCTCTCTCGGCCCAACCTACCTCACAGGGTTGTTGTGAGGATAAAACAGGGGGGGTGAAAGAGCCACCTAGGCCGTTGTGAGCACGTTGGGGTAAGGATAGGATTAGCAGCCCCAGGCTGGATATTTTGGGGGCGGAGCCTGAGGAGGACGGGGTTTGGGGAGGGGAGGGACTCCGATGCCATAGAGTCCAATTGCCAAAGCGGCCATTTCCCTATCTCTGGCAACCCTATCTCTGTGGCAATATGGGGCAATCTCCCATTCCTTGTGGGAGCATGTAGGCCAAAGTCTGTGGTTGGAGGCTGCGGCTGCCCCGCCCGGCTGCCCCTCAACGCCAGCCCTGCAGAGACACGACAGAATCAGTTGCCCTCAGAGAAAGCTGGCGGGGAGGGAGATACCAACTAGAAGCTGTACCTGTAAAAAAAATAATTTTATTTGTCGTGGCACACCTGAGTGGCTGCGCTCGGACCAGAATCCGTTATCCGGTTTCCGGTTTTGTTTGGCCGAGTCAGGAAAGTGGCTGGCGGGGTGAGGCAAGGCTTGGGGAGGGACATGGGCGCCCCCCCCCCAATCTCCTAGTGCGTGGGAACACTTCTGGGGCACAGCAAGTGATGGGGGGGGGAGAAATTGGCCCCGCATTCGTAACGCTTCGCGGGGAAGCGAATCGATGCCGTGGAAAGAAGACACCCCGAGGAATGGAAGGAAATGGCAATTAATATCAACATGCCTGCTGGTTCAAGGCCAGGGAACCAACAGGGATTTGTGAGGACATTAGGGGGGGGGGTCCAAGGCATTAGGGAGGAAACTATGGGATAACTAGGACAGGAGGAAAAAGTCTCTGGCAACTGATGCTTCACTGCCCTTCTTGTAAAGAAAAAAAACACCTTGAGCATCCTTCACTTTGGAGAAACGGCAGCCTGCCTTTGAAGGGACACACTTTTTTTTTTTAGAAGAAGAAGAGTTGGTTTTTATATGCCCACTTTCTCGACCACTTAAGGGAGAATCAAACCGGCTTACAATCCCCGTCCCTTCCCCTTCCCACAGCAGATACTACACGAGGGGTCTGAGAGAGCTCTAAGAGAGCTGTGACTAGCCCAAGGTCACCCAGCTGGCTTCATGTGGAGGAGCGGGGAAACCAACCCAGTTAACCTGATTAGCTTCCGCCGCTCATGTGGAGGAGTGGGGAATCAAACCCGGTTCTCCAGATCAGAGCCCACCGCTCCAAACCACCGCTCTTAACCACTATACCCCGCTGGCTCCTTTTAGGAGTCCTGTTCCCCACAGTAGGGGTGAGGGATTCCCCCATCCCCTGTTCCCACCGCTGAGAAAATTTCTTTAAATTTAAATTTTAAAATATGCAATGCTGCAGGCGGGAGAAACTTTTAAAAAACCCTGCAGCATTGCATGCTGCGCTATGTAACTTTGGGTGGAAAAAAAAGTCTAAGTGGCATAGGGTAGCTCTAGGGATTGCCGGAAAGTCAATGGTTTTTACCATAGAGTTTCTGGCCATTCCTAGAGCTTCTTAGGTGGCTTTTTTTTTTTAACTGGAAGTGATTTGGTGCCGCAGCTGACATTGCAGCAGATGTAAGGGTTCCTCCAGAGGGTACAAGCCTCAGCAACTTTTCTTTTAGAAATTAACCACCTCTCTTCTCCTTGTGCTTGATCACCTGCCCTCAAAAAAACCTGTATCTAATGCATTTTTATTCCACCCTTATTTAGGATTGCCAGTCTCCAGGTGTGGGGCTGGAGATCTGCTATTACAACAGAGATCAGTTCCCCTGGGGAAAATGGCTGCTTTGGAAGGTGGACTCTATGGCATTGAAGTCCTTCCCCTCCCTAAACCCGCCCTACTCAGGCTCCGCCCCCAAAACCTCCTGCAGGTGATGAAGAGGGACCTGGCAACCTATATGTAGGGTTGCCAGGTCTCTGTTCGCCACCGGCGGGAGGTTTTTGGGGTGGAGCCTGAGGAGGGTGGGGTTTGGGGAGGGATTTTAACGCCATAGAGTCCAATTGCCCAAACAGCCCTTTTCTTCAGGGGAACTGATCTCTATCGGCTGGAGATCAGTTGTAATAGCAGGAGATCTCCAGCTAGTACCTGGAGGTTGGCAACCCTACCAATATGTCACCCTTCCTCACTGGCCAAAACGGGGGGGGGGGCCTCCTCCATCATCTTGGCTGTTTTTAGGAATTTCTGCATAAACCCACTTTCCTCCTTTACCGAGGATACGCTGGATAGATCTCTGCTCAAGGTTTCCTTTCCTGAGTGAGCAAAGCCGTAGGAGGTGCCCCCGTGACGGGCACCCCAAGGTGGAGCAAGGGGTTGTTTGTCTTCTGCCCCAAGCCCTGTATTAGTTTAGAGCAATATCCAAGGAATGGTGCCAGTTAATCTGGAAGCACAGTGGGCGGCGGTGGGGAGAGGAGAATTTGCAGATGAGTTGGCAGGGCACGCCCTGAGCTGCGTATGCCCGCTCGGCAGGAATGTGGATCGTCTGCCACAGCCGGTGCCAAAGCCGTCCCGAGGTGCAGGCGTTGCCCGTTCTACTGAAACCTTTCGGGTGTCGCCACGCATAAGTCACGGGGTAATTGTTTAGGAAGCCAGATTTCTTTTTTACTGCAGGCCGGGTCACGGGGAAGGAGTGATATAATGAGGTATTGAGTAGGGTTGCCAGCTCCGTAGGGTTGCCAACCTTCAGGGGGCGGCTGGAGATCTCTTGGGATTACAACTGATCTCCAGGCGACAGAGATTGCTTCCCCTGGAGAAAATGGCCGCTTTGGAAGATGGACCCTGGTGGCATTATATCCCACTGAAGTCCCTCCCCTCCTTCCTCAGGCTCCACCCCCAGAATATCTAGGTATTTCCCAACCCGGAGCTGGCAACCCTACAGCTCCAGGAAAGGGAAATTCCTGGAGATTTGGGGGATGGAGTCTGGAGAGGGTGGGGTTTGGGAAGGGGAGGGACTTCAGTGGGGTATAACGCCATAGAGTCCACCTCCCGATACGGCCATTTTCTCCAGGTAAACTGATCTCTATCGGCTGGAGATAGTTGTAATAGCGGGAGATCTCCAGCTACTACCTGGAGGTTGGCAGCCCTACTTCACACACACACACACACACACACACACACACACAATCACATGAAGCAGCGACCGGTGCGTCTCAAGGTGGGAGCAATCGACACCTGGAGCGATCTCACTGTCATTATTTTCTGGTATTTATTTAATTCATACCCCACCTTTCTCCCTAAAGCGGCCCATGTCGTTCTTCTTTCCTCCATTTTATCCTCACGACAACATTTTGAGGTAGGCTAGGCTGAGAGTGTGTGACTGGCCCATGGTCACGGAGCAAGCTTCCAGGGAAGAGTGGAGATTTGAACCTGGGTCTCCCAGATTCTAGTGTTGGGGGATTCCTTTTCCCTAGTACGTTTTCCTCCTGCACTTACCCTAAGGAGCTCAAAAAATGGCACATGTGGTTTTCCTTTCTTCATGCTATTTTCTCTCAGCGCCCTTGTAAGGTAGACCAGAATGAGAGAGAATGGCTGTCTTGAGTTCTCTTGGCGGGGATTTGAACCCAGATCCTAGCCCAAGAGTAACCATTCCGCTGATACGGGTGTTCTTCTCTCCGCCTCTCTCATGGACAGGCTCATTCATATGTCTGTGGAAGTGAAATTCCTGGAGGGGCAGATACATCCTCACTCTAATGTGCATGTCTTTGAGCGCACGCGCATGGTCCTGAACTAATGGCACATTGTTTGTCTTACGCATGCTTTTCACCTCTCTGAAAACAACTCTTGCTGAGCGCATTACAATCAATCCTTTAATAACTCCCAGCTAGTTCCTTTGTGACTAAACATTCTAGGAAGTAGAGAGAATGTGGAGCAGTCTCCTGTCTCCGGTTGGCAACTGCAGCAGAGATGCTGGTCGCTTTCCAGAAGTTCACAAAACCGGGTACAAACAGGGTTGCCAACCTCCAAGCTGTGGCTGGAGATCTCCCGCTATTACATCTGATCTCCAGCCGACAAAAATCAGTTCACCTGCAGAAAATGGTCCCCTTTGGAAGGTGGACTCTATGGCTTTATGGCCCATTGGAGCCCCTCCCCTCCCCAAACCCCGCCCTTCTCAGGCTAACCCCCCCCCCCAAATCTCCAGGGGTTTCCCAACCCAGAGCTGGCAACCCTAGGTACAAAGGCAGCAGCCTCCCCCTGTTGCTTGTACTCAGTGTTTGGTACTCGGGGGTAGACTGCATCGGAACATGGAGGTTCCATTTGTCTATAACGGCTTGTTGGCCTATATTTCCACATATGCTTGACTGGAGAAACATTTGATCTGTCTCCTGGCTTTTCTGCAGAGGGAACGAAACTTAGAAACAGCTTTTTTTTCCCCTTCCTTCTTTCCTGCCCTGCTGGGCTAATCCAGCTGAGTGGGTGTTATGCAAGTGCCTTGGGAAGTTACATTGGAGGCAGAAAAGTATGTCAGTAGGGCAGCATGACTCCATGCGCTTGGCGCAAGCCTGACGGACAGGCCCGACACCCAACGGCATCCGCCACTGAGTCAACAAGCAGGCCCGGCGGCCCAATGGGCGCGTGTGGCCGGGGCGGGCCCCTTCCCTCCGGATCCCGCTTGTACGTCAGCGACATGTTTAGCAGGT
This sequence comes from Euleptes europaea, assembly GCF_029931775.1. Classification (NCBI taxonomy): domain Eukaryota; kingdom Metazoa; phylum Chordata; class Lepidosauria; order Squamata; family Sphaerodactylidae; genus Euleptes; species Euleptes europaea. The sequence continues at coordinate 8,411,401 of NC_079313.1, forward strand.
GGCGGTTATATAACTGTGCGCGGTTGCAGCCTCCCTGCGCCAACCACAACAAGAAAGCCTCGGGAGAAGTTGGGCAAGAGAGAGAGAGATTGCCCAGGCATAAGGGACACAGTTTCCTTGATGCGGACGTCTTGCCTCTTTTCAATTTAGAATCATAGAATCGTAGAGTTGGAAGGGACCACCAGGGTCATCTAGTCCAACCCCTTGCCCAATGCAGGAAATTCACAACTACCTCCCCCCCACACACACCCCTAGTGACCAGAAGATGGCCAAGATGCCAATTTGTTGTGGGAGGCAGGAAGAGGGGAGAAAAGAAGCATGGGGGGGGGAACCCAGTGGGAACTTTTGATTTTCCTGTTGTAACTAATTTGATTCCTTTGGCAGGATAAGCCTTCCGACCCCGGGTGGCCATGCTTTGGCTAAGCCTACCATAGGGCTGCCAACTTCCAGGTAGAAGCTGGAGATCTCCCGCTATTACAACTGATCTCCAGCCAACAGAGATCAGTTCCCCTGGAGCAAATGGCCGCCTTGGCAATTGGACTCTATGGCCTTGAAGTCCCTCCCCTCCCCAAACCCCGCCCTCCTCAGGCTCCACCCCCAAATCTCCAGGTATTTCCCAGCTTGGAGCTGTCAACCCTAGCCTACCAACTTGTTTCCCAATTTCCTTTGTTCCTTATACAGGAAGATTATTGGGGCCATGGCTCAGCGGCAGAGCATCTGCTTGGCATGCAGAAGGTCCCAGGTTCAATCCCCGGCATCTCCAGTTAAAGGGACCAGGCAAGTAGGTGATGCGAAAGACCCCTGCCTGAGACCCTGGAGAGCCGCTGCCGGTCTGAGTAGACAATACTGACTTTGATGGACCGAGGGTCTGATTCAGTAGAAGGCAGCTTCATGTGTTCAAGGTTGTCAACCTACCGGTGAGGTGTGGAGATCTCCCAGAATTACACCTGATCTCTAGATTACAGAGATCAGTTCATCTGGAGAAAAGGGCAGTTTCAAAGGACAGACTATGTGGCATTATACCCCACTATGGATGCCAGTCTACAGGTGGGACCTGGGGATCCCCTGGAGTTAGAGATCATCTCCAGACTACAGAGATCAGCTCCCCTGGAGAGAATGGCTGCTTTGGAGGGTGGACTCTATGGCACTGTACCCACTGAGGTCCCTCCCTTCCCCAAACCCCACCTTCCTCAGGCTCCACCCCCTAAATCTCCAGGTCTTTCCCAACCTGGAGCTGGCAACCCTATGGAAGTTAGTTTTATTGGGTTTTTTAGAAGGTTTTGGACCCTGGGTTGGGACAGCCCAACCTTGCATGCAGGGATTCAGTCTGGGAAGCACTCTGCACACTGATTTCCATCTCTTGTGGAGAGTCCGAGGAAGAAAAAGCCAAGAGGCCCAAAACTCTTCAGGGACAGCTGCATTCACACCTTTTATAATTTTTTTAAATTGATTGATACTTTTGAAAATTCGTTTTGAGTGTTTACACCCAACCAACATTCTCCGGTCCCTTTGAATCTCAATTTGGTACATATCAACGAAAGATAAGCTCCGCCATTACCAGCATAAATTGAACTGCGGCAAAATATCCAGGAAAAATAAATTTATTGGCGGTCTGTACACTTAAGGTTGCCAACTGAGGGTTGGGAAATTCCTGGAGATTTGGGGGGAGCCAGGGGGCAGGAGGGGAGGGACCCCAGCAGGGTATAATGTCATACAATCCACCCTCCAAAGCAGCCGTCTTCTCCAGAGTAACTGATTTTTGCAGTCTGGAGATTCATTAATTCCAGGAGGTTTCCAGTTCCCACCTGGAGGTTGGCAACCCAGACATCTCAGGGGGAAAGTTCTCATGTTCTCTCTCTCTCTCTCTCTCTCTCTCTCTCTCTCTCTCTCTCTCTCTCTCATCCCAATCAACTTCATAAGTAGGGTTGCCAACTATGGGCTGGGAAATGTCTGGAGATTTTGGGGGCAGAGCCTGAGGAGGGCGGGATTTGGGGAGGGACCAGTGGGGTCTAATGTCATAGAGTCCACCTTCCAAGGTGGAATGGGCTTCCTCGGGAGGTGGTGGGCTTCCCTGGATGTTTTTAAGCAGAGGCTAGATGGCCATCTGTCAGCAATGCTGATTCTATGATCTCAGGCAGATAATGAGAGGGAGGGCATCTTCTGGGCATGGAGTTGGAGTCACTGGGGGTGTGGGGGGAGAGGTAGTTGTGAATTTCCTGCATTGTGCAGGGGGTTGGACTAGATGACCCTGGTGGTCCCTTCCAACTCTTATGATTCTATGTTTCTAGGTCACACACAAAGGGCAAGAACAGGTCGCGCACACGCCCCGTTCCTCAGGCCATGTTGCACAAAATTATGCTTTCATGTTTCTGTTTTTCTGGTTTAGGACTGAATCCTTGGAAATGATACCTGCCTTTCTCCCTAACATAGTGACCCCGTACAGAGAGTTCTTGAGTGTACATACCTACATGGCCCGACCTCAGTGACGCTACCTGTAAAACGGGTGCCAGGTTTCCGCAAGCACGTTTTTGGAAATGATACCTGCCTTTCTCCCTAACATAGTGACCCCGTACAGAGAGTTCTTGAGTGTACATACCTACATGGCCCGGCCTCAGTGACGCTACCTGTAAAACGGGTGCCAGGTTTCCGCAAGCACTTTGAACAAGCTTGCATTAAAAAAAGGCAGGAGAGCGCTGGGGAAGAAAACACAGCCTCTGAAATATCTCATAATAGAAGCACTTTCTCTCTTGGGGGAGGAGAAGGAAATCAATTAAAAAATCTCTCCCCTCTCGGAGCATGTCACCCATATTTTAAAAGGCACAACGACCTTGCAAAGCTGAGGCTAGCAGCATCTTTTTATTAAAAAAAAAAGAAACCCAGATGTTGATTTGCAGGCAAGGAAAGTCTCTTGTGGTGTTGGAGGCACAGAGGCGGCCTGTGCACAATGCAGAAAAATTCTTCCTGGATATGCTTTTGGTAGAGACGAAAAACACTCTGCGTATGCTCAGGAAGGAACTGTTTTCTTGTGGCGGACTCCTGGTTCTGAAGCAGAGCCTCGGGAGACACAGAAGCATCGGTGCAGCCCTGCTAAGGCAACTCTGTCCCCAAAAGCGTAGCAGGTTGTGACGAGTTCAGATCCTGACTAATAGAGTTGGGTCTAAGGTTGCCAGCTCTGGGTTGGGAAATTCCTGGGGATTTTTGAGGGGAGGAGCCTGAAGGCGGCAGTGTTTGAGGAGGGGAGGGACTTCAATGGGGTATAATCACCTTCCAAAGTGGCCACTTTTTCCAGGTGAACTGATCTCTTCCACCTGGATATCAGATGTAATGGCAGGAGATCTTCCTCCACTACCTGGAGGTTGGCAACCCTAGCAAGGTCCCTGTTGTAACCTTTTCCTCCTCCCTGCAAGGAGAAAACTGGCCCCACAAGCAGAAAGGTCGTACACTCGCTCACTTTACTTGTGGTGCCTGTTTTCTACTTGCAGAGAGTTTTTAACCAAGAAAAGCTCTGCGAGACGCAAACGGACGCCTCTCCAGCGATCCGTCCATCCTGACTTCCTCATCTGTGTGAACCGAGCATCACAAAGTCGAAAGGGGGAATTTTTTTTACCTAGTTCGCTTTGTGTGTCCAAAGAGGAAGAAGGAATCTGGAAGTCAGCCCGGGAGAGCCTTGCTTTGGGGAGAGACCCAGGAGGAAGATTCTGGTTGTTTTGCATATAAGGGCTTCCCCAGCGGGCCAGGCTGACGCAGGAAGGAGCTTTACCAGCTCTGTCTTGGGTGAATCGTGATGCTCGGATTGATACTTTTCTCTTCTGAGAAACTCAAGCTCTGAACTTTCTTTAACCCAGGACTGGCTGCAGAGCGTGGCACCGTCTGGCAGTAGCCAGGGGCCCTTGGCCGGAGAGAGCCCGATTCCCAGCGCAAGAGACAGCCAGCGTGGTGTAGTGGTTAAGAGCGGTGGTTTGGAGCGGTGGACTCTGATCTGGAGAACTGGGTTTGATTCCCCACTCATCCACATGAGCGGCGGAGGCTCATCTGGTGAACTGGGTTGGTTTCCCCGCTCCTACACAGCTGGGTGATCTTGGGCTAGTCACAGCTCTCTTAGGGAGGGTTGCCAGCTACAGGTTGGGAAATCCCTAGAGATTTTGGGGGTGGAGCCTGAGGAGGGCAGGGTTTGGAGAGGGGAGGGACTTCAATGCCATAGAGTCCAATTGCCAAAGCAACTATTTTCTCCAGGGGAACTGATCTCTGTCACCTGGGGATCAGTTGTAATAGCATGACCTCACATCCCTGTTCTACTCTCTTCCTTCCCTAGGGTTGCCAGGTCCCTCTTCGCCACTGGTGGGAGGTTTTGGGGGCGGAGCCTGAGGAGGGCGGGGTTTGGGGAGGGGAGGGACTTCAAGGCCATAGAGTCCAATTGCCAAAGCAGCCATTTTCTCCAGGGGAACTGATCTCTATTGGCTGGAGATCAGTTGTAATAGCAGGAGATCTCAAGCTAGTATGTGGCGGTTGGCAATCCTAGTATAATGCCATAGAGTCCACCTTCCAAAATGGCCACTTTCTCCAGGTGAGATTTTGGGGGTGGAGCCTACGGAAGGTAGGGTTTAGAGAGGGGAGGGACTTAGAGTCCAATGGCCAAAGCACCCATTTTCTCCAGGGGAACCGATCTCTGTCACTTGGAGATCAGACGTAATAGCGGGAGATCTCCAGCCACCACCTGGAGGTTGGCTAATCTCCTGTTAAGGAAAAATATCCCAACACGCAGCCACTTCCAATTCTTTTGTTATTTTTATATTTTTCCTATGCTTAGTATCTCTTTAAATACCAGTTCACAAAGTTTTCATAACACGATTTACAATACTAAACCACCATAGACAAGATAGATAAATTGTCCACAATGTCCTGCAATCCAAGTCCTCAAAAAGAGAAATTTCAGATGTCTTGCTGCACAGTGTCGTCTTGCAATATGTCTTCTAAAAGTCAGCTGACAAGCTGACCAATAGGATTCCTCTTTTGCACAGCCGTTTAACAATCCATACTCAGTATCCACCGTAGTGAATATATGCAGGCTAATGCAATGATAATATGACAAGCAACCGGTTATGCCTTGTTTCGCTGGTTTTCTGCTTCTTCAGATAATTACAATTTCATCCGATCACAATTTTGCGATTCAAAGTTCTATGCTCATTAGCCTTATAGGCTTATGCAGGTTTAGGCGGAGCAGGTGATAGCGAAGGCCATTTTTACAAGACAGATTGTTGGCGTGCTGTTCTGGGGTGGAGATCCGGGGCCCGGAGTCTGTAGTCATCAATCCTGATGTAGTCATCAGTATGCAATCCCAGTCCCTTTGTCTCCTAAAGCGTGGAGGGAAGCTCGCCATTTGACTTGGGCAAGGGACGTTCTGTGCTGCCTTATAATTGCGGCGAACGGCTTTAGTCACTGGGCGAGACAGTTGTGAACCGTGGAATGGTGTCGCTGCAGAGAGTGGCCCCTCCTGCAAGGCATTATGGGGCACTGGTCACACCCCTCCGGCCTCCACAGGCAAAGTGCATGGCGGTGCCTCTCCTAGGGTTGCCAGTTCCAGGTTGGGAAATACCTGGAGGTTTTGGAGGCGGAGCCTGAGGAGGGCAGGGTTTGGGGAGGGGAGGGACTTCCAACGCCATAGAGTCCAATGGCCAAAGCGGCCGTTTTCTCCAGGGGAACTGATCTCTGTCGGCTGGAGATCAGTTGTAATAGCAGGAGATCTCCAGCTAGTACATAGAGGTTGGCAACCCTAGCTTCTACAGAGCCGAAAAAAGAGCGCTGTAGTTTAAGAAGCAGTTGCAAACTCATGACACATTTTTGTGTATCTGTTGTTAGGGCTGCCAACTCCAGGTTGGAAAATTCCTGGGGATTTGGGGACAGTGGCTGATAGGGTTGCCAACCTCCAGGTAGTAGCTGGAGATCTCCCGCTATTACAACTGATCTCCAGCCAATAGAGATCGGTTCACCTGGAGGAAATGGCATCTTGGCAATTGGATTCTGTGGCACTGAAGTCCCTCCCCTCCCCAAACCCCGCCCTCCTCAGGTTCCGCCCCAAAAATCTCCAGGTATTTCCCAACCTGGAGCAGGCAACCCTCGTGGCTGAGGAGGTCAGCGTTTGGGGAAGGATTGGGATGCCAGTCTTCAGGTGGGGCCGGGGGATCCGCCGGAATTACATCTCATCTCCAGACGACAGATCAGCCCCCCTGGAGAAAACAGATGCTTTGGAGGGTGGACTCGATGGCCTTGTACCCCACTGAGATCCCTGTCCTCCCCAGCCTCCACCCCCAAATCTCCAGGAGTTTCCCAACCTGGATCTGGCACCCCAGCCCCCCCTCCAGCCCCACCGGTGGCCCGGGGGGACCTGGCAACCCCACATAACACAAGCACAGCTTGAAATCTGGATGGATCTTGGAGGCCTGAGAAGCGCGGCTTTCGGTGTTTCCCGCCGAACAATGAAAGCTGCTAGTCCTCATGGCGATAAAGCTGCCTAAGGCTGCAAGGCATCAACGGCTCAGCTTCGGCACAGCGAGCCACTGCTGCTCTTGCAGAGTTGGTTTTGTTTGTTTACATTGGGGTCATGAATCACCTTTCCGAGATGACGCACGCCGAACAGTAAACCACCCGGTTCTGGGAATCATGTTTTTGCCCTGCAGTTCCAAACAAAAGTTGTCATTTTGGGCGGTCTGGATTCTAGGCTGTTTCAGTGACCAGAGGGGTTTTTGGGTTTCCTTGTGGGAATGGCCGCTAGATCCACATTTTGGCGGAGGGCTGGGGAAACCTCCAGGGCTATCCTCTCAAGGAGGTTTAATCCTGGTAGCTTTATGCAAAGAAATCTTTTCTCTTATGCTGGCTGGCTTCCTTTCTCTGTACTATCCCCAAGTGCGAGGCCAAGTGAAAAGCCATCCAGGGTGGATTGTAATTTTTTATTTTATAGAATCGTACAGCTGGAAGGGACCACCAGGGTCATCTAGTCTGACCCCCTGCACAATGCAGGAAATTCACAACTACCTCCCCTCCTACTCCACAATGCAGGAAATTCACAACTACCTCCCCCATTACTCCATGCCCAGAAGATGCCCAAGATGCCCTCCCTCTCATGATCTGCCTACTGTCATAAAATCAGTATTGCTGACAGATGGCCACCTAGCCTCTGCTTAAAAACCTCCAGGGAAGGAGAGCTCACCACCTCCCGAGGAAGCCTGTTCCACTGAGGAACCGCTCAAACTGTTAGAAAGTTCTTCCTAATCTTTTGATTTAACTTCAACCCGTTGGTTCTGGTCCGACCTTCTGGGGCAACAGAAAACAACTCGGCGCCATCCTCTATACGACAGCCCTTCAAGTACTTGAAGATGGTTATCATATCCCCTCTCAGTCATCTCCTCTTCAGGCTAAACATACCCAGTTCCTTCAACCTTTCCTCATTGATCTCCAGACCCCTCACTGTCTTTGTTGCCCTCCTCTGGACATGTTCCACCTTGTCTACATTATTATTATTATTATTACACCAGCGTGGTGTAGTGGTTAAGAGCGGTGGTTTGGAGCAGTGGAGTCTGATCTGGAGAACCGGGTTTGATTCCCCACTCTTCCACGTGAGCAGTGGAAGCTAATCTGGTGAACTGGATTTGTTTCCCCGCTCCTCCACAGGAAGCCAGCTTGGTGACCTTGGGCAAGTCATGCTCTCTCAGCCCCACCTACCTCACAGGGTGTCTGTTGTGGGGAGGGGAAGGGAAGGTGCTTGTAAGCCGGTTTGAGTCTGCCTTAAGTGGTAGAGAAAGTCGGCATATAAAAACCACCTCTTCTTCTTCGCAGTCTCCTATCCAAATGCTGACCAGGGCCGATCCTGCTTAGCTTCTGAGATCTGACGAGATCGGACTAGCCTAGGCCATCCAGATCAGGGTGTTGATGGTAATGGAGACACGTAATGTGTGCTTCATGTTTCGTTTTGGTCCCAGGATACTGGAATCTGGAGGAGTTCCAGCTAGGGTTGCCAGCTCCGGGTTGGGAAATACCTGGAGATTTGGGGGGTGGAGCCTGAGGAGGGCGGGGTTTGGAGAGAGGAGGGACTTCAATGCCATAGATTCCAATTGCCAAAGTGGCCATTTTCTCCAGGTGAACTGATAGAGTTGTAATAGCGGGAGATCTCCAGCCACCACCTGGAGCTTGGCAGCCCTTGTTCCAGCCCAGGTTTTACTGATTACAATTCCTTTGACTCCTTTATTTATTTATTTATTTTACAAGGGTCACACTAAGGGGGCTGGGGCTAACCGTTGATCCCTACCCCCAAGGCAGTTGGGGGGAAGGGAAGAAGACCTTCAATTTCTTTTATTCTCTCCTCTTGTTAAAAATTAAACTCTATAAAATACTTGAGCGCCATCTCCTGGGCATCAATTGAATTGCAACTCCTCTTCTTATTTGAGCGATAAAAAGTTCCTTTCCGGGAAACCAAAGGAATTGTTAGTGGTTAGTAGGGTTGGCAAATCTGGGTTGGGAAATTCTGTAAGTGAGATCAGAGTGAATTGATGCAGAGTGAATTGATGATCCTGAATGTGGATATACACACGATAGAGCCACGATTCGTTTTGACCATGCTTACAGAGATATTTGGACTGTTAATAGCAACATTCTGAAAAAATTATTGTGGATGGTTCTGATTTATTCCAATATTGAAGAGGGAAATATTTGGATTAATGAACAGGCCCTACTTCTTATGAGTGTTTTGAATTTTGGTCAGTGATTGGTTGTACTTTGTGTTTTAAATACTTTCACTTTACGGTGTGTATTTTAAATACCGTAATTTGTACCCCTCAGGAAGGTCTTGTGGCCGAAACATGTTTGGTTTTAATGAATTGTTTGTACTATTTGTATCATATTAAAGTTATGCTAGTTTATCTTATGTAACTCATTGGTGTTCATACTAGTATTAGGCTATTGGTCAACCTTCTTTGGGTGCAAAGGTCATTAATAGCCCACTGTTTTAAATATGGTTCATTGATAGGGTTGCCAAGCCCCTCTGCGCCACCGGCAAGAGGTTTTGGGGGCGGAGCCTGAGGAGGGCATGATTTGGGGAGGGACTTCAATGCCATAGAGTCCAATTGCCAAAGCAGCCATTTTCTCCAGGGGAACTGATCTCTATCAGCTGGAGATCAGTTGTTATTACCAGGAGATCTCCAGCTAGTACCTGGAGGTTGGCAACCCTATTCATCGATTGTTGTCAGTCTTGCTAAACTGAAAAGAGAGTTCGGTTTCATTTTAATTGTTGAGTGGATTTTTATCCCACCCTTTCTAAATATTTAGTATATGATACAAGCACACTGCTTTTTAAAGGCACTAAGTTAACCATGTGGGCATTTTTTGTCTCTCTCCTCTGCCTCCCCCTCCCTCTTTACCTTCACCCTTTTCTACAGCGCAAATAGAAGTGATCCCCTGTAAAATATGTGGGGACAAATCTTCAGGGATTCACTATGGTGTCATCACCTGCGAAGGATGTAAGGTGAGTGAGAGGGGGGTGCCGCGAAATTGGGCTGTCCTCTTGGAGTGAAATTTGCTTTCGGTGGCTTCTAGAAAGGGTTAGACCAGGGATGTCAAACATAACGCCCAAGGGCCAGATCCAGCCCCTGGAGAGCTCTCACCTGGCCCATGAGCCAGCAGAGGCAGCCACCCCCCTACTCTCAATCTAGGCTGGCGAGCCACTGCCCGGCCCGATCAAGTGACATTTTATGTTATATCCATCCCTCGTAACAATTGAGTTCGACACCCCTGGGTTAGACGCATTTAGGGACTTCAGGCAAGGGTGCGATAGCTAAGTGGAGCCTTCATGACCACACATAGCGTACTTTTAAGCACCAGTTACTGGGAATGAATAAGGGAAGACTACATGTTTTGTGCTTCCCGAGGGATCTGGATAGCCATTTTTCAAAGGATGAGAGTTGACTAGACAGATTCGGGTCTGCTCCAGCAAGCAAATAACCGTCTTCAGACCACTCGTGAAAGGAATAACAGCACTAAAGGATCCTCTACATCAGGGGTGGGGAACCTTTTTTCTGCCAAGGGCCATTTGGATATTTATAACATCATTCGCGGGCCATACAAAATTATCAACTCAGAACTCGCCCCCACACATTCTGGCCCTGCCCCCTTTAACCCCTCCATTGTTGCCACCTCCACCCCCAGCCTTCTTGTAGTACAGAGGGAATACGTTTCTCCACGGCCCGGGTAAGAAAGGGTTAACACAGTTTCTTGGCCGGTCCTAGCAGCTCCATAGCTAATGACTCTTCTGCAAGGGGGAAAGAAGATCCCTTTTCTCGGCAAAACAAACTCGAATCTGCCTTGAATAGAGGCTATTCCTGTCCGCAGGAGCGGGCAGATTGCCAGTCTTAGATCCTTCTGAGCTAGAGATCTACCAGGACCCACAAAGGGCCAGACCAAATGATTTCACGGGCCTTATACGGCCCCCGGGCCTGACGTTCCCCACCCCTGCTCTACATCATTTAGACGATTTTAATTTTTGTTTTTTATATTCTCCTTGGATGTTCCTGCCTAGTTTTTTTCCTTACATGGCAAAAGCACAGGTCTTATATAGGCGGTAACCGCTCCCAGAAATGCAAAGGAAAAAATCGACCAATGTTTCCACACCTTCTTTTATTAAGGAATGTTTTGTATTCCATTTTGAAATAATCATAAAGAAACCTGTAACTTATCAAGAAAATAGAAACCAATGAAATAAATGCTGGCACCTGTAATAAAAGAATGCAGTCGTCGAGATGTGGAAATATTATCTTCAGCCCGAGAGCCAGCGTGGTGTAGTGGTTAAGACCGGTGGTTTGGAGCGGTGGACTCTAATCTGGAGAACCGGGTTTGATTCCCCACTGCTCCACATGAGTGGCAGAGGTTAATCTGGTGAACTGGGCTACACATCAAGCCAGCTGGGTGACCTTGGGCCAGTCACAGTTCTCTTAGAGCTCTCTCAGCCCCACCTACCTCACAGGGTGTCTGCTGTGGGGAGGGGAAGGGAAGGTGATTGCAAGTCGGTTTGATTCTCCCTTAAGTGGTAGAGAAAGTCAGCACATATAAACCAACTCTTCTTCTTCTATCTAGAGTTTTTATCCTGTGTAGTTCTCTCCTCTTCCATTTTGCCCTCACAACAACCCTGTGAGGTAGGTTAGACTGGGAGAAACAAAACAAAAAAAACCCTTGGATGTTCCAGCCTAGGCCTCTCCCTTACAGTCTACTTTTCTTTATGCAGGGAGATTCTCTACCACCACCACCGCCCCAATCGAGAAGCATTTTTTTTAATGATGCACATGAGGATTGGTACAGTCCAGGCACAGTTTTACCATGTTATCTGCTGTGTTGTAGCGTTCGATCTCCCAACAACCTTTTAGGCCAGCTTGGAAGATGCTAATCTCCCCCCTTTCCTGTCCCCTCTCCAGGGATTCTTCCGCAGAAGCCAACAGAATAACGCCACCTACTCTTGCTCGCGCCAAAGGAACTGCCTCATCGACAGAACCAACCGCAACCGCTGCCAGCACTGCCGCTTGCAAAAATGCCTGGCCTTGGGGATGTCCCGTGATGGTAAGTCTTCTCTTTGCAGGGGTGGGGGCTGCCCTGTGAAATCAGTTGGGAGGGGGTCAGTGATATTCGGAAGATGATACGTTTGCATCAAGTTCAGCTGTGATACTCATTGGATAAAGTTTTGAACTTGGAAGTTCTGGCAGAGGGACGCAGATTCCTTCCTCTCTGCAGCTCTATAGCGCCACCAGGGCAGATGGTCAAAGGGTGGTATTGCAGCCATAAATTCAGCATCAGTTGGTCAATGCAATTGGCCATTTTAGGATTCGAGCTGGAGATCTCCTGATATTAAAACTGACCTCTGGGTGACAGAGATCAGTTCACCTGGAGAAAATGGCCACTTTGGTGATTGGACTGTATGGAATTCTACCCCATTGGTCCCTCCCCAAACCCTGCCCTCCTCAGGCTCCACCCCCAACATCTCCAGGTATTTCCCAACCCGGAGCTGGCAACCCTACATTATACCCCAATGAAGTCTCCCCTCCCCAAACCCCGCCCTCCTCAGGTTCCATCCCCAAAATCTCCAAGTATTTCCCAACCTGGAGCTTTGCCTCTTGGGCACCTATCCTGGCGGGTAGTTTCCGATCTCTCTCTCTCTGCCTGGTCTGCCTGTCAAGAATGCTAGAGTAATCATGTTGATCAAATAAAGCTGCCTTAAGAGCATAAGAACATAAGAAAGGTCCTGCTGGATCAGACCCAGGCCCATCAAGTCCAGCAGTCTGTTCGCACAGCGGCCAACCAGGTGCCTCTAGGAAGCCCCCAAACAAGACCAACCAGTGGTTAAGAGCGGTGGTTTGGAGCAGTGGACTCTAATCTGGAGAACCTGGTTTGATTCCCCACTCCTCCACATGAGCGCTGGACGCTAATCTGGCAAACCGGGTTGGTTTCCCCACTCCTACCCATGAAGCCAGCTGGGTGACCTTGGGCTAGTCACAGTTCTCTTAGAGCTCTCTCAGCCCCACCTGCCTCACAGGGTGTCAGTTGTGGGGGGTGGGGGGGAGGGAAGGTGAAGGTAAGCCGGTTTGATTCTCCCTTAAGTGGTAGAGAAAGTCGGCATATAAAAACCAACTTTTCTTCTCCTTCTTACTCTTGGTGTCAAAATGAATGAGTTATATTTGCTTACAGCGCCTAAGGGGAGGGGGTTGTGTGATGTTTTATAAATTGTTCTCCTATGCAGCAAAGGAGGAACGAGGGTTTTGGTTTGGAGGTGGGCAGGTTGCTGAGCTGGCAAGTGGCCGCTCAGTCCCAGGGAGGAATCTCTTTTGGACGTGGCCTGACATCTGCCCCCTTCCCCCTCTCTTCCCCCTGTTCCGGACGGCAGCTGTGAAGTTCGGCCGCATGTCCAAGAAGCAACGGGACAGCCTTTATGCCGAGGTGCAGAAGCACCAGCAGAGCCAAGAGCAGAGCGGCGAAGCCAAGGAGGAGCCGGAGACGTTGTCGCGGGTCTACACCACCAGCGTGAGCAGTGGCCTCTCCGACCTGGACGACATCTCCATGCTCTCCGACAGCTTCCTTTTCGATTTCCCCTTGACCCCCGACGGGAACAGCAATTACTACAACCTGGACCTCTTGACCTCCGCCCAGCCGTCGCCCGACCAGTCCAGCATCGACCTCAGCGATGCCAAGTTCATCAAGCAGGAATCCATTTATGAGCTGATGCTGGACCCCGGTCTCTACACCCACAGTCCCCTCGAGAGCAGCCAGCTGGTCTCGGACATTTCGGTGATGGAGATCGGTTAGTATGTGGGAGAGTTCATGGCTACTAGTAAAAATGGCTACTAGTCATGATACGTACCTATTCTGTCCAAGATCAAAGGAGCAGGCCTATTCTATTAGGTGCTGTGGAACACAGGCAGGATGGTGCTGCTGCAGTTGTCTTGCTTGTGGGCTTCCTAGAGGCACCTGGTTGGCCGCTGTGTGAACAGATTGCTGGACTTGATGGGCCTTGGTCTGATCCAGCAGGGCCTCTTCTTATGTTCTTAAGTCTTAGTTATGGGCTTCCTAGAGGCAGCTGCAGCCGTCTTGTTTGCGGGCTTCCTAGAGGCACCTGGTCGGCCACTGTGAACAGACAGCTGGACTTGATGGACCTCGGTCTGATCCAGCATGGCCTCTTCTTATGTTCGTTTTTGCCTAATTGGCTTCCCATCTTTTTTCAAATGGGCAGCCCATTCCTGAGGGAGGGGTAGATCTGTGGTCACCTCCTCAGAAGCTTCCCGGCCACTGCAAAGGAAAAAAACAAACCCTTTTTTAAATTAAAAAAAGGAAAAAAGGGGGAAATGCCCCACTGTAAACAGCAAGACTGTGCCACCGGAAAATGTGGCAGAGCCACCTTCAAGCTCAAGGGGGCGATCCCGGGGCAAAAGGGGTCTGGAAGCTGACTTATGTCAGCTCTGCCCCTTGGAACGCCCCCCCCCCAACCCCGGCGTGGCCTGTCGCTTCTGAAGTTTAGGTCCTGGCACGGTGATTGTGTCCACATTGCTCTGAGGAGCCAAGGCGCCAGCGTGTGCGCTGACTGGGTTGGCGTAAGTACCCAGTGTCCCGGGTTAAACGGGCACTTATGCCGGCATGGCACGCCAGCTCCTGTGAAGCTTTGCCCCCCACCCCAGGAATGCACTCTTAATGTCTAAATTTTTGAAAACATAAAAGACAGTTGCAATGCCAGAAATCAGTATGGAGCAATTCAAGCTCTGTTTTGGGTCTTTCAGGACTCCTGTTCTTTAACGTTTTCCTTCTGTCCTTCCGTTTCCACCTTAATAAATGACTGCTGGTTCTTTTCCCTGCCAGCTATGACATTCATGAATCATGTTGTCAATTCATCCAGCAGGGGAAAGCGACTTATTACTACTTTTTATATTCCAAGCCAAGTTAGTGCACATTATTTTTGTATGCGTGTCTTAGCGCCGTTACGGATTGGAGTAAGACAGCAAAATAATGAGCAATGGCTTTGCCAGCAAAGTGAAAAGCAGCACTCAATTTCCCCACATCCTGCCAGTGAAAACGGATAACTGATTCATAGATGCCATAGCCTGGTGAGGAGAAAACAGGGGTGGGGAATTAATTAGGCTGTAGAGGAAGGAATATTTTGGGATCAAAGAGACATTTTGCTGAACAGAATTTACCTGTGAATAAACATATGTCTCTGAGTGTATAGTGCCCTCAAGTCGTCAAGTCACAGCCAACTTATGGCAACCCCTTAGGGTTTTCAAGGCAAGAGACTTACAGAGGTGGTTTGCCATTGCCTTCCTCTGTATTGCAACCCTGGTATTGAATGAATAAGGCTTGGCTTCCTGTCCTAAAAACCTCCAGACTAACAAAGACTATAGTCAACAATAGCCATGGAGATTAGCTTTGGATTTCACACATTAACAGATCATTTCAGGATACAATGGTTCCATATTAACATACCACACCGTCATTAGCACATTATCTTGATACTTACAGGACAATGATTAGCACATTACTTTTGCAGGACAATGACTCAGCTCAAACCCAACCCCTTTCTGACTATATCTTCCTACACACTTGACACTGAGAGACACTGTCCTTCAGTGTTACTACTCTGAAGATGCCTGTCACAGTTGCTGGCGAAACGTCAGGAAAGAAAATTCCAAGACCACGGTTACACAGCCCGGATAACCTACAAGAACCAATAAACCCTGGTATTGTTTGGTGGTCGCACATATTGAAGACATGACACTGCCTTCTACTGAATCAGACCCTTGGTTCATCAAAGTCAGTATTGTCTGCTCAGACCAGCAGCGGCTCTCCAGGGTCTCAGGCAGAGGTCTTTCACATCACCTACTTGCCTAGTCCCTTGAACTGGAGATGCCGGAGATTAAACCTAGGCCCTTCTGCATGCCAAGTAGATGTTCTACCACTGAGCCACAGCCCCTGGTCTTCTATCCAAGTTATAACCAGGGCCAACGTTGCTTAGCTTCTGAGATCTGATGTGATCAGGCCATCCAGGTCAGGGTGAATGAACATATAGTAGGATGAATTTCACTCCAGGGATGAATTCTTATGGGGGATATAGTGTCATATTAAGTACTGTGTAATATTCCGGTTTCATTTCTGCTTCTGGCTAACTGTGAGAGAGTGATCTCTTAGCAGCACAAAACGTTCATGTGGATAGCCCCAAGGTCTATATTTAGCATCCAATTGTATCTGATTTCAATATTTCAACATGTGTAAGTGGTTGATACGCAGTGGTACTTCGCTTTCTACTCAAACAGTATTCAATCACGGGCGTGCATTGAATGCCGTTTACTATCTGAAAGTCAACTATTTCATCTCTGAGTCAACATCAAAGCCATCACTGAGCCTCCATTGAAGCTCAGCCGTGGATCAGTGGGGATCCGTGATAGATCAGTGAAGATCAGAAGCTGCAGAATATTTATATCTGAAAGGGAGGGGGTTGGCCGATCCTTAGGTCTATGTATCAGGACCCTGACGCCCTCCTTGTATTCCCAGAACACCTCGCCCAGAACGTGATCAAATCGCACCTGGAAACGTCCCAATACACAAGCGAAGAGCTGAAGAGGCTAGCCTGGACGCTTTACTCGCAAGAAGAGATAAGGGGCATGCAGAACAAGGTATATTTCTCCCTCCCAGCTTTGAATGGGAGCGTGTCAGAATTTAGGGTTGCCAGGTCCCTCTTCGCCACTAGCAGGAGATCTCCAGCTAGTACCTGGAGGTTGGCAGCCCTGTACAGGCAGAAGGTTGAGAGCCGGCCGGTGGGCTCCGGGAGCTGGCTGGTAACATTTCCCTCTTCTTTCTGCAGAGCTGCGAGGTCTTGTGGCAGGAATGCGCCCTGCAGATCTCCAACGCCATCCAGTACGTCGTGGAATTCGCCAAACGCATCGAGGGCTTCATGGAGCTCTGTCAAAATGACCAGATCATCCTCCTCAAAGCAGGTGAGGAGAAGCAACGAGAAGAAACCGGCTGGCTCCCCACTCTCTGAGCGAATGGCCCTTGCTCAGATTTGCTGGCGTGGATTTTCCCTTTTAAAAAATCCCAATTTTCAATACTGCCTATCATTTGTGAATGCATTGATTTTGACTAAATAATTACATCGACCTTTGTTGCTTTCAACAAACACCTGGGTTTTTCTCCATTCTTGCAGTCTGCTCAGGGTGTATTAACTGGCAGAACTTGTTTTAGAACCCATGACTAAGGCTATGCCTCCCCGCACTGTCAAATGAAGTTAGTTGCCCTACAACCTCCCTGAAATCTTATGGGATGTTAGTCACAAATAATAGTTAGCCGCAACTAGGGTTGCCAACTGCCAGGTACTAAGTAGGAAGACAGCACATGGCTCAATATTCAATTCAATTCAAAGCAACACCAAGGGCTAATTTATTCAAATAAAAAACATACAAGAATAAACCCAACAAACCAAAGTAAGAGGTAGAAGTGTTAACATCACACAGTTCGCCTCGCAGGGCTTAAGGCAGCACCTCTGAACAACCTCTGAACAAGCAAAGGACTATATACTTCAAATGTGTTTCAATGTAGCCAGATGGCTATAACATATAACAAGAAAAGATACAGTTTCAAAGCAGCCCAAAGGCTTATGAATATATAATCACGAAGAAAGCAACCAAAATCCTGGAAGGGTCCATCGCAAGAATGCGTTTTGAATTCTTCATCAACTTGCTGACCCAATTAACATGAGTTATGTACTTCAATGTTGCAAAACTCACAGTGATGAGAGTGTTCCCATTATGTTGCGCGAAAAGAATATAGGAATTCAATAGGGCAAAAAGCTCAGGCTCTGTAAGCATCAGCTTCTCCGGAGAAGATTTATTCTTGGTTTATTCTTGTATGTTTTTATTTGAATAAATTAGCCCTTGGTTTTATTTGAATTGAATTGAATATTGAGCCACGTGCTGTCTTCCTACTTAGCATTCACTATTTCCAGCATAGGTTTTTTCACTTCTTAGTTTACTAACTGCCAGGTACTAGCTGGAGATCTCCTGCTATTACAACTGATCTCCAGCAGATAGAGGTCAGTTCACCAGGAGAAAATGGCCCGCTTTGGCCATTGGACTCTATGGCACTGAAGTCCCCTCCCCAAACCCCACCCTCCTCAGGCTCCACCCCCCAAAATCTGCAGGTATTTCCCAACCTGGAGCTGGCAACCCTGGTCGTAATGCCGGAATATCTCCACCCCCCACCCTACAACACGGGAAGTGAGTTTGCCTAGGGGAAAGAGCTTGGGGAGGGGAGGTTATTGGATTCTCAGCAGCCAGCTTGAGGGGTTCAACTCCCCTTCCTCTCCTCTTTAACTGCAATTGGGACAGGCCAAGTTTAACCACAGATCATGTCAAACCTGGCTGCAAATACTAATTTATTGATCCCAAAGTTGAATGGAAAAATCAGAGTATTTATAAATGTATATACATTGCCTTTGTAGGCAGAGTCTTTACAGCCTTCTACATCTGAACATACCAACTATTTTTCTAACCTCCTCTTTTCTTTTTCCTTCCTTTTTTGTTTTACTTTATCCCACCTCTTCCTTCCTTGTGGGGTTAATATTTTTATTCTTGGATTTTTTCTGTATTGCTGTTTTGACAAATGGTCCTCACTCTGTTTTATATATCCATGTGAATTGAAACTTTTTTTTTTTAAAAAATTGCTATTTTCAACATGGGGGTTGGATTTTTTTCTTTTTTAAAATTGGTACGGGGATGCCGGACACCTCCCGTTGTTCCTCTTTTGCCCTCTGGTGGTCTGTCTGTCTGCATCAGGTTGCTTGGAGGTTCTCCTCATCCGCATGATTCGGGCCTTCAACCCGTTGAACAACACGGTGCTCTTTGACGGAAAGTACGGCGGGATGCAGATGTTCAAATCTCTCGGTAAGCGGGCAAAGGCTTTTTTTAGTGCCAGCAGCTGTGTTTTATGGAAGTGGGTGTCTTCTCTTTTCCCTTTTACCCTGACCTGGTTAGCCCAAGCTAGCCTAATCTTGTCAGATCTTGGAAGCTAAAGCGGGGTCAGCTTTGGTTAGCACTTGGATGGGAGACCACCAAGGAATGCCAGGGTTGCTACGCAGAGGAAGGCAATGGCAAACCACTTCTGAATGTCCCTTGACTTGAAATCCGACTTAACAGCTCTTTACACCACCACCTTTTCCCTTATAGGGATTGTATATCTGTTGTTGTTTTTATAAAACGGGAAGGCAGTTGGGGGAGGAAGAATGAACCCTTCCTCACCTTACCTCCTCGTGGTCTGACTATCATGCAAGACATTTTTCTTACACCATCAACAAAGGGGAAACAGACAACCCCAAAAACAACAGAATTAAGTTCCCAAATGTCAAGAAAAAAATCAACATTCAAGGCTAAATGTTACATAATATAAAGGTTATGTCAATGCAAAATATGTATATATTTATTACAGGCTAAAATCAATAACATTTAGAAGGCCCTGCAATAGCCTACCAAACCAACATGCACATGTAGGTTTGGCCTTGTATGTTGATTCTTTCTAGACATTTTTCTTAGCATGGCTCAGTTTCTTGTATCAGGTGGGGGAAAGGGAATTTAAGTGTGGAAAGCATAAGGAGGTTGACGGTTTTACCTTCCAGCCCCTATACACCCCCTTTGAAACTAAAATCAGACTCCACCCTTCCACAAACCTCCATTGACAGGAACTAGGGTTGTCGGCGCTGCCTTGGCAAATGCTGTGAGGTTTTGAGGGTGGTGCATGCAACAGATGTGATGCTCCAGGTGACATTCTGGGAATTACCCATAATCTCTTTGGTAAAGGCCACAGAGACATAGGAAAATTCCCATGGTGGCCATTTTTTCTACTGTTCCTCAGTTTCTTGCAGGTGAGGGATTGGTGCCGAAGGCAAGGGTTTACCAACTGTGGGCAGTTACGTTTCCAGGTGGCTTGGAATGGCGGGCAATTGCCCGCCAATCCATCGGCCAGCTCACAGCAAGGATTGCGCGCGCGGCCATGAGCAATGAGATCCCGTCACTTCTGGTTTACTTCCGGAAGCACCGCAGCGCGACGGGACGATTTACTTTGTGGCAAATCGTCCTGTTGCGCTGTGGCGCTTCCGGAAGTAAACCAGAAGTGATGGGATCGCGTTGCTTGCAGCCAGGCACATGCGATCCCCACCCCCAAATTTTCCGCTGGAGGAGAGGGGGGACCTGGCAACCCTAGCGAGACGGCAAGCGAACATGAACATGAAAAAAACCCCTCGCGAAGGGATGATAATGCTGCTGCCCTGACAGGAGGCTTGTTGTCGTAACGTTGCCCCCCCCTTTTGGTTCTCGCTTAGGCTGTGACGACCTTGTCAGCGCCATCTTTGAACTGGGAAGGAATCTTTGCCGGCTGCAGCTCTCTGACGAGGAGGTGGCTCTCTTCACGGCGGCGGTCCTGCTCTCTCCAGGTGAGTGACCTTAGCCCAAATGAACTTGGCTCCCGCACTCCTAGGTCATTTACGCATGGGAGTTTTACCTGAGGTTCATTGCACGCTGGACCCACTCTTTCCTGCTGGGAATCTATGCACCAGCAGTCATCCAAGCTCAAATCAAGTCCCCGCCCCCATAAATGCTGCTTTGTAAATGGCTTACTTTGTAGAGCTTACTGTGAGAGAAAAGCCCCCCCAAACCCAATTGTTGCATAAAAAAACATTTTAAGAAAAATAACGAAGCAATCTGAAAGGGGGGGGAGAAATCCAAGCGTCGGTTTTAAAAAGCCTTTCTTTTGCTCAGAAAGAGCTCCCAGGAAGCAGGAAGTATTTGAATCCCCACCTCTGGACATGCTGCTTTGTAATTGGCTGTGAGTGAAACTAAGCTTGCGTGTCCCGCACTTTGCCTTATGCACAGAGATTTCACCCGAGCTCAGCTCAGGGGAGAGGGAAGAATCGGGTTAATAGAGGAACGGGAAGGCTGGGGTTTGTGAGGGCTGGCAGTGAGGTAAACTCTAATGGAGGGAAAACTCATGCATAACTCCAAGGAACAACCGAGACAGACTGGGGGCGAACATGAGTGAAAGTACCCATGCATAAACGGCCATAGTCAGTAGCCAAAGTACTTAGACAGTTGGCTGGTCCAGTAGAGCAGCTCCTTACTGTCAGCCAGAATCCCAACGGCTTCTTTCTGCGAGTCTCTCTCATGTCAGTTCCAGCTGGGGTCTGTTGGCAGTAACCGGGGCACAACCATGGCAGCTTGTAAGTAAAGGCCAGCTCTGTGCTGCTCAACGGCGCCACCATTGCCGATAGACAGAAAGTGGTATTGCAGCTCTTAGCTTACCGTTCAGTTCAGTTCTTCATTGTTACAGTCAAAGACCATCATACCTACAAATTACAGTCAGTAGTTGTAAAAAGGGGGTGGGGGTAACTGTATAAAATCCGAAACTAAAAACCGTGATTGAATATATAAGCTAAGGGTAGCTTTATGGCTATCATAAGTAAATTCTGTAAACCTCAGCTACAATATAAGCTAGTACTGTGTATCTAAGGCCATTGATCCACCTACTTATTTGTGAGTGTGTTTCTCTTCTTAATAACTAAAAAGCAGAATTTTTGCCTTTGCACGGAATACAAAACAAAAAATAGTGTTGTAAAGTAGCAATAAGGTATATATGAGTCCCATGGCGCAGAGTGGTAAGCTGCAGTACTGCAGTCCAAGCTCTGCTCACGACCTGAGTTCGATCCCGACGGGAGTCAGTTGCAGGTAGCCGGCTCAAGGTTGACTCAGCCTTCCATCCTTCCGAGGTCGATAAAATGAGTACCCAGCTTGCTGGGGGTAAAGGGAAGATGACTGGGGAAGGCACTGGCAAACCACCCCGTAAACGAAGTCTGCCTAGTAAACGTCGGGATGTGACATCACCCCACGGGTCAGGAATGACCCGGTGCTTGCACAGGGGACCTTTACCTTTACTTAAAGTAGCAATATATAACTAAACCAGAACAACACCAGGCTAAAGAATCAAGAAATTTATCAATATATATATATAAGTTATAACAACAGGCATAAATAGCCTATAACTTACTATGAAATGTAAATCACCTAGATATACAAGGAAACAACAAACCCAATCTCATGATGAGGTATAGAATTAAATGAAAAGTCAAATAGGATGCATCAAATTCCGCGGGAGGATATCAGCAACTGGAGATCACCCTCACAAATTCCCACGGGATATGGCAGCCTCCTTATCCTCAAGCAACAGTTTGACCAGAGCTAACTCCGTACACCTCCCAAAAAAGTTCCGGCAGAAGTAGCTTACCATGGATCAGGTAATACAAGGGTCCAATACAGTTCCACCAGGGTCCATAAAGCTGCTGCTTCTAGCTTGGCTCTTCAAACTCTCATTTGCTACACACACTTTCCCCAAATGTGTGTTGCTGTAAGCGCAAATAATGTTAAAAGCACTGCTTTTTATTATGCTGGCTTTGGAGTCCAAGCAATGCCAAGTGATCTATTTTATGTCCTCTCTCTCAGATCGCCCCTGGCTGTCAGAGTCCAAGAAAGTCCAGAAACTCCAGGATAAAATCTACTTGGCTTTGCAACATGAAATTCAGAAGAAAAACTCCAATGAAGACAGACTGTCCAAGGTAATAAAATGGGGTGTCAGATGATGGTCTGTTCTTGGTTGGTTCCAGGGTTGTGGTGAACCCTGAGAATAATACCTTCCAGTGGTTCCCTCCAAGTATGATGTCTTATTATTTTAATATTATTACTATTTATTAAATTTTTACCCTGCTATCTGTCCTGACCAAGGCCAGGCTCAGAGCGGCTCACATCCGTCAGAATACAGCACATAAATTAAATAAAACTCAGTAAAAGCTCCAACAAAAGATTAAAGTTTATCAGTGACCAATTTGCACCTGTTATTTGCACGCTGGTCCCTAAGGAGCTAGGGAACGGCAAATGGGACCCCCAGTGGAATTCGATAAGATGGGACGGAAAAGACAGGGGTGGGGAAGGGAGGCCCTGGTCCTAGTTGAGGACCTAAATCGTAAATAAGTGAACAGCGTGGCCAAGGGGCCCACCTCCAGCTAGGGCTGTTACCGCACTTTGTATTCCCAGCAATGTATTAAGAGTTTGAAATGTTATAAAAAACATCGCTTTAAAGGGGTTTTTGGATACCACGGCTTGTAAATGGTTGGAAGATGTTTTCATAGCTAAAGTGCGAACAGTATTTTTTATAACATTTTCAAACTCTTAATACATCGGTGGGAATACATAGAAAGTGCAAACAGTATTTTTTATAACATTTTCAAACTCTTAATACATTGCTGGGAATACAAGTGCTGTAACCCCCTAGGGTTGCCAACCTCCAGGTACTAGCTGGAAATCTGCTATTACAACTGATCTCCAGCCGATAGAGAGCGGTTCACCTGGATAAAATGGCCCCATTGGCACTTGGACTCTGTGGCATTGAAGTCCCTCCCTTCAGAAGAAGAAGAAGAAGTGGTGGTTTGGAGTGGAGCCTCTGACCTGGAGAACCGGGTTTGATTCCCCATTCCTCCTCATGAGCAGCGGAGGCTACTCTAGTGAACTGGATTTGTTTCCCCACTCCTCCACATGAAGCCAGCTGGGTGACCTAGGGTTAGTCACACCTCTCTCAGCCCCACCTACCTCACAGAGTTTCTGTTGTGGGGAGGGGAAGGGCAGGTGATTGTAAGCCGGTTTGATTCTTCCTTAAGTGGTAGAGAAAGTCGGCATATAAAAACCAATTCTTCTTGTTCTTCTATTTCATAGGATTTTCCTGTGCATTGTTTAACTAGAAGCCTAATTATTGTACTCTTTCTAATCCATGTTCTATTTCTAAGGTGGAACAAAACTTGGCAACGTGCTGGGAGGGGGGAGTAGTTTGGGTTATTTTTTTCTTACCCACAAGTAGATCTCATTAAAGCAAAGGTGAGCAACCATTGCTACAAGCCTTTTCAAGCACACACAGGTTCTCTGACACGAGGGGGGGGTCTCTCTCTCTTTTTTTACTGCAGATAGTCTCAAAGTTGCCCTTAATGAAGACGATTTGCAACCTGCACTTGGATAAGTTGGAATTTTTCCGTCTCGTTCATCCCGAGACGGCCACGAATTTCCCTCCCCTGTACAAAGAGGTCTTCAGCTCCGAGCTGCACTTCAGCGACCCCCAAGAGAGCTAAGGGCATTCGGAGGCGTCCGCGGCCAAGCTGAGCTTTGTCTTTGGAGTCTGGAAACGGACCAGAACTTTGGAGGCTGGCTTTTGCGAAAGGGAGGGGAGAGACCTCCCCCCTCCAAGAGGTTTATTTGAAACTGAACTTTGCAGGGCAACGCAGGGCTGGGTTTGCCTTGCTGCCTTGCTGTGGTCTGCAATAGCTATTGAATGTATTTGCACCTTGAAGGATCCACAAAGTCTGACTTTTACCGTTCTGGTGAAATGAATGTGAACCGCCATTCGGTAAGAAGGATACCCCGGTAAGCAAGCATGGTCACGTTTCCCGTCCTTCGTTATACACGTGCTCCAGTGGGGCGCACCCCTTCACCCCCCCCCCGGTCGCGTGAGCATGCCCACAAAAAAATTCCACGGAGCCAGCCGACACCCACCCACTGACAACGATGTTCCCGCCTTGTTTAAAACAATTTGTGTATTATTATTATTATTACTATTACTATTATTATTATTGGGGTGTATGTGTGCGCGCGTCTAGGTTAAATGGCCTCGGCGGAATGGAAACTGGGCAATACAGATTTGTGTCAACTGAGGGAGAGACTCTAAAGTGCGGGGTGTCTGGAGGTGTGAACAGATTGGTCCTCCAGGTACCGAAACGGCAAAGAGGAGAAGTGAGTTTTGGGTAGACACCTAATTAATTTTGTACGAGTAACTAGGGCAGGTGAAAAGCCAAGGTCGGAGGGCTGGACCCTCTAATTGGACAGGGGAGGAAGAAACTGATCCTCCATGTTCCTTTCTTAGAAACAGTGCTGCCAAGAGAGTAACAGTATAAAAGCATCTCTCTAAAATGGGATAGATCCCAGAGAGATTCAGATATTGATGCTCCTTGTCGTGTTAGGGTGGTCTCTTTCAATTCCACATGGAGGGGCATTCAGTTTCCCAAGGTTTGTTTTTGCTTTTTTTTTTAAAAAATAAGAGCCTTGGAAATTCCCACGATCCAGCCTCCGAGGACTGCTCCAGAGAAAGAAATTGAGAAGGAAAATCAGCAAGCCCCGAGTGAAATTTGCTGGAAGAGCTCATTGCACAAGGCAGGGGTTTCTTTTCTGTCACCCCCCTGTGTCTCTCCACTGAAAGCTGGAACCTCCAACCCTGCCGCCTAGGTAGGCAGCTCAGACCCTGTGGTCATTCCTGCCAGAACTCAGGATGGGCAGAAAGGGCAGAAGAGCCTCTTGTACCACTACTCACAGGGTGGACCCCCTGAAATTGTGCTATTCGAGTCTGCATTCCAGAGCCAGTCTCGCAGTGACCAGTTGCGATGCTCTATGCTCCTTTCGCATTTGCAGGCATTTCCAAGGCAACTCGACAGTCTGTGCTTTTAGGAACCCCCACCTTCCTCGTTCCCCCCCTTAACCTTCTCTGCTGCCAGCGTCACTGATAGCGTTGCAAAGTTAATATTGCCGTTCTTCGTAGCGATTGCAGAGAGGTTGCTGTCTGAGTTGGCAGTAGCAAAATGAAACAAAAATCCAGTGGCACCATAAAGACAAACAATGTTTATTTCAATATGAGTTTTCCTTGGACAACCCACTTCGTCATGCCTGCAGGGCTGTGCCTTTTGCTCCCCCCACCCCAATTCCAATAATAACTGGCTTTTCTGCATTCTCATTTTCTTGCTTCTAAATTCCTGTTTCTTGGGGGAGGGGGGGTTCAGTTAGGCACATGTTTTGCTCCCTCTAGTGGTCGATTCGATATCACACAAGTTTATATCCAGCGTATCTCCCTGCAAATTTAAACTGCAGGGTTTTACACTGGATGTAAACTTGTTTGATATCGAATTGACCACTAGAGGGAGCAAAACGCATGTAGAACTGAACCTCCCCCCACCCAAGAAACAGGAACTTAGAAGAGAGGAAAATGAGCATGTGGAAAAGCCCAATGTCAGATTGGTTTCCCTCAAGGCATTGGTATGAGGAAGCCAATGGAAAATAGCAACTGCATTTCTGTGTGTTGCCTTTCAGACCAGGAGGGGGTGATTTAATGCAATTTTTCAGTGCTGTAGAGATGGGTACTCTGCAGTGTTGCAGAAGGGGGGAAACAGTACTAACCCCCCTCCCCGGACGATTAATGGCATTGCCTGAAGGAGTCACAGGGTGAGGGTCAGTATCTTCATTTCTTTCTGCTAAAAGCCAGGAACTCCCTTAAATCAGGAAAGATGGAATCCTTGCTGAATTAAGGCCCAATCCCACTGCAAATTTCTCCTTCCTCTGTTTCTAATAAAGCACTTTACTAACTTGGTACTGCTGGAGCTAAACCCCAAGTAAGTTATACTTTAAAGAAGGGTGTATTTGACAGCGTGCAAACAAAAAACAATTCCTGAAATGGTATCAAATTATTGTTTTTTAGTATAATGACCATACGAGGACGGTATTTGAGTTCTAGAAGGGCCCCAGTGTCAATTCCTGTGGGGACCACCCACCCATGTTATTCATGCACTTTTCCCATCAGTTTCAAATATAAATAAAAGAAACTGTGATGAATGGCTCAGAGCTCCTGGCTTTAACTGCTGTATAAAGTAATTATTGTATTGTTTAATCAGAGCTTTCACCACAATAGGGTCAGTTAGACCCCAATATGTTGGAACAGCAGGGTTTTATGTTGTCTGCTTTACCTTAATTAGGGTCCTCGTGCCCTTTTAATGAAAACTTTAAATAATAATTCTGATAAGAAACTCAGTTGCAGGAGGTGAAGAGTGGGTTGAAACAGTACAGAACAATCAAGACTTATTGCCGAATAATCCTAGGAGCAAGAAGTAAACACATGAACACATGCAGCTGCCTTATACTGAATCAGACCCTTGGTCCATCAAAATCAGTATTGTCTTCTCAGACCCGCAGTGGCTTTCCAGGGTCTCAGGCGGAGGTCTTTCACATCACCTACTTGCCTAGTCCCTTGAACTGGTGATGCCGGGGCTTGAACCTGGGACCTTCTGCATGCCAAGCAGATGCTCTACCACTGAGCCACAGCCCCTCCCATAGTGACATAGGTGGGGGGGGGATTTTTACATATGACCCAAAGTTCATGGTTGAACTGGTTTAGCAGCCATCCCCTTGCCCCGAGAAACTCTGGGAACGCCAGTCTCTAACAGAAGTCGCGGCACCCCGCCATACTACAATTCCCATGATTCTTTGGGGACGCCATGATGGTTAAACCTGCTTAAGTCTGTAGTGCGGAAATAAGCTTATTGTTTGCAAGAATAAACATGGGATTCTGAGAAATCCAAAATGAAGGTACATGGTACAGTGGATTCTCTAGACACCCAAGATATGGACTCTGGCAAAGTATTCCACATTCTGAGAATCTTGACTTTCTTTTCTTTCTTTCTTTTAAGTGCAAGGTTTCCACTCCTTGTGGCTCGGAGCATGCACTTGAAAAAGGAACCAGACAGGGAACAGAGCCTGACTTTTAGGGGTCAGGACTTCAGGGGGTTCACAGGAACAGAATCAGGAACAAAAATGAAACCAAGCGTTGAGAGATCATTCTTTCTAAATTGATGATCGCAATAAAGACATTATATATAATCTATATAATTTTTTTGAAGCAATGGAAAACTTAGATGTATATTTATCACCTCTGCAACCCTCGCACTGTGTATGAAAAGGAAACAAAAGTTGGGTTTATGATGTATTTATTCTTGTGAATGTTGGTGCAAAAGAGAAATCTTTAAAAAAAAAAAACCGCTGTCTGTTTTATGTTGTTTTTATGTTTGGGGCGAAAGAAGAAACGGAATGCATTTGTTTAAACACAAAACTCACTCTTGTGTTAGGGAACAGACAGGCTTTCGGGGTGGGGGGGAATGACCTTGTTAGATTTAGGATTACAAAAACGGCTTCTGTTTGCATTGAATGTTTTGTTGTGTAAAGATTGTAATTTCTATTTTTTTAAAGAAAGAAAAAGCCCCTACATTTCCTATTGGGGACCGGTCCACTTCGACACGAGAGGAGGTGGGCTGGCAAAAGTCTATTTAAAAGAGAGGGAGGGAGATGAATTTTTCATGAACTTTTTAAAAAAAGTAATATGTGTATTAAAATCAAACCTTTCCATGAGATGTATTCTATAGAGAGAGATGTATATTGCACAAAATCTTATGGGGCAAACACAATAAAGTGTTTTACAGGGTAAAAAAAATAATAGACTGGGTGTCTTTTCTCCTGGTCAATCTACTTTTTAAGCTCAAGAATTTGGGATGAGTTGCAGCAATTCTATGTCAATTATGCACCATTCCTAGAGGGCCTGGAAATGCCGTGTTGGGGAAATGATGGAAGGAAAGCTTTGCATATCTGCAGAACTATCACAAAGGCCAAATAGGTTGGGTTGCCAATCACCAGCTGGTGGCTGGAGATCTCCTGGGATAACTGATCTTCCAGGCGACAGAGAACATTTCACCTGGGGAACGTGGCCGTTTTGGAAGGTGGACTCTATGGCATTATACTAGGGTTGCCAGCCTCCAGGTAATGGCTGGAGATCTCCCACTATTACAACTGATCACCAGCCGATAGAGATCTGTTCACCTGGAGAAAATGGCCACTTGGTCAATTGGACTCTATGGCACTGAAGTCTCTCCCCTCCCCCAAACTCCGCCCTCCTCAGGCTCCGCCCCAAAAACCTGCCGCCAGTGGTGAAGAGGGACCTGGCAACCCTACATTATACCCTGCTGTGGTCCCTCCCCTACCCAAATTCTCCAGGTATTTCCCAACCCAGAGCTGGCATCCCTACAAATAATAGGGTGCCAACCTCCAGGTAGTAGCTAGAGATTTCCTGCTGTTACAACTGATCTCTAGCCGATTGAGATCAGTTCCCCTGGAGAAAATGGTCTCTTTGGCAATTGGACTCTTTTCCCCACCGCTTCTCTCTCTCTCTCTTCCCCCTCCCCAACACCACATTTCAAAAGAATCTACTTCCTTCCTATCAGCAGGTAAGTGAAGAATATGTTTACTAACAACCCATATACAAGGAAACAATAATGCCTATCACTACTATAATTCTAAGTCCATCAATACAATACGTGGGTTCACAATAAGCCATATGATACACAATAGCAATGTACATAATCTGTGTTCCAAAGTCCAACCATCTCCATGTGGATCACAGCAGGTAAGTGAAGAACAGGACTTCTGTTGTGCCTAAAAACAACAACGTTACCCCAGGTAGCTCTGATCTAACGCATCGGAGATCAGGAGTTAGTTTTTACAGCTTTTACTATTTAATGGTACCCGTTTAAATATACAAGCTGGGATCAAATCTCTCCAGCCGAGACCCAAAGAGTCAGACTGCAGAAAGAATCACATTTTCATTTAGCATTGATCAACCTTTTATAGACTTCTCTTCAATATAGATACATCGCTAATTTTCCCATGCTGTCATTCTTAACAAACACTTTTCTGCAAAGCAATTCTTTTGCTTGAGACGCGAAGGTCCTTGTAATGAGATAACGAGCTAGCAAAGCCGAGAAAAACCGGCAGAGTTTGAAATATTGCAGACTGAGGAATGTTTGTGTGCTTATGCAGACTTATTGAATAGAAAGAAAGAGGAAAAGAGGGGGGGCGGTTCTTGACACGCATTTATCTACACGGGTGTCATGTCTAAAAGGAAGATTCCTGCACCTGTTTATGTACACAGGGGCAGTTAATAGTGCCACAGGTAAAATACCATTATTTGGGGCACTTCACTTCCAAAAGGAGCAGCAGGTAAGTGACTTCCAAAAGGAGCGGTGGTAGCCTGTAGCGACTGCATAAGCAGACTCAGGGTGATGGAAAATCCTCCACTAACACAATGGAAGCCAAGGAGGTGGTTACCATCCACCGTGACTCATTTCCCTTTCCCAGACACCTGGCACAAACTATCACCGGCATTGCTTGTACGCTCCTTGAATTGGGGGTCTAAGGCTATTTCAGGCATTCTGCTTGTTTACCGGCCGCTTAATTCCCCAGTGAGAACCCTTCTCTAAGTTGATAGGATCAGGCAAGGGAGAAGGCAAGAAAAAGGTTGGCCACAATGGATAGAGTTGCCAACCTCCAGGTACTAAGCAATCCAATTAACAACCTGTGTCATATAATAGGAAACCTGAAGATAATGAACAGCATGTGGACTCAACAATAATATAGCAATTCAAACTTAAATAAAGTTACAACTCTTTAAGTGTTTCAAATTTTAAGTGGGCATTAACATTCATGCCCCATTTTTATACAGTTCCAAACTTATAAACATCAAACAATACAGCATGAAACAAAACCCAAAACCTGAGTACTACTCCTAAACAGAAAAGACTTAGTACAGCCTGAAACGGTCTGGTAAACACAGACTCTGATTACAACGCAACTCAGAGTCCGTGGGCAGCCGCCCCATGTGTGAGTTGCGTCTCTGGCACCCGAAGAAAACCAATTGCAGGTTCAATAAGAATGTGGTGACCTCGAAACCGAGGGGAAGCACTCCTGCGGGTGCAGAAAGGACCCAGGTGACGGTCCAAAATCAAGTCAAAGGTGGAATAAATGCAGATAGAGACGTGAGACCAGTCGTATCACGTTTCGATGGCTTCATCAGCTCATTGTGAACTTATTTAGCTCCGGATGCATTCAAAGCAAATTGTGCATCATGCAGCCGGTAAACCACCTAGTGCTATAATGTAAATTCATTTATACAATAATTATTTAATACATTCACATGACAACAACACATGTAGAGTTTTACCAATTACAATGGTACATTCCATTCCTTACCCGAACCTGTGTGTTTCATTTTTTGCAGTTTGAGTGTTCACACATCGCTTCTTTCCTGTGGTGGTAGCCTCCGCCCTAGCTTCTTAGGTTAAAAAGCTCTATTGGCCAACTGAGTCGTCACCTGGGTCTTTTCTGCACCCGCAGGAGTGCTTCCCCTCGGTTTTGAGGTCGCCACATTATTATTGAACCTGCAATTGGTTTTCTTCGGGTGCCAGAGACGCAACTCACACACGGGGCGGCTGCCCATGGAGTTGTGTTGTAATCAGAGTCTGTGTTTACCAAACTGTGTCAGGCTGTATCAAGTATTTTTTGTTTTGGAGTAGTACTCAGGTTTTGGATTTTGTTTCATGCTGTACTGTTTATAAGTTTGGAACTGTATAAAAATGGAGCATGAATGTTAATGCCCACTTAAAATTTGAAATACTTAAAAAGAGTTGTAAGTTTATTTAAGTTTAAATGGCTATATTATTGTTGAGCCCTTGTGCTGTTCGTTAACCTCCAGGTACTAGCTAGAGATCTCCCGCTATTACATCTGATCTCCAGCTGATAGAGATCAATTCACTGGAGAAAATGGCTGCTTTGGCAATTGGACTCCATGGCATTCAAGTCCCGCCCCTCCCCAAACCCCACCCTCCTCAGGATCCGCCCCCCAAAATCTCCAGGTATTTTCCCAACCAAGAGCTGACAACCCTAGGTATAAATGAATTAAATAAACAATTAAATTGTGTCTTATATGTTTGTTGTATGGGTTATCCTGCTCTTCCTGCCTTGTTTTCTGCTTTTGTAATTCCATTTTCTACACTGCTTGACACGTCATGTCTGATACTTTTTTTGCACCGTTTCTAGTGTTGGTCATCCTAGCCTTTATTGCATTGATCTTTCATGCTGTTTGCTTACAGTGTTTTACACCACGTAATCTGCCTTGAGTCTCCCAGAGAACAGCAGATTCTAAATAAAGTAAATAAATAAAGTAAATGAAGACAGTTGAGAACAGGTCCTCCCCATGTTCTGGCCTGGGACAGTCTGCCTCTAATTGCCAGATGCTTAGAACAAACCAAGATCAACGGATCCTCTTCGTCAGCTGCACAATGACTCATCAATAACATCTTAGTATTAGTGACAATAACAGCTGTTACTACTCATACAATTTGTCGAGATTAATAAGTGGTAATCATACTATATTATTATATATACTAATAACATTAATTAACAAAGGCAATTCTACACTGGTTTTCCGTCCAGACATAATGCTCTTAGTACTACCGTCATTTGTTCCAAATATTCCTGATACAAATAGGAGTATTTTATGGTATACTGAAGTTTTAAAGAGTTTTACTTTAGTGGACTAAAGCAATAATAATACTACCAGTAGTAATTATTAACATAACTAGATTGGGGAGGGGCTGTGGCTCAGTGGTAGAGCCTCTGCTTGGCGTGCAGGTCCCAGGTTCAATCCTTGGCATCTCCAGTTAAAGGGTCCAGGCGAGTAGGGTGATGGCAAAGACCCCTGCCTGAGACCCTGGACAGCTGCTGCTGGTCTGAGTGGACAATGCTGACTTTGATGGACCCAGGGGTCTGGTTCAGTATAAGGCAGCTTCATGCGTTCATGTATTGATGCCTGTCCCGAGGAACGCTGGGAGCTGTAGTCCCCCGCGATTGTGGCCCGTGGGGGAATTCCTTCCAACGAACTACAATTTGCATTAATAATCTGTAAAATCCTTCTATTTCTATGGGGGAAACACCCCGAAGCAAATTTCTAGCATCTTTTGTCCCAGGCAGGCCACCGTAGCCTCCCCTTCAGCCTATCGGCTGCCTGAATCGACACGCTCCCACTCGCGCCGTCACATGACCGTCGGTCGCCTCGAAACTCGCCCCCATCCCGGGGCACGCCGGGAGCTGTAGTCCCCGGCCCCATTGTGGCCTACGGGGAGCGCCTTTCGACGAACTACAACTCCCACGGCGCGAGGCGGCAGCCGCTCCGGGCTTCGGCGAGAGGGGAGGGCAGCGGCGGCTGTTGCGAGCGCCGGGAGCGGCGACGGCGGAAAAAAAGCCAGCCAGCCCGGCGTGGGGTAGGCTGAGCCGTATTGCGGGGCAGGGTCCCCTGTGGGTCCCGTTGGGCCAGGGAGGCCGCTGATTGGCTGGCGGCGGAGAGGAGGGGCGGGGCTTGCACCAGCGTTCAATACAAGGGGAGGCTTTGCACGCTCAAGAGACTTGTGCACCAAGGAGGAGCGTAAAAGGAGTGTTTTTCCAAGCGTGGTGAGTGTGAACTTGGGGTGTTCATTTTTTTAAATGTATATATTTTATACAAAATATTATATATATATATATATATATATATATATATATATATATATATATATATATATATATATATATATATATATATATATATATATATATATAATATTTTATATATATAAATGTATATATTTTAAATATATATATTTTTATATATATATTTCATGCAATTGTGGAATAAATATATTGCACTGTTAGGATACTATGCATGTATATATCTCCCTCCTTTATTTGCTGTGCAGTGTGATAGTTGCTTTGCAATATATTTGCAGCCTGGGGTTTTCGGGGTCCGCTCTCCCGGCCCCTCCTCCTGACAACAGCCCTGCCGAGTAGGCGGGTCCGATCACCTGCTGCGTGGCAGAGGAGGCCGAGAAGCGCTCGGAACGGAGAGCGTGCCGGTTCCCCCTCGCTCGCTCTCGGCCGTTGGGGCGAAGCCAACCGCCCGGCGGTTCAGTGGTCTTTCTTCCTCCCCTCCAAGGAAAGCCTCCACCCTTTGCATGCAGCCAAGGTGTGAAGGAGGACAGGCGGGGAAAGGGGGCCAGGGGAAGAGACGCTCAGGGCAGAACCAATGGCAGATGCCCCCAGGCTGCTTCCCAGAGATCCAGGGAGGAAAACAGGCACAACCCTGGTTTGCAGCATTCTCTCCTTTTTGACTCTATACTGAACACATGAAGCTGCCTCATACTGAATCCGACCCTTGGCCGGTCCAAGACAGTATTGTCTGCTCTGACCGGCAGCGGCTCTCCGGGGTCTCAGGCTGAGGTCTTTGCCATCACCTCCTTGCCTAGTCCCTTTAACTGGAGATGCCGGGGATTGAACCTGGGACCTTCTGCATGCCAAGCAGATGTTCTACCACTGAGCTACAGCCCTTTCCCTAAAAGGGAGCTGTGTGTGCCACAAATGGACACATGAACACACATGAACACACGAAGCTGCCTTCTACTGAATCAAACCCTTGGTCCATCAAAGTCAGTATTGTCTACTCAGACCAGCAGCGGCTCTCCAGGCGGAGGTCTTTCCCATCACCTCCTTGCCTAGTCCCTTTAACTGGAGATGCCGGGGATTGAACCTGCATGCCAAGCAGAGGCTCTACCACTGAGCCACAGCCTCTCTCCATGGCTCTCAGGCTGGGGTCTTTCACATCACCTACTTGCCTGGTCCCTTTAACTGGAGATGCCGGGGATTGAACCTGGGACCTTCTGCCTGCCAAGCAGATGCTCTGCCACTGAGCCACGGCCCCTCCCCTCTATAAATAGAGTTGCCAGCTCCCGCTTTGCCACCAGCGGGATGTTTTGGGGCGGAGCCTGAGGAGGGTGTGGTTTGGGGAGGGACTTCAGTGTCATAGAGTCCAATTGCCAAAGCGGCCATTTTCTCCAGGCGAACTGATCTCTGTCGGCTGGAGATCAGTGGTAATAGCAGGTCTCCAGCTAGTACCTGGAGGTTGGCAACCCTATCTATAAAGCAGTGGTTCCCAAAGTGGGCAGTACCACCCCCTGGGGGGGGATGACCTAGGGGGCACTGATAGACAAGAGGGCGGCAGGGGGGCGCTAGAGGTGGGCCCCTTCAACTGTGTTTTTCACTAATTTACTATTGATCAAGCTATGGCACCGTGCTGGCAAATTTGGGAGAAACTATCAGAATTTTCTCCAGACTTTGAAGAGCTGTTACCACTGGATCAAGTTCATCGGTTTTGTTGAATAAATTTTAACTAAAAGTTTTAATTTGATTTTGAATAGATGAGCAATTGTTACTATTCTGAAATTTTATTGTTAGTATCTTCTTTAGTGAGTCATGCAAATCCCTGGTTTGAATGATGCTTTTTATAGGATAGTGGAGGGGACACTGGGGTTGAGTTTGTGGAACCAAGGGGGCGGTGGCCTGAAAGATTTGGGAACCACTGCTATAAAGGAAGCCACAGCCCTCAGTTTGCAAGAGCTGAGCAAGGCTGTTAAGGATAGGATGTTTTGGAGGACGCTGATTCATAGGGTCGCCGTGAGTCAGAAGTGACTTGACGGCACTTTGCGCACACTTAACAAACACAGCCATAGAAAAGAGCAAGAGTCCAGTAGCATCTTAAAGACTAACAAAACTTCTGGCAGGGTGTGAGCTTTTGTGAGCCACAGCTCGCTTCTTCAGATAACACACAGCCGTGTTAGTCTGTCTGTAGCAGTAGAAAAGAGGAAGAGGCCAGTAGCCAGGTTGGTTTCCCCACTCCTACACATGAAGCCAGCTGGGTGACCTTGGGCTAGTCACAGGTCTCTCCTAACTCTCTCAGCCTCACCTACCTCATGGGGTGTTTGTTGTGGGGAAGGGAAGGTGATTGTAAGCCAGTTTGAATCTTCCTTAAGTGGCAGAGAAAGTCGGCATGTAAAAACCAACTCTTCTTCTTCTTCTAGCCCCTTAAAGACTAACACAGTTTCTGGTCGCTTCCGTGAGTATCTGAAGAAGTGAGCTGTGACTCACGGAAGCTCCTACCCTACCAGGAATTTTTGTTAGTCTTTAAGGTACTACTGGACTCTAGGCTCTTTGGTTTTTCAGTCTCTTCTCTTCCCTCTGGCTTTAACTTTTCCTGCTGGGTCTAAGCTTCTTCTGGGGCATGGCATGCTTGGGGACTGACCTGTGTCCTCTGAACTTTGTGAAATTGCCTATTTGATTTCCGGGGGCCTCTCTTTGCTTGCGCCAGAGGTCTGGCTCGGTGATTTAGTGAGAAATCCGTCAGCTCTGATCATTTAAAGCAGCGGTTCCCAAACTTTTCGGGCCACCGCCCCCTAGGTTCCACAAACTCAACCCCAGCGCCCCTGTACCCTATCCTATAAAAAGCATTATTCAAAACAGGGGTTTGCATGATGCACCAAAGAAGATAAGAACAATACTATTTCAAAACAGTAACAATTGCACATATATTCAAAACCAAATTAAAACTTTTCAGTTGAAATTTATTCAACAAAACTCATGAACTTGATCCAGTGGTAACAGCTCTTCAAAGTCTGGAAAAAAATTCTAATAGTTTCCACCAAATTTGCCAGCATGGTGTCATAGCTCGATCTACTGGAAATTAGTGAGCAACACTGTTGAAGGGGCCCACCTCTAGCACCCCCTGCTACCCTCTTGCTTCTTAGTACCCCCCCAGGTAATCCCAGTGCCCCCCCCCAGAGGGTGGTACTGCCCACTTTGGGAACCACTGATTTAAAGGGTTGGACCTGCTGGGCGACATGTGGCAAATCAGGGGTATGGCCGCCTAGGAGCATATTCTACTTGCCAGTGGTGACCACGCAATGCGTAGGCAGGAAGGAACTGAAAGGGAAGTGGGAGAGAGAGGACGCATTGATTATTTCTTTTTGGCAGGGCCTCTTTAACAGCCACGTGATACAGGGGGGTGTAAAACTTTTTAAAAAAGCAACCACCCCCCCCCAGTTCCTGGGAAAAGTTCAAGAGGCAGAATCCCCTTAGCAGGATTGGGGTGGGGGGTGTTGCAGCGCCAGAGATGCCCTCATGTGACTGCTGAGCTGTGAAGCGGCATGCATCATGTCCAGATAATAGTGCAAAGGATGCAGGAAACAAAACAGCAGTTGGAAGCAAAAAGGAAATAAGCAAGCTTTGTGCGAAGATGAAAATTTGGCAGAGCCCTGGGTGTTGGCTTGTTGGGGCTTAACTAGGACGTTTTGCACTCCATCGTGGTGAGAAGGCGCCGACCATCTTGTGTCTTTATCGAGGAACGTGAATTGAAGCCTTCTCCCTGGTAGAGGATCGGTCATGGGGGGTGGAGGAGAGAACAGAGGAATCTCTGTTTCGGTCCAGCGAAGAAACGGGCTTTGGTTGTCTTGGCAGGCACGGTTTTGCCGAGACGGTCTGCGTAGAGAAGAGATGCGTTAATTCGGGCTCCGTCCGTTTGCTTCGCGCCTGCTTTCGCGTGGACCATACTTGCGTGAGTAAGCCTTTTACTGTGGTGGGGGGGGAATGTGTGGGGAGTCCTGTTGGTTGCCGTTGTCTAGCAGGGGTGGTCTCATCCCAACGCTTTGCAAGGAAGCCCACCAGAGTGCATTTGCGTGTGGGTTTACCCTAGCTGCACCATTGTTTGCCTCTCTTGTTGTGAGCATGTGATATACCCCTGCTTGATTCCCATCCTGTTTAGTATCCAGTACAGATTAAGTTAATTCATGCCATCGTATTCCCTGTTTCTATTTATGGGTATGAAAGCTGGACATTGAAGAAAGCTGATAGGAAGAAAGTAGATTCCTTTGAAATGTGGTGTTGGAGGAGAGGGTTACGGATACCATGGGATGCCACAAAAAAACAAATCAGTGGGTTCTAGATCAAATCAAGCCTGAACTGACCCTAGAATCTAAAATGACTAAATTTGCAAGATCTGAGCAAGGCTGTCAAAGATAGGACTTTGATTCATAGGGTTGCTATGAGTCGGAAGCGACTTGATGGCACTTAACACACATAACACAGACCTGGAGCCGTCCCTAACAACCCTCTCTGCCTTCCTTCAAAAGCCATCTTTCCCTTGGGCATAAACCCTTTGCCTTCCTCTCCTGTGTGCGTTAAGTGCCGTCAAGTCGCTTTCGACTCATGGCGACCCTATGAATCAACGTCCTCCAAAATGTCCTATCTTTGACAGCCTTGCTCAGATCTTGCAAACAGGGCTGTGGCTTCCTTTTTTGAGTCCGTCGATCTCTTGTTGGGTCTTCCTCTTTTCCTGGTGCCCTCAACTTTTCCTAGCATGATTGTCTTTTCCAGTGACTTGTCTTCTCATAATGTGACCAAAATACAATAGCTTCAGTTTAGTCATTTTAGCTTCTAGGGTCAGTTCAGGCTTGATTTGATGTATAACCCACTGATTTGTTTTTTGGTGGGGAGGGCAGTCCATGGTGTCCGTACAATGAGCCCCATGGGTCAGAGTGGTCAGCTGCAGTACTGCGGTCCAAGCTCTGCTCACCACCTGAGTTCGATCCCAACGGGAGTCAGTTGCAGGTAGCCTGCTCAAAGTCGACTCAGCCTTCCATCCTTCCGAGGTTGGTAAAATGAGTACCCAGCTTGCTGGAGGTAAAGGGAAGATGACTGGGGAAGGCACTGGCAAAACCACCCCGTAAACAAAGTCTGCCTAGGAAACGCCGGGATGTGACGTCACCCCATGGGTCAGGAATGACCCGGTGCTTGTACAGGGGACCTTTACCTTTTACGGTATCCGTAACCCTCTCCTCCAACACCACATTTCAAAGGAATCTACTTTCTTCCTATCAGCTTTCTTCGTTGTCCAGCTTTCACACCCATACAGAGTAATAGGGTATACGATGGCCTGAATTAACTTGATCTTGGTTGCCAGCATCACATCCTGACACTTAAGAATCTTTTCTAGCTCCTTCATGGCTGCCCTTCCCAGTCTCAGTCTCCTTCTGATTTCTCTCCTGGTGGATCTAAGTATACATGGAATGGAACAAAATGTAGTTCTTTCCCCTGTATACTGCCACCGGTATAAGTAACCTCTCCCTCCATGCCGTTCCTCTGAGTTGCACTCTGGACTTTGAGCACAGAGTGGCGGTGGAGAGTGCCGTTGAGTCGCAGCTGAATTAATGGGGACCCTGTAGGGTTTTCTAGGCAAGAGACGTTCAGAGGTGGTTTGCCGTTGCCTGACTCCATATCAACTCTGGACTATCCTGATGGTCTCCTGTCTAGGTACTAACCAGGACCCACCCTGCTTAGCTTCTGAAATCTGACAAGATTGGGCCAGCCAAGCCAGGGCAAGCCCAGAGCCGGGGATGTTACATTTTTATGAAGCCCACTGTAGGTTGAGAGTACCTTCGCAGTTACATGCCAGCGTGGCGTAGTGGTTAAGAGCGGTGGTTTGGAGCGGTGGACTCTGATCTGGAGAACCGGGTTCAATTCCCCACTTCTACACCGTGAGCAGCCGAGGCTAATCTGGTGAACCGGGTTGGTTTCCCCTCTCCTACACATTAAGCCAGCTGGGTGACCTTGCTAGTCACACTCTCTCAGCCCCACCTACCTCACAGGGTGTCTGTTGTGGGGAGGGGGAGGAAAGGTAAGCCGGTTTGAGTTTCCCTTAAGTGGTAGAGGAAGTCGGCATATAAAAACCAACTCTTCTTCTACGTGGTCTAGAAACTTTGCCAGGGAAGGGGCTAAAACATACATGTGGTGAAATTCTGCACTGCTGCAAGCTCGCACAGAAAATACAGGCTGCTCCGGCCATGTCTGATATCTCGGGACTGCATCTCTCGTCTCTGCTCGATCAATTGCTGGTGGGATTTCTTGGCAAACCAGGCCGGTGTTGAGAACGAACACTCGTCTCTTTGTTTTCTGCAACATTCAGGGAGGGAGGGGAGAGAAATTTCCTTGAATTGGCACAAGAAGTCTCTTGTCTGTTTGCTAGAATGGACGGCTGCGGCAGCTATTACCAGGACAAATTTCGCGGGCAGCATGAGCTGCTGGGGAAATCTGCGGGTGGGGGCCCCGGGGGCTAGATCCAGGGCCCCTGACTCGAAGGATCTGCTTTCCTGCATCAACTTAGATGCAGGTGCTTATTGGTGCTGTATTGTATGGTGTTCTCAATCTGTATGGGATTTTCACAAAGGGATAGAAGGCAATGACCCCCAAATAAATAAAAGGACCGGTCCCTGCCCCAAGGAGCTTGCAATCTAAGTTTTGATGTAGGGGGAAAGAAACAAAAGAAAGGGGGACTATAGATCATGGTTCAGGCTTCATAGTTAAATTGTGGAACTCCCTGCCCCAGGATGATGTGGTGGCTGCCAACTTGGAAGGGTTTAAGAGGGAACATGTTCATGGAGGAGAGGGCTGCTAGTAAAAATGTATTCTAGTCATGATGCATACCTATTCTATCCAGGATCAGAGGAGCAGGCCTATTATATTAGGTGCTGTGGAACACTGGCAGGATAATGCTGCTGCAGTCGTCTTGCTTGTGGGCTTCCTAGAGGCACCTGGTTGGCCGCTGTGTGAACAGACTGCTGGACTTGACGGGCCTTGGTCTGATCCAGCAGGCCCTTTCTTATGTTCTTATTTAGGACTGGATTGGTGCTGAACAATTCACAGGAGTCTGGGGCTTGGAGGAGGAGGTCTTACGAACCACTGAACAATATGAAATGTGGTGTAGCGGTTGAAGAGTGTCGGACTAGTATCGGGAAGGCCCAGGTTCGAATCCTTACTTGTGCCATGGAAGCTCACTGGGTTACCTTCGGCCTACCTCACAGGGTTGTTGTGAGGATAAAATGGAGGCGAGGGGAATGCTGCAAGTTGCTTTGGGTCCCCCACTGGGGAGAAAGGCGGGGTGTAAATGAATTAAATAAACTAATCTTAAGGCTGCTGGTTGCCATTTCTTTTCTTTTTTTTAAACGTTATCTTCTGTCGGGGCCAGATTTGGCACAAGGGCTGCCAGCTGCCGATCACATTAAGAAGCCGATCCCTGTTTTCTCCAGACAGAGTTGCTGGCCAAACCTGTTGGTCTGCCCCTGAGACGGTAGTTAACCTCAGTTTTGCCTGTGGCTTATACATTTCTCTCTTTTTTCCCCCTTAGGTCCTGCTCGAGGTAAAACCTACCTACAATTGGTTTCTACGGAAGGAATGGCAGGTAAGGAGGCCAAAACAGCCCGTCGGCCTCGAGACAAATCCCCCTCCGCACGCATGTGTGTGTTAAGTGCCGTCAAGTCGCTTCCGACTCATGGCGATCCTATGAATCAACGCCTTCCAAAACGTCCTATTCTTAACAGCCTTGCTCAAATCTTCCAAACTGACGGTCGTGGCTTCCTTTGTAGAGTCCATTCATCTCTTGTTGGGTCTTCCTCTTTTCCTGCTGCGTTCAACTTTTCCTAGCATGA
The DNA here is from genome assembly GCF_029931775.1 of Euleptes europaea. Taxonomy (NCBI): domain Eukaryota; kingdom Metazoa; phylum Chordata; class Lepidosauria; order Squamata; family Sphaerodactylidae; genus Euleptes; species Euleptes europaea. The sequence continues at coordinate 8,452,022 of NC_079313.1, forward strand.
TTATCTCTTCCAGTGACTCTTGCCTTCTCATAATGTGACCAAAATACGACAGCCTCAGTTTAGTCATTTTAGCTTCTCCGGTCAGTTCAGGCTTGATTTGATCTAGAACCCACTAATGTGGAGTTTTTTTGGCGGTCCAGGGTATCCGTAACCTTCTCCTCCAACACCACATTTCAAAGGAATCTACTTTCTTCCTATCAGCTTTCTTCGTTGTCCAGCTTTCGCACCCGTACATAGTAACAGGGAATACGATGGCATGAATTAACTTGATCTCGGTTGCCAGTGACACTTCCCTACACTTAAGAATCTTTTCTAGCCCCGCACACGTACACGCATACAGCTCAACTCACCATAGCATGACTTTTTGATACCAAGCAAATGTCACACCCCCATGTGTAACACAGCAAAACCAGTTTGTACTGCAGGGTTTAGAGTAGAGTGTCCCATGATGCGGGGGGGTGGGGGGGCTTCCACCATCCAATTTGGGGGCTCCTTCTCCCGACTTGTTGAGTTCTGCCAGCAGGGCCTTTTTTTATGAAGCGCTGTTCACACATGCCGTTTTCTGCCTCTCTGTCTTGGCTTCTTTCCCCCCCGCAGAAAAAGTGAACAACTTCCCCCCGCTCCCCAAATTCATCCCCTTGAAGCCGTGCTTCTACCAGAACTTTGCCGATGAGATTCCAATCGATCACCAGACACTGGTGAGGAGGATCTATCATTTGTGGATCTGTAAGTTCAAGATGCAGCCGCTGGCTGGGGAGGGGGGGCATGGGTGGGGGGGGAGTCCTGGGCAGAGAATGCTGTCTATTTGATATTCAAAAGGGCTGGGTGTGTATTGGGAAGCGGTAGGAACATTAACTTGCTCTTGCTTGTGTGTTTCTTAGAAATAAGTTTCTAGTCCTCATTACTGCATAATGATGCTTGGAATTGTAGAAGTTATTCCTGCTAGAATTTCAGTTGCTCTTATGGGTTTTTGAGTAGAACATCAGAGGGGCCACCTTATGCCTAGCACAACTGGAATAATTTATTCAGAGAAGAGGTGGTTTTTATATGCCAACTTTCTCTACCGCTTAAGGAAGAATCAAAGTGGCTTACAGTCACCTTCCCCACCCCACAACAGACACCCTGTGAGGTAGGTCTAAGAGAGCTGTGACTAGCCCAAAGTCACACAGCTGGCTTCATGTGGAGGAGTGGGGAAACAAATCCAGTTCACCAGATTAGCCTCCGCCGCTCATGTGGAGGAGTGGGGAATCAAACCCGGTTCTCCAGATTAGAGTCCACTGCTCCAAACCACCACTCTTAACCACTACACCATGCTGGCTCTGAGCAGAGCAACCGTAGTTCAGTATTGTGAGGGGGTTCCGTTCCCAGGACTCTTGAGGATGTAGACCTGGAAAAATACAGGCCCACTGTGATGCTTTTGCCATGCATGTTGCGGATAAAATCTCTCATCCACTGTGAATTAGTGTGTCGTGGTGAATTAGTGGTGTAGTGGTTAAGAGCGGCGGTTTGGAACGGTGGAGTCTGATCTGGAGAACCGGGTTTGATTCCCCACTCCTCCACGTGAGCGGCGGAGGCTAATCTGGTGAACTGGATTTGTTTCCCCACTCTTCTGCATGAAGCCAGCTGGGTGACCTTGGGCTAGTCCCAGCTCTCTCAGCCTCACCCACCTCACAGCGTGTCTGTTGTGGAGAGGGGAAGGTGATTGTAAGCGGGTTTGAGTCTCCCTTAAGTGGCAGAGAAAGTTGGCATATAAAAACCTACCTTCTTATTATTATTTATTGCAAGCCTTTATGAGCAGCTGTCCTTCTTTTCAGCGCTCAAGGCGGCTTAGGCAGATTAAAATATAGAATAAAATGCATTAGAAACATAGAACCAAATTCTAAAATCACGGCCCGGGGCTGCTACTAAATTCGCCAAATGCAGTCCTAAATAAAACAGCAATAAAACAGTCCAGTAGCACCTTAAGGATGAACAAAATTTCTGGCAGGGTATGAGCTTTCGTGAGCCACAGCTCACTTCTTCAGATAAAGCTCACACCCTGCCAGAAATTTTGTTTGTCTTTAAGGTGCTATTGGACTGTGGCTCTTTTCTACTTCTAGTGACAGACTAACACAGCTACCCATCGTGATCTCAATAAAACAGTCTTCCACTGTGTCCTAGAAGGTCAAAAGTGAGGGTCCAGGCTCACCTTGCTGGAGAGGTTGTTCCATAACCACTGAAAAGGCTTGTTCCATAACCACTGAAAAGGCTCTGTCTCACGTTCCTACCAAACGAGCTTCTTTGATTGATGGGGCAGTCGGGAGGGCCTCCCCCCTGTGTCTTAATCCCTGGCAGGAGCATGTGGGAGAAGACGATCCTACAGATAACCCGGTCCCACCATTGGGGCCGTTCCATCTCAGGATGCCAGTCCGGTCCTAGTTATATAGAGATGACTTCCAGTTTGTGTGGCCTGATGAACTGGACAAGCTGCTTAGAGGTTTGCAGACCAGGACGTCTAGACTCGTAGAATCATAACATTGGAAGGGACCGCCAGGGTCATCTAGTCCAACCCCCTGCACAATGCAGGAAATTCCAAACTACCTTCCCCCCCACACACCCCCAGTGACCCCTACTCCATGCCCAGAAGATGGCCAAGGTGCCCTCCCTCTCATCATCTGCTTAAGGTCATAGAATCAGCATTGCTGACAGATGGCCATCCAGCCTCTGCTTTAAAACCTCCAGGGAAGGAGAGTTCACCAACTCCTGAGGAAGCCTGTTCCACTGAGGAACCGCTCTGTTAGAAAATACTTCCTAATGTCTAGATGGAAACTCTTCTGATTTAATTTTAACCCGCTGGTTCTGGTCCGACCTTCTCGGGCAACAGAAAACAACTCAGCACCCTCCTCTATATGACAACCCTTCCAGTATAAGAAGGTCGGACCAGAACCAACTGGTTAAAATTAAATCAGAAACATTCCATCTAGAATTCCTCAGTGGAACAGGCTTCCTTGGGAGGTGGTGAGCTCTCCTTCCCTGGTGGTTTTTAAGAAGAGGTTAAATGGCCATCTGTCAGCAATGCTGATTCTATGAACTTGGGCAGATGATGGGGGGGCATCTTGGCCATCTTCTGGTCACTAGGGGTGTGTGGGAGGGAGATAGTTGTGAGTTTCCTGCACTGTGCGGGGGTTGGACTAGATGACCCTGGTGATCCCTTCCAACACTATGATTCTATATCCCCTCTCAGTGTCCTCTCCAGGCTAAACATACCCAGCTCCTTCAACCTTCCCTCATAGGACTTGGTCTCCAGACCCCTCACCATCTTTGTTGCCCTCCTCTGGACACGTTCCAGCTTGTCTACATCCTTCTTAAATTGCGGTGCCCAAAACTGAACACGGTACTCTAGGTGAGGTCTAACCAGAGCAGAGCAAAGTGATACCATCTCAAGCCTTTTGCCCTCTGTGGGTGCTGGGGGTCAAGCTGGGCTGGGTTGGCCAAGTGAGTCCGGGACGTCAGTGCCTCTCTGTGGGAAGGCTGTGTGAGAGACACTGTTGTGAAGCCCTTCCTAAAGAAAGCATCCCTGGACCCCGCTGACCTAAACAACTACTGCCCAGTGGCCAACATTCCTTTACCGGGGCCAGGTGTTTTAGCAGGTGGTAGCTACACAGCTTCCGGCAGTTTTAGAGGAGATGGATTATCTAGACAGGGGTCACTGGAGATCCGATTGATTAAATTAATTTAAAATCATATTTCAGCTGTAGCTTCCATCGCAGTGTTGGTTTTTTTTCTTTTCTGTCAACCCTCTTTCTCAGTGTGTATAATTTGTATTAGATGCACACATCCCTGAGTCTTGCCTTTTGAGGGCTTCCTGGAACTGAAGACTGCACAGATTCCATCCAGTGCATAGTTAACCTATGGAATGAAACGCAGCAACTGACGGCCATGCATTGGGTGGCTTTAAATAAGAATTAGATGGGGAAGGGGGGGGTAGAGAGCCCTGGTAGCTCAGTAGAACCTCCATATTCAGGGGCACTGTACCTCAGAACATCAGGTGCTGGAGACAAAAGAGGAGAGCTCTTTGTGGGTTTCCCAGAGGCATCTAGGAGCCCCGTGGCGCAGATTGGTAAGCTGCAGTACTGCAGTCCAAGCTGTGCTCACGACCTGAGTTCAATCCCGACCGAAGTTGGTTTCAGGCAGCCAGCTCAAGGGTGACTCAGCCTTCCATCCTTCCGAGTTCGGTAAAATGAGTACCCAGCTTGCTGGGGGTAAAGGGAACATGACTGGGGAAGGCACTGGCAAACCACCCCGTAAACAAAGTCTGCCTAGGAAACTTCGGGATGTGACGTCACCCCATGGGTCAGGAATGATCCAGTGCTTGCACAGGGGACTACCTTTACCAGAGGCATCTAGCTAGACACTGGTTGTCAGAGAAGACCCAGGGGAGAGGCATCCTTATGACTTCTCCGACCGGTCTAATAACCTCAGCCTCTCGAAACGAGGATTGCTGGATATGAATCTGGTGCTACCACCATGAAAGCCCATGTTTTGCCTAAACTGAAATACAGGCCCCTCTGCAGAGCGCAGAAGCGCCGGCCCTCCGAGAACACCTCGGCCTGCTTTGTCCGCTCGCCTGCCAACCTTCTCTTTTTTCCTCCGCAGTCTACTCCGTTACGTTGGGTGTCAATCTCATCGCTTGCCTGGCCTGGTGGATCGGTGGCGCGTCCGGTGTGAATTTTGGCTTAGCCATCCTCTGGCTGGTCCTTTTCAGCCCCTGTAGTTATGTCTGCTGGTTCCGGCCCATCTACAAAGCTTTTCGGTAAGTGCCGATTCTCTTTCCCCCCTTTGCCCCTCAAAAATCCACACTGTTTGTCCTTTTTCCAACGGCAAAGAGAACATTACTAGCCTGTTACTGGGGTTGATCAGACCCCAGACTAACAGTTTAGAAAGGCAATAGGCCGTAAAGTTGAATTGGGGAATCAAACCCAGCTCTCCAGATCAGAGTCCACCGTTCCAAAGCACCGCTCTTAACCACTACACCACGCTGGTTCTGACCACACTGAAGCTGGTTCATCTAGCCTCCTAAGTTTATATCAAATGGGTTTGTTTAATTAAAAGAAAATTCTTTATGTCCTACAAAGAAAAAAAGATGTAAAGAAAAAAACATCACAACAGTGGTGGAGTATCTACACATAAATTTCTATAAATGGTTTCCAAATATCTAAAAATAAGTCTATGCACAATTGCCGTGTGTGTGTGGGGGGGGGGAGGCCATGCCTCGCCAGCCTAGATCGAGAGTGGGTGGGTGGCTGCCTTGCAGGCCAGATAAGAGCTCTCAAGGGGCTGGATCCGGCCCCCGGGCCTTCTGTTTGACATCCCCTCTATAGAGTTTTCAAAGCAAGAGACTTACAGAGGTGGTTTGCCAGTGCCTGCCTCTGCACAGCAACGCTGGACTTCCTTGGTGGTCTCCCATCCAATTACTAACCAGGGTCAACCCTTCTTAGCTTCTGAGAGCCAACAAGATTAGGCTTGCCTGGGCCATCCAGCCAGTGTGGTGTAGTGGTTAAGAGCGGTGGTTCGGGGCGGTGGCCTCTGATCCGGAGAACCGGGTTCGATTCCCCACTCCTCCACGTGAGCACCGGAGGCTAATCTGGTGAACTGGGTTGGTTTCCCCACTCCTGCGCATGAAGCCAGCTGGGTGACCTTGGGCTAGTCACACTCTCTCAGCCCCACCTCCCTCACAGGGTGTCTGTTGTGGGGAGGGGAAGGGAAGGTGATTGTAAGCTGGTTTGATTCTCCCTTAAGTGGCAGAGAAAGTGTGCATATAAAAACCAACTCTGCTTCTTCTTCTGTGTACCCTGCGTTCAAATTCTGATAGGGTTCTGAGGTCCTCAATCCAATGATTTACCAGAGGTGGGCTTCTATATTTGCAGTAGAAGAGAAAGATTTGAGTCCAGTAGCACATTAAGAGACCAACAAGATTTGTGGGGTGGGGGAGCTATCCAGAGTCAAAGTTCCCTTCATCGGTTACAAGTAGGGATGGAGACCCCTGAGCCATTATGTCCCAGTCAGAAGGTGGGAGAGGCATTGTAAAGAATGGAGTCAGGATGCAAAAGTTGCAGTGCAGTTCTGTATCTGATGAAGGGATCTTTGATGCTTGGAAGCTTACACCCCAGTAATCTTGTTGATCTCTAAGGGGCTTTCCTTGAAATTTGTTTTGGTATGAATGTACGTTCATATTTCTTTCAAAGCTCCTTCAGGTCAGAAAAACGGAGGCATAAATTCCTCGTCAGAGCCACGGTCTTGGCTGAAAGGTGGGATGCGAATAGTAAAATACGATAAAGTGAATTGGCACACTTTTCATTTTGGAGATTCGCCAAAGCTGCCCTCTACTCACAAGATTGGAGAGGAATCTTCCTTTGTGGTGGACGTGGGAGCTGCTGTACGATCCCCCACCAAAACTCGGCCAGGATTGTCCCTTCTGGGCCAGCTTTCCCTTGCGGCATCATTCTGCCCATATTTTTAATTATTTTTTTTTGCTTTTTCTTTAGCAGCCCCTGAGCTCTTCTGATACGGCACCAGAGAGCCGTTTCCCCCCGATAATCTCTCCCCAAAGCCAGATTACTGTCAGCTCATCCCTTTAGCCCGAGAGGCGTGCGAGCTGCTGATGACGGCAAACCGGCAGCAGGGAGGCAGAGGGAAATATCTTCTCCTTCGGGCTTCAACCAGCCCGGGGCTGCGATGCCGAAGGAGAGAGCCGGGATTCCGAGTCGGTAGACGGCTGTTGCGGGCTGCTGCTCAGTTCTCTCAATTAAGAACATAAGAAAGGCCCTGCTGGATCAGACCGAGGCCCATCAAGTCAAGCAGTCTGTTCACACAGTGGCCAACCAGGTGCCTCTAGGAAGCCCACAAGCAAGACGACTGCAGCAGCATTATCCTGCCTGTGTCCCACAGCACCTAATAGAATAGGCATGCTCCTCTGAGACTGGAGAGAATAGGGATGCATCATGATTAGAATCCATTTTGACTAGTAGCCATGAATACCTCTCTCCCCCATGAACATGTCCACTCCTGTCTTCCAAATTGGCAGCCATAAAAACATAACATAAGAAAGGCCATGCTGGATCAGACCAAGGCCCATCAAGTCCAGCAGTCTGTTCACACAGCGGCCAACCAGGTGCCTCTAGGAAGCCCACAAACAAGACAACTGCAGCAGCAGCATCCTACCTGTGTTCCCCAGCACCTAATACAATAGGCGTGCTCCTCTGATCCCGGAGAGAATAGGTATGCCCACCGAAAAAGGGGAGGGGATAAACTTAAGTACCTAGAAGGTCAAGCAAAAAACAGCTAACAAGGCCAACTTCACTAGTATCCATCTTGACTAGTAGCTATGGATAGCTCTCTCCTCCATGAACATGTCCACTCCCCTCTTAAAGCCTTCCAAGTTGGCAGCCATCACCACATCCTGGGGCAGGAAGTTCCACAATTTAACTATGCATTGTGTGAAGAAATACTTCCTTTTATCTGTTTTGAATCTCTCACCCTCCAGCTTCAGCAGATGACCCTGCCTTCTAGAAAAGCTTCTCCCTGTCCACTCTCTCCAAACCATGCATAATTTTGTAGACCTCTGTCATGTCCCCCCTTAACCACCTTCTTTCTAAGCTAAACAGCCCTAAGCGTTTTAACCGCTCCTCATAGGGCAGTTGCTCTAGACCCCTGAGCATTTCGGTTGCTCTTTTCTGCACCTTCTCAAACTCTGCAATTAAAATTGCTGCCTCAAAAGGGTCTTTAAGGAGTGTTGCCACCCCTTTTCTGGGTGTGCCTCCAGTGTGAAGGAGGCGAGCTTAGAGCAGGGACTCCTGCATAGGTGCGGTAGGCAGGTAATCCACACATTCCCCGATCCTAGTGGCTCAGTGGCAGGAAACCTGTCTGACCGATGGAAGTGTTCTGGGTTCAGGCCCAGTCAAAGGGTCCCCTGTGCCGGTCGTTGTGCCTCTGAATGAGTTGCTGCTCTGGTCTTGCCTCTGCTATGGATTTCTTAGTTTAGGCTCGGCAGATCCCCAGGTTCATTAACTGTCCTCTGGGCGTTCTGCCACCCAGGGACTTCTGATTTGACTCATTGGGGCTGACCCGCCCTTCCTTACCCAGTCTGAACGTGGTACGGGACAAAGAACTTGCACAAGGAACGTTTCTTCAGAGCCGCCTTTAGTCCTGAAGGTTGCTGAGGCGGCCTGTAGGTGGCTAGGCTGAGAGGTAGTGGCCAGTGAGCATCCAGGAAGAATGGTGATTTGAACCCAGGTCTCCCCAGGCCAATGCTTCAGAAGGAGAGTTGGTTTTGGGGAGGGGCTGTGGCTCAGTGGTAGAGCATCTGCGTGGCATGCAGAAGGTCCCAGGTTCAATCCCCGTCATCTCCAGTTCAAGGGACTGGGCAAGTAGGTGATGTGAAAGACCCCTGCCCAAGACCCTGGAGAGCCGTGGAGAGGGGCTGTGGCTCAGTGGTAGAGCCTCTGCCTGGCATGCAGGAGGTCCCAGGTTCAATCCCCAGCACCTCCAGTTAAAGGGACTAGGCAAGTAGGTGATGTGAAAGACCCCTGCCCGAGAGCCATGGAGAGGGGCTGTGGCTCAGCGATAGAGCATCTGCTTGGTATGCAGAAGGTCCCAAGTTCAATCCCCGGCATCTCCAGTTCAAGGGACTAGGCAAGTAGGTGATGTGAAAGATCCCTGCCTGAGACCCTGGAGAGAGGCTGTGGCTCGGTGGTAGAACAGCTGCTTGGCATGCAGAAGGTCCCAGGTTAAATCCCCAGTGTCTCCAGTTAAAGGGACCAGGCAAGTAGGTAATGGGAAAGACCCCTGCCTGAGACCCTAGAGAGCTGCTGCTGGTCTGAGCAGACTATACTGATTTTGATGGACCAGGGGTCTGATTTAAGGCAGCTTCATGTATTCCGCTGCTGTACCACGCTGGTTAAATTTCCCCCCCTCTTCTCTTCCTCCTTCTCCCAAGGTCGGACAGTTCTTTCAACTTCATGCTCTTCTTCTTCGTCTTTGGAGCACAGTTCCTGCTGGCGGTCATCCAAGCGATCGGGATCAGCGGGTGGGGCGCATGGTAAGTGGGAAAGTCTCTGGTCCTTTCTCTTATTGCTTTGACTTACAAATAATATTTACCAAAAAAAATCAAGGAAGGTACATACAGTTGATGTTGTTTTTTAAAATGGCAAATCATATCGATGCCTGTCCAGCCAGTGATTCTATTTAGAGGTGTCGTGGTGCGCTCCTCACAACCGAGCCTTCTTAGTGGTGGCACCAAAAATTCGGATCTCTCTTTTCCTGGCACCACATGAAGTCCTTTTTGTAGCTCAGGAGTTCCAGTGGAGGGTTTCAGTCCTTGGTTCTCGCTTAGGGTTGCCAGCCTTGGGTTGGGAAATACCTGGAGATTTTGGGGGCTGAGCCTGAGGAGGGTGTGGTTTGGAGAAGGGAGGGGCTTCAATGCCATAGAGTCCAATTGCCAAAGCGGCCATTGTCTCCAGGTGAACTGATCTCTATTGGCTGGAGATCAGTTGTAATAGCAGGCAATCGCCAGCCACCACCTGGAGGTTGGCAATTCTGTTCTCGCTTACTGCTCAAGGTCTGTTTCTTATTTGTATGTGTGTGTTTTTATCAACCATGTCTTAGGTTGCATTTAAGCAGACACATTCCTGATTTTTAAATGCTTTTTATCTTTTCAGGTGGCTGATATATTTTTTTACTGTTGGGGTTGACGTTAGGTTATAACCTTTCTTCCCAACCCCCAAGTAGAAAAGCATAGCTTTTAAAATATTCTTTTCACTTCTAAATTATGAGTGCTTTTTCCGGGGCTGGGCATAACGTAAGCCATTGTGAATATGTATGCCCACAAAGGAAGAGTTTGAAATATTTTAGCTACCAGTCAAATTCATAAATACACACCCAGGACTATAGTTTCAGAGGGCAGGCCGTGTTGGTCGGTAGTAGAATAGCTAGATTTGAGTCCAGTAGCACCTTAGAAACCCACAAGGTTTTCCAGGTGTAAGTTTTCAAGAGTCAGTTCTCCCTTCGAAAGCTTGCACACAGAAACATCTTATTGATTTCTACAGCCCTACTTGACTCGCACTCAGGACAGAATACCACAAGGAGAGGTGTGTGTGTGCGTGTGTGAAGTGCCGTCAAGTCGCTTCTGACTCATGGCGACCCTATGAATGAAAGTCCTCCAAAATGTCCTATCTTTGACAGCCTTGCTCAGGTCTTGCAAACTGAGGGCTGTGGCTTCCTTTATTGAGTCCACCCATCTCTTGTTGGGTCTTCCTCTTTTCCTGCTGCCCTCGACTTTTCCTAGCATGACTGTCTTTTCTAGTGACTCTTGCCTTCTCATAATGTGACCAAAATACGACAGCCTCAGTTGAGTCATTTCTCTGGTCAGTTCAGGCTTGATTTTTGTTTTTGGAGGGGTACAGAAGGAAAAAAGGGAAAAATAAGAGTATCCACCGTGCAATTAAAAGGACTAAAATGTGGAAATAAATCAAACAGGTTGCCATGCTTTTCAACGCCATTGTACAATCAAATAGTAACCCAGGTTATTAAAAAAATGTTTAAACATTGCTAATCATAAAATACGATCATTTTTGTGTCATGTCTATCAAACGCATATAATACCCCTGCAATCAAAATAGTTATCTAAATATAAAATTGAATTAAATATTAACCATAATACCCTTTTCGTTGCCACCGAAGCACCGAAATAAGTCGTTTCAGGTCCCAGGTGAGAAATACGTCTCCTCTGAATAGCAGCTCGTGTCTTTTTGGTTTGTTTAAAGTTTCTAGTCCCTGTGGTTACCAAGATTCACTTGACGACATGTGGGCAGCTGGAGAGGCATGAATAAGGTTTCCAGTGGTAATGGGGGGCGGAGGACTTCAGTGTCTCTTCTGGACCCCACCCCTGGAAGGGCTCAAAACCCAAATAAATTATGCAGAACAGTAAAAATGCATAGTGCCAATATAATCTCCCCCGCCCCCAGTGGTCCCTCAAGCGTTACTGAGGAACCAACTGGTTGAAATTAAATCAAGAGTTTCCGTCTAGACATTAGGAAGAATTTTCTAACAGTTCGAGCCGTTCCTCAGTGGAACAGGCTTCCTCGGGAGGTGGTAAGCGCTCCTTCCCTAGAGGTTTTTAAGAAGAGGTTAGATGGCCATCTGTCAGCAATGCTGATTCTATTACCTTAGGCAGCTGATGAGAGGGAGGGCATCTTGGCCATCTTCTGGGCATGGAGTAGGGGTCACTGGGGGTGTGGGGGGGGAGGTAGTTGTGAATTTCCTGCATTGTGCAGGGGGTTGGACTAGATGACCCTGGTGGTCCCTTCCAACTCTATGATTCTAATTTCACCCTGTCTCTTGTACTCTCTTCTAGTGGGTGGCTGGCAGCTGTGACTTTTTTCGGAACCAGTGTTGGGGCCGGCGTGATCATGCTTTTTCCTGCAGTAATGTTCACGCTGTCAGCCCTTGTGATGTTCGTCTGTCTCCTTCGGGTAAGCGTGGGGTGGGTGGGTGTTGAATTGGGGTGGGGGTCGCCTGTTAAGGTTGGGCTAGGGAAGAAAGTCATGAAGAATGTCCCAGACCAGGCCAGCGGGCAGCACGAAATCAATTTAAAGGTTCCAGGGTGTTTGTCCGGTGAGGAGGTTGTCTCTGCACGTTATAGCTCTGGCCTTAATTTTAGCCAGCCATCTCTCTGGTGCAGCTGGGAGAATCCAGTCGTTCCCAGTTCAGAATAATAGCTTGTTTTGTGCGTGGGGATCTATGTCGAGCCTTTGTACAGATCTTCCAACCAACTTTTGGTTGCTGGGGTTGACGGTATGCTTCGGCCCTTCAAGTATTCTGTTCTAAGCCCTATGGGCAAGTCCTGAGGATGTCTAAGGGTCAGCCCTTGCATTCTGAGTAGCGTATCCGTGGCAACCATGTCCCATGCCACTTCGGCAATATCTGAATTAAGATTTTTTTGCAGGACAGGTCAGCAACTTTCCACAGCTCCCCTTCTAGCTTTGCGGTCTTTTGGACGTCAAAACATATAAGTAGAATCATAGAATCACAGAGTTGGAAGGGACCACCAGGGTCACATGAACACATGAAGCTGCCTTATACAGAATCAGACCCTCGGTCCATCATAGTCAGTATCGTCTACTCAGACCGGCAGCGGCTCTTCAGGGTCTCAGGCAGAGGTCTTTCACATCACCTACTTGCCTGGTACCTTTAACAGGAGATGCCGGGGATTGAACCTGGGACTTTCTGCATGCCAAGCAGATGCTCTACAAACTGAGCCACAGCCCCTCGGTCCTCTAGTCCGACCCCCTGCACAATGCAGGAAATTCACAACTATCTCCCCCCCCACACCCCAAAGACCCCTACTCCATGACCAGAAGATGGGGGGTGGTGCTCCAGGATCCCTGGCCAAACTGGCCTGGAGGGAAATTGCTTCCTGACCCCAACATAGCGATCAGCATTACCATGGGCATGTAAGAAAGGGCCAAGAGAACCAAATGCTGATGCAACCCTTCCTTCCCTCCCTCTCATGATCTGCCTAAGTTCACAGAATGACCATTGCTGACAGATGGCCATCTAGCTTTACTTAAAAACCTCCAGGGAAGGAGCGCTTACCACCTCCCGAGGAAGTCTGTTCCACTGAGGAACTGCTCTAACTGTTAGAAAGTTCTTCCTAATGCCTAGATGGAAACTCTTTTGATTTAATTTCAACCCGTTGATTCTGGTCCGACCGTCTGGGGCAACAAAAAACAACTCGCCACTATCCTCTGTATGACAGCCCTTCAAGTACTTGAAGATGGTTATCATGTCTCCTCTCAGTCTTCTCCTCTTCAGGTTAAACATACCCAGCTCCCCCAACCTTTCCTCATAGGACCTGGTCTCCAGATCCCTCACCAGAGCCAGCGTGGTGTAGTGGTTAAGAGCGGTGGACTCTGATCTGGTGAACTGGATTTGTTTCCCCACTCCTACACACGAAGCCAGCTGGGTGACCTTGGGCTAGTCGCAGCTCTCTTAGAGCTCTCTCAGTCCCACCTACCTCACAGGGTGTCTGTTGTGGGGAGGTGAAGGTGATTGTAAGCCGGTTTGAGTCTTCCTTAAGTGCTAGAGAAAGTCGGCATATAAAAACCAACTCTTCTTCTTCCTCTCTATGATAGCCCTTCAAGTTCTTGAAGATGGTTATCATATCCCCTCTCAGTTTTCTCCTCTCCTGGCTAAACATTTCCAGCTCCTTCAACCATGCTTCATAAGACTCGGTCTCTAGACCCCTCGCCAACTTGGATAGGGGGCGGACGGGGCTATGGGGTGTAATAAGCTGTCGTCTCCCTCTCAGATCAGTTTTCTCTCGGTCTTCCTCAGGTCCACCGACTCTACCGTGGGGGAGGCGGCAGCTTCCAGAAAGCCCAGGAAGAGTGGCACAGTGGCCTGTGGAGGGACCCCCCGACTCGGGAAGCTCAGTACAACAACTTTTCGGGGAACAGTCTCCCGGAGTACCCGACCGTCCCCAGCTACCCTGCCCGAAGCCGTTAGCGCTGAACCGACCGCTAGATGCTTTATTCAGGGTCGTCCCAAAAATATATTGTTGGTACTTTGGGGGGGGGGGTGTCAGCGGAGATTAATAATCTCCATTCTCCTATTTTTTTATCCCTCCCCACTGGGTTTTTTTGTTTGTTTTTTACATTTCCCCTTTCAACAATTGCGGAAGATCGAGTTCCTCGATTCTGTCCCATGTTCTCAGCCTCTTCCCTCCAAGAAATGGCGGAGAGAGGGTGGGGTGCCAATATTTGCCTAGTTCTGTGGCAGAGGACAGGGCCCGCAATTTCTGTTCACTGCCCCCCGTCCACCAATTTTGCCAATGGATACATGGGGGGGGGCTGTATACCCCCCACCTCTCGAGACCTAGTCGGTCTATGTAGATCCAGCAGTCCACTGCCGCATTCCTCTGTCGGGGAGGAGATTTAACCTCTCTTCCTTCTCCTCACCCCCCCTTTCGCTGCTTAGCTCGCTCATATGTTCCAAATGTCTTTCGAGGTCTCGTACCGGTTCTTAAGAGAGGGGAACCCATTTACTGTCCAGTAACTGACACTAATGGCCAGGCGCCCACAGTGAAATTGTTCTTGGACTATACTGTGTTAGATTGCCAGGGGGGGGGGAGAATTGCATGGTGCCATTCTTTCCCCTCTAATTAAAAAAAAAGCCTCTCCCTGCAAGATGAAAGCTAGCACCTCAAGAAGAATGGTTCCAGCCTATCCTGAGGTGCTAGTTGTCCCGTGTGCCAGGATTCTTGTTTCACAAGGGAATGTTCAGACCTGAGACTTGATGCAGAGGAGAATCAAGTGGCAAAGAGAGGAATATTCGTGGCTCTGCCATTTGTGGAGATCTTCATTGTTCAGGTGATCCAGTTTTTCTAGCCTTGGACAGCTCAGCTGCCCCGCGCCAAATGCCTGTTTTCTTTTCTCAAACTCTTTGAGAAGAGCTATTTTTGAGCGGCTTTTCCTTGCTACTAACTTGCTTGTGGTAAATCATTGAACAGTCTCTGCCTTGTCTGTACCTGGGCAAAATGCCCTGGACAGATCTGTTTCCTCTCCCCCGCCTTTTTTTTGGTTTTGGTTTTTTGCATCATGCCCAAAAGTCGGGTTGCGGAACATAAGCCGGTGATAACTTTGCGAGGGTCTGTACGGCGGTTCCGGAGATGGGATTCTGACAGTGCCGCCAGCATATTCCGGGTGGGATTCTCCAACTCTTTGATCCTCCAGGGCAAGGCTGGAAGTTTTCGTTATTGCCTTCCCCAACCCCCGCCCCCATGGCTGTTGGTATCCCAGGTCCCATTCTTCCCACGGCCAATAGCCGGGCCTAGCACACGTTGTTGTATTGGGATGGCTTCAGGGAGCACTACACAACCATTGTGGGTCAGCGTTCTTCGCACTGGGCGTCTTCCAAACCGAAGGTGGATTCCAGCTGACTGCCGGCCTAGCGTCTTCTAGCTGACTGCCAGCCTAGCAGCCTAGGAAGCCTTCCCCAAGTTTGGTTGCCCGACCCCAAATTTTCTTTGTCGAGGGGCAAACGATGCAGTCTGACTTCATGCACTGCCAAACGGTCACATTCTAACGGATAACTTCCCTCCTCCCCTTGGTTGTGTTTCGAGTGGAATGTGGGTCGGTTCCTCCCCAAAGGTGTGGGGCTGTGCCTTCTCGAAGAGGCCTGACCCACTCCCACCAGCCGATGCCCTTGGCAAGGATGCCCGTGCCCCTCGCACAGCACTTTGGCCGTTCCCAAAGAACAGGGTTCGAATCTCTTCCTCTCGCGGGTCCGCATCGATCTGATCGCGATACCTTTGAGCAACTTTTGCGCAAACGGGGGGGCCGAAACTGGAGGAAAAACCACAAATGTGAAAACTTGGCTTTAACCCTTTGGAACAGGAGGGGTTGGAGGAAGGGGGGGGATCGTGACTGCCCAGCAGGGGCAGTTGTGTCACGTGCCTTTCCTGCTGTAAAATTCTCCCACTGCTCTGTCCTCTTTCCTGGTTTGTACTGGAAGCACTCTGATCCTTCAACACACCCTCCCACCCCCCAAGACGTCTTGGAAGGGAGTTGTGTGTGTCTCAAGTAAGTTCCGTACAGTTTAACAGGAAAGTTAATGCTAGAGGCCAAAATCTCTTCCTTTTTTTATAAAATGGCTTTGCAGGGCCCGTCTCTCTCTCTCCTCTCGTGCCCCCAAGCCAGTTTGTTTACGGGACTCCCAAGAGCTCTTAAAACATTCCAAAACGAAGCCATGGGTTCACAGAGTCCTTAATTTTGGGGGGAGTGGTGACATGTGTAATTTTGCCCCCTGGTTCTCAGGGAGGTTTGCCATTTCGAAACCGCAAGGCGTTGGGGTGGCCGGGTCCTTCAGCACTGCTTTCCCGCCGTTGTTTTGCCTTAAGAGTGCCCGTTTTGACGCCTTTGGTTGCCGAAAGAACTCCGGGCGCAAGGAGGGGGTGTCCCTTTCATCTGCTTTCTGCGGTAGGGAACCGATTGGGGCCAGGGGTCGGAGGGGTCCTTTTCTGAGCCAGGAAGGGTTTGGGAGCGCAACCCTTTCCCCTCCACTCCCTGTCCGCTTTCTCTCAAGACGTTCTCTGCTAAGCCCCGACGCACATTACCCCCGCTGTCTGATAGCCGAGCTGCTTCTGTTACCCCTCCCTTGACACCTTGCTCCCTCCCTTCCATCCCGCGGGGACTACTTGGAAGTACCCATTTCTGGGAAGGGGAGACGGTGGTCACTGTTGGGGGGTAGCCGGCAGGGAGCGGGGGTATCACCTTTTGGGAGAACGGGGTGCACCCCTCGGCTCGCCTGCGGCTACCTCTAATCGGCCAGCCGCTTGCCATGCTTTAGAGGATGTGGGATATCCATCCATGTTTACAAAACCAAGGCGACTCGCGGGGCAAAATCGTCTGCCCAGTGGGGTTGGGGGGTTTAGTTTCTGGAAGGGGGGGTCTTTTCTGTCGGGTGCCGTGAGCACATGTAGCCAAAGCGAGCAGGCAGGGTGAGAAACGGTTGGCCAAAGAGTTGTGGTACGATTCCTCGGAGGTGTCTCTTCAACCCAGCTTCAAACCGGTTTGGACTCTTGTGACTTTGCGCTCTTCGCCCCC
The DNA here is from genome assembly GCF_029931775.1 of Euleptes europaea. Classification (NCBI taxonomy): domain Eukaryota; kingdom Metazoa; phylum Chordata; class Lepidosauria; order Squamata; family Sphaerodactylidae; genus Euleptes; species Euleptes europaea. Next base: position 8,468,662 of record NC_079313.1, read on the forward strand.
TTCCCCCCTGTGGAATTCTTGTTCACGGCCATAACGCCCCCCTCGTACCCCGTCACGCTCCGCTACTCCCAAGGTTGGGCCGATGGCTTCCCTTTTCAAGACGTTACCTCCTCAATCACTGCCTCAACCGTTGTCTTAACTGAGCGATGATTCTTCAAACCATGTCTCTGTTTACATTAGGACGTGAAGGCGCCAATACAATTTTTGGGAGGAATTAACGCGACTTGAGCTGTGTGTGCATGTGTGGGGTTTTTTTTTTTAATCTGCATCATGTTCTGGGTTTTTTTGCATTGTGGTGAGATCTCTTAATGCTCTCTCTCTTCTCTCCCCCCCCCCCTTGAAAATAAATCCAAGTTTGCCTACGGAAGGATGGCCGCCACCCTTGTTTATGTGTTTTTCTGTTAATAGCTCTGCCAAGAGTCCAGAGTCTTGCAACCCTACTGCTGGATCAGGCTCGGGGAGAGGGGTTCGCCAGCATCCTGGCCCACACCAGAAGTTCACAAGCAGAGCACGTAACCCACGGCCCCTGCTGTGTGGCCGGAGATACACTGCCTCTAGCCCTGGAAGCTCCACTGTGGTTAATGAGGTCCATGGAGGCCTTCCTAGTTGCGGCCTCCAGCGGCAGCCCGTTCCACAGGCTCAGTCATGACACAAAGCCGCGCAAAACCACACTTCATCCTTTTATGACAAACGCATTCAGATGAACACATGAAGCTGCCTTATACTGAATCAGACCCTTAGTCCATCCAAGTCGGTATTGTGTACTCAGACCGGCAGCGGTTCTCCAGGGTCTCAGGCAGGGGTCTTTCACATCACCTACCTGCCTGGTCCCTTTAACTGGAGATGTTGGGGGTTGAACCTGGGACCTTCTGCATGTCAAGCAGATGCTCTACCACTGAGCCACAGCCCCTCCCATGTTTTTTTTCTGGAGAACATTATGTTGCTTCACCCAAAAAGCAACTCAAGTTTGCTTTGGTGATTAAACAGTTTATGGAGCTGTGGACGTGGATTGGATGGCAGTATGTGGACTATGGGAAATGCTTTTTGGTTCTTGCCCGTTCTATTTTCCAGGGTTGCCTCCTACGTGTTACAGGTGGACCCAGGTCTCTTAAAAGCTGGGAAAGGTAGTCCCCTGTGCTAACATAGGGCCATTACTGACCCATGGAGTGATGTCGTATGACCACGTTTACTTTGCAGGCTATGTTTAACGGGGTGGTTTGCCATTGCCTTCCCCAGTCGTCGACACTTTACCCCCAGCAAGCTGGGTACTCATTTTACCGACCTTGGAAGGATGGGAGGCTGAGTTGACCTTGAGCCGGCTGCCTAAAACTGACTTCCATCGGGATCGAACTCAGGTTGTGAGCAGAGCTTGGACTGCAGTACTGCAGCTGACCACTCTGCACCAACTACATTAGAGACGAAGAAGAGTTGGGTTTTATATGCTGACTTTCTCTACCACTTAAGGAAGAATCAAACCAGTTTACAATCACCTTCCCTTTCCCTCCACACAACAGACACCCAGTTAGGTGTAGGGTTGCCAACCTCCAGGTAGTAGCTGGAGATCTGCTATTACAACTGATTTCCAGCCGATAGAGATCAGTTAACCTGGAGCAAATGGATGTTTTGGCAATTGGACTCTATGGCATTAAAGTCCTTCCCTCCCCAAACCCCACCCTCCATAGGCTCCGCCCCAAAAACCTCCTGCCAATGGCAAAGAGGGACCTGCTCTTTTCTGCACCTTTTCAAGCTCTGTAATATTCTTTTTTAGGGGTGGTTGACCAGAACTGTACACCATATTCCAAGTGTGGTCTCACCATAGATTTGTACAAGGGCAGTATGATATCAGCAGTTTTATTCTCTATTCCTTGTCTAATTATGGCCAGCGTGGAATTTGCCTTTTTCACAGCATGCGGCACACTGGGTTAACATTGTCATCAAGCAATCCACTACCACCCCAAGATCCCTTTCTTGGTCTGTCACTGCCAGCACAGATCCCATAATATATTATTTGGGTGTTTTTTTTTTTAAAATCAAAGTATTTAGGTCTGGGGGGGACATTCTATGGTTGCTTTAACATTTTTCCGAGTGTTTATGTTATTTGCAACATTTGGTTTTTAGGTAGAATTTTCTTTGGAAGCTGCCTCGCAGTGTCCAAAACCAGGGTATAAAAGGTTGCAAACATGAGATATATACTGCTGGACAGCTGTATGCTCACTTAGGGAGATGTTATAAGTTCTGATATTCCGTTCTTCCTGGATCCAGGCGAGCAGCTGTCTGATCTAGTGAAGGGGAGCTGGGGGGGGGGGTGAAGGATAGCACACTTTGTGTGTTATTTTTCCATTTTGCCCACTGACAGCTGTGTTTGGCACTTGGGTTGGTGCCAGGAAAGTGATGTCAGCGTTTGGCCCCTCTAAGACTGTCAGGAATACTGTGCTGAATGACCCCCCCCCCCTCTCCCCTTCTGCTGGCAAAGAAACCTGAATCCAGGGTCCAGAGTTTTACAAGTGAAGAACTTTTGCCCCCTTTCGTAATACTGGGTTTTAAAGGTGCCCTGCTAAAGTGGAATTGGCAAAATAGGGTGCAAACTTTTTCTTTTCTTTTTTTAAAATTATAATTTATATTTTGAAGTTTAAGCTGCTTTGAGAGTAAGATTGCTAGGTCCCTCTTCACCACTGGTGGGAGGTTTTGGGGACAGAACCTGAGGAGGACAGGGTTTGGGGAGGGACTTCAGTAGAGTATAATACCATAGAGTCCACCTTCCAAAGTGGTCATTTCCTCCAGGGGAACTGATCTCTATCGGCTTGAGATCAGTTGTAATAGCAGGAGATCTCCAGCTGCTACCTGGAGGTTGGCAACCCTACTTGAGAGCCAATAGTGTTTAGTGGTCAGAGTGTTGGACTAGGATCTGGGAGAACCGGGTTCGAATCCCCACTCTGCAAAGGAAGCTTGCTGAGTAATCTTGAGTCGCCCAGTCTCAACCGAACCTATATAATCTGTGGATATAACAGAGGAAAACGATGTAAGCTCCTTTCAGTCCCTGTTGGATAGAGAAACAGGACATAGTTTAAGTAAATACAGTGAATAATAAATTCTGGACCAAATTCTGGTAGAAAAAGTGTGTGGGGGGGAAGGGGTTAATTTGGTAAAGGAAAGTACTTGGTATGGCATATCTATGTGGAACTCACAGCTAGGTAGGGTTGCCAACCTCCAGGTACTGATATATAAATGAAAAACACCTCTGTACCTAAGGTAGTTGTACAAAAACAGTATAGGTTACGCAAAAAAATCTTTAAATATGAGTATCTATATTAGTCACAACAAAATAAATTCCTTCGAACAAAGCTCAGTAATAGAACTGAGCTTTGTTTGAAGGAATTTATTTTTGTTGTGACTATAATATATTCATATTTAAAGATATTTTGTGAAACCTATACTGTTTTGTACAACCTCCAGGTACTAACTGGAGATCTCCTGCTATTACAACCGATCTCCAGCCGACAGAGATCAGTTCCCCTGGAGAAAATGGCTGCTTTGGCCATTGGACTCTATGGCATGGAAGTCCCTCCCCTCCCCAAACCCCGCCTTCCTCAGGCTCCGCCCCAAAAACCTCCTGCCTGTGGCGAAGAGGGACCTGGCAACCCTATGGCTAGGAGAGGACTGGCCACATTTGTTTGCCTAGGAAGGGGGGGAGTTCATGGAGAACAGGGTATAGCAGTTGGCTATTGGAGCCTCCCTTTGTAGGTGCAGTCTACCTCTGAGTAGCACAGGCAGGGGGCTTTCCTTCCCCTCCCCCCCCCTTCTTTTGTGATTCCCTTGTCTGTTGTCCTCTCGGTCTCCATCCCATGTCAATTTGGGGTTTACGAATAATTTCTCCCAAAGATGAAATTGATGAATTACGTGCCATCTGTAGTACTATGTATCAGGACAGTTTTATGTTTATAACTACCAGTTCCAGTCACCTTTATTGGCATGATAACAGTAATAATAGGAACAGGAATACATAGAACTCCATGCTTGCTGAAAAGAGTCACACGAACAACAATATAGCCAAAACTTAACCATCAATTTAGAACTTTTTTTTTTTAATCATATTGATATATATTATGATGTTAGCTGCTCTGAGCCTGGGAGGGTAGGATAAAAATTAAATTTTAAATGCCTATCTGCCTGGCAAAGGAAATGCTGGAGTAAGATTTCCCTTCTCAATCCCAGCCATGAAAGAAAACTTTTAAAAGGGAGCAGGGGGGAAAATGACCGGGCACGAAAGGGTTAAGGGACCGCTGTGTCGCAAAACTCCCCCTTGCCTCCGCCCAGCCCGCTTCCCCGCCTCGCTCCGCCCACTCCAGGCCGCCGGATTCGCTGGCGCGCTTTACGTCACCTCTTCCGCCTTTCTCCCAAAGAGGCGAGCAGGAAAACCCCGAGTGGAAAGCCATGTGACTGTTACTTCCGGTCCCCATGCGGTTCCTACGTCCTTCCAACCACTCTTTTGTACCACGCAGAGAGGAGGGATAGTAGAACCTCCGTGAACAGATGCCGTCTACCTCTGAGTCTAGTAAAACAGTTTGTTTTTAAATGAGAGAGGCTGGATTATTTCAAAGCATTGCACATAAACGGAAATACTTTCCCCTGGCCTGTTTTGTTGTTTTAGGGTTAGTTTTAACCACTTTTGCGCCACACATAGCAGAAAGTCTTATGTTGGCGTAGTAATAAAAGGGGCAGAAGCTTTCTTTGGCTGCAGTACTTTGAAATAATCCAGCTTCTCACTAAAAAAGTGATAGCAATGAATGCAGGGGTAGACTGCTTCTGTACAAAAAGTCCTTATTGATCATAGCCATGAAGGTGAGCCAGCTTGTCTCTAGTGATGAGCAGGTGTGTGGAGTGGGGGCAGGCTGCTGTTAAACAAGACAAGAATATATTTAGGAAGCTGCCAAGTAGGAGGGTAGAATGTAAGGTAAGTGAAATTTTGGCATTTGCTGTAGGGAGTTAGTTGAATTTTTCATTTTTAACATACAACAATTAACCATTTTGCAGCCCCATTCCTCTGCATGTTTAGTCAAAACCATCAAGAATAACAAAAGTTGATTTTTATAACCCGCTTCTCTCTACCTTTAAGGTGTCTCAAAGCTGTTTACAATCACAATCCCTTCCTCGCACCACAACAGACACCTTGGGGGGTAGGTGGGCTGAGGAAGTTCGGAGAGAACTGTGACTTGCCCAAGGTCACCCAGCAGGCTGTATGTGGAGGAGCGGGGAATTGAACCCAGTTCTCCAGATTGGAGTGCACTGCTCTTAACCACTAAACCAAGGCCTTACACAAAGGGTTGCCAATGCTGATTTGGGAGATTCCTGGAGGTTTTGAAGTGCCTGTGTTATTGTATTAATTCCCAGTAACAATAACACAGTAGGAGGTTGAAAGATTAAACAATCTGTTTATTATATATTGTCGAAGGCTTTCACGGTCAGAGTTCATTGGTTCTCGTAGGTCAGTGATGGCGAACCTTTTAGAGACCGAGTGCCCAAACTGCAACCAAAAACCCACTTATTTATCGCCGAGTGCCAATTTGGCAATTTAACCTGAATACCACCCCCAGAGGGGGCCCAGAGGGAGAGGCTAGGGTTGCCAAGTTCCTCTTCGCCATGAGTGGGAGGTTTTTGGGGTGGCGCCTGAGGAGGGCGGGGTTTGGGGAAGGACTTCAGTGCCATAGAGTCCAATTGCCAAAGTGGCAATTTTTTCCAGGGGAACTGATCTCTATTGGTTGGAGATCACCTGTAATAGCAGATCTCCAACTAGTACCTGGAGATTGGCAACTAGTTCCTTAGTGTTTTCTCTCTACATATCAAGACAAATGGAAAGGTGTTTGGAGGATAGCTTGTGGGCACTTCAAAGGTGGAATAGGACTACACGCCCCTCCGCCCGCACAGACCCAGAGGGTGCCGGAGAAGCCGCTGGAGGGAAAGAAGGAAGGAAGGAAGGAAAGAAGGGAAGGGAGGGGGAAAGGGAAGGAAGGGAGGGAGAGAAAGAAAGAAAAAGAGAGAGAAAGGGAGAAAGAAATAGAGCAAGGGAGAGAAAGAAAAGGACAGAGGGAGACAGAAAAAGAAAGAGGCCATTTATGCATGGGAGGTTTTGCCTTGGATTTGCCACTCGGTGGGGCTCGGCGGCAGGCTTGTGAGAGGCGAGCAGGGTGGGGCAGAGGGCTCCTCCTTCGCACCCACCGACCAGCCATGTCCCTCCGCCCGCACAGGCCCAGAGGGCGCCGGAGAAGCCGCCGGCCATGCCGAGTGTGAGCGCTCGGCTTCTGTTCCCCGCTCTCCCACCCGCCTGGCTGGCCGCGCACGCTCCAGCGGTGGCAATGGCGGCAGCTTCTGTGGGAGAGTCCGGGGCCACCGCCAATGATGTCGGAGGTTCCCCACCCCTGGGCTACAGCCTCCCCCATCCGGGGTGGGGCAGAGCCGGAAAGGCCAGCGGCTTGGAGGAACAGTGCGTGCCGGCAGAAAGGGCTACGCGTGCCGGAAGTGGCACCCGTGCCATAGGTTCGCCAACACGGTCGTAGGTTATCCGGGCTGTGTAACCGTGGTCTTGGTATTTTCTTTCCTGACGTTTCGCCAGCAGCTGTGGCAGGCATCTTTAGAGGAGTAACACTGAATGACAGTGTCTCTCAGTTTCAAGTGTGTAGGAAGAGTAATATATAGTAAAAAAAAAAAAAACCTCCAGACTAACAAAGACTACAGTCAACAATAGCCATGCAGATTAGCTTTGGATTTCACACATTAACAGATCACTTCAGGATACAATGGTTCCATAATAACATACCACACCCTCATTAGCACATTATCTTGATACTTACAGGACAATGATTAGCACATTACCTTTGATACTTTTTGCAGGACAATGATTCAGCTCAAACCCAACCCCTTTCTGACTATATATTACTCTTCCTACACACTTGACACTGAGAGACACTGTCCTGCAGTGTTACTCCTCTGAAGATGCCGGCCACAGCTGCTGGCGAAACGTCAGGAAAGAAAATACCAAGACCACGGTTACACAGCCCGGATAACCTACGAGAACCAATCTGTTTATTGTGGCCAAAATAAGCAGTCGGGTGTAATTGCCCCAAAGTGCAGGACAATCCACACACCAGAACAAAGGATTGCAACAACATTTATAACCTCTGGTCAGGGGTGTTACAATATACGCAATATAGTGCATAGATGCACAAAGACCCAATGATGGACACCTTTGGATTAGCATAGGCCTATCAGTGTGGTTTGAGGCGGGGATTTAGGTGGCTACATGAAGAAACGAAACTTAACATTCCTTTCTGACACTTCTGGTGTCTAAAATAACTTGGTCTTAGGCCTTGTTAAGGAGCTTGGTTGTACCAGGCCTGCAGGATGAGATCACTGGCACCTGATAGCAATGGCTGCCAGCTTATGCTAATTCATATTCACACACTAGTGAATATGAACCAAAGATTAGTTCTCTTGCCCCTTATACATGGGGCATTGCCTTTACATATGTGTGCAGAATATATATGTGCCTGATGCTATGCTCTTATACTTGAGCATAGCACCTCATAAAGCTATGAGGGTACATACATGTGAAAGAATCTATGTTTTCCCATAAATGAAGTTTATAGGCACTTCAGTTTGGGGTTGGTGTTTGGGGAGGGTGAAGTTTGAGGGGCCTCGGCAGGGATGTGATGGTATAGAGTCTGCCATTGGAACTTGCCATTTTCTTCAGGGGAACTAATAGCTGCAGCCGGAAGATCAATTAAAATTCCAGGAGAAATTTGGGTTGCCAAACTCCAGGTGTGGCCTGGCATTCTCCCGGAATAACAACTGATCTCTTAACTACTGAAGTCCCTCCCTTTCGCAACCCCCCCTTCTCAGGCTCCACCCCCCCCAAATGTCCAGGTATTTCCCAGTCCGGAGCTGGGCGACCTATCTATTGGAGACCAACATGGCTACCCTCTGTTGTTTAAAGAGATTCTGGGAGATCTCCAGCCACCACCAGGAAGGTGGCAACAAGGGGGGGACCTGGGCACTGGCTGGAACCATCCCAGACATGAGCAGCTGTCCTTGCTACTATGCTGCCATAATGGGACAGAAGCAGAGAACTATATATGTTGGCGCACAGAGTAGGGGGCCCTGGAAAGATTAAAAAAAAAAAAAAGCTTGGTTCCCACCCCCAAAAACACGTTTTCCCCAAAGCGATCCATCAGAAGTGATCAGCTCGCTTAGCCTATATTGAACACACGAAGCTGCCTTCTACTGAATCAGACCCTTGGTCCATCAAAGTCAGTATTGTCTACTCAGACTGGCAGCAGCTCTCCAGGGTCTCAGGCAGAGGTCTTTCACATCACCTACCTGCCTAGTCCCTTTAACTGCATGCCAAGCAGATGCTCTACCACTGAGCTGCGTCTCCTCCCCTAGATATTAAAAAATCCCCTTAAAAATATTTAAAATAACAGTAAAGAAGCCATTCCATTGCTTGGATTGCAGAAAGCTCTTCAGGTGGAACAGAGCCGTTACTTCGCATCAGAAAATCCATATGATACGCTGAGAGCGATGTGATAGAAGCATACTCAATGGAAATCTAAAAGAAACTTTAATGAAAAGATTGAGACACAAGATGGCTTTACAGGGATCAAGTGACTGATGAAGCCACTGGCGCAAACAGCTTTCAATTGACTATCCAGAACGTCCGTCTCCCTTGATCTTCCTTGTTCATTGCCAGTTATCTACTGAAGAAAACAATCACTTGTCCACCTTTGGCGATTATTTCCTGCAGAAAATACTTTACCGCGGATTCTATAACGTACCTCTTGGACTTTTCTATTTACTTTACCTCTCTTGTGGGGTGGGGTTGACGCATCTGCGTTTATTCTGTATATTTATTATTGGTACGTTTGACCCTTATATTGTTACAATGAGATTTTTGTGAATATTGTTTAGTTTTCATAGCCTGGTGTTGTTTTGATTAGTTATGGAATGTGGAAAGAGCTTCAGGTTGAGTGCTCACTTTACTGCCCATCGGAAAATGCACACAGCGAAGACGCCAGAAAATGTGTAACGCTGTCGTAAGAGCTGGTACATCAGCAGTTGCTGAACAGCGAAGGACTCACTACATAAATGATTCGTTACGGAAGAGATGTTTCTACCTCTATTTTCTACCATTCAAGTGGAAGGGCCTGGCTGCCCTTTCCGAGTCAGCCAGCTCCTGCGTGCCAAATTTTGGGCGCCATCTGTTTTGAATATAACTGATTTTAACAGAATTGCCGGTTTTAAGCAAATAGTTTGAAATTGGATGTTTTTACTGTATATTATTATACTGGTGATGTGACCCGCCCTGAGCCTGACTTTGGATTGGATACAGGGTGGGATATAAATGCAATAAATAAAAGGAAAATAAAGCAGCGCTGCATTCATCTTAAATGGAAAGCACCTCTTTTATCTGGCTTTGACATTAATTTGTACACACATTAATTTAAATTTAATTTAAATTAAATCCATTAATTTGTACACACATAATTTGGGGCGGAGCTTGAGGAGGGCGGGGTTTGGGGAGGGGAGGGACTTCCATGCCATAGAGTCCAGTTGCCAAAGCGGCCGTTTTCTCCAGGGGAACTGATCACCATCAGCTGGAGATCAGTTGTAATAGCAGGAGATCTTCAGCTAGTACCTGGAGGTTGGCAACCCTACATATACAGCATGGATTAAGATATATATACACACACACATATATACATACATACATATATACATATATATACACATACACACACCTGGGGGAGGAGAAGGAGGGGGTGGGAGGTTCAATTGAGGAGGGGGTCTCGTTTTGGCTTGCTTTTCTTTTCTTGCGTCTTCCTTTAAATGTTGCATCCTAAATGTTGCATCCTATATGCAACATTTAGGATATATAGGATGCAACATATAAATAAATGAATAAATAAATATAAATAATGGATTAAAATATGCATATAATTGAGAGACACAGATTGATGTAAGGTGTTTTTAAGATGTTTGGAGCACGCATACATAAGAACACATCTTTGCCCCTCACATGGCTGTTCCCACAGCCGGCGATGGGAAACCGGAAGTGTTTCCCAACTCACCATCGCGCCCGCAACCCTCCGCGTGCCTCCCAGCCCGCCCTGCCTACCCCCTCCCTCGCTCCCACCCGCTGCGCGCATGCGCCAAAACCCCTTACGGGAGGGCCCCTCCGGAGGGCCAGACCGAGTCGCTTTAAAGCTTCGGAGTTCGCTATTCACCAACGCCGTCTGCGCTGCCGGCGTGACTCGCGCGCCATAGGGTGCTGCGGCGCCTTACGCCGGCGGAGTAGAGACGGTCCTCTTTTTTTTTTTTTTTGCCTGTGCGGGGAGAGAAAGAGGTTTAAAGAGACGAGAGGAGCCTGCTGCCCATGGACGGCCTGCTGGGGGGCAGGCCCCGGGGGGGCCCCCACCTCTGAAGCACCCGGGGGTGGGAGGGAAGGCAGGTGAGTCACCTGGGGGAGCAGGGGGTTCAATTGGGGAGGGGGGCCTCGTTTGGGCTTGCTTTTCTTTCCTTGCCTCTTCCTTTGAATGTTGCATCCTGTTTGGGGGGGAGGGGGCAGTTTTGGGGGGGGCGCAGGAAGAGATGGGGAGGGGGGGTTGCTCCAAATCTAGGAGGGGCTGGGGGGGCTTGCATGGAAGCCCCTTCCATATTGCACCCCCCAAAAAAAAATTCTATGGGGAATCCCCAGAACAAAATTTGGAAGGGGGAACAGGAGAAGGAAGTGATTTTTTGGGGAGGGTGGGGGCAAAGTTGTTAGGCTGGGAGCCTGGCCCTGTTGCTTCCACCCAATGTGCCCCTTTGGCGGTCTGGCCCCATTGAAATTAGCCTCCCTCTCCCCCTGATCACTCCCAATTCTGCCCCCCCCCAGCCTTCCCCATTTATCTCCTATTTTTTAATAACGTGGAGCCCTCTTTTTATTTTTTTTTGCATTGCCTCTTGGAGACAATGCGATCCTTCCCCTGCACATTATGCATCAGAGAGGTGCATTATGCATCGCGTAGGCCTCTCCCTTTGGAGAGATGGATTATCTATGCAACCGGTTTCTCTCGGGAGAAACGCAAGACATTAAAAGGCCTTTAATAATAATAATAATAAAAAGAAGCCCTCTTATGTTAAAAAAAAAGTACATTTCCAGTGTGGGAGGCGAAGCGGGTTGTTTTTCCTGTACGTTTCAGATCTGTTTGCTTCTTCCTGGTTTTGCAACAAAAAAAAAAAGAGGAGGAAGCTACTGTACCTTGTTACCTTGATGTATATTTAGAATTGGGGGGGTGTTTCCTTTGCACGAAAAGCATTTTATACTGCATTTGGGGGGAGGGAAAGATGCTGTGGGGTGGATGGAGTTGCTGGATGAGAGTTTCTTTTTTAAATGATGATACTGGTGGGGGGGATTGAAGCAAACTGGCCTCAGTGCTCGAAGCTTTATTAGAATGTTGCTTCTGTTTTTCCAGTGGATGCTGTCTCTCTCCCCCCACCCCCCAGGTTAGCAACTTCCATAATCTGGGTGTCTTTATGAAAAGGGGGGCCTGAGAGAGGAAGGAAAACCAGGAGACACAAAGCCTTGAAATAAGCCTTCCCTCCTTCCAATCCTTGCAGGCATTTTTTTTGGGGGGGGTGTTGCAATTGAGCATCCAGATGGGAAGCAAAGGAGCTAGAAACGTTGACCTGTTCAGCTTTTCCTTCTCTTTTTGCTTGAGCTGGATAGACATTCTGGGCCAGGCTGGAGGAGGCCTGTCTTTCCTAATTCTACCCTCTCCTGGTTGACCAGGAAAAAAAGAAAGTGAGAAAGAACCTTTTTAGCATTTGCCATGTGCTCTGATTTCTTCCTCCTCCCCCCAAACCCATTTTTAACCAACTGTTGCAACGTCGGTTTGTTTGTAATGTGTGTGTTTTTAATGTGTGTTTTTCTCCCTTCCCATTTTTTGTAGCTCTTTGTGTTGCTTTTTAAATAAGCCAGATTTTTTTTTTTAAAAAAAAGATCCATTCAGTTTCCAGGCCTCTTTCTCTCCCCTTCCCCCCCCCCCATTTGTTTTGTTTGGCCAGCTTTGCAAACTAGGGACTGTGTTTTCTGAGTAGCATCTGGGGGGAAGTAGACGGTTCCCTGAATCTGTTCAGGAAGGTGGGATGCCTAGTTGAATACCATTCCTCCCCCCTCCCTCCCATTAAAGCTAAATTTCCTTTTGTTTGAGGGAAAGGTCCTGCAAACCAAAAATGTCCTTTTGAGACTAGGCTGGGGTGGGTGGGTGGGACTGAAGGAGCAAAGACCACTGACTGATGGCGCAGGAGGCCACATATTGTAATACTGTGTGTTTTTGTACATATATTTCCCCCCAGAATTAACCTGTGGCCTATTTTCCAGCTTGCTGTGAAGCAGATCTTTTGGCAAGCTTCATGGAGCCCCTCCGGCGTGGCCCTGTCTGCTCGCTAAGCTGACTTGGGGGGGGGGGTCATCTCATTTGAAATCGAGCCATGGGGCTTTTCTGGAGCGGACGGCTGGCTTCAGCGTGTGAACATGAGCAACCAGGAAGTACATCTGATTCCCTCCCCTCTCCGCTCCTCCTTTCTTGCTGAGGATGCCAAAAATAGCCCTCAAAGAAAATTGTACTGGGGAGTTTGCAAAGCTGGTATTGTGGAGCGATAATCTTCCATAGGAGGGGATCTTAGGGGGAAAATACCTCGTGAGAATTCAAATTTGGACCCAAATAGATATTTAAGATGAGTGGGACCACCATCGTTCCGCCCTCTTTTAAAACCCCTCCTCGAAATTCATTTTGTATTCTGGCTGCGTTATATGTTGACTCTCGTTCTTTCTCCCTTTTGTTATCTGCTCCCTCCCCCCAGGGTGTGTGTCAAAATTTAGGTAGTGTGTTCTGTGAGGCAGAGAGCAACTTTTGCTTCGTTCCTCACAAGACCCCTGTGAGGTAGGTTGTGGTGAGAGAGGGAGACCACCCCCTCCCCAGGCTGTTGGGCGGGTGGGGTTTTGAACCTGCCCCTTCTTGGCACGAGCCCAGCGCCATTGTGATAGGTAGTAGACTGTATGCACAGTGTTGCGAACTGATCTTGGAATTTGAACTCGGGTCACACCCAGTTTGGTAATGACCTCCCTGGATCCTTGTGAGTTCCGTGTTTGGAACTGAGGTTAACCACATTGTCCGGCAGTCGCCCTGGGTCAGAGACGGTCCTGTGAAAAAATTCTCTTCCCCCTCCCGTTTACGCATGCATTTTTAATTTTTTTTGCCATCGAGTCACATCCGCCATAACGTTCAGAGGTGGTTTGCCATTGCCTGCTTCTGCTTCGCATCCCTGGACTTCCTTGGTGGTCGCCCATCCAAGTACTGACCAGGGCTGACCCTGCTTAGCTTCCGAGATCTGATAAGATCAAGCTAGCTGGGGCCATCCAGATCAGAACGCCTATCCGGAAAAAATTCACTGTATCCGGAAAAAAACTAGCGTACCCTTTTCACATGCATGTTATTCTTCATCCAACGTAAGTGGCGGTTTCCAAGCCAGAGAACCTTCAGGGGTCCCTCCAACAAGAGGATCAAGTGGATTTATTTTGTTATTTACCGATCAAGAGGGTTTTTTATCCCACCCTTCCTCTGAAGAACTCAAGGCGGAGTATGTGGCTGGTCGCTCCAAGGTGACGGGAGGAGGGGAGAGGGCTGAACCTGGGATTCCCCAGATGTACACAAGAACATAAGAAAGGCCATGCTGGATCAGACCGAGGTCCATCAAGTCCAGCAGTCTGTTCACACAGTGGCCAACCAGGTGCCTCCAGGAAGCCCACAAACAAGACAACTGCAGCAGCATTTATCCTGCCTGTGTTCCACAGCACCTCATATATTAGGCATGCGCCTCTGATCCTGGAGAGAAGAGGTATGCATCATGACTAGTATCCATTTTGTAGCCATGGATAGCCGTCTCCTCCATGAACATGTCCACTCCCCTTTTAAAGCCTTCCAAGTTAGCAGCCATCGCCACATCCTGGGACAGGGAGTTCCACAGTTTAACAGTTTGCAGTCCAGTGATTCAGCGCTGGCTCTTCCCACAAACTTGCTCTACCGCAACTCATCTTTCCTTGCAGAGGAAAGTGTGGGTTTGTCTTTTAGGGCATGCAAACTTGGTTCAAGTTGGGGGCCAATATTCTTAATCACTGGTTGATGATATACACATATGTACAACATTAGAAGCACATTACAAGACTTCTGTGTGAGCCAAATCAAATGGTGAAATGTCCATGATATACAGCCATAAATGACAATGGGCCACACAATATATAAGGTTATTGCTTCATAACACACCTTTTACATGTATTTCTTGCTGTGTCTCTATAATAGTTGTAATTGTATATATGACCACTGAAGAAGGCCATACAGGCCAAAAGGTGTCTGGTTTATTATTGGTCATTTATATTGGTTTTTATCATTAACAGTGTTAGAAAGTTAGTGGTGGTGTAGTGGTTAAGAGCGGTGGTTTGGAGCTGTCTGGAGAACCGGGTTTCATTCCCCATGCCTCCACATGAGCGGTGGAAGCTAATCTGGTGAACTGGGTTGGTTTCCCCACTCCTACGCATGAAGCCGGCTGGGTGACCTTGGGCTAGTCACAGCTCTCTCAGCCCCAACTACCTCACAGGGTGAGGGGAAGGGAAGGTGATTGTCAGCTGGTTTGATTCTTCCTTAAGTGGTAGAGAAAGTCAACATATAAAAACCAACTCTTTTTCTTATAGTCTTTTAGTTGATTAGCCTGTCTATAAGGCCCAGTGCTTTTTGGTTCTGTATATACTGTATAATAAAGATTATTATTTTGTTATAACCATCAGCTCAACTTTCAAGTTGGGGCAGCAGCAATCCACCCCCCAGAAACCTCTCCCCCAAGTGCTCTGTTGACGTTGAATCTGTTCTAAGACCCCATCGTTCCGGAGCAGACAAAAGGGATCCTTTCACAGTGGGCCACCGTTGAAAGAGCTCATACAAAACCTGAAAGTGATTATGGTCTCTAGCGCCTGGGTTGTGCCCATTTGGCTGTTTGCCTCCCTTTGCTCCTCGGGAGGGGTCAGATTCACAGCAAGTCCCCGTCACCTTGCTCCAGTTTCAGAGAGCAGTGGTTGCCTTCCCCCTTCATTTCTCTCTTCTACCTGCTTGCTTGAGGAAGTTGGCAGAGGGAAAGAATGGGTAACGTTGGCAGAGTGGGTAACGTGAGGGACCTAGAATCATACAATCATAGAGTTGGAGGGGGCATAAAGGCCATCTAGTCCAACCCCCTGCTCAATGCATGATCAGCCTAGAGCACCCCTAACAAGTGATTGTCCAGCCTCTGCTTAAAGACCACCAGTGAGGGGGAGCTCACCACCTCCCTTAGGTACCCGATCCCACTGTTGAACAACTCTTACTGTAAAAATGTTTTTCCTAATATCCAGCCAGTACCTTTCCTCCCGCAATTTAAACCCATTACTGCGAGTCCTCTCCTCTGCTGCCAACAGGAACAGCTCCCTGCCCTTCTCTAAGTGACGGCCCTTCAAATACTTAAAGAGAGTGATCCTGTCCCCCCTCAACCTCCTCTTCTCCAGACTGAACATTCCCAACTCCCTCAGCCTTTCCTCACAGGGCTTGGTCTCCAGGCCCCTCATCATCCTGGTTGCTCTCCTCTGCACCCGCTCCATTCTGTCCACATCCTTTTTGAAGAGGCTGGCATGTTGTTTTCTGTTGCTCCAGAAGATCGGACCGGAACCAACTGGTTGAAATTAAATCAAAACAGTTTCCGTCTAGACATCAGGAAGAACTTTTTAACAGTTCGAGCGGTTCCTCAGTGGAACAGGCTTCCTTGTGAGGTTGTGGTGAGGTCTCCTTCCCTGGAGGTTTTTAAGCAGAGGCTAGATGGCCATCTGTCAGTACTGCTGATTCTATGACCTTCGGCAGATCATGAGAGGGGAGCATCTTCTGGGCATGGAGTAGGGGTCACTGGGGGTGTGGGGGGGAGGTAGTTGTGAATTTCCTGCATTGTGCAGGGGGTTGGACTAGATGACCCTAGCGGTACCTTCCAACTCTATGATTCTGTGTTTCTCTGGTTTCCAAAACCGGCTGGAAATGAAGCGCTCAGAGCGAGAGGGGATGGCCAACGGACAGCGGTTTCTCCCCCAGTCCGTACATTGTTGTCGGTTTGCATTAATCTGTAAAATAATCATTGAGACCCGGGGGTTAGAAGCTGTGCTGCGGAGAGCCCGGGGGCTTCCTCAGAAGAAGGTTGTCTGAGGTTCCAGGGTCCTGGACTTTTTGTCCGATGCACATCTTTCGTTCACGTGGAGTAACCCTGGCCACGGCAGCTGGTTATCGTGGGGGAGAAAACCCACTTTTTGGACAGGGTTGAGTAATTTTGTTTCTCTAGTTTTGCTCTTGTTGTAAAAGAAAAAAATGCTCCCACCCTGGTTCTCATGCAACAGACAACTCTCCCTGTAACCCCACAACACCCCAAGTTTTCAAGCTGTTCTCCCCATATTTTATGAGTGACCCAGCTGTTCAGTGGAAGCCATAGGAGTTCTACGTTCTCTGCTCGGTTTGTAACCCTTTCGGTCTCTACAGAGCTAAATTGGTGGAGCGGCCGCGGGGGCCACTGCATGAGAATGTAGACTGCCTCTGAATCTGTGGAGGCTCTGCCTGAATACCCCCATCCATAGCCCTTGATGTGGGTGTCTTTTGTGTGAGCTTGTCGGCATCTTAACCTAAGGGATGTTGTTGTGGCTGCCTTCGGCAGGTTATCTGGAGAGGCGACATCTTAACATTTGCTGAGTAAATAATGTAGCGGTGAGCTTTGTGATGTGAAATTGAGGGGTGTGTTTTTTTCCTAGGGTCGGATCTGTGACCCAAGGTGTTGTGTGCTCGTGGGCCGCGAGAGAGCCTGGAGAACATGTTCTAGAAACGTCTGAAGGAGCTTACGCTAAGTGGGACTTTTTGCCTTTGCCTGGGTCCTTCAGGTCTTCCCCCTTACTGGTATGATCAGTCTAGTTAAATTTTGGAACTCTCTGCCCCAGGATGTGGTGATGGCTGCCAACTTGAAGGGCTTTAAGAGGGGAGCGGACATGTTCCTGGAGGAGAGGGTGATCCATGGCTTCTAGACAAAATGAATACTAGTCATGATGCATCCCTATTCTCTCCAGGATCAGAGGAGCATGTTTATTATATTAGGTGCTGTGGAACGCAGGCAGGATGGTGCTGCTGCAGTCTTCTTCTTTGTGGGCTTCCTAGAGGCACCTGGTTGGGCCACTGTGTGAACAGACTGTTGGACTTGATGGACCTTGGTCTGATTCAGCAGGGCCTTTCTTATGTACTTATGACCACACAGTGTGGCAGTTCCTGTCTGAAAATTCCTGACTGGGGAGGGGGGCTTCTTTCTTTTTCTCACCTCCACCCCTCGCCTTGGTTTCTGGATGTTGTGTCACTAGGTGGGGTGTTCAGAAGAGAGGCTGGGGAGCCTGTTGTGAGGTTAGACCTTTCAGGCATTATGTTCATGGCGTGGGGAATCCAGCTGCACGTACCAGGAATGCGTGGTGCCGTGATTGCTCCCAGTACTTGCATTTTGTCTAGAATATGCACCTTTCCCAGCTTTGGTATGTGCAGACACTTACCCTGAAAAATGCCAAGCCTTCTCTTGGCATGAAGCAAAGCCCGAAATTGCGTGCATTTCCCTGCTGAAAACAAAATGGCGACTGCACGAATCGGGAGCATCGCAGTAGTGGGCGGTCCCTCAACTGGTAGTAAAAAAAAAAAATCCTTGCTAGAGAAGAGTTGGTTTTTATCTGCCGATTTTCTCTGCCGCTTAAGGAAGAATCAAACCAGCTTACAATCACCTTCCCTTCCCCACAACAGACACCCTGTGAGGTAGGTGGGGCAGAGAGAGTTCTAAGAGAGCTGTGACTAGCCCAAGGTCACCCAGCTGGCTTCATGTGAAGGAGTGGGGAAACCAACCCTGTTCACCAGATTAGCCTCCGCCGCTCATGAGGAGTGGGGAATCAAACTCGGTTCTCCAGATCAGACTCCACTGCTCCAAACCACCGCTCTTAACCATTACACCACGCTGGCCATACCAGTCACACTTGTGACTTTTACAACAGCCCTCTAAGGTATGTTGCAGGTGGAAAAGAGGGGTCTGCGGGAGCGTAAGCCAGCTACTGGGTGTTGAGGGCCGATGTGATTTGATCTCCGAACCTTCTGGATCCTAGCTGAGGAAAACCCATCCAGGCCAGCTATACTGCAAGGGCAAGACTTGTTGATAAAATGACTCTGGGGTACAGTGTGTGATGCTCAGAGGAGAGCAGTGGGAAACCCCTGCGTGGATGTGACCTAATAACGCACATTGCATAGTCTAACTCTTTTCCTTTCTCTCCTTTTCTCCCCCACACACTCTTTAAAAATATATATCTTTTCAGGTTAGGCTGGCTTGCCTGATACGTTCTCTGCTGAATCACTGTGTGGGCTATCTCTGTCTTTCTTTTTTAAAGCAGGGAAGAGGAGAGGGTTTTTTGGGGGGGGCGGACAGAGAAATTTCATTCATGCAGAAATCGAAAGGAGGACATGCACAAGCCCCGTGGGCCGGCGCCGGGAGCTGCCTTCCAAGTGGAAGCCAGTGGCTAGATTCGGTGGAATCAAAAGGGGGCTGTTCCCAGAAGGCAGGATCAAGCTGAAACTGGGACCCAAATCCAGACTTAGATGCATTATTCATTGCTCGTCTGCTCATGCTTTTTCAAAAATCCCTGCACATAGAAAGTTAGCATGCCAGCGTTCTAGCCTTGCCACCTTGCTGTCCTAACCTCTACATGCGGGGATCTTTCAGTTTTCTCTGCAGGGTGGTGTAGTGGTTATAAGAGCTGCGGACTCTGATCTGGAAAACCGGGTTCGATCCCCCACTCCTCCACATGAGCGGCGGAGGCTAATCTGATGGACTGTTTGTTTCCCCGCTCCTACACAAGAAGCCAGCTGGGTGACCTTGGGCTAGTCACAGTTCTCCTAGAGCTCTCTCAGCCCCACCTACCTTACAGGGTGTCTGTTGTGGGGAGGGGAAGGGAAGGTGATTGTAAGCCGGTTTGATTCTTCCTTAAGTGGTAGAGAAAGTCGACATATAAAAACCAACTTCCTTCCTTCCTTCTCTGGTTCTTTCATTTGTTCTTTCTTCTATGATATATCTTTTCATCTGCCATCTGAAGTGACTCAGACATAATTAAAAAAAACAGACCAGGGGAGGGAACGTGGTCTTGGATCAGGGCTGCATAAGCTAATCCTATTGTCTTCCCCCCCAATTCCTACCACTAGCCACGCAAGAAAGATTTGCAGCTCATGATGGGGGGTAACCTTACCAGGAAATGATGTTGGGGCCGTATGTAGTTCACACCACACCCATCTGCCCCCCCTCCCCGGTGTCATGGCCCCAGTCCATTAATGATGAGCTGCAATACAATTTGAGATTCTGAGTTCAGGCTCCAGGTCCAGTTAGGGTTGTCAACCACCTGGAGGTTGGCAACCATCAAACAAGATATACATGTAAGCACATACAATTAACATGGAACACGAAGCGTTTAACATGTCAAAAAAGCAACGGCGCATTTAAAATGCAATGGGCTTCCAGTACATTTCCCATTTCATGAACAGCTTTGTCAAGCTTCAAATTCTTCCATGTGCTTGAGAAGTCATTTAGACAAAGATGTACTTTCCTAGTAACAGTGGAGGGCTGGCTGGAGGTTGGCAACCCTACTGGCATCCCTGTTGATTCCTATCTAGGCTTTTCGCACCATGTGTTTTTTCTTTCTTAGGGAGGCCTGGTCAGGTTTGGCTTTGCCGGCTTTTACATCCAGACTTATAACTGTGAAGTACCCAAAACGCTTGACCGCTTACAAGCAATTTCGTAGGTGTGCAAACTGGGTGGGGGCGGGTGTTGGAGAAGAACAGCAGAGATGTGAAATCGGCCACAGAGTCCAGCTTCCTGCAAACCTTGTTTTAAAAAAACAAAATGGAAATCATCCATTGCAGGCAAAAAGGAATTCAGTATTTCTCAGGTGGACCCCTGAATTCGACCACAAAATCCAGCTTCCTTAAAACCTTGTTTGTTTTTTTTAAAAAATGGAAATACTCCATTGCAGGCAAGAAGGAATTCAGTATTTCTCAGGTGGACCCCTCCCGTCTGGCTGGGAGACGGAACCAGCCGTAAATGACTTGCTTTCTTTAAAGGGTGGGGGTGCTCAAACATCTGCCTTCCCAGCAGTTGGAAATCTGAGCTCCTTTCTCCTTTGCTTTTGCTTTTTTTTTTTTTTTTTTTTTATAAAACCTCTCTCTCCCACCCCTTCCTGCCACATCCTGGCATGGTGCTTCTGGCCCCGTCTAGGCACGCAGCAGAGACGATAAAGTTGGCTGCTCGGCATTTCAGGTGAGCGTTTCAAGCTACTCCCTGCGAGTAGGAAATTTCTGTCTGATAAGCTGTGCTTGCTCCACCACCCCCTAGTCGCAGAGAACTATTTATATGGGACGTGGTACCATTTGGGATCTCTGTCTCTGTCTCTCTCTCTGTCTCTCTCTCTCTCTTGTTTTTTGCCTTCTGCCATCTGAAGTTGTACCCTAGAGCAGGGGTGTCAAACTCATTTATTACGGGGGCC
This sequence comes from Euleptes europaea, assembly GCF_029931775.1. NCBI lineage: Eukaryota > Metazoa > Chordata > Lepidosauria > Squamata > Sphaerodactylidae > Euleptes > Euleptes europaea. The sequence continues at coordinate 8,489,348 of NC_079313.1, forward strand.
GGATATGACACAAATGTCACTTGGCCGGGCCACATATACCATAAAATTTAATGCCAGGTAATGGAGATAACACCTTTTCGGAAGGCACAGGCAAAGCCAATTAATGATATTATTTTTTTACTTTATTTTTTTAACTTAAAATGCAGACATGCTTATCACAATAACGCTCGTACAGTATTTTCTTTTACTTAACAGTCTTCGCTCATTAACATAGGGTTGCCAACCTCCAGGTAAGCCACGGCTTACCTTCAGTCACACAGTGGAGATGTGGTGGCAGCTACTTAGGGTTGCCAGCCTCCAGGTACTAGCTGGAGATCTCCGGCTGTGATGACTGATCTCCAGCCGATAGAGATCAGTTCCCGTGGAGAAAATGGTCGCTTTGGCAATTGGACTCTATGGCAATTGGACCCTAACCCTCCCCAAACCCCACCCTCCGCAGGCTCTGCCCCAAAAACCTCCCTCTGGTGGTGAAGAGGGACCTGGCAACCCTACATTAACATCTGGGAACTGGGGTGGGGGGTGGTTGCCTCGGCTGGCTCCCGGGCCAGAGAAGAGCTCTCAAGGGGCCAGATCCGACCCCCGGGCCTTATGTTAGATACCCCTGCCCTAGAGTTTTCCAGGTGGCCCAGAGACAGGCTGGTAGCGTCTCCAAAGTCCAGGAAAGCTGCAACGTTTGGCCTTGTCCTGCAGCAGGGGTCCCCAACCTTTTTGAGCCTGCGGGCCCCTTTGGAATTATGACACGGCGTGGTGGGCGCAGACAAAACACGGCTGCCACGGAATGGTTGCAGCAGAAGGTGGAGCCAGCCCCAAAGTGGCAGCCACGGCTTACCTTCAGTCATGCAGTGGAGATGTGGTGGCAGCTACTTAGGGTTGCCAACCTCCAGGTACTAAGCAATCAAAAATCAACACCTCTGCACCATTACCTAAGGTTAGAAAATTAGTACAGAAACAGGCTGATAACAATATGTAATGACAAAAGTATATTGAATGTAACAATGTGCTACCAAGCCAATTGCATATATATAACAAAGTATTTCCCAGTTCTGGGTGTATAACAATGTGCTAACAAGCCAATTGTATATGTACAACAAAGTATTTCTCAGCCCTGGTACAGTAACAATCAATCCGAGGTCGATGTCTTCAAGTGAAGAAGGGTAGAAAGGGATACAAATTTACAGTTTCCACTTCCCAAATGGGATACAAGTTGTCTATGCAACCTTGTTTCAGTGGATATCCTGATGTTGGAATAGATACGTAAGCTAAAAAATACACATGGTTGCTATTTTGTCCCTAAAAGGGTGATGCTTAAAAGTCTATGAGAATTTTGAAGCTACAGATGCTTATATTGAAATTAGTACATTTTGAAAACAATATATAAACAGGACTGAGGAAGAACTGAAACGATCGTATCCCTTTCTTACCCTTCTTCATTTGAAGACATCGACCTCGGATTGATTGTTACTGTACCAGGACTGAGAAATACGTTGTTGTACATATACAATTGGCTTGTTAGCACATTGTTACATTCAATATACTTTTGTCATTACATATTGTTATCAGCCTGTTTCTGTACTAATTTTCTAACCTCCAGATACTAGCTGGAGATCTCCCACTATTACAACTGATCTCCAGCAGATAAAGATCAGTTCCCCTGGAGAAAATGATCGCTTTGGGCATTGGACTCTATGGCATTGATATCCCTCCCCATACCCTGCCCTCCTCCCCAGAAACCTCTTGCCTGTGGTGAAGAGGGTCCTGGCAGCCCTACTTACAACCTTCTTGCCTAGTCCCTTTAACTGGAGATGTCGGGGACCTTCTGCATGCCAACCAGAGGCTCTACCACTGAGCCACAGCCCCTCCCTATGAATCTACCCTATACTGAATCAGACCCTTGGTCCATCAAAGTCAGTATTGTCTACTCGGACCAGCGGTGGCTCTCCAGGGTCTCAGGCAGAGGTCTTTCACATCACCTACTTGCCTAGTCCCTTTAACCTGGAAATGCCGGGGATTGAACCTGCGACCTTCAGCATGCCAAACAGATGCTCTACCACTGAGCCACGGCCTTTCAGGTGCTCATCTTTTTTTCTTTTTAAATTCCACCCTCCTCCTCCTAGATACCGAATAAGAGGAGCTTTGCAAAGGCGTTTCATTGTGCGGAAGTGTTTGTAGGTCACGAAAATGTGGCCGTTCTCAGCACATAATGTTAAGATGTGTATAAATTAGTATGCCTTTGTGTTAGTAAGGAAAACACAGGCCTGCCTCTAAGCAGGCCTCTCTCTGAGTGACAGGTCAGGGTGTGCGAGAAACACCTTAATTCTCTTCGACTTTCCTTCTTGCCAAATTGTGGGCGTTGCATTCTCTGCGGCATGCTGGCTTTCATGTCCCATGACACGGGGCCTTTCATGGTAGCCGGCGCTGGCAGGCGGCAGACCAAAGCTTGAGTTCACTTTGTTTGAGATGTGGAGTTGTTTGCCAAAAAAAGCCCCCTCACCTTTTGCCTTTGGAGATAGGAGGGTGGGGGATCCCTGTGGTCAGAGCAAGCTGGTGAAGGTTAAGCAGGTTCAGAGGAGCATGCCCATTATATTAGGTACTGTGGAACACGGGCAGGATAATGCTACTGCCGTCGTCTTGTTTGTGGGGCTTCCTAGAGGCACCTGGTTGGCCCCTGTGTGAACAGGCTGCTGGACTTGATGCGCCTTGGTCTGATCCAGCAGGGCTTTTCGTATGTTCTTACGGAGGCAGAACTATCAATGGCTACTAGTCAAGATGGATACTAGCCATGGTGCATGCCTATTCTCTCCAGGATCAGAGGAGCAGGCCTATTGTATTAGGTGCACTAGCGGGATAATGCTGCTGCGGTCGTCTTGTTTGTGGGCTTCCTAGAGGTACCTGGTTGGCCACTGTGTGAACAGGATGCTGGACTTGATGGGCCTTGGTCTGATCCAGCAGGGCTTTTCTCCCTGCCCCAGGATGCCGTGATGGCCGCCAACTTGGAAGGGTTTAAGAGGGGAGTGGACATGTTCACGGAGGAGAGGGCTAACCATGGCTCCTAGTCAAAATGGATACCAGTCATGATGCGTACCTATTCTCTCCAGGATCAGAGGGGCATGCCTATTATATTAGGTGCTGTGGAACACAGGCAGGACAATTCTGCTGCAGCCATCTTGCTTGTGGGCTTCCCAAAGGCACCTGGTTGGCCATTGTGTGAACAGACTGCTCGATTTGGTGGGCCTTGGTCTGATCCAGCAGGGCCTTTCATGTGTTATTATGTTTCTTATGTAAGCATACTTAAGGGTTTTAGACCAATGACTTTTGCAGTTGTGACATCCTGTTGTTTCGATTTTGTGACGCATGCTCCAGAATGAATAAAGCTTGAAATTATGTGCTGCGCAAAGCATTTTTAACAGCCCTTCGTTCCAATCTGTGGTACTGCACTCGATTTACATACGCCGACTTAACATTTGCATAGGATAACATTCCAAGTACCCTTTCCCAGTTGCAGCCTGTTGTGATCCCCGAAATGTAGTTCCTGGGTGGAAATTCCTAGAGAGCTGCCCAGGAGTGACATCACTTCCTCCTGAAAATCCACCCTCCCCACAACCCCCCCCCCAAAAAAAATCTCCAAACATTTGCTGGCACAGGGCTAGGGGATCCTAGGCAGAGGAGACACCATAGTGATAGATGGAGGGGCCATGGCTCAGTGGTAGAGTATCTGCTTGGAATGCCGAAGGTTCCAGGTTCAATCCCCAACATCTCCAGTTAAAGGGACCAGGCAAGCAGGTGATGCGAAAGACCTCCGTCTGAGACCCTGGAAAGCCGCTGCCGGTCGGTGTAGACAGTACTGACTTTGATGGAACCAGGGTCTGATTCAGTATAAGGCAGCTTCATGTGCTACTCTGTTTTAGGCAGCTGGGTTTGTGTGTACAAATGTTCTAGGATTAAATTGGCCACTGGGGGAGAGGGCTCAGTGGTATATTGTGCAGTTTGCATGCTCTATGTGAAAAGGCTGAGGATTTGGGGGCTTTTTAGGTTAGAAAAAAGGCGAATGGGGTTGGGGGAACACGATAAAGGTTTTTTACAATTTCTGCATGGGATGAGGGAAGTGGGGGAGAGAACATTTTCTCCCTCTCTTACAGTACTAGACTTTGGGGACACCCAGTAAAATCGAGGGGAAGGAGTAGTAGTAGTTGGTTTTTATATGCCGACTTTCTCTACCACTTAAACTAACTTACAATCACCTTCCCTTCCCCTCCCCACTTACAATCACCTTCCCTTCCCCTCCCCACAACAGGACACCCTGTGAGGTAGGTGGGGCTGAGAGAGCTCTAAGAGAGCTGTGACTAGCCCAAGGTCACCCAGCTGGCTTTGTGTGGAGGAGTGGGGAAACCAACCCGGTTCAACTGATTAGCCCCCACCGCTCATGTGGAGGAGTGGGGAATCAAACCTGGTTCTCCAGTTCACAGTCCACTGCTCCTAACCAACGCACTTAACCACTACAACACGCTGAGGAGAGTGGAAATGCTTTGTCTGAAGGTCTTCCTAACTAGTAGAACTCGTTGCCTAGTGTAGTGATGGCCACCAATCGTAGTTGGCTTTCCAGGGGAATTAGACAAATTTCTAGAGAGTAGGCCAATCAATGGCTAGTAACCACGCTTTAGTAAGGTTCAAGGGGCAGAAGCCCTCCATGGACCAGAGCTGGCCCTTCCTGTACGCCTTCTGGGGCACTATGCGTGAGGTGGAGAAAGGTGACAAAGAGACCTTTTTCTCCCTCTCCCAAAATACTAGAACTTGAGGGCATCCGCTGAAGGTGATGGGCAGTCGATTCAGAACAGACAGACGTCTGGACGAGTGATTGAAATGTGGAGGTCGCTGCCAGAGGACGTAGTGATGGCCAGAGGCACAGACAGCTTAAAAAGGGGATTATACAAATTCATGGAGGATAGATCTATCAGTGACTAGTTGCCTAAGGGGATGACTAAGGGGAACATCCAGAGGCAGTAAACCTCTGAATAACAGGGCCAGAGGCAACCCCAGGGGAAGGCCTCGGCCTCTAAGCCATGTTGTTGGCCTCTGGAGGAACTGTTTGGACACTGTGTGAGACCGGATGCTGGACTAGATGGACCCCTGGTCTGATCCAGCAGGGATTTTTTTTATGTTCTTATGAAGGCCTTGGCCTCTAGGCCAGGGGTGGGGAGCCTTTTTTTCTGCCAAGGGCCATTTGGATATTTATAACATCATTCACGGGCCGTGCATTCTGGCCCTGCCCCCTTTAACCCCTCCATTGTCGCCACTTCTGCCCTTTTGTAGCACAGAGGAAATACATTTCACCACAGCCCGGGTGGGAAAGGGTTAACACAGTTTCTTGGACGGTCCTAGCAGCTCCCTAGCTAATGACTCTTCTCCAAGGGGCAAAGAAGGTTCTTTTCTCAGCAAAACAAACTCACATCCGCCTTGAATAGAGGCTATTCCTGTCTGTGGGAGGAGGTGGATCACCAGTCTTAGATCCTTCTGAGCTAGAGATCTGCCAGGACCCATGGCCAGACCAAATAATTCCGCGGGCCTTAAATGGCCCCCGGGCCTGACGTTCCCCACCCCTGCTCTAGGCCCTGTTCTTGGCCCTCCAGAGGAACTGGTTGGCCACTGTTTGAGACCAGATGCTGGACTAGATGGACCACTGGTATGATCCAGCAGCGCTCTTCTATGTTCAGTTTGTTTGGCCATTTGGTGAGACTGGCTAGGTCAGCCACAGGCCTGATCCAGTGTAGCTGCTCTTGTCTGCACCATCTGCAGATCAAGGCTCACAGGTGCTAGAAAAGGCCTGTCTTGGCCCGAGACCCTGGAGAACTCCTGCCGGGCAGAGTGGACGATACTGATCTAGCTGGACCCATGGTCTGACTCTGTATTAATCCAGCTTCACGTGTTAATGTATAAATGGTATCACATCTCTGTCTCTTTTCAAGCCACCAGGCCTTGTTTTTAAAGGCTGCGGTTTGCTGTTGGGAGGGGGAAACTTAAACCATTCCTTGAGATTTGGGGTGAGCGCATTGTGTGCCTGGCGGCAACCACATTCCCAATCCGCCAGCGCCGTTGGGTCTCCCGCACACCCCAAGCCTCTCCCCGCTGCTTGGCATCGCGATCCTTCTTGCTCTCCCCTTCTCAAATCCGTCTTATTTTTAGCAGGCACATATTTTATTTATTTTGAGGGCTGGCTTTTGTACATTTTGTGCGTTTTGTTTCTCTCCTTAAGGAAGTATTTTTAGCATTTCCCTGCATTTCGGTCCCCATGCCATTGCGTGATTAAAAACAAAAAACCAGTATTATTTTTTCCACTGTGACATGGCTAGTCCCTCTAGTATTGCTTGGGTGTAGTGTAGTATTTTCCATCCCAGGTACAACATGGCTTGAAAGGAGGAATTATGGAAGGCGGCATACCTCTTCTGCTTCTGTTTTAGTGCTGAGAGCACAAAAAACCCTTTCTTTCATGCTCTAACCCCCCCTCTCCTTGGGGCCGGAGAATTTTTAGATGTTGCTGTACAAACCTTTTTAGCATGCTTTTTTTTCTGGGGTGGGCATGTATATATTGGGGGGGGGGAGAACTGTGCAGACTGCGCGTTCTTTCTGGGGGGGTTTTACAAGCACAATTTATTTCTCTCCGTGTTCCTGCCCATTCGACGCAACATCTTAACTTTCCAAGTCGAGCCGTTCGGAGAGTTCCCTGTAAAATGTTCTCTTTTGGGGGCCAGAGAGAGTCGACTGCCGATTTATTTCTCTCCCCCCCCTTTCCCAAATTATGGCTTTCAGTAAAACGGGATGTAAAGACATTTGCTGGTTTGGTGGGTGGGGGGACAGAGGAAGGTATTCCTGCTTTAGACACAACAGCTGCAGAAGCAGGAAATTGGGCAGTGTCAACACACAGGCATTTGGAGCAGCGCTGAGGAAAAGATCAAGTACGCTGAAGACAACCCAGGCTTTGGACAATTTCGGGATTATTTTCCTGCGTGGCAGAGGACGGCGCGGATTTTATTTAATTTTTTTTCAAGCGACCCCTGGTATGATGCAGAGCCGGGCCGTTTGGGTGAGGGAAGGACTTTTGGAAAAAGATGGAGATGTTAGAAACACTGTCCCCTGTGACAAACAGGAGTGGCCTTTTGTGGTGGCGTTGACGTCAGGTCACGGCTGATTTATGGTCACCCCCATAGGGTTTTCAAAGCAAGAGACGTTCAGAGGTGGTTTGCCATTTGCCTGTCTCTGTGTCACTGTCCTGGTATTTTTTGGAAGCCCTTTAGGTGTATTTTATTCCAGCATAAGAACAAAATCCGGTTGGTTCTTAAGGTCCCAGTGGCCTCCTGTCCCATTTTCGTGGCAACAAACGTATACAGCTGTGGTTGTGGAAAGTGCCTTCAAGTCTCAGCTGACTTATGGCAACCCTGTAGGGTTTTCAAGGCAAGAGACAGAGGCGGTTTTCACTTGCCTGCCTCTGCGTTAGCCACCCTGGACTTCCTTGGCGTCTCCCATCCAAGTACTAACCATGCAGAGGGGCCGGGTTGGTTAGTAGGAGCACAGAAAATCCCCTAAGTATATGGGGGTGCCAAAGTGAAGAGGATTAGGGTGGAGCAGGTGAGGAGGGGGAGTCTGACAGGGAAGCTCGTGTGTACCTTGGCATACAGTGAAGAGATGTATTGTTTACTTTTTAAAGAAATCCCCCCTGTCTTCCTTGGTGGAACTCAAGGTGGCATATTAGTGGGGGGGTGGTCTCCCATTGGGGCAGAAGACCCAATCCTGCCAATTTCCACCAGGTAACCAAATCCTTAGCCCCTCTGCTTTGCTGCAGAACCTAAGAGATGCTATGGTCTTTAGTCTTTGATGGGTGAGTGGTAGCCAATCTTTAGTCTTTGATGGGTGAGGGATGAAAAAGCACGCCGTTTTCATTTTTTTTAAAATTCTGCATGTGGTTTTGGATTGGATTGTTTTCCATCGCTGAACATTCTTTTGGGTTTCTCTTCCTTTACCTGTTCGATGCCAAAATCACCTTCAGTGGGTTAATGTTCATGGGGGGAAACGGAGCGATGGATGCAGAGGAGAGCGACGAGAACAATCAGGGGCCTGGAGACCAAGCCCTGCGAGGAAAGGCCGAGGGAGTTGGGAATGTTCAGTCTGGAGAAGAGGAGGTTGAGGGGGAACAGGATTGCTCTGTTTAAGTATTTGAAGGGCTGTCATTTAGAGGAGGGCAAGGAGCTGTTCCTGTCGGCAGCAGAGGATAGGACTCGCAATAATGTGTTTAAATTGCAGGTGGAAAGGTACCAGCTGGATATTAGGGGAAATTTTTTTACAGTAAGAGTTGTTCGACAGTGGAATCTGCTGCCTAGGGAGGTGGTGAGCTCCCCCTCACTGGTGGTCTTTAAGCAGAGGCTGGACAAACACTTGTCAGGGATGCTCTAGACTGATCCTGCATTCAGCAGGGGGTCAGACTAGATGGCCTCTATGGACCCTTCCAACTCTATGATTCTATGATTCTGTGAAGAGCAGTGCAAAGAAAGGGAAGCAGATTTGGAAATAGACTCCGGGGTTTGCCTCCCACAAAACTAGACACGTAATCGAAAGACAGCATGTTCAGAGGGAATGTTCCCAGGCTTTCGAAATTCGGCTTTGTCCCGATTGGTGACCAGCTGATGCTGCACGGCTTGGCTGCGGGCCACCACTAGGGACGAGGCCGAACTTTGAAAGCTCGAAGACTTCCATCTGAACTTCCCCCATTCGGCAAACCTCCTCATTCTGGGGCTGTGGCATTTGCAGCTGTTGGAGTCATCTTCTAAGAGAAGGGGAAACGAGGAAGGGAATAGAGGAAAAGAGATGGTTGGTCCAACCTGTGAGGAGGAGGAACGGGGATGTGGGGACTGTGTTGGTGTTTGAAGGGGAGATCCTGAGCCTGAAGAAAATGTTACAGTCTTCTAAATGTTGGTGGAGGACCGGATTGGAGAGACACTTGAGATCATGAGCCAGCAGGGCAGAGGGGGCTTCGATTTGTATATGTAGGTGGCCATAAGAACATAAGAAAAGCCCTGCTGGGTCAGACCAAGGCCCATTAAGTCCAGCAGTGTTCACACAGTGGCCAACCAGGTGCCTCCAGGAAGCCCACAAGCAAGATGACTTCAGCAGCATTCTCCTGCCTGTGTTCCAAAGCACCTAATATAAAAGGCCTGCTCCTCTGATACTGGAGAGAATAGGTATGCATCATGACTAGTATCCATTTTGACTTAATAGCCATGGATATCTCTCTCCTCCATGAACATGTCCACTCCCCTCTTGAAGCCTTCCAATTTCGCAGCCATCACCACATCCTGGGGCAGGGAGTTCCACATATGAACTATGTGTTGTGTGAAGAAATACTTCCTTTTATCTGTTTTGAATCTCTCAGCCTCCAGCTTCAGCAGATGACCCCCTGCGTTCTGGCATCATGAGAATGTGGTGATCGACGTTTCTCTGCCAGAATCCCCTTCTCCTTCCCCTTGATGCGCCACTGCATGCTTTTCTGAGCACCTTTCCAGGGTTTGCAGGCCCTGCCCGGTGCTTTGTGTGTTCCTGCATTTATGATCTGGCTTCTTCTTCTTCTTCTTTTAAGCTGTCAACCCTCTTTCTCTTCTCTCCTCCCTCCCTCCCTTCCTCCTCCTCCTCCTTCGAACCGCGTCAGTTTCTGCCTGACGTATGCTCAGCCGATGGCTTGTCGGCAGCCCTGGTCTTCTATCAAAGTACTTAAGGGCGCTTCCTGTCGGGGCTGTCTCCGGCGGAGAAACAAGGAAATAGAGAAGCAGGAGGGGGGGAAGCGGACTCCGTTTCTCCAGGCTGTTCCGCAGATGTCAGCCGGCTGCTCCCCCCGGGAACTTGCCTGTGACCAAACAAGGTTTTCCTCCGACGAGTATATTTCAGTTTTCTCCGAGCAAGTCTCAAGGCAGGTATCCGAGAAGGGTAAGAAATCCTTAAAACATTAGCGGATTAAGCCCCAAGAAGTATTCTTCTTCTTTTTTCTGTTTTAAAAACTTCTTGGACCAGTCCTGATCTCCAGAGTAGATGAATCGGGTTTCCAGGTCCTTCTTTGCCACCGGCAGAAGGTTTTTAGGGCGGAGCCTGAGGAGGGCGGGGTTTGGGGAGGGGAGGGACTTCAATGCCATAGAGTCCAATTGCCAAAACAGCCCTTTTCTCCAGGTGAACTGATCTCTTATAGGCTGGAGATCAGTTGTAATAGCAAAAGATCTCCAGCTAGAACCTGGCGATTGGCAACCCTATAGATGAACCTAAAAATGTATTTAGTGGGATCGGGGGCCAGAGGTCCACCTCACCCCTCCCCAGGTTTTGGTGTGTCCCCCCCACACACACCCAGTGTCCAGAGGCAGCAGGACAAGGCCCCCTCTGCTGTTCATCCTGAAAGCACAAAGGAGCAGAGAACCTGGAGTTTTTGCCAAACAAGAGTTTCTTAATATTATCAGGATGCCCAGTTATGTTTCAACAAGCTTTTTTTTTGGGGGGGGGGCGCGCGTGTAAATATCAGGAGGCCAAAAAGCCAATCAGTTTGGCCCCAGATAAAAGAAATTTATCGGAGGTAGACTGCATAAGAATGTCGAGGTTTCTCGTTTTTGCGCTCTCTCCTCTGTGAACTTGTCTAATTTTAAAAAAATAAATCCTAATTTTGGTTTTAATTGAATCCAGTTCCGCCAGCTGCTGACCCCTGAGACCTTGTGAGATCAGTTCCCGTTTTACTTCGGCGTGGTGTTCTCGTCTCCTTCCTTTTGAAGTCCTGATATCTAAGTTAGCCAGAGAGGCTGGCCGGCTCTGGGTCGAGCAGGGTGCTTTGTGGCGGAGTGGGATTTGAACCTGGGTCTCCTTCATGCTGGCTGGCTCATAAACTGGATTGAGTGATACTTGTGTATGGTCTGGATTAGTGTGTGGCCGCCCCCACCCTAACTTGACCCTAAGATCCCCTTTTCTCCTCCTCCCCCTTTTCCTGGTTGTGTATATTTTTCCAGCCAAAGTACAACAAAAAGCCTTTATTACTCCCAGTAAGCCCTTCTCCTCCTCCTCCTCCTCCTCCTCCTCCTCCTCTTCTTTTTTCTTCTCCTCCTCTCCTTTTTTCTCCTCCTCCTCTTCCTCTCCTCCTTCTCTTCTTCTCCTTCTCCTCTTCTCCTTTTTTCTTCTCCTCCTCTTCTATTTTCTCCTCTTCCTCTCCTTCTCTTCTCCTCTTCCTCTCCTTCTCTTCTTCTCCTCCTCTTCTCCTTTTTTCTTCTCCTCCTCTTCTATTTTCTCCTCTCCTCCTCTTCTCCTCCTCTTCTCCTCCTCCCCATCTTCTCTTCTTCTTTTCTTCTTATGATTGTTATCATTGTCATTATGTTCATATCGTTCCCCACACCTTTTTATTGACCTTTTCCCTAATAATTTTTAAAAAGTTGTTCATCTAATTGCTGTCAAGCCTCTGCATGCGATGGGTGTGAACCAATTTGTAAAATACTCTTTTTAAACGTTTCACGCTGCCCTGTTCTTTTTTTTTTTAATGTGGAGTAGCTACTCTTTTAGAACACCAGCGTTAAAAATACAATTTTAATCCTTTCTTATCCCACCTTTTGTGCTGTAAGCAGTGACTCGCTCACACAAGATACTCCACTAAAATTATTTTAGCTGTGTTTAGGTTTCTAGGCAGGGCGGAATTCAAGAGGTCCTTAAAAAAAGGATGCCTATAAATTTTTGTGGTACACAAATATGTCTGTTTTAATTTTTTAATTTTTAGCATAATGTTTGCTCTGGTGCCCATTTTTGTTGGCCGTCTTTTTTATTTTTGTGCAAGGGTGTGTGTGTGTGTGTTGTTGTTTTGCAGTTAATACACAATTTCCCTCCCCCCACCAGTTAATACACAATTGCCACATGAATAGCATCAAAAGTTGTGGACATTTAACGGGGGGGGGGGATTACAAGTCGATTCTAGGTCAATTTTTACAACAGATAAGTATATTGAGGGGCAGTGGGGAGTCCGAGCGACTGGGGTTAGGGTTGCCAACCTCCCGGTGGCACTTGGAGATCTCCAGATGACCAAGATAAGTTCCCCTGGAGAAAATGGCTGATATGGAGGGTGGGATCAACGGCATTATACCCTGCAGAGATCCCTCCCTCCCCCAAACCCCACCATCTCTAGGCCTCACCCCCCAAACATCCAGATGTTTCCCCACGCAGAGCTGGCTTCCGTATTGGGTTTGCAAAATAAGGTAGCATCCCTAACAGAGAGGAGAAGGAACACCCTCATCGGGGCTGTGGGACTTGCGCTGCACACTGTTGGTTCTTTTCCTGAGGCTGCATCTCCCTTGCAAAGTTTGAACTGGTTTCACTGGGGGTGTGGGGGTGATGCTGGGTTGACTCTTGGGAAGAGCTTTGGGAATAGGCCAAGCAAAGTGTCAAGGAGAAGAAGAGTTGCGTTTTTATATGCCAACTTTCTCTACCACTTGAGGAAGAATCGCATTCCGCTGTAGGACATTCCTCTATGGAAACCATATAGTTTTTTTTTTTTTTTTAAGGAATGTGCTAGAGGGTAAACCTGGATGTGACGTTAATCCCCTCCCTTCAGCTGGCCTGCTTCCTCCCGTCGGCTGGCTGAGGGGCGACGGGCAGGCCCTTAATTGGCAGGCAATTACCCACCATTACCTGGTATCTGATGGCCCTAGTTAAATTGTGGATAGTTAAACTGTGGAACTCCCTGCCCCAGGATGTGGTGATGGCTGCCAACTTGGAAGGCTTTAAGAGGGGAGGACAGAACTATCAGTGGCTATTCGTCAAGGTGGATACTAGCCATGATGCACACCTATTCTTTCCAGGATCAGAGGAGCAGGCCTATTGTATTAGGTGCTGTGGAACACAGGCAGGATAAATGCTGCTGCAGTCGTCTTGCTTGTGGGCTTCCTAGAGGCACCTAGTTGGCCGCTGTGTGAACAGACTGCTGGACTTGATGGGCCTTGGTCTGATCCAGCAGGGCTTTTCTCTCTGCCCCAGGATGAGATGATGGCTCCCAACTTGGAAGGCTTTAAGAGGGGAGGACAGAACTATCAATGGCTACTAGCCATGATGCATACCTATTCTCTCCAAAACAGTGTTCTGGACCACCGATGATGCCCCTGACTCTTCCCCCGCATCTGTGTGTGTGGCTTTAAAAAAATGCTGCTGAAAGAAGCAATTTCAGGTTAAGGGGGTGGTCTCCCCCCCTTTTTTAAATCCACACATAGCAAGGCAGCCCCCACTGGTGTCTGGGGTCTTGACTGGAGCAGTTCTGCAGCAGCAGGCAGAGAAGGGAACGGCAGGCGGAGAAGAGATTTCTCTAGATTTCCTTACTTTGCTTCACTCCTCTCATGGGAGGCCCTCTCAATTCCTTATTGCTCACACTTATTGTTCTGCATCCCATGAGAAATTCTCGCACCCTGTTTCTGACAGCAGCCGGCAGGGAAGCCCACAAAGGCAGGGCCGGAAGGCAGCAGCCCTGCCTTGTGGATTTCCTGCATCAGCTTGTGCCTGCTGGTAGACTGCCTGTGAACGTGGAGGTTCTATCTTATTTGTATGGACTATGAAAACTGTCTTGGAGCTTGTGGTTTGTGTGTGTACTGGGAGAGGCCATGTAGAAGCTTTAAAATAAACACCAGCCTTTGATAGACCTACCTACCCTTTATGTGAGTAACTTATTAAAAAAACAAAAACGTCCGGCGCAGTTTTCCAGTTTTTTTTCTGTTCACTTGCTTTTATTTTTGCCCAGATATTTTAAAAGTATATTTTTATACCTATCTGAAGCTATAATGTAAACATCGGGGGTTTTATTTTATTTAAATACTTTTAACCTAGGGAATTGTCACTTGTATTCAAACTTGGCTGTCTCTACAGCATCTTGTGGCACTGAGTTCCATAAGTTAAGGAGGAATCAATTCATTAAAGGTCGGACCAGAACCAACAGGTTGAAATTAAATCAAAAGAGTTTTCGGCTAAACATTAGGAGGAACTTTCTGACAGTCAGAGCGGTTCCTCAGTGGAACAGGCTTCCTCTGGAGGTGGTGAGCTCTCCTTCCCTGGAGGTTTTTGAGCCGACGCTAGATGGCCATCTGTCAGCAATGCTGTTTCTATGACCTTAGGCAGATCACGAGAGGGAGGGCAGGAAGGGTTGTGCCAGTGTTTGACTTTCATGGCTCAGGGTAATGCCAATTGCCACTTTGGGGTCTGGAAGCAATTTCCCTCTAGGCCAGGGATCTTGGAGGGTCCCCCCCCCCCCACCACATTTTCTGGGCATGGAGTTGGGGTCACTGGGGGTGTGGAGGGGAGAGGTAGTTGTGAATTTCCTGCACTGTGCAGGGGGTTGGACAAGATGACCCAGGTGGTCCCTTCCAACTCTATGATTCTATTCTATGATTAGCTGCCCTGGACTAACTGCTAATCAATTGAATGAATCACACACAGACACACACAATGTTTTCTGGCATAGGTGAAGCAGGGCAAAACAAAAATCCTTCATACTTACAACAGCTATAACTTCATAAAACTATTTCCTTGTCCTCTTTCCCCTCACCCTACTCCAAAAAAAAAGGGGGGGAAGCCTCAAATGTTGTTATCTTTTCCTCATTGGGAAAGTGCTCCTATTAGCTTTTCCAGGTCCCTCTTCGCCACTGGCGGGAGGTTTTTGGGGTGGAGCCTGGGGAGGGCAGGGTGGGACTTCAATGCCATAGAGTCCAATGGCCAAAGCGGCCATTTTCTCCAGGGGAACCGATCTCTATCGGCTGGAGATCAGTTGTAATAGAAGGAGAACTCCAGCTAGTACCCAGAGGTTTTATGAATATACTGTAAATAAGAGTTATAGTATATTTGAACATCAGTTATATGAACTTTGGTTTATGGACACTTATATGTTATGGTCCATCTTATGCATTCAGTATTGTATGTCTTACTTTAATAATTCATCATACCTTGATATGTATAAAGTGTAATACAGCTTGAAAAAGAATATTTAGAGTGATTAGTGGTTGTGTACTGAAAAATAATTTTCCTGTATATGGATTTCCAGTACCCGGAGGTTGGCAACTCTAGCTCTTATTCATTGACTTTATTTGTGGCAGGCTGTATTTTCTTTTGTGAACTAAGCCCAGAGTGGGGAAGGGAGAGAAAATGTACTTGATTTACCCTAATGCATTGGTCCTTAATCCCCGTCCCCCCCCCATTGCACAGTAAGGTGGTGTACCTTCTCCTCTTCGCAGCGTAAGCAAACCTTGGACATGGCTGTGCTTAGATCTGAGAGTTTGTGTTGGGCAGAAATGTTTGTGTGTGTGTTTGTGCACATGCCTCTAACAGACAGCGGAGTGCTGTTTGCTTGCTGGAAAAAGTGTTATTTGCTTATACAATCATAGAGTTGGAAGGGACCACCAGGGTAATCTAATCCAACCCCCTGCACAATGGAGGGAATTCACCACTACCTCCCCCACACACACCCAGTGACCCCTACTCCATGCCCAGAAGATGCCCAAGATGCCCTCCCGCTCATCATCAGCTTAAAGTTACAGAATCAGCATGGCTGACAGACGGCCATCTAGCCTCTGCTTAAAAACCTCCAGGGAAGGAGACTTCACCACCTCCCGAGGAAGCCTGTTCCACTGAGGAACCGCTTGAACTGTTAGAAAATTCTTCCTAAGGTCTGGACAGAAACTGTTTTGATTTCATTTCAACCCATTGGTTCTGGTCCGACCTTCTGGGGCAACAGAAAACAACTCGGCACCATCCTCCATATGACAGCCCTTCAAGTACTTGAAGATGGTTATCATATCCCCTCTCAGTCTTCTCCTCTTCAGGCTAAACATACCCAGGTCCTTTAAGCAGAGGCGAGATGGCCATCTGTCGGGAGTGCTTTGATTGTGGGGTCCTGCATGGCGGGGGGAGGGTTGGGGTCACGGGATGTGGGGGGAGGTAGTTGTTAATTTCCTGCATTGTGCAGGGGGTTGGACTAGATGACCCTGGTGGTCCCTTCCAACTCTGTGATTCTATAATTCTAACCTTTCCTCACAGGACTTGGTCTCCAGACCCCTCAACGTCTTCGTTGCCCTCCTCTGGACATGTTCCAGCTTGTCTACATCTTTCTTAAACTGCAGTGCCCAAAACTGAACACAGTACTCTAGGTGAGGTCTAACCTGAGCGGAGCAAAGCGATACCATCACTTCGCGTGATCTGGACACTAAACTTCTGTTGATTTGGAAGTGGTAGGTTTTCAGATCTGCAAGGGGCAGAACGCCTCATGCGTGTGGAAAGCAGCCCCCCCCCCCGCAGCAAATCTCCACGCATGTTCTCCCTTTTGAAAGTTTGCAAACGTGTGCGTTTTAACCCACGTTTTAATCTTGCTGGTTGGGCTGGTATGCTTTTGTGTCGGTGCAACAGCCAGGTTGCCCTATTAGCTGCCTTGCATCCGAGGAGGTAAGGCAGGGTAGAAATGTTCTTTTATTGTATTTTTTATTTAAAAAATAAAATCTTGGCAAAAGAGGGAGAAAGTACAATCCTCTACTTTGCCGTGAAAAGGAGATTTTATTGTATGTACGTACAGGCAGTATTCAAGCTAGGGTTGCCAGCTCCAGGTCAGGAAATACCTGGAGATTTGAGGGATGGAACCTGAGGAGGGCGGGCTTTGGGGTTGGAGGGACTTCAATGGGGTATAATGCCTTAGAAATTTTATTTTATTGTATTTTTATTTAAAACATAAAATCTTGGCAAAGGAGTGGGGGAAGCGACAATCCTCCGTGAAAAGCTCATAATAAGGGGATTTTAGTGTATGTACGTACAGTAGGGTTGCCAGGTTCTTCTTGGCAACCAGAGGGAGGGGTTTGGGGAGGGGAGGGATTTTAATGCCATAGAGTCTTATCTGCTGGAGATCAGTTATAATAGCAGGAGATCTCCAGCTAGAAGCTGGAAGTTGGCAACCCTAATGTACGGGCAGTATTCAAGCTAGGGTTGCCACCTCCAGGCCAGGAAATACCTGGAGATTTTGGGGGTGGAACCTGAGGAGGGCGGAGTTTGGGGAGGGGAGGGACTTCAATGGGGCGTACTGGCATAGACTCCACCTTCCAGTTCAGCCATTTTTCTCCAAGGGAGCTGATCTCTGTCACCTGGGGGATCAGTTGTAATCCCAGGAGATCTCCAGCCACCACCTGGATCACCACCACCACCTGGCAACCTCAATTCAAGCACGTGTTTCCGTCCCAAGCATTTGAAGTGGTTCAGCCTTTGTCTGGGATTTGGGGCTGTTTTTCCAAACAGCTCCTTCTTAATCTTTCCCCTCTGCCCTCCCATTGTGCCATGTACACTTTTAATTCTTCCTCCCTACTCTTTAATTCAGAGAGATGAACCGGGATGTTCCTCCCACGCCTCGCCCGTAATCCCTTAGGAATGGACTGCCTTTCCCCCCTCGCTCTTCGAGGGAAGCAGCCTCTAATCCAGATTAATGGAAATGTGCGCCTTTTATTTAAACTGTTTTCTTTTGGAGAGGGGGGTCCTCTCTTGTAAATTATTCTCTCCCTTTTTTTAAAAAAAAGGCCCTGGTGCAGACGCTTAGATTACCGTAAATCCTGGAATTTGGGGATCTGCTTCTGTTCGGAAACAGATTAAGATGCTTGAAAACAAGACCTGATCTCTGAAGCTCGGCCTTGATCCGCTGCAGAGTGGAACCGTTTTTCTCTTCATGCGCACTAAAAATGGACTCCGTGTGGGCTCTGGGGTGGTGCCGGTGAAGGGGCAGAGCCGTGCGAAGGAGTTAAGCAGGCCGTTAGATGCCCGGGTTAGCCTCCCTAGGGTTGCCAACCTCCAGGTACTAGCCGGAGATCTCCTGGTATTACAACTGATCTCCAGCTGATAGAGATCAGTTCCCCTGGAGAAAATGGCCACTTTGGCAATTGGACTCTATGGCATCGAAGTCCTTCCCCTCCCCAAACCCCGCCCTCCTCAGGCTCCGCCCACAAAACCTCCCATTGGTGGCGAAGAGGGACCTGGCAGCCCTAGGTCTCCCCTCATAACCTGCATGCCCTTAATGCGACAGAGTCATTTGATCACATGCACCCCTCTCATATCCATAAAGCAGGAATGACTCCCCCCACCTCTGTTGTCCATGCAGGTTGGTGCCACTTGAAAACCTGTTTTGCACCCAGTACCCTCAACAAACCCGGTTTAGCCTTTGACACAACGCTGTTAAATGTCCAACTTCCTCTTTTTACACCGAACATCTGGCCCGATGTAGCATTCTGGGGAGTTTGGGAAGCCTGCACACTGTTTTGCGATAAGCTTGTGTTGGAATGGATATACGGTTGCCAAGTCTGGGTTGAGAAATTCCTGGAGATTTGGGAGATGGAGCCTGTTGGAGGGGAGGACTTGAGGAGAGGAGGGACCTCAGTGGGGTCTAATGCCGTAGAGCCCTCCCTCCAAAGCAGCCATTTTCTCCAGGGGAACTGATCTCTGTTGTCTGGAGATGACTTGTAATTCTGGGAGGTCTCCAGGCCCCACCTGGAGGTTGGCAAGCCTATCCAAATAAGGGGTGTTCCGCAACCTCTGTTTTGAGGGTCTGCCTGTAGACCAAAGCGGCTGCTCCTCCCAAAAACTCAACGGACAGGAACAGAGATGATGGGCACATTCTTTGTGGAGGGGCTTTAACTGAATCATAGTGCTTCCGCTTTGCATGCAGAAGGTCGCAGGTTCAGTCCCCGCCATGTGCAGTTTAAAAAGGGGATCTGGCAGTCGGTGATCTGAAAGATCTCTGGAGAGCCACTGCTGGTCAGAGGAGAGAAAGCTGACCTTGACAGACACAGCGGTTTTGGTGTTGAGGCCTCTTCATGTGCCTCGTTCCACGCTAGAAGACAGACCAGGAATGATCCTGACCTGTTATCTTTGTCCCAGTCTAGCACTCCCGTCTCCCCTCCAGCGTTGTCAGTGCGACGGTATTTCATCTGCTACAGTAAATTGTTTTTATCCCCCTTTTCTTCTCCCGAGGGGAGCCGTTTCTTTCGTCTGCTTTGTTGTGGCAGCCTGGAAGCATATTACTAGAAATAAGCTTCTAGTCTGCAATCTTTTTTAAAAAAATATATATTCTTTTCAATTTAAATCTCTCGCTTTTCCTCTCCCCCATCGTTTATGAAGGAAATGGCCAGATTTTGAAACAATGCTGTGTAAATTATTTTTTACCGTGTGCGGTGTACATCGTGCATGTAACCTTGTGTGCGTGTAGGGTTGCCAGGTCCCTCTTCGCCACCAGCGGGAGGTTTCTGGGGCGGAGCATGAGGAGGGCGGGGTTTGGGGAGGGGAGGGACTTGATGCCATAGAGTCCAATGGCCAAAGCGGCCATTTTCTACAGGGGAACTGATCTCTGTCGGCTGGAGATCGGTTGTAATAGCAGATCTCCAGCTAGTACCGGGAGGTTGTACAAAAACAGTATAGGTTGCACAAAAAAATCTTTAAATAGGAATATATTATAGTCACAACAAAAATAAATTCCTTCAAACAAAGCTCAGTTCTATTATAGAGGTTTCTGGGGCGGAGCCTGAGGAGGGCGGGGTTTGAGGAGGGGAGGGACTTCAATGCCATAAAGTCCAGTTGCCAAAGTGGCCATTTCCTCCAGGTGAACTGATCTCTATCGGCTGGCGATCAGTTGTAATAGCAGGAGACCTCCCGCTAGTACCTGGAGGTTGGCACCCCTATGTGCATGCGTCTCGAAAATTTTTGTAGAGTTTCATCAGGAAGGTGGCTGGAACTGCCTGGGACGTGTGGAAGGACCTGTGTTGTAAATCCTGCCCTGCCTTCTGACGTTACCCAGTTTGTGATAGTTACTCCCTACAAAATCATATTTTTTATCCCATTCTTCCGTCAAGGGCCTTGGGATGCAATACCCTAAAGCAGGGGTCCCCAGCCTTTGTGAGCCTGTGGGCACGTTTGGAAATGTGACATTTATCTGGCCCTTGTAACAAATGAGTTGGACACCCCTGGATTACAGTTTTTGTGAAAAGAATCAGTTTGATTCATCAGCAAGCCCTTTCTTGGCTGGCTTGCTTCTTGCGCTGGCTGGTATCTGACAAACGGGAAGCATACGCAACGGGGCCATCAAGTCGCTTCTGACTCATGGCGACCCTATGAATCAGTATCCTGCAAAACATCCCATCCTTAACAGCCTTTCAGGTCTTGCAAACTGAGGGCCGTGGCTTTCTTTATAGAGTCCATCCATCTCTTGTTGGGTCTTCCTCTTTTCCTGCTGCTTTCCACTTTTCCGAGCATGGCTGTGTTTTCCAGTGACTCTTGTCTTCTCAGGATGTGACCAAAGTACCACAGCCTCAATTGAGTCATTTTAGCTTCTAGGGTCAGTTCAGATGACATTACCTCCCCACTTTATAGCCAGTGTGGTGTAGTGGTTAAGAGCAGTGGTTTGGGGCGGTGGACTCTAGTCTAGAGAACCGGGTTTGATTCCCCCACGAGGCTAATCTGGGGAACCGGGTTGGTTTCCCCTCTCCTACATACGAAGCCAGCTGGGTGACCTTGGGAAAGTTACAGCTCTCTTAGAGCTCTCTCAGCCCCACGTACCTCACAGGGTGACTGTTGTGGGGAAGGGAAGGGAAGGTGGTTGTAAGCCAGTTTGAGTCTCCCTTAAGTGGTAGAGAAAGCCGGCATTTAAAAAACAACTCTTCTTCCTCTTCCTCTTAATCCATTACTACTACTTTTAATTTAACTTTAATTTCATTGCTTTTAATTTATATATGGAGCTGATTCTGTATTGAAATAAATATCGACCGACTGACTACATGCTGCTTTTCAGCTATCAGCAATTTTTGGTTGGCACCAAAAGGTTTTCCCGATCGACGTCAGTACTGCAGGGCTTCCCGCGCCTGTCATCCCATTGGGTTTTTTTGTGTCGTTTCGCTGTTTCCATTGTTTTGTTTCGCCCTTTAAGAAAATAAAATAAACCTTTTGTGTTTTTTGCTTTAACCTGAGCTCATTTCTGCTTTCTGCCCTGCCAGCTCAGAAGTGAAGGATCGCTGCTGGACAGTTCCGCCCCTCTTCCACCATGTCGTTGTCTTCTCCAAAGAGTGCCCCGTCGGAGGTGCCGGCCGGAGTCCCGGCAGGACCGGCGAGAGGACTGACGTCCCACTAGCACGGCGCATGCGGGTGGAGCGTCGCCCCCTGCCGCCCTCCCCTCCTCTTCCTCCTCCTCCTTTGCCACCCGTGATGGTGTATTAACCCAGAAGACGCCCGCTTCTGATCGGCTCCTCTCCTTCCCCCTCCATCTCCCTCCCCTCCCCCCGACCCGCAACCCCACCTCAAGTTTCGGCCGTGCTGGGATTTGTATGGGATCGACGTAATCGTGGAGAGGCCGGGGTATCACAAACTTATGGATTTTGATAAGAGAGGAGGGAAAGGGGAGAGCGAGGAAAGCAAAAGGATGTCTAAAACAGGCGGAGGCCGGGGCACTCACGGGAGCCGAACGGCAGGGACCAACTCCGGAGTCTTAATGGTGGGCCCCAACTTCCGGGTCGGAAAGAAGATCGGCTGCGGCAATTTTGGGGAGCTTCGGCTAGGTGAGTTAACTACATTTCGTGCGTGCATGGTGTAGAGATACTAGAACGCAAGGTCATCTGTTGACGCTGGAGGGTGACAGATTCAAAACAGATAAAAGGAAGTATTTTTTCACACAACGCATAGTTAAATTGTGGAACTCCCTGCCCCAGGATGTGATGGCTGCCAACTTGGAAGGCTTTAAGAGGGGAGTGGACATGTTCATGGAGAAGAGGGCTACTCATGGCTACTAGTTAAAATGGATACTAGTCATGCTGCATACCTATTCTCTCTAGTATCAGAGGAGCAGGCCTATTATATTAGGTGCTGTGGAACAAAGGCAGGATAAATGCTACTGCAGTCGTCATCTTTGTGGGCTTCCTGGAGGCACCTGGTTGGCCACTGTGTGAACAGACTGCTGGATGTGATGGGCCTTGGTCTGATCCAGCAAGGCCTTTCTTATGGTTTGGAGCGGTGGAGTCTGATCTGGAGAACTGGGTTTGATTCCCCACTCCTCCACATGATGAGCGGCGGAGGCTAATCTGGCGAACTGGATTTGTTTCCCCACTCCTGCAAACGAAGCCAGCTGGGTGACCTTGGGCTAGTCACAGTTCTCTCAGAGCTCTCTCAGCCCCACCTACCTCACAGGGTGTCTGTTGTGGGGAAGGGAAGGCGATTGTAAGCCAGTTTGATTCTACCTTAAGCGGTAGAGAAAGTCGGCATATAAAAACCAACTCTTCTTCTTCTTTTGGCTTTTAATAACACTGGGGCGTTACGGTTTTTCGTTCCTTGCTAGGATCTTGCGGAAATTAAAGGTAAAGGTAGCCAGCCATCCCCTTCAATCCTAGCATTAAAATCACCTTTTATGATAACATAAGCTGTTGGATTCGTCCTTATCAGATGCTGTATATAAGTTTCCAGTCCGGCCCAGACTGCCTCAATTTGAGTTTTAGTTTTAAGCGGAGGGCAATAGATATTAATGATTAGGCATGATGTCTGATTTTGACCCTGGTGGTCCCTTCCAACTCTATGATTCTATAATAGAAAACCATCGCCAGAGCCGATTGCATATAGGATGCTAATTCAACTATCTTAACATTCGGAGCTGTGGAGACTTAAAATTTCCAGGCCCCCTTTTGCTCTGATGTGAGGGAGATCTGGCTGTGACATCTGTCACCCCATTGATCACCAGGGTTGATTCGGCTGATCTGGCTGGCGAGGTGGGCTTCCCCTACCTCCCTCACCGTTCCACGTGCGTCCCTCCCGAAGCTGCGCGCTCGGTGGAAGAGGACGACCATCCCAGATAGAAGGAGTGTACCGTTCTTCAGTCAAGGGTAAAGGTAATCCCCCGTGCAAGCACCGGGTCATTCCTGACCCACGGGGTGACGTCACATCCCGACATTTACTAGGCAGACTACGTTTATGGGATGGTTTGCCCTTGCCTTCCCCAGTCGTCTATACTTTAACCCTCAGCAAGCTGGGTAACCATTTTACCAACCTTGGAAGAATGGAAGGCTGAGTCAACCTGAAACTGACTTTCGTCGGGATCAAACTCAGGTCGTGAGCAGAGCTTTTGACTGTGGTACTGCAGCTTGTCATTCTGCACCACGGGGCAGCCTTTTTTCTTCTTCTTCTGAAAAGCAAGTTTCTAGTCCTCCTTGTTGTGATGTGGTGCCACTTAGAAGCTGACATTCTAAGGAAGGACACGGTTCCTTGCCTCACCTTTTAACAAGAAGTGCATAAATTATGCCAGCAGGAGCACCTACCCAATGAGACTGTGCGGTGGGGTTGCCAGGTTCCCTCTGCCCACCGGCAAGGGGGGGGTAGGGTTGCCCTTTCCAGGTTGGGAAACTCCTGGAGATTTGGGGGTGGAGCCTGGGGAGGACAGGGACCTCTGTGTGTGTGTGTGTGTGTGTGCAGTGCTCCAGAATCCACCCTCCACAGCATGCATTTTCTACAGGGAAACTGATATCTGTCACCAAGAGATGAGCTGTAATTCCGGGGGATTCCCTGGTCCCACCTGGAGGCTGGCATCCCTACTGTGCAGGTTGCTGAATTCATGTTTGCTTGAGTTTACAAATGGGGTACACAGCCGTTGCATTCCTAAATGCGTTTACAGGAAAACGAGGTCTGTTTATTTCTGTATAAACGTCCTTCCAAGAAAGCTTTGCCCGTTTGGGGTGGCAGTCCCAGAGTCAACCTCCTCATTGCTCTTTTCAGGCAGCTGGGGGGACTTGACAGAGCTGGAAGACCTGTGATTTTGGAGGGGGGGGCGTGAATTCTAAATCCTGGCATGTGCCACCTCGGTGTTTTGCTGTGAGATGTAGACAAGCTGGAACGGGTCCAGAAGAGGGCAACGAAGATGGTGAGGGGTCTGGAGACCAAGTCCTATGAGAAAAGGTAGAAGGAGCTGGTTATGTTTAGCTTAAAGAGGAGAAGACTCAGAGGGGATACGATAACCATCTTCAAGTACGTGAAGGGCTATCATCTAGAGGAGGGTGCCGAGTAGTTTTCTGTCCCCCAGAAGGTCAGACCAGAACCAATGGGTTGAAATTAAATCAAAAGAGTTTCCATGTAGACTTTAGGAAGAATTTTCTAACAGTTCGAGCGGTTCCTCAGTGGAACAGGCTTCCTCGGGAGGTGGTGGCCTCTCCTTCCCTGGAGGTTTTTAAGCAGAGGCTAGATGGCCATCTGTCAGCAATGCTGATTCTATGACCTTAGGCAGATCATGAGATCTTGGCCATCTTCTGGGCATGGAGTAGGGGTCACTGTGTGTGTGTGTGGGGGGGAGGTAGTTGTGAATTTCCTGCATTGTGCAGGGGGCTGGACTAGATGATCCTGGTGGTCCCTTCCAACTCTATGATTCTATGATTCTAATTTGTTAATCCCTTTTGCATGCTTTTCCGCAGACTCCGTAATTGCTTCAGTGCTTAGGGGAGGAAGGCTGTCCCGTGAACGCTGCGTGGAGCTTATTGTATTTCATTGCTGACTGTAGTTTTGAGCGTAGAATTTTGTCATTGGGGGCCTGTTCGGGTGGAGACTCTCCTGTCCCAGAATTTTGCATTTGTGTTAATGTTTGGAGGTTGCAATTTGGGGAGGGGCCGTGGTTCAGTGGTAGAGCATCTGCTTGGCACGCAGAAGGTCCCAGGTTCAATCCCCGGCATCTCCAGTTAAAGGGACTAGGCAAGTAGGTGATGTGAATAGACCTCTGCTTGAGACCCTGGAGAGCCGCTGCCGGTCTGAGTAGACAAGACTGACTTTGATGGACCTTGATGGTCTGATTCAGTATCAGGCAGCTTCACATGTTCAGGTGGGAGGGGCCTTTGCCGCTGCTAATTCGATGCCAGAGGATTCCCCAAAGACAGGAAGTGTTCAAAACCCGGTGTGCATCTGGGGCCGCTGACGCAAGATGCTCAGAAAGGCCCGCGTCTCCTGGGAGAGAGGAGTGTTTTCCGCGGCCTTTGAACATACGCTGCGGAGTTCCCAGCCCCCGGTAGCATCTGGCCATTTCCTGGGAGCGAGCGTGGGCTTTGTGCTTCCGCAGCCGGCAGCAGCTGGAAACTTGGCTTGCTCAGTCGCTCCCTGTTAAGAGTCTCTCCGCTTTGTCCCTGGATCCTTGGCAAACAGGAAGGGTTATCTCTTCCCTCCGGCTGGACCCTCCCGCCCCGCCGGTCTCTAGCTTTCAGGCACAGATGCATGCGAGAACGGAGAGACCCCACTGGCTGAGGACTGGTAGCTTGTTCGGATGTATGTTTGGTGTTCTTTTGCGTTCCGTCTATTTAACTGTGCGTTTCGTCACACTACGCATAGTTAAATTGTGGAACTCCCTGCCCCAGGATGTGTTGATGGCTGCCAACTTAGAAGGCTTTAAGAGGGACATGTTCATGGAGGAGAGGGCTATCCATGGCTACTAGTCAAAATGGATGCTAGTCATGATGTATACCTCTTCTCTCCAGGATCAAAGGAGCAGGCCTATTATATTAGGTGCTGTGGAACGCAGGCAGGACAATGCTGCTGCAGTCGTCTTGTTTGGAGGCTTCCTGGAGGCACCTGGTTGGCCACTGTGTGAACAGACTGCTGGACTTGATGGACCTTGGTCTGATCCAGCAGGGCCTTTCTTATGTACTTACGTTCTGTCATCCCCGAATAAGACAAACCTCTCTGAGGCATGTTGTCAAGGAGGCATACAACACAAGCCCTGGGAATCGTTATTGGATGCGTAATTCAGCATCTTGAGAAGTTTCTAGCCCTCCTTGATAGCAAGTGATATCTGGCGGAATTTGGTATGATCGCAGAGAAGGCTAATTTCTAGGTGTTGAGGCGTCACCCTTCCACGTGACCAGCAGAAGCAAAATTAAACCCAGGAGCAAAATTAAACCCCGGGGGTTTAAATAATGCCAAACGGGCTTTGACTGGTACCCAGCAGGCATTTGTGCCTGAGGAGTCATCCAGATGTCACAATAGGCAGGGGTTAGCTTCAACGGTGGTTTGTTCTATAAGACATAAGGAACAAATCTCAGTTTGTCTGCCATAGTTGTAGAAGTAGAAGAGTTGGTTTTTATATGCCGACTTTCTCTACCACTTAAGGGAGAATCAAACCGGCTTACAATCACCTTCCCTCCCCCTCCCCACAACAGATACCCTGTGAGGTAGGCAGGGCTGAGAGAGCTGTGACTTGCCCAAGGTCACCCAGCTGGCTTCATGTGTAGGAGTGGGGAAGCAAATCCAGGTCACCAGATTAGCTTTCGCTGCTCATGTGGAGGAGTGGGGAATCGAACCCCCTGTGGCTGTGGTTTTGTGGGTTCGTATAGCTCTGTAAGCCATGAGCGGCTTAAACTGTGACTCTCAAATCAGCAAGAAGCCTTACTTTCGGCATCCCTTTGTGGTATCCGATAGACCCTGGTTTGCTAAACCATCCAAATTCAGACGTCGCGACTTAAAATGGGGTTTGATCAAACCCCTGGTATCATGATGTCTGACTGCGGGCCTTTTTGTCTGGGTGGAAACACACGTATTCTCTCAGATCTTCTTGATCTTTGTTCCAGAGGGGTGACTGTGGTGTAGTGGTTAAGAGCGGTGGACTCTAATCTGGAGAATCGGATTTGATTCCCTACTCCTCCACATGAAGTCTGCTGAGTGACCTTGGGCTAGTCACAGTTCTCTCCGAACTCTCTCAGCCCCACCTACCTCACAAGCCGTCTCTTTTGGGAGAGGAAGGGAAGGAGATTGTAAGTGCTTCCCTTGGCAAACCTTCTTCTGGAAAGGGACACTGGAAGTCGTTCGCTAGGAGGCGGAAGGGCGGGAAGGGTCTCCTCTCAAGGGCGGCCGAACCAAGTGCGTGTCAGAGCTGGAAATAGACTCTTTGCCGGCCCGTTGTGCTCACCAGCTCCAATCGCTTTTCCTTTTTGGAAAAATTAAATACTTGACGGGGTTGGCGATAAAAGGTCAGGGGGAAGGCAGCGTGATGGGCTGAGGCAGGTGTCCCGTGCCGCTTTAAGACCTTCCAAGCCAGCCGCAAGGGCAAATTTTTTAAGGGTTAAAGCTGGAGGGGTTGGCAGGTGAAGAACGGTGCCCCCCCCAGTGACCTTCTATATTTGTTTTGCATTTGGGACAGTATTTTGCAATCTGCATGCTGCGGAAAAGAGAAGCTCAGGGCGAGAGACTTTGGCGACCCTAAAGTAACCGGCCTCAGAGGAGGCTGACCGTTGCATCTGTGAATGAGTTGCTGCTCTGATCTTTCCAGTTGAGCTCTGGCGGGGTGTGTTTTGTGTGCATGGTGACAGGTGGGGCGTGGGAGGTGGGTGGGGGGCTCACCAGCAGCATACTGAGGCCTCGGCCTCTGTCGCTGGCCACGTCACTTCCAGCGTGTGCCGGAAGTGATGTCATCACGTCGCCGGCGACCGAGGTATTTGGTCTGGTGTTTGGGCAAAAACTCTAAGGTAGAAGCCATTTTTACCATAGAGTTTTTCCTCATAGAATCACAGAGTTGGAAGGGACCACCAGGGTCATCTAGCCCAACCCCCTTCACAATGCAGGAAATTCACAACTACCTCCCCCACACACACCCAGTGACCCCTACTCCACGCTCAGAAGATGGCCAAGGTACCGGCCCTCTCCTGATCTGCCCAAGGTCATAGAATCAGCACTGCTGACAGATGGACATCTAGCCTCTGCTTAAAAACCTCCAGGGAAGGAGAGCTCACCACCTCCCGAGGAAGCCAGTTCTACTGAGGAACTGCTCTAACTGTTGGAAAATTCTTCCTATCTAGACAGAAACTTTTGATTTAATTTCAACCTGGTTCTGGTCCGACCTTCTGGGCCAACAGAAAACAACTGTGCACCCTCCTCTATATGACAGCCCTTCAAGTACTTGAAGATGGTTATCATATCCCCTCTCAGTCTTCTCCTTTCCAGGCTGAACATACCCAGCTCCTTCAACCTTTCCTCATAGGACTTGGTCTCCAGACCCCTCGCCATCTTTGTTGCCCTCCTCTGGACATGTTCCAGCTGGTCTACGTCTTTCTTAAATTGAGGTGCCCAGAACTGAACTCAATATACTCAAATACCAGAATACATCCCCATGTCACCAGCAATGTAATGACGCCACTTCCGGTGCATGCTGGAAGTGATGTCACCGCGTCACCGGCAACAGAAGCCTAGTTCTCAGTTTGCTGCCAGTAAGTTCCCCCACTGGCCAAGTTATTGGAGACGGGGGGGTGGCCAGAGCAGGGGATCCCTTGTCCCCAGCGAGGATCTGGGAACCCTAGCATTTGATTATTTATAGCCTGCCTTTCTCACCGAGACACAAGTCACATTACAAAATACATATTTTTAAAAAAATTGGTCGGACAGTGGGAGACATTCTATAAACAAAGCCACAGGGCTAGGATTCTCACATTTGAAAACAGTGCAAACAACAATAACCAAATAACCTGTCTTAAGGTGTGAATCCAGTAGCACTTTAGAGACCAGCAAGTTTTCCGGGGTATGATCTTTCAAGAGGCAGCGCTCTCCTTTCGTCAGGTACAAGGAGGAATGGAGATCCCCAACTCCTTATATCCCAGTCTGAAGGTGGAAAGGGTGTTGCAAAGAAAGGCATCGGGATGCAGAGGTACAATGCAAAATGCAATCAACTTGATTAGGGCAGAGGAGAAATGTATTGGAAAACTAAGCCAGGCGTATTGAGAACCAGCGTGGTGTAGTGGTTAAGAGAGGTGGTTTGGAGCGGTGGACTCAGATCTGGAGAACCGGGTTAGATTATCCCCTCCTCCACATGAGTGGTGGACTCTAATCTGGTGACCCAGGTTGGTTTCCCCACTCCTATACATGAAGCCTGCTGGGTGACCTTGGGCTAGTCACAGCTCTCTTAGAGCTCTCTCAGCCCCACCTACCTCACAGGGTGTCTGTTGTGTGGAGGGGAAGGGAAGGTTATTGTAAGCCGGTTTGATTCTCCCTTAAGTGGTAGAGAAAGTTGGCATATAAAAACCAACTCTTCTTCTTAAGGGGAGGGGCCTTGGCTCAGTGGTAGAGCATCTGCTTGGAGTGCAGAAGGTCCCAGGTTCAATCCCCGGCATCTCCAGTTAAAGGGACTAGGCAAGTAGGTGATGTGAAAGACCCCTGCCTGAGACCCTGGAGAGCAGCTGCCGGTCTGAGTAGACAATACTGACTTTGATGGACCTTGATGGTCTGATTCAGTATAAGGCAGCTTCATGTGTTCTTCTTCTTCGTGGGAAAGTAACATGGGCTGGGTGGAAAGGGCTGTACCGGCAAAGATAAGCTCAAAACTGGAATAGACTGGTCAGAAGCAACCTGGAATGATCTGATTGCTCCTGATGCTGAGACTCGAGCAAAAATTACCCAGTCGCAACAGAGGCGGTCTGTTGCATCCCTACCCGAGTCTGGCCTTGTTCTGGCCTTGTTTCCTTCCTACCAGAATCTACAAGGGTCGGGAAATTCCTCCTCCTCTTTGCCTTGAGTACGCTTTGATCATCCCTGGCATAGAGACGGAGCGAGGGTTACTGAGGCCGCATCGTGGGTTGTGAGTCCTCCGCTCTTGCCTTCCTTCCGATCAGCTCGGAACAGGTATTCATACAGAACGCCTGTCTCCGCCTCTTCTTAAAAACCTCCAGGGAAGGAGCGCTTAACACCTCCCGAGGAAGCCTGTTCCACTGAGGAACCGCTCTAAATGTTAGAAAGTTCTTCCTGATGTCTAGACGGAAACTCTTTTGATTTAATTTCAACCTGTTGGTTGTGGTCCGACCTTCCGGGGCAACAGAAAACATTTCGGTGCCATCCTCTATATGACAGCCCTTCAAGTACTTGAAGACGGCAATCATATTACCTCTCAGTCTTCTCCTCTCCAGGCTAAACTTCCCCAGCTCCTTTAACCTTTCCTCATAGGACTTGGTCTTCAGACCCCTCACCATCTTTGTTGCCCTCGTCTGGACACATTCCAGCTTATCTACATCTTTCTTGTCTGTTAACTGGAGTTTGCTGCCCAAACTGAGGCTTGCTGAAGTGCTGCGATTCTGAAATGGGGAAGCAATTCTGATATTTCATCTTCTAAACATGCCTTTATTTTTTTTCCTCCTGCAGGAAAGAACCTCTACACGAACGAATACGTAGCGATCAAGCTGGTAAGTCTCTTCTATCGGTTTAAACACCTCCCTCCTCCCATTGGCTACCACTGGGCCGCACTGTTTTTAAAAGAGGGGATTATGGTTTTTAACATGTTCCCAGGTTTTTATTATCATACTATGCGCGTCCATCGCGGGAATATCCCCAAACCTGACAAAAACATCAAGCGTCAGATGTCAGCCTAGCCAGCGTGGTATAGTGGTTAAGAGCGGCGGATTCCAATCTGGAGAACCAGGCTTGATTCCCCACTCCTCCGCATGAAACCTGCTGGGTGACCTTGGGCTGATCACAGTTCTCCAAGAACTCTCTCAGCCCCATCTTCCTCACCAGGTGTCTGTTGTGGGAAGGAGATTGTAAACCGCTTTGAGACACCTTAAAGGTAGAGAAAAGCGGGGTATAAAAAACAACTCTCCTTCTAATAAACAATAAGCAGGGTTGTGGACAGCTCTAAGGACTTTTAAAATATTTTTAAGCTAAATACTTCCTATTGGGTATTATTCCACCTCAAATCTCATCTAATCAAAGAGAGTTGTATCAATATGCTACAACAGCGGCGAGATTGTTATTGACGCAACAATGGAAAGATAAAGAGATACCAGATTTAAACAAGTGGATTACAAAAATGCATCAATATGCGATGATGTCAAAACTCTCTACCTTGCTACATTAGGAAATGTATGAGGAGCACAAACAGAAATGGCAACCCTTCTATGACCAATATGACAGTTCATAAAGTATATGTTTCAGATGATATTGTTATGACATTAGTGATTGTTTTTCATAATAGATTGAAAGGTAATACCAGAGACATTAAACATAATATTAGAGAATTGCTACATGAATATTATAATAGTAATAGAAGAGAAAGGAGCCTCGTGGCACAGAATGTTAAGCTGCAGTACTACTGTCAAAAGCTCTGCTCACGACCTGAGTTTGATCCCGACGGAAATTGGTTTCAGGTAGCCGGCTCAAGGTTGACTCAGCCTTCCATCCTTCCGAGGTCGGTGAAATGAGTACCCAGCTTGCTGGGGGTAAAGGGAAGATGACTGGGGAAGTCACTGGCAAACCACCCCGCAAACAAAGTCTGACTTGGAAACGTCAGGATGTGACGTCACCCCATGGGTCAGGAATGACCCGGTGCTTGCACAGGGGACCTTTACCTTTAATAGAAGAGAAAGGAAGATTATGATAGAGATAGTGACCTAGAATGTCCGTACACCGGTGCATTCGAAATGTAACATGAACAAGATTGGTTCTCATAGGTTATCCGGGCTGTGTAACCGTGGTCTTGGTATTTTCTTTCCTGACGTTTCGCCAGCAGCTGTGGCCGGCATCTTCAGAGGAGTAACACTGAAGGACACTGTCCTTCAGTGTTACTCCTCTGAAGATGCCGGCCACAGCTGCTGGCGAAACGTCAGGAAAGAAAATACCAAGACCACGGTTACACAGCCCGGATAACCTACGAGAACCAATGAACTCTGACGGTGAAAGCCTTCGACAATATTATGAACAAGATTGATTATCCCTTTCCCTGTTTCCCTTTTCCCATATCTTGTAATAAAAACAATAAAAAAATCAAAAAATATTTTTTAAAATTTAGATCCAGTGTGAGAGCCAGCGTGGTGTAGTGGTTAAGTGCGGCGGACTCTAATCTGGAGAACGGGGTTCAATTCTCCACTCCTCCACAGGAAGCCTGCTGGGTGACCTTGGGCCAGTCCCGGTTCTCTCCGAACTCTCTGAGCCCACGCGGAGGCAGGCAGTGGCAAACCACCTCCCGACATCTCTTGCCTTGAAAACCCTACAGGGTCGCCATAAGTCAGCACACACACTCACAGTGCACAGAAAGCAAAGTCATAAAAACTGTGCAGTGGGTCTAGTCAAAGCCGTGCTGTCAGCGGAAGCCTCGCGATTGAGCAAAGTGTCTTTCTAAAAATGTAAACGCAAAGGACAGAATGGCGTGCGTGAATGGCAGCAGCAGTTGTGGTCGCAGAAGCCGCCGGCTTAACCGCAGCTTTACGGATCTCGGTGTAACTTTGCAGAGAATGCAAACGGGGTTTTGCAATTGCTCTCCCTCTGTCTCCCAAGGAACCGATCAAGTCCAGAGCGCCTCAGCTGCACTTGGAGTACCGGTTCTACAAACAGCTTGGCAATGCAGGTGGGTGCGTGACCTGAGAATTGTTTCAAAGGCTGTTAAGTCCTCTAGAGAGCCAGCGTGGTGTTGTGGTTAAGAGCGGCGGACTGTAGTCTGGAGAACCGGGTTCGATTCCTCGCTCCTCCCCAGGAAGCCTGCTGGGTGACCTTGGGCCAGTCACAGTTCTCTCCGAACTCCCTCAGCCCCACCTACTTCACAAGGTGCCTGTTTCGGGGAGAGGGAGGGAAGGTGATTGTAAGCCGCTTTGAGACTCCTTAAAGGTAGAGAAAAGTAGGGTATAAAAACCTACTGTTCTTCATTTAGCATCTAGCATCACATTAAATATAAGAATGTAAGAAGACCCCTTGCTGGATTACACCAATGGTCCATCCGGCCCCTTGAGAGCTCTTATCCAGAGAGCCAGCGTGGTGTAGTGGTTAAGAGCGGTGGTTTGGAGCAGTGGAGTCTGCTCTGGAGAACTGGGTTTGATTCCCCACTCCTCCACATGAGCGGCAGAGGCTAAACTGGTGAACTGGATTTGATTCCCCACTCTTCCGCATGAAGCCTGCTGGGTGACCCTGGGCCGGTCACAGTTCTCTCAGAACTCTCTCAGCCCACTCAGAGGCAAGCAATGGCAAACCACCTCCCAGCGTCTCTGGCCTTGAAAACCCTACGGGGTTACCATAAATAAGCTGTGACTTGACAGCGCTTTTCACCACCACACCCACTCTCTCCTCCCTCACCCTTCCTGTGTCCCAGAAATACCTCCTGGCTTCCTGTTCAGACTGGTGTAGTGGTTAAGAGCGGTGGACTCTAATCTGGAGAACCGGGTCCGATTCCCCGCTCCTCCACACAAAGCCTGTTGGGCGACCTTGGGCCAGTCACAGTTCCCTCAGAACTCTCTTAGCCCAACGTTAACATTAGCCTTAGTTGGGTTCAGTTTAAGAACAGCGGTGGGAAGCTTGTTCAAAGCACTTCCTCTGCAGTATTACGATTACTAAATTACATAGAATCACGGAGTTGGAAGGGGCCATAGAGGCTATCTAGTCCAACCCCCTGCTCAATGCAGGATCAGCCTTGAGCATCCCCGACAAGTATGTCACTTTATTTATTTTATTTATTTTTATTAACAAAATTTTTACTCTGCCTTTCTGCCTTTACAAGGGCCATCATGATAATGATGCTAAGTATTTTCATTTCCCTGCCCTCTCCTGTCAACGGTCTTAGCTTGGTCCCACGCCCCATTCCAGTTGTGACTCGAATCTCTGAGTAATGGTCTCGGGGAATCCCTCGCAGGCCTACAGTTCCCAGAGTGCCTCTCTTTCTTGCCCCTCTCCCGTTGACGGTTTTGAGTGAGAGCAAACAAAAGAAAAGAGGGCCGCACCAAACCAACCAAAGATGAAAAACAGCAACAGCGAGGTATGGAGAGAGTGGACAGGGAGAAGCTCTTCTCCCCATCTCTCATAATACTAGGACATGGGGTCATCTGCTGGAGGGTGAGATATTCAAAAAAGATAAAAGGAAGCATTTTTTCACACAACGCATCGTTAAATTGTGGAACTCCCTGCCCCAGGATGTGGTGATGGCTGCCAACTTGGAAGGCTTTAAGAGGGGAGTGGACATGTTCATGGAGGAGAGGGCTATTCATGGCTACTAGTCAAAATAGATGCTAGTCATGATGCATCCCTATTCTCTCCAGGATCAGAGGAGCATGCCCATTATGTTAGGTGCCGAGGAACACAGGCAGGATGGTGCTGCTGCAGTTATCTTGTTTGCGGGCTTCCTGGAGGCATCTGGTTGGCCACTGTGTGAACAGACTGCTGGACTTGAGGGGCCTTGGTCTGATCCAGCATGGCCTTTCTTATGTTCTTATTAACAAGGGGA
Organism: Euleptes europaea; assembly: GCF_029931775.1. Classification (NCBI taxonomy): domain Eukaryota; kingdom Metazoa; phylum Chordata; class Lepidosauria; order Squamata; family Sphaerodactylidae; genus Euleptes; species Euleptes europaea. The sequence continues at coordinate 8,523,564 of NC_079313.1, forward strand.
AAGTATTTAGTGTTTAAATTGCCCCTACGCATTTTGCATATGCTTCCTCAGGGGGATCTTTCTTAACTCAAACATCCCAAGCAAGCAAAGAAATCCATTAATTGTTTCTTTGCTTGCTTGGGACGTTTCAGTTAAGAACGATCCCCCTGAGGAAGCGTATGCAAAATGAGTAGGGGCAATTTAAACATTAAATATTTTCCCTTGCACCAATTGCTGTTTTTCGTCTTGGTTTTGAGCGAGAGCCAGGACGGGGTTAGGGTTTAGATCAACCCTTGGGAGGAGGGGGGGCTTTTGCAGGGGGGGGCCTCTCACGGCGGGCGTGACGCTCACCCCTTTTCTTTCCCTGCTTTCTCGACCCCTTCCAGAAGGAATCCCTCAGGTTTACTACTTTGGCCCGTGCGGGAAGTACAACGCCATGGTCTTGGAGCTGCTGGGACCTAGCCTGGAAGATCTCTTCGACCTCTGCGACAGGACGTTCACGCTCAAGACGGTCCTCATGATCGCCATCCAATTGGTGAGCAGCCTTCGACGGGCTCTGCCCACTGGATCACTCCCTTTCTTCAGGGTGTGTGTGTGAGGAGACAAGCTTCTTGCCTCCGTGTCTATGGTCAGGTCTATTTCTATATTGATTACTGCGTTTAAAAAAAGGATGAAAATCCCATGTCGTGGCAATCCAGATCCTGCAAGCTGAATTCTGAAACTATAGTTAAGCAATTTGGCAAGATTTTATCCTGGCTTTTGTGGCATTCGGTGTGGTTTTGTTCCGGCTTGGGCCGTTGAATTTGCTGCACCCACCTCCGTTGCAAAAGTTACTGGTTTAAGTATTTGTCGTACCAGTTCTTGTCTTTTTTTGGGACGCCAGCAGGGTTTGCTTATTCCCTGCAGGGGCTCGAAACATCTTTAAACTGTAAAAACAAAGACCAGTAAGTTGGACTCTGGATATAGCACCCAGTGGCACGTTTTTTGTTACGTGTAATCTCCTGCAGAATTATGTCCTATATTCATGCCCCCCTCTTGTGCGTGTTCCACAGTCATTGCCAGGAACCCCTTATATGTATATATATTTATACACACACCCAACAGAGCTTTCTGTGCTAAAAAATACAGCTCTCTTTAAGAGTTCTGGGGAGCCTGAAAAGCTCACACATTGCGATGCAATGATTTGGTAGTGTGTCTTTGTGTGCATTTTGCTGAACAACGCCACAGGCTGGACTTCTTGCTGTTCACACCGCAAGAAGTGTTCCACCGCTCATAATTCTCCAACACCCCCCCCCAAATGTCCCTAGTATAACTTCATGCACCTGATGCTACCACCACGATAAAACTTTTAAGGTGATCCTAGGTTGTGTTTTCTGTTGTTGTTTTGCTTCTGTTTTTGCAAGCGGCAGTTCCATGGGAATGCCCCCCCCCCACCATGATACTGGGGACATAAATCTGGCTTCTTGAGAATCTTGCTATATATTTGAAAAACAAGTTTCTAGACCTTATATTGGCAGAAGATAATTTTGGAAGGTGGCTAATCTGGTGAACTGGATTTGTTTCCCCACTCCTCCACATGAAGCCAGCTGGGTGATGGGCTAGTCACACTCTCTCAGCCCCACCTACCTCACAGGGTGTCTGTTGTGGGGAGGGGAAGGGAAGGTGATTGTAAGCTGGTTTGATTCTTCCTTAAGTGGTAGAGAAAGTCGGCAATTAAAAACAACTTTTCTCCTCCTTCTCTTTCTTATCCTCCTTCTTCTCCACCTCCTCCTTCCCCTCCCCCTCCCCCTAACCCCTCTCCCCGCCCCAGATCACCCGGATGGAGTACGTTCACACCAAAAGCCTGATCTACAGGGACGTCAAGCCGGAGAACTTCTTAGTGGGCCGCCCGGGCAGCAAACGACAACACACCATCCACATCATCGACTTCGGCCTGGCCAAAGAGTACATTGACCCTGAGACCAAAAAACACATCCCCTACCGAGAGCACAAGAGCCTGACGGGTACGGCCCGATACATGAGCATCAACACTCACCTCGGGAAAGGTAAGCCTGGCGGGCGCAACTTGGAGAGGACTCCTCGGGGAACCTCATGAACTGTGCTCTTTGCCGGGTCAGAAGACAGCAACAGAGGGCCGGAGTTAGGGTGGTCAGCTCTGGATTGGATCTGGGAGTCTCAAATCCCCACCCTGCTGTGGAAGCTCGCCGGGTGACCTTGGTCCAGCCTCATGCTCTCAGCCCGACCTACCTCACAGGGTTGTTGTGAGGATACAGTGGAGGCCAGGGGGACGATGTGCTCCACTTTTGGGTCCCCGTTGAGAAGAATAGCGGGATATGAGTGAAGCCAGATCAGATCAGGTTTTTTAATACTGCATACGCCAATAAAACAACAGCGCACAGATTTAAAATAAAAGCAATAGACACTTAACTATATCAGAATTAAAACAGTTGTATTTATATCGGCAGGCCCTGCTGTTTTTTGCACAAGCCTCTGTTTTGCTACTGTCTGGTATAACCTCCAGGGACTAGCTGGAGGTCTCCTGGTATTACAACTGATCTCCAGCCGATAGAGATCAGTTCACCTGGAGAAAATGGCCGCTTTGGCAATTGGACTCTATGGAACCGAACTCCCTCCCCCTCCCCAAACCCCGCCCTCCTCTGGCTCCGCCCCAAAAACCTCCCACTGGTGGCGAAGAGGGGACCTGGTTACCCTAGTAGAGCTGCTGCACCCTGGGTTGATTCATTATCATGGGGGTATAATGTAATTTTTGCTTTGGGGTGTGATTGTTTTATAACGATGATTGAAAAAAACTTTGCAAGAGCAATTTGGTATTTTTTTTAGCCTACCGTTAGACCCAGAGCAGCTCCGAGTGGTGAGATTAGGAACACAGTGTCTTGTAAAGCTGAATGGAAGCAAATAGTTTATAAAAACGGCAGCCCTTAAAAGCTTCAAGTGCTGCAGAGAGAGAAAACAATGAAAGGTAGCTAGATAGTTTCAAGGCGGTGTGGACTTTTTAAAAGTAGGGGGGGTTGATGAGGCTTGCTAACCTCCAGGTGGTAGCTGGAGATCTGCTATTACAACTGATCTCTAGCAGATGGTAATCAGGTACTACACTTAGCCAAAAGGCCGAGATTTGTGAGGTTCCTCCTGAGGTGCCACCTCCAAAATCTGCAGATATTTCCCAACCCAGAGCTGGCAACCCTACCAACAAAGCTCCCGTTTAGCCACCAAAAGGGTGCTGTTGGAAACTGTAGAGGAGATAGCGTTGCCAGGTCCCTCTTCGCCACTGGCAGGAGATTTTTTGGGATGGAGCCTGAGGAGGGTGGGGTTTGAAGAGGGGAGGAACTTCAGTGCCAAAGATTCCAATTGCCATTTTCTCCAGGTGAACTGGAGGTTGGCAACCCTACGCATCAGGCGCCTCAAAGAAGCAAGCCAATTGGAAAACGAGAGCTCCCAAAAGACGAGGGGGGAAAGAAATGTTTACAGACTGAAGTGGAAATAGGGTTGCCAACCTCCAAATACTAGCTGGAGATCTCCTGCTATTACAACTGATCTCCAGCCGACAGAGGTCAGTTCACCTGGAGAAAATGGCCGCTTTGGCCATTGGACTCTATGGCAATGAAGTCTCTCCCTTCCCCAAACCCCGCCCTCCTCAGGCTCTGCCCTAAAAACCTCTCACTGGTGGCGAAGAGGGACCTGGGAACCCTAGGGTTAACGGGCTTTTAAATGCTAAAAGAACAAATTGGGCAAGTTTTGTGTGTGTGTGAGGGGTTGTTCTTGATTTATGACTCTTTTCTGTGCCTGGTTTAATGCCAAGGAAAATCGGCACAGCTAGGAGCAAAATTGTGAAAGCCCCGTATTGTTTTCGGTTTTTTTTGCAGAAACAAAACTTCCGCGTGCAAAGCTATGATTTATATGAACTTCTCTCCTAATCGCTGGATGTGCAAGAATGTTTCAGGCACACACAACACACACCCAAAAAAGGGGTGCTTAACCAAAATTAAAGATGGTGGTTCAGAGAACCCAGAGGGTGGTCCTGTATCCGTAACTCTCCATTTCTTCCCATGCAGAACAAAGCCGCCGAGATGACCTGGAAGCACTAGGCCACATGTTCATGTATTTCCTGCGTGGGAGCCTACCCTGGCAAGGCCTCAAGGTGAGGGGCCGACCCCCTAGAATCCCTTCGGCCCGTTTGCTGCATGCAAATACGCTTATGTATTGTCTCTGTTTGCATAATTTTATCGTTTTCCGTGGTTGTAGGAAGGGGTGCTAGAGCCCCACTCTTGGAAATCCCACCCACACACACACAGAGGACGTTGGCCAAGTGCACTGTAATGACAACCTCTCTGGGGCTGGAAACTTGGATTGCTTTTTATTTTAACGAGACAGCCGTGATTTTTCTGGGTGCCGATTTTGGATATTTTGTAAGCATGATAGAAATAACTTGTAAGGAAAGAGAGAATTTTAAAGATTTCCAGCCTGCCTTTTGACCCCAATCATGTCTTGATAGCCGCCGCCCCCCCCGTCCCTCCTGACTGGGGTGTGGATAGGGTTGCCAACCTCCAGGTACTAGCTGGAGATCTCCCGCTATTACAACTGATCTCCAGCCGATAGAGGTCAGTTCACCTGGAGAAAGTGGCCGCTTTGGCAATTGGACTCTATGGCATTGAAGTCCCTCCCCTCCCCAAATCCCGCCATCCTCAGACTCCTCCCCAAAAACCTCCTGCCAGTGGCGAAGAGGGACCTAGCAACCCTAGCCTTGGGGGCAACAGCTAGGAAATCAAGAGTTGAGCCCATTTCTTTGCCGTCCCCAGATCAGCTTACTTCTATATAGACAAGGAAAGATCCATCGATGACTGTTAGCCGTGATGGGTAAATGGAGCCCCCATGTTCAGAGGCATGGCACCTGCAGCCAGGGGCCTACAGCAGGGGAGGGCTGCGGCCTCTGTGACCTGCTAGTAGACCCCCCAGGGGCATCTAGCTGGTGGCAACTGCGCTGGGCTAGATAGGATATTGGTCTAGGGTTGCCAACCTCCAGGCACTAGCTGAAGATCTTCTGCTATTACAACTGATCTCCAGCCGACAGAGCGCAGTTCCCCTGGAGAAAATGACCGATTTGGCAATTGGACTCTATGGCATTGAAGTCCCTCCCCAAATCTCACTGTCCTCAGACTCCGTCCCAAAAACCTCCCGCAGGTGGTGAAGAGGGACCTGGCAACCCTAAGTGTGGAAGGCGTTTTTGTACATGAGAACCAGTTGGCGTGCCAGGAGGCGAAATCGTTCATGCCTCTGTGCTGCCTAACCTCGGCATCCTAACCTCGGCATCCCGCAGGCCGACGCTGCCATGATGCCTGCAGAACTTCTGCGATGGCTCCTTCCCCTTCAGGTGTTGGGGAACATTCTGTGATGTCACAGCAGCTGGTCGAGTGGCTGCACAGGATCTTTCACACATTTCAGAACGTCAGACAGGAAAGCTATGCCCTTCTTAGTCGTTTGCTCCTTGCCATGTTCCGGGGCGGAAATGTCCCACACTCCTTCAGGCTGACCTGCTCTTGTCCCGTCCTCGTTCTAGGCGGACACACTGAAGGAACGGTATCAGAAGATCGGCGACACCAAAAGAGCCACGCCCGTCGAAGTGCTGTGCGAAAACTTCCCTGGTAAGGATGACTGGGGGGTGGGGAAGGGGGAGACAGCCAGCATTTGCGTCAGTCGGGCTTGCTTGGTGGCATGTTGGCCATGTTAGAGAGCCAGCGTGGTGTAGTGGTTAAGAGCGGTGGTTTGGAGCGGTGGACTCTGAGCTGGAGAACCGGGTTTGATTCCCCACTCCTCCACATGGGCGGCGGAGGCTAATCTGGTGAACTGGATTTGTTTCCCCACTCACACACACGAAGCCAGCTGGGTGATCTTGGGCTAGTCACAGCTCTCTTAGAGCTCTCTCACCGGGTGTCTTTTGTGGGGAGGGGGAGCGAAGGTGATTGTAAGCCGGTTTGATTGTCCCTTAAATGGTAGAGAAAGTCAGCATATAAAAACCAACTCTTCTCCTCCTCCTCCTCCTCCTCCTATAACACAGTCTATTCTGTCTATCTTGCCGTTCTTCCATGGAGCTCAGGGTAGCATTTATAGTTTCCCCTTTTTAATCCTCACAACAGCCCTGTGAAGCAGGTCAGGCTCAGAGCACATGGCTGGATGAAGGTCACCAGATTGAGCTTCATGGTGGAGTGGCCCATTTGAAGTTGGTTCCTTCCCAGTCCTTGCCCAGCATTCTAACCACTGCAGGCTACTGCCATTTATTCAGGAGCCTCTGCTTACGCAAACTCCTGCCCCGGCCCTAGGGAAGTAATTGAGGATTTAAGAGACTATGGGGGGCGGGGGTACAGAGGGGAGGGTGGGATTGAGTGAGCTGGTTGGTGTGGGGGGGCATGGAGACTGAGCTGTGATGTGGGAGGGTACCGGGTTCAAATCTCATCCACATCACAAACGCCCCATGTGGTCTTTGGGTAAGTCATTCTTTCTCACATTTTCCACTCCCTCTCATGGGAATAACACTGGCCTCCCTCTTACCAGAGTGGTGTAGTGGTTAAGGTTTGAAGTGGTGGACTCGGATCTGGAGATCCCCACTCCTCCACATGAGTGGCAAAGGCTAATCTGGTGAACAGAATTGGTTTCCCCGCCCCTATACACCAAGCCAGCTGGGTGACCTTGGGCTAGTCACAGTTCTCTCTGAACCCTCTCAGCCCCACCTACCTCACAGGGTGTCTGTTGTGGGGAGGGGAAGGGAAGGTGATTGTAAGCCGGTCTGAGTCTCCCCTAAGTGGTAGAGAAAATCAGTATATAAAAACCAAACAAAACAAAAGGAAGCCCTTCTTCACTCAATGAGTAATAAAACTGCGGAAATCACTGTCAGTGGACGTCATGAGGGGGTGAAAAAGAGCTAGCCTGATTCGCGGAGGAGTGGTCCATCAGTGGCTACTCGCCCTAGTGACTAAAGGGAACCTCCATGTTCAGATGCAGTCAACCTCTGAATCCCAGTGCCAAGAAGCAACATCGGGGGAAGGCCTCGTCTTCTGTGCCCTGTTATTGGCCCTCTAGAGCAACCGGTTAGCTATTGTGTGAGACAGGGTGCTGGCCTAGGTGGACCATTGGTCTGATTACATTCTTATATTTAATGTGATGCTAGATGCTAAACGAAGGAGAAAGTGTAGGTTTTTATACCCCGCTTTTCTCTACATTTAAGGAGTTTCAAGGTGGCTTACAATCACCTTCCCTTCCCCTCCCCACAACAGTCACCTTGTGAGGTAGGTGGGGTTGAGAGAGTTCGGAGAGAACTGTGACTAGCCCAAGGTCACCCAACTGGCTTCATGTGGAGGACTGGGGAAACCAACCCAGTTCTCCAGATTAGAGTCCACCGCTCTTAACCGCTACACAACGCTGGCTCTCAATGCTTAGGACCCCAAACTCTGTTAATACCAATAGTAATGGCAGCAGCCAGCATTTGCACTATTTATTAGGATGATATTGCCTAATAAAGAAAATAAAACATTTCTGCAGAATTTCTGTCCAGAGCCCTCTTTCTCTCTCTCCCTGCTTTTGTCTCATGCCAAGGCTGTTTTGATCACAGGGACTCTTCCCCCTCCCCCTTTTCCCCCCCTTTTGCAGAGGAAATGGCCACGTACCTCCGCTACGTTCGGCGTCTGGATTTCTTCGAGAAGCCAGACTACGACTACCTGCGGAAGCTCTTTACCGACCTGTTTGATCGGAATGGCTTCGTCTTCGATTACGAATATGACTGGGCGGGTAAAGCCTTAGTAAGTAGTGGCGGGGAAGGCTGGATCCCATGTCTGATTTTCTCTGTATTTTTTGCTCAGTGGTGAACATGACACATGAACACATGAAGCTGCCTTCTACTGAACCAGACCCTTGGTCCATCAAAGTCCGTCTTGTCTACTCAGACCGGCAGGGGCTCTCCAGGGTCTCAGGCACAGGTCTTGCACATTGCCTAGTCCCTTTAAAGGAGATTCTGGGGATTGAACCTGGGACCTTCTTCATGCCAATCAGATGTTCTACCACTGAGCCACGGCCCCTCCCCAATTGGGGATCCTGCGTGAAGCACCAGCATAGACACAAAATGCCACCCTGAATTTTAAGATGATTTATTGGGGGGGGGGAATCAGTTGTTTTTGTGGAGTATTTCCAAGAGAGATGAGCAGGGCTTTAGTGGGGTGGCGAGCCAGTGTGGTGTGGTGGTTAAGAGCGATGGACTCTAATCTGGAGAGCCGGGTTTGATTCCCCTCCACGTGAGCGGTGGATGCTAATCTGGCGAACTGGGTTGGTTTCCCAACTCCTCCACATGAAGCCTGCTGGGTGACCTTGGGCTAGTCACAGCTCTCTTAGAGCTCTCTCAGCCCCACCTGCCTCACAAGGTGTCTGTTGTGGGGAGGGGGAGGTGATTGTAAGCTGGCTCTACCCTCCATAAAGGGTAGAGAAAATCGGTATATAAAAACGAACTGTTCTTCTTCTAGTTGTAAGAGCAGCAGAAATGCTGGGGCTGAAGTCTGTATGGGAGTTCCCCTGTTGCCCCTCTGCGCCTTCATTTTAGGTGGCTGTGGACTGGAAAGTAGAAAGGCACTCTGGCTCTTTCGGGCGGGGGGATGGATATTGCTAAATGGCTTGTCACAAGGTGGACCGGGAGTCTATCATGAGCTTGTATAACTAGTAATCCTATTTTCTTCCTCCTGGGATGTAAAGAGAAGATTTTGGGGTGCAGCTTGAACACATGAAGGCGCCTTATACTGAATCAGACTCTTAGTTCATCAAGCTCAGGCTGGCAGCGGCTCTCCAGGGTCTCGAGCCGAGGTCTGTCATACCTCCTCAAGAGCCAACGTGGCGTAGTGGTTTAAGAGTGGTGGTTTGGAGCAGTGGACTCTGATCTGGAGAACCGGGTTTAATTCCCCACTCCTCCACATGAGCAGTGGAGGCTAATCTGGAGAACTGGATTTGTTTCCCACTCCTTCACATGAAGCCAGCTGGGTGAGCTTGGGCAATTCACTCTCTCAGCTCCACCTTACCTCACAGGGTGTCAGTTGTGGGGAGGGGAAGAGAAGGTGCTTGTAAGCCGGTTTGATTCTTCCTTAAGTGGCAGAGAAAGTCAGCATATAAAAACCAATTCTTTTTCTACTACATGACCCTTTTAACTGGAGATGCCTAACCTACCTTGCAGGGTTGTTGTGAGGATAAAATAGGAAGCATAGGGAAGAAGAAGAAAAAGAAGAGCTGATTTTTATATGCCAACTTTTTCTACCACTTAAGGAAGAATCAAATTGGCTTACAATCACCTTCCTTTCCCCTCCCCACAACAGACACCCGGTGAGGTAGGTGGGGCTGAGAGAGCTCTAAGAGAGCTGTGACTAGCCCAAGGTCATCCAGCTGGCTTCATGTATAGGAGTGGGGAAACCAACCCGGTTCTCCAGATCAGACTCCACCTCTCCAAACTACCGCTCTTAGCCACTACGCCATGCTGGTACCTTCCCTTCTGTAGCGGTAAGATATTTGTTATTACCGCTTATTTATATATAGACTTTTTTTTTAAAATCATATAATTAAAGAGGGGAGGTGAACACATACATGATGCTGCCTTCTACTGAATCAGACCCTTGCTCCTTCAAAGTCAGTATCGTCTACTCAGACCGGCAGCGGTTCTCCAGGGTCTCAGGCAGAGGTCTTTCACATCACCTACCTGCCTGGTCCCTTTAACTGAAGATGCCGGGGATTGAACCTGGGGCCTTCTGCACGCCAAGCAGATGCTCTGCCACTGAGCCATGGCCCTCACCATGGCTCTCAGGCAGATGTCTTTCCCATCACCTGCTTGCCCAGTCCCTTTAACTGGAGATGCCAGGGATTGAACCTGGGACCTTCTGCATGCTGAGCAGATACTCTACCTCTGTCCCCTAATGCGTTTCTTGGGACGTAGCGTTTGGAGTTTTAAAATATCTGCACACCTGAGCTACAGAGGCAGGGAATCTCTCTCTCTTCTCTTCCCGTGCCCAGTCCACGGCCTTCAAGCCCCCTTCTCTTGTTTGTTTTTTTGCAGCCAACCCCCATCGGCACAATCCAGAGTGACGTACAAGTCCAGCCTCCAAACAGAGAGAAAGCACAGCAGTTCATCAAGCAGCAGGTAGGGGACGCACCGAAACGTTCCGGCGGGGGGCGAGAGGGGGGGGGGCGAGAGGTTTGGAGCCAAACTGGGAATGAACCAAAGTGCCAAGAGATTCGAAATGGGGAGGGGTGCCACTAGATTGGGAATGACTAGCTGCTTCTTCCTGGCCAAAGGGACTAGCTCAGCAGCCCAAAAGTGGCTGGAGTCCGCATGGGCTGTGTGTGACCTGGGTGCGAATCGGGTTTGACAGTCCTCCGTCTAGCCTGGTTCTGCTTGTGTCGATTGGCTGCGGCTCTCCGCAGTCTCCGTCTCAGGTCCTTCCCAGGCCTGCTGGGGGTGGGGGGCCCGCTGGAGAACGAACCCGGGACCTCCTACGCGTGCTTATGTCTCACCACTGAGCTCTCCCCCCCACATGGGCTTTTCAGGGGGTTCTTGTGGCACTAGCCCCCTCCTTAAGGGGTGGGTGCTTAAGAAAGGAGGGTCACCCGTTCTTTGTGCCTTTGTTAAAAAAGCATTTAGGGGGCCGATAAGCACGTCCCTTCAGGCTGTTCAGGCTTGTGAATCTGAGGCTGGGGGCCCTCGTTTTCAGATCCTCTCTACAAGAAACAAAGTGTGTGTGAACATAAGAAAGGCCCTGCTGGATCAGACCAAGTCCAGCAGTCTGTTCACACAGTGGCCGACCAGGTGCCTCTAGGAAGCCCACAAACAAGACGGCTGCAGCAGCATTGTCCTGGCTGTTCTCCACAGCACCTAATATAATAGGCCTGCTCCTCTGATCCTGGAGAGAATAGGGATGCATCATGACTAGCATCCATTTTGACTAGTAGCCGTGGATAGCCCTCTCCTCCATGAACATGCCCACTCCCCTCTTCAAGCCTTCCAAGTTGGCAGCCATCACCGCATCCTGGGACAGGGAGTTCCACAATTTAACTGTGTGTGTGCTTGCAAACTTTGCATTGACCCGGGGGAACGGAACTGTTCTCCCAGCGTTGGTGCTTCTCCCCTGGGAACGGGGGTGGGGGTGGGGTGCCCAGATTACATTCTGGCCTCCTCATATTTTTTATTTTTTTTGCTTTTGCATGTCTCTGTCTCTCTCTCTCTCTGTCACTTCCTCTGCTCCTGCAACTTCCCTTCCCTTTCCATTTTCTCTCTCTCTCTCTCTCTCTCTTTTTCTTTCTCTTTCCCTCCCCCCGCCTGCCTCCGACATCAGCAGTCACCAGAGGGGACCGAGTTATGGGATCCCCCGGCTGAGCGGCCGCCTGCTGAGGAGGCCTTAGGAACTCTTCTGGCAGCCAGCAGGCTTGGGGGCTCCGTGCAGGTACATGACAGGGCTGGGGGGGGAAGAGGTGGGGCCGGGGTGACCGGGGCCGGGACCCGCAAACCGCTGTTCGACTCCCCCCACCTGTCACTGGAGCGTCAAACCCCGCATTTCCTGTGCACACAAACCCTCAAGCCGTTTGTTCGTTCCAGCCTGGTCTCTAGGGTTCCCAACTGTAGGTACTAGCTGGAGATCTCCCGCTATTACAACAGATCTCCGGCCAATAGAATCATAAGAGTTTGAAGGGACCACCTGGGTCATCTAGTCCAACCCCCTGCACAATGCAGGAAATTCACAAGATCAGATAGAGATCAGTTCCCCTGGAGAAAATGGCCGCTTTGGCCATTGGACTCTATGGTGTTTAAGTCCCTCCCCTCCCCAGACCCCACCCTCCTCAGGCTCCGCCCCAAAAACCTCCAGGTATTTCCCAACCGAGAGCTGACAACCATATCTACAAATCAGTGGGTATCTCTGAGAGGGGCCAAATCCTGGAGTCTTGTCTTCCTTGAGTCCTTTACCAAGATTTGGGGGAAGTACAGGGGTGATTAGGGTTGCCAACCTCCAGGTACTGGTAAAACAAGTAATCAGCCTGCTGTAATGTTGGTTATACTCTATAAAGACAGCAGTATTAGACCAAAGTAACGTTGCAAAAAGGTGCTATATAATATTTACAGTGAACACTCTAACATAAGCAATTCTTATATTCAGCTTTGGAATGTATGCACTCTTCAACACGAAATTGAACTCTTTACAACTGTGATTGGAACATATATGGAAAATGCTTCTAAAAGTTTGAAGTTTTTTTGTTTGTTTAAATAAGCAAAGCTGAATATAAGAATTGCTTATGTTAGAGTGTTCACTGTAAATATAATATAGCACCTGTTTGCAACGTTACTTTGGTCTAATACTGCTTTCTTTATAGAGTATAACCTCCAGGTACTAGCTGGAGATCTCCTGCTATTACAACTGATCACCAGCCGATAGAAGTCAGTTCCCCTGGAGAAAATGGCCGTTTTGGCAATTGGACTCGATGGCATTCAAGTCCCTCCCCAAACCCCGCCCTCCTCAGGATCTGCCCCCAAAACCTCCCGCCGGTGGCGAAGAGACACCTGGCAACACTACTGGTCTCTCCGGAATGGCCTGTGTGTTTCGGCCGGGTTGAATTTGGACCTTCCTTCCCAGCGTCAATGTGGGTTGAGGTCTCCGCCGGCGGAAACAGGCCCCGCTCGCCAATTCGCGCACTGAAAAGAGGCAGCCTAGGGGTGGTTCTCAAGCGGCCCCAAGAATGGGCCCAGAGAGGCTGGTTGGTGGGGCCCCAAATCTCCCTCACCTGGGAGCACTTCCTGCCGCCATTCCTGGAGTTCTGCCAATGGAACAATTTCTGGGTTATCACGAGCGGTCCAGTTTTTGCGTTCCATTATCCCGGAAACGGTCAAGACGTGGGAGGGGCGGTGGTCTAGCCCTGTGAACCGGCCCAGAGTTTGAAAAGAAGGTGCGCTTCCGTTCTCTTCCAGTATGGGTCCTCCAACATATGGGGACCTGGTTCCACTCTTGAATTCCAAGCCATTCCTGTCAAACGTCAGTAGAGAACCAGCGTGGTGTAGTGGTTAAGAGTGGCAGGCTCTCATCTGGAGCACCGGGTTCGATTCCCCCCTCCTCCCCATGAGCGGTGGACTCTAATCTGGAGAACCCAGGTTTGATTCCCCACTTCTCCACATGAGCGTTGGACTCTAATCTGGAGAACCGGGCTTGATTCCCCCCTCCTCCTCATGAGCGGTGGATTCTAATCTGGAGAACGAGGTTCGATTCCCCACTCCTCTACATGATCGATGAACTCTAATCTGGAAAACTGGGTTCGATTCTCCTCTACTTGAGCAGTGGACTCTCAATTGGTGAAACGGGTTTGATGCCCCACTCCTCCACATGATCTGCGGACTCTAAATTGGTGAACTGGGTTTGATTCCACACCCCTACACGTGCAGCCTACTTGGGCCAGTCCCAGTTCTCTCTGAGCTCTCTCAGCCCCACCTACCTCACAGGGTGTCTGTTGTGGGGAGAGGAAGGGAAGGCAGTTGTAAGCCGGTTTGATTCTCCTTAAAAGGTAGAGAAAATCGGCATATAAAAACCAACTTCTTCGTCTTCAGTGAGGGAGGTATTCCTTCCTGGCAACTGGAAGAGATTGGTCAATTGCTTATTCTTCCCCTGCCCCCACTCCCCCGGCCTGAACCCTCCGTGAGTACGCCGCCACCATGCTGCTTCTCCTAGCCTTGTGGTACCTGTGGGGAAGGGAGCATTTGGCTCAACTCCTGGTGGGCTTTGAGCCGTGTCTTGGGCTTAGGTGGTTCCAGTGTCCTTGTGTGTGTGTGTGTGTGTGTGTGTGTGTGTGTGTGAGTGTCTGTTCACACGCGCTTTTGTGATGTGGGTGCCTCTTAGGCTCTCCTGTAGTACCCGCTGTATCTGGCCCATTTCCCATCGAGACTTGGCATCTGTTCTGTCCTGCCCCTTGTCTGTGGTCCTCGTGCTTGAAGCCAGGCTGTGTTTTCTGGACCGAAAAGCGCCGCGTCTCGGCTTCCTCACCAGAGCAGGCCCAATTTCTGTGGCCTTTGTTGTCACTGTGAAATTAAAGCACATTTCCCTGGTTTGCATTTTAACACAAAGCTATATGCCAAGAAACATGCAGATTTGCTCTGGAAGAGCCAGGGAGCTCCTGATTTTTTTTTTTAAATTGCAGCTTGCGCAGTGTCAACAAATGTTTTTGTGTCAAGCTGGCGTATCCCAATTCCCCCTCCCCCCCCAAAAAAAGTGTTAGAGCGGGGGGGTCTAGCAAGAGACATTTTTAAAGCAAACCCACAACTTGTTCCATCTTTTTTTTTTTAACTTATCTTTCTGCTCTGGCTGTCTTGGGCAGGAGGGGCTGCGAGAGCTGACCATCAGCAACCCTTGGCTTAAGAATCTTCCGTTATTTCTTTTGGGGGTTTGCTCTGAAGACCCCTTTCCCTGGAACTTGGGTGTATCGCTTCTGAAAGCTTTTGCCGCCTTCTGGCGTCCTTATCTGCGAACGAAATCAAGACCAGTTCTGCTCCCTCTGGATGCAAGAAATTGATAAGAAATTATCATGCCCAGGCCTATCTAAGGATACCTTCTTAAGTATGGGAAAAAGAGAATATTAATCATCAAGAATTATATGTAAAAACTAGATTATCCCAGTTCTATAATGTGTGCTCGGAGAGTATGCTCTACCCAATTTTGGGGTATGCTCTACCCAATTTTCCATCTCTGTGAGCCCCAGCTTATTTTAGCAACCTAACAGTCCCTTGTTACCGCAGAGCTTTTGCGCTCGCTCGTTGGAACGCCGCTCCTTCGGCGGTGTTAAATGGAAGATATGATAACTTACCTTATTCAGATAGACTTTGTCCATGTGATCTGAAGAGAGTTGACACACGATTTCATATGATGCTGGAATGTCCCCAATACAATTCTTATCACGATCAATGGATTTACCCATTTTAATTAAATTACCTTCCACTGTAACAAAAGATAAAATAGTCCCCTTTTTGCTGGTGGATAGAGATCCAGGAACAACATTGGTGGTGGCCAAGTATTACTCCACCATATTTTCCTTAAAGAAATAAAGGCTCCCCATTTACTGCTCAAGACTTTTCATAGAATCATAGAATTGGAAGGGACCACCAGAGTCATCTAGTCCATCCCCCTGCACAATGCAGGAAATTCACAACTACCACACACACACACACACACACACAGTGACCCCTACTCTATGCCCAGAAGATGGCCAAGATGCCCTCCCTCTCATCATCTGCTTAAGGTCAAAGAATCAGCATTGCTGACAGATGGCCATCTAGCTTCTGCTTAAAAACCTCCAAGGAAGGACAGTTTACCACCTCCCAAGGAAGCCTGTTCCACTGAGGAACCACTCTACCAGGTAGGAAATTCTTCCTGATGTCTAGACGGAAACTCTTTTGATTTAATTTCAACCCTTTGGGAGCTTCAACCATGGGAGCTTGAAAAAGGAAAGGAAAGGACCGCTGTCTGATGCCCTTGTATCTCGTTGGACATGACCATCCTGTATCTGTCTTTGCAGTTGTTTTGGGGTTTTCAGACTCAGCATGAATTCTGTGACGCTAGCCTTTTCCCTCCGGCCAGGCGGCTCCCCACCTCCCTCTGCCCCCGTCCAGTTTTCCCCCGGGTTGCTGACCCCGCCCATCTCTCGTTTCCTCGTAGGTAATGAGCTCAACCAATGGGGAGTTGAACACGGACGATCCGACCGCTGGCCACTCCAACGCCCCCATCACCGCCCCCGCCGAGGTCGAGGTGGCCGACGACACAAAGTGAGTAGCTGCCTCCTCGGTTGCGCTGGCTCCCGGGGGCTTTGCTATTCGGTGGGACTCGGGCCAAGAGCTGAGAATCATAGGGTTGGAAGGGACCACCAGGGTCATCATCCAACCCCCTGCACAATGCAGGAAATTCACAGCTACCCCCTCCCACACTCCCAGTGACCCCTACTCCATGCCCAGAAGATGGCCAAGATGCCCTCCCTCTCGTCATCTGCCTAAGGTCATAGAATCAGCATTGCTGACAGATGGACATCTAGCCTCTGCTTAAAAACCTCCAGGGAAGGAAAGCTCACCACCTCCCGAGGAAGCCTATTCCACTGAGGAACCACTCTAACTGTTAGAAAATTCTTCCTAATGTCTAGACAGAAACTCTTTTGATTTAATTTCAACCCGTTGGTTCTGGTCCGACCTTCTGGGGCAACAGAAAACAACTCGGCACCATCCTCTATGTGACAGCCCTTCAGGTCCTTGAAGATGGTTATCATATCCCCTCTCAGTCTTTTCTTCAGGCTAAACATACCCAGCTCCTTCAACCTTTCCTCATAGGACTTGGTCTCCAGACCCCTCACCATCTTCGTTGCCCTCCTCTGGACACGTTCCAGCTGGTCTACATCTTTCTTAAATTGCGGTGCCAAAACTGAACACAGTACTCTAGGTGAGGTCTAACCAGGGCAGAGTAAAGCGGTACCATAACTTCGCGTGATCTGGACACTACTGGGCATGCCATCAAACTGTGGAACTAACGAAAAGGGAAGAAAAAAAAGAACAAACTTTAACAAGACAAAGAACCTAAAAGTTGAGTTGAAAATTATTACAAAATACTGATATTATTTATTATACAGTGTACACCAAATTAAAAACACTAAGCCTTAAATATACAGGCTGATCAATTAAAAGAATATATAAAAATAGTTGTGTTGGAACATTAGCAACTATTTTTATATATTTTAATTGATCAGCCAGTACATTTAAGGCCTAGTGTTTTTAATTTGGTGTACACTGTATAATAAGTAATATCAGTATTTTGTAATAATTTTCAGCTCAGCTTTTAGGTTCTATGCTTGGACTAGTCACAGCTCTGTTAGAAATCTCCCAGCTCCAGGTACCTCACAGGGGGAGGGGGAGGGAATGTGAATGTAAGACGGTTTGAGTCTTCCTTAAGTGGTAGAGAAAGTCGGCATATAAAAAAAACTCTTTTTCTTCCCTACCGCAAGGACGGGAAGTCTCAGGACGCCCGTCTGTGATTTTTGCAAACTGAATTGGAGTCGTTTTAAAAAACATTTAAATGGTGACACCAATTCCTTTTATTCCTCCTTCAGGTGCTGCTGTTTCTTCAAGAGAAGAAAGAGGAAAACCATCCAGCGCCACAAGTGACGCTTCTGCCGGAAGAGACCAGGATCCTTTTTGGGACTACGTTTCGTTTGACTTCCTGGACACCTCCCCCCCTTTGGCTAATGGATCGAGAATCCTTGGTTGGATGGGGAACAGGCTTCGTCTCTCCGCCCCCCTGCTCTGGTTTTGCTCGGGGTGCGGGCAGGAGCCACTGTGACTCTGTTGATGGGCTAGCCTGGGAATGGGGTGGGGGACAGCCTTCCCCAGTTCGTGACTTTTTCTTTTCTTCCCGAGAAACACAGAATTTGGGGGGGTTGGGAGGGGGCCGTTCACTGAAGAAAAGCAGGTCAGACTTTTGCTCTCAAGTGCCCAGGGTTTTTTTTCCTCCTCTGTCTGGTCTGCAGAAAAGCATTAACTATTTAAGCTTCAATCTGCACTTCTGTTGGTTCTTCTCTCCCCCTTCCCGTCTCGCCATTGGTTTCATTGAATCGTTTTTTGGAAAGAAAACAAAAGACGGATGGGTGGGGGGAAAACAATTCTACACGTTTCTTTAGAAGAAGCAAAGTGACAGCGAGCCAGCCGCAAAGAATCGTTCCCTCTCCCCTTCTGCATCAAGAGTTTAATTTAAAATGCATTTTTGGTCTCCGGTGCTTGAGAGGATTGGGGCCTGCGCTCCCCTCTCCTTTTTGTAGATCTTACCTGTCTGCTTGTGTTTTGTCAATACTTTTTTTTTTTAAGAGTTTCCTTTTGGTTTTCCTCTCCACTTGTTGCTTCGGCCTCTTCTGGTTCCCCCAGATTTATTCACCGTTGGGCCCCTCTCCAAAGCAGGGGTGCGGGAGTGTGGCTGGCTCGTTTACACATTTGGGGGAGGGATTTCATTTCATTTCTCAATGCACTTTTCTTTTTTGGGGGTAGCAATACAAGCGACATCTTGGTCACAAAGTTTAGCGATCTTTTTTTGTTTGAAGACAAACCGCCCCCCAGCCCAGGGTGGGAAATGAAAAAGGGGGCAGTGAGACCCAAGGCATGGCTGGGGGAAACCAGAAGTGCTGTGCTCCGGGTTTCCCTTGCTTCTGGTGAACAATTTGGGGGGGAAGGGGAGGGGCAGAGAAGGCAGCTGCAATGGCCTAAGGGAAATCCAGTTGGATAGCAGCGAGCCATGAGGTTGTTCCACATCTTGCGAGGAGAGATCCCTGCCCCGCCACCTCTGGTTTTCTTACTGCGAAGTTTGCAAAGTCTCCTTTCTGGGAAGTTGTTGACACACACATGCGCGTACCCCTTTGCAAAAGGTGGGGGCTTCTGTTGAATATGTCAATGTACGGAAAGTCTACCCCCATTGCTTTATGCAGTGTCTTTTTAAAAAAAAAAATACACTTTTTTTCCCTCTTCCCACCCTCCCCACCCCCAGCCTCGGTTGGGCGTGAAATCCGAAGCTGCTTTGGAGATGTGAGCAACTTGAAAACGCCTCTCTCGGAGTGGAGAGAAATGAAAGATTTTTTAATATGACGCTGGATTTCCGAAACAGTGTATAATTTTGCTGCGGGGGGAAGAGAAAGGTTGGGTCTTTGCTTCGGCGCCGCAGTTGAAAATTCGGGGACATCCAAGAAACTATGTCGGGCATAGGGGCTTGTTGAAGGGTGTCTGTGGGGGGGGGCCTGTGCGTTCATCCCATACACTTTGGCAGGCCCGTGCCCCAGACAACGGAGGGGGAGGCCATGGTGCATTGTCTACCCAATGCCCACCTTTGTGGGCATCCTCATTCCCCCTTGCCCCTCAAGGGCCAGGGCACCTCCCCATCCCATGGGTGTCGACTGCCCACAAATCACAACGACGAGGAAGCATCGTCGCTTCTTTATAGATAAATATATTTTTATACAAAGGAATTGGGGGTGGGGGGTGGCCCTGTGCACTTAGAGTGGCATGATTTTGTCCCCCCCCCCGTTCACATTATAATTGTGTCACATGCCTGGGGGGGGTGGGATGTTTGCAGGGGGAGCACTTTGGTTTTCTGCTGAACGAAACAGCACTGCCTTGCAGGGAGGGAGTGCGGCTGCCACAGACTTAAGGAATTTGCCACCCCCCAGTGCTAAACCTCTTGGGTCTCCGTGGAGCCTGTCATGTTCATGGGACAACCTCCCCACCTTCACTTAACTGTCCTCCATGTTCTAGTTAGATTCGCACCTGGGGCTTTTCCGCTGCCTGTTCGCGTTCCCGGTCTTGTATTCGTGTGGCGGCAGGGGCCCCCGTTTTATTTTTGCAGTACCAGTGAACGGAGCTTGTGTGGGGTGCGAGCCCCCCCCACATAGTAAAACCTCCGCCGATTGTTCCAGATCCTTGTGCTTGAAACGACTTTCCAGATGGCTGTGCCCTCTTCTACTCTCCCCAGCCCCCCGAATTTTCTGTGCCCATTTCAGGACTTAAGAGGTGTCAGCTCAGTAGGATGGTTTTTTAGTGGATACTTTTTCTTTTTTTTAACAACAGTGCCTCGGCTGTACTCAAAGAAACCGAGATTTGGGGGGTGGAGGTAGATAAGGGGAGGGTCCGCGGACAACCCTTGGTTCTTGGCAGCAGCTTTTGCTCAAATAGGATTGCTTTGGTATGTGCAGTGTTTTGTAGTCCGTCTGTCCCCCCAACGGTGCAAAACGAAGAAAAAAGAAGCCTTAAACGTTGTGCTGGGCAGAATGAAAAATTAATGTTCCGCGCCCGGAAAGGTGTGTAAAAAAAGAGAGAAATTTAAAATGTCTGTGAGGGTGCATGACTGTCTGGGGAACAAACCCTGCGGTGTTGGGGTGTTCTCTTTTTCAACTCCAGATGTAGTTGGAAAGCTTGAGAGAAATGCAAGCGAGGACGCATCAGGTGTGTGTGTGTGTGGGACACCTCTTAGCCAACTCCTGCCCCCCCCCCAATTCGGCTCCCCCTGAACTGCATTGAAATTTGAAGTGTCTCTGACACAAGATAAAAGTTGTGCGTCTTATTCTTTCTCGTCAAACAAAACAGGTAACTTGAGGCTGAACAAGAAAAACGAGGATTTGTACATTTTCCTAGCTTCAAAGCAGAAAGCGCCAGGGTTGTTGGCATTGCGAGTTTTTTTTTTAGTGACCGCTTTAAAACAGACACAAAAGAAGTACACACAGGTAAATTGGCATATAGTTTCTCTGAAGCTTCCTTAAAGCCATAGAAGTTAGGGGATTTCTAAAAAGGTTGGGAGGGGAAAAACCCTGGAAAAACCAAAAATTTAAAGAAAAAAACCTTTAAAATAATTCTACTATGATGTTTCTGCGTGCTTGGGTCAACACACTGAAGCGTGCTTCGGGACTAGGAGGAAAGTTTAGAAGCTGGAATGGCAGAATAATCTCTACAGGGATGCTCTAAAATCCTCCAAGCTTAAATTTAATAGAGGTACAGCCACAGAGGGAGGGGGTGTCACTTGTTCCAGAGCAACAGCTATCGTTGGGGGAGGGATGACGGCAGTGCATAATCCGCGTGTCTTGAGTAAATGCAGAAGTGGGCATACAGACTGAATTGATCCCAGCCCCCTCCTCCCCCCAAAAAAGTTCAGGATCTGGATCGATTCACTATATTTTCGCAGGTTGAGGATTGTGCATAGATGTCTCCTTCCTACCACCCCAAAAAAATTGTTTCTTTAAAAAAAAAATTGTTCGGATTGGGATTAAAGGTGTTTTAGATTAATACATTTGGTCTCCAGTGCTTTGAATAAGAGAGAGATTTCTGGGGATAGCGTATTAGTCTTCGTGTACAGGTATACCCCCACCCCCAAGCTGGGGGTATTTGGTGACTGTGCCCTTCTCTTGGGCGTGTGTGTGGAATTGTCCTTGTTACGTTTCAGGCGGATGGGAGGAAAAGGCCCCGTTTTATAGGCGATTCAAACTCTTACCCGATGGTAACTCTGGTACGTTTGCCCTTTCTGGCCAAGGCTCTGTCCTTTCTGCCTTGCTCTCCCACTGTTGCTCATTTGTAATTCCCCCCAAAAAGTTTCCTTGCCTTGAAGTTACATAACAGCCTCTGGGCTTGCAGTGACCCCTGGCCCTAATCCTGAGCCTTCAGGAAGGCTCTGCCAGAAGAACAGCCACCCACACCCTGAAAGCCAGCGTGAAAGCCAGCTTGGTGTAGTGGTTAAGAGCGCTGGGTCTGGAGCGGCAGACTCTGATCTGGAGAACCAGGTTTGATTCCCCACTCCTCCACATGAGCGGCAATGCTAATCTGGAGAACTGCATTTGATTCCCTGCTTCTACACACGAAGTCACAGCTCTCTCAGCCCCACCTACCACACAGGGTGTCTGTTGTGGTGAAGGGAAGGTGATTGTAAGCCGGTTTGATTGTTCCTTAAGTGGTAGAGAAAGTTGGCATATAAAAAACCAACTCTTCTTCTTGAAGTGCCGCTTGAAAGTTTCAAAGGCAGCCCGATCTAGAAGCGCATGGAGTCCATCTCCACTTCCCCCCCTCCTGTCACAAAATACATTCACTTAAAGACAACCAAGCTGCCTTTATTGGTTTTCTATGTACAGAGAGATTGGCAAAGACCAACTATAGCATAGGAATACTTTTATTTAGTCTGTTATGTAGCACAAGTAGCGTCTATGACCTTTGAAATCTGTCGGGAAACTTTTGCCGTTTAGTGGAGGACTTTTTCTTGGGACCGGATGAGCAGGTGCACACGATGCCTGTGTGTGGGAGGTGCTGTTTTAATAAATTAAAAAAAGGCTTCCCCGCAGAACAAGGTAGGATTTCAAACCAGCTATGCAGAGTGGTCCGGCCAGCTGTACAGAGCCGGAGATCCAAAGGAAGCCCCAAACTTGCAGAGTGGTGGAGATTTTTTTTCTTATAGCCGACAGACTTTTAACTGTCACTTATATACAGGTGGAAAGGAGCTATGTACACAACGAAGGGGGAGGGAACGGAAGTGAGGAGGCTTGCGTGGGCTGGTGGGCCACAGAGCTGCCCAATTGAGAAGGCTGGACCCATAACTTATACTGGCCACCATATAACACAACAAATGAAATCAACATGGATAGCCAACATTAAATTACCAACTATTATATACTAACATGTGAGCATCTAATAGTCTGAAATTGACAAATGTACAATAACACAACCAGTACCAGGTAAGTAAAAGGTAAAGGTCCCCTGCGCAAGCACCGGGTCATTCCTGACCCGTGGGGTGATGTCACATCCCGATGTTTATATACTAACATGTGAGCATCTAATAGTCTGAAATTGACAAATGTACAATAACACAACCAGTACCAGGTAAGTAAAAGGTAAAGGTCCCCTGTGCAAGCACCGGGTCATTCCTGACCCGTGGGGTATGTCACATCCCGACGTTTACTAGGCAGACTTGGTTTGCGGGGTGGTTTGCCAGTGCCTTCCCCAGTCATCTTCCCTTTACCCACAGCAAGCTGGGTGCTCATTTTACCGACCTTGGAAGGATGGAAGGCTGAGTCAACTTTGAGCCAGATACCTGAAACCGACTTCCGTCGGGATCGAACGCAGGTTGTGAGAGGAGCTTGTACTGCAGCTTACCACTTTGCGCCATGGGGCTCTTCACCAGGGTAATAAACCCACAATGGGGTTATATACAGCAGGTAAGTGTAGTGTCAAGTCCATTAAATTCCAAAGCTGCTATTAAGTTCCAAAGCGATATCCACAAAACTATATTAGAAAAGCACTCCAAACTGGACTGCTGAGGCGAAGACAGTCTTCTAGAAAATTTGTTCCGTTTCGTCTGATGACTTCTTCATCCCTTGCTGTACAAGGGGAGAATCCAGATTAGAACTTGCAAGATGTATAACTGTAACAGAATGTTGCATCATTATATTGTGTCCTGTTTTGAGACAAGAAGGCATACATATATGTAAGAAGAAATTAAAGGAACTGAAGAAGTCATCAGAAGAAACGGAGCTCATTTTCTAGAAGACCGTCTTCGCCTGAGCAGTCCAGTTTGGAGTGCTTTTCTAATATAGTTTGCTGGATATCACTTTGGAACTTTACAATAGCTTTGGAATTTAATGGACTTGACATTACACTTAGCTGCTGTACACAATCCCCTTGTGGGTTTATTACCCTGGGTAAAGAAAAAGGTAAAGGTCTTTTGTCATAGACGCTACCTATGCAAGCACTGGGTCATTCCTGACCCATGGGGTGACGTCACATCCCGACGTTTACTAGGTAGACTTTTTTTTACGGGGGGTTTGCCACTGCCTTCCCCAGTCATCGTCCCTTTACCCCCAGCAAGCTGGGTACTCATTTGACCGACCTCGGAAGAATGGAAGGCTGAGTCAACCTTGAGCTGGCTACCTGAAACCAACTTCCGTTGGGATCGAACTCAGGTCATGAGCAGAGCTTGGACTGCAGTACTGCAGCTTACCACTCTGCACCATGGGGCTCTGTATTACCCTGGGTACTTACCTAGTATTGGTTGTCATATTGTATATTTGTCAATTCCAGACTATTAGATGCTCGCGTGTTAATATGTAACAGCTGGTAATTTAAGGTTGGCCATCTATGTTGATTTCATTTGTTGTGTTATATTTCACATAGTGCTATTTAGTTTGTATTATACATCATATAACGACAACAACCCAGCCCACCCCACTCTCTTAAGCCCCGAAGCAGGCGCACGCACACAGTGTGGGGAGCTGAGCGAAAGGCGGAAGGGGCTGGAGAGAGACTTTCTAGGTGGAAAGCCATTTGGGCTAGAGGTCACAGGTCACATTCACACCACAAGAGCGGTAAGGGTTTTTGTTTTGCAAAGGATGGGGGATTCTCGGTTGCAGAATTTTCTCAGGCTGGCTTAAAACCGGGGCAGGGGGCGTCTAAAAGCCGAAGTGGAGGACCTGACTTTGGAATTCCAAGTAGTCGTAGGCAGGCTGACTCTGTGCTCAGTTGCTGGTGGAAAGCGCAGTCAAGGCGGTGGCTAACTTAACGGCAACCCCAAAGAAGTTTTCAAGGTGACAGACATTTCAGAGGCGGTTTGCCGTTGCCTGCCTCCACGTAACAACCCCAGCCTTCCTGCTTAGCTTTTGAGATCTGATGAGATCGAGCTACCCCGTCTATGTGCATCAGGGCAAGCGCTTAGCTATCTGGAGGAAATCCCAGCGCCTGGGAATCTACCTTACCTGCCCCCGCTGGCCGGCCTCGCAGAGATTCATCGTTCTACGCCCATCTGGAGAGGGGCCCCTTCTTGACAGCTTCACCCACCTGAAGACGTTGTGCGCAAGAGCCACCTAACCCCCAACCCTCTTCCTCATCCCCATGAGGGGAGATTCGATGCACCAGCTGCGGGTTTGGAATGGGAAGTAGTCAAATAATAAACCCCCACGACCACTGTGCCAGGCTGTCTGCAGCAAGATGACTTAAGGGAGGGAAACTACACGCAGAGCTGCTTGTACTGTTTGACTAGTTGGCCCTGGTGGTCCCTTCCGACTCTGATTCTTCTGCTGGGACAGTCGTGCTCCTCCCCTCCACCATCTCTCCACCCAAGAGAATTCTGCCCCCTTTCACAGCTTTGGGAAAAAACTTTTTTGAGCTATCGAGTTACTGCACGCTCGCCTCCATTTTGCAGCCGAGCTCTTTGTCACTTTATCCCCGAGCTCCTTGCTGGTTCACGCAAAGGGGGGGGGGGGGGAACCGCCGCCGAGGTGGTTTGCTAGGGTGGCGCAGAAAAGGAGACTGGAGAAACAGCTGGAGAGTAGAATGCATTGTTAAGTTGCACTGGATTAACAGCGGAAACATTCAGACGCTTCTTACCACAAGATGGAAGCGGATGACGGTAGCCGGCTCGTGGGTTGCCTGTCGACCGAGGCTCCTGAGGAGGAACCCACGCTCCTCTCTGCACGTTAAGCAAACCCATTCGTGGGGGGGAGGAGGGAAGGAGAGAAGCAAGGCAGCAAAAGCGGACTGTTGAAGCCAATTTACCCGCTTTGCCTTCAGCTTCATCCAGGAAAGCGAGACGGGTTTTGTACCATCGGTTCAGCATCCAGGATTGTCTCAAAACGCAGCTTCCGTCACCCGGGGCGTTCACTCTCCGCGCAAGGTAGCATACATAACGTTTCCAGGAGGAAGCGACCTGTCCCAACCCTACCGCCCACAGGTGCATTGTGGGAAAACCCTGTCAGGCCACGCACCAAACCCTTTCTCCCGCCGCCCCACCAGGTAGCATGCAGAGGCGATCCCTCCGAGTACGGACGGTCTCCTCGCTAAGAACCCTGCCGCTGTCGCGAGCGTGGCTGGATGTGAAAAGCTGCTACATTCATTACAGTGAAAGAATCGTCAAGTCAGGGTACCAGGGGGAAAAACAGAAGGAGTTGCTAGCCTTGGCCGACCTTGCAGGCAAGACCAGTCAACACGTCCCTGGCGAGCAAGGCCGCCCGTCACCCACCCCCAGGCAGTGCGGCCGGCCGTGTCCATCCGCTAAGTCCCTAACTCGGGCTGGCGTACTTCCAGTTGGCAGAGCGGAACGCGAGCTGGCGGTTTGGTTTTCTTTTTTCGTTTCAGCTTGGAAGGACACGGGAAGGGCGGCGGGAGGAGAGCAGCGCCTGGTCCGTCGCTTGACTCTGCTGGCGGCGGCGCTATGTGTAGAAGATGATCTCTGGGATCTGTCCGTCCTCCACAGAGGTGCCATTGTTGTTCCCGGCAGCGTAACAGAAGGTGAAGCAGGTCTTGGCGCCCGTCGTGGGCGACTCGTGGATCACTTTACGCAGCCCTTTGGTTCCGTAGTGGGAATCTGGGCCCTGTGGTTGGGGTCACACACAGAGAGTGGATTGTCACAAGTTGTTGCTTCCCCCCCAACAATTAGGGCCGAACCTTCACTCCCTACAAAGAGCCAAAGGCGGCACATGCTGATACCACCCCTCCACCATTTTATTCTCACAACAACGCTGGGAGATACATTCAGCTCGGGTGCCCCATGGTGGAATACACAGGGAAAAGGCCTCAGTGGAACAGGCTTCGTCAGGAGGTGGTAAGCTCTCCTTGCCTGGAGATTTTTAAGGCTAGACGGCTATCTGTCAGCAATGCTGATTCTATGACCTTAGGCAGTTCATGAGAGGGAGGGCATCTTGGCCATCTTCTGGGCATGGAGTAGGGGTCACTAGGGGTGTGGGGGGGAGGTAGTTTGGAATTTCCTGCACTGTGCAGGGGGTTGGACTAGATGACCCTGTTGGTCCCTTCCAAATCTGGTCATTTATGCATGGTCGCTCTGTTTTTTGTTCTTAACATGCTTTTTTATGCGGCAGTTGGGTTTGGGGGGAAGGAAATCTCTTGTAAGGTAAGCCAATTACAGAGCAGCATTTAAAGGGGTGGGACTTGATTTGAACTTGGGAGACTGCTTTTCTGTATTCATGCCTCCATTAGCACACAGGTTTTGTCCCTGATCATTCCAGCCAATGCATACAGTTTCCCCCAACCCGGGTTACTTTGATCCTGGATGAAACAGGGAATAAAGGAAATTAAAGCGACCATGCATAAATGACCTATGAGTCTATTATTCTACTTGAACCCAGGGCTCCACTGCCCTGGCTGGGCATGCTGCCCACCACACTCCACTCACTGGCTCTTGCGAAAGGAGGAGTTGGTTTTTCTATGCCGACCTTCTCTGCCACTTAAGGGAGACTCAAACCGGCTTACGATCGCCTTCCCTTCCCCACAACAGACACCCTGTGAGGTAGGTGGGGCTGAGAGTTTCCAAGAGAGCTGTGACTAGCCCAAGGTCACCCAGCTGGCTTCATGTGTAGGAGTGGGGAAACCAACCCGGTCTACCAGATTAGCCTCCGCCGCTCATGTGGAGAAGTGGGGAATCAAACCCGGTTCTCCAGATTAGAGTCCACCACTCTTAACCACTACACCACGCTGGCGCTCTGTGGAGGGGCTGTGGAGACTTGCAACCTCTTGCCCAGGATCTTGACTGAGACTGGTCCGGATTGGAACAGCTGCCACAGATCCAACCTGCCTTTAGCAACGGGCTCTAGGCCAGACCTGCACAGTACATAACCTCCATCAGACACATATGGTGGCCCGCTGCGGTCTGTGTGTGTGTGTGTGATAAAACATGTCATTGAAGAACAGTTGGTTTTTATATGCCGACTTTCTCTACCACTTAAGGAAGAATCAAATCGGCTTACAATCGCCTTCCCTTCCCCACAACAGTTACCCTGAGAGGTGGGTGGGGCTGAGAGTGTGTGACTGGCCCAAGGTTACCCTGCTGGCTTCGTGTGTAGGAGTGGGGAAACAAATCCAGTTCACCAATTACCCTCCGCTGCTCATGTGGGGGAGTGGGGAATCAAAACTGGTTCTCCAGATCAGAATCCACCGCTCTTAACCACTACACCACGCAGGCTTTATACGCTGACTTTCTCTACTAAAGGGAGAATCAAATCGGCTTACAAACACCTTCCCTTCTCCTTCCCACAACAGACACCCTGTGAGGTAGGTGAGGCTGAGGGAGCTGTGACTAGCCCAAGATCACCCAGCTGGCTTCACGTGGAGGAGTGGGGAATCAAACCCGGCTCTCCAGATTGGAGTCCACCGCTCCAAACCACCACTCTTAATCACTACACCATGATAGCTCTCCTTGAAACTGCTTATAAGACTGGGGGGAGGGATACCCTCCAGGACGCTGTGGGCTGCATTAGCCAGGCCTTCCCTCCTTCCTCAGCCAATACACCTCCAAAAGTCCAAAGAGGGGCTTGAAAAAGGGCTCCCCCTGCATCCTGTTCCTAAAGGGGCAGGAAAAGGCCTCCTCCCCCTTCCCCAAGAGCACATAAGAACATAAGAAAAGCCCTGCTTGATCAGACCCAGGCCAATCAAGTCCAGCAGTCTGCTCACACAGCGGCCAACCAGGTGCCTCCAGGAAGCCCCCAAACAAGATGACGGCAGCAGCATTATCCTGCCTGCATTCCACGGCCCCCAATATAATAGACATGCTCCTCTGATCCTGGAGAGAATAGGGATGCATCATGACTAGTATCCATTTTTACTAGTAGCCATGAATACTCTCCTCCATGAACATGTCCACTGCCCTCTTAAAGCCTTCCAAGTTGGCAGCCATCACCACATTTTGGGGCAGGGAGTTCCACAATTTAACTATGCGTTGTGTGAGCACCTTCAGTGTTGCGCAGGCTGTGTAGCTGACGGTGGGCAGAATCTCCACCGGCTCCTTGAACATAACCCGGAAGGTGTTGGAGGACCCGTCGCAGCTGAATCCGGTGTCGTTCTGGCCCAGTATCGTGTTGCTGTCGGTGTGGATGATCTGAAAGGGGAAGACGAGCAAGCACACAGTGATGCACATTGGGGCAAAAAAAAAATCCCAACTTCACCTATACACTGGTGGGATCTGTGCTGGCAGCGACAGACCAAGAAAAGGGATCTTGGGGGGTGGATAGCTTGATGAAGATGTCAACTCAGGGTGCGGCATGCTGTGAAAAAGGCAAATCCTATGCTGGCCATAATCAGATGAGGAACAGAGAATAAAACTGCTGCTATCATACCCCAGAGAGGTTTTCAAGGTGGGAGACATTCAGAAGAAGAAGAGTTGGTTTTTATATGCCGACTTTCTCTACCACTTAAGAAAGAATCAAACCTGCTTACCGTCGCCTTCCCTTCCCCTCCACACAACAGACACCCTGTGAGGTAGGTGGGGCTGAGGGAGGGTGACTAGCCCAAGGTCACCCAGCTGGCTTCGTGTGTAGGAGTGAGGAAACAAATCCAGTTCACCAGATTAGCCTCCACCGCTCATGTGAAGGAGTGGGGAATCAAACCCGGCTCTCCAGATCAGACTCCACAGCTCCAAACCACCGTTCTTAACCACTACGCCATGGCCTGCCTCCACGTAGCAACCCTGGTCTTCCTGCTTAGCTTCCGAGATCTGATGAGATCGAGCTATCCACATCAGGGCAAGTGCTTAATTAGCCTGAAGGGAAGCCGCAACAATTTGAGACAGATGAGTAGCCCATGTCTCTCCGCCTTCACAAAGCTAGGGGAGGGGCCATGGCTCAGTGGTAGAGCATCTGCTTGGCATGCAGAAGGCCCCAGGTTCAATCCCCAGCAGGGACTAGGCAAGTAGGTGATGGGAAAGACGTCTGCCTGAGACCCTGGAGAGCCGCTGCCGGTCTGAGTAGACAATACTGACTTTGATGGACCAAGGGTCTGGTTCAGTATAAGGCAGCTTCATGTGTTCAAAGCTATCCCAGCTTTCATGGTTTAAACACCGTTTGCAACCTCTTCCCTCACGGCCACGTTAAGTTTTCCCAATAACATAAGTGCTCCACATTGCATGTGAAACCACAAGAGCGGGGGGCTTCTATGTTACCATCTCCCCTTCTGCAACCTGCCCACGTTATTCCCCCAACCCCCCAAAGAATTGCATGCCTTATTGAGGAACAGCCCCTGCATGCGCAAAGCCAAGGAAGGTGTCCTACCTGTATGTTCACTTGATAATCCGTCGGTCCGTGTATCGATCCGTAGAGCCCGAACCCGACTATAAATATCCTCTTGTTCACAGAGAACCTGGTGAGTTTTGAGAGACAGGAAAGGAGTGGAGTCAACACAAGGGGGTGGAGCCTGAGGAGGGCGGGGTTTGGGGGGGGGGACTTCAATGCCATAGAGTCCAATTGCCAAAGCAGCCATTTCCTCCAGGGGAACTGATCTCTGTCAGCTGGTGATCAGGTGTAGTGGCAGGAGGTCTCCAGCTAGTACCTGAAGGTTGGCAAACCTAAAGTGCCGCCAAGTCGCAGCCAACATATGGCGACCCCTTGGGGTTTTCAAGGCAAGAGACTAACAGAGGTGGCTTGTCATTGCCTGCCTCTGCATAGCAACCCCAGACTTCCTTGGTCTCCCATCCAAGTATTCTGATGAGATCGGGCTAGCCTGGGCCATCCAGGTCAGGGGCAGCCAAAGTCTACAGTGATCCAAATTCTATCTGAACGGGCAACTTCCCATTCTCTTCTAAAGTTCTGAATGATCGGGGCTCCCTTTGGCAAATACTAGCAAAGCTTTCTATGATGTAGTGCTTAAGCCAGGGGTGTCAAACATAAGGCCCGTGGGCCAGATCCGGCCCCTTGAGAGCTCTTATCCAGCCTGTGAGGCAGCCCACCCCCACTCTCGATCCCGACCAAGTGACATTTATGTCCTTTCCGGCCCTTGTAACAACTCAGTTCGACACCCCTGGCTTAGGTTGTTGTGCTTAAACTGTTGGACTAGGATCCAGGTTCGAATCCCCACTCATGCCATGAAAGCTCACTGGAGGACCCTCAGCCAGTCACACACTTTCAGCCTAGCCTACCTCACAGGGTTGTGGTGAGGATAAAATAGAGAAGAATGGCGTAAGCCGCTTTGGGTCCCCACTGGGGAGAAAGGCGGGACTTAAATAAGGTAAACCAATAAATAACAAAATTAAATGAGAGACTCGGCAACCAGGCTCGGTGCCAGAAGGGAGCCCGCTCTGAAAAGCCCACCTGATCCGGTCGCTGGTCCCGCTGTACCCCCAGCGGCTCTCCACCTGCTGGAAGCGGCTGATGCTGCACTCCTTCCCCCTCAGGCAGCAGCGGGGCCTGTCAATGAACTCCACCCGCGGCTTGGGATTGACGGTGAAGTGGAGGAAGAGGCTGACCACTTCACGGTCTGTGAGGATTCCTGACTGGGCCGGCCCTGGAGGAAGGAGGACCGCTTTTTACTGAGCGCGCTCTCAGTGAGAACATAAGCAAAGCCCTGCTGGATCAGACCCAGGCCCATCACATCCAGCAGTCTGTTCACACAGTGCCCAACCAGGTGCCTCTAGGAAGACCACAAACATAACAACTACAGTAGCATTAACCTGCCTGTGTTCCAAAGCACCTCATATAATAGGCATGCTCCTCTGATACGGGAGAGAATAGGTATGACTAATATCCATTTTAACTAGTAACCATTGATAAGAACATCGGTAAGAACAGAAGGAAATCCCTGCTGGATCAGACCAAGGCCCATCAAGTCCAGCAGTCTGTTCACACAGTGGCCAACTCCAGGAAGCCCACAAACAAGTCGACTGCAACAGCATTATCCTGCTTGTCTTCCACAGCACCTAATACAGGCATGCATCATGACTACTATTCATTTTGCCTAGCAGCCATGGCTAGCCCTCTCCTTCATGAACATGTCCACTCCCTTCTTAAAGCCTTCCAAGTTGGCAGCCATCACCACATCCTGGGGCAGGGAGTTCCACCATTTAAATATGCGAACTTCAACTATGAACTGGTTGTGGGTCTCTCTTAAGGATCTTGCCCTTTTTTAAAAAACCAAGGGACTACAGGCCGGTTCAGAAGTTTGTTGTTCTGGATTTACTACAAGTGTGCTGAACCAAACCACCACAACGTTGCGCCAACAGAAAAGACAAACCACACACATAGCAATGGAGGCAAAATGGCTTTTGTCTCAAAGTTACAGGCCAGGCCATCCAAAAGCTCCCCTTTTGTTAGCGTGAAGGTAGCAGATGGACAGTCAGCAAGAGGATCTGCAGAGATGTCATCAGGACTCCCGAAAGTGGAAACTCAAAATGGCACCCACTTTCTGCCAGGGGTGTGTGTGTGCTTTTCTCCCTGGTCGGAACCCTCCGCATCTCATTTAACGGTGCCCATAATCCACCAGTTGAGAGAGCCAGCACGCAACAGGCCTGTCTGTGGGTTCTCCTGACTGCAGAAAAGATAGGAGGCTGCCACGGAGCACAGAACTCAGCTATTCAAGCCCCGCCCTGGAATATTTGCCCCAAGAATGACAGCTGAGAGAGAGAAACGAAGCAGGTATCGACAAGAGATCTGGTCAGCGGCACAAGGAAGCCTGTGTTCACGGCCCAGCTAGGTCACTCTCGTTCTGCTTGCGTGTGACAAAAGACCAAACCAATTCCTTTGTTTAAGTGAATGCATTTTTAAAAAGGGGGAGGGGAGGAAGAATAAACCACAGAGTGGCACCAAATATTGAGTGCGTGGGAAGAAGAGAGGGGGAACGGCAAGCATTTCATTTTCATCCATTAAAACGTCCCCAAATATCTGAAAGGTCCTCAAAGCCTCTGAGTAAGGAGTTTGGTTGTTGTTTTTCCAAATGAAACCGCTCTGGCCCATGATGGGTAGCCGTGGATCTGAAGAAGTGACCTGCGGCTTGCAGAAACTCATACCCTGCCAGAAATTTTGTTAGTCTTTCAGATGCTACTGGACCCTTGCTCTTTTCTACATTCTGGCCCAGAAACTAACTTTGCATGAAAGGAATATAATCTCTCAGTTTTACAAACTGGGTCCAGTCCACATGCAGGACAACAAGAGAACAGAATGGACTGTAAGCTGCAGCTCCCAGCTTTAAGTGTTCATGTTAATAAAGAAGAAGAGTTGGTTTTTATATGCAGACTTTCTCTGCCACTTAAGGAAGAATCAAGCCGGCTTACAGTCACCTTCCCTTCCCCACGACAGACACCTTGTGAGGTAGGTGGGGCTGAGAGAGCTCTAAGAGAACTGTGACTAGCCCAAGATCACCCAGCTGACTTCATGTGGAGGAGTGAGGAATCAAACCCAGATCTCCAGATTAGAGTCCACTGCTCCAACCCACTACACTACGCTGGCTCTCAAGAAATCCTGTTATGTAGAAAGCTGGCACCGCAGGGGGAAAAGATTCTATCCTCTCCCACAGATCACTGCACCGCTAGGTTTCTCACGTCGGGGATCCCCTGCCGGCAGGGCACTCGACCGCCTCATTCCACTGCCTACATGACCCTGCCTTTGAAGGCAGGCTTCCCTGCCCTCACCTCTTTTTGATTCAATCCCACCTCTAGACCCCTCGCTCCCAATGGACAAAAACCTCCCTGGCCTGGTGGTCTGAAGGAACTTGCAGCGGGCCCTGAGGGGGCAGCTATTTACAAAGCCTGGAACGTGTTAAACGATGCTGAAATTAAGCCTCTCCCAAGGTTTGGAAAAGACAAAACTTAATTGCTGGGAGCTTCTTTCCAAAACCCAGATGGGAGCTGCCAACAATAAACAGGGCAGTGTTTCAACACCAACAAACCATAACCACGTGCTCTGCCTCTTGCTCCAGAAAAAGCCCTCGGACGCAATCAGAACCGCTCTTGGGTCAACAGATCCAAGCCCCATCTAGCTAATCTGTTAGGTTTTTGCTTGTGGGGAAAAGGGGTGGGGTGGCGGTGGTGGAATGTGCCCTATGGCAACCCCCACGTGAAGCTGCCTTCTACTGAACAAGACCCTTGGTCCATCAAAGTCAGTACTGTCTACTCAGACCCGCAACGGCTCTCCAGGGTCTCAGGTCATATCACCTACCGGTACTTGCCTAGTCCCTTTCAACTGGAGATGCTGGGGATTGAACCCGGGACCTTCTGCATGCCAAGAAGATGCTCTACCACTGAACGACGGCCCCCCCAATAGGCTTTTCAAGGCAAGAGACCTTCAGAGGTGGTTGACCATTGTTTGCCTCTGTGTAGCGACAATGGAATTCCTTGGTGGTCTCCCAAGTACTAACTGGGGTCAACCCTGCTTAGCTTCCAAGATCTGATGAGATCAGACAAGCCTGGGCCATCCAGGTCAGGGGTGGGACACATTTGTTAAAACTAACTTACAAAACAGCAAGGAAAATTATATTGCTCAATTTCGACCCTCTGCACTGCACGGAGTTCATTTCTGCAATTGTCCTTGTACACATGGGATTGCTTATGGAAGCCTCTTTTATGCCCATGCAAACTCTGAACATGTAAAGATTTCCGACATGCTCATAACATGCAGGTTGACCATAGCTTGGGGGCGGGATGCACCAAGAAAAATAAATCCATCCCTCTGGAATGTCATAATGAAAAGACACCTTCAACGCCCAACACAAGCTTATTCCAGAACGTTTGATTAGAGGGGTATGAGTCCAGCGTTAATGCAAAACACAGTTTTTGTTTGTTCCATTTTTTTGGCGACCCAGGCTCAAAGAGCAGGGGCAGTGCTATTAATGGATCTTCAGGGGACCAGTCACATACCCAGTTACCAGACACAATACTGTTAACATCAGATAACTGGATTCCCAAAACCCATGACTAGCATTTATCCACTGACTGCTTAAGCATACAGTTTGGCCAATACAATACTAGCTTTCCCCCTCTCATCCATTATGTTGTTGTTTTTTTAATCCCTGCCCTCTTGCTTGGAGGAAATGTCTTTTTGCACAGCTCATGTTCACCCCTGCTCTAAGAAACACGAGGGAGAGACACCCCAGGCATTTTATTTTTATTTGTTGGATTCTTAGGCCACCCTTTCCCGGCCAGGTCAGGCTCAGAGTAGCTCACAAACCATTTAAAATCAATTTAAAATGAACCCACAAATTACAGTTAGGACATAATAAAATCCAGGCGCCTTCAAACCACAGCAGCAACAAATACAGTAATAATAGAGTAACAGAAGGAGGAAGGGAAGGGAAAAAGCAGGAAGAGAAGGGAAGGCCAGGCAGATGGAAGCCACCACTGTCCTCAACGATACGCCTGGCAGAGCAGCTCAGTTTTACAGGCCCCGCAGAACTGCTTCGAGTCCCGCAGGGACCAAATATCACTGGGCATAGTGTTCTACTTGGCTGGGGCCAGAGCTGAAAAGGCCCTGGTCGAGGACAGCTGGATGCTTTTCGGGCCAGGGATTCTGCAAGTCACATAGGTTTGCCGCAGGCTGCCCAGCAGAATTCCTTGCCCTGCTAGGGCCACGGACACATAACCCTCAGCAGCCAGTTCAATTAACGTAAAACCCTGCTCCAGTTACCTGCAGCAAACTCCTCGATCGTCATCAAGGGGAAGCGGATGAGCGAGAGGGCTTTGCCCAAGGCTTTGCGCTTGTTCTCCGGAATCACCTGCAGCTGCTGGCGGTGGCACTCTGCCTCGGACCACCGGACCACTGCGTTGAAGAGGCGCACCTCCCGGATGCCCAAGGTGTCCCGCTCCAGAACGGCGACCAGCGTGTCTGCCAGAAGAAGACAGTGGTGTTAGCCATGGAGTCTGAGAATGTTCTTGTGGGTAAGGCAACCTGGGGAAAGGGGGCGCATCCTCCACAGAGGCGAAGTGGGGCAGCAAAACAAAAGCACTGATTTACTGGCTCTGGGAGGCTGATCCGCTACTTTCCCTTTGAACACATGAAGCTGCCTTATACTGAATCAGAGACCCTTAGTACATCAAAGTCAGTATTGTCTACTCCAGTGGTTCCCAAAGTGGGCAGTACCACCCCCTGGGGGGGGATTACCTAGGGGGGCACTAGGAGGCAAGGGGGCAGCAGGGGGTGCTAGAGGTGAGCCTTTTCAACTGTATTGTTGGATAGGGGGTGCTGGGGTGGAGTTTGTGGAACAAAGGGGGTGGTGGCCCAATACGTTTGGGAACCACTGGTCTACTCAGACTGGCAGTGGCTCTCCAGGGTCTCAGGCCGGGGTCTTTCACATCACCTATTTACCTGGTTCCTTTCACTGGAGATGCCGGGGATTGAACCAGGGACCTTCTGCACACCAAGCATAGGCTCTACCACTGAGCCACGGCCCCTTCCCTTCCTCTCCCCACAACAGACACCCTATGAGGTAGGTGGGGCTGACTGGCCTAAGGTCACCCAGCTGGATTCCTGTGGAGGAGCGGTGAATCAAACCAGGTTCTCCAGATTAGAGTCCACCGCTCATGTGGAGGAGAGGGGAATCAAACCCAATTCTCCAGATTAGAATCCACTGCTCATGGGGAGGAGAGGGGAATTAAAGCCAGGTCTCCAGATTAGAGTCCACTGCTCTCAACCACTACACCACACTGGCACGCAGCAAATGAGTCCTGTGGGCCTAATTCCGACCAACGGAGGACAGAAGCGAAAAATTATCTGGGTTGTTCTCACTCACCGAGGGCTTGTGTCACTGAGGGCTTTCTGGCGTACAAAATAAGCACATCACTGCAAACCAGCATGCCAGAGAGAGGCTCTCCAAGCTTACCTTCTTCCATACAAGCTTATTTTGCATGTGCAGGTTCCGGGGGTGGGGAGTTGTGTACAAGAGCTTTTAATCCCGTGAACCTCCCCCTTACAGTCTCAAACTGAAGCGGAAACCAAGGTTCCTCGGAAGCTGAATTTGCACTCGATTCTGCGTTCCCTGTGCTCTTGCGGAACTGTGGCGCCTTGCTGAATTCCAGCATGTGGGCAGCAGAAAAGCGGCAGATGAGACAGCACCGGCCAAGCTGAAAATAAGACGAGACCTACCCAGGTCGATATCGGTGAACCCTTCAGCGTTTATGGCATCAGAGGTGTTCTTATCGATGTTCTCCAGGCATAGGCTTGCCAACTGAGGCTCGTCAAAGAGTCTGGCCTAAAAATCGGACAAGTAAAATAAAAGGGCACTTGTGTGATACTGGGGATGGCTCCCTGTCTTTCCTTGCGGTTCACGTGTACTTTGTGTTCTCCCCTTCCTTCCCCGAGGAGGAGAATTCTATTAAAATAAATCGCACAGGGAGATTAAGGAATGTCTCCTCCTGTGCTATCCAGTCCCCTACTAAAGACAGTACTTGAAGGGCTGTCATATAGAGGATGGTGCCGAGTTGTTTTCTGTTGCTCCAGAAAGTCGGACCAGAACCAATGGGTTGAAATTAAATCAAAAGAGTTTCTGTCTAGACATTAGGAAGAACTTTCTAACAGTCAGAACAGTACCTCAGTGGAACAGGCTTCCTCAGGAGGTGGTAAACTCTCCTTCCCTGGAGGTTTTGAAGCAGAGTGTGAGGGTCTCTGTTTATGTGTCTCTGCTTCCCATCACCTGCTATCAGTGAACTCGTAAAAGCAGTTCACACCTTCTGGTCTCAGGCGCCAGGCCTGATTGCCCCGAGTACCCCCCCCCCCCGCTGTTCTTCCTGTCAGTACTCCCTCAGGCCGATGCGGCCTTGGAAGTGTGATAGCTTCACCAGACTTCCTGGGACTCGTCTGATGTTTTGTATTATGCCAAGCTTGTAACTTCCCATAACAATAAGTGTGAACCCCAGTGCCCCAGTGCCCTGGAGTCAATATATTCTGTAAACCCGATTAGCCCCTCACTTGCAACTTGCTACCTGTGCCTGTCTCATCTCCTGATGTCTTCAATAAATCCTTTGTTTCTTTATCAAAGTCTGAACATTTGATTTGGAGAAGTAAACTCAGAGAGAGGGGATCTCTCACATTAAGTTGCAAGTCTTTGCCTCTCGAACTGCTGCTGTACCTTTTGGGACAGAATGTCAGGCGACGAGGAAAATACCCCTACTACCCCTGACGCACCGGACGGACCGGTGGTACCGGAGAAACCGGACCCCAAGGAGGAGGGTGCCAAGCCAAAGAAGCCTAGGGATCCCATCCCCGACCAAGGCCGGGACGGACGTCCCCGAGGACTTTTTAACAATTGGCTGGACTCCCCCAAGGGTTGGTCTCTCTCCCGAACCGCGGCGAAGGATCGCCGTTTGGCCTTTCCTAGCACGGGACTTGAGGGGGACCCGGCGCGCAAGGAGGCCCTGATGGAAGAGGAACGCAGGCAGTGGCTGGAGGATCGCCAAGCCATGCAGGAGCAGATGGAGTCCATGCGGCTTGTGATGGGTGAGATGGCAGCGGCCCTGGACGCGCTGAAAGTGCAACCGCCTGCCGGCAACCCCCCGGACGGAACACCGGCAGCCCCTCCCGCGCCTCCTAGCCTCCCGTCCCGTCGGGACCTGAAGGTCACGTATGACGGTTCAGGGGACCAGTTAACCTTTTTCATGGTCCAAGTGGACATCTTTATGCGAGAACAAGGCCGAACCTTCACTTCCGAGGAGTCCCGGGTGCAGTACGTGGCTTCCTTACTGCAAGGGGAGGCGGCCGCCTGGATGGTGTTGCAGTATGAGCTCCGCTCGCCGGTGCTGCGAACCCTGGACGAGTTTATGGTGGCACTCCGAAACCGCTTTGAGGACCCAACTCTGGGTGAGCGGGCTAAAGCCTCCCTGATGCAACTGCGCCAAGGGACCAAGTCGGTGGCGCAGTATGCAAGTGAGTTCCAGTCACTGGCCAGCCGAATCCTGGACTGGAGTGAGGCCACTCTGGTACAGTGTTTCAGGGAGGGCCTCAACCCGGACCTCCAACATTGGGCTTTTATGCAAGGGAACCCCCCGGACGTGGAAGGTTGGGTTCGCCATGCTGCCGACATCGAGAATCGCAAACAACTCCTGACCTTGTCCAAACAACGCGTTGGACGAGACCCGAGACCCCGGAGTGATCGGGGCCGAGACTTCCGACCGGGAGGGAGCGGGGGTCCCTCGGCCGCTGAACGCCGCAAGCGTTTTGAGACCGGTGTCTGCCTGACCTGCGGGGGAAAGGGACACTTTGCGTCGCAATGCCCCTCTCGTTCCGGTCGTCCCAATCCCCCTCGCCAAGCCCCGACCGAACCGCAGAAGGCGGCCGCTGAGGACCAGCCCCGCCGCAGGAGCGGACCACCGGGCCGGCGTTCCGGCGCACCCTCCGCTCTCCATGCGCGTCCCCAGGATGTGATCTCCACCTCTACAGGCCCAACGGGGTCCCGGATTACAAATACTACTTTTGATTCGGATGGATCCCCGAACGCCACCACTCCGTCCCCCTCTTCCAGCGAGGAGGAAGAGTGGGAACAGCCGGCAAAAAACGCCGTCGGTCTGCTGTAGAGGGGGCTCCGCAGCAGACCGCCCCTGTCGTTGTGCAAGGAGCTCCACCGATGGTAAGCGCCCAAGAGGACAATGTGTATGTGCGTGTTCACCTGTCCCTACCCAAAGGGGGTCCCAGTTTAGAATTCCCCGCCTTGGTTGATTCGGGGTGTGCCCGCACCATGATTAGTGAGGAAGCTGCCAAGAAACTGGGAGTCCGGCGCAAGCGGCTTCCGGGACCCCTCCGCTTTTCCCAGATGGACGGGAGCGATTTTAAACGGGGCCCACCTTATGTGGCCGCTCCCCAGTTCCACCCCCCTCCCGACCATGAGATTCCTACTGTGGTAGGAGGGGATACCCATCTGGAAATATCCAAGGTCTTAGATTCCAAATGGAAGAAGGGAAAACTGTTTTACTTTGTTCGTTGGAAAAACCTTGGGTCCGCTCACGACGAGTGGGTGGCCGCACCCCACATGGCGGCCCCTCGCTTGGTCCGAGAATTCCACCTCGCTTATCCCGATAAGCCTCGCCCTCTCGAGGACCCCGGTGGGGGGCCTTAAGGGGGGCAGAATGTGAGGGTCTCTGTTTATGTGTCTCTGCTTCCCATCACCTGCTATCAGTGAACTCGTAAAAGCAGTTCACACCTTCTGGTCTCAGGCGCCAGGCCTGATTGCCCCGAGTACCCCCCCCGCTGTTCTTCCTGTCAGTACTCCCTCAGGCCGATGCGGCCTTGGAAGTGTGATAGCTTCACCAGACTTCCTGGGACTCGTCTGATGTTTTGTATTATGCCAAGCTTGTAACTTCCCATAACAATAAGTGTGAACCCCAGTGCCCCAGTGCCCTGGAGTCAATATATTCTGTAAACCCGATTAGCCCCTCACTTGCAACTTGCTACCTGTGCCTGTCTCATCTCCTGATGTCTTCAATAAATCCTTTGTTTCTTTATCAAAGTCTGAACATTTGATTTGGAGAAGTAAACTCAGAGAGAGGGGATCTCTCACACAGAGGCTAGATGGCCATCTGTCAGCAATGCTGATTCTATGTCCTTAAGCAGATCATGAGAGAGGGCATCTTGGCCATCTTCTGGGCATGGAGTAGGGGTCACTGGGGGTGTGAGGGGGGAGGTAGTTGTAAATTTCCTGCATTGTGCAGGGGGTTGGACTAGATGACCCTGGTGGTCCCTTCCAACTCTATGATTCTCTGATCTGCCTCTCGAGACATGTTCTCTGGGCCCTTGCCCTCAGAGGTGAGGCGTGTGCTGACGAGGGACAGGGCATTTCCTGTGGTGTTACCCTGACTGGGACACTCTCCCCCTCGAGGCTTGCCAACAGGCGAAAGGCTGCAAAAATACCTGTGTCAAAAGCATGAACGCGTTGTCCGCACGGAGGTTCTTCTTCAGGAATTCCACGCAGTGCGCCTCGAGGGCAGGGACCGCGTACTTTTTCGCGGTGTAGAGAGTTGTCATCACCGTCTCTGGCCCGATCAGAACTTCATCCGAATAAAGAAACCTGGAAATGAAAAGAGGCGGAAGAAAGCAGGGCTGTGATACAGCAGGATTTTAACCCTAGGACCTCCAGTGCTGGCGTGGAATTAATTCTCTCTCGTGGACAAAGACCATTCTATGCCCACTACACAGACATCCATTCTCCATTTCGTGTTTGACTCGGTGGCTGCTTCCCCTCACCAAAACCCATCATGAGAGGAGGGGCGCTTTTGTTTGTAAGAAAACCCGGTGTGGTGGTTAAAGTTTTAGACTGGGAGACCAAGATTCAAATACCCCCTCAGCCACGACGCTCACTGGATGGCCTTGCTCCAGTCAAACAAGCTCAGCCTACCTCACAAGGCTGTTGCAAGGGTCACCCTGGACTCCTTGGAGGAAGGGCAAGATCAAAATTCAACATTTAGCTAAAGGCAATGTCTAAGCCAGGTGCAAGCTTCCTCCTTCTCTGGCCGCCTGTAATTTCTAGCAGTTCTCCGCTTTTTAGAACGTTTTTAGAACGCTGAGGACAGAACCTCTCAGGGTGAGCCCCTCCATGCTTGGCACGTGAGATTCGCCCACCACCACCACATTCCTAGAGAGCTTTTGAAAGTAGGGTCCCCGCTTGATTAGGCCTGACTTGAAACAAGCCAGAAAAATTTCCCAGCCTGCCTTTCCGACAACACTCAGAGCAGCTTAGATCTTAAGAGGACAAGTTTTTTTTAAAAAGGCACTCAATGTAAAACACAGAATGTTTCCCCAATCCGGGGACTACCCTTAATTTAAGCAAACTGCTCAGGGTAGAAGAAGAGTTGGTTTTTATATGCCAACTTTCTTTACTACTTAAGGGAGAATCAAACCAGCTTACAATCCCCTTCCCGTCCCCTCCCCACAATAGACACCCCTGTGAGGTAGGCGGGGCTGAGAGCTCTAAGAGAACTGTGACTAGCCCAAGGTCACCAAGCTGGCTTCATGTGTAGGAGTGGGGAAACCAATCCAGTTCACTAGATT
This sequence comes from Euleptes europaea, assembly GCF_029931775.1. Classification (NCBI taxonomy): domain Eukaryota; kingdom Metazoa; phylum Chordata; class Lepidosauria; order Squamata; family Sphaerodactylidae; genus Euleptes; species Euleptes europaea. Next base: position 8,564,817 of record NC_079313.1, read on the forward strand.
AGCCTCCGCCGCTCATGTGGAGGAGAGGGGAATCGAACCCGGTTCTCCAGATCAGAGTCCGCCGCTCCAAACCACCGCTTTTAACCACTACACCACGCTGGATAGGTGACTGGTACCCTGAAGTTCCATTTACAGCACTGCCCCTGTTGTTTGGGCACGGGGTCACCAGTACAAGTCACCAGCTCATGTGGAGGAGTGGGGGATCAAACCCGGTTCTCCCGATCAGAGTCCATCGCTTCAAATCAATGCTCTTAACCACTACACCATGCTGGCTCCTGCACTGCACTACCTGTGTGTGGGTGTGGGGGGGTCACTGGCTTTCATTCACAGCTCTTACGACTCTCAACCCACCTCCACACCCCCGTTGCCTCCCTCCTTGGTACCAAGTCCCTCTCGCCACCACCTGCAACTACAGATCTAATGCAGGCCACAAGTCCTGATCTTTCAAAACTGTCCAAGACCTCAGCAACACTCCTCATGCTTTGGGGACGGCCCTTCTCTGGCAAACAAAACTTTCGGCACCCCCTGCCCTCCTTCTACGCCACGAGCATTCACAGATGCGGAGCCCAGCTCTGGTCTCTCTCCAAGCTGCTTGGCATAGATGGTACTCATCACAAAGGACAGAAAGGATGAGAAAGAGGGAAGTGCCTAAACATTAGACAGCAGAAAATGGGCTCTGAAAATGCAAAAGGGGGCTTACTTCAGCAAGGCTAAGAAGGCAGCTGGTTCCACGTCCGGCAGCTCTATCTCCGTAGACGTCGTCGCCATGCCTCCATTGAACATGGCATCGAAGACGGCACTGCCCACGGCCAGCACAAACCTGGCATTTGGAAACAAAATGCAATGAGTGTCCCGGCCTTCACTTTACCCCGCTTTAGGGCCACCGTCATCTGTTCCCACCTGGATTGCTTCCTCCCCTCCCAATACAAGGATTGCAATAACTGTTCTTCACAGGGCAATACTCTGACAGATGTTGCCATAACCTTTCAGCCTCCGCCACACTGGCTCTACCCCTCGGTCGAGACAGACTGCAGCATCAGATAATGATAATTCTCATGTATGCTGTCAATATATACGACACATTTTCAAAGACGTATTAATTGCTTAAATTGGACTAATTTTGCTACTATATACATTATAATGTGAATGACAATACCCTGCTGAGGAGTTCACTGTTCTCAGTGTCGATATTCAAATATAGAATCATAGTGTTGCAAGGGACCACTAGGGTCATCTAGTCCAACCCCCTGCACAATGCAGGAAATTCACAACTACCTCCCCCCCACACCCCCAGTGACCCTTACTCGGTGCCCAGAAGATGGCCAAGATGCCCTCCCTCTCATCATCTGCCTGAGGTCATAGAGTCAGCATTGCTGATAGATGGCTGACTAGCCTCTTCTTAAAAACCTCCAGGGAAGGAGAGCTCACCACCTCCCAAATAAGCCTGTTGCACTGTGGAACCGCTCTGTCAGGAAGTTCTTCCTAATGTCTAGACGGAAACTCTTTAGATTTAATTTCGACCCGTTGGTTCTGGTCCGACCTTCTGGGGCAACAGAAAACAACTCAGCATCCTCCTCTATATGGCAGCCCTTGTGCTACGATGGCAGCTGCTGCCAAAGCAACACTTTTAAACATCTCCAGAGCCAATTAAAAGCCTTGCTGGGTAAAAGACTCGCCTGGCTCCACCCACTTTCTAAAAGCACTTGGTGGGCGCCAGAAAAAGTGTAAGTGGGCGCCATGGTGCCCATAGGCTGTTTAGCTTGGAAAAAAAGCGGTTAAGGGGAGACATGATGGAGGTCTATAAAATTATGCATGGTTTGGAAAAGTGGAAGCTTTTCTCCCTCTCTTATAACACCAGAACGCGGGGTAATCTGCTGAAGCTGGAGGGTGAGAGATTCAAAACAGAGAAACGGAAGTATTTCTTCACACAACGCATAGTTAAATTGTGGAACTCCCTGCCCCAGGATGTGGTGATGGCTGCCAACTTGGAAGGCTTGAAGAGGGGAGTGGGCATGTTCATGGAGAAGAGGGGTATTCATGGCTACTAGTTAAAACGGATACTAGTCATGAAGCATCCCTATTCTCTCCAGGATCAGAGGAGCAGGCCTATTATGTGAGGTGCTGCGTAACACAGGCAGGGCAATGCTGCTGCAGTCGTCTTGTTTGTGGCTTCCTAGAGGCACCTGGTTGGCCATTGTGTGAACAGACTGCTGGACTTGACGGGCCTTGGTCTGATCCAGCATGGCTTTCCTTATGTTCTCATGTTGGGGACCCCGGCTATAGGTCCTTTATAAAAGAAGGGTGGAATTTGGCTTCCCCAGGGGGCATTTCAACCCAAACGGAAGCAAACCTAACTCACACAAATGCATATCTAGTACATATATTTCTTCCTTGTCTGAGTTTCTCACCTACACAAAACCGGGTAGATAATTTTTTTACAATTTTTATACTAAAAAAAAGACATTTATTTAAAATCAGACTTCTAGAAAATTCAAGTTGTTAAAACCTACACTTTTAACTCTCTTAAAACCAAACCTATGGTCTTCCAGCTGGCAAAGCATGAAAGCTTTTTTAAAAAAAAATAACTTGGAGGAAAAATGTGCGTGCTTTTCAAGCATTATAAATTACTGCCTTTATTATTGTGCAAGTTATGACTGTTGAGAATCTGTCAACCAAACTGTTAAGGGTATTTACTTTCCCATTTATGGAGAAGCAATGTTTTGGTACAATAACTACCAGTTCTGTCCTGTAAAGGTACTTGCAGCACCATCCAACGCATATTAACACATAAGTAAATTTCACTGGGTCCAGTAGGTACTTATAATTCATGTTGAACACATGAAGCTGCCTTCTACTGAACCAGACCCTTGGTTCATCAAAGTCAGTATTGTCTACTCAGACCAGCAGCAGCTCTCCAGGGTCTCAGGCAGAGGTCTTTCACATCATCTACCTGCCTAGTCCCTTGAACTGGAGATGCTGGGGATTGAACCAGGGACCTTCTGAATGCCAAGCAGATGCTCTACCACTGAGCCACAGCCCCTCCCCAAGAAGAACACATGAACACAAGAAGCTGCTTGATACTGAATCAGACCCTCGGTCCATCAGAGTCAGTATTGTCTACTCGAACTGGCAGCGGCTCTCCAAGGTCTCAGACAGAGGTCTTTCACATCACCTACTTGCCTAGTCCCTTGAACTGCAGATGCTGGGGATTGAACCGGGGACCTTCTGCATGCCAAGCAGTTGCTCTACCACTGAGCCACAGCCCCTCTCCATGGCTCTCCAGGGTCTCAGGCAGAGATCTTTCACATCACCTACTTTCCTGGTCCCTTTAACTGGAAATGCTGGGGATTGAACTGGGGACCTTCTGCATGCCAAGCAGATGCTCTACCACTGAGCCACAGCCCCTCCCTGTTGGGAGGTCTTCCTACCAAGTACCAGGTTTAGGATTGAAGCCTAATTCTTCAAGTAAGTGATCTTGCCAAACAGCCAAATCAAAACCCGTAATTTCCAAAGCTGGAGAAACCAGCAAGACCCTTAATTTCACCATTGCTCCCCTACACTCATTCTATAGCTCGATTCGAGTCCAGTAGCACCTTAGACACCTTCAAGATTTTTGGGGTATGAGCTTAATACCCAGGGATACCAAGTTCATATCCCAAAAATCTTGGTCCCCAAAAGGTCAGGAATCAACATGAAATTATGGGCTAATATTGATACAAGTGATTATGTGAATAATATATAATGAATTTAATACAAACACAAAATTAATATAAACAACTTGTAGGTAGCCCTGTTCAACCCTTTATGTATCTATGTTAAACATGCCAAATAAACATAAAAACCCAAAATTACAACAGTGTGACAACATACCCAAGCAATATCACAGCTCAGACCGTTCCCGTTTCGGCTGTGAAGCCTTCTTCAGTGGCCCGAATAATATAATTCTGTGCCATTTTGAAAGTGCGTGAATGTATAAGAAAATTGCAATCCTTAGACTGAGTAAGCTGACATTTGAAAATGGTAAATTCTAAAATTTGTTTATGTATATTTCATCCAGAGTTGCCTTTATAATCTTAGGCTCCTATAAAAGTATTCCTTTCATAGTCTCTAAGGTGCTACTAGGAGCCCCATGGCGCAGAGTGGTAAGCTGCAGTACTGCAGTCCAAGCTCTGCTCATGACCTGAGTTCGATCCCGACGGAAGTCGGTTTCAAGTAGCCAGCTCAAGGTCGACTCAGCCTTCCATCCTTCCGAGGTCGGTCAAATGAGTCCCCAGCTTGCTGGGGGTACAGGGAAGATGTCTGGGGAAGGCACTGTCAAACCACCCCGCAAACAAAGTCTGCCTAGGAAATGTCGGGATGTGACGACACCCCATGGGTCAGGAATGACCTGGTGCTTGCACAGGGGACCTTTACCTTTAAGGTGCTACTGGACCCGAATTTAGCTGTTCTACTGCAGACCAGCACAGCTACCCTCTGAAGGCAATACTCATTCTATAGGGCAGCTCCAGCTACATAGCCAGAGATTCTGAGTTAAGCAAACTCTTTAACTGCAAACCAAAATGGTTTGATTTGCTACAGCAACCAATCAGGGTGACTTTCGTTCAGGAAATATACAGAATGAGATGCAGAAATCAGTCCACGCTAGTCACAAAGTCAGCCTAATGGACAATCTCTATCCTGACCATTTAAGAAGAAGAAGAGTTGGTTTTTATACGCCAACTTTCTCTACCACTTAAGGGAGACTCAAACCAGCTTACAATCACCTTCCCTTCCCCTCCCCACAGCAGGCACCCTGTGAGGTAGGTGGAGCTGAGAGTTTGGCGAGAACTGTGACTAGCCCAAGGTCACCCAGCTGGCTTCATGTGTAAGAGTGGGGAAACCAACCCAGTTCACCAGATTAGCCTCTGCCGCTCATGTGGAGGAGTGGGGAATCAAACCCGGTTCAACGGATCAGAGCCCGCCGCTCCAAATTACCGCTCTTAACCACTACACCACACTGGCTCTCCTTTATAGCCTCTCTTTCTCACTTTCCTTTTTTAAAAATTTTATTTCCTTTATAGCCTGTCTTCCTCGCTAAGAATCAAGGCAGATTACAAAATATAGAAAACAATTGAACGGCAGAAGATACCCAGTAAACCAGGGGTCCCCAACCAGGGTGCCTACCAACACCTCACCCAGTGCCCACCAAGTGTGTCTAGAAAGTGGGTGGGGCCAGGCGGAGCTCTTGCCCAGCAGGGCTTCTGACTGCCTCCTGGAGATCTGATTGACGGCACAGATCCAATAACTTTGTTCAGTGGAAACTGCCAGTGTTGGTTTACAACCCATTCCTGACTTCTGAGGACAAAAGTCCTCAGGAGGCCAAGAAGGGGATGCGCTGGCGTTGGGGGGCCCCGTGCGGGTGCCCGGGCTACTTATGCTGTTGCGAGTGGCCCGGACGCTGGCTGGAAGGTCCAGAGGCCGGTCTCCCAGTGCTGCCCTGGCAGCACCGCCCCGAGACGCCGTCTGGGCCTTCTGCCAGTGTCCCACTGGTGTAAAGGCCCGCGCCAGCGTTCTGGGGGGCATTCCAGGGGCATTCCGGGGGAGCTGCCTGTAGGCAGCCTCCTGTCCCCTTTTGCCCCGGGTACTCCACCAGGATGAACAGTGAGGCAGCCTCGCTGTTTTCAATGGGGGGGAAAACCCCATTATAAAACAGAATGCCTTTAAGGGGCTTTTTTTTTTTAGCTTTCAGCCGCGGACAGCTCAGGAATGGGCTGCAATTCTCTCACTGCTCTTTCCCAGTGTATTTTAAGAATTACTCTTCCTGCCCTTGGGCTTCCTCTGAGTGGTTGTGCCCCACCTTCTGCGTTAGCCATTTTATGGTTGCGTCCACCACCCTGTGTCAGAATTATAAAGGTGCCCACAAGCTGAAAAAGGGAGGGACACCTGAGATAAACAATGCAACAGGATTTGAACTGGTCACCCACCACGCAGCCAACCCCAACCCCAAAGTCCAGAATTTCCACTCACTCAGCTCCACACAGACTGAACAGTGCCGTTCGGAGATCTCGGTCAGAGAAAATACATCCGAGCAAGGCAAATAACGCAACCGAGGAAGCCAAATTTAGCTCAGGAAGGTCTACCCCGTGACCTGGCGGCAACTCTCCTGGGATATCCTGCTTATGCCCAGGACCACCTCCCCACCCCCAATCAGGCATCCCTCCAGCCCCTCTCTGTTCTAACCACCCCCTCCATCATGGCCTCCCCCCATCTCCCCACGACACCCAGGAACCCCCAGCCTCCCATCAGGCATCCCTGCAGCCCCTCTTTTCGCTAACCACCCCCTCCATCATGGCCTTCCCCCCCATCTCTCCACAACACCCAGGACCCCTCCCCAGCCCCTATCAGGCATTCCTCCATCCTCCCTCTTTGCTAAACACCCCCTCCATCCTCCTCCTTTTCCATCATGACCCCCCTATCTCCCAGGACCCTCCAGCTCTCAATCAGGTATCCCTTGCCGCCCCTCCACCCCTCTTTTTGCTAACCACCCCCTCCATCATGGCCTTCCCCCCCATCTCCCCAAAACACCCTGGACCCCCCTCCCCACACAGCCCCCAATCAGGCATCTCTCCAGCCCCTCTCTTCGCTAACCACCCCCTCCATCATCAGCATCCTCCTCCTCCATCATGGCTTCCCCCCACCTCCCCGCAACAACTAGGAACCCCCCCCCCAGCCCCCTATCAGGCATCCCTCCAGCCCCTCTCCATCCTCATCTTCCTGCCCCCCTTCTCCCAAATAACCAGCGCTGCCCCCCCCCGTCAGCCCCTCACCGGTGGGCGGGGATGCGCTGGGCGCCGGCGCGGCCTTTGCCCACCAAGAAATGGACGTCGCTGAGCACCTCGTTGTTGAAGAGGAAGGCGAAGCGCTCCTGCACCGTGGGCTTGGTGGCCTGCCAGTTGTACACCGGCTCGCGGCCCGGCAGCGACGAGGAGCCCGCCGAGGCGGCGGCCGAGGCCGAGGCGGCGGCGGCGGCGGCGGCGGCCGAGGCGGGGAGGAGGGCCGGGCCTGCCGCGCCGGAGGGGGCCGAGGCCGGGTTGGCTGACACCCCCGACGCCGACTGCGGGTTCCCTCCGCCGCCGCCGCTGCCGTGGTTGTGCGTGGGCCCCGGCGAGGCCTGCGGGAGAAGCGGCGGCGGCGGCGGCCCGCTGTTGGAGCAGGCGGCAGGAGGCGGCGGCGGCGGCGGCCCGTTGCTGGGCGGCGGCGGCGGCGAGGAGGCCAGGCCGCTGCCGCCGACGGGCCCGGCTCCGGCCGCCATCTTGAGCGCCGCCTCCTCCTCCGCCTCCTCCTCAGGAGGGGCGGCCGGCTGCGGAGGGGGGCGGCGGCGGCGGCGGGCGGCGGGGCCTAGCGGCGGCGGCAGCAACAGCAGCAGCAGCGCCGGGCGAGGCGGCGGCGGCGGCTGAGGGGCGGCCGGGCGGCAGCAGCGGCCGCGGCCCATGAGGCGGGGAGAGGCGAGGCGAGGCGAAGCCGCGGGGCGGCCTCCTCCGCGCCCTTCTCGTCAGGGGCGGCAAGGGGGCCTCGCCCGGCGCCGGCACGAGAGCGCCGGGATATCGGGGGGGGGGGGAGAGAGGCGGCTGGCAAAATAGCGATTATCACTGTGAGGAGGAGGCTTTCTTAATAGGAAAGACACGTTTAGGAGCTTCTATGTTGTTGTTGTTGTTATCACTATGAGGAGGCTTTCTTAAGAACATAAGAAAGGCCCTGCTGGATCAGACCCAGGCCCATCAAGTCCAGCAGGCTGTTCACCCAGCGGCCAACCTGGTGCCTCTAGGAAGCCCACAAGCAAGACCATTGCAGCAGCACCATCCTGCCTGTGCTCCACAGCACCTAATATAATGGGCATGCTCCTCTGTTACTAGAGAGAATAGGTATGCAGCATGACTACTATCCATTCTAACTAATAGCCATGAATACCCCTTTCCTCCATGAATATATCCCCTCTTCAAGCCTTCCAAGTTGGCAGCCATCACCACATCCTGGGGCAGGGAGTTCCCCAATTTAACTATGCGTTGTGTGAAGAAATACTTCCTTTCCTCTGTTTTGAATCTCTCACCTTCCAGCTTCAGCAGAAGACCCCGCGTTCCGGTATTACGAGAGAGGGAGAAAAACTTCTCCCTGTCCACTCTCTCCAAACCATTTTATAGATCTCTTATCATGTCTCCCCTCAGCCACCTTCTTTCCAAGCTAAACAGCCCTAAGCGTCCTAACCGCTCCCCATAGGACAGTTGCTCTAGTCCCCTAATCATTTTGGTTGCTCTTTTCTGCACCTTCTCAAGCTCTGTAATATCCTTTTTTAGGCGCGGTGACCAGAACTGCACACAGTATTCCAAGTGTGGTCTCACCATAGATTTGTACAAGGGCAGTATGATATCAGCAGTTTTATTCTCTATTCCTCGTCTAATTATGGCCAGCATGGAATTTGCCTTTTTTACAGCAGCCACACACTGGGTTGACATCTTCATTGAGCTATCCACTACCACCCCAAGATCCCTTTCTTGGTCTGTCGCTGCCAGCACAGATCCCACCAGTGTATATGTGAAGTTGGGATTTTTTGCCCCAATATGCATCACTTTACATTTACTCACATTGAATCTCATTTGCCATTTTAATGCCCATTCTTCCAGTATGCAGAAATCCTTCTGGAGCTCTTCACAGTCTGATTTTGTTTTAACCACCCTAAATAATTTGGTGTCATCTGCAAATTTGGCTACTTCACTGTTTAACCCCAACTCCAGGTCATTGATGAACAGGTTGAAAAGCACCGGTCCCAACACAGATCCCTGAGGCACCCCACTGCTCACATCCCGCCATTGTGAGAACTGACCATTGATTCCTACTCTCTGCTTCCTATTTTTCAGCCAGCTCTCCATCCATAAGAGGACTTGTCCTCTTATCCCGTGACTATGAAGTTTGCTTAGCAGTCTTTGGTGGGGGACTTTGTCAAAAGCTTTTTGGAAATCCAAATACACAATATCCACAGGCTCATTCCTGTCCACATGCTTATTGACGCTTTCAAAAAACTCTAATAGGTTAGTTAGTGAGACAGGACCTACCCTTACAGAAGCCATGTTGGGTTTTGTCCAGCAGACCTTGCCCTTCTATATGCTTGACAATTCTATCTTTAATAATGCTTTCCACTAATTTACCCGGAACAGACGTTAAGCTAACTGGCCTGTAATTTCCTGGGTCCCCCCTGGAACCTTTTTTATAATATTTTCTTAATAAGAAAGACACGTTTAGGAGGTTTTGTATTATTATTATTATTATTATTACTATGAGGAGGAGGCTTTCTTAATAGGAAAGACACATTTAGGAGCTTTTGTATTATTATTATTATCATCATTATGAGGAGGAGGCTTTCTTAATAGGAAAGACACATTTAGGAGCTTTTGTATTATTATTATCACTATGAGGAGGAGGCTTTCTTAATAGGAAAGACATTTAGGAGCTTTTGTATTACTATTATTATTACTATTATTATCATCATCACTATTAGGAGAAGGCTTTCTTAATAGGAAAGACATTTAGGAGCTTTTGCATTATTATTATTACTAAGAGGAGGAGGCTTTCTTAATAGGAAAGGCACATTTAGGAGCTTTTGCATTATTATTATTATTACTGCTATTATTACTATGAGGAGGAGGCTTTCTTAATAGGAAAGACACATTTAGGAGCTTGTATTATCATCATCATCATCATAACTATGAGGAGGAGGCTTTCTTAATAGGAAAGACACATTTAGGATATTTTGTATTATTATTATTATCATCATCACTATGAGGAGGAGGCTTTCTTAATAGGAAAGACACATTTAGGAGCTTTTATATTATCATTATCACTATGAGGAGGAGGCTTTCTTAATAGGAAAGACATTTAGGAGCTTTTGTATTATCACTATGAGGAGGAGGCTTTCTTAATAGAAAAGACACATTTAGGAGCTTTTGTATGATTATTATTATTTTAAAGACACGTTTGGGGACTGCCTCGTTCGTGTGAACAGGGTTGACACTGCGCGAGGTAGAGACAAACCCGAAAAGGAAGACATTTATAAGGGCGCTTTCACACATCCTGAATAATGCGCTTTCAGCGCACTTTGCAGCTGCACACACGGGAGGTTTTGCCTTGGATTTGCCCTTCTAGATGCACATTTCCCCACTCTGCATGGGGGCTTATTGTTGAGTTTTGAGAATCTGGATGGGGAGAATGTGCATCTAGACGGGCAAATTCAAGGCAAAACCTCCCGTGCGTATGTGGGCAGAAACTCATGGGGAGGTTTTGCCTTGGATTTGTCCCTGTCTAGATGCACATTTTCCCCATCCGAATTCTTAAAACTCAACAATAAGCCCCCATGCAGAGTTCTGAGAATTCGGATAGGGAAAATGTGCATCTAGACGGGCAAATCCAAGGCAAAACCTCCCATGCGTAAATGGCCTTGATTTTACTGTGGGCAAAAACACATGGGGAGGTTTTGACTTGGATTTGCCGCTCTCTATATGCACATTTCCCCCATCTGAATCCTCAAAACTCTGCATGGGGGCTTATTCTTGAGTTCTGAGAATTTGGCTTGGAGAAATCCAAGGCAAAACCTCCCATGCGTTTTCGCCCATTGTGAAATGGCAAGCTCCACTTGCAAATGATAGTTAAAGTGCATTGAAAGTGCATTATTCAGGATGTGTGAAATGGCTCTTTTTAAATAGACCACGACAGGTAATGCCCTGTTAGTCTGCAGCAGTAGAAAAGCGCAAGAGTCCAGTAGTGCCTTAAAGACTGACAAAATTTATGGCAGGGTATGAGCTTTCATGAGTCAGGTATCTGAAGAAGTGAGCTGTAACTCACAAAAGCTCATTATGTATAATATATGTTATATATTATAATATATTATTATATATAAGGGAATATTAGATGAAAAGGGCAAGAGTCCAGTAGCACCTGAAAGGCTAACAAAGTTTCTGGCAGTGTATGAGTTTTCATGACCCATGGCACACTTATTTATTTTATTTTATTCAATTTATACCGCGCCTTTTCCCAACCAAGCTAGAATGTATCTAGCTGTATCTGAAGGAGTGAGCTGTGACTTATGAAAGGTCATTATGTGTAATATATGTTATATATTATAATATATTATTATATGTAATATTAGATGAAAAGGGCAGACTAACAAAATTTCTGGAAGGTATGAAATTTCGTGAATCACAGTTATCTGAAGAAGTGAGCTGTGACTCACGAAAGCTCATTATGTATAATATATGTTGTATATTATAATATATTATTATGTATAATATAGTATTAGATGAAAAGGGCAAGAGTCCAGTAGAGAACAGGTAGCAACTCTTTAATTACACTTATATTCGATACAAATGAAAACAGAAGTATCCCTTTTTCTGTTTGTAGTTCTATATTTTTTTTTCCGCTTTACTGTAATTTTGTTTCTAATAAATTTAATAAAATTCTAAATTAATTTTTAAAAAGGAAAACATGACCGAAGAAGGCTGAAAATCACACTATACTGGGCAGGTTGTTACCTAGTGACTTGTACAGACAAATGCCTCAGTATGAGTCTTCTTACCAAGGTGTAACAAAAAATACTTAGCATTTGTACAGCATTTTTGAGCATTCAGAGTCCTTCATACTCATTATCTTGTAATTCTTCCAACAGCCCTGTAAGATAGGTGAGTACTGTTACCCACTGTAGCAAATCGAGGGGCTGCGTCCGATAGAGGAGAGCTTACCTGAAGTGACCAAATGAATTTGTGGCAGAGGTTGGATTCAGACCAGTGACCTGCTGTTTTGCAATTTAGTCTGAGCTGCTATGCAGCACTAGCTCTCTGTGGATATACTATCATTAAAGCATATTTATTGATTAACATGTGTCCATAGCAAAGCATAGCATTCAGCAATCACCACTCCCCGAGCTACCACAATACGTAGCCACCCAAGCTGCTTCTGTCCATGTTTCCTAATTTGTGCATAAGATAGAAACCTGAGCAGGTGTTGCAAGCCAAAACCAGGAGGGCAGTCTTGGGCACCGAACATCCTGTCAAGATAGCCACTTCCATTGTAAGGGCTTGGGACAGCTTGCTTCCAGGAGGCAGAGTGCAAAGCCGTATTGAAGAGGAAAAGTTGTTTTTTATATCTCACCTTTTCTCTGCCTTGTAAGGAACCTCAAATTGGCTTACAGTCACCTTCCCCTCCCCACAACAGACACCTTGTGAGGTAGGTGGGGCTAAGAGAGTTCAGAGAGAACTGTGACTAGCCCGAGGTTCCCCCAGCAGGCTTCATGTAAAGGAGTAGGGAATCAAACCTGGTTCTCCAGATTAGAGCCCGCCACTCATGTGGAGGAGTGGGGAATCAAACCCGGTTCTCCAGATTAGAGTTGCTCATGTGGAGTGGGGAATCAAACCCAGTTCTCCAGATTAGAGTCCACTGTTCATGTGGAAGAATGGGGAATCAAACCCGGTTCTTCACATTAGAGTCCGCCGCTCTTAACCACCACACCCATGTGTTTTACAAACATAATTTCCCAGTTATCCGGGCTGTGTAACCGTGGTCTTGGAATTTTCTTTCCTGACGTTTCGCCAGCAACTGTGGCAGGCATCTTCAGAGTAGTAACACTGAAGGACAGTGTCCTTCAGTGTTACTACTCTGAAGATGCCTGCCACAGTTGCTGGCGAAACGTCAGGAAAGAAAATTCCAAGACCACGGTTACACAGCCCGGATAACCTACAAGAACCAATAAACTCTGACCGTGAAAGCCTTCGACAATATAATTTCCCAGATTTGCAAAATTATGGTAAACATTGGACCAGTCCTCCTTTATCCACCCTTCCCCTTAACATGCGTAATGGCTGAGAAAGTGTTTTGGCTTTGCCACCCCTATTACTAGTGGCCAGGATTGCAAATCCAGCACGATATCTAACCTCTTGATACTAATGGGTTTAGACAGGAATGTCTCTGCCAAGGATCGCACTGTTAATTGGAGGCGTTCTGTAATCTAGGTGAATGCACTGTATGTTCAGATGTGGCAGTTAAGGTTGAGATGTAGATAAATGATCTGCAAACATTTGGTCAGCAAAAATAGCTCACATTCCTCTTCCTCCGTGTGCGTGCTTCAGGCCAACATCCCTAGAACGGTAAAAAATGGATTCTGAATCCCACTGTACTGATGACTTTGTGTGTTGCGATGTACAGTCTTGTTGACAGCCTTGCTCAGATCTTGCAAATTGAGGGCTGTGGCTTCCTTTCTTGAGTCCATCCATCTCCTGTTGGGTCTTCCTCTTTTCCTGCTGCCCTCAACTTTTCATAGCATGATTGTCTTTTCCAGTGACTCTTGTCTTCTCATAATGTGACCAAAATACGAAAGCCTCAGTTTAGTCATTTTAGCTTCTAGGAAAAGTTGAAGGCAGCAGGAAAAGAGGAAGACCCAACAAGAGATGGAGGGACTCAATAAAGGAAACCACAGCCCTCAATCTGCAAGATCTGAGCAAGGCTGTCAAAGATAGGACATTTTGGAGGACTTTAATTCATGGGGTTGCCATGAGTCGGAACCGACTTGACGGCACTTAAAACACATACACACAAACATTAAGACAAAACCATTCAAAGATGTATAAACAAAAACTCCAAAGACAAAACCATTCAAATATGTATAAACAAAAACTCCAATCCACAAACCCCACCAAAACTCAATACCCATAAGAACATTTCCCTCTCCAAATAAATGGCAGGTTACAACCAGCTATCTGCAGTGTTGGCCAGTTCCAGTAGCCAGAGCTATAGCTAGCTGATTCCTGTTAGTGACACTAGTTAGTGTATTTATTTAAGAAATTTCCACCCTGCCCTTCTGCTATAATGGCAGCCAGGGCAGCTTGCCAAATTAAGAGTATTAAAAAAATAAGTATTTTAACAGCTGCAGCAACAAAATGCAGCCATTATAAAAGCAGCTCAGAAATGTAAAAGCCAAACAAGCGTGAATAAAAACCATTTTAAAAGTGAACAGCTGTAAAGCCCCATGAAATAAAAGATGAAATACCTGACAATTATAAGTAAATCCATCTAGACGTAAAACAGTATATGAGGAAGGACAAAGTCAAGCATTAAAGCACAAAGTGGTTTGTTTCAATCTACCTTTGCAACCAGCATGCAATTAAGGCAATATAAACTTGGGGTAAATGTTAAATCTTTATGGGCCGTGTAAATATTTCTCTCCCACCCCATGTAAGGATCCCTGCAAGTTAAACAGAAGTAGTATTATGGCAAAGGGAGAAAAGTTTTGATGAGGTATGTTTGGGAGAGGGGTTTATTGTAATGGTTTTATCATGTGTTTTTCCACATGTGTTTTAAACTGTTAGCTACCTTGGCGGCCCTTGTAAGAGCAGAAAGATGGGATAATTTTTTTGTAAATAAAATAAGTAAACAACATCTCTTCCAGCCCCTCTGCCATCGCATTGAGAGGCTACAAGCCTCACTATCCGGAACACATGTTCTGTGAACAATGACAACGTCATGGGACTGTCCAAATTGAAAAAGCTCATGCGAAATAGGATACCATACCGGAAACCTATCTTTTCGGCACCCCTGGACTTTCTTGAACCAAATGGTTTTCTTGATATTGACCTTCATTCAGTCTTGAAGTTGTATATGTACTTTTTATCACCATTACATATGTTTTTGTGCTCACATTATATGGACTACAGTGAGAGGCTACAAGCCTCACTATCCGGAACACATGTTCTGTGAACAATGACAACGTCATGGGACTGTCCAAATTGAAAAAGCTCATGCGAAATAGGATACCATACCGGAAACCTATCTTTTCGGCACCCCTGGACTTTCTTGAACCAAATGGTTTTCTTGATATTGACCTTCATTCAGTCTTGAAGTTGTATATGTACTTTTTATCACCATTACATATGTTTTTGTGCTCACATTATATGGACTACTTGTTTAAGCCATAACAGTTTCGTGCTGGTTTTGCCATAAGTGCCTGCTCTTTGTTGTCTCTCACTTTAGGGCACTAGACTAATACCATATATGCTCGCGTATAAGCCGAGTTTTTCAGCCCAAAAAAAGGGCTGAAAAACCGAACTCGGCTTATATGCGGGTCAATACGGTAGAGGAGGGAGGGGGGAACTTATCGCCGCCGGGCCCGCGCGCCTTTCCCCGGCCGGAAGCGGCCTGCAGGGGCCTCCTGCAGGCCCAGGAAAGCCGCGCCACCGCCGCCGATTCGCCGCCTCTCCCGGTGAGTAGGGGGTTCAGGGGCTCTTCCCCCTCCCCCCCTTGGATGGCACTGGGGTCGGGGTGGGTCGGGAGGGCCTGGGAGGCCGGCGGGAGGGCGACCTGGGGCAGGGGCGAGATCATCCCTGCGCTCTAAAATGGCGGCCGCCATTTTACAGCGCAGCATTACTAGTAAAGGGAATTTCTTATTGACCCTCGGCTTATACGCGGGTCAATAAGAAATTCCCTTTTCTGGCCTCAAATTTGGGGGGTCAGCTTATACTCGGGTCGGCTTATACCCGAGTATATATGGGTAGTTTGATTTCCAAACCTCCAGGTAATAGCAGAAGATCTCCTGCTATTACAACTGATCTCCAGCCGATAGAGCAGGGGTGGGGAACGTCAGGCCCGGGGGCCATTTAAGGCCCGCGAAATCATTTGGTCTGGCCCTTCGTTGGTCCTGGCAGATCTCTAGCTCAGAAGGATCTAAGACTGGTGATCTGCCCCCTCCAGTGGTCAGGAATAGCCTCTATTCAAGGTGGATGTGAGTTTGTTTTGCCGAGAAAAGGAACCTTTCCCCCCCTTGCAGAAGAGTCGTTAGCTATGGAGCTGCTAGGACCGCCCAAAAAACTGTTAACCCTTTCCCACCCAGGCCGTGGAGAAACGTATTCCCTCTGTACTACAAGAGGGCTGTGGGCAGAAGTGGCAACAATGGAGGGGTTAAAGGGGGCAGGGCCAGAATGCGCAGGGGGGGGTGAGTTCCTAGCCAGTGTGTCCTCATTTCATCCCTGCAGGTGGAGGTAGCAGGAGCCGACTTTAGAATCCGGCCCTGACCATGCAGAGCAGGAGCAACTCCGGCATGTGGCTGGATGGTTACGCCTGGTTGGTGCAACAGACCATCCTGTGCCACCTGGTCGGCGAGTGTGCCACCGGTTGGATGCCTGCCTGCTTGCCTGCACGGGTGTGGGGGTGTCATCTGGGGCAGCTGCCTGCTTGGGGCTTGGTCGGCTTAATTTTTAAGCTGATAATTTTGTATGGCCCGCGAATGATGTTTTAAATATCCAAATGGCCCTTGGTGGAAAAAAGGTTCCCCACCCCTGCGATAGAGATCAGTTCACCTGGAGAAAATGGCCACTTTGGCCATTGGACTCGATGGCATTTAAGTCCCTCCCCTCCCAAGCCTTGCCTTCCTCAGGCTCCGCCCCAAAAATGTCCCGCCGATAGCAAAGAGGGACCTGGCAACCCTACAGCTGGGTGACCTTGCGCCAGTCACAGTTCTTTCTGAACTCAGCCCCACCTGCCTCACAAGGTGTCTGTTGTGGGGAGAGGAAAGGAAGGCAATTGTAAGCCAGTTTGATTCTCCTTGAAAGGTAGAGAAAGTCGGCATATAAAAACCACCTCTTCTTCTTCAACTTTGCTGTAACTCTTAACACTATGCACTCCTTTGCATCTGATGATGTCATGAAAGCTTATGGCTGGAATAAGTTGTGTTTTTCTTTAAGGTGCCGCTGGCACCTTTTGTTTTGCTGCATCAGGCTAACGCGATCACCACCAGGATCACTGCACTTTGCAATGGTTTGCACTGGCTCTCGCCGCTCTTTGTTCGGATGATTTTGCCCATTCTGTTTATAAAATAACATCTCTGGCTTCTCCAAACACCCCCCAAATTGCCAAGGGTTCTGGCTCCTGCTCACAGAGAGTTTCCAAAAATAAAGGGTTTGTTTTGTTTATTTGTACTGCGCATCCACCCTTACAGAAAGTTCTAGATCAGGGGTGTTGAACTCATTTGTTACAAGGGACGGATATGACATAAATGTCGCTTTGTCGGGCCGGGCCATGCCTTGCCAGCCCAGATCGGGACAGTGGGGGGGGTGGCTGCCTTGGCTTGCTTGCGGGCCGGATAAGTAGGGTTGCCAACCACCAGGTAGTAGCTGGAGATCTCCTGCTAATACAACTGATCTCCAGCCGATAGAGATCAGTTCACCTGGAGAAAATGACCACTTTGGCAATTGGACTCTATGGCATTGAAGTTCCTCCCCAAACCCCATCCTCCACAGGCTCCGCCCCAAAAAAGGTCCCATCGGTGGCAAAGAGGGACCTTGCAACCCTACGGATAAGAGCTCTCAAGGGGCTGAGATCCAGCCCCTTGGCTGTATGTTTGATACCCCTGTACTAGATGCCTTGAAAGCTTATCTAGCCTTGTGTAATATTTTGGGTCGTCCTAACACATTTTGATTTGGAAATTTAACTCCCCTCTCCTTTCTTTTAATTGGTTGCAATTCTTTCCTGGGAATGTGATTTTCTACTGAGATTATATTTTTCCGTGTTCCTGTATCAGTCGTATTATAATAATTTGTACTCTCTTGATTCGCCTAGGGTCGCCATGAGTCGAAAGCGACTTGACAGCACTTAACACACACACACACTCCCTTGATTAATAGGGTTGCCAACTTTCAGGTACTTAAGAACCAGATGTCTTACCCAGCCGTCCATACATACTAGGAAGGTACACTCCTTTAACTTCTGAATGAAGCTACAAGCACAAGGAAGAATTTACAGCTTGTAAAAGTATCTATGAAATGGGAATTTACCGGAAGCCCATTGCGCTATATTCTTGTTCCGTTGTTTATTGTTCCATGTATGGACTTTTATGATCTGTGAGCGTTTTAACGCCTTTGTATTTTCTAACGCTTTGCGTTCTTTATTTATTGTACTTTCGGGACCTTGTCCCTTTTTCTTATCAACTGCGGTTGTCCTTTTGAGGTCCTTGCCTCAGAATATATTTTCTATCAGCATAATCCAGTTGTGATATTTAATTGCCTTATTTTGGTGTGCTTTTACTTGTGCTTTGCGTTTTGAATCCAAACTTTCAGGTACTAGCTGGAGATCTCCTGCTAATTCAACTGAGCTCCAGCCGATAGAGATCAGTTCACCTGGAGAAAATGTCCGCTTTGGCAATTGGACTGTACGGCATTGAAGTCCCTCCCCTCCCCAAACCCTGCCCTCCTCAGGTTCCGCCCCCAAACCCCCCTGCCGGTGACAAAGAGGAACCTGGCAACCCTATTGATAAAACTGTATTTTGATTGTGTGCTAATTTTTTGTAAACTGCCTTTAGCATCTTTGAAGGAGGTGGATGATTCTTTTATTTATTTGATTGTTTGGGGAGTTTATGGGCAGCCTCTTCAAGGGGGTGCCGCAGTGGTAGTAGCAGTACAGGAGGAAGTCTAGAGGCCCGAGAAGCTATGAATTTGAATGGTGGAAGGGGCTTCTGAGACCAAATCAGCCTGGGTCATCGTTCCTCCTGAACTCTGCGTAATCTAAGACTTTCCCTGCCATTCTGCCAGTACAATGAGCCCTCTGTTTAATCCAGAGGTCGAGTCTCAAATCCTTCATGTAGCTCTTGCTGGGCTTAAGTGAAATCTCAGCAGCCCAAGTAAATTCTCAATACAAATTGTTGGCTCTGCTGTACCCAATACGTTGTCTTATTTGGCCTGCTGAGACACATTTGATGAACTACTGGGCAGGATTGTGACCCTCAAACAAATCAAATTACATGCAGCACTAGGGTTGCCGACCTCCAGGTGGTGGCTGGAGATCTCCTGGGATTACAACTAATCTCCAGGCAACAGAGATCAGTTCCCCTGGAGAAAATAGCTGCTTGGGAAGGTGGACTCTACGGCATTACACCCCATTGAAGTTCCTCCCCGTCCCTCCCCAGGCTCCACCCCCAAATTCTCCAGGTATTTCTTAATCTGGAGTTGGCAACCTTACGCAGCACCCACGTTGCCGTCCTGAATCCACGGATCTGCTTCCAGCAAAAAAGTCTCACTTTTAACAGGCTGTTGATGTGGTTTTCCATAGCTGCTATGTAGACGTGTTGTGTGGCAAAGGAAAAATGCAGCAACTGTTTGAAATACTCAGGATGAAGTTGAAGGGTTTGCTCCTAGAGACCCCAGCCACTGAGTCTGTGCAGCACATCTTGGAGCGGTGTTGAGGAGCATTAGAGGGAGTGGTTTTATTAGATATTAGGGATGAGGAAGGTGTTTATTATTTATTAGGGCATTGTGTCGACTGATTGGGTCTTCCTGTATGGGTCATATTTTAATCATTTGTATTCCCTTGATAAATAGGGGTGCCAGCCTTCAGATACTAGCTGGAGATCTCCTGCTATTACAACTGATCTCCAGCTGATAGAGATTAGTTCACCAGGGGAAAATGGCCGCTTTGGCAATTGGACTCTATGGCATTGAAGTCCCTCCCCTCCCCAAACCTCGCCCTCCTCAGGCTCCACCCCAAAACCTTCTGCTGGTGGAAAAGAGGGACATGGCAACCCTAATTATAGACTGTACACTTAAAACATCAATGAAGAGGCGTGTGTGTTCTTTTTTTAATGGGGAGGGGAATTATTGTGTGTGTGTGTTTAATTTAAAAGGTGCTGAAAGACCCTGCTATTTATAAATGAATTTCTCCGTCACTGTGCTACACTCAAGAGGAAGCTATCGGTGTGAAGGAGAATATTAATACAGTTAGAGGGGAATTATATTGTGGGCTGTGGCTCAGTGGTAGAGCCTCTGATTGGCATGCAGAAGGTCCCAGGTTCAATCCCCGGTATCTCCAGTTAAAGGGACTAGGCGAGCAGGTGATGGGAAAGACCTCTGCCTGAGGCCCTGGAGAGCCGCTGCTGGTCTGAGTAGACAATACTGACTTTGATGGACCAAGGGTCTGATTCGGTATAAGGCAGCTTCATGTGTGTTCATGTGTATGTGTAATTTAAAAAGACGAGTTTAGGTTGGCTGTATTTTGGGATCAAGAAAGGGGCTTTTTTCACTCATAAATAAAGCAACACTCTTCCAGTTTTACGAACTGAAAAAAAAGAAATCTGTCCAGCAGATTTCTGCTGACTTGACTTGCCATTGTAGGAGTCACCAAACAGGAGAGGCCACAAACAGACACTAGAGGCTGCTAAAGCCTAGGCTTTGAATAAGAACCATAAGCATCTAAGAAAAGCCCTGCTGGATTAGACCAAGGCCCATCAAGTCCGGCAGTCTGTTCACGCAGCGGCCAACCAGGTGCCTCTAGGAAGCCCACAAACAAGACGACTGCAGCAGCATTGTCCTGCCTGTGTTCCACAACACCTAATATCACAAGCATGCTCCTCTGATCCTGGAGAGAATAGGGATACATGATTAGGGATTAGGTTTGCACAAATCTTAAACAGTTTAGTTCTCAGGTGTGTCAGTCTTCAGTGTTCCACTGTTCTTTCTTCCTTCCTTCCTTCCTTCCTTCCTTCCTTCCTTCCTTCCTTCCTTCCTTCCTTCCTTCCTTTCTTTCTTTCTTTCTTTCTTTCTTTCTTTCTTTCTTTCTTTCTTTCTTTCTTTCTTTCTTTCTTTCTTTCTTTCTTTCTTTCTTTCTTTCTTTCTTTCTGCATTTGGGCTGATTTTTTTTTACAGAAGAGAGCAGAAGGAGATGAGGAACATTATTTTCCTTCTTCCCATTGTATCTGAGGAAGTGAGCTCTGACTAGGACAGCTCATATTGGAATAAACGTGAGTGTCCCTGGACTTCTCTCAGGCAAACCCAGTTCCTGGGATTCTACGGCGGTTAGTAGCCTGGATAGAAAGAACTACAATTCCCAGGAAGCCATAGGTGGTGGTAGGTGCCATGACATCATATCCCAAGGCATACAATTCCCAAGTTTCCATGGGGGGGGGCATAACTTGCATAGGACAACCCTTTCCCCGACTAGTACGCTTGCGCGCTGGCTGTCATTTCTTCCGCTCCTTTTCACTGGACGCAACCATTAGTAATAGCGTAGGGGGGGGGAGAAGAAGACAAAGTCACCCTTATTAATTGCCGATATCCAAAGAGTTTCATCCCTTTTTTTTTAATGGAGAAGAAGAATCAAGAGACGCATATAGGCGGGGAAGAGGCGGCCTGCAGATCCAGACTCTATACCTGCCCCCCGCCTCGGGTTAGTTTTGGTCCAGTCCGCCCAATAGTCGAGCAGCGTCCTGCCGGCAACTGCGCAGGCGCAGAAGGGGCCAAGGAACGCGTGAGGGTTCAGGTGAGTGGGGGAGGCAGGAAGCAGGGCGACTCGGTCCTGTTGCCATGGGGACGGGATGGGAGAGGGTAGGTGAGCTTTCTAGGGGCTGCTGCTGATTTGCATGGATGTCAGTTGTTCGTTTGTAGGGTTTATAATTTGCTAAATAGAGGAAGGGTGGGGGGGTTGGAAGAGTATCAGGTGACCTCCCGCTTTTCCTTTTTCTAAAAAGGGCAACGCGGGAGGAAAACCAGGTGGTACTAATTTGAATGTAATTGCTCACATGGTTGTCCTAGGGTTGCCAACTCCAGGTCGGGAAATTCCTGGAGAGGTGTGACCTCAGTAGGGTATAATGCCATAGAGACCGCCTTCCAAACCAGCCATTTCCTCCAGGGGAATTGATCTTTGTGATCTGGAGATCAGTTGTGATTCTGGGAGATCTCCAGCCCCCACCTGGAGGTTGGCAACCCTATTTGTCTAGTGACTCACATTTCCCACTCTAAAGTGCTGGAAACCCCTCCGAAAGAACCCTACTATAAAAACCACCTGAAAAAATTGTAAAAAAATAACTTGGAATATATTTATTGTTTGTTTGTTTATTATTTATTTATATCCCGTCTTTCTCCCCAATGGGGACCCAGAGCGACTTTCATTGTTTTGCTCTCCTCCGTTTTATCCTCACAGCAACCCTGTGAGGTAGGTTTGGCTGGGAGTGTGTGACTAGCCCCAGGTCACCCAGCAAGCTTCCGTGGCAGAGTGGGGACAAACCTGGGTTTCTCTGATCCTAGTCTAACCCGTTAACACAGTTGATATACAATCAATGTAAATGACCAATGATAGACCAGATGCGGTTCATCCTGAATAGGCCTTCCTCAGTGGTCATAAATAAAGTTATAAAAAACACACATCTGGAAATAAACCATATGAGATATTTTTTATCTAATCTTTTGGGTGACTTGATGTAAACTCTTAACCCAAACCGCGGGTCTTGTCACATGGACAGCTGGTCACTCAATCTGATGCAGAATTAACAATGCTTCCAGATGCGTGTACGTCAACCCGTGTTAAACTAACTGGCCAGTTGCACTCCGCAGACAGAAATATCTGGTGGATCGGAGCCTCTGTCTTCCAAACGGACCGTGATCCTCCACATGAGCAGTGGATGCTCATCTGGTGAACTGGATTTGCTTCCCCACTCCTCCACATGAAGCCAGCTTGGGTGACGTTGGGCTAGTCACAGCTCTCTCAGCCCAGCCTACCTCACAGGGTGTCTGTTGTGGGGAGGGGAAGGGAAGGTGATTGTAAGCCGGATTGATTCTTCCTTAAGTGGTAGAGAAAGTCGGCATATAAAAACCAACTCTTCTACTTCTTCTCAAAGTGTCAAGCTGCAAGAGAGGTCGGAAGAGAACTCATCTTCCCTTAACAATTTTTTTTTAATATACTTGATTGAATCAGGGTGTAGCTCCCAACTCTTTTCAAGCTGGTTGAGATGTGGGTGTGAGAGAGCTATAATTGTTACCTTCCAGAGCAGAGGAGTCATGGTTTAAATGGGCTTTTTCTTACAACACACTTTTCTTTCGTGAAGCCACCTTGGAGCAAATTGTTATGGGAGAATCACTCCCACTGAGCTTTTAAAAGCTGTAGTTTTAGCAAGCCACGGTTGCATCGGAGTGGCTGGGAGCAGAAGCTTTACAAACATTGCTTTCCTCCCTGCCCACAGACACATTCCCTCTCTCTTGGGGAGGGGCTGTGGCTTAGTGGTAGAGCATCTGCTTGGCATGTAGGTCTCAGGTTCAGTCCCCCAGCATCTCCAATTATAAGAACCAGGCAAGTAGGTGATGTGAAGGACCTCTGCCTGAGACCCTGGAGAGCCGCTGCCGGTCTGAGTAGACAATACTGGCCTTGATGGACTGATGGTCTGATTCAGTATAAGGCAGCTTCATGTGCTCTCTCCTTCGAGACCAGGGGTGTCAAACTCATTTGTTACGAGGACCAGATATGACATAAATGTCACTTGGTCGGGCCATGCCTCGCCAGCCCAGATCGGGAGGGTGGGGGGATGGCTCGGCTGGCTCGTGGGCCAGTTAAGGGCTCTCAAGGGGCCGGATCCAGCCCATAGGCCTTATGTTTGACACCCCTGTTCTAGACCATGAATCACTTGGCTTATGTTAGTGGTGGTAGGTGGGCTAAAGAAACCTTTCTGTGAGCCCACAGACATGTTGTTGACATCCATTGGCTTTAAAAAAAAGCCCTGCCTTTCTTGAAAACTCAAGGTGGCTCACAGGTCAGACACCAACTTGAAATTTCTGTGCTTTTTGAAAAGGACCGGCAACAATGTCACATAATCATAGTAAAGTTTTAAAATAAGTTTATTTATTTACTTCATTTGTATCCCACTTTCTCCTCTCTGGGGATACCCTTCTCTCTTCCATATCACCCTCACAACAGCCTGCAAGGTAGGTTAGGCCAAGAGAGTATGACTGGCCCAAGGTCGCCCATGCGAGCTTCGGTGTCACGAGTGGGGATTCGAACCCAGGTCTCCCAGATACTAGTCCAACATTCTTAACCACCATACCACACCGGCTCTCCATTTGTATGCATTTTAAGTATATATTTACAAGCTTGGAAATCTACTGGTGGGGTGGGATATGACTTGGAAATTCCACATGTGGACTCTCAATTCTCTCCTTCCGGGGCTCTATAAGGTCTTGGGTTTGCACAGCCTACCCCCCCCTTTACTGACTTCCACCTGCCCTCAGTATTTCATGCCCTCATACTGCCCTCAGTATTTCACTTGGTCCTCATCTGGACATATTAATTCCTCCCCTTTTTTGTTTAATTTACCAAGTCGGCTTTTTCTGCATACTGGCAGCAATCCCCCCAACTACATAGAAACCCTTGTCTGGGGCCCTGATTTTGCTGTTTTTATGTCTGACTCAAGCTACCCAGTTTACTGTGACATATGGTGACGGTTTCTAAGGTACAATGGCCCATATCCCACAGGTACAATTAATGTCCGAGTTTAATACCCCCAAAAAAGAAGAAGACGAAGAGTTGGTTTTTATATGCCAACTTTCTCCACCACTTAAGGAAGAATCAAACCGGCTTACAATCACCTTCCCCTCCCCACAAGAGACACCCTGGGAGGTAGGTGGGGCTGAGAGAGTGTGACTAGCCCAAGGTCACCAAGCTGGCTTCATGTGTAGGAGCGGGGAAACAAATCCAGTTCACCAGATTACCATCCGCCGCTCATGTGGAGGAGTGGGGAATCAAACCTGGTTCTCCAGGTCAGAGTCCACTGCTCCAAACCACCGCTCTTAACCATTATACCATGTGGGCTGCCAAATACTAGTCCAAAAGATCTCCTGGACGCCTGGTTAAATGAGGAAAAAGTCATCTTTCCTTGCGATCTTCAGAAATAATAAAATTGCAAAATCGGATTCTGGAGGGAGGGGATTCTCATGGAACCCTTTCTTTGGTTCTTGTTTAGGCGTCCGTCGAGTTTTGGCGTAGGTGTGCCTGCCTCCTGAGGGCACCTGGACCTGCCCTGCCAGACACAGCATGGTGTCGGAGAAGGAAATTGAGCAGATTGGCCAGACCCTAGTGGACTCCGGCCAGCCCCTGAAGGGCCGCTTCCGGGCACTCTTCACCCTGCGCAATCTGGGGGGGCCGGCCGCCATTGAGTGGATCAGCCGGGCCTTTGGGGACGACTCTGCCCTCCTCAAGCATGAGCTGGCCTACTGCCTGGGGCAGATGCAGGATGAGCGAGCCATCCCTGTCCTCCTGCGGGTGCTGCAGGACACGTCTCAGGAGGCCATGGTCCGACACGAAGCAGGTGAGGAAGAACGGGGGTGGCGAGTGGGGGGGGGGTGAACGCTTTCAGGTAGACTCTTCTTATAAAGAACTCTTACAAAGAACTCATAAAATCATAGAGTTGGAAGGGGCCACCAGGGTCAAGTCCAACCCCCTGCACAATGCAGGAAATTCACAACTACCTCCCCCTGCACACACCCCTAGTGACCAGAAGATGGCCAAGATGCCCTCCCTCTCATCGTTTGCCTAAGGTCATAGAATCAGCATTGCTGACAGATGGCCATCCAACCTCTGCTTAAAAACCTCCATGGAAGGAGAGCTCACCACTTCCTGAGGAAGCCCATTCCACTGAGGAACCACTCTAACTGTTAGAAAATTCTTCCTAATGTCTAGACGGAAACTCTTTTGATTTAATTTCAACCCGTTGGTTCTGGTCCGACCTTCTTGGGCAACAGAAAACAACTCGGCACCCTCCTCTATATGACAGCCCCTCAAGTACTTGAACATGGTTATCATATCCCCTCTCAGTCTTCTCCTCTTCAGGCTAAACATACCCAGCTCCTTCAACCTTTCCTCCTAGGACTTGGTCTCCAGACCCCTCACCATCTTTGTTGCCCTCCTCTGGACACGTTCCAGCTTGTCTACATCTTTCTTAAATTGTGGTGCCCAAAACTGATCATAGTACTCTTCTTTATAAACAAGTTACTAATCCTTATGACATTCAGAGCATACCATGTCTTGGCAAGAACTCTCCCAGGGCATGTTTGTTGCACAGGCAGATGTTTGGGATACAAAAGATTAAGAAAAGTAGTGGGATGGGGGCCGGAATAATGTGTTTGCACACAATAGGCGAGGGGCTATGACTCAGTGGAAGAGCCTCTGCTTGGCATGCAGAAGATCCCAGGTTCAATCCCCGGCACCTCCAGTTAAAGAGTCTGGCAGTAAGTGATGTGAAAGACCCTTCTCTGCCTGAGACCCTGGAGAGCTGCTGCTGGTCTGAGTAGATTATACTGACTTTGATGGACTAAGGGTCTGATTCAGTATAAGGCAGCTTCATGTGTTCTTATGCCCTAGAGAGACAGATGGATAATTCCTTTTATTTAGGAATCTGTCACTCAACTGGATAATCTGAGGGTTCTTTTAGCAGGGGTGGATTTTAGTACTGCATTGGCAGTCGCCAAATTTCTTTCACAGTCAATTAAGATTAAAAAATACTAATTTCCTTAAGGGTTATTTAGATAGTTCCTTTTTTTCCTTTTTATTTTGGTCTCAGTGTGATATTGTTCAGGGCCAAATTGGCCATATGAACAGTATCATTAAAGTAAATCTTTTGCCCCAGAACCCTTTCAGGATCAGCCAGATCGTTCTGGGGCATTAGTCCCTCAACAACCATGGCAGTCTATCTGGAATTAGAAGAAGAAGAACAGTCGGTATTTATATTCCGCTTTCCTCTACCTTTTAAGAAGAATTAAACCGGCTTCCAATTGCCTTCCCTTCCTCTCCTGACAACAGACACCTTGTGAGGTAGGTAAGGCTGAGAGAGCTCTGAGAGAACTGTGGCTAGCCCAAGGTCACCCAGCAGGCTTCATGTGGAGGAGTGGGGGAAACCAACCCGGTTCTCCAGACTAGAGTCCACTGCAATTTTTTTTTAATTTAAATTTTTATTAAATTTTATAACAGAAAACAAATATAAACATAAAACAAACAAAACAATAAGTAAAATAATACAAAAAATACAAAAAACAGAAGGGTATCTATATATCTTAGTTAATACATTCTAAATTATCCAATATTCAAAAAATGATACCCCTTCCCCCTCCACCCACCTAAAAAACAGTGACCCTTCACCTGACTTCCAAAGAAGTGTCTAACCAGTTTATACTATTTGTAGATACCAAGATATAAAATTTCTCTAGTTTCTATAACTCGTTAATTATAACCGTAAAATCCGTTTTTGCCAACTTATCCCAATATGAGGCGGCCTTTAACCATGTTTGTTTAAACACTTCCATGTCTTTCCCATGTAGGAATTCTGTTAGTTTGGCCATCCTCATATACATCCATAATTTCTCTCTCCAGATGTTAATTGAAGGTTTATTCGCTTGCTTCCAAACTTTAGCTATCACAATTCTTGCAGCAGCAAAACTATATTGACAAATAATCCTATCATTATCATTCATATTGCTTGGTGGTATACCCAATAAACTATAAGCTATTAACCACTACACTGCGCTGGCTCTCATAGAATAGAATTTTAGAGTTGGAAGGGGCAATAGAGGCTATCTAGTCCAACCCCCTGCTTAATGCAGGATCAGGCTAGACCAACCCTGACAAGTGCTTGGCAAGCCTCTGCTTGAAGTCTGCCAGTGAGGGGAGCTCACCACCTCCCTAGGAAGCTGATTCTACTGCTGAACGTCTCTGACTGTAAACAACTTTTTTGCTAATATCCAGCCAGTTCCTTTCCGCCCGCAATTTACACCCATTATTGTGAGTCCTCTCCTCTGCTGCCAACAGGGATAGCTCCCTGCCCTCCTCTAAGTGACGGCACTTCAAATACTTCAAGAGAGCAATCCTGTCCCCCTCAACCTCCTCTTCTCCAGACTAAACATTCCCAAGTCCCTCAGCCTTTCCTCGTAGGGCTTGGTGTCACTGTGTTTTAATCCCACCCTTCCTCTGTGGTTTCCCTTTCTCTGTTTTTATCCTCACAACAGCCCTGCGGGGCAGGCTTAGGCTAAGTAACCAGCCCAAAAGCCATCCAGCGAGTGTTGTGGCAGAGAGGGGATTTGAACCTAGTCACAGTCCGACAGTTCTGCCCCTCTACATCACGCTCAGTCCCTTCCATCCCCTTCCTGGATTGTTCCCCACCAAAAAGGCCCCCTCTCTGGTGTTTGCCTAGCTTGGACAAACCATCAAAAGTTACCCTCCCCCCCCCGGTTACTAACAATTGTCATCATTTCTCTCTGTTTCCTTACAGGTGAAGCTTTGGGAGCTATTGGGAATCCCAAAGTGTTGGACGTCTTGAGACTCTACTCCGAGGACCCCGTTATTGAGGTAAATCGGACGATGAGGCTTTGGAGACAGCCTTGCCCTGCCAAAGCTCCCAGAGGGGCCGTGGCTAAGTGATAGGGCATCTACTTGGCACGCGGAAGGCCCCAGGTTCAATCCCCGGCATCTCTTGTTAAAGATCAGGTTGCTGATAAAGTTAATATCCCGTACCTAAAAGAAGAAGAAGAACAGTTGGTTTTATATGCCGACTTTCCCAACCACTTAAGGAACAATCAAACGGGCTTACAGTCGCCTTCCCCTCCCCACAACAGACACCCTGTGAGGTAAGTGGGGCTGAGAGAGCTGTGACTAGCCCAAGGTCACCCAGCTGGCTTCACGTGGAGGAATGGGGGAAACAAATCCAGTTCACCAGATTAGCCTCCGCCGCTCATGTGGAGGAGTGGGGAATCGAACCCGGTTCTCTGGATCAGACTCTACCGCTCCAAACCACCGCTCTTAATCACTACACCATGCTGGCTCTCCTGGAGAACAACTGCCAGTTGGAGTAGACAATATTAACCTTGATCGACCAAGGCAGTACAGGTTGAGTATCCCTTATCCAGACATCCAGAATCTGGACTGACCCGAAAACCAGACTTTTTGATCCAATGTGCAGGCATTATTCACAGGCCCTCAGCAGCATGCCAGTTTGCTTTCTGATGGTTCAACGTACACAAAATTATTTAAAATATTGTTTTAAATTACATTCAGGCTCTGTGCATAAAGTGTATATAAAACATACATAAAACATAAATGAATTTGGTGTTGAGACCTGGGTCCCATCCCCAGGGGAGGGGGCCATGGCTTAGTGGTAGAGCATCTGCTTGGCAAGCAGAAGGTCCCAAGTTCAAGGCAGTAGGGTGAGGTGAAAGACCTCTGCCTGAGACCCTGGAGAGCCGCTGCCGGTCTGAGTAGACAATACTGACCTTGATGGACCATTGGTCTGATTCAGTAGAAGGCAGCTTCATATGTTCATTATGTATATGCAAATATTCCAAAATACAGAAAGATTCAAAATACGGACCACTTCTGGTCCCAAGCAGTCCGGATAAGGGATTCTGAACCTGAATAAGACAGCTTAATGCGTATTCTTGTGTGATAACACAGCTGTAGTCTGGGGTTGACCGTTCCACCAAAGCATTTTTTTGGAAAATCCAACACTGAATTTTGAGACTGAGGGCTTTGTTTTTAGGATATGAAAATTCCTGGTTTCAACAAAGCGTCTTCAGCGGGGGCGGGGATAGCTTCTCAGTCTCCTCTAGAGTAAGGGCACATTCACAAGGCAAGAGATGGGCATGGCTGGAGAGCCATGTGTTAAAAAGGAGGTCGAAAACGGAGGGGTTCTGCGCTGCCCCTTGATCCTGCAGAAGTAAGAGGAATTGGGTGGGAACAATTCCTTTCTGAGCCCTGACCTGGATGGCCCAGGCTAGCCTGATGTCGTCAGATCTCAGAAGCTAAGCAGGGTCAGCCCTGGTTAGTATTTGGATGGGAGACCACCAAAGGAATACCGGGATTGCTGTGCAGAGGAAGGCACTGGCAAACCACCTCTGTTAGTCTCTTGCCAGGAAAACCCCAAAGGGGTCGCCATAAGTCGGCTGCGACTTGAAGGCACTTTACACACACACACAATTCCTTTCTGCTTATCTTGTGTGGGAGTTCTACCCAAACTGTGCTGCAAAGGAAGGAGGATTTTTATTGGATGCCAAGTAAACATATTTGCATAATTTATTCTGGTTTTGTCGGTCAGATAAGGGGGTGGCGGACAGTAGGTTGTAGCCATAATCTCCTTTCTCTTAACCCCCACCCACCCCGAAAAAATCTTTTCCAACTCTGTCTGCGGCTTGTGAGATTTGGGCCATATCTCTGAAGCCATGGGGACTAGAATCTTGTGTGGCTTAGTGGTTAAGAGTGGTGGGTTGGAGTGGTGGACTCTGATCTGGAGAACCGGGTTTGATCCCCCACTCTTCCACATGACCAGCGGGCACTAATCTGGTGAACCAGGTTGATTTCTCCACTCCTACATATAAGGCCAGCTGGGCGACCTTGCGCTAGTCACAGCTCTCTCAGCCCCACCTACCTCACAGGGTGTTTGTTGTGGGGAGGGAAAGGGAAGGTGATTGTAAGCTGGTTCTCCCTTAAGTGGTAGAGAAAGTCGGTATATAAAAACCAACTCTTCTTCTCCTGTTAAAGTGAGAGCGCTAAGGTGCTCCTGTTCGACGGCCAGCGCCGCATTTTCACACTGCAGCTCGAAATACGCATAGCCCTGGACAACGGGCCTATCCTCAGTCCGGTCTTTAACGGGCGAAAAGGGAGTCGAGAGACAATCGTCATTTGTCTTCAATCTCGCGCAGGTAGCGGAAACATGCCAGCTGGCCGTGAAGAGGCTGGAGTGGCTTCAGATGCGCAAAGCGGAACCCTCGACCGGCCCCTACAGTTCCGTGGACCCGGCGCCCCCTGCCCCGGAGGAGGACGTGGGGAAGCTGAGGGAGGCGCTGCTGGACGAATCGCGGCCCCTCTTTGAGCGCTATCGGGCCATGTTCGCCCTGCGGAACCTCGGAGGAGAGCCCGCTGTCCTGGCCCTCGCTGATGGTGAGATCTCATGGTGCCGCTCCCCAAGCAGGGAGCTGGTGTGGGGTTAAAGTCATGGAATCATAGAGTTGGAAGGGACCGCAAGGGTCATCTAGTCCAACCCCCTGCACAATGAAGGAAATTCATAACTACCTCCCCTCCATGCCCCCAGTGACCCCTACTCCATGCCCAGAAGATGGCCAAGGTGCCCTCCCTCTTATCATCTGCCTAAGGTCATAGAATCAGCATTGCTGACAGATGGCCATCTAGCCTCTGCTTCAAAAGCTCCAGGGAAGGAGACCTCACCACCTCCTGAGGAAGCCTGTTCCACTGAGGAACCGCTCTAACTGTTAGAAAGTTCTTCCCAATGTCTAGAGGGGAACTCTTTTGATTTAATTTCAACCCGTTGGTTCTGGTCCGACCTTCTTGGGCAACAGGAAACAACTTGGCACCCTCCTCTCTATGACAGCCCTTCAAGTACTTGAAGATGGTTATCGTATCCCTTCTCAGTCTTCTCTCCAGGCTAATCATACCCAGCTCCTTCAACCTTTCCTCATAGGACCTGGTCTCCAGACCATCTTTGTTGCCCTCCCCTGGTCACATTAGGGCTAAGCGGCGGCCATTGGGCAAGTCCTGGGTTCAAAGGTTGCTGCAGGTGCCCTCGAGCCGCTGTTCCCCTACAACCTCCACTGCAAGATGGAAGTTAAGCAAGCAGTCTGTGGGGGTGGTATTTTATGGAGCAGTCACACCCTGGCTCTCAACCGGGACTCAAACTTCGGATTTTGTGCCCCGCAGCCCTTTTTGAGAGGCAGGCGCCAGCCGGGAAGTCATCTCGACCTCCCAGCGAGGTCCCGCAAGCCCGGCAGCCCTTTCTTCCCTCCCTGGCTCATACCTAGGGCAACAGGGCAGACATGAGTCCCTGACCCCGTCTCACTGCCCTCCCAGTCAGTTGGCTTCTTAGTTGGCCCCCGTATCTGTTGCTTCCCTCTGTGCTGCTAACTGTGAGCTGCAAAGGAACAGCAGTGCACGAGGAACACGTTTAAACCAGGCCCGAGGGGCAATCCTCCCCAAGGAGTCTGCCTGCTGCATCTCTAAATGGTCCTAGCTGTGGCCAGGGGTGAGGACTCCCGTCTTGGTTCTTCACTGGGGCATTTACAATTAATTGCCTGCCCTTAGAGGAGGTGGTTCGTTGCATCTCTGCATGAATCACCACTGTTGAGATTAATTTCTCACATTCTGAAGCTGCTACCCAGATCACAGACTTATGCAGAAACACCAGAGGTAGATTCCACTGCATGCAGTGTGGTGTAGTGGTTAAGAGTGGTGGTTTGGAACGGTGGACTCTGCTCTGGAGAACCAGGTTCGATTCCCCACTCCTCCACATGGGCGGCTGACGTTAATCTGGTGAACGGGGTTGGTTTCCCCATTCCGACGCACGAAACAAGCTGGGTGCCATTGGGCTAGTCACACTTTTCAGCCCCACCTACCTCACAGGGTGTCTGTTGTGGGGAGGGGAAGGGAAGGTGATCGTAAGCTGGTTTGATTCTTCCTTAAGTGGTAAAGAAAGTCGGCATATAAAAACCAATTCTTCTTCTTCTTATACTTATGTGCTCTGAAAGTGCACTTTTGGGGGAATACAGCAGTGTTGGAAAATGATCACCCCTCAGAAATTTGGGCCATGCTGCTCAAGAAGTTGACCTGCGGCAGGATAAAGCCAATATGTGCTTGCATTCTGGCCCCATTCCAGTGT
Organism: Euleptes europaea; assembly: GCF_029931775.1. Lineage (NCBI taxonomy): Eukaryota > Metazoa > Chordata > Lepidosauria > Squamata > Sphaerodactylidae > Euleptes > Euleptes europaea. The sequence continues at coordinate 8,597,278 of NC_079313.1, forward strand.
TGCTGGGATTTGCCCCTTCCAGCACCTGTGGGTGGCAGTGGTTGCATGCGTGCTGAGCCAGCGTGGTGTAGTGATTAAGAGCGGTGGACTCTAATCTTGAGAACCGGGTTTGATTCTCCACTCCTCCACATGAGCAGCAGACTCTAATCTGGTGAACCGGGTTGCTTTCCCCACTCCTCCACGTGAAGCCTGCTGGGCGACCTTGGGTTAGTCACAGTTCTCTCTGAACTCTCTTGGCCCCACCTACCTGGGGAGGGGCCGTGGCTCAGCGGTAGAGCATCTGTTTGGCATGCAGAAGGTCCCAGGTTCAATCCCCGGCATCTCCAGTTAAAGGGACTAGGCGAGTAGGTGATGTGAAAGACCCCTGCCTGAGACCCTGGAGAGCTACTGCCGGTCTGAGTAGACAATGCTGACTTCGATGGACCAAGTCCGTATAAGGCAGCTTCATGTGTTTATGTGTACCTCACAAGGTGTCGGTTGTGGGAAGAGGATGGAGACTGTAAGCCAGTTTGATTCTTCCTTAAGTGGTAGAGAAAGTTGGCATATTAAAACCAACCCTCCTCCTCCTTTTTCTTGTTTTTCTTCTTGTTTTCCTTTATGTTTTTCTTCTTGCTTTTCTTCTTGTTGTCTCACAACCTCAACGAACCTCCCAAACCCTCTCTTCCAGGCCTGAAGTCCAGTGGCGCCCTCTTTCGCCACGAGATCGCGTACGTCCTGGGCCAGATGCAGCACGAGGCCTCTGTCCCGCAGCTGACGGCCTGCCTGAAGGATGCGGCTGAGAGCCCCATGGTGCGCCATGAGTGCGCCGAGGCCCTGGGCTCCATCGCCAAGGCCTCCTGCCTGGCCACCCTGCAGACCTACGCCCAGGACGAGGAGCGGGTAGTCCGGGAGAGCTGCGAGGTGGCCCTGGACATGTACGATTACGAGAATGGGGTGGATTTCCAGTACGCTAACGGGCTGAGCAAGCTGCAGGCCTCGGACTGAAGGCGTGGTTGGGGGGGGCTGCTTGTCGCTGTTCCCCCTCCCCCAGCTGCCCCCTTTGGCCGCCGCCTGTAATTCCACCATCATTTGGCTTTCCTCGGTCCCAATCATGAAGCAGGAGGCCAGCCAAAGAAACTTTGCCTCGGTCATTAAATTATTTCTGCTTTTCCTTTCTTGTTTTCTCTCTCAGCTGGATTGGGGGCACGGCACAGGTTCCAGCAGGAGCTTTCTGATGGGCTACAAATTTTCAGTGGTTCTTCTGGGTGGTTCCAAAGAGGGTGCCTTTCCCCGCTCCTGTTTGTTGCTCAAAGGTTTCTCCTTCAGTGCTAATTTCCACTACATCAGCCCTTGCTGTAAATTTTGGCTTACTTGGAAATGACCTCTCAAGAGCGCCAGCATGGTTAGTGGTTAAGAATGTCGGACTATGATTCTGGAGATCCAGGTTCGAATCCCCACTCATGCCATGGGAGCTCGCTGGGCAACCTTGGGCCAGTCACAAACTTTCAGCCTAACCTACCTCGCAGGGTTGTTGTGAGGATAAAATGGAGGAGAGGAGAAGTACGTAAGCCGCTTTGGATCCCCCGTTGGGGGATATTTCCCTTCTCCTGTGGGACCATCAAGAGCTGATGGCCAAGGTGCCCTCCCTCTCATGATCTGCCTAAGGTCGTAGAATCAGCATTGCTGACAGATGGCCATGTAGCCTCTGCTTAAAAACCTCCAGGGAAGGAGAGCTCACCACCTCCCGAGGAAGCCCGTTCCACTGAGGGACCGCTCTAACTGTTAGAAAGTTCTTCCTAATGTCTAGACGGAAACTAACCCAAGGTCACCCAGCTGGCTTCATGTGGAGAAGTGGGGAAACCAACCTGGTTCTCCAGATTAGAGTCCACCGCTCTTAACCGCCACACCACACTGGCTCTGGGGAAGAGAGAATTATGGGTCTCACCCTGAGCTCCACGGAAGAGAAGAAAAAGGCAGACTAGAAATTGTGGTTGGCTGTCTGGGCAGAGGATAGACTCGAACCCAGGCCGTTCAGCTTGCCAAATCCTTCCCTTCTCGTTGGGTCTGTGGGGAGCCTCTGGCTCTCACAGATGATTCTAGTCTATGGTTTAGGCTGCCAGTGAGGTATTTCGAGCAATGCCCTGGGCAGGGTTGCCAACCTCCAGGTAGTGGCAGGAGAGCTCCTGCTATTACAACTGATCTCCAGCTGATAGAGATCAGTTCCCCTGGAGAAAATGGCCGCTTTGGCCATTAGACTCTGGCATTGAAGTCCCTCCCCTCCCCCAAACTCCGCCCTCCTCAGGCCCCACCCCAAAACCTCCCGCCGGTGGCGAAGAGGGACCTGGCAACCCTAGCCCTGGGCCGCAATTTGAAAAAGTTTTTGGAGACCAAGTCCTATGAGGAAAGGTTGAAGGAGCTGGGGATGTTGAGCCTGAAGAGCAGACGACTGAGAAGGGATATGATAACCATGTTCAAGTACTTGAGGGGCTGTCATAGAGAGGATGGGGCCAATTTGTTTTCTGTTGCCCCAGAAGGTCGGACCAGAACCAACGGGTTGAAATTAAATCAAAAGAGTTTCCATCTAGACATTAGGAAGAACTTTCTAACAGAGCGGTTCCTCAGTGGAACGGGCTTCCTCGGGAGGTGGTGAGCTCTCCTTCCCTGGAGGTTTTTAAGAAGAGGTTAGATGGTCAGCTGTGATTCTGTGACCTTAAGCAGGTCATAGATTCTATTCTAAAGGGATTCTATGACCTTAAGCAGATGATGAGAGGGAGGGCACCTTGGCCATCTTCTGGGCATGGAGTGGGGGTCACTGGGGCTGTGGGGAGAAGGTAATTGTAAATTTCCTGCATTGTGCAGGGGGTTGGACTAGATGACCCTTGCGGTCCCTTCCAACTCTATGATTCTAACCAGAAGCATCAATCCTGCGGGCTCTTCCCTCCCCTCCTCCATGCACTTGGGTTGTTCCTCATCGGTTGTTTTATTTCGACCTGGTTATCCTGGGCCAAATCCTGTCTGGCCCCGCCCACCCCGTGCTGGACGGAGCCTGGGACTTCAGCGCTCTTGCGTGACCCGGCAAAAGCCTTTTCCCGGCCTGATCTTTCGGTGTCAGTTTTGGCCAGAGAAATATTTTCCCCTCCCGTTTGCGCCTGCCAAAGCGCTTGTAGACCCCCACTCTCCCACAATCCTCTTACTGTGTTTTAAGGTTTTTTACTAAACCGGTTAATCGGCTTTTTGCTCCGTTGCTGCCTGGGGTTGGGGGGCTGGAGAGATCTCTTTTGCTGCCTGCACTGAGGATATGGATTTGATCCTTTTCCAGAGATTAACAAAATGGCCGCTCTCCGCGCTGATCTGCTCTTCTCGATATTTGCTGTGTGAGCAGTGGAACGCTTGCTGTGGTTCTCATGCCTGCTTTCTAGCCACACACACAAACACATTTTTATTTTATTCAATTTATACCTTGCTAGGGTTGCCAGCCTCCAGGTAGTAGCGGGAGATCTCCGGGGATTGCAACTGACCTCCCGCTGAATTACAACTAGTAATGAAGCTGAAGACCATGTATTCTCCAGGACTTAATAGAGATCTGGGATTCCTGTCTCAGGACCAATGCTGATTTCTCCACACCTACTACCCCTCTGCATATCACACTTCATCCAGTCACACCTGCTAATGTCATTTGCTTGCTTTTGACATTTACATTGCCGTGGTGTGTCTAGGTCACTCATCTCTGCTTAAAGATAGATGGACTCACATTCTACTTGTATCTGAAGAAGTGAGCTGTATCTCACGAAAGCTCATGCCCTGCCAGAAATTTTGTTAGTCTTTACGGTGCTACTGGGCTCCTACTCTTTTCTACTGCTAGTGACAGACTAACACGGCTACCCATCGTGACCGATAGAGATCAGATCACCTGGAGAAAATGGCCGCTTTGGAAGGGGGAATCTATGGCATTGTGCCCTGCTGAGGTCCCTCCCCTCCCTAAACCCCGCCCTTCTAAGACTCCGCCCTGAAAACCTCCAGGTATTTCTCAACCCGGAGCTGGCGGCTCTGTACCCTGCCCTTGCCCAACCAAGACGGGTTCAGGGCGGATGCTGACATATCTCCCCCACCCCAGTTAAGACAAGCCCCACTGGATCCGACCACTTTAGACTGCCATCTTGCTTTCTACAGATGTCCCCAGAATACTCAAGGGCATAGAATCTAAAGCAGTCAAAGGTACACTGCCTCTGCACATGGAGGGTCTATTTAGCCAACAAAGCTCATAGCTATTGCTGGCTCTGTCTTCCTATGAATTAGTCTAATCCCCTTTTAAAGACCTTTCAGTGCCGCTTCCAGTGGCAGTGAAGTCCACGAGACATGCAATGTGTGAATATAGTTTTGGTGCCCACTTATTTCTGTACTGTTTTTTTTTTTTTATTTCCTTGTATGGATCAATACTGTGATTTCTCCTTACGCTTTTCCCCCACAGCCAATCCTCCCTGTGCTGCAAATGTTTTTTCGCGTTAAGCCATGTAAATGGTATAAGTTGTATGCATGAACAGTGTTTTAAATCACAGTTTAAAAACTGTGTTTACATGATGCAAATGCATGCATAAACCCAAATGGAAAAGGAGGGGGGGAATGAAATGAAGAAAAAATAACCATGTATTAAAAGATAGACTTTAGGAAGAATTTTCTAACAGAATGGTTCCTCAGTGGAACAGGCTTCCTCGGGAGGTGGTGAGCTCTCCTTCCTTGGAGGTTTTTAAGAAGAGGTTAGATGGCCATCTATCAGCAATGCTGATTCTATGACCTTAGATAGATCACAAGAGGGAGGGCATCCTGGCCATCTTCTGGGCATGGAGTAGGGGTCACTGGGGGTATGAGGGGGAGGTAGTTGTGAATTTCCTGCATTGTGCAGGGGGTTGGACTAGATTACCCTGGCGGTCCCTTCCAACGCTATGAATATTCTGTGAACAGGGAACATTGGTTCATCCCTACATGTTTCCTGCCATTGGCTGTGCTGCTCTGACGTCACAGAGATGCTATCCTCAAAAAGGGAAGCAGGCCAAGATAAAATGCAAATATAATGAGAAATGAAAAGGGGGAAATCTCATTCTTTCCTTACAACCCTCATGTGTCTGAGGCTGCAGCTAGCTGCCTTACAGAAAAGTTCAATATGTGTTTGGGCTGTACCACTTCAAGTGGGGGGGCTTCCATGATGGATTGCCTCTCCATGCTCCAACCCCACCCCTCGCGCATAGAAAGCTAGCATATCTGGGTGAAAGGTGCTTTCCTTTCTCCCTGATTTTCTATGTGCAGTGAAAGGCGGTTGTAAAGGAGAACCCATTCACTCACAACAGCTCCGCTCCTGCGGTTTGAAGCGGTACGGCCCAGACGTGGGTTAACTGCCTCCATGAGGACTAGGCTGTCAAATAAAGGCCTTCAGGAGGTTGCTGAAATTTATGCTTTTGGAGAAAATGCCAGCAGAAATGCGACGCTTGTCTGGCAAGTGGACAACTGGCAGGATTTGCCCTCAAAGCCGGCAGCTGCTGGCCACAGTTGTTAGTAGATACTTAAATATCTGGTGCTGATTAATGGAGGCCAAGGCCAGGAGCCAAATAATCTATCCCCCCCCCCCCAAAAAAAAACCTCTCCATGAATTTTCTCAAAGGCAAATCTAAACAAAAAAGAACCTTTGGTTATGATTCAGCATATGACTCCCTATTGGACTGCCTCTCCTGCTTTGGCTCCTCCACCACCCACAGGAGGTGACTCCCCTAGGAGATCGAAAAAAACGTAAGGGGAATCCTGATGGTTCGGGTGCCGTTTAAAAGTTTTTGAGTATTAAGTATAGGGTTGCCAGCTCCAGATTGGGAAATACCTGGAGATTGTGGGGGTGGAGCTTGAGGAGGGCAGCATTTGGGGAGGGGAGGGAACTTCAGTGGGGTAGAAGACCATAGAGTCCACCTTCCAAAGCAGCCATTTTCTCCAGGTGAACTGATCTCCGTCGTCTGGAGATCAGTTGTAATAGCGGGAGATCTCCAGCCACCACCTGGAGATTGGCTACCCTGATTAAGTAGCTCCTTTTAATTTATACTGATATGTGTTAGTTTTTAAGGTTTTATATATATACATGTGGATTACATTGCTGTTCGCCGCCCTGAGTGTAACTTTGTTGGAAAAGAGCAGGATATAAATTGAATGAATGGTGGAGTGGTTAAGAGCGGTGGTTTGGAGCGGTGGACTCTGATCTGGAGAACCGGGTTTGATTCCCCACTCTTCCACGTGAGCGGCGGATGCTAATCTGGTGAACCGGGTTGGTTTCCCGCTCCTACACACGGAGCCAGCTGGGTGACCTTGGGCTAGTCACAGTTCTCCTAGAGCTCTCTCAGCCCCACCTACCTCACATGGTGTCTGTTGTGGGGAGGGGAAGGGAAGGTGATTGTCAGCCGGTTTGAGTCTCCCTTAAGTGGTAGAGAAAGTCGGCATATAAAAACCAACTCTTCTTCTTCTTCTAAATCATGCCGGCTCTCCTACTTTCATCTGAGAAACGAAATGTCACCAAGATTTTGGCAGTTTAGCTGGTCCGATCTGCAGGGTTTGCGTTCTGCCAGGGGGTGTCCTAGGGGAAAAAGGCAAATGCCTCAGCCCAGGAAAAGAATATGTCTGCACTATTGTTTACACACACACCCTTTGAGCAAGTGATGGACAGAAACATCAGAAAAAACCCCAAGCCCAAAATAGCCTGGTGACGGTCTCCTTCTCTCCTCCTGTTCAAGATCTGCGCAAATCTCCCTCCCCTGCCGTGGATTCCGCACCATCTGTGTGCCCGATTTAGAGATCAGAGCAGGAGAGGGTTTTTTGTCCTTGCCGGGTCAGCGAGCTAAGTCGAGGACGGCTGATTCTTTGCAAAGGTGCCCTGATTCCTGAGCTACGGATTGGGCCTTGGGGGGATCTCCAGAAAAGTACCAGAGGGCACAGTCTGGTTGTGTAGCTGGGTGAGCCACGGGCCGCTAGCGTCTTCTGCCTCTTCCAGGGCATAGTCGGTTGGCATTGCAATCCGGTTCTTCCTCCATGCGGCTTCTCAGGTAAGGTTTCCCATTCTAGTTCCAGAGATACATCCAGGTGGGGGCTCTTCCACCCTAATGAGAGCCAGCGTGGTGAAGTGGTTAAGAGCGGTGGTTTGGAGTGGTAGACTGATCTGGAGAGCCAGGTTTAATTCCCCACTCCTCCGCATGAGCGGCAGATGCTAATCTGGTGAACCGGGTTTTGATTTCCCCACTCCTCCACATGAGCAGCGCAGGCTAATCTGGTGAACCAGGTTGGTTTCCCCACTCCTACACGTGAAACCAGCTGGGTGATCTTGGGCTAGTCACAACTCTCTCAGCCCCACCTTCCTCACAGAGTGTCTGTTGTGGGGAGGGGAAGGGAAGGTGATTGTAAGCCGGTTTGATTCTTCCTTAAGCGGTAGAGAAAGTCGGCATATAAAAACCAACTCTTCTTCTTCAGAGATGGCAGAAATGGGGCTCGGCTACCCGTGGTGAGCACACGCTTGCTTCATCACTGTTCCCGGCCAAACAGGTCCTACCGTTTGCGTGGTTTTCAAAACCTGTGAGTGACACAGCAGTAGGCACCAAGGAAAGGACTGTGCGTACTACAGGGAACGGGGCCACACTTAGTGAAACCAACAAACCCAGTATCTGTCCAGCCTGCGTTTTGATGCCAAACAGGGCCGGTGGCTCCCAAAAATGCAACTTGCCATCCTCCAGGTGGGACCTGGAGATCTTCTAGAATCAAACTGATCTCCAGACTACAGAGATTATTTCCCCTGGAGAAAATGGCTGCTTTGGATTGGTAGACTCTATGGCAATAAGCCCTGCTGAGGTCCTTCCACTCCCCAAACCCCGCCCTCCTCAGGCTCCAACCCCAAATCTCCAGGAATTTCCCAACCCGGAGTTGACAGCCCTACAAATGGCTGTGCTTTGAGTCTCTGAGCATGTGCATCATGTCCTTTGTTGCTGATTGAGGAGGCAAGGGGCAATATTAGGTTTCTAAGACGTGTAGGAAGTACTTTCTACATACTGGTACTTCCAGGCCAGTTTTCCTGGGACCATAGTACAGTTTGATGCCTCTTTTCCCCACCTCTGTAGTGGTTAAGAGTGGTGGTTTGGAGAGGCAGACTCTAATCTGGAGAGCTGGATTTGATTCCCCGCTTCTCCACGTGAGCGGCGATGGCTAATCTAGTGAACTGGATTTGTTTCCCCGCTCCTGCACATGAAGCCTGCTGGGTGACCTTGGGCTAGTCACAGCTCTCTTAGAGCTCTCTCAGCCCTACCTATCCCATGGGGTGTCTGTAGTGGGGAGGGGAAGGAAAAGGTGATTGTAAGCCGGTTTGATTCTCCCTTAAGTGGTAGAAAAAGAATGTAAAAATCAACTCTTCTTCTACTTCTTCTGCTGCTGCTGCTTCCGCTTCTTCTGCTTCTGCTTCTTTTGCTTCTTCTTCCGCTTCTTCTGCTTCTGCTTCTTTTGCTTCTTCTTCTGCTTCTTCTGCTTCTTTTTCTTAGCCTCCAGGATAGCCCAGCTTTGCCTGAGCTTGTCAAAGCTGGAAATCTAACCAGCATCGACCATCGTGAAGTACTTGGGTGGGAGACCACCAATAAGGGTGACCATCAGCATAACCTAAGGTAGAGCAACTGCCAGGGCTCTGGTGTTCCGGTGGGGCCCACCACCGTGGTCCCCTAACCACGCACCTCTCTTCCATGGAGCCTGGAGCAGCATACATGCCTCTCTCTTTCGCGTTGCCCTCACAACCACCCTGAGAGGCAGGTTACACTGGGAGAGAATGACTGGCCCAACAGGCTTCATAGTGGGGATTTGAACCCGGTGTCCTAGTCCTGCTTTGTAACACCACGCCAGCTCCAAACATGTCTCCCATGTGAGGTTGCCAGGTCCCTCTTCACCGGCGGGAGGTTTTTGGGGGGGAGCCTGAGGAGGGTGGGGTTTGGGGGAGGGGAGGGACTTCAATGTCATAGAGTCCAATAGCCAAAGCGGCCATTTTCTCCAGGGGAACTGCTCTCTCTCGGCTGGAGATCAGTTGTTATAGCGGGAGATCTCCAGCTAGTACCTGGAGGCTCTGACAAAATACAGACACTATGGGGAACTGACATGCCATTAGTCAGACAGACACGGATACAAGCATTTGGAAGGTCCACAATAAGAATAAGAATTATGCAGTAGACATGCAAGTCAGAAAAAAAGACATATATTTATAGGTCTATGATGAAGAAAATAAATGGCCGTCTTCTTCCTCTTCTACCTAAGGATGAAAAGGCTCATTTTTGATCCCTTCTTCCTCTTCTACTCAAGGATAATTAGCCTCCTTTATGTTTCCTGACCCTAGAAGCTAAAATGACTAAACTGAGGCTACCGTATTTTGGTCACGTCATGAGACGACAAGAGTCACTGGAAAAGACAGTCATGTAGGAAAAGTTGAGGGCAGCAGGAAAAAAGGAAGACCCAACAAGAGATGGATGGACTCTATAAAGGAAGCCACAGCCTTCATTTTGCAAGATCTGAGCAAGGCTGTCACACATGCTTCCTGTTAAATAGAAAGAAGGAAAGATCATTCACATTGTATTTATTGTGATTGCTGGCAAATTCTTGTGTGCAACTGTATTGTTGATACTGTTTTGTATTAGGGAACTTGTGCATACTTATTCAATTTGTTGTTAGAATATACTTCACATTACTTTACAATATAATTTTTCTGGTTGCCTTTCTGAGTACCTGGAGGCTGGCATCCCTACTCCCATGAGTTTAAAGAAAGGAACTTGTTTTCCTTCCCAGAATCCACCCTACCATCGAGAAGAGTCCAGCCAGCCACCGGGAACAAGACAGCACCCTTCCTTTCCGTGGCCACTTCTTCAAAGGTTTCGTTTTGGAAGTTGTTGAGACAGCCTGCCTGTGGCCGTGGCCTCCTTTTCTCATCGGGGGTGCTGGATGCAGTCGCCGGAGGAGCAGGCGGAAGGGGTCCCCTTTACGGACTACCAGCCTCCGTTCCTGGATGCCATCCGAGTGCCCCGCTACGTCCTGTACTTGGTGATGGCAGCCATCATTGTGGTGGTGGCCGCCTACGCCATCGTGGGCCACCTGATCGATGACCTGGCGCATGATTTTGCTGGTGAGTGGGGGAGGGGAAAAGCCAGGGTTGGGCCGGGCCGCATGATGTGGGGGTAGGGGGGTCATTGAACTGCATCTCTTTCTAGAGAATCCCAGGTTCCTTTTTTTTTTTTTTAAGGAAGTTATTTTATGCACGGCTGTTTCCCTCACCGTCACCCCTCCGACGGCTTTGGGTCTTTGTGTTGATCGTGCATGCTGTTTCCGACCGACAGAAGTCGCCTCGCTCTCCCTCTGCCTTTCCCCGCGTTTTGGAGATAAAACAGTTGAACACATGAAGCTGCCTTATACTGAATCAGACCCTCGGTCCATCAAAGTCAGTATTGTCCGCTCATACCGGCAGCGGCTCTCCAGGGTCTCAGGCAGAGAAGACTCAGAGGGGATATGATAACCATCTTCAAGTACTTGAAGGGCTGTCATATAGAGGATGGTGCCGAGTTGATTTCTGTTGCCCCAGAAGGTCGGACCAGAACCAGCGGGTTGAAATCAAATCAAAAGAGTTTCCTTCTAGACATTAGGAGGAATTTTCTAACAGAGCGGTTCCTCAGTGGAACAGGCTTCCTCGGGAGGTGGTGGGTTCTCCTTCACTGGAGGTTTTGAAGTAGAGGCTAGATGGCCATCTGTCAGCAATGCTGATTCTATGACCTTAGGCAGATCATGAGAGGGAGGGCATCTTGGCCATCTTCTGGGCATGGAGTAGGGGTCGCTGGGTGTGTGTGTGTGGGCGGTTGTTGTGAAATTCCTGCATTGTGCAGGGGGTTGGACTAGATGACCCTGGTGGTACCTTCCAATTCTATGATCACCTACTTGCCTAGTCCTTTTAACTGGAGATTGAACCTGCAACCTTCTACATGCCAAGCAGATGCTCTACCACTGAGCCACGGCCCTTCCCCTATCAAGGCCTACTTCACACAATGCAGCCCAACACAATTCTCCCAATACAGGATACGTTCTGCAGTGGCGTTCTGGGGGTTTGGGTGCTAAAGTGGCCACAGTGATGCAGCACTTCCGGTAGTAAACCCAGAAGCGACATGAACGCGTGGCCCTGCGCACATGCGATCCCCGTTCTTGAGCAGCTGGGTGGATTGGCCGGCAATTGCCCGGCGAAACCACCCACCTGGCAACCCCATCCATCTCCAAATCTCCAGGAGTTTCCCATCCTGGATCTGGCAACCACCCCCATTCTCTGCTGGTGGCCGGGGGGCGGGGAACAGGACCTGGCAACCCTAGGAAGTGCTGTGTTCAGACGTGATCGATTGATTCATTTTAAATGTTGTGTTTCTTTGAAGACTGGGCTTTTGGCCTGAAAGTAGAGGAGAAGAACATTCTGGACGAGGACTCTGAAGAGTGTGGCCTTGGGACTGTGGAGATCGCCCTTGAGTGGCAGGAAGGCAAATTCTCTCCGGTGGTGGAACGTCAGGATTGGCATGTCCCCCAAGTCCTGCCTGGGATGGAAGTGAGCACAGCACCACCTCCGGCCACTCAGCACCCCTTTGGTCTCCATCCAGGACTCTGTTGACGAGAGAGATCTGGCTGAAGTTGTCCTGAGACCTGCTGGGTCTTGGCATAAGGGGTGGGGGAACCTAGGGTTGCCAGGTCTCTCTTTGCCACTGGCGAGAGGTTTTGGAGGGGAGCCTGGGGAGGGCGGGGTTTGGGGAGGGGAGGGACTTATACGCCATAGAATCCAATTGCCAAAGTGGCCATTTCCTCCAGGTGAACTGATCTTTATCAGCTGGAGATCAGTTGTAATAGCGGGAGATCTCCAGCTAGTACCTGGAGGCTGGCAACCCTAGGGAAACCACAGAACATGTCCATATGCCCATATTATAAGGAAGTCCGCATAAGGTGCATTTTTCAAATGGTTGAAAAGTTCCCTGGTCGATCTGATTTATTGCTGGCCAAGTTGTTATCAATAGATGAAAAAACTCAGCTTTCTCTCCGGACCTCTAAATCCTGTACCTCAGCTAGGGTTGCCAACCTCTGTACTGACTAAACAACTACAGCACTAATGACTAAATCAGGGGTGGGGAACGTCAGGCCCGGGGGCCGTTTAAGGCCCGCAAAATCATTTGGTCTGGCCCTTCGTGGGTCCTAGCAGATCTCTAGCTCAGAAGGATCTAAGACTGGCGATCCGCCCCCTCCTGCAGACAGGAGTAGCCTCTATTCAAGGCAGATGTGAGTTTGTTTTGCCGAGAAAATGAACCTTTTTCCCCCTTGCAGAAGAGTCATTAGCTATGGAGCTGCTAGGACCGCCCAAGAAACTCTGATAACCTTTTCCCACCCCAGCCATGGAGAAACGTATTGCCTCTGTACTACAAGAGGGATGGGGACGGAAGTGGTGAAAATGGAGGGGTTAAAGGGGGCAGGGGCAGAATGTGCCGGGGGGGGGGGGAGTTCTTAGCCAGTGTGTCCTCACTTCATCCCTGCAGGCGGAGGTAGCAGGAGCCAGCTGTAGAATCCGGCCCCGACCATGTGGAGCAGGAGCAACTCCGGCGTGCTGCTGAACAGTTACGCCCGACCGGTGCAACAGACCATCCTGTGCCACCAGGTGGGTGAGTGCACCACCAGTTGGATGCCCGCCTTCCTGCCATGTGGGGAGGTGTCATCTGGGGCAGCTGCCTGCTTGGGGCTTGGTCGGTTAATTTTTAAGTTGATAATTTTGTATGGCCCGCGAATGATGTTATAAATATCCAAACGGCCCTTGGCGGAAAAAAGGGTTCCCCACCCCTGACTAAATAGACACAAATATGCACAGTATCTAGACAAGCTAGTATGCAGTCCGTCTGAAGGTGACTAATGTGTAGCCTCGACCAATTAATGGGAATTCACGTTATTGTATGGCCAGGTTGATTGTGGAAACTGCTGCAAAGCGCTCACTTCGCGTTACTCTTTGAACGGAGGAAAATGCGACTGAAGAAGTTTTAATGAAACGGGATTTTACTGGAAGCTCCTTTTCAGCCACTTGCTCTGGTTTCCACTGTGCTTTCATGAACTGTTGTAAATAAAATGTATATGTACTATTATTATTATTGTATTTGTTATGGTATTACAAGATACTGTGCATATTTGTGTCTATTTAATCGTTAGTGCTGCAGTTGTTTAGTTGCTAACTTGCATTGCAGCACAAGTTCCTTTCCCCTTTCTAACCTCCATGTACTAGCTGGAGATCTCCCGCTATTATAACTGATCTCCAGCTGATAGAGATCAGTTCACCTGAAGAGTTCGTGTGGAGGAGTGGGGAAACCAGCCCAGTTCACCAGATTAGCATCTGGCTCATGTGGAGGAGTGGGGAATCAAACCCGGTTCTCCAGGTTAGGGTCCACCACTCTTAACCACTACACTAGGCTGAAAAGGAATCCTTCCCTCTGGTCCTGACATCCCCTCCCTTTGCCGTTTCTGGTCCCTTTTGGTCAACCCCTTGCCTTCCTCTGTACCCCCCCCCCCCATCAGTTTTTCTCTGGACTAGACACACGGAAGGAGCACATTTTGGGGCGCTTGTTTAAAGTAACTGCAATTGGACAGTAACTTTTTCCCAAAGTGAATGCTTTATTGGCTTGCCAGTAGGAACTGCTACTGTATTGATTATTTGCTCTGTTCCCTTTTACTGCCTTATATTGCTACCGTCTTATTTCTCTTTGCTCCTCTGTATAATAAAGTTATTTTTTCTGGCAAAGCACCTTCCCCTCTTATCTTCCTCATTTCCACTAAAGCCCGGAGTTGTATATACAACAGACACAAAAAATCCCCCCAGGATTAGTGTCTAGTTTTACCTACGTACTGGGGACGTTCACACTAGGGATGCCAGCCTCCAGGTGGGACCTGGGGATCCCCCGGAATTACAGCTCATCTCCAGACTACAGAGATCCGTTCCCCTGGGAAAAATGGACATTTTGGAGGGTGGACTCTACGGCATTGTACCCCACTGAGGTCTCTGTCCTCCCCAGGCTCCATCCCCAAATCTCCAGAAGTTTCTCAACCTGGATCTGACAGCACTACCTGCTAGGGTTGCCAACCTCCAGGTGGTAGCTGGAGATCTCCCGCTATTACAACTGATCTCCGTACAATAGAGATGAGCTCACCTGGAGAAAATGGCCGCTTTGGAAGGCGGACTCTATAGCAGTATCCCCCATTGAAGTCCCCCCCCAAACCCCACCTTCCTCAGGCCCCACCCCTAAAATCTCCAGGTATTTCCCAACCCAGAGCTGGCAACCCTACAACCTCCCCATCTCCCTCCGGTGGCCAGAGGGGACCTGGCAACCCCAGTTCACACGTGCAAACCCCGAAATGGGGAATAACTTGGGTAACATGTTTCTTATTACTTCCCCAGCTGGCAAGGCTTCACGTTAAAATTGCTTGTCCTGGTACACATTAATCCCCTGGGCCAATCTCTCCCTTCCTTCTGTTCCCGGGACCCTCTCCTTCACCTCTCCAAGGTTTTGGATTCCACGGTGCCCCCACCCCCCGGGTTGTACAGTGGCATCTGCCCATCCCCGACAGGCACCACAATCACCTTGTGGCATGGCGCTCTCACGTGAAGGCAGTGGTGCTCGATAACAGCCTGGCAGTACCCTCTGAACGAGTTATCAAGTGCCCTTTGGTTTCTGAGTCCAGAGTCGAAACCCGATGGGTAATAAATCGCTGTCCTCCCAGGAAGCCCGGCTGACAGATTTCTCTTGGCATAAAGCGACCCAGCGGTGCCAGGCTTGAGAAGGGTAATGGAGTCAGTCTGGCGTGCGGCCCTTCTGCTGGGATTCTTCCTTGTCCCCTGCTGCCATGCTCAAGGTACAGTGCGCCATGCTAGAGAAAGGGGGGGGGGATCTGGAAACGAGCAGAGGTTCTTCTGAATAGTTTATTTCGCCCGGGAATCAAGGGAGATGGTATGATGAAGACAGTGTTGTGTATGGGGGGGGGGCTCACATCTCTCCAGCAAACTGGGTTTTGCAGAGCTTCGGAAACCCACCTCACCTTTGACCAAAAAAACGAGCGAGCACACGACATGTTTTTCCAGTGCTCCTGTTTTTAACGCAGGCGTTAAATATGATTTGATTTGTGGGTATGTTTTATGGCAAGTTTTTATCTGTCTAGTACATGTGAAACCAATCTTCTACCAACGAGCTCTGGTCAGCGTGGTGTAGTGGTTAAGAGCGGTGGTTTGGAGCGGTGGACTCTGATCTGGAGAACCTGGTTTGATTCCCCTCTCTTCCACTTGAGCAGCGGAGGCTAATCTGGTGAACTGGATTTGTTTCCCCACTCCTACACATGAAGCCAGCTGGGTGAGTTCTCTTAGAGCTCGCTCAGCCCCACCTACCTCACAGGGTGTCTGTTGTGGGGAGGGGAAGGGAAGGTGATTGTATGCCGGTTTGAGTCTCCCTTAAGTGGTAGAGAAAGTCGTCATATAAAAACCAACTCTTCTTCTTCTTCTTCTTCTTCTTCCTTTCCCCCATTTCATCCTCACAACAACTCAGTGAGGTAGGTTGTGCTTCATGGCAGAGAGCTGGATGGTAGAGTTGAGATCTGAACTCGGGACTCCCAAGCAGAAGTCTCACACTCGGACCTCTGCCCCACCCTGGCGCTTGCGAGCTGCCTTGGGGAGCTGCTGTGTTGAAAAGCGGAAGCATTAGTTTTGCAAAGAAAAAAAAGAGATAAGTCAACGAGATTCCCCCTCCCATCACACCACGCAGCCTTTGGGGCTGAAGAGACCCTATGGCTCTGCACACTGCTGAGCTTGTAGGCGCCAGAAATGCGTGCCTCTGTCTATGTGCCTTTTTCTCTTTACCAAATGTGGAGGGAGGGGGAAATGGAGGAAATATCACTGGCAGGATATTTTGGGGGTGGAGCCTGAGGAGGGCGGTGTTTGAAGAGGGGAGGGACTTCAATGCCATAGAGTCCAATTGCCAAATCAGCCTTTTTCTCCAGGTGAACTGATCTCTATCCGCTGGGGATCAGTTGTAATAGCAGGAGATCTCCAGCTACTACCTGGAGGTTGGCAACCCTAAGAGGAGACCCAGTGATCAACCCTAGTGGGTCTCCATGCACTCCCACCATGGGGATGGAAATGCACTCCACACATGCTTGGGGCAACTGATTATGAGTGCATCGCCGGTGCCGTGCTGATCCTTGGTTCAGATTAAGATTTGAGATAATGTGGGGGGGGGGACACCCCAGAGCGTACCCGTAACCCCACTGTCTGATGTCGGCAGGAGGTATCACTGGAACCACGGACAACTCGAAACCTCTGGAGCCCTGGCTGGTGGGGCTGACAGCCGTCATGTGCTTCCTGTTTGTGATTTTCGTGGCGACTCTCGTCAATCGGTTCTTCTGCTCCAAAAAGTAAGTCCTTTTCTCTCTGGTCCTCACCGGGGAGGTTGGAATCTGCCTCTTTTCCACGTAGGGTTGCCAGGTCCCTCTTTGCCACTGGTGGGAGGTTTTGGGGAAGGAGCCTGATGAGGGCAGGGTTTGGGGAGGGGAGGGACTTCAATGCCATAGAGTCCAATGGCCAAAGCGGCCATTTTCTCCAGATGAGCTGATCTCTATTGGCTGGAGAGCAGTTGTAATGGCAGGAGATCTCCAGCTAGTACCTGGGGGTTGGCAACCCTATTTCCACTTCAGTCTGTAAACGTTTCTTTCCCCCCTTGTCTTTTGGGCACTCTCGTTTTCCAATTGGCTTGCTTCTTTGAGGTGCCTGATGCATAGGGATGCCAACCTCCTGGTACTAGCTGGAGATCTCCTGCTATTACAGCTGATCTCCAGCCGATAGAGATCAGTTCACCTGGAGGAAATGGCTGCTTTGGCAATTGGACTCTATGGCATTGAAGTCCCTCCCCTCTCATGGAGCAAGGTCACCAAAATGTTGGAAATGTCAAGAAGAAGTTGGTTCTTTTCACCACGTCTGGTGGCTTTGTGAAAAGGCAAAAAAAATTTGGGATGTGATTTACAACGAATTAAGGTTGATAGTACAATATAATATCCCTAAACACCGGAAATGATGTTGTTAAGTATAATACCAGATTCTATAGTGACTCAGAGATCATTTTTGATACATGCCACCACTGCCGCAAGATTGGTCTATGCAATGAAATGGAAAACATCTGAGATACCAGATAAGACTGCTGGATAGATAAAATGATGGAACTGGCTGAAATGGCAAAACTTACTGCATTAATAAATCAAAAGGACAACACGGAATTTGGGGGAGAATGGGAGGCATGGACAACATATTGTGTAAATGAATTTAATTTGGGAAATGTTAAGGGATATGTTTTGATCTAATTCAAATTGTTTGAAGTAATTAAGATATCAAAGTTAAAGATTAGACTTTAAGATAATGATAAATGTGGGTTAATATAATGAATTAGACTTTAAATACAAAGAGAGAAAAAAGGATATTAAATGGATAGAGGAGGGGAGAGGGAAAGTCAATTATATATATATATATATATATATATATATATATTAGTGATAAAATAGAAATTGTTTATACTATACACTATGTGAATGGAATGATACAATTGAATGTGAATTAGTTTGAAAAACAAGAAAAAAAATTAAAAATTAAAAAAAAGAAGTCCCTCCCCTCTCCAAACCCCTCTTTCCTCAGGTTCCACCCCCCAAACCTCCCACTGGTAGTGAAGAGGGACCTGGCAACCCAAATGTTGCGAAAACAGATGACAATTTTGAAGGGGACATTTGTGTCGAATTTTGTTAGCATACTCAGGGCAAAATTGTTCTCTGTAGTCTGGAGATAGCATTGCCAGCTCCAGGTTGGGAAATACCTGGAGATTTTGAGGGACGGGGCCTGAGGAGGGCACGGTTTGGGGAGGGGGAGGAGGGACTTCAATGCCATAGAGTCCAATGGCCAAAGCGGCCGTTTTCTCCAGGGGAACTGATCTCTACCGGCTGGAGGCTGACAGCACACAGGCTCACTACAAATGAAATAAACTACAATTTTTAAAGTTTAAATTCTTATTCTTATCACTATAATAGTTACAATATTTACAACAACGTTCAAACATTACACTCACAGGTGTTTCAAAATTATTCAACAATCATTAACATTTTCATTTCATTTCATTAGCCTTTATTGGCATACCAAAAGACAGAGATAGAAAAAAACAACAATATACCTCCAAAGGGCAATACATATAAGTTACAAGTCGGGTTAATAAAACTGTTCTTGTTCTTTAAGAACTCCTGTAAGAAATTCCGCCTCGGTAGCCGTAATTTTAGGATCATGGTCACTCAAAAGAAATTTGCATTTCACTTCATTACTCCTGTATGTCTTGTACTGGAGCCAATCATTAACATAGAACGAAGCGAAAAAGAACCGAAGTACTTGCAATTCCCCATACGCTGGTGAAGAATAGTAAAGCTGTGTGATGTTTCTTCAACAAGTCACGGTGTGATCCTAAGAAAGCGTCCAGAACACACAGCATAAACTCTGTTGAATAATTTTGAAACACCCATGAGTGTAATGTTTGAATGTGGTTGTAAATATTGTAACTATTATAGTGATCAGAATAGGAATTTAAACTTTAAACATTGTAGTTTATTTCATTTGCAGTGAGCCTGTGTGCTGGTCGTTTTCCTACATAGTCTTGCTACAGCACTGGGTGTTATATTTTTTTTGGTAGTACCTGGAGGCTGGCAACCCTACATGTAGGTCCGGGTCCCCCTATCTTAGGGGTCCACAAAAGAGGCATGTGTTGGTGGGGAACACATGGATTGTGTCATGTGTCATGAGACCGAAATGGCCATGGGGCCTAGGTAGGATTCTAGCTATGGGGTGTGGGTGGGCATGCACTTTGGTTCTTCTCAGCACCTCTCTCCCTCTGACTCTGTACTGATCTTGCTCCGTTGGCAGTGTTACTGAAGAGACACCAGAAAGTGAACGTCAACTGAGGTAAGCGTCGTGACTTTTTAAAAAGGCAAAAGCATTATGCTTAGGGTTGCCAACCTCCAGGTACTAGCGGGAGCTCTCCTGCTATTACAACTGAACTCCAGCCTAGAGATCAGTTCCCCTGGAGAAAATGGCCGCTTTGGCCATTGGACTCTATGGCATTGAACTCCCTCCTGCCGATGGTGAAGAGGGACCTGGCAACCCTAATTATTCTGCTAGTTTCTCTCAGTGGAGCACTGGCTCTTTCCTGGGATTGCCAGGTCCCTCTTCACCATAGAATTGCTTTGGCAATTGGACTCTATGCCAATGAAGTAGAGTTGCCAGGTCCCTCTTCGCCACCGGCGGGAGGTTTTGGGGGCGGAGCCTGAGGCAGGTGGGGCTTGGGGAGGGGCTTCAATGCCATAGAGTCCAATGGCCAAAGTGGCCATTTTCTCCAGGGTAACTGATTTCTATCGGCTGGAGATCAGCTGTAATAGCAGGAGATCTCCAGCTGCTACCTGAAGGTTGGCAACCCTACATTGAAGTCCCTCCCCTCCCCAACCCCGCCCTCCTCAGGCTCTGCCCCAAAAACCTCTTGCCGATGGTGAAGAGGGACTTGGCAACCCTAGGCGTCCTGCAGGGATGGATGAAAAGTCTTTCTTTTTTTAAATTATTCGTTAATACTTTTGTCTGCTGTTTCACTACTCTGTTTTTTTGCTGTTGATTTTGTCGATTAATTTTCACGTACCTGGGGGGGAGGTTTGTATACAATTGGTATTTGTATTTTTACATTTCATACTGTGCTGGTATTTTATTTATTTACTTGATTTCTATCCTGCCTTTTCCCCAACGAGGACCCAAAGTGGCTTACATCCTTCTCCTCTCCTCCATTTTATCCTCACAACAACCTTGAGATTAGGCTGAGAGAGCGTGACTGGCCCAAGGTATCATCTTCCACGATATGAGTGGGGATTTGAACCTGGGGCTTCCAGATACTAGTCCAGCATCCTTAACTGTTATACCACATTGATATATTTGAGCACAAATACAATGGGAGAACGTGTACATTTTATTGGGGGGGGGTCAGGTCAGAAAAAACAGGAAAGGACATGGAAATAATTAGTTGTGGGTTTCATTTGCAAGGGAATTTAGGGTAAAAAAAAGTAGAGAGGGTCACTTCCAAATCACTCCTAGTCTACTTTTTTCTTCCCAGGAAGGGCCGAAACGTTTACGACAACATAGCCATGGAAGCAGAAGAAGGGAGTTCCAAAGCTGCTCAACCGAAGGTGGAAGATGAGAAACAGACTAACATGTGAAGGGCAGTAGGGTATGGAGAATGAGGAACTGGGAGGCGACGGCGGGCTGCAATATCACCACCTTTGTGTGCCCGTCCCCCCGCTTTGGCCAACCCTGTCCAACCCACTTCTTACTTTTTAGAGCAGGGGTGTCGAACTCATTTGTTACGAGGGCCGGCTATGGCATAAATATAACTTGGTCAGGCCGGGCCAGGCCTCGCCAGCCCAGATCTGGACTGGAGGGGGTGGCTTCCTCGGCTGGCTCGCTGGCCGGATAAGAGTTCTCAAGGGGCCGGATCTGGCCTACGGGCCGCATGTTTGACACCCCTGCTTTAGAGCTTCCTGGCTTTCCCCTCTTTCCCCTCCTAATTCCAGAGCCAGATTGGTCAGGGGAGTCTTCCCGTCCTGCCCACAGGGGGCGGAAGGGAGAATTTCAGAAGGTGCATTTTCTCCTCGCTCTACAGCTCCCTAAAGTGAAAAGTGGATCCTGTTTAAATTCTCCCTAAAAGTCCAGTGGGAGTCTTGAGGGCAGGTGGAAATCTAGTCACAATAATGCAACCCCATGGGCTTTCCATTCCTGGAGCGGCTGCCTCGATTTCCTTGCTATTCTTTGCTCTGTATGTGTTGTCAATTCACACTTTGTCTTGATTGTGAGAAATATATATATATATATATATATATATATATATATATATATATATATATATATATATATATATATATATATATCCAATCTATTACTTTTTGGAGGGAAGGGGAACTAGATGCTTGATGCTTGTCTGTTGGAAGATTGGGGAACATGCTGTTAAATAAATAAAGCCACATAATCAAATGCCACTTGAATTTGTTCTGTTTTTCAGCGCTTTGTACCTTTGTTTGTAAATAGGTAACACCGGAAGCTGTACAACAAGAATCTAATGTAGACTAAGGGCTTTCTTGGTCAAAACTTGTGTGTGTGTGTGTGTGTGTGTGTGTGTGTGTGTGTTAAGTGCCGTCAAGTCGCTTCCGACTCATGGCGACCCTATGAATCAAAGTCCTCCAAAATGTCCTATCTTTGACAGCCTTGCTCAGATCTCGCAAACTGAGGGCCGTGGCTTCCTTTATTGAGTCCATCCATCTCTTGTTGGGTCTTCCTCTTTTCCTGCTGCCCTCAACTTTTCCTAGCATGACTGTCCTTTCCAGTGACTCTTGTCATCTCATAATGTGACCAAAATACGATAGCCTGAGTTTAGTCATTTTAGCTTCTAGGTTCAGTTCAGGCTTGATTTGATCTTGAGCTCCCCATATAAGCTACTGTGGCATTTCTTTCTGGCCCCAAGGTCTAGAAACATGCTTAATTGAGCCATTCAGGAAGGTAAATGTTGTTGGTTCCAAATACCACATTCTGTGCACTTGGGTGATAAAATCAGAAAAGCAAGAAACACAGAGTGGCAGAGCAAAATTGCCCTTCCTCCAAGACCGACTGGAAAGACATAAACCAGGAGCGGCGACTCCTACAGAAGCACAAAAGGCCTCCTCCATACAGAGGAAAAACATAAGTATATTTATTTATTTACATTATAGTCTGCCTTTCTCACTTGGACTCAAGGCGGATTACGCAAAGTGAGTGAATGCAATCGACAGGATGGGATATTCTATCAACAATGCAATCGGATTTGGGCTGTAGAAACAACCAGAAGTCTAAGAACTAAAGCCAAGCATAAGTTTTAACATGATCAGATTCATGCATAAATGAGCTGTATGCAGATTAGGTAGGATTGCCAGGTCCCTCTTTGCCACCGACAAGAGGTTTTTGGGGCGGAGCCTGAGAAGGCCAGGGTTTGGGGAGGGAAGGGGTTCAATGCCATAGAGTCCAATTGCCAAAGTGGCCATTTTCTCCAGGGGAACTGATCTTTATCAGCTGGAGATCAGTTGTAATAGGAGAAGATTTCCAGCTAGTACCTGGAGGAATAGGCCTTCCACCATATAGAGAAGATTAATCAAATCATAAGCTGGTGTGTAGGACGAGCAGTGACTCACCGATGGCTTCTTAGAAGAGTCATACATACAAGAGTCTGTTATTCATACAGAGACATAACGATCTCCTCTGAGGAACTATAGTTCTGCTAAGCCTCTGCATCAAGAGTGACCCAATCTCACCTGATGTGGAGATGGGGCAGAATGACTTGCACCCACTGCCAGGCCAGTTAGAAGACGGCCAGCCCAAAGAGCAGTGTCTCATGCAGAGATATAGCAATCTCTCCCTTTATGGGAGAGATTGGACTCATGGTGGCTTTTAATGTTGAATATTCTTTCTTGGGCGATGGTCCCAACGAACTACTTCCAGCCTACTTTGTGCAGCTTGCCTCCCAAGTATCACATGCTGGAAGAGTTGTCCCAGGACAGATTGAGGTGCCCTCTTTTAAAGCATGCCACTTCCAACATCCTCCTTCTCGACCCACCCCCCTCCTGGAGCTCTGAAGTGGTAAATGCCAGAGGGACACCAAGATCTGAACACCAGCAGTGGAGCCCTAGGGAATGGTCAGCTGATGCTTCAAAGACGGAATGGCTAGTAGGGGAGGGAAACAGAAGGGGACCCCATGATAGGAGCAGGGGGAGAGCCAGGGAACTCAGGATCTATTGCCACAGGGCTCTGGTGACCCATGGGACATTTGTTTTTGTACAGTTGTTTGGGTTGGGTTGCCTATCCTCTTCGTGCGGGGCTGTGTCTCAGCAGAGGAGCCTCTGCTTTGCATGCAAAAAGTCCCAGGGTTCAATCCCCGTCATCCCCCATTAGGAAGAAGAAGAAGAAGAGTTGGTTTTTGTATGCCGACTTTCTCTACCACTTAAGGGAGAATCATACCGGCTTACAATCACCTTCCCTTCCCCTCCCCACAACAGACACCCTGTGAGGTAGGTGGGGCTGAGAGAGCTCGGGTTGGGTTGGGTTGGGTTTCCTATCCTAAGAACATATGAAAAAGCCCTGCTGGATCAGACCCAGGCCCATCAAGTCCAGCAGTCTGTTCACACGGTAACCAAAAAAAATGCCCACAAAAAAAAAGCCCACAAGAAAATTGTCCACAAAAAAAACCCCATGGTCATAAATGCACACAAGAAAAAAGCCCACATGGGAAAAAGCCCACACAGAAAAAACTCCACACGGAAAAAAGCCCACACAGAAAAAAACCCACACGGAAATAAGCCCACACGGAAAAAAGCCCACGCGGAAAAAAGCCCATGTGGAAAAAACCCCACACGGAAAAAAGCCCACATGGGGAAAAGCCCACACAGAAAAATACTCACATTTGAATACTTAATATTATTTGTTTTGTTTTTAAAAAATTACAGCCATAACATAATTTTTACAACCCATAACATAAATTTCACAACTATTAACATTAACAATTACTTAATAAAAAATAACTAGATCAGAAAGAACCGTATTTTATTATTTCCAAATCATGAAAACCACTATTTGTACTGGTATGATAATACCTGATAATTATTCATTTTTTATTCTTACATTTCACATTAATTTTATTCACACTTCTGTAAAAGTCTCTTATTTGTTATTGAACTATATACTTTATTCCTTTACAGTGATTATTTGACATGAAATTAAAGCCATTTCACTGTTTTAATATCCCTGCCAGTTTTTCATTTGACATGAAAATGAAGCTATTTCACTGTTTTTATATCTCTGCCAGCTGTTGAAAACAAACCCGGAATGAATGGGGACCCCCCGGGATTAAATGAGGGACCAACATTCAATAATAAATCGAGTAAATAATAATTCAGATATAAATCTTTACTGCAAATTAGCCAATCTCCTTAAGTAAGTACGTTTATCTTCCACCTGCTCATACTCCTGCACAGAAGTGGCAACCATGTCATGTAGTGCCTCGTATCTTCTCTTTTTCACCTCTGGGCGACCTGCTTGTGCAGGTGGGCAATTTTCTTGTGGGCTTTTTTCATAGAACCTGTTCACACAGCAGCAAACCAGGTGTCTCTAGGAAGTCCACAAACAACACGGCTGCAGCAGCATTTATCTTGCCAGTGTTCCACAGCACCTAATACAATAGGCCTGCTCCTCTGATCCTGGAGAGAATAGGTATGCATCATGACTAGAATCTAGGGTTGCCAACCTCCAGGCGGTGGCTGGAGACCTCCCGCTATTACAAGTGATCTCCAGGCATTAGAGATCAGTTCACCTGGAGAAAATGGCCGCTTTGGCAATTGGACGTTATGGCACTTCCCTCTCCAAACCCTGCCCTCTTCAGGCTCAGCCCTCCAAATGTCCAGGTATTTCCCAACCCAGAGCTGGCAACCCTACTAGTATCCATTTTGACTAATAGCCATGGATAGTCCCTCCTCCACGAACATGTCCACTCCCCTCTTAATGCCTTCCAACTTGGCAGCCATCACCACATCCTGGGGCAGGGAGGTCCACAATTTGTCATGTGAAGAAATTTTTCTTTTAATCTGTTTTGAATCTCTCACCCTCCAGCTTCAGTGGATGACCCCACACTCTATCATTATGAAAGAGGGAGACAAGCTTCTCCCTGTCCACTCTCTCGTAATTTTATAGATCTCTATCACGTTTCCCCTTAACCACCATCTTTTTAAGCTAAACAACAGCCCTAAGCGTTTTAACCGCCCCCCATAAAGCAGTTGCTGTAGTCCCCTGATAATTTTTTAAAAATATTTTTATTTTATATAAACATAAATCTTCAAACATACAAACAAATAAAACAAATGTGGCAAAATACACACATGCAATACATTCTCAATACATTACATACACAAACAACACACAAAATCTAATCAAATACACTTTAACAGAGTGGACGTAAAAAACATTTCTTAGTATACTTCTAGCCATCTTCCCAGTACATACAACCATAACTTTATAATAATTAATCTATTGCTACATAACATTAAATCTACTGCTTTTTGATCAATCTTTTTCTGAGATAATAAAAAAACAAGAAACTTTTTAGTTATATCAAAGAGTTAAGCCTTCTTAAATCATTCTAGCAACCTGGAGATACTTATATGTATTCAATAAATTCTATCATATATTTGTGAGCTCCAGGCAGCTGGCCTTCAAGTTTCTGTTTCACAGAAGTTTGTTATGACTGCTTACTCTCCGTTTGTGTGATAACTGTAATCTACCATGGGAACCAGGCTCGGCCTGGTAACCAACTGTGCCTTTGGTTTTCTGTATAAGTTCCAACCTGCCTGCATTCCCCCCGTAGAGTCCTCGTACCTTCCCCTGTAAGTTCCTGCTACTCACCTTATGCTTCCCAAATAAACCAGCCTCTTAGAATACCCTGTCTGGACATTTGGTGATTGGGATTCAACAGGTGAACTCAGACCTTACAATATTTTCCTATCGTAGCATTTAAACTAATCATTTTCATTCCCAGTCTTACACTGTTCAGTAAAAATATGCATATTATAAATTCCAGTTTTTCTGGAACTCTCCACTAGATCTTTGATTCATATAATCGGTCATTTTGGCCATCATAGCATACTCTGCTAGATTGTCTTTCCAATCTTCTGTATCTGAGCACTCCTCTGACTTCCATTTTGTAGCAATCGTCACTCTTGCGGCCATGATCGCCTATCGGAACAGTTCTTCCATTGCCTTTTTATTGCTGATGGTAAGATTCCTAACCACATAATTTTGGGTTCCATTAGAGATTTGACTTTTAGAATGTTTCCCATTTCGCTATGTACTTCACTCCAAAAATGTTTTATCTTCTTACATTACCACCATGTATGAAAAAAAGTTCCATCTATCTCCTTACATTTCTATATATAAGTTGGTGTGTAGGATAAGCAGTGACTCACCAATGGTTTCTTAGAAGAGTCATACGTTCAAGAGTCTGTTACTCATACAGAGACATAAGATAAAGACCTCCTCTGAGAGCCCATAAGCCTCTGCATCAAGAGTAGGGTTGCCAGGTTCTTCTTTGCCACCGGCGGAAGGTTTTTGGGGCGGAGCCTGAGGAGGGCGGGGTTTGGGGAGGGGAGGGACTTCAACACCATAGAGTCCAATTGCCAAAGCGGTTATTTTCTCCAGGTGGACTGATCTCTATCAGCTGGAGATCAGTGGTAATAGCAGGAGATTTTCTGCCACCATCTGGAGGTTTGGTAATCAAAATTTTCAGCAAGAAGTGCCTGGGACTGGCTGGCTGATCTGCTTCTATGTAGAAGGTATACACCTTATGCTTGAAAATGAGCACATTTCAAACTTTCTCATCTCAGGATTTTTAAATTTGATGAAGCTGGAGCGAAATGGGATTTTTACCGGAAACCCATCATTGTTTTTTGCAATCTGAGGACATTTTAGAATACACACACTGATGATATTCAAAGTATTTGCTGCTTCAACTGCGAGCTGAAATTGTTATTGTGTTAACTGCTAGTCATTCCTTCTAGATATTGTGTATTGAATGGACACTCATTGTGGTATAAATATTTACCAGCAACTACTGGATTTGTGGCTGTAGTGCTATTTTGCTTTGTTAACCACCTGGAGGTTGGCAACCCTAATTGAGAGTGACCAAATGCGCCGATCACACCTAATGTGGAGATGGGGCAGAAGGACTTGCACCCACTGCCAGGCTGTTAGAAGATGGCAAGCCCGGAGAGCATTGACTCATGCAGAGATCTAGCAGGGAGCCCCCCTTATGGGAGAAAGAGATTGGACCCCAGGGGGCTTTTAACGTTGAATATTCTTTCTTGGGGGGAATGGCTCAAAAGAGCTGCTTCCAGCCTATTTCTGTGCAGGTTGTCTTCCAAGTATCACATGCTGGAAGAGTCATCCCAAGATAGTCTGTGTTGCCCTATTTTAAAGCACGCCAGTGCCAGTATCCTCCTTCTCAACCCCCACCTCAGGAGCTCTGAAGTGGTGAATGCCAGAGGGACAGCACCATCTGAACACCATCAGTGGCGCCCTAGGAATGGTCAGCTGATGCTTCAAAGACAGAATGACTTGTAGAGGGGGAGGGAAACAGAAGGGGACCCCATGATAGGAGCAAGGGGAGTGCCAGGGAACTTAGGTTCTATTGCCACAAAACTCTGGTGACCCATGGTGGTGGTGGTGGTGGTGGTGATATTCATTTTTGCACAGTTGCTTGGGTTGGGTTTCCTGTCCTCTTCATGCGGGGCTGTGGCTCAGCGGAGGAGCCTCTGCTTTGCATGCAAAAGGTCCCAGGGTTCAATCCCCGTCATCCCCCGTTAAGAAGAAGAGTTGGTTTTTATATGCCAACTTTCTCTACCACTTAAGGGCGAATCAAGCTGGCTTACAATCACCTCCCCTTCCCCTCCACACAACAGACACCCTGTGAGGTAGGTGGGGCTGAGAGAGCTCTAAGAGAGCTGTGACTAGCCCAAGGTCATCCAGCTGGCTTCATGTGTAGGAGAGGGGAAACAAATCCAGTTTGCCAGATTAGCCTCTGCCGCTCATGTTGAGGAGTGGGGGAATCAAACCTGGTTTTCCAGATCAGAGTCCGCCACTCCAAACCACCACTCTTAACCACTACATAGTAGGTGATGGGGAAGACCTCCGCCTGAGACCCTGAAGAGCCACTGGCAGTCAGAGTAGATAGTACCGACTCGGATGGCCTGATTCAATATAAGGCAGTTTCAGATGTGTTCAAGGGAACGAAGGAAAGTGACAGAAATATTAATGGAGAATAGCTAGATTAGGGTTGCCAACCTCTGGGTGGCAGCTGGAGATCCGCTATTACAACTGATCTCCAGGCAACACAAATCAGTTCCCCTGCAGAAAATGGCCACTTGGGGGACTCTATGCCAGTATACCCCATTGAAGTCCCTCCCCTCCCCAAACCCCACCCTCCTCAGTCTGCACCCCCCAAAATCTCCAGGTATTTCCCAACCCAGAGCTGGCAAAACTAAGGTAGGTGCATGTTTTATTCTAAGGTCCCCTTTAGTAACCTCACCTCCTTGAAGTTACATTATTAAGTTCAGTGGCTAAGATCCCTGAAACTCATTGGAGATTTATGCATCTTGCTTCTTCACAAGAACATAAGAACGGCCCTGCTGGATCAGACCAAGGCCCATCAAGTCCAGCAGTCTGTTCACACAGCGGCCAACCAGGTGCCTCTAGGAAGCCCACAAGCAAGACGACTGCAGCAGCATCCCCCTGCCTGTATTCCACAGCACCTAATATAATAGGCCTGCTCCTCTGATCCTGGAGAGAATAGGGATGCATCATGACTAGTATCCATTTTGACTAGTAGCCATGGATAGCCCTCTCCTCCATGAACATGTCCACTCCCCTCTTAAAGCCTTCCAAGTTGGCAGCCATCACCACATTCTGGGGCAGGGAGTTCCACATTTAACAATGCGTTGAGTGAATATTTCCATTTATCTGTTTTGAATCTCTCACCCTCCAGCTTCAGCAGATGACCCCACGTTCTGGTCTTATGAGAGGGAGAACAGTTTCTCCCTGTCCACTCTCTCCATACCATGAGTAATTTTATAGACCTCTATCATATCTCCCCTTAGCCGCCTTCTTTCTAAGGCAAACAACCTTAAGCATTTCAACCGCTCCTCATAGGGCAGTTGCTAGGGTTGCCATCTGCCAGGTAGTTAGTACAGGAGCAAGAAACTAGTTAACAAAAGCTACTTAATTATACATATACACATGAAGGTGAACATACATAGACATGACTTACAATATGACAAACAATAAAGTGACAATTGTGCAGTGAAGACACTAAAGTTCAGAAATGTCTCTTGGGAGAGTACAATAAGTTTCTTCAAATGAAATATCTTGGTCTTGTAGAAGCCAATTTCTTGATGAGGATACGGCTGTTTAAAATTCTTAATTAGTAATTCTTCATCAGTCCTTCCTATATTATAATTAAGTGCAAAATATGCATTCATAATTACAAAAGGGCTAATGTCTTACAACATTTTCAAATAGCTTAAAGTTGTTAATATTTTACAAATATTTTACAAATAACATATAGCAATACTTACAATCAGCGGTCTAGATATTCTTCAACAAGTTGTAGGTTATATCACACGTCTCCATAAGGGTAAGGATCCATAGTGTAGTAATTCATTCCCAAAAATCTAACATTGCTAAATAGCTAACCGGTGTGTGCTCTGAGCTAGTTAACCATATGCAATTAAACAATATTGGGGTGCATCAACAGAGATATAACATCCAAATCACAAGATGTCATAGTTCCGCTGTCCACTGCATTGGTCAGGCCGCACCTGGAGTATTGTGTGCTGTTTTGGAGGCCTCAGTTCAAAAAAGATGTGGTCAGAATCGAGCGGGTGCAGAGGAGAGCGACGAGGATGACCAGGGGCCTGGAGACCAAGCCCTACGAGGAAAGGCTGAGGGACTTGGGAATGTTTAATCTGGAGGAGGTTGAGGGGGGACATGAGCACTCTCTTTAAGTATTTGAAAGGCTGCCACTTAGAGGAGGGCAGGGAGCTGTTCCTGTTGGCAGCAGAGGATAGGACTCGCAATAATGGGTTTAAATTGCGGGAGGAAAGGTACCGGCTGGATATTAGGGAAAAAAATTTTTTACAGTAAGAGTCGTTTGACAGTGAAATCGGCTGCCTAGGGAGGTGGTGAGCTACCCCTCAGTGGCGGTCTTTAAGCAGAGGCTGGACAAGCACTTGTCAGGGATGCTCTAGGCTGATCCTGCATTGAGCAGGGGGTTGGATTAGATGGCCTGTATGGCCCCTTCCCACTCTATGATTTGATGATCCCCCGTTTAAAGGATCACATAGCAGGGGAACGGGCAGACCCCTGCCTGAGACCTGCACTGGCGCTGTAATGGGAATGTTACATTACTGTCCTTCCTCCCCAAAATTCCAAACGGCTCCATGTCTGCGGCTGTCAGGCATTCTCCCATCCAGAGAAGGATTCATGACCAAACTTGCTTAGCTGCAGCCTCAGTACCGGGTTTTCCGCCCTTCCCTGGGCAATGTGCTGGCGAACTAGTTCATAGAATCATAGAGTTGGAAGGGACCACCAGGGTCATCTAGTCCAACCCCCTGCACAATGCAGGAAATTCACAACTACCTCCCCCCACACACCCAGTGACCCCTACTCCACGCCCAGAAGATGGACAAGGTGCCCTCCCTCTCATCATCTGCCTAAGGTCATAGACTCAGCATTGCTGACAGATGGCCATCTAGCCTCTGCTTAAAAACCTCCAGGGAAGGAGAGCCCACCACCTCCTGAGGAAGCCTGTTCCACTGAGGAACTGCTCGAACTCTTGGAAAGTTCTTACTGATGTCTAGACGCAAACTCTTTTGATTTAATTTCAACCTGTTGGTTCTGGGCCGAACTTTTGGGGCAACAGAAAACAACTCAGCGCCATCCTCTATATATGACAGCCCTTCAAGTCCTTGAAGATGGTTATCATATCCCCTCTCAGTCTTCTCCTCTTCATAAACATACCCAGCTCCTTCAACCTTTCTTCTTACAAGCCAGGCTATCTCCCCAGATTAGCAACAAAGGGAACAGGGAGGTCATCATAAATATAAAATTATGTAAGGTATGGTGAATGCCGAGGAGAACTTTTTGTCCCTCTCTGGAAATACTGGATGGCAGATTCAGGACAGGCATAAATTTGCATCGTGCAATGCATCGTTAACACGTGGGACTCGCCGCCACTGGATGTGGCAATGCCTTACGACGGCTTGAAAAGGGGACTTGGCAAATTCAGAGGAAAGAAGGGCTGCGAATGGGTTTTAGGCAGAATGACTAAATGGGACCTCCTTGTTCAGAGGCAGTGTATCTTTGAATGCCAGTTGCTGGAGGCAGCAACGGGGGGAAGCATCTGCACCCCTGCAGTGGGGGCAGAAACAGGGGGAAACCTCCGTGCCCCTGGAGTGGGCCTTCACGGCATCTGACTATAGTCATTGTGAGAAACAGGATGACTACACAGACCGAGGCATATTCTTGAGATCTTCTGGGTGCCGAGTTCAGAGCAAGCGATGCCCAACCTGATCTTGTTTATTAAAAATGCACTTCGACAGAGATAAATGTAAAGTTTTGCATTTAGGCAGGAAAAATAAAATACATAATTATAGGATGGGGGTTGGGGGAGACTTGTCTTAGCAGTAGTGTGTGAGAAAAGGACCTTGGGGTCTTAGTAGACCAAACACTGAACATGAGTCAGCAGTGTGATGCGGCAGCTAAAAAGGCAAATGCGATCTTGGGCTGTATCAACAGAAGGCTAGTATCCAGATCACAAGAAGTGATGGTATCGCTTTACTCCGCTCTGGTTAGACATCACCTAGAGTACTGTGTTCAGTTTTGGGCATCACAATTGAAGAAGAAAGTAGACCAGCTGGAACGTGTCCAGAGAAGGGCAACGAAGATGGTGTGGGGTCTGGAGATCAAGTCCTATGAGGAAAGGTTGAAGGAGCTGGGGATGTTTAGCCTGAAGAGGAGAAGACTGAGAGGGGATACGATAACCATCTTCAAGTACTTGAAGGGCAGTCATATAGAGGATGGCGCCGAGTTGTTTTCTGTTGCCCCAGAAGGTTGGACCAGAACCAACGGATTGAAATTAGATCAAAAGAGTTTCCATCTAGACATTAGGAAGAACTTTCTAACAGTTAGAGCAGTTCCTCAGTGGAACAGGCTTCCTCGCGAGGTGGTGGGCTATCCTTCCCTGGAAGTTTTAAAGCAGAGGCTAGATGGCCATCTGTCAGCAATACTGATTTTATGACAGTAGGCCGATCATGAGAGGGAGGGCATCTTGGCCATCTTCTGGCCATGGAGTAGGGGTCACTGGTGTGTGTGTGGGGGGTAGTTGTGAATTCCTTGCATTGTGCAGGGGGTTGGACTAGATGACCCTGGTGGTCCCTTCTAACTCTCTGATTCTATGATTTGAAAAGGGGATTCGGCAAATTCAGAGGAAAGAAGGCTGTGAATGGGTATTAGGCAGAATGACTAAATGGGACCTCCTTGTTCAGAGGCAGTGTATCCCTGAATGCCAATTGCTGGAGGCAGCAACAGGGGGAAACCTCCGTGCCCTTGCAGTGGGGGCAGAACCAGGAGAAGCCTCCATACCCCTGCAGTGGGGGCAGCAAGAGGGGGAAGTCTCTGTGCCCCTGCAGCGGGCCTTCACGGCATCTGATTAGCCACTGTGAGAAACAGGATGACTATACAGACCAAGGCATATTCTCGAGATCTTCTGGGTGCCGAGATCAGGGCAGGGAATGCCCGACCTGATCTTGTCCATTCAACCACCCACCTGGCCGAGGAAACAAATGGCAAAACCATTGGTCTTCACTTGTAAAGCTGCTGACCCCGCCCTGTCTGGTATTAAGGTTTGTTTGGGGGTGGGGTGGCATTTTTCCCTGGAAAGCCCACACCACCGCCAGTGCCCATTCTGTGACCCTGCGCCCGATTAAGACTTGCAGAGACTCTAAACTATGTCAAATTTAAGAGGCCCTGTAGCATTGCCCCTCCCCCAAGGGGTAATTTACTCATTGTTAATAATTTCTTTTAATATTCAGAGGCCCCTCCTGATCTGAGGCGGTAAGCTGTAGCTTACTTAGCTCGTGGGCAAATCCGGCTTTGAACAACCTGGGTGCTGCGTGCGAATGCTTGAGATACCCTGCATGCCAGAAAGAAAAAGAAAAAAGCAAACATCCCCCGATAAGCAAGCATCCCACCCCAATGCGTTGATGGGCTGGGATGCAGCGGGAATAAATAAGGGTGCCCGGATCCTGCAGTGCAAACTGATTTGTTTCTGATGAGGGGTCTACACCCTGTGTCAAAATTGAGGGCAACAGGCAACGTTCAATAAGGAATTCGAAGTGAAGACTTGGAGAGGGTGTCGAAGGCACTCCTTGGCTGAGACGCCAACTGATGAAGGGCGAGGCCGGCCCTGTTTGACAGAAGCGTAGCCAAGCTTTTCTCCCTCTCTCGTAAGACCAGAACATGGGGGTCATCTGCTGAAGCTGGAGGGGGAGAGATTCAAAACAGATACAAGGAAGTATTTCTTTGCACAAGACATAGTTAAATGGTGGAACTCCCTGTCCCCAGGATGGGGTGATGGCCGCCAACTAGGAAGGCTTGAAGAGGGGAGTGGACATGTTCATGGAGGAGAGGGCCATCCATGGCTACTAGTCAAAAGGAATACTAGTCATGATGCATCCCTATCCTCTCCAGGATCAGAGGAGCAGGCCTATTATATTAGGTGCTGTGAAACACAGGCAAGGTAAATGCTGCTGCAGTCATCTTGTTTGGGGGCTTCCGAGAGGCACC
This sequence comes from Euleptes europaea, assembly GCF_029931775.1. NCBI lineage: Eukaryota > Metazoa > Chordata > Lepidosauria > Squamata > Sphaerodactylidae > Euleptes > Euleptes europaea. The sequence goes on from NC_079313.1 coordinate 8,630,852, forward strand.
TGGTTGGCCGCTGTGTGAACAGACAGCTGGACTTGGTGGGCCTGGGTCTGATCCAGCAGGGCTTTTCGCCCTGCCCCAGGACGTGGTGATGGCTGCCAACTTGGAAGGCTTTACAAGAAGGTGGGCCTCTGTGTAGGGGTGGTTGTAAGCTGGTAGAGAAAGTTGGCATATAAAAACCAACTCTTCTTCTTTAAGAGGGGAGTGGACGTGTCCATGGAGGAGAGGGCCATCCACGGCCACCAATCAAAAGGAATACTAATGATGCACGCCTATTCTCTCCAGGATCAGAGGAGCAGGCCTTTTATATTGGGTGCGGTGGAACACAGGCAGGATAATGGTGCTGCAGCCGTCTTGTTTGGGGGCTTCCTAGAGGCCCCTGGTTGGCCACTGTGTGACCAGACTGCTGGACTTGATGGGCCTGGGTCTGATCCAGCATGGCCTTTCTTATGTACTTATGCTCATGATGCATCCCTATTCTCTCCAGGATCAGAAGAGCATGCCTATTATATTAGGTGCTGTGGGACACCGGCAGGATGGTGCTGCTGCAGTCGTCTTGCTTGGGGGCTTCCCAGAGGCGCCTGGTTGGCCGCTGGGTGAACAGCCTGCTGGACTTGATGGGCCTGGGTCTGATGCAGCAGGGCCTTTTCTTATGTTCTGACGTACCACTGATCTCCGGCCGATAGAGATCCCCTCCCCTGGACTCGGTGGCAACGAGCCCCCCCCCCCAAAAAAAACCCGCCCTCCTCAGGCTCCGCCCCCCAGACCTCCCGGCACTTCCCGACCCGGAGGCGGCAACCCTGCTCCGCGCGGCCGGCCGCTCTTGAAGGCGGAGCCGCGGCCCAGCGGCCTCCGGGAGGAACCCCGCCTGCCCTCCCCTCCCCTCCCCTCCCCGCCCTCCCTCCCTCGAGCCCGTCCATTGGCTCCCGTTGTCTTTCGCCTACGTTGCCCGCCGGAGCTGGGAAAGGAGGGGGGGGAGGCTCGCCGGAGGATGCCGGGGAGGGGTCGCGCCTGCAGAGCGGCCGGCGGGGGGCGCCGCCGAGCCCAGCTCCGGCCGGCCGCCGCGGCGGGGGTTGCCCCGAGGCCATAAAAGCCGCTCGGCGGTCGCATGGCCGGGCAGAGCTCCCCCGCCCGCGCCGGCTCTCCTCCGCCCCCCGGCGGGGTCCGCCCGCCCGCGCCGATGCGCTCCGCTGGTGCGCTTTTACGCGCGGCCGGGTTTTTACGCGCGGTCGGTGCGGCCGGTGCGTTTTTACGCGCGGCCGGTGCCTTCGGGTGCCATAGGCTGTGAGCCGCGGGGAGGGGAGCGGACGGCCCTGGGGCCGGGGGGGGGGGTCCCGCCTCCCCCTTCGGCTCCCGGCCGCCATGGACGACCCCCCGCCGCCGCCGCCGCCGCCGCCGCTGGCCCTCCGCACCCGCCTGAGCTACGCGGTGGGCCACTTCCTGAACGACCTGTGCGCCTCGATGTGGTTCACCTACCTGCTGGTCTACTTCCACTCCGTGCTGGGCTACAGCAGCCGCCACGCGGGGGCGCTCTTGCTGGCGGGGCAGGTGGCCGACGGCATCTGCACCCCCCTGGTGGGCTACGAGGCCGACCAGGCCGGCGGCTGCGGGCGCTACGGCCGGAGGAAATCCTGGCACCTGATCGGTAAGGACCCGCCGGGAGGGGGGGGGGAAATCGGGGGTGGGGGGTGCCTGTCCAGGGCAGGGGGCGTTTGGAGCCAGCCTGGCGGTCGGGAGACTGGCGAGAGCCGGGTTCAAATCCTGCTCCAGCCTGTAGATTGTAAAAAGCATGCTCTCTCCGGAGACAAATGGATCCCAATATACATTTGGAGGTGGGGACCTGCCCTAAAGCAAGATACAGTTGCAAAGTTATTGGCTGATACTGACCCAAATGTAACCCTCGCTGTGGCAGAATGTTTATCTGTGGTTTTAATGATGCCTCCTTTTAACGCAGTGCTTCCCAACCTTTTTTTGACCAGGGACCACTAGGACTTTTTTGTTCGGTGCAGGGACCCCAAGGTTCAAAATAAAAAGTCCGAGAATTTGAAAATAAACTTTAATCATAACAGTTAAACAGTAAACTTAGAATAATATTTGAATATCTATTTTTATAATAGAGAACTTTTAATTGAAAATATTAATTTATTATGGGTTTATGTTTCGCGGACCTTAATTTAGTTCTGGCGGACCCCTGGGGGTACATGGACCCCCGGTTGGGAACCAGTGTTTTAACGGGACTGTTTAGATATTCTATTTTGGTGTGTTTGGTTATTTATGTATTATGGAATGCGTTGAATTTGTTTTGCTTATGATGTGTTGGGCCCACAAGCATAAAGAATGGAATAAAGGAAATCCTGGTCCAGCCACGACACTGACTTGGCTTCCCCGGGATCGCTGCGGGCTCTCGGCAGAGCCTTGACTCATAGGGTGGTGCTTGCGAAGTAAAACAGCGAGGGAAGCCGTACAGGTGTAAAGGCTGAGAGAGATCTGCAGAAGAAAGATAAAGGATCTAGGCCTGCCTTCTCTTTCCAGCTGGCTCTGGGGTGCTCAGAAGCGGCCCGTTCAGTTCCTTGGCTCCCAGCTTTTGCTGGGCGAAGGTATACTGCATCAGAATGTGGAGGTTCTGCTGCTTGTTTCTAGCCCTTCTCTTGCCTGCCTTGTTTTCAGTTCTTTTCAAAGTCTTTTGCCAATGTTTGCAGTTGGGGGTTTCCGAAATGAATCACAGTCTGCCTTCGATCTGCCTCACAGAGCAACTGAAAGAGTTAAACTGTGTCCCTCTCATAACTGTATGAACAATCTCAGCCCCCCCTTTTGATCATTCCCCCCCCTAACTAAGAAGTCCCAAATGCTTTTACCTTTCTCGATCATTGTTTGTCCAATTTCTGGGCCGCTAGTTCTGGGACGTGACCGGCATTTTCACATGCCAGCTTCAACCTCAACACCTTAGTGCTGCCCGAATTGGAGGGTGAGAAAGCATTCCTTATCACAAAGGCTCTCTGCACATGTTCAGAAGCACTTAAAAAAACAACGCTTGCTCCCTGGAGGGATCTGTGAGAAGGAAATTGGCAGATGGCCAGAGGTGATTTTGGGAACCGTAATGTAGCATTCTGGGTTGTTTCAGAATTTGCTCCAAGGCTTTTATCTGCCTTCGCCGGAGTTTTGCTGATTCTCTTTCCCGGAGCCCTTTCTTTTCGGAAGTGAAAGTTTCCTCTTGGCTGGCTCAGAGGCTGCTCCGTGCCAGCTACCTGTCAGTGCCGTCAGATTAACGGCGGCATTGATGCCCCTGGCCAGAAAACGGCCTCTGGTTCTGCAAGACGGTATAAGTAACAAAAGAGTCAGTGTGTTTATAAAAGTGCTTTCAAGTATTAAGCGTTTAACATTCTTAGTAATCTGTACCGTAGACCAGAATAATTCTTGCAGGTCGGGTTCAGAGAGTATAAGGTTTCCTAAGACTCAGTGGTGGACCTACGTTTTTCATAGAATCATAGAGTTGGAAGGGACCACCAGGGTCATCTAGTCCAACCCCCTGCACAATGTAGGAAATTCCGAACTACCCCCCCACTGACCACATACTTCATGCCCAGAAGATGGCCAAGATGACCTCCCTCTCATCATCTGCCTAAGGTCATAGAATCAGCATTGCTGACAGATGGCCATCTAGCCTTTTCTGAAAAACCTCCAAGGAAGGAGAGCTCACCACCTCCCGAGGAAACCTGTTCCACTGAGGAACTGCTCGAACTCTGTTAGAAAATTCTTCCTAATGTCTAGATCAGTGGTTCCCAAAGTGGGCAGTACCACCCCCTAGGGGGATTACCTAGGGGGGCACTAAGAGGCAGGGGGGCAGCAGGGGGTGCTAGAGATGGGACCCTTCAACTGTGTTTTGGATAGGGTAGGGGGTGCTGGGGTTGAGTTTGTGGAACCAAGGGGGCAGTGGCCCAAAAGGTTTGGGAACCACTGGTCTAGATGGAAATCCTGAAGCTTGAACTGTAAACCCTGAAGCTTGAAATGTTATGTAGGCAGGCCTTCTCAACCAGCAACAATGGGGCAACGCCCAAAATGGTCCCAAGGGTCTTGCTGCCCTTGCAAGGTCCTTGAGGCCCAAATGATGGAGAACAAGGTGGTGGGGTGGAGTCCTTGAAAATGGGCCATACCGTGAGCCCCTTCCCACCGCTGTTATCTTCTTCAGTGGAGTTGTCCTATGACAGATGTATCAGTTCGTTCACTAATAGGTAGAAAGTCATCAGAGGGGGCTTGTTAGGAGAAAGAGGTGAAAATCTGATTTTTGGTGTTACAATGCACAAGCGAGACGAGCGCAGCCTGAATTGAGAACTCAGCTGTCTTTTTATGGTTCCGATTGGCTCTAGCCTAAGGGCTGAGCGATAGAGTTATTAAGCCGTGCACCAACGAAGGATTCGAGGATCCAGCTGCCCAAATGTAGGCTCTGAATAGATTCTGGCAAGCTCAGCAAGCCCATACAGCTGGGGGTTCGGGTGCTGCAAGCCCCCGAGAAAATTTTGAAATTTGACCAATGACAGGGACATTTTGAGGCCAATGGGTATTAGAGCATATTCTAAGGTCACTATTAAGAAGAAGAAGATTTGGTTTTTTATGGTGACTTTCTCCACCACTCAAGGGAGACTCAAACCAGCTTGCAATCACCTTCCCCTCCCCACAACACACACCCTGTGAGGTAGGTGGGGCTGAGAGAGCTGTGACTAGCCCAAGGTCACCCAGCTGGCTTCGTGTGTAGGAGTGGGGAAATAAACCCGGTTCACCAGATTAGCCTCTGCCACTCATTTGGAGGAGTGGGGAATCAAACCCGGTTCTCCAGATCAGAGTCCACAGCTCTTAACCACTACACCACGCTGTAGGTTAAGCCATTGGCTTCAACCCATTGGCTTATTATTCTATCACTAAAATAGCCTTATGTTAATAACAAACATTTAAAAAATACTCCATCGATTTTGTTGAAAAATTCACTCATTTTTTAAAAAGTTGCTTGGGGCCCTGAAGCTTTAAGCTTCATTAGTTTCATAGTAGATCCGCCACTGCTTAGGCTCTGATCCCAAAGCGCCAAGGTCCTCTCTGGTGACTGAGAATATGGCCTTGTGTGATCTCTTGTCCTGCGCTGTTTTACACTGAATCTAGGCGGACAAAGAAGAGATTCCGTAATCGGGGATGATGCAACTCTCTGTGCAATTGACAAAGAAGGCGGCGGCTTGCCCAAAGCAGATTCCACAATAAATTTTGTTAATCTTTAAGGCTCTTTTTACTCTTTGGGCTGCCGCAGTCTATCCCAACGAGCCTCTGGAATTTGCAGCCGGGAGGAAATGAAGTGCTCCGTTGTTGAGCGGCTTGGCCAATTCTCCTGGTCTGAGTTAAAATAATTGGCCTTCTAGCAAACCACGAGAAATAGATTGCGTTCGGGGCTGCGGGGTTGGCTGCGGCTGCAGGGGAGCTGAAGGCTTGCGTCGTGGTTGGTCGGTAAACTGTACATCAAAAGTGCTTATGAAGCTGGGTGTGTAGCGGTTTGGGCAGGGGGCTCTCCTACGTGGTACCCAGGAATGCCATGGTGCCCGCCATCCCCTTTCCAGGCACCCACCAAGTGTTTTTACAAATGAGTGGGACCGTGGGGGGCTTTTGCCCAGCAGGGCTTCTGATTGGCTGCTGGGGATTGGCTGTGCAGATTAAAGTAATATGGTTTCAGTGGATGCTGCCACCAGTGTTGATTGATTCACTCACTGCTCGTCCTCAGTGTATTTTTTTAAATTACCCCCTTCTCCCCTACACTTGGGTTTCCTCTGTGTGTTTGGCTCCGCCTCCAATGGCAGCCATTTTGTGGCTGAGCCCACCACCCTGTGCAAGAATTTCGAAGGTGCCCACAGGCTCCAAAAGATTGGAGACCCCTGGCATAGAGTGAACTGGGCAGGACCTCAGGTTAAACTCCTTCCTTCACCATGAAACTTCCTGGGTGACCTCGCTCTTGGCTTAACCTACCTTACAGGATTGTTGTGAGGATAAAATAGGAAGCAGAGGAAAGAGGAAGATAAAGAAGAGTTGGTTTGTATATGCTGACTTTCTCTACCACTTCAGGAAGAATCAAACCGGCTTACAATCTCCTTCCCCTCCCCACAACAGACACCCTGTGAGGTAGGTGGGGCTGAGAGAGCTCAAAGAGAGCTGTGACTAAGCCAAGGTCACCCAGCTGGCTTCACGGGGAGGACTTCAGGTTCTATCCCTGGCATCTCCAGTTAAAGGGACTAGGCAAGTATGTGAAGGGAAAGACCTCTGCCTGAGACCCTGGAGAGCCGCTGCCAGTCTGAGTAGACAATGCTGACTTCGATGGACCGAGGGTCGGATTTAGTAGAAGGCAGCTTCATGCGTTCAGGTGACTGGGTAAACCAACTCGGTTCACCAGATTAGCCTCCGCCGCTCACGTGGAGGAGTGGGGAATCAAACCCGGTTCTCCAGATCAGTCCACCGCTCCAAACCACTGCTCTTAACCACTACACCAGGCTGGCTCTCCACGTGAAGACCCACATATACTGCTTTGAGCTCCCTGGAGGAAGAGTGCCAATAAAAATGGGAAGTTTAAAACTTTCTAAGCAGGCCCTTGCCTGGTGCGTACGCGACCTTATTTAGTTTGTGGCTTTGTTTTCCTGTAAGGATGACTGAACATTGTTAATTAATAACCTAACTTGGTTAAACAATGAATCTTTAGCAGGCGAAGATTGCAGTCTGGGCATTTTTATCTGGGGAGCTAGCCCTGTGGACTGAAATGGGCCTTGCTTCTGGGTTAGACCTGCCTAGAACTGCCCCGTGAATAGGGTTGCCAGCGCCAGGTTGGAGATTTTGGGGGTGGAGCCTGAGGAGGGCGGGGTTTGGAGAGGGAAGGGGCTTCAGTGCCATAGAGTTCCATTGCCAAAGCATGTATACATGTGTATTTTGTAGAACATATGTTCTGTGGAACAACGACTTATCATCGCGGGCTTGCCAGAATCGAAAAAGCTTATGCGAAATAGGACCCTTTACCGGAAACCTATCTTGTCTTGGCATTCTTGGACTTTTTTTTTGACCACATGGTTGTCTTGCCACTTACCTTGTAAATCCGGGAGTGTGCGCTTGTATTTTGTTGTGAATATCGTTCCTCTCCATGTCTATGCTTATGCGCTTATATCATATTTTCAGTGTTAAGCATTGCAGTTTCATGCTTTTTGCCGTAAGTGTCCACTGTTTATCAACTACTTTAGGACACTAGCTCCCCAGTTTGATTTCCAAACCACCTGGAGGTTGGCAACCCTACCCATAAGTGATTTTGTTGCTGTGGGATGGGTGTTTCAGCCTGGAGTGGCAAGCTGTTAAATGTGCTTGTATCAGGTTTTGGAGCCAACGGGTGGCTATGCAGGAAAACTGGCCTGCGGTTTTATTCCTGCACTTGACACAGGTTAATAGGGTTACCAACCTCCAGGCGGATCCTGGAGTTCTTCCAAAATGACAACCGATCTTCAGATTGGAGAGCAGTTCCCCCGGAGCACAGATTTTAGGGCATCTCACCCCCTCTGAGCTGACACCACGCCCAAATCTCCACAAATTTCCTGAGGTGGAGTTGGGAACCCTATTGAGATGATTTTTGCTCTTTCCAACAGGCCTGTAGGGTAGGCCAGCGTCGTCATCCCTTATCCCAGACAAGCAGGGAAGTTTGAGACTAAAAGCAGGGCAGCTTGCTTAAGTCATAGAATCGTGATTCTGAGTCATCTAGTCCAACCCCCTGCACAATGCAGGAAATTCACAACTCCGCCCCTCCACACACACCCAGTGACCCCTACTCCATGCCCAGAAGATGGCCAAGATGCCCTCCCTCTCATCATCTGCCTAAGGTCATAGAATCAGCATTGCTGATAGTCCACAGAGTATGTTTGCGAGGAGACTTGAATCCAGGCCCTCCTAGGACTCTGAGCAGAAAACAAATGCAGAGACCGGCTGCCTGGGTTTGGGGATTGCAGATCCCATCTTTGGGGGAGGGGTTAACCTGCCCCTGAAACAAGCAAGAACCTTTTGCTACTGTGAAGATTGACAAATGTTTTGGGAGGGTGTGGGAATAGAGTTTGGCCCAGGATTTCATTGCAGGCACTGTTCCAGCGTGGTGTAGTGGTTAAGAGCGGTGGTTTGGAGCAGTGGACTCCGGTCTGGAGAACTGGGTTTGATTCCCCACTCCTCCCCATGAGCGGCGGAGGCTAATCTGGGGAACTGGATTTGTTTCCCCTCTCCAACTCATGAAGCCAGCTGGGTGACCTTGGGCTAGTCAGAAAAGCTTCTCGCTGTCCACTCTCTCCGCACCATGCATAATTTTACAGACTTCTGTCATATCTCCCCTTAACCATCATCTTTGTGGCACGTGTCTCGAGGCCCCTGGTTCTTGTAGCTGCCCCCAAAATAACTTCTGAACTTCACACTGGTTGTTTGTACCGGAGAAACCCAGCCGGGGGCACGCTCAGGTGTCTTGCAGCGAAGCGTGGCGGGGATAAGCATTGCTTCCTCACACCCTCAAACTCCTTCGCTTCAGTAGTATTTTCCTCCGAATCGGCTTTCTTGGCCCTTCGCCAGAGTTCGAGACAGTAGCAAATGGATTTTTTGGGTCAATTATGCTTGTAGAAAAACGTTTCTGCCCTGTGTGTTGTGTTTGCACTGGCAAATCCTCACGGGTAAAGGGCACACGTTGTTCCCCTCAACTTTTTTTTAAGAGTCCGCTTTCTTGCTCTGGGCCCAACGACCAAAGCTCGACCCTTGGCATATAAAAATCGTGTTCCATTTTCTAGGTTTTTTTTAAAGGATCTAATTTTCATTATTCCCTATTACTATGTATGGGTGTGAAAGCTGGACATTGAAGAAAACTGATAGGAAGAGAATAGATTCCTTTGAAATGTGGTGTTGGAGGAGAGTGTTACGGATACCCTGGATCACCAAAAAAAAATAAAAAAAAATCAGTGGGTTTTAGATCAAATCAAGCCTGAACTGACCCTAGAAGCTAAAATGACTAAACTAAGGCTATCGTATTTTGGTCACATCATGAGACGACAAGAGTCACTGGAAAAGAGTCATGCTAGGAAAAGTTTTGGGCAACAGGAAAAGAGGAAGACCAAACAAGAGATGGATGGACTCAATAAAGGAAGCCACAGCCCTCAGTTTGCAAGACCTGAGCAAGGCTGTCAAAGATAGGACATTTTGGAGGACTTTCATTCATAGGGTCGCCATGAGTCGGAAGCGACTTGACGGCCCTTAACACTCACACAGTTTTCATTTTCGGTTTTCTCTTTGGGTCTGTTCAGAGTAGGGTTGCCAACCTCCAGGTGGTGGCTGGAAATCTCCCACTAATACAACTGATCTCCAGGCAACAGAGATCAGTTCCCCTGGGGAGAATGGCCGCTTTGGCAATTGGACTCTATGGCATCGAAGTCCCTCCCCTACTCAAACCCCGCCCTCCTCAGGCTGCACCCCCAAAACCTCCAGGTATTTCTCAAATAGGAGCTGGCAACCTGTCAGATAGGGTTCCTGACAACACTGGCTAAACAATATGATCCTTCTGTGCAGTCCCCCCCTCCCTCCTGTTTTGCACACGACCCACTAGCTCTGGTCAGAGATCTACAATTGTATGGAGACCCGCCCGTGTAAATCTTTCATCTGATACCGGGTCTCACTCACAATGCCAGGAACTCCACCAGCCCCACCTCTGATTGCCCTTAAGTACCCGGTACTTGATCTACTGAAGTCATTACCGGGAGAAAGAAATCTTATTGTTTCCTTTGTATTGCTGTAACTCAACCCCATCCATTGTATCCGTTCTATAAATGTAGTAATTCCCAATGATCTGCATTCTAACCTTCTTCGTCTTACTGAAACCACTGACTTCCAGAATAAATCTCTGAATCACTGCTCTGTCTGGGTTCAAGTTCTATTGCCTGCAACGCCGTGAGTTTGCTGAAACCTGACACAACCCTAGCTGGGAGGCAAGTATTCAGTCTGCTCCAAGCCAAGAGACAGAATTGGCCCGTTTTGTCTTTTGTGAATTTGCATTACCCTGTCCAATGGGGCGTTTGACTTTGGGGTGAGCGGTTTTGAATGCAGGCCGGTAAGGAGGTTTGTGCTAAAGTCCACCTTGAAGTAGGAGATCACATTGCCGTCTTGTGTCAACACAGGATTGGGAAAAAGGTCTCGAGGATGGGGTTGGATTAGGCGGAATGCAGCTCTTATCTCTGGAAACCGTGTGGGGCGAGGGCTTGGGACCGGCATTGCTGTGTCAGCCCAGATGTCAGTCTTTTGATGGTCAGATACAGCTTCCAAGTTCATAAAGCGGTTGGTTATCGGGCCACATGGAGATTCAGTTTAGCTGGCTAACCTAATCTCTCTGCTGGGTTTTTATCCCATCCTTCCCCCACAGAGTTCAGAGGGAAACACGTGGCTCTCCCTCCTCTCGTTTATCCTCGCCACAACCTTGTGAGGTAGTCGTGGCTGCCGAAAGGACACCCAGTGAGCTTCCGGGCCGAGTGTTGATTTGAACTCGGTTTTGTCTGACGCGCTAGCCACTAACTACGCTTCTGTTCGTAGACTTCTTTGTGAACTTAGAACCATGGAGTCGGAAGAAACCCCAGTCTTGTTGATGGGCAGTTCCTAACAATGGGAAATTTGCAAATTTCAACAGTTAGTCTAGGAGTACTTGAATTCGGATACCTCCCCCCGGGAAGGAGTGATTCAAACCATTGTCCCATCCTGGAGGTTTGAAGCCAGACAATGCAGCTCTGCACCCTGGGGTGGGGGGCTGTACATTTTTGGTGAGCCAGCGTGGTGTAGTGGTTTGGAGTGGTGGAGTCTGATCTGGAGAGCCGGCTTTGATTCCCCCACTCCTCCACATGAGCGGCGGAGGCTAATCTGGTGAACCGAGTTGGTTTCCCCACTCCTCCACAGGAAGCCAGCTGGGTGACCTTGGGCTAGTCACAGCTCTCTCAGCCCCACCCACCTCACGGGGTGTCTGTTGTGGGGAGGGGAAGAGAAGGCAATTGTAAGCTGGTTTGATTCTTCCTTAAGTGGTAGAGAAAGTCGGCATATAAAGACCAACTCTTCTTCTTCTTGGTGGGGAGAAGAGGGAGAGTTGAGAGCTAGATTGAGTCTATGCAGCTTAACCATAACCAATGGGTGTGTGCTAGGCCCTGTACTAAATGTGATGGAGATGCTCCCCCTACCTGGAAGTCTTCCAACCAAGGGGTGGGGGAGGAATAAGCAAATTGTCAATTTTTGATAGAGGAACTCCCAGAGTGGGTGGTAGGCGAGGGGAGGTGAGATTGCACAAAGAAATGGCATTTTCAGAAAAACCCGAAAGGCCTCTTTTCCCTATACAAACGTAGGCGTCTCTCGAGGTTCCTCTTTTCCTGCAAAATGAGCGCAGACTTCTGTTGCCGATGGCAGATGTCCTTCCTGTTTTAGCCTGCCGGGCGGCTCACATCCTGCTCGGTCATCACAAAATCGGGCTGCAGGTTGGAGGCGGTCAGCACGGCAGAGAGGTCCTTCGTGGAAACTTTCTGTGTGGATCATGGTCGTTTCTGGGACGTTGGCCGGGCTGGCTCAGGAGCAATGATGCTGTGAGAGCCGGCTAACCACTCAGGCTCCTGGGATTCCCTCCCCACGGGGGGAATAAAAAAATCAGAGGCCTTTTATGCAGGGAGGTTTCCTCACGGTCTCCCCCCCCCCCCCCGCCAACTGCTTCGGGGCTTCCTTGTCAAGTTTATTAATACGGTCTATTTGACCAGCCAGAAGTTACTTTATCATATTGTCCAACTTGATCAAACTGTAAAAAAACAGTTACAAATTACAAAAATTGATTTTAAAAAATCTAGTATTAATAAGATATACAAAATTAGTGCATGACACAAAAGTGGCTTGCCGATTTAAGATTACTAAAAGTATAAAAGAGTTTAACAGTTTTTCCCCACCCTATTTTTTGCGTATTTTAATTGTGATGGCGCAGAATTTGGCGGTGGGGAGCGAAAGATGAGGAATCTCCCTCATCAGAAGCTTCTTAGACGGGAACTCAGCCGACTTATCTGGGAATCCCCTGATCAGGGGATCAATAAGTCTAATACAAGTCCCCTGCAGGGCTTCCTTTTGATTATGCGTGCCTTTTCCGCCCGTCAGAGATCACCTTGTTCTCCCTGCATGGTGTGCCTGCGTTTTCCAAATTCTGGCTAAAACAGCCCACGGAAAACACGGGCGAAGCGTGGGGAGAGCGAGGCGACCTCTGACCGGGGCGGGGGGCAGGCGTGCATAATTTCAAGGAAGCCCCGAAGCAGTCGTCGCAGGTGACTGCGGGGAAACGCCCCTGCGCAAAAGGCCAGAGTGTCGCCCAGGGGAAAGGAGGTTGGGGTGTCACGAAGAGAGCCAGCGTGGCGTAGTGGTTAAGAGCGGTGGTTTGGAGCGGTGGACTCTGATCTGGAGAACCGGGTTTGATTCCCCGCTCCTCCGCATGAGCGGCGGAAGCTAATCTTGGTGAACCGGGTTGGTTTCCCCACCCCTACACATGAAGTCAGCTGGGTGACCTTGAGCTAGTCACAGCTCTCTCCGAACAGGGTGCCTGTTGCGGGGAGGGGAAGGGAAGGTGATTGTAAGCCGGTCTGAGTCTCCCTTAAGTGGCAGAGAAAGTCAGCGTATGAAACCACCTCTTCTTCTTAACCACGGGGTTCATTACTTAGCCTTTCTCCTCTCAACAGGGCCCTCCACAGGTCGAACATTGCTGGCAAGGACGGGATGCTCCAGTGCCCCTGACCTGGGGGAGGTTCCTGTGGCCATCTGGTTTTGGTTCAGCAGCTCCAACCTCTGCCCGGCAGGCTTTTCTGTTGAGGAAGTTGAAACTGGGAATGCAGAAAAGGAACTGGCTGGCTGGCGTTCAGTGCGACGGTGACCAGCTCCAGCTGCCGGTCAGAATCTGTGGTTTGCACGTGAGCATTGCTCATGGCAAGCTGGGGAAACCAGACACGAGGCTGACAGATAATAATAGGCAAGCAGCCCCCTCCCCCATGTACTCGACACAAACCTGTTTGCGGATTGGCGAGCGTTTCTTAAAGCTCGAATATATTCAGGTGCTTTCCAGTGTTTGCTACGACGCTCGCAAAATGTGGGCGTGCTCAGGTTCCCGTGTCTGCCCACTGTTCTCCCACAAACCGTACATTTCTTAATTGGTTTGGTTTACTTCATTTATACCTTGCCTTTCTTTTGTGCACGGGCTTGACATTGTTTCCCTCTTCTCCGTTTTATCCTCACGGACAAGCGTGTGTTACTGGCTCAGGCTTTCAATGCAGAGTGGGGATTCAAACTCGGGTCTTTCAGATCCTGGTCTGATACTCTAACCATTACACCACCCTGGCTCTCCCAAGAAGGGGGGGAGAGTAATATTGGAGCATTAGGAATTAATTGTAATTTATGCTGTTGAGCATGATCCCCCCCCCCCACTGAACTCTATCCACAAAGAGCTACGCCAATATGCAATTTCAGCCGCTAGAATTCTGTATGCTAAATACTGGAAATCTAATTCAATTCCCGACATGGAAGAGTGGAACGACAAACTCTCTGGCTTTGCACCGCTGCCTAAATTAACGCAGCTGGTTAACATGAAACCAACAGATGAAGACGAGTTGAAATGGCAGCCTTTTTATGATTATCACTTAGGCAGTAAATAAATAATCTAATAAAGTAAAAGTCTATAAGAGAATTTATAGGGATATATAAGATATTTATATGTTCAAGAGACCCGACAGAAAGTATGGTATTAGATTTTTTCTTAAATCTAGCTGATGCGGAGGCTTAGAGGGAGATATATACACATCCCTCTAAGCCTCTGCATCAGCTAGATTTAAGATTGTTTTTATATATATATATATATATATATATATATATATATATATATATATATATATATATATATAAATATATATATATATACACACAAACTAAGTGGAAGCTCGGAGGATGACATATCTTTCATTTTATTTCCCCCCCTCCCTTTTCCCCCTTCTGTATCCCGTTTATAGATACACACACACACACACACATATATATAAATAAAAGGAATTAATTGTAATTTCTGAAAGTTTCTCATTTCTTTCCTTTCCCCCCTCATTCTCCCCACCCTACTGTTTAATATTCACCTCCTTCTCGTCACCATTTAGGACAGGGGTCCCCAACTTATTTGAACCTGCGGGCACATTTGGAATTCTGACAAAGCATGGTGGGCACAGCAACAAAACGGCTGCCTCCGCTTAGCTTCCATCACCCAGTGAAGATCGGTGTGCTGCGGTGGCAGACCAAACTTTTTTAAAAATCTGCACCGCCCATTGAATCGCCAATGGCCAATCAGAAGCCTTGCTGGGCAAAAGCCCCCGCCTGGCACCACCCACTTTCTAAAATCAATTGGCGGGCACCAAGAACGGTGTTGGAGGGCACCAGCACACCATGTTGGGGACCCCTGTTTTAGATCGAAGGTGTGTGTTTTGTCTGTAGGTATTTTATATGTGCTAGGAAAAGTTGCAATGAAGAATGCTCTTGCAAAGTCACAGAAATTGTCCCAGGATGGTTATTGGCACCGGAAGTAAGGAGCATGTTTTTATAAAGTGTGGCAGCTTCTGAGATACGCAGGCCTCTTTGTTTGCTTAGAGAGAGACCTTTGGCAGAGTGGGATTTTCCTTAGGGAGTGGAGCACCTTCGGTGTTGCACTGCAGCAATGTGTCAGGGGTCACCTCACTCTCCTTGCATGTTTCTACGCTGTTCTGCCCCCATTTTCCAAAGTCTCACTAAAGCCGCATCCGGAAAACATGGGCAAAGCGCGCGGGGAGAGCGAGGCGGGGAGAGCGAGGCGACTGTCGGGAAAGGTATGCCTAATCAAAATGAAGCGCCGGAGCAGTTGATGGAAGTGACCGTGGGGAAACAGCTCTGCATAAATGGCCTTGGAAAAGGCCTTGCAAGTAAGGTTGCCAACCACCAGGTAATTTAAGCCAAACAAAGAGGTTAGCCTGCTGTAACGTATGTTCAACCAATTAACAGCAGTACAGAAGTGCTAACACATAGTGCAGATATCAAATATAATTAGAACATTAGAAAACAGGACATACATAATACATTTCATTAAGACATATCATGCACCATTCATACACAATCACAAGGTAAGTCCAAAGTTCAAATACTTCTGAGTTTTGGAGTGTCAAGTATAGCTTTCCTCGGAGCACAAGTAGAGTGAGTCTTTCATAAGTTGCAATGATTGTACTGTAGAAACATAATTCCCATATGTCTTCGAATAATGGACCTGTGGTCCCTGAACCCTTCAACCAGACAGTGATCCGGATATAGCCCTGTTTCGACCGAGTCTTCGTCAGGATTCAACGTAGACTGCTACGTAGCTTGTTCATATGTTGATAGGAACGCAAGAGTTCTCTAATCTCTCGAAGACATATGGGAATTATGTTTCTACAGCACAGTCATTCCAACTTACGAAAGACTCTCTACTTGTGCTCCGAGGAAATCTATACTTTGCACTCCAAAACTCAGGAGTATTTGAACTTTGGACTTACCTTGTGATTGTGTATGAATGGTGTATGATACATCTTAATGAAATGTGATATGTATGTCCTGTTTTCTAATGTTCTAATTTGATATCTGCACTATGTGTTAACACTTCTGTACTGCTGTTAATTGGTTGAACCTCCAGGTAGTGGCTGGAGATCTGGAATTATAACTGATCTCCAGTGGGGAAGTTTTTGCTAAAGTCCACCTTGAATTAAGAGATCATGTTGCCGTCTTGTGTCAACACAGGACTGAGAAAAAGATCTTGAGGATGGGGTTAGATTAGGCGAAAGGCAGCACTTATCTCTGGAAACCGTGTGGGGCGAGGACATGGGACCGGCATTACTGTGTCGACCCAGATAGTCGGTCTTTTGATGGTCAGATGCCGCTTACAAGTTCACAAAGTGGTTGGTAAACAGGCTACACAGCGATTCAGTTTCACTCGCTCGCCTATTCTTTCTGTTGGGTTTTTCTCCCATCCTTCCCCCACAGAGTTACACCTTGCTTCTCGGCAGCTTACAGTTCCGGCCTGCAATTCTCCTGTGTTTGATATTTTAAGTAAAGTTTATATTTTGTAGTATTATATTTTGTTAAATTGTTATACGATTTGTTACGTTGTAAGCCACCCCGAGCTCCGTTTGGGCAGGGAAAGGGTGGGATAAAAATCTAATCTAGTATGTCCGCAAAATAATACTGCATAAAATAAATATCACTCCCTGGATAAAACAGCTAAAGACACTTTCTGAGAAGTGGATACTGCATCATCTGCTGTCAAGTAGATCAGTCAATTGCGTGCGAGATGTGGCAACTTTTCTCTTTTTAGTATCAAGGAAAAATTGAATTTCATTTCCCCTTTTTAAAGTGTGGAATGGTTGATAAATAGACAATGACTGTTAAATCTAGGGAAAGAAAATAATAAGAATAAGGAGGAGGCATGTAGCCCAAGAATCTCATTTAAAAGTAGCTGTTCCTCCCCCCCCCCCCGTTCCCCGCCCCTGCCCTTGGCAACCTTACAGTTCTGATGGCGGTAATTGCAGTTTTGGAAAATTACTTCTCTGATGAAGAAGAAACAGCTTCAAGAAATGATCCCGTAAGATCTGAGCATGCTCCACGAGAGTGAGGGAAGGGGGCATTGGCTAGATCATCCCCCCTCTGAGAGATTGGGAAACCCAAGAGGGGGGGAGATTTGCAGGGAGAGGATGATTGCCAGATTTTATCCTGCCCTGCAGCTCCTCACTGCCGCCCACCTTGTCTAGAAAACCCTCCTGGTTTTTTAAATGGGCGTTAGCTTTCTTTTTCGGTGCGAGGGTTTAATGAAGAACATCATTCGCGTTTCAACAGGAGGGGTCGACTACGGGGCTGGCATTTCTTCTGGTTAGATTATTGACAAGATGATGCAGAGGAGAGCGACGAGGATGGTCAGGGGCCTGGAGACCTGGCCCTACGAGTGTTTCGTCTGGGGAAGAGGAGGTTGAGGGGGGACAGGATTGCTCTCTCCAAGTATTTGAAGGGCTGTCGCTTAGAGGAGGGCAGGGAGCTGTTCCTCTTGGCAGCAGAGGACAGGACTTGCAATAATGGGTTTAAATTGCGGGCGGAAAGGTACCGCCTATTTTATCGGAAAATAATTTTTACTGTAAGAGTTGTTCGACAGTGGAATCAGCTCCCTAGGGAAGTGGTGATCTCCCCCTCCCTGGCAGTCTTTAAGCAGAGGCTGGACAAGCACATGTCAGAGATGCTCTAGGCTGATCCTGTTGGACTAGATGGCCTGTATGACCTCTTCGAACTCTATGATTCAATGTATTGGTAGCTTTTCTCAGGGATGTCTTGAAAAGCACCAAGGGTGTTGAGTAAAACTCTTATCTGCACTTTTTGGCTTCTCTAAATGGTACCAGCTTCCTTCGGTTTTTAATTTCCCCAGCAGATAACAGAGAACTGAAAGATGATACAATACCACTTCTGTCACCCGGCAAACTATGTAAAACAGAATGGTCTAGGAGGGCAGTTCTTTAAAAGGAATAAGGCTTTGGGAGAATGGAATGGCTCAAGAAGGCGCTTGTATAGAGAATAGGATTGTAGTCTTCTGCCACTGTGTATAGTAGTGGTTAAGAGCGGTGGTTTGGAGTGGTGGGCTCTGATCTGGAGATCCGGGTTCGATTCCCCACTCCTCCACATGAATGGTGGAGGCTAATCTGGTGAACTGGATTTGTTTCCCCACTCCTACCCACGAAGCCAGCTGGGTGACCTTGGGCTAGTCCCAGCTCTCTTAGAGCTCTCTCAGCCCCACCTACCTCACAGGGTGTTTGTTGTGGGGAGGGGAAGGAAGGTGAGTGTAAGCCGGTTCGATTCTTCCTTAAGTGGTAGAGAAAGTCGGCATATAAAAGCCAACTTCTTCTTCTATGGTGTGTAGTATCTGTTTGTTGTATGTATGAACCTGCTCTTGGTGGTGAAAAGTGCAGTCAAGTCATAGCCGACTTACAGCAACCCAGCAGGGTTTTCAAGGCAAGACACTAACATAGGTGGTTTGCCATTGCCTGCCTCTGCGTAGCCACCCTAAATTTCCCTGGTGGTCTCCCATCCAAGTACTAACCAGGGCTGACCCTGCTTAGCTTCCAAGATCTGATGAGATCAGGCTAGCCTGGGCTGTCCAGGTCAGGGTATCCTGCTCTTACTGCTTTGTTTTCTACTTTTATAATTCCATTTTCTGTATCGCTTGACTGGTTGCATCTGATAAAAAATTTTTTGCCTAGTTTCTAATTTTTGTAATCCATTCTTATCTGATCCTTGTGGAGGGGGCCTGGTCAGTGGGAGAGCAACTGCTTGAAATGCAGAAGGTCCCAGGTTCAATCCCCGGCATCTCCAGTTAAAAGGATCAGGTAGGAGGTGATGTGAAATACCCTTTACCTGAGACCCTTGAAAGCTGCTGCCAGTCTGAGTGGACAATACAGACCTTGATGGACCAGGGGTCTGATTCAGTATAAGGGCAGCTTCACACGTGATCATGTGAATTTGCATTGTTATACACCATCTAATTGGCTTTGAACACATGAACACATGAAGCAGCCTTCTACTGAATCAAACCCTTGGTCCATCAAAGTCAGTATTATCTACTCAGACTGGCAGCTGCTCTCCAGGGTCTTGGGTAGAGGTCTTTCACATCACCTACTTGCCTAGTCCCTTTAACTGGAGATAACAGGGACTGAACCTGGGACCTTCTGCATGCCGAGCAGGTGCTCTACCACTGAGCCACAGCCCTCTCCCTTATTGAGAAAGGCAAGATTCAAAGAAGATCTCTCTTCGGGAATGATCTCAGCATATGCCGTGTTTGTCTTTGCAGGAACTGTCAGCGTCCTCCTGTCTTTCCCGTTCATCTTCAACCCCTGCCTGGGCTGCTCGGAGAACACCCCTGAATGGGCTGTCCTCGTCTACTTCATCCCCTTCGTGGTCATTTTCCAGTTTGGCTGGGCGGCTACCCAGATCTCTCACCTCTCGCTCATCCCAGAACTGGTCACCAGCGACCACGAGAAAGTGGAACTCACGGCCTTCAGGTGAAGGGCACAGGTGTGGCCGTCCCAAGCCCCTTAGTGCAAGCAGAGGTCATCCGTTGGGGTTAGGGCTGCCGACTCTGGGTTGGGAAATTCCTGGAGATTTGGGGTGGGTGGAAACTAAGGAGGGTGGGGTTTGGAGAGCAGAGAAATTTCAATGGGGTATAATGCCATAGAGCAGGGGTGGGGAACGTCAGGCCTGGGGCCATTTAAGGCCCGCAAAATCATTTGGTCTGGCCCTTTGTGGGTCCTGGCAGATCTCTAGCTCAGAAGTGTCTAAGACTGGTGATCCGCCCCCTCCCGCGGACAGGAATAGCCTCTATTCAAGGCAGATGTGAATTTGTTTTGCCGAGAAAAAGAACCTTTCCCCCCCCTTGCAGAAAAGTCATTAGCTATGGAGCTGCTAAGACCGCCGAAGAAACTGTGTTAACCCTTTCCCACCCGGGCCATGGAGAAAAGTATTCCCTCTGTACTACAAGAGGGCTGGGGGCGGAAGTGGTGACAATGGAGGGGTTAAAGGGGGCAGGGCCAGAATGCACGGGGGGGGGCAAGTTCTTAGCCAGCGTGTCCTCATTTCATCCCTGCAGGTGGAGGTAGCAGGAGCCGGCTGTAGAATCCGGCCCTGACCATGCGGAGCAGGAGCAACTCTGGCATGCAGCTAGACAGCTACGCCCGGCTGGTGCAACAGACCACCCTGTGCCACCAGGTGGACATGTGCGCCACTGCTTGCCCGCATGCGAGAGGGGGTCATCTGGGGCAGCTGCCTGCTTGGGGCTTGGTCGCCTAATTTTTAAGATGATAATTTTGTGTGGCCCACAAATGATGTTATAAATATCCAAATGGCCCTTGGCGGAAAAAAACCCTGCCATAGAGTATACCTTCCAAAGCGGCCATTTTCTCCAGGTGATCTCTGGCGTCTGGGAACTAGTTGTAATTCTGGGAGGTCTTCAGGTACAACCTGGAGGTTGGCAACCCTTCCTGTAGCCCTCAAGCCCCACAAGGTCCCAGGTTCAATCCCTGTTTTTGTCCACAAGTGTGAGAATAAAAACAGAGTCTTTAAGGTAACGTGATATCTCTATCTTGTTTAAAAAACCAGCGGAAGCTCAGACCCTCAGTGAGGGTATTCCTTTCGTCTTCTCACCCCCACATCACACGAATGCACCCCCCCCCCGTCTGTGTCCTAGGTGTACAGATGTGGGGGGAGGAAGAAAGGCATCAGTAAATGACAAATGCAGCCCCTCTCCCTAAAAGGAAAAAAAACACTGAAAAATTTGGCCAAAATCTGTGGCTGTGGATGAGATGATTCTACAGAAATGCATGAGATTTATCCAATTTGAGTGGGTTTTTTAATATTTAGGTCTTGCATCTTCCTTTACAGAACAGCTTGCAGTCTTGTATGATGACCTTGCTAACATGCTCCTTTTTTGTTTCAGGTTTTGGTGAGGAAGGGTAATTTTTGGCAACGCCGCATTTTGGAGCAAATCCACCTTTGGCCAGGAGAGGGCAGCCTTTCTTTGGTCAACATTCACATTTGCTGCTCTTTGGGTGCTTTTACACATGCCAAATAATGTACTTTCAATCCACGTTCAATGCACTTTGCAGCTGGGTTTTACTGTGCGAAACAGCAAAATCTACTAGCAAATTATCGTTAAAGTGCATTGAAAGTGATTTATGCGGGATGTGTGAAAGCACCCTTTGTCTCCTCCCCCCAAACCTTTGATTGGAGTTTCTCTTCTGATTCCAGCACAATAGTGTGAGATCGAAGACAGCTTCTAGGGCTACTCCTGGAAGGTTTGGGGTCGAGTGTAATCCCATCCAGAAAGGTCCAGTGAACTGGTACCTACTCAAATCCAGATCCTCCGTGAGGATATTCCCTTTGTGTTCCCCACCCCCAAACATCACAAGCACGCACCCTTTTTCACATGCCATCCTCCCTTGCAGGGTTTTTGAGCACTTGTATTGTATTTATGAGATCCTTGCTGAAATCTCTGCCAGAAGCTGAATTTTCTTCTTCACCATAACCGAGCAAATGTGTCTAATTTGTGTACTTTTTGCAGGCTGCAAAATTTTGCACGTCTCAGGCTGGAATTTGGGCTACCTTGGGGTCAGATTTGGTCCTAAAGAGCCCTTTAGAAAAATGGAGAAATGTTTCATCCAGGACTTATATATATTTCATTTTGCATTTTATATTTAAGAAAAGTCCACACAGAAGTGAATAAAACGGACACTCTGTAATTCCCCCCCTCCTTTTTCGGAAAATAGTTTTGAAGAACCGCGCCAACCCCAGAAGCATGTACGAAAGATCTCGCCATCTTTCATGCTCATTTGGAAAAACTTGCGGCCCTTGGTAATGTCTGGCCGTTTTCTTGTTCTTGTTAGGTATGCCTTTACTGTCGTAGCGAACATCACCGTGTACGGGCTGGCGTGGCTTCTTTTGCACTTCGAGGTGGGCCGTAGAGGGGCCCCAAACCTTGGCCGACAAGATATCCCTGTCTTTCGGGTGAGCAAATGGGGGAGGGGGTTGGGGCGGGGCGGGTGCTTAGGACGTTTATGGATTTACGGACATTTCATACGCTGGTTTCTTCTTGATAGTTATATTTATTTATTTTACATATTAATGCGGGAAAAGGAAAAAAGTACAATAAAACGGATACAAAAGGACTGGGGTTAATGCTACTTGTGAGAATTCTTAATAAATTCGCACCAAAGCCTGATTAAAACTTAATGCTTTAAGCTTGTTTAGCATCATATTAACATAAGAGATATCACGATGCTTTAGAGAGTCAGCATGGTGTAGTGGTTAAGAGCAGTGGTCTCTGATCTGGAGAACCGGGTTTGGTTCCCCACTCCTTCCCCATGAGCTGCGGACTCTGATCTGGAGAACCGGGTTTGATTCCCCGCTCCTCCATGTGAGCTGTGCACGCTGATCTGGTGAACCGGGTTGCTTTCCCCACTCCTCCACACGAAGCCTGCTGGGTGACGTTGGGCTAGTCACAGCTCTCTCTGAACTCTCTCAGCCCCACCTACATCACAAGGTGACTGTTGTGGGGAGGGGCTGAGAAGGAGATTGTAACCCGATTTGAGCAGTAGAGAAATTCGGCGTATAAAAACCAACTCTTCTTCTACTTCTTCCATTAGTGCATATTCACATACTCTAGTTCCTTTATTGTGAATTAACAGCGTCCTCTTTCATCCCTTTCCGGCTAATCCACATCTTATAATTAGTGAAGCGGCAGGTGAAGCCCAGTACAGTCTCGAGGAGGGAATTCTCAGCTAGCTGCTCTCTCCCCTCTGTCAAAAGGTCCCGTTGACGGGAGCTGGAAGCTGTTATCAGCTGCTGTGACCTGGGACGGCCCTGGCTAGCTTGATCTCGTCAGATCTTGGAAGCTAAGCAGGGGCAGTGGGAGACCACCAAGGAAGTCCAGGGTCGCTGCGCAGAGGCAGGCAGTGGCAAACCACCTCTGAACGTTTCTTGCCTTGAAAACTCTACGGGATCATCTTAAGTTGGCTGCGCCTTGAGGGCCCTTTCCCCCACGCAAGCTGCTGACCCCTGTCATAACTGCCCACCATGCTAGAGATTGTCAAATAGCGACCTTCCCTCTCTCACACACCCTGGTCCTTTAAAAGAGGGGGCTGTCTAGAGATTCCTGGTACATCCTCTTTATTTTTTTCCCCACCTTCCCACAAGCCTTTTTTCCATCTTCCTCCTCTTTCCAGAACTTGTCCCTGATTGTTGTGGCTGTGGGGGCCGTTTTCTCGCTGCTCTTTCATCTCGGCACCCCGGAGAAGACTCGCCCGCCCAGCTGGGTGCCCGAACCCGAAGAGCACACCCCGCTGCTTTCTGATAGCCAGAAAAGACCCGTTCGACCCTACCTTCTCTGGAAACACTGGCTTCTGGAACCTTCCTTCTACCAGGTGTGTCCCTAACTCATTCCTTTCCTCCTGATCCCAAAGCGAGCAAAAGATACTGTCCTGGAGTCGTCGGGGGGGGGGGCTCTCAAAGCTAATTGAAACTATTAAACTTCTTCTCCATTGCTTGATTCCCATGTTTTGGGACTGTAACTTCATTGAGCGGACCTGAGAGCCAGCGTGGTGTAGTGGTTAAGAGCAATGGTTTGGAGCAGTTGGACTTTAATCTGGAGAGCCGGGTTTGATTCCCCACTCCTCCACATGAGCAGCAGACGCTAATCTAGTGAACTGGGTTGGTTTCCCCACCCCTCCCCATGAAGCCAGCTGGGTGACCTTGGACTAGTCACAGCTCTCTCAGCCCCACCTACCTCACAGGGTGTCTGTTGTGTGGAGGGGAAGGGAAGGTGATTGTAAGCCAGTTTGATTCTTCCTTAAGTGGTAGAGAAAATCAGCATATAAAAACCAACTCTTCTTCTGATCCTCATTTCTTCATAAAGAGCCAGTGTGGTGTAGTGGTTCGAGTGTCAGACTAGGATCTGGAAGACCCAGGTTCAAATCCCCCCACTTTGCCATGGAAGCTTGCTGGGTGAATTTAGGTCAGTAACTTGCTCTTAGCCTACCCTAACTCACAGTGTTGTTGGGAGGGAAAAATGGCTGAGAGGAGAATTATGTTAGTCACTTTAGAAGAAGAAGAAGAGTTGGTTTTTATATGCTGACTTTCTCCACCTTTTAAGGAGAATCAAACCGGCTTACAATCACCTTCCCTTCCTCTTTCCACAACAGACACCTTGTGAGGTAGGTGGGGCTGAGAGAGTTCTGAGAGAGCTGTGACTAGCCCGAGGTCACCCGTCTGGCTTCATGTGGAGGAGTGGGGAAACCAACCCGGTTCACCAGATTAGAGTCCACCACTCATGTGGAGAAGTGGGGAATCAAACCCGGGTCTCCAGATTAGAGTCCACCACTCTTAACCACTACACCACACTGGGTCTCCCCCATTGGGGAGAAAGGTGGGGTGTAAATGAAGTAACGTGATGCGGAGGCAGGCAACGGCAACCACCTCCGAATGTCTCTTGCCTTGAAAACCCAGGGGTCACCATAAGCCATTTTTATCTTGCCACATGGAAATTTACCCAATGTTTCCAGATTTATGTACATCAACCGTGATAAATTGCATTGCGCTGGTTGATGTACACACATCCAGAAACATTGATAGTTCTATCCCAGATTGGTGAGTGAGCAATTTTCCATGTGGCAAGACGCGAGGTTTGGGTTAAGAGCTTGCATCAAGCCACATAAGATATAATGTAAAAATACCTCACAAGGTTCACTTTCGGATGTGTTTTTAATAATCGTGCTGTATATTTATGACCACTGAGGAAAGCCTATTCAGGCCGAAACGTATATTTATGACCACTGAGGAAAGGCTTTTCAGGCCGAAATGTATGGTCCTCTATTGCTCATTTATAACGAACGTATATCAACTGTGTATGAGATTTTTGTAAGTGATGATTTTATCATTATTTTGCTTTATATGCTTTATAGTTTTCAGCTCAATCTTTGAGGCTCCCTGTACTTTCTCAGTTGAGTTCCCCCCTTTTGGATAGGATATCTGAAGCCTTTATTGGCATAAAAGGTAAAGCACACAAAAGCAAATACTTAAGACCATAATTTACCAGGCACATCAGACCTCCATCATTTTAACCGTAAAATCAATTTAAGTGGATTACTTCATTTCGCAGTCCTAAACCAGCCCTATTTGATACACAAGCACTCATGTTCTTTGACTGCATATTGTAGAAACCTTACCACCAATTCAACTCTTATTGGGTCCTGAGCGGTCGTAAGAAGAGACACCTTAATTTGGGCAGGTAACCATTCCCTGACCACAAAAAAACGGGTCTATAAATTGAGAATGACCCCTAGCATAAAACTAACAGTTAAGTAGGACGCGAGGAACTGATTCTATTTTGCCCTTCCCGCATGGACATGCCCAATCCGTATATGAGACCTTATTAAATCTTCCATAAAGCAGGGCAGACGGAAGGGACCCCCCCTTTTTTTTTTGTCCAGTGGCAGTGGGTACCTCTGCAACTCGCCAAAGGTGCTATTCTTTATCTCTGAGTATGCGTTTTTTATTTGATTTTATATATTTTTCCTCTAGCCTTTTAATCTCTTCGGTTAATTTGTCTCTGTGCTCTCTTTTTTGTTTTTTAAGTTTGGCATTAATTGCAATCAGTCTTCCTCTTATGAATGCTTTGCTTGCGTCCCATACCATAGATAACAGTACTTCTGGAGAGATATTTAACTCTCAAAGAACTCTTTCAACTCTTTTTTGCATTGGAGTTTTACTTCTTCTTTGAGTAAAAGGTTGTCATCCAATCTCCATCTTCTTATTCCAGATCTAAAATAAATCCAACTTAATTCCAATGGGTTGTGATCTGACAGTAGTCTTGGTAGGACCTCAGCGTTCTCCAGGGTATTAAGCAGTGTCTTTGAGACCCAACACATATCTGTTCTTGAATATGAGTCATGTCTGTCAGAATAAAATGTATAGCCTCTTTTTAGTCCATTTTTGCTTCTCCAGGCATCTTGAAGTTGTAGCATTTCCATGTACTTCATAATTATTTTTGGTAAACGACCACCTTTATGATTTTTTGATCTGTCGGTTTTCGGGTTAATAACGCCATTCATATCCAATTACAACCAGTTCTCCTTCCTGATGTTCAATTATCAGTTGAAATGTTTTTTTCAAAAAAAATGTCTTCCATTACTTGGCCAAAGGTGCTATTCTTTGAAGTCTGTCCTGTCCTTGGAGCGCCGGCCTGCCGAGTGAGGGATTTCTTCCGAACTTCTCAGTCCTGGCTAGTGTTCAGGAAGACAGTCTGTAAACCTCTGCACATATTACCCTCTTCTCTCATTCCTCCCCCCCCAACAGGTGGCGATGCTTTACATGGCCACCCGGCTAATGGTCAACCTGTCTCAAACCTACATCGCCATGTACCTCACCAACTCCCTGATGCTCCCAAAGGTGAGTCTGCTCTGGAAGGTTCCTCTCCCCAGGTGAGCTTTCCAGAAGAGTTCTCTGGGTCAAGGAAGTGGGATTCTTGGATCTGGATCGATGGGTGTGGGGGGCAGGAGGTTGTAGACTTCGGAACATTCTTGACCTGTTTGTAACCAGTTACGGCCTGATCTCATCAGATGTCAGAAGCTAAGCAGGGTCAGCCCTGGTTAGTACTTGGATGGGAAACCACCAAGGAAGTCCAGGGTCAGTATGCAGAAGCAGGCAAATGTCAAACCACCTCTGTTCATCGCTTGCCTTGACCTGGATGGCCCAGGCTAGCCTGATCTCATCAGATCTTGGAATCTAAGCAAGGTTGGCCTTGGTGAGTACTTGGATGGGAGACCACTAAGGAATACCAGGGGCCTAAGGCAAGCAATGGCAACCCGCCTCTGAACGTCAGCGTGGTGTAGTGGTTAAGGGCGGTGGACTCTAATCTGGAGAACTGGGTTCGATTCCCCAGTCCTCCACATGAAGCCAGCTGGGTGACCTTGGGCTAGTCACAGTTCTCTCTTAACTCAGCCCCACCTACCTCACAAGGTGTCTGTTGGGGGGAGAGGAAGGGAAGGAGATTGTAAGCTGGTTTGATTCTTCCTTAAGTGGTAGAGAAAGTCGGCATACAAAAATCAATTCTCCTTCTCCTCCCCCTTTTTCTCCTCCTTCTCCTCCTTCTTTTCCTTTAATCGACAGAAAACTCTGTTGAGGCACTGCTTTTTAAACCAAGCTTCTGGCCCTCATGGAAGCAGAGAGATGCTTGTGTTTATGAGGATAATGGCAGATAAGCCAGATAAGAGGTTGCATAATATTTCTGGTCATTGGGGAGGAGAGGATTTGGTGCATAAGGAGAAAAAGAGCATAAGGGTAGTCCTGTTGGATCAGACCAGTTGGCCGTCGAGTCCAGCAGCCTGTTTCCCCCAGTGGCCAGCCTGTTGCCACAAAGGGCCGGCGGTAGAGCGTCGATACAATCCCTGGACTAGCACAGCCCAAGCAAATACTGCAAAATGATAAAACATTGCAACATGTGCAAAAGAGGAGAAATTGTAATACATTTCTTCTCGCTTCTCCCCCCCCCCCCCCCCGGGTGCTTAATCTTCATTTTTTTAAAAAATGTTCTGCTCGTATCCTGCAACCGTGATGCTGCCCTCATCTCTTACCCCCTCTCCGAACAAGTGGTATAAATCAGCTCTGTTCTCTTCTCCCAGAAATTCATCGCTACCATTCCTTTGGTGATGTACATCAGCGGCTTCCTCTCCTCCTTCCTGATGAAAACTGTGAACAAGCGGGTTGGCAGGAACGTGAGTGGCTCAGAAGGGTTTGGAATCGGGTGGGGGCACCTCCCTTGGGAAATATGGAGACTCTGGGTTTGGTTTGTTCCAGAATGATCTAGTTGCACTGTGTGTCTCAGAAATTTTGATGCTGGTACTGGCTGGGCCCACCAATATTTTTCCTGCTATCTTGCTGGGGTTGCCAAGTCTGGGTTGGAAGATTCCTGGAGATTTGGGGGTGGGACATGGGGAGGGCCGGATTTGTGGAGGAGAGGCACCTCTGTGGGGTATAGCACCATAGAGTCCACCCTCCAAAGCAGCCATTTTCTCCAGGGAAACTGATCTCTGGAGATCAGTTGTAACGCCATGAGATCCCCAGGCTCAAGGTCGACTCAGCCTTCCATCCTTCCGAGGTTGGTAAAATGAGTCCCCAGCTTGCTGGGGGTAAAGGGAAGATGACTGGGGAAGGCACTGGCAAACCACCCCGTAAACTAAGTCTGCCTAGTAAACGTTGGGATGTGACGTCACCCCATGGGTTAGTAATGACCCGGTGCTTGCACAGGGGGAGTATCGTTACCTTTTAAGAGCAGCGCTCAATCAGAAATGACAAAGACTGAGTTTGGTAGACAAATGCTCTCTGGCTCATTAGAAGATCCTTAAAAAGATCATTTAAGGGAGATCTTTTTTTATTTTTATTTTTGGAGAATGCACATATCGGTTTAGTCGCTCTGCGGTCCGGGGGCTTCCCAACCTTTTTGACCCTGTGGGCACCTTGGAATTCTGACACATTGTGGTGGGCACAGCCACAAAACGGCTTCCACAGGAAGCCGTGGCAGTTTCCTTTCAGTCACTCAGTGGTGATCCCCATGCTGCGGGGGCAGTTGCTGTCAAAACATGTGTCAAAACAGTTGCTGTCAAAACATGTGCACAGCCAATCCAGATCTCCAGTGGCCAAGTAGAAGCCTTGCTGGGCAAAAGCCCCACGTTAGGATTGCCAACACATTCTAGCTGGAGATCTCCTGCTATTACAACGGATCTCCAGCCGATAGAGATCAGTTCACCTGGAGAAAACGGCCGCTTTGGCAATTGGACTCTACGGCATTGAAGTCCCTCCCCTCCCCAAACCCCGCCCTCCTCAGGCTCCGCCCCCAGAAACCTCCCACTGGTGGCGAAGAGGGACCTGGCAACCCTACCCCACGTGGCCCGGCCCACTTTCTAAAAACACATGGCAGGTTCTGGGAAAGGTGTCAGCGGGTGCCGCAGAACCCACGTGTACCACATTAGCGACCTTCTGTCGTATTGTAGCCTGCTGATTAATCCAGCCTGGATCTTAGGGGGTTACCGCACTTGTATTCCCAGCGATGTATTAAGAGTTTGAAAACGTTATAAAAAATACTGCTCGCACTTTGTTTGACCCTTTTAGCTGTGAAGACATCTTCCAACCATTTATAAGCCGTGGTATCCAAAAACCCTTTTAAAGCGATGTTTTTTATAACGTTTTCAAACTCTTAATACATCGCTGGGAATACAAAGTGCGGTAACCCCCCTAGTTTCGTAATGCGTTTTCCTCTCTTCCTGCTCCAGCTCACCTACTTCCTGGGTTTGCTGATCATCCTGGCATTTGCTTCCTGGGTGGCCCTCACGGGAAACATGGGCGTAGAGGTTTACGGGGCAGCGGTCTTACTCGGGGCCGGCTCAGCCACCATCCTAGTGACGTCCCTCTCCATGACAGCTGACCTCATCGGCTCCAATACGGTAAGTGCTGTGTACAGGCGGGGAGGGGTGTTGTCCTACCACTCACACAATTGTTGTCTTGATGCAATGGGCAGCAGTCGGAAACTCCTGGATTTTTTTAAAAAAACAAATCTTTTAAATCAAGTTTCTAGCCCTTCTGAGAACGGGTAGTATCTGGTGACATTTAAGAAGCAAGTTAGTTCAGAAGACAGCCAGCGTGGTGTAATGATTAAGAGCTGTGGTTTGGAGCGGTGGAGTCTGATCTGGAGAACCGGGTTTGATTCCCCCACTCCTCCACATGAGCGGAGGACGCTGATCTGGTGAACTGGGTTGGTTTCCCACTCCTACACACGAAGCCAGCTGGGTGACCTTGGGCAAGTCATGCTCTCTCTGCCTCACCCACCTCACAAGGTGTCTGTTGTGGGGAGGGGAAGGGAAGGTGATTGTAAGCCGGTTTGAGTCTCCCTTAAGTGGCAGAGAAAGTCGGCATATAAAAACCAACTTCTTCTGCATCTTCTTCTTTTTCTTCTTCTATAGGCAGGTTTAACTATCCTGCTCATTCTGTAGATTGTACTGTTTCATTGCATGGCTTTTCAGCTTTGTGATTCTGGTTCAGTTTTTCCAGTGCATTCTTTACTTTTGGAAAGCCAGTTCTTATTGCATTTTATCCATGTTGTTTTTGTTACATGTGCTTTGTTGAATATTGCTCCTATTGTACATTGTTTGATAAACTGAATTTTTTTAAAAAAAGACGCAAGATGATGGAGGAGGAAGAATGGATAGGGAGGGCAGGGGCCTGGGTAGGTTTGCCAACCTCCAGGTTGTGGCTGGAGATCTCCCACTATTATATCTGATCTTCGGGTGACAGAGATTCGTTCCTCTGGAGAAAAATGGCCTCTTTGGAAGGTGTACTCTATGGCAGAGGTGTCAAACATAAGGCCCGCGAGCTGGACCCGGCCACTTGAGAACTCTTATCTGGCCTGCGAGGCAGCCATTCCCCCACCCCCCAGTCCTGATTTGGGCTGGCAAGGCATGGCCCAGCCCAACCAAGTAACATTTATGTCATATCCAGCCCTGATAACAAATGAGTCTGACACCCTTGCTCTATGGCATTACATCCCATTGAAGTCCCTCCCCTTCCCAAATCCTGCCTTCCTCAGGCTCCACCTCCAAAATCTCCAGGTATTTCCCAACCCAGAGCTGGCAGCCCTAGGTCTGGGGGATGGGTAATCTGCCACCACTGGGTTACGCTGATTGGAAACAACTGGCAATGAAAACCTGTGACCTGTGCAGATGTGGCCAGGAAGCTTTGGTTTGTGCTTGGCGCTGCTCAGAAGCCAAATGGTATCTTGTTTCTCCTCTGACAGCACAGCGGCGCATTCGTTTATGGGGCCATGAGCTTCACGGACAAAGTCGCCAATGGGCTGGCAGTCATGCTTATCCAGAACCTGCATCCTTGCCCGTAAGTTCGAGCCTAGCTCATGGGAGAGTTCTCGGTTCCTGCCTTGCAAAAGATTCCAAGAAAATGAGTAGTTCACAAATCATTTTGACTTGCCTGCTTGGCACCCTACCCCTGGCTTTAACCAGAAGTGTGTGTTTGAGGGAGGGACCCCACTTTTCAAAAAATATGGTCACCTGTAAGTTATTCTTACTTGGCTGTTTATCTTGGTTGCCTTTGGGCTTTTCAAGGCCTGCGTGGGCTTTCTTTGAAAGTGCTGCCTGCCATTTACTGATGTCGATCACATGGGGCTGCTTAAAAGAACTGGATACAATCACAAAAGATGGGACTCCTAACTGCTGTTAGGGGCAAAACTGAATGGAACCTCCATGTTCAGTGGCGGTCTACCTCTGAATATGGCTGCTAGGGGAGGGCTTTTGTCTTCACCCCCTCCTATTAGTTCAACATCCCCAAAGCGGCCAACCAGATGACCCCACAAGGCCCATAAGCAAGAACACAGAAGCCAAAGCCTTCCCCAGCAACTTTCATTCAGAGGTACACTGCCTCTGAACATAGAGGCTCCATTTAACCATCTTGGTTAATACCCAAACAATGAACCTATCCTCCTTCATTAATATGTCTAATCCCCTTTTTAAACCTCTTAAATTAGTGGCTATCACTATATCCTGTGGTGGTGAGTTCCACAAGTAACTTATGTATGTGTGAAGGAATCCCTTATTTTGGCTATCCTCTGTTGGAAACCAAATGCTAGGCTAGATAGGCTCCATCTTTATCTGCTCCAACAGGCCTTTTCTTGGGCCAGTCAGACACACTCAGACTAACCTACCTCGCAGGGTTGTTGTGTGGAGAACGGATATAAGCCGCTTTGGGTTCTCAATGGGGATCAAGGCAGGATACAAATGAATTAATTAAATCAATAAATTCTTGCACCTTTCAGTCCCTTTGACATGGGCAAGGGATGAACACATATCTCTCTGGCTGGATAAGCGAACGGAATTCTGCTCTGCTCTTTCCTCATTCCTTGTGTCTGTTCACCCTGCAGGACTCTACTGTGCTGCCCGGGCTGCGTGGCCTTCTACCACTGGGTGATGGTTGCCGTCACCGGCGGCATCGCTGTGGTGGCCAGTCTTTTCCTTGCCTGCATCATGATATGGCCCATCCGGATCCGATTCCGTAAGTAGGGTGGAGAGCTTGGGGGCTAGAGAGACCTTCAAAGGTTGAGCTACAAACTAAATAGAAAATGGGTAAGGGAAGACCTCAGAATGTCAGAAAAGTGAAGGCGCCCAGCACCAGAGGTCAACAACACAAATTCAAGAAAAAAGAATGTTGCAAAAATAAATGTTACAAAAATAAATATATTTCTGTCACAATATGGGGGTTACCGCACTTTGTATTCCCAGTGATGTATTAAGAGTTTGAAAATGTTATAAAAAACATCGCTTTAAAAGGGTTTTTGGATACAACGGCTTATAAATGGTTGGAAGACGTCTTCACAGCTAAAGGGGCCAAACAAAGTGCGAACAGTATTTTTTATAATGTTTTCAAACTCTTAATACATCGCTGGGAATACAAGTGTGGTAACCCCCAATGACAGACAATACCTCAGTACACCAGTACCTAATGTGTGAAAAATACAACAGCTGTTTACAAAGTCATACATCAAAAAATGAATTAACAGTAAGTGATGATCCTTAGCAAATATAAGCACAGTCACACAGCCAAATTACAAAGAATTATTCAATGCAAACAAATAATTCTTCAATACAAAGACAGGAATATGCCTGCTGATCATTCCTGTTTGGATTTCTTCATCAGTCCACAAGGCCCATAGCTACTGAAGCCAAATATTTTCAGCAGATTCGAAATATGAATAAGTCATCAACAAGAAGCATCCTGGTTCATGTCCTTGGGTCAATAAATGTTATGTGTGTGCTGGTCATTTACACAGGGATTTCAAAGCAGCCATTTTCTCCAGGGCAGCTGATCTCTGTAGTCTGGAGATGAGTTATAATCCCAGGAGATCTCCAGGCACCACCTGGAGGCTGATCACAATGGGTAGCTGTGTGATTCTGTAGCAGTAGAAAAGAACAAGAGTCCAGTAGCACCTTAAAGATGTAACAAAATTTCTGGCAGGGTATGAGCTTTCGTGAGTCACAGCTATCTGAAGGAGTGAGCTATGACTCACGAAAGCACATACCCTACCAGAAATTTTATTAGTCTTTAAGGTGTTACTGGACTCCTGCAAACCAGAGGTTGTTTACCCTAGTGAAGCGTCTCATGAGAGCTAGACAGTTTTAAAAGAGAGCACTTATTTAGGATGAAGAGGAGAAGATTGAGAGGGGATATGATAACCATCTTCAAGTACTTGAAGGGTTGTCATAGAGAGGAGGGTGCCGAGTTGTTTTCTGTTGCCCCAGAAGGTCGGACCAGAACCAACAGGTTGAAATTAAATCAAAAGAGTTTCCGTCTAGACATTAGGAAGAATTTTCTAACAGAGCAGTTCCTCAATGGAACAGGCTTCCTCGGGAGGTGGGGAGCTCTCCTTGCCTGGAGGTTTTTAAGAAGAGGCTAGATGGCCATCTGTCAGCAATGCTGATTCTATGACCTTAAGCAGATCATGAGAGGGAGGGCACCTTGGCCATCCTCTGGGCATGGAGTAGGGGTCACTGGGGGTATGGGGGGGAGGTAGTTGTGAATTCCCTGCATTGTGCAGGGGGTTGGACTCGATGACCCTGGTGGTCCCTTCCAATTCTATGATTCTATGAAAAAAGTAAGCATCCATGAGAAGCAGTGGAGGAATTTTGAAACGCTGCTTAGAAGACCTTTTAAAAAATAACTGGCTCCAATGTTGGGAATTGGCACAGGTGCAAAAAAAACCCTTTGCTGGAGCTAATGGGGCCCTTTTGCCTTTAGCTTGTTTAATTTTCCTTTTTCCCTGCAGATGATGCTTCTATCACAGGGCTGGTCGGATCGAGGCCGAGAGAGCCAGAGCCCTGGGAAGGAGGAGACGATTCCAGTGTGGTCAACTGAGCTGCTATTTCCTCTGAAGGAGGGAGCTGCTGCGGGGAAGACAAGAAGCCCAGAAGACCCTTGATTTTTATCTGGATTCCTCCACCCCCCCCCCACTTTGCTCCTTCCATGGATTGTTCTTTCCGTCAACTCCCCCCCCCCCCCCGGCATGTTTTGCACAATAATGTCTCCTTGCTCACAGGTGAGCACGGTTTGCACACCTAACACTAGTTGTTTACTTTGCCTTATGCCAGAATAAATCCCTCGGTCTCCTTCCTGCCTTTTCTCCCCTACAATAAACAGGTCACTTTGTTTTGGGTTTCCCTAAAAAACTTTTTTGTCTGTGTAAAAATTATATATATAAAGTTTTTTTTTAAAAAAATAATAACTTCAGTGATCTTTAAGAGAGCGTTTGATATGTGGTGTTTTTTGGGGGGGGTGTAGACGGGGGTCAGCCATCTTAAGAACATAAGAAGAGCCCTGCTGGATCGGACCAGTGGTCCATCTACTCCAGCATCCTGTCTCACACAGTGGCCAACCTGTTCCTCCGGAGAGCCAACAAGAGGGCATAGAGGCCGAGGCCTACATAAGAACATCAGAAGAGGCCTGCTGGATCAGACCAGTGGTCCATTTAGTCCAGCATCCTGTTTCACACGGTGGCCAACCAGTTCCTCTGGAGGTCCAATAACATCCTCATATTGAGAGGAGGGTGCCAAGTTGTTTTCTGTTGCTCCAGAAGGTTGGACCACAACCAACGGGTTGAAATTAAATCCAGAGTTTCCGTCTAGACATTAGGAAGGATTTTCTAATAGTTAGAGCGGTTCCTCAGTGGAACGGGCTTCCTTGGGAGGTGGTGAGCTCTCCTTCCCCAGAGGTTTTTAAGCAGAGGCTAGATGGCCATCTGTCAGCCATGCTGATTCTATGACCTTTGGCAGATCATGAGAGGGAGGGCACCTTGGCCATCTTCTGGGCAAGGAGTAGGGGTCACTCACCGTATATACTCGCGTATAAGCTGAGTTTTTCAGCCCAAAAAAAGGGCTGAGAAAGCCGAACTCGGTTTATACGCGGGTCAATACGTTAGAGGAGGGAGGGGGGAACTTACCGCCGTCACCGGCGGTCCCGCACCGCTTCCGCCAGCCGGCAGCAGCCTGCAGGGGCCTCCTGCAAGCCCGGGAAGGCCGCGCCGCCGATTCGCCGCCTCTCCCGGTGAGTAGGGGGTTCAAGGGCTCTTCCCCCTCCCCCCTTGGATGGCACTGGGGTCGGGGTGGGTCAGGAGAGCCCGGGAGGCCGGCGGGAGGGCGACCTGGGGCAGGGGCGAGATCATCCCTGCGCTCTAAAAGGGCGGCCGCCATTTTACAGCGCAGCATTACCGGTAAAGGGAATTTCTTATTGATCCTCGGCTTATACGCGGGTCAATAAGAAATTCCCTTTTCTGGCCTCAAGTTTCGGGGGGTCAGCTTATACTCGGGTCGGCTTATACCCGAGTATGTACGGTATTTAAGTTTTATGGTTTTATTGTTCAAGACGTGGGTCTAAGAACGGGGAAAGAAAGGAAGGAAGGGGAAAAGGAAGGAAGGAAGGAATGTATGTGCGTTGAACACCAGCTGTCTAAATGATGCAGAAGCTCTATCCTGGGGTTTCCCCTCCGGCGTGAGTCACTCCTTGAAGGAAACAACACGCAATAGCTGTTAAACGGGCGACAAAGAACGTCGGCCTCCTACAATCCTTGGCTTTGCGGTTTCATTTCCGTCACGCAGACAGCTGGCCTCACCTGCAGTTGCATACCTGCCAGGTAAACCCCAGCGGGTGAAAAGGCAGTCTTGGTGGTTTTCTAGGGATCCTGAGTCCTACCGGGAAGCCTCGAGCCAGTCCTGACCTGCCTGAGCAGGATTAAATTTCCACTTCAGGAGCCGACAGGGCAGAGATGATGGTTGGCAAAAGGCTGGGGAGGCGTGGGTTGGGCCAAGTCCCCAGCAAAAGATAATCGGAGCAGGGAAAATGGGTTGTCGGTAGTCAGAGGTACACTGCTTCTGAACATGGAAGTTCTGCTTCACCATGGTGGCTTTGATGGACCCATCTTGCTCTGAAACATATCACTGCTCAAAGAAAGGAGAGAATGTGTCCCTCTGGTGTCAGTTAAAAAAACATTTTTTTTGCCATCAAGTCTCATCTGACTTAAGGCATCCATGTCCCCAAAATCTCCAGGTATTTCCCAACCCAGAGCTGGCAACCCTGTGTTGGGTCGTGAGTTAATCTGGGGACAGAGTTGGCATCTGGACTTGTTTTGGTATACGGTCCCTGGGCAAAGGTGTCACTTAGCTAGCCCGCTGGTAGTTGGCACTGTACCTGGAGATCAGTTGTAATAGCAGAAGATTTCCAGCCACTAGGGTTGCCAGGTCCCTCTTCGCCACTGGCGGGACGTTTTTGGGGTGGATCTTGAGGAGGGCGGGGTTTGAGGAGGGGAGGGACTTCAGTGCCATAGAGTCCAGTTGCCAAAGCGGCCGTTTTCTCCAGGGGAACTGACCTCTATCGGCTGGAGATCAGTTGTAATATCAGGAGCTCTCCAGCTAGTACCTGGAGGTTGGCAACCCTAGTTCAGGAGGTTTTACCAGTTAGGAGCACTTCCACCCGGGCTGTGCGCAGGTTATTTTTTAACAGAGTTCACCTCAAGGGCAGCCCCTGCCTTTAACAATCAGGTTTGCCATCTGAGCAAAACTCGGGTTTTTAGAGGCGAAGGGCGGCCTGTCATTAAGACTGGGGCCCTGGAGAATGATTAAGCTGCTTGTAGCGTGATAAGTAGGTAGCAACTACATGTAGGGTTGCCAACCTCCAGGTATTGGCTGGAGAGCTTCTGCTATTACAACTGATCTCCAGCCGATAGAGATCAGATCACCTGGAGAAAATGGCTGCTTTGGCAATTGGACTCTATGGCATTGAAGTCCCTCCCCTCCCCAAACTCCGCCCTCCTCAGGCTCCACCCCAAAAATCTCCTGCCGGTGGCGAAGAGGGACCTGGCAACCCTAACTACATGGCACCTTTGAGCAACACAGAAGTTGCGGTTGCAAATACCCCGTGGCTCTGCTTCCCTTAGAATCAGAGTTGGAAGGGACCACCAAGGTCATCTAGTCCAACCCCCTGCACAATGTAGGAAATTCACAACTACCTCCCCCCCACCCCCCCAGTGACCCCTATTTCATGCCCAGATGATGGGAAGATGATAGGGCTGCCAGGTCCCTCTTTGCCACCAGCGGGAGGTTATTGGGGTGGAGCCTGAGGAGGGCGGGGTTTAGGGAGGAGAGGGACTTCAATGCCATAGAGTCCAATTGCCAAAGCAGCCATTTTCTCTAGGTGAACTGATCTCTATCGGCTGGAAATCAGTTGTAATAGCAGGAGATCTCCAGCTTGTACCTGGAGGTTGGCAACCCTAGAAGATTACCCTTCCAGGATCTGAGAGAGCTCAGAGAGATCTGAGACTAGCCCAAGGTCACCCAGCAGGCTTCATATGTAGGAGCGGGGAAAGAAATCCAGTTCACCAGATTAGCCTCCGTCGCTCATGTGGAGGAGAGGGGAATCAAACCCGGTTCTCCAGATCAGAGTCCACCACTCCAAACCACCGCTCTTAACCACTACACCACGCTGGCTAGACTACAGAGATCAGTTCCCCTGGAGAAAAATGGATGCTTTGGAGGGTGGACTATATTGTATCGTACCCCACTGAGGTCCCTGTCCTCCCCAGGCTCCATCCCCAGATCTCCAGGAGTTTCCCAACCTGGATCTGGCAACCATCCCCCCCATCCCCCCACCTGTGGCCAGAGGCAACCTGGCAACCCTAAAGCCATGCAAGGCTAGAAGACAAGATGCCTCTTCCTGTATTGACTTTTACCTGATAGGTCATCACTGACCATTAACGCAATTGGGACGTTACGGGCCAGCTTGGTATAGTGGTTAAGAGCAGTGGTTTGGAGTTTTAATCTGGTGAACTGGGTTGGTTTCCCCACTCCTACACATGAAGCCAGCTGGGTGACCTTGGGCTAGTCACGCTCTCTCAGCCTCACCTACCTCACAGGGCGTCTGTTGTGGGGAGGGGAAGGCGATTGTAAGCTGGTTTGATTCTCCCTTAAGTGGTAGAAAAAGTCGGCATATACAAAACAACTCTTCTTCTTCTTCTGTGAGGGTTTGGAACCTCCGATTCGAATCTTCCCATTGTCCCCAAAGCTCCCACTGAATAATGGCTCAGCGTAATGTCTCCAGTTTTGTAATCCTGAATTACAATTCAATCAACAACTTCCCTTCCTGTTTCCCGGTGGCGTTTAGTCAGTTCTATAGCTTTGTCTTGATTAGTTGCCCAATTCTTACGTTTTCATTTGTCCTCTGCCGTCATCTTTTGTTCCCTGTTTTATGCTTTGTGCCAAAACCAATATTACCAGCCTGGCTTTAGAGCCAGTGATTAGAATCTGATCCTGGATACCAACGAACAAAGAGACTCCTAACACACACTGGATCCCTCCTTCTTTCATCTGATTTCTTCCTGGAATAGGACAGGTAATCTTTGCTCTCCCTCTTGATCTACCCCCCCCTCCTTATTTTCCAAACCTGCATTTTGGTACTCTCTGCTCTGGACACCTCTGCTCCCACTGTTTTCACTTTTCCTCTCTCCAGCATGGTATAGTAGTTAAGAGCGGTGGTTTGGAGCGGTGGACTCTGATCTGGAGAACCAGGTTTGATTCCCCACTCCTCCACATGAGCGGCGGAGGCTAATCTGATGAAATGGATTTGTTTCCCCGCTCCTACACATGAAGCCAGTTGGGTGGCCTTGGGCTAGTCACAGCTCTCTCAGCCCCACCTACCTCACAGGGTGTCTGTTGCGGGGAGAGGAAGGGAAGGTGATTGTAAACCGGTTTGATTCTTCTTTAAGTGGCAGAGAAAGTCGGCATATAAAACAAACTCTTCTTCTATTCCTCATTTTCCCATGTGTACACCTTTAGCTCAAAGATTAACTCCTGCTCCAAACTGGAGTGGCTCTGCTGAATGTTTGCTATATTAATTGGGATAAGGGATGTATGTGTGCTTTGATTTAGTACCACGTGTGTTTGCTTGCAGTCTCATTGGGATTAAGTCCCCCAACCCATTATTAGAATCATAGTGTTGGAAGGGACCATAGAGGCCATCTAGTCCCACCCCCTGCTCAATGCAGGATCAACCTATAGCCCAAATCCCTCAATAAACTCGAAATTCATTTAAAATCAGGTCTGTCTATTTCCTACTGAAGACTTGCTACTCACATCCACCTCTTTATGTTAAAGATCCCGGTGGCACAAACACTCAAGTGAATTCCTCGTTTGTTTGTTTAATTTATACCTTACCCTTGTCAATCTGAATGTATGTTCATGTGTTTGTGGAAGAGTGGTAACAGCCTCCTATTCAAATGCTAGTCAGGGCCAGCTAGGGTTGCCAACCTCCAGGTGGTAAAATATACCAATAGGGGAGTGGTACCCAAAGCACATATATATACAGAAAAAGTGCCACTATACAACTGAATGTGATAAATTATCTAATTTCAAAAGGGTGATTTATAATTCCAAATGTTCACTTATCATATTCAAAATACTTATGTCCAAACAATGTAAACTCCAAAATTTTCTAACTTAATCCAAGATTTTAACCAGAGAAAACAGGAAGCTTCATAGTATTGTTGCAGATCTGGTAATCCTAATCCTCCTGTTTCTTTTAATTGAATCAAATTATTATACGCTATTCTATGTTTTCCTTTTCCCCACAAAAATTTTAAAATATCCTTTTTCCAAGATTTAAAAATTTTAAATCCCTTAATAATCAGTAAATTTTGAAATAAAAAAAGCATCTTAGGTAATACCATCATTTTGATTACCGATATTCTGCCCCATAACGATAAAGGTATTCTTTCCCAATTTTTCAAATCTGTATTTATTTGCTGCCATATTTTATCATAGTTATTTTTAAATAAGTTAAAATTATTGGAAGTTATCCATATTCCCAAATATTTTACTTTATGCTCTATAGCAAAACCCGTGATTCCCGCTAATTCTTGCTGCTGCAAGAATGTGATATTTTTAACCAATATTTTGGTTTTATTTTTATTTATTTTAAAACCTGCTAGCTTTCCATAAACCTCAATCATTTTACTCCATTCAACAATCTGAGAAAGAAATTGGTTCCTTTTATCATATGTGGTGGACCTGTGACAAAGCTAAAGACTTTTGGGACATGATTTATAATGAATTGAGACTAATACTACAAAAGAATATACCCAAAACACCAGAAATGATGTTATTGAGTATGATTCCAGACGACTTATCAACACAAAGAACCTTTTTGATTTATGCCACAACAGCTGCGAGACTGCTTTATGCAGCGAAATGGAAAGGGCTAGAAATTCCTGAGAAAAAAGACTGGATTGTTAAAATGTTTGAAGTGGCAGAAATGGCAAAACTCACAGCTATTCTAAATGAAGAAAATGACGTTCGGTTTCTGGGGGAATGGGGGGCGTGGATGCATTATTGTGAATATGAGTTAAAATTGGGAAGAATGGAAGAATATTTTCTAATCTGATCCAGAGGATTATTTTTGGTTTTTTTATAATGAATAAGCATAATTATATTTACTAACAGATTATGGTTTTTTTTTTTATACAGGATATTGATAGTTTATTAAGATTAGATTAACTACGACGAGATGAACTTTTTATTAAGAGGAAGATAGAGGTGAAGGGGAAGTCAAAAATTTTCCATTTCTTTTTTCTTTTTTTTTCTTTATTATATGTTATGGAATTATAACAACTTTAGGTTAGAATTGAAACTTTATATTGTCATAGATGTTGTTTAATGCAATGGAAAATTTTTAGTATAAAATCCAATAAAATCTATTTAAAAAAAAAACAACAATCTGAGTAATAGGGTCAGTTAAAAAACAAACTAAATCATCCGCATATGCCTTTACTTTATAATGATTTCTCCCTATGTTATAACCTACAATCTCTACATTGTTTCTAATTTTTCTCATCAAAACTTCTAATATAATAATAAACAACAAAGGTGAAAGAGGGCAACCTTGCCTGGTGCCCTTTTGTATTTCAAATTGTGAGGATAATTCCCCATTAATTAATAACCTAGCAGTTTGACAAGTATAGATATTTCCAATAACCCTTTGAAATTTTTCACCAAATTTTTCACCAAAACCCATAAATTCTAACACTTTTCTCATAAATTTCCAATTTATATTGTTTCTGCATCTAAAAATATCATTGCAAAAGGTGTGGTATCAAATTCTGCATATTCTAAAAGATCTAACACTACTCTAACATTTTGACTAATCAACCTCCCTGGAAGGAATCCTGCTTGATCTTCATGTATAATAGTACTTAATACTTTCTTCAATCTATTTGCTAAAATCGTTACAAACAGTTTATAGTCATTATTTAATAATGATATTGGTCTATAATTTTTTACTTCCATTGAATCAGAGTTTAATTTAGGAATTAAAACTATATTTGCTTTTTTCCAGGTATTTGATTACCGATCCTCCCTGTATACAATTATTCATCACTCTCAATAAGTATGGTGAAAGTTGATCTACAAAAACTTTGTAGTAAAAAGCTGTAAATCCATCTTCTCCTGGTGCTTTATTTAATTTACTTTTATTTATTTCTGATTTTAATTCCTCTATTGTTATTTCAGCATCTAACAATTCCTTATATTCCTGTGATATTTTGTCCCATTCAAATTGTATTAAATATCTTTCTATTTCTTTTTCTGAAACTGTTCCTTGTGTATAAAGATTGGAATAATAATCTATAAAAGTTTCTATAATTTTTTGTTTATCTGTTAGAACTTTACCATTCTTCCTTATTGTCAATATTGGTGTTCTCCTCTCTTTGCGTTTAAGCTGCCATGCTAACATTTTACCTGGTTTGTTTGAATGTTCAAAAAATCTTTGCCTGTTATACAATTTTTTTTCTATATCCACAGTTAATAAAATCTCATATTGTTGTTGCAAATTTTTTATTTTATCAATCTGTTCTTGTTTAAGTAATTTAGTTTGTACTTTTCTTAATTGTATTTCTGCCTGTTTAATTTCCTCCAATATTTTCTTCTTTTTCCACTCTCTCTCTCTATACCACCTCGAATTTTGTTGTATTAAAATACCTCTGATTACTGCCTTCCCCGCATCCCAAACAACATCTTCTGGAGTTCCTTTATCTGTATTTTCCTGAAAATAATAATGTATTTCTGATTTTATTTTATTTGCTATCTTCTTATTCTTTAATAAATATTCATTAATGCTCCAAGAATTGTTTCTCTTAATTCCCATATTCATTTGCAGCAGCAGTGCATTGTGATCTGATAATACTTTAGGTAAAATTTCAAGGTCATCTAGTTTACCTGTAATATCTTTAGATAGCCATAGCATATTTATTCTTGAATGAGAGCTATGTCTTGAAGAATAGAAGGTGTATCCCCTTTTATTACCATTTTTCAATCTCCATGCATCAAACATTTCCCATTGATCTGTTAAGTAATTAAAAATACCAGGTATTTTACCTTCAGATTTTCCCTGTTTTTTCTTCGCTGATCTATCTAAATGAGGTTCTATTACTCCATTAAAATCACCCATCCATATCATATTTTCAGTAGCATGTTCAGCCAATATTGGTGTTCCGTATAAAATAATTTCTGATTATTATTAGGTGCATATATAGCAACTAATATTATTTTTTGGTAACCACACAGAACCTCTACCATCAAAATCCTTCCTTCTGTATCTTTATACAACATCTTCGGTTCAAATATTAAAGGAACATACATAGCTATTCTATTGATTTTTTTCTTTTCATTACATGAAGTAAATAGTTTACTTCATTTATTTTGTTTATTTTGTTCTAACCTTGTAGCTTCCTTTGTTAACATATGTGTCTCCTGTAAACAAAAAATGTTAGCTTTAGATTTCTGTAGATGGTAAAAAAATTTCCTCCTCTTATTTGGAGAATTCAAACCGTTAACATTCCATGATAAAATTTTCATAATTTTTAACTAATATAAACCATTTTAATAAAAAAAGAATTTCCCCTCAAAAATTTTTGGTGCTTCCCCCCCTCCTCCCCCCATCTAGTTCCCCCTTCTCCCTCTCATATTTCGCCCAGCATTCTGAATCAGTCAGTGTCCTCTTCTTCCGTCAGTGATTTTCCTCCTGAAGCTTCTGCTGCCTTTTCTTCCTCTGTAGGTTTCTTTTCAGCCAGTTCTTTGGTTGGTTGCTGTGGTGGTTTGCTTAGATCTCCTTCATATCTTCGCAAGAACTGATCAGCTTTAGCCACATCTGTAAATTTGAACCTCTTCGCTTTGAATATAAATGAAACTCCTTGAGGATATTCCCATCTATGCTGTATTCCATTATGTCTCAGCCTTGCCACAAACTCTGCAAAATCTTTTCTTTTTCTCAGTAGTCTCCCTGGGATCTCCTTCATTAGTCTCACTGGTAGACCTTCTATTGTTAGAGGGTTATTGTAGTGTTTGTTCAGTATCAGGTCCCGGTGAGATCTTGAAAAAAACTGTACCAAACAGTCCCGTGGAACTTTATTTCTGGCTGCAAAAGCAGAGTTAACTCTATAAGCTGTGATTATTATGCCTTCCACTATTGTTTCTTCTTCCTGTAAAAAATCAGCCAAGAGAACTTTCAGGTATTCTTTCAGATCAGAGCCCTCCAGCCGTTCTTTAAGACTACGTATACGAATCCAGCTTTCCTTTATTTTCAATTCTAACATTGCCGCGTGGTCGTCGCGTCGTTCTTCTCGCTCTTGGCTTGCTTCCAGTGACAGTTCCAAAGTATCAACCTTTTGCCTGGTTTCTTTACTTT
Organism: Euleptes europaea; assembly: GCF_029931775.1. Classification (NCBI taxonomy): domain Eukaryota; kingdom Metazoa; phylum Chordata; class Lepidosauria; order Squamata; family Sphaerodactylidae; genus Euleptes; species Euleptes europaea. The sequence continues at coordinate 8,674,307 of NC_079313.1, forward strand.
CCTTTGATTGCTTTTGTTGTTTCACCTCCAGCTTATCCTGCTTTAATGTTAAGGCTGAGATAGAGAACTGCAGTGTTGAAATGGCAGCAGTGTTCTGGTTAAGGCCTTGTTTAACAAAATCCATGTCTTGCTTCATTGATACCACTTCAGATTTTACTTCTGCCACATCTTTTTTAACTTCAGCCAGTTCAGTTTTAACTGATGTCACTTCATGCAATGTTTTGGTTAAAAGTTCTTTCAGAGAGTTCAAAGTGGCATCAGGTTTTTTGGTCATTTTGCCAGTAGAGTTGATCCTGTTACTGGGGAAGTATCTGGTGAAATAGCTGGGCTAGTGACAGAAGGTCTTCTTTTTGATTGTATGGATAATTGAGTCTGAAGATGCTTAGGATCTTTGATAAGTACTTTGGGGTGCTTTTCTGAGTCTTTTTTATTTTTTTCTTCTTTGTCTCCCATTAAGACACTCACAATAGCTGTATTTGTAATCCAAGAGAGAGAGGAGAGTGGGGGGGGGGGGAATGGCAATCTTACACCATCAGTTCAGAGAATCTCATCATTGGAGCTATTTAGATAGGAAAATCAATCCTGGAGAGCAACTGACGCATGAAAGATATTATCCATCAATATTCATTGCCAGCTCAGCAACCACAAATCTGCTCAGTATCTTTCAAAAAACTGTCAAAGTCAACTAGGCAAGAAAGTTCAAACTGCGCCACAGCTTGGCAAAAAGCCAAGTTTCGTTTTGAAAACGTTAGTGGATATAGAAAAAGAAAACCAGTTTGCTTCTCCTTCTTTCATTCACTACCAGACACCCCCGTGACTCTCTAGTTTGATATATTCAAAATGTTAAAGGTAAACCTTGAGCGTGTTCCGTGCCTCAGCGCCGCCTTCCCAATCTCTGAAGAAGCAATGGCGCCGGCTTCTCCGCTAGCCCGCCCGGGCGCTTGCCGCCGGTTCCCACGCAGTGGGCGCTTCTAGGGCGAGCCATGAGCCAACCACGAGCCCCAAGCAGGCAGCTGCCCCAGATGACACCCCCCACCCCCGGCGCGGGCAAGCAGGCAGGCATCCAACCAGTGGCGCACTCGCCCACCTGGTGGCACAGGATGGTCTGTTGCACCAGCCAGGCGTAGCCGTCCAGCCACACACCAGAGTTGCTCCTGCTCCGCATGGTCGGGGTCATGTATAGCGAAAGCTGTATAGCGAAAGCTGTATAGCAAAAACACAGGAACTTATTCCAGGAAAAGCGTTCCCTTTTCCATCTGCCTTTCCCCATCATACCGGAGCCCCTCGGCTTCTCCGCCCTATGGGGCGAAGATTCACACAGCCCACCGGGCGTTTGCCGTGATTTTGGACGCTTCCTTAGGATCACACCGTGACTCTACTGAGGATCTTTGCACCCAGCCACGGCTTTACATGTTTCACCCACACGGGGTTTCTGTGAGTCGTCGGTCTCTTTTGCTTCAATTTTCCAAGATGTTAGTTTAGATTTGTAACATTTGTAAGTGTAATATAATTTATATTCAATATAAGTTTAGATTTATAAATTTGTAAGTGTAATATAATTTATATTCAATATAAATTGAATATTGTAACATTGTATATATTAGCTATATTATAGTGATAGAATAGTAAAGATTTGAAAGTTTATTGTCATTGACTTATTTGTTATGAGCCCATGTGCTGCCTTTTCCTTCTCACAGGACCCACAAAGGGCCAGACCAAATGATTTCGCGGGCCTTAAATGGCCCCCTGGCCTGACGTTCCCCACCCCTGCTTTATAACTTGCTATTTACCGGAGAATCTTGACCGCTTCATTTAGTCTCTCTGATTCTAATCCTATTACCAAGCAGATTATTCTGTTTGAATTGGCAGACCATGCTGTTTGGGCATTAGTCTCTCTTTCGCTAAGAATGAAATCGCAAAGCCTTGTCTGGATAGTTTGCATTGTTTGGACATAAGTATTTTGAATATTATAAGTGTACATTTGGAATTATAAATCACCTTTTTGAAATTATATCATTTATCACATTCAGTTGTACAGTGGTATTTTTTCTGTATATATGAACCTCCAGGTGGTGGCTGGAGATCTCCTGGAATTACAACTGATCTCCTGGTGACAGAGATCAGTTCCCCTGGAGAAAATGGCTGCTTTGGAAGGTGGACTCTATGGCATGATACCCCACTGAAGTCCCTCCCCTCCCCAAACCCCACCCGCTTCAGGCTCCACCCCCCCCCCCAATCTCCAAGTGTTTCCCAACCCAGTCCTGGCAATCCTAGGGCTGACTCTGCTCAGCTTCCGAGATCTGACAAGATCAGGCGTGCCCGAGTCATCCAGGTCAAGGCTCAAAGCCGTTTCCCATAACAGCAAATTGTTACATGAAATCTGAAAACCATGAACACTGTTAATCTTTTGCAACAGTACACTTTAACACATTTAATCACACTGCTCTACGCACGCTGGCGATACGCGCATGGCCAGAGGCGCGCCTTACAGTGGTGTCATGCTTAAAGTTTTCGCTGCCCCCTCGAACCACAACACGGGCAGCAACCATGCGCTCGCTCCCCGCCAGCCCTCCCCACAGATCTGAGGGGGGGTAGTCAAGCTGAATGCATAGGTTGACACAACATGGTGCCTTATGTGAAGCTCCCTAGAGAGAGGGGATATTTGCATTCGACTGAGTTGCAGGGAAATCTTGAATGGCAACTTTGACACAGAACGTAAAGACATAAGAAAGGCCATCTGGATCAGACCAAGGCCCATGAAGTCCAGCAGTCTGTTCACACAGAGGCCAACCAGGTGCCTCTAGGAAGCCACAAACAAGACGACTGCAGCAGCATTATCCTGCCTGTGTTCCACCGCACCCAAAATAATAGGCATGCTCCTCTGATACTAGAGAGAATAGGTATGCAGCATGACTACTATCCATTCTAACTAATAGCCATGAATACCCCTTTTCTCCATGAATATATCCACTCCCCTCTTAAAGCCTTCCAAGTTGGCAGCCGTCACCACATCCTGGGGCAGGGAGTTCCACAGTTTAACCGTGCGTCGTGCGAAAGAAATACTTCCTTTTATCAGCTTTATCAGTTTTGAATCTCTCACCCTCCAGCTTCAGCAGATGACCCCGCAAGTAGCAAGGACAGATTCTGCGTGGGCCCCACTTTCTCCTTCCCTCCTCCACTCCTTGCGCATTGCCGGGTGCACAAACCTGCATTCACCTTTTGCGTGGTGCGGAGGCGGGAAGGTGCTATTTTAAGCAGCTCTGCATCTCTGTTGGTAACGCGGAGGAGGCATCGGCGGCCTGCACTCGGCCTCCTTGAGAGTAGAGGAGTAAACCTGCAGTCGCCGTGGAAACGATGGGAAGGGGCTGTGAGTCACCAGGCAACTGAGGCTGGAAAGGAGGTACCTGTCAGTTACTTTCTTAGAGGCCTTTCATTCAAGTCGCCGCATCCCTGCAGGAGGAGAAGTTCCGTCGGGCCGTGCACTTTGGACTTTTCTGACCTTGATCATTGATAAAAAAAACCAGCTACTTGCAAGAACAGACAAAAAGCGGCCAGCAGACGCCAGCCATGGATCACAACGATGCCTCCGTGGGACAGCTGAGTGCACCGTGAGTGAATTTCCACCTAAGTATATTTCTTCTTCCATAACTTAATTTACAGCCTAGTTTATAATTACAATTCTATTAACTCCCCCCCCCTCGATGTACCAAAAGTGCACAAACTCCTTGCTTTCCACTTGTGAGAGTGCATGACTGACCCAAAGTCACACCGAGCCAGCGTGGTGTAGTGGTTAAGAGCGGTGGTTTGGAGTGGTGGACTCTGATCTGGAGAACCTGGTTTGATTCCCCACTCCTCCACAAGAGCGGCGGACACTAATCTGGTGAACTGGATTTATTTCCTCACTCCTATACATGAAGCCAGCTGGGTGACCTTGGGCTAGTCACACTCTCTCAGCCTCACCTACCTCACAGGGTGTCTGTTGTGGGGAGGGGAAGGGAAGGTGATTGTAAGCCGGTTTGATTCTCCCTTAAGTGGTAGAGAAAGTCGGCATATAAAAAACAACTCTTCTTCCTCTTCCTCTTCCTCCTCCTCCTCCTCCAAAAGCTGGGGAGTAAACTGTATGAAGAGAATTTTGGAACAGAGATAGATATCAAACTGTGCTGAAGAAGGCAGTGAGCCCGATCAAAGTTATTTTGGGGAGGGGCCGTGACTCAGTGGTAGAGCATCTGCTTGGCATGCTGAAGGTCCCAGGTTCAATCCCCAGCATCTCCAGTTAAAGGGACCAGGCAAGTACGTGATGGGAAAGACCTCTGCCTGAGACCCTGGAGAGCTGCTGCTGGTCTGAGTAGACAATACTGACTTTGATGGACTCAGGGTCTGATTCTGTATAAGGCAGCTTCATGTACGTGTGTGCGTCCCCTCTTTAATTATATATATATATATATTTAAAAGCCTAAGTATAAATAAAGGAGCTCCATGGCGTAGAGTGGTAAGCTGCAGTACTGCAGTCCAAGCTCTGCTCACGACCTGAATTCGATCCCGACGGGAGTCAGTTTCAGGTCGCCGGCTCAAGGTTGACTTAGCCTTCCATCCTTCCGAGGTCGGTAAAATGAGTCCCCAGCTTGCTGGGGGTAAAGGGAAGATGACTGGGGAAGGCACTGGCAAACCACCCCGTAAAACAAAGTCTTCCTAGGAAACGTCGGGATGTGATGTCACCCCATGGGTCAGGAATGACCTGGTGCTTGCACAGGAGGAGGAGGAGGATGGAAGGCTGAGTCAACCTTGAGCCAGCTACCTGAAACCGACTTCTGTCAGGATCGAACTCAGGTCGTGAGCAGAGCTTTTGACTGCAGTACTGCAGCAGACCACTCTGCGCCACGGGGCTCTTGGATTTATGTACATAGAGGGTGTTTTTTTTTTGTATACTGCAGTTACATATGGGCTTTGTTTCAGACGGCCACGAGGATGGAGGAGTTGTAATCTATGGTTTTTTATGCATGGGTGTTTCACCCCTCTTGACGACTTCAGGTCTTTGTGTTGATTATGCATGCCGTTTCCGATCGTCAGAGGTCACCTCCCTCTCCCTCCTGGCGTTTCCCCGCTTTTTCAGAGACCTGTTTTATCTCAAATTTGAAAACACAGGCAAACCTGATTGAGCAGTGCTGATTCTGTGAACTTAGGCCAATCATGAGAGGGAAGGCAAGAAGGGTTGCATCAGAGCTTGGCTCTCCTGGCCCTTTCTCACATGCCCAGGGTAGTGCCGGTCGCCACTTTGGGGTCAAGAAGCAATTTTCCTCTGGGCCAGATTGGCCAGGGATCCTGGAGGTTTTGGGGTTTTTTGGACATCTTCTGAGCATGGAGTAGGGGTCACTGGGTGAGTGTGTGGGGTGGGGGGGATGTAGTCATGAATTTCCTGCATTGTGCATGGGATTGGACTAGATGACCCTGGTGGTCCCTTCCAGCTCTATGGGTCTATGATGCAGGTTTAATCAAGTAGATAAAAGTCATACAATTATCCAACTGCACATTCCTTTGATTAGGTGACAGGTTGAACAGAGGGGAGTGCCCTTTGTCCCCATCCTGGCTCAGCCACGAAATTGCTTGTTAGCCTTGAGAGCAGCCTTCCTGTGCCATAAAATGCCATTTTATGGTTGTTGGCAGCGAGCCTTTCCATCATGTGGCCCGGAGATCAAGGCACGCAAAGCAACGCGGAACGATGCCAAGGAGAAAAAGAAAACAGGAAGCTGAAAACGAGGAATTAATGGAAAGCCATAAGTGCCGGCTCTTCTCTGTAGGTGAAAGAGCAGAGGGAGATGCAGAAGGTCCCAGGTTCAATCCCTGGCATCTCCAGTTAAAGGGACCAGGCATGTAGGTGATGTGAAGGACCTGTGCCTGAGACCCTGGAGAGCCGCTGCCAGTCTGAGTAGACAATGCTGACTTCGATGGACCAAGGGTCTGATTCAGTAGAAGGCAGCTTCATGTGTTCATGTGATCATGTGTGATGCAGTATTTTATAAGAAGCGGAAGAAATGCTTTCAACTCCCCATACCACGTTCACTATAAAGATATCAATTCTCGCTTTCTTTCCTGGTGTGGATTTGGAAAAGTTGGCTTTTTATGTTTTCAAAGAGGAAGGCACCTCTCAGCTTGCAGCGTGGTGTAGCGGTTAAGAGCAGCGAACTCGAACCTGGAGAAACGGGTTCAATTCCCCACTCCTCCATATGAAACCTGCTGGGTGACCTTGGGCCAGTCACAATTCTCTTAGAGCTCTCTCAGCCCCACCTACCTCACAAGGTGTCTGTTGTGGGAAGAGGAAGGTGATTGTAAGACAGGTTGAGACTCATTTCGGTAGAGAAAAGCTGGGTACAAAAACTAACTCTTCTTCTTCTTCCTCTTCCTCCTCCCCACCTCCTTTTCATCCAATTCCCCATCCCCAAAGTAGCTGGTTTGGTGAATGAAAAACAAACAAAAAACAAGGTAAAAGTTGAATTCTGCTTTTCTCTCAAACTTTTCTGCCATTAAAAAAACATGTTTCTGTTTGAGGGCCAGGATTACAGAAGCATTTTAAATGCATTTAACTCTGCAACACTGTCCTAGCAGTGCTTGCCTCAGACCAATGTTCCATCTAGTCAACCATCGTGTTTCACAACATGGCCAAACAGATGCCCCTGGGGCCTGGGAGGCCTACAACCTGGGGACGCACCTGTTTCCTGCGGCTCCACTTTAAACATAGAAAGTGGGGTTGCCAGCTCCGGGTTGGGAAATACCTGGAGATTTTTGGGGTGGAGCCTGAGGAGGGTGGGGTTTGGTGAGGGGAGGGACTTCAATGCTATAGAGTCCAATGGCCAAAGAAGAAGAGTTGGTGGAATAGTCTTCCTGATGACATCAGGGCCTGTGGGACCTTAGGGAATTCTGCAGGGCCTGTAAAACGGAGCTATTCCGCCGGGCCTATAATTGAGGACAGCCGCTAGAAGAAGATCCATCTTTACTGGCCTCCCCATCCCGCCCCCTTTTTGAAATCTGGGGGCCGACCAGCTAATATTTGTCGCTGTGGCACCTAGGGTCGTTACGGCCATCTGAGTAGGGTTTTGAATGGTTTCAATGATTATGGTTTAAGGATGTTTTTAGATGTGTTCTGGATGTAATCTGTTTTTAATCATTGTTATCCGCCCCAAGCCTGGCTCGCTGGGGATGAGGGCGGGTTATAAATTTAAATAAATAAATAAATAAATAGGCCGACTTTCTCTACCACGAAGATAATTCACAGTGGGTAGCCGTGTTAGTCTGTTTGCAGTAGTCAAAAAGGGCAAGAGTCCAGTAGCACCTTAAAGACTAACAAAAATATTTTCTGGTAGGGTATGAGCTTTCGTGAGCCACAGCTCACTTCTTCAGATCAAAGAGAAGTGATCTGAAGAAGTGAGCTGTGGCTCACGAAAGCTCATACCCTACCAGAAAATATTTTTGTTAGTCTTTAAGGTGCTACTGGACTCTTGCCCTTTTTTTCTCTACCACTTAAGGGAGACTCAAACCGGCTTACACACCTTTCCCCTCCCGATCCAGTTCACCAGATTAGCCTCCGCCGCTCATGGGGAGGCGTGGGGAACCAAACCCGCTTCTCCAGACGTGTGACTCAAACCTGGTCCTCCCGGTGGTTCTCCAAAGCGGCCCTCTTCTCCAGGGGAGCCGATCTCTAACGGCTGGAGATCAGTTGTCATAGCAGGAGAGCTCCAGCTAGTACCTGGAGGTTGGCAACCCTAACAGAAAGGGACGGTCCCAAGACCCTTGTCAGACTCAAGAGCTACGTTGACAATCATGCGAAGCATTCGGCAGGGGGCGCTGCGCACAAAGGTGGCTTCTCCCTCCCGCGGTTGATCCGGAGTCACGCCGGTTTCGTTCCCAATGGCTCCGAATCGAACCCTGCTCCCGCTGCCCACCCCTTCTGAACGCCCTTTGTCGGAGGTTCGAGCCCAGGTCCAAGAGATCCACTTTCGCCTTCGAGGTTCGGGGTTCGAGATCCCCAGCTGGAGATGGGAAAGGGGAGGAGACCGGACGGGGGGGAGGGCAGGGCGGCGCCTCGGGGCTCCCTCCCTCCCTCCTTCCCTCCCTCCCTCCCCGCCCATCACCCGGACATCGCACCTGCCGCCGTTCCTCCGGGATGGCGAACCTGGGCATCGCCGCGGGACCCGACGGCCTGGCTCTGGCCAATCGCAGGTACCGCCTCTCCCACCCAGCCCCGAGAAGCCGCGCGTCCGCATCCCCCCCCCCCATCTACAGTTTGAGCCCCTCCCGCAAGCAGAGCAGAGCACCCAGGCGTCCCGGGTTCGAGCCAGAACCTCCCCTTCCAGTTTTCAATTCTTTATCCAAAAGAATTTGAATGGGAAAGAATTGGAAAAGAGGGAAGACCCAACCAGAGATGGGTGGACTCAATCAAGGAAGCCACGGCTTTCACTTTGCAAGATCTGAGCAAGGCTGTCAAAGACAGGGCATTTTGGAGGACTTTCATTCATAGGGTCGCCCTGAGTCGGGAGCGACTTGAGGGCACTTAACACACACACACAACCAAAAGCATGGGGGGGGGGGATCCTGACCCACAGCCAGACTCTCTTCCATTTTAACACACACACACACACACACACCCCACACACACCCCTCCGGTCACATTCTGGGGCTTTCAGCCACCTTTCTCGTTCCAATTCGAAGCTCATTTCGAGATTCGGAATCGGGGAGGGACCCAGATGTCCTGGCTCCCAGCCTGCCCCCCCCCCCCAATCAACCTTCCTCATCCCTTCTCCCCCAATTTTTATTCTGCTCTCTGGTACCCTGTTTCCCTGGGATGTGCTCGCTACCGGTGTGGCAAACATACTCGGTACACAATCCGCAGCACTATCATCCTGACTTATAAGTCTTATACTTTTGGGAATGAGTTGGATCCAGTTTTCTGTGGTCCTTCTGTTCCTTGTGAAGAAGGAGTTGGTTTTTATACCCTGCTTTTTCTCTACCTTTAAGGAGTCTCAAATCAGCTTGCAATCACCTTCAACTTCCCTCCCCACAACAGGCACCTTGTGAGGTAGGTGAGGCTGAGAGAGTTCAGAGAGAACTGTGACTAGCCCAGTGTCACCCAGCAGGCTTCATGTGGAGGAGTGGGGAATCAAACCCGGTTCTCCAGGTTAGAGTATGCTGCTCATGTGGAGGAGTGGGGAATCAAACCCAGTTCTCCAGATCAGAGTCCATCACTCTTAACCACTACACCACACTGGTTCACGTGGGTGAAAGAAACCCCTGTCTGGTCTGTTATATATTTTAGATCTGGAATATAAACTTGGGAATTGCGTCCTTTTGGAGCGGGGAGGTTGCCTCGGATGGAGGGGAAAGTGCTTTCAAGTGGCTGCCAATTTACCGGTACCCACAGGGTTTTCAAGGCAAGAGATGAACAGAGGTGGTTTGCCGTTGCCTGCCTCTGTGTCACCACCCGGGTATTCCTTGGAAGCACTTTAGGATTATTTTATCCCAGCATAAGAACAAAATCCAGTTAGTCCTTAAGGTCCCAGTGGCCCCTTGTCCCATTTTTGTGTCAACAGACGTATACAGCTGTGGTCGTGGAAAGGACCCTCAAGTCGCAGCTGATGTACAGAGACCCCCCTAGGGTTTTCAAGGCAAGAGATGAACAGAGGTGGTTTTGCCATTGCCTGTCTCAGCACAGCAACCCTGGTATTCCTTGGTGGTCTCCCATCCAAATACTAACCAGGGCTGACCCTGCTTAGCTTCCGTGATCTGACAAGATCAGGCTAACCTGGCCATCCAGGTCAGGGATGGTGGTGGTTGAAATTGCCGTCAAATACACAGCCAACTCATGGCAACCCTGAAGGGTTTTCAAGGCTCAAGAGGAACAGAGTTGGTTTTGCTGTTGCCCGCCCCTGGGGAGCAACCCTGAACGTCATTGGTGGTCTCCCATCCAAGTACCAACCAGGGCCGACCCTGCTTAGAAGAAGAAGAAGAGTTGGTTTTTATATGCCAACTTTCTCTACCACTTAAGGGAGACTCAAACTGGCTTACAATTGCCTTCCCTTCCCCACAACAGACACCCTGTGAGGTAGGTGGGGCTGAGAAAGCTGTGACTAGGCCAAGGTCACCCAGCTGGCTTCGTGTGGAGGAGTGGGGAAACAAATCCAGTTCGCCAGATTAGCGTCCACCGCTCACGTGGAGGAGTGGGGAATCAAACCTGGTGCTCCAGATCAGAGTCCACCGCTCCAAATCACTGCTCTTAACCACTGCACCACTACACCGCGCTGGCTCTCTTAGCTTCTGTGAGCTGATGAGATGCCTCTGATACATGTCCAAGAAATCAGAGCCGTCAGACTTACGAGTGGCGGAACCAGCAAAAAAACTGCTGTGCTTTCTAGTTCATCCGCAAGTGAAAACACGTTGGTTTTAAGGGGGGGGGGGAATCTCTGGAAAAGAATGAGAGGAGATGTTACGGGTGGGTGGGGCTGTGGCTCAGGGGCAGAACACCTGCCTTGCATGGAGACGGTCCCAGGTTTAATCCCAGGAATCTCCAATTAAATATCTTACATAGCGAGCATAGGTAGAGAACATTCCCCATCTGAGGCCCCAGAGAGCTGCTTCCAATGGGGGGGGAGGGGAAGTAAGGCTGTATTTCCATGGGCAGAGCATCTGACTGGCATGCAGAAGGTCTCGGGTTCAAATCCCGGCATCCAAAGGTAACAGGAACAGGTAAAAAGGTGATGTGAAAGACCTCTACCTGAGGCCCTGGAGAAGAAGAAGGGTTGGTTTTTATACCCTGCTTTTCTCTACCTTAAAGACTCTCAAGGTAGCTTACAATCACAATCCCTTCCTCTCCCCACAACAGACACCTTGTGAGGTAGGTGGGGCCAAGAGAGTTCAGAGAGAACTGTGACTAGCCCAAGGTCACCCAGCTGGCTTCATGTGGAGGAGTGGGGAAACCAACCCTGTTCTCCAGATTAGAGTCTGCTTCTCTTAACTACTACACCACTTTGGCAGAGGAGGCTATACTGACCTTGATGGCCCCAGGATCTGACTTGGCATTGGGCCAGTTTATGTGTTTAGGAGAGTATACAGGCATGGGGGATTTAACTGGTGTCTGTTGTGGGGAGAGGAAGGGAAGGTGATTGTAAGCCGCTTTGAGACTCCTTTAGGTAGAGAAAAGTGGGGTATGAGACCCAATTCTTCTTCTTCCTCCTTCCTTCTTCTTCTTGTGGTTAAGAGCGGTGGTTTGGAGGGGCAGCTGGACTTCGGTGATGGAGAGAAAATCCATGTGGAAATACAACTAGCCTCAGACGACTGAGGTGGCTGGATCTCTCAGCACCGGGCAAGCGATCCTCCCCTCCCCAAACTGCAACGTGACCCCCATTTCATCCGAACACCACAGACCGGGCAGCCCAGGCTCACCCATCGCCACCTTTAATGGATGGGGAGGGGGTTACAAATGCTCTAAAGCCCCCCTCCCCTTTAAAAGCAGTCCAGAGGGATCACTCCCATTCGGCCCTCCGCTTGGGCCCTGTCCAAAGCGGCTGATTGCGGGGGGGGGGGGGAGGGTCAATCCCCTAGTCCGGCAACTAATCCAGAAAGCCCATTTCTACGGCCTCCGCCACCTCCAGGTGAGGCAGATGCGTGGCCAGACGCTCAATGTCACACAGGAACACAGGCAGGATAATGCTGCTGCAGCCGTCTTGTTTGTGGGGCTTCCTGGAGGCACCTGGTTGGCCACTGTGTGAACAGACTGCAGGACTTGATGGGCCTGGGTCTGATCCAGCAGGGCCTTTCTTATATTCTAAGGGGAAAGGGGAGGCTATACAGGTGAAGGAGAGCCCCAGCAGCGCCTATATGGGCGTCCATCTGCCATAGAGAGCGGTTGATATCAACCCCTCCTTGGTTGATATTTATTGCTTAAGCCAAAGGCCGTTTCCATGACAGCGTTCCCCAGAATTTGCAGGCAAGAAAAATCAAGTCGCTGTAGTAATTTTTAGGACTCATTTTGAAAACTTTAGTAACTGTGGTCTCTCCGGTGCCGCGATGTAAACTTGAAGAACAGAATAAAGCTAACCCAGGTCGTAACGCAAAAATAATAATTAAAAAAAAGAGCGGTGGTTGGGAGTGGTGGGTTCTGATCTGGAGAATCGGGTTCGATTCCCCACTCCTCCCCATGAGCGGCAGAGGCTAATTCGGTGAACTGGATTTGTTGCCCCACTCCTACACATGAAGCCAGCTGGGTGATCTTGGGCTAGTCACACTCTCTCAGCCCCACCTACCTCACAGGGTGTCTGTTGTGGGGAGCGGAAGGGAAGGTGATTGTAAGCGGGTTTGATTCTCCCTTAAGTGGCAGAGAAAGTCGGCATATAAAAACTAACTACTACTCCTCTTCTTCTTTCTTCTTCTTCTTTCTTCTTCTTCTTTCTTCTTCTTCTTTCTTCTTCTTCTTCTTCTTCTTCTCCTTCTTCCTTCTTTTCTATGGAGGCAGAGCAGAACCTGGTAGGTAGAGGTGAAACTTGAAGGAATTTGGTGGTCCAGGGAATCACCATGGCTTTTCCAGATATCCATACTGGTTTCCAGTGAAGCTGTTCGCTAGTGGGACTTGGTTGGTTATCTGTTGACTGAAATTTGCAAGAAACCGATTTGTGAGAGTCCAATAAGGGCTTTCTATCTCTGATGGAAGAGGAAGGTTTCTTGGCTGGAGATCATATGTGAGTCAGTTTTGCAATACTGTTAAGCATTGAGGTTGCTGCTGTTCTTGTGTGGGCAGGAGTCCTCTTCCAGGATAATCCCAGGAATGTAGAAGCCGCATGACTGGATCTACTCATTGCCTGTATCCTGTTCGGAGAGGCTGATTTTCCGACTCCGAAACTTCCAACAAGGAGGAGGGCCAAGCTAAAGTAAAGCGTTACTCTTTCCTTCCTGGATATCCAACTTACTTAGCATCATAGACGGAGGCTTTGTGGTGTGGCGGTTTTAACGGCTGTGTTTCCTTGAGAATATCTATTCCCGTTTGCAAATTTTGTTGCAAATTTTGCTGTCAAAAATAACCCAGTGTTTAGAGGACCTGAGCTGGATATCAGATAACAATCGGCAGTACTGCTTTTCTGTTTCTGCAAATTTAAAAATCCATTGGGTGCTTAAATCTTAAATTGGGGGCGGTTCTTAAATCTGCTAAACAGCTCCAGGCAGATAGAGTTCATAGGCAGCCAGCCAATCAGCACTCAGGACAGCCAGTTTCTGGATCTAACCCGCGCAACCAGATTTCCTCTTTAATTTGGCTTTTTATGCCCGGCTTGTTTCTGTTGGATATGCCGCTCTCTCGATGTGCAGTATTTGCAGTCGAATTATCAAATCACTCTGCACAAGGGTCTGAAACTGACCAAACCTCGCTGTGAAACTGACCAAATATGCAGCCGCATAGGTCCTTTGTGATTATTTTAGCATTCTGGCTAGTTGCAAACCAAAAAAAACATGTGCGATCAGGCTAAAGTCTGAAACTGACCAATACTCGCTGTCAAACTGACCAAATGAGCAGCCACATAGGTAGCTTGTGATTATTTCAGCGTACTCGCTAGTCGCAAACAAAAAAAATCAGTTAAATCAGGATGAGATCTGAAACTGACCACACTAGTTGTGAAACTGACCAATAAGCAGCCTCCTAGTGTTCCAGCTTCAAGGGGAAGGGTTGGAGGAAGGGGAAAGACAAGTGGGAGGGAGAAGCAAGAATGGGCATGGGGAGAAACCCCTGAATTGACAGATATGCACAGGACCAGCTTTCAATTTGGTATCAAGGCAGACATTAAACTCGGGGTAAAACAGCATCCACAAAACGCAGGGAAATCGCAAGGGGACTTCTAAAGGTCGGAAAATACATGCAACAGAATACATGCAACATGTTTCTGTTGAGGGCAACAGAAACAACCCATGCATAAAAGGCCTTTGCAGCGGAATTGAATCGATATATCTGGCGACAGTGACTTCCAGAGCACAGCAAGTTCATCTATATGGCCATTTATGCAAGGCTGTTTCCCCGCCGTCTCCAGTGCCAATTCTTCCGGCACTTTGTTTTGATTACGCACGCCTTTCCCGACCTTCAGAGGTCGCCTTGGTCTCCCCACGCATTTCCGCACGTTTTGCCCACATTTTCTGGATTCTCACTAAAACAGCATCCAGAAAACACGGGCAAAACGCGTGGAAACGCATGGGGAGAGCGAGGCGACCTCTGACGGCCGGGAAAGGCGTGCATAATCAACACAAAGCACCGGAGCAGTCAGCGGGGTGACCGCGACGGAAACAGCCCAGCGTAAATGGCCCAAGAACCTCAAATAAGAAGGGTTGTCGTGCCTGTTCTGTGCAAGAGTGTAAAAAAGAAAAAAAAGAAACTTGCAGAAATAGTATTCATTGCAAATTTAGCATCCTGAGAATTTCGCCTTTTTGGGTCCGTGCTTGTTTTATTGAGGGCTAAAGGTCACACCAAGCGCTGTTTTCCTCTCTCCGCCTGAGCGGTTATATAAAGCAATAACTCTTATATTGGTGAGAGGCTTCTTATTAATAGCGGTGCTAATTGATGGAATGCCTCATTAATTCCCTGCTAATGAAAGGCTGCGGGAGCTGGGAATTATCAAGAGCTGGAGGAAGGTGGAAAGAAAGCATAGTTCACAATTGCCTACCCACCCCCCAACAAACATACTCCTGGGTTCAAAAATTTTGGCTAGGAAGGAGGGATTGCTGGGGGAATGACGAACGGCACCAAAAATGTCTTCACCCGCTGGCGGAAGACGGCGACAAAAGAGGACTGACGAATCTGACAGAGTTTCTTTTTTAATTATTATTATTTTATATACAAGGGATACAGAAAGGAGGAAAAAAAGGGGATGGGGGAGATTAAATAGTACAAATTTTGTCTTCTGAGCCTTTGCATAATATTAAGTTTAAGAGGACAAAGGAAAAATATTGCCATAAATTCTAACATTTAACCTAAATATTACAACATCTAAAATTCACTAAGAGAAAGAGGAAACATTTAAACACCTTGTCTGTTGTTTTAAATTATCATCAAATAAATCATTCGTTTCATTGTTTGATAAAACATTTTGTTTGCCACCCAAGAAATGATCATAAAAAGGCTGCCATTTCAACCCAAACTTGTTTATTGGTTTCATATTAACCGGTTGGGTTAATTTAGCCATCAAAGCAAAATCGGAACGTTTGACGATCCATTCTGTGAAATCAGGAATTGCATTGAATTTCCAGGACTTGGCGTAGACTCTTCTGCTGGCAGAAGTTGCAGATTGAATCTGAGTTTCAATGTTTAATCAACATAGTGGTACATCAGTGTAACAAAAGGTTAGTGTACCATAACCGTCAAGATTAAGCAGACAGTGATGTCCAGCCTACACTCTTGATGAAGACCAATTGTAGTGTAACCGCCCAAACCTGCAGTGCCTGTCACGGGGAGGCCGGGAGGGCCGTTGAGCCTGGACCTAACGTTCACGGAGGGCCTCAAATGTCGACTTTTGACATTATTTCCAAATGAGGTTATAAGTACAGCCGCCAGAGATACCCTGACAGGATTGGAAGAAGAAGGCATTCCTCGTACAGATTTACACTTGTGTCCCGTTCCTGGGCCACACTGCCTATAGCGTGTGCTGTCAGTTAATATCTTCCTCTGTTGGCAGTGACATTTCTTTATTTTTTAATATACGGGCGGCGTCCAAAAGAATGGAAGTGGCCTGGGCCTCTCTTGACCTCGGAGGAGGAGAAGAAAAACAAGAAGAGTTGGTTTTTATATGCCGACTTTCTCCACCACTTAAGGGAGATTCAAACCGGCTTACAATCGCCTTCCCTTCCCCTCCCCACAACAGACACCCTGTGAGGTAGGTGGGGCTGAGAGAGCTGTGACTAGCCCAAGGTCACCCAGCTGGCTTTGTGTGTAGGAGTGGGGAACCCAACCCGGTTCACCAGATTAGCCTCCACCACTCATGCGGAGGAGTGGGGAATCAAACCCGGTTCTCCAGATCAGAGTCCGCCACTCCAAACCACCGCTCTTAACCACTACACCACGCTGGCTCTCAATGAGAGGCCCTGGGAATGACAACCAGGGAGATCCATTCTCCGTTCGGTCACAAAATTAATTGGACCTGTTAGAAGAAGAAGGGTTGGTTTTTATACCCTGGTTTTCTCTACCTTTAAGGAGTCTCAAACCAGCTTACAATCGCCTTCCCTTCCCCTCCCCACCACAGACACCCTGTGAGGTAGGTGGGGCTGAGAGAGTTCAGAGAGAACTGTGACTAGCCCAAGGTCACCCAGCAGGCTTCACGTGGAGGAGTGGGGAATCAAACCCAGTTCTCCAGATTAGTGTCCACCGCTCTTTACCGCTTCACCACGCTGGCTCGGCCGTCCCTACCTCACACAGTTGTTGTGAGGATAAAATGGAGGTGTGGAGAACCTTCGTGACTTCAATAAAGGAAAGGCGGTATTAAAAAAAAATGTGATGCTCATTTTAAACAGCAGTTTAAATTAAATTTGGATGCATCAAAAATCAACACCAGCCAGCATGGTCTAGTGGTTAAGAGCGGTGGTTTGGAGCAGTGGACTCTGATCTGGAGAACCAGGTTCGATTCCCCACTCCTCCACATGAGCGGCGGAGGCTAATCTGGTGAACTGGATTGGTTTCCCCACTCCTCTACAAGAAGCCAGCTGAGTGACCTTGGGCTAGTCGCAGTTCTATTAAAGCTCTCTCAGCCCCACCTACCCCACAGGGTGTCTGTTGTGGGAGGGGAAGGGAAGGTGATTGTGAGCTGGTTTGAGTCTGCCTTAAGTGGCAGAGAAAATCGGCATAGAAAAACCTCTTCTTCTTCTTCCTCTCAACTCCTTCTTGCCAGCTCCACTGATATCCTTTCTTCCTTGTGCTGCCATTTGCCCTTTGATACCATAGGATTTAGGAAAATGTGTTGCCTCATTATTATAATGATGGGTGATTACTGCAAAGGTGACTGTCTTGGAGGAAACCCTGGCATCTGCCCTGTGGCTTAAGGTGAGGGCGGGCTATATGATGTCACTCAGCAAGCCTCTCTCCTCCCCAGCTATATGCCTGACCCCTCCGGGAAGCACAAGAAGGGGAAAAAGAAGATGTGGGAACAAAAGAAGTCCCAGAGCTTGGAGGAACCAATTGCTGAGGGACCTCAAAATGGGACCCATCCCTCCTTGTCAAGGTGAGTCTCAGCTTCAGGTCAGACTAGGGTTGCCAGGTCCAGGTTAGGGGAGGGGCTGTGGCTCAGTGGTAGAGCCTCTGCTTGGCATGCTGAAGGTCCCAGGTTCATTCCCCGGGCTGGCATCTCCAGTTAAAGGGACCAGGCAAGTAGGTGATGTGAAAGACCCTTTTCTGCCTGAGACCCTGGAGAGCCGCTGCCGGCCTGAGTAGACAATACTGACTTTGATGGACCGAGGGTCTGATTCAGTATAAGGCAGCTTCATGTGTTCATGTTAGGGTTGCCAACCTCCAGGTACTGGAGCAACCCAAAACAGCACTATAACACTATAAAGCAAATAAGTGAATTTTATAAAGTGCAAAGTGAATAAATATATACAGCATATACAAAGGGAGTACAAACAGATACAAAATTTACACTAACAATCCAATAAATATGACTTATCAAGAGGATGCCATTTCTTTCTAAAAAATTTCTTTAATTGTGCTTCAAAAAATGTCGTTTATTGCGTGGAATGTAAATGTGGTTTAAAATACATTGGCAGCACCATTCGCCCCGTGAGGACTAGGATCTCTGAACATTCCTCTAGAATTCGCTCCAGAAATTTTGAAGCCCCGCTTACGGCCCATTTTTTAGAAAAAGGACATGGAGACAGGGATTTCTCCTTTTGTGTGTTATGGCAATTCCGTGGTCGACCCTATGACTCGCAAAATATCCAAAAAACACTGCACCAAATGGAGACCAAACTTATTTTCCTTATGGGAACATTGTCTCCCAATGGTCTAAACAATGAACTAGATTATTCCTGTTTTTTAGGATAGTATCACTTTAAGAGCCCTTTTTTCTGAGTCTGTCTGCTACAGATGCGATCATTTAAGAGCCAAATCCTTTTACTTTTAAATTCCATCCTTATCTTTCCTTGACTACTCTGTCCTTTTGGAGACCTGGATACAAATCTTTGTGGTCCCTATGAGACAACACCTACTAAGGCACTTATACATATATTTATTATTGGTAAGAATATTTATGCTTGCATAGTCTTTTTATTATTAAATAATGTTTTAATGTATATTATAAATGTTGATTTATTAGTTGAATACATGCATTTGTGATACACAGATACAGGTCACCGAAGAAGCCATATGCGAAACATGGTCCCGATCTAGACGACACGTCTGACATCTTTTTCCTGTGGCTTTGTTCCAATAACTGCAACCTAAAAAGAATTTGAACGACTAAAAAAAAAAAAATTCTAATATCAAATGATACCTTAATTGGTTGAATACTTGAACTTACCTGTTGAATTAGGATCTTTGGCATCCTCTTGATAAGTCATATTTATTGGATTGTTAGTGTAAATTTTGTATCTGTTTGTACTCCCTTTGTATATGCTGTATATATTTATTCACTTTGCACTTTATAAAATTCACTTATTTGCTTTATAGTGTTATAGTGCTGTTTTGGGTTGCTCCAATTATCCTTACAGCACTGAGCCTTCTTTTCTTGTGGTGAACCTCCAGGTACTAGCTGGAGATCTCCCGCTATTACAACTGATCTCCAGCCAATAGAGATCAGTTCACCTGGAGAAAATGGCCGCTTTGGCAATGGGACTCTATGGCGTTCAAGCCCCTCCTCCCCAAACCCTGCCCTCCTCAGACTCCAACCCAAAAACCTCCCTCTGGTGGCGAAGTGGGACTTGGCAACCCTAGTTCATGTGTAGGTTGGGAAATACCTGGAGATGTTGGGGGTGGGGCCTGAGGAGGGCGGGGTTTACAGAGGGGAGGGACTTCAATGCCATAGAGTCCAATGGCCAAAGCGGCCATTTCCTCCAGGGAACTGATCTCTGTCGCCTGGAAGTCAGTTGTAATAGCCGGAGATCTCCAGCCACCACCTGGAGGTTGGCAACCGTAAGTCAGACTAGGACATGGCAGATTTGGGTTCAAATCCCCCTTCTGCCGTGAAGCTCATTCATCATAGCCTACCTCACAGGTTTGTTGTGTACGTCACCCCAAGCGTGGGATTGAAATCGGATGGAGTGAACCGCCTGAAGGTGTCTAATGAAGGAAGATTTACCTCAATGTTGGATTTAAAAGCAAGATCTGTAATGTTTTTTCACAGGGTGACCCCATTTTGAAATATGGTGCAGAAACATTGTTCGTTTCTCTTTCTCACGCTAGATCCAAAACCTGCGATCTGTCTTTCTCCAAAGAGGTAGAAAAGGAAACTGGTTCTTCCCAGCGCAGAAATTCCATCTCCAATGTAAGTTAACATGGTTGGGGGGGGCATTGAATGGCGGAGGGGCATTAGGTCTTCTAAAATACTTTCAATATGGCCGTTTATGCAGGGTCAATTTTTATGCTCAAAGCTTTTTTTTTTAATGCGACCTTTAAAATTCCTATTCACGGACCCAATGCAAAAAGAGAAATTCCACCCCCACTCGCCTGCTCCTTCACTCCTTTGTTTGCATAGCCATTAGCAACCGCCGTTTGCATAGCTAACGCCTGAAGCTGTGATTTTGCATGCTTCCTTGAGGGGATTCTTCGAGGCGGGGCGGAGCAAACACAAAAGGTCGCGTTAAAGGGGCTCGTAAGAAGTGCCCCTCATTTTTTTTTTTTTTGAGTTTTTCACGCTGAACCGTCATTCTGGAAGAAACTGCGAAGCCGGAGCATACCAGCTTTGCAGTCTCTTCCTGAATGACGGTTCAGTGTGAAAAACTAAAAAAAAATATGCGGGGCACTTCAGCCTGGAACGCGCTAGTAATTACCAAACATAAATGGCTTATATTTTTTTAATGAGTTTAATCCAAATTCTTCCTAATCAGCAGGAAGAAGCACCCTACAAAATTCCCCAAACTGTTGTGTAATTTCTTTTTGTTTCAACTGACCAAAATACTACAAGTTCAGCAAGCTCTTTGTCTGGAGGGGTTGTCGGAAGCAGGAAAGAGAAAGGAAGGGAACAGAGACTTTTCAGGATACGAAGGAGATTCTCCTAGTCTGCAGTCTGTCAGATCCTAAAATGGAAGATAAGAAGGTGCTGCCGATTTCATTGAATTAGGAGGTTACCAGTGCAGAACAGGTTTCTAGATGCACTGAAAGTTACTTGGAGAAGAAAAGGAAACAATTGGGCTCCTAATTTCCCCTCCTTTCTTTGCTGTCAATTCCCAGCTGATTTATGGCAAGCCCGTAGTGCAGGGGAGTCAAACTCAATTGTTACAAGGGCCAGTTATGACCTTGAGAAGGTGCAGATAAGAGCAACCAAAATGATCAGGGGACTAGAGCAACTGCCTTATGGGGAGCAGCTGAAATGCTTAGGGTTGTTTAGCTTAGAAAGAAGGTGGCTGAGGAGAGTCATAGAGGTCTATAAAATTATGCATGATTTGGAGAGAGTGGACCGGGAGAAGCTTTTCTCCCTCTCTCACAATACCCAAACGCGGGGTCATCTGCTGAAGCTGGAGGGTGAGAGATTCAAAACAGATAAAGTATTTCTTCGCACAACGCATAGTTAAATGGTGGAACTCCCTGCTCCAGGATGTGGTGATGGCATCCAACTTGGAAGGCTTTAAGAGGGGAGTGGACATGTTCATGGAGGAGAGGGCTGTTCATGGCTACTAGTCAAAATGGATATTAGTCATGATGCACACCTATTCTCTCCAAGATCAGAGGAGCATGCCTGTTATATTAGGTGCTGTGGAACATAGGCAGGAAAATGCTGCTGCAGTTGTCTTGCTTGTGGGCTTCCTAGAGGCCCCTGGTTGGCCACTGTGTGAACTGACTGCTGGACTTGATGGGCCTGGGTCTGATCCAGCAGGGCCTTTCTTATGTTCTTATAAATGTCACTTGGTTGGGCCGGGCCATACCTCCCCAGTCCAGATCGAGAGAGGGGTGTGTGTGGCTGCCTCGGCTGGCTCACGGGCTGGATAAGAACTCTCATGCGGACGGATCCGGCCCGTGGGCCTTATGTCTGACACTCCTGCCATAGGGTTTTCAAGGCAAGAGACATCCAGGGGTGGTTTGCCATTGCCTGCCTCAGCATAACAACCCTGATCTCCCTGGGTGGTCTCCCATCGAAGTACTAATGAGGGCCGACCCTGCTTAGCTTCCAGAATCTGATAAGATGAGTCTAGCCTGGGCCATCCAGGTTAGAGCAAGCCTCTTTTGTTACCCTGGGTATCAAAGCCAAAGATTAGCTGGACCCCTTCCCCAGCAATGATGGGGAGCATGCAGGTTCCTTATTGTGCAGAAAAATGTGTCCCTCTTTATCTTAAGAAAGCTAGAGATTAGTTTGAGGCATGGTTGCCAACTCCAGCTTGGAAAATCCCTGGAGATTTGGGGTGGGGCACGATCCCAGTCCTCTAGAGAGCCAGCATGTTGTTGTTGTGGGTAAGAGTGGCGGACTCTAATCCGAAGATTCGGGTTGTTTTCCCCACTCTTCCACACAAAGCCTGCTGGGTGTGACCTTGGGCTAGTCACAGTTCTCTCTGAACTCTCTCAGCCCCACCTACATCACAAGGTGCCTGTTGTGGGAAGAGGAAGGGAAAGCAATCGTAAACCAGTTTGAGACTCCTTAAAAGGTAGAGAAAATTGGCATATAAAAACCAACTCTTCTTCTTCTTCTCCTTCTCCTTCCCTTCTCTTTCTCCTTCTTCCAGTGTATGCAGTTTTCCCTCTCATGGCTATTTGACCTGCCTCAAATTGCTCCAGAAACTTGTTCCTATCTCACTTGTCAAACCTCCTCCTGCAATTTTCCCCGGCTTGTTTGGATATCACATGCCAGTTTACTCATGTGCATGATATCCCATGGCTTTTTAATTAACTACTCTAATTGGGCTGGATCCCTGCCATTGGCAGGAGATTTCCAATCAGGTCACAGTGTTCCTCCTATATGCAATCCTTGAACAGACTGAGCCCAATATCCCCTGGGCATCTGCATTCCCGTAATCGGCTGTATATAATCTACCACCTTTGATTAAAATTAACAGGATTCCCCAGCATGATAAATCTTGGATCTAGCTTAGGGTACAAATGCATTGACGCGAGGTGTCATGTTTTCTGTGAAATGAAGGATCTTATAGAAAGCCCCCTTGGGTGCTAGGAGCCAGAGAGGGAGTGTTGCCTAGCAGCTAAGACTGAGCTTTGCATCGAGAGGTCCCCAGTTCAAATCTTATATCTGCTATTAACTTACTTAGGTGGGTGCAATGCTGATTCTATGACCTTAGGCAGTTCATGAGAGGGAGGTCATCTTGGCCATCTTCTGGGCATGGAGTAGGGGTCACTGGGGGTGTGGGGGGAGAGGTAGTTGTGAATTTCCTGCATTGTGCAGGGGGTTGGACTAGATGACCCTGGTGGTCCCTTCCAACTCTATGATTCTATGGTGTAGGCCAGCCATGCTCAACCTCTGGCTGCCATTTGCAACATGGGCAGGGGAACAGAATGTTTGGCGTCATCCCTAAAGGGGCTTGGGGAGGGGAGGGACTTCAAGTGGGGTATAAAACCTGGAGGTTGGCAACCCTATCCATCGCTAACGCATCTCCCCCTTTTCCCCCTGTCGCCAGCTGATGAAGCATTCTACAAACTTCCACCGGGCCTTTAAAGATCTTCCTGAAGAGGAGGAGCTCTTAGACAGTATGTGGCACCCCACCCCCCACCCGGTCCCTGATCCTATCTTGCGCGTTCCTTCTCCAGATCTCCCCACTAACTCTCTCCTTCCTTGGTCTTCTCCCACAGCCTTCTCATGTGCCTGGCTGCGGGAGGTGCCCTACCATGGCCGCCTGTACATTTCCCACAACCACGTCTGTTTCTACTGCAGCATGCTGCGGCGTGAAGTCAAGGTAGGCGTTTAGAGTCTGCAGAAGCCAGAAGGGGTTGGAGTAGGGTTGCCATCTTTGGGTTGGGAAATACCTGGAGGTTTTGAGGGCGGAGCCTGAGGAGGGAGGGGTTTGGGGAGGGGGAGGGACTTCAATGCCATAGAGTCCAATGGCCAAGGCGGCCATTTTCTCCAGGTTAACTGACCTCTATCAGC
This sequence comes from Euleptes europaea, assembly GCF_029931775.1. Classification (NCBI taxonomy): domain Eukaryota; kingdom Metazoa; phylum Chordata; class Lepidosauria; order Squamata; family Sphaerodactylidae; genus Euleptes; species Euleptes europaea. Next base: position 8,697,547 of record NC_079313.1, read on the forward strand.
TGGAGATCAGTTGCAATAGCAGGAGATCTCCAGCTAGTACCTGGAGGTTGGCAACCCTAGTGGGGAGGGTCAGGTCAAGGAGGGTCAACCCTCATAATGGACATTTGGCCTCCTTCATGCTGCCTCCGATCACCAACTGAGAATCCTGAGCTGGAGAGCCCCAAGTCTAGAGTTGGGAATGGCCACAGCAACCTTCTAGGAATAACTGGGTAGTTAGGGTTGCCAGCTCTGGGTTGGGAAATACATGGAGATTTTGGGGGTGGAGCCTTGGGAGGGTGGGGTTTAGGGAGGGGGAGGACCTCAGCAGGGTATAATGCCATCGACTCCACCTTCCAAAGCAGCCATTTTCTCCAGGGGAACTGATCTGGGTCAGATGGAGATGAATTGTAATAGCAGGAGATCCCCAGGCGCCACCTGGAGGTTGGCAACCCTATGGGCAGTGGGGGGAAATGCCATCAAGTTGCAGATGACTGGTGGTGACCCTATAGGGTCTTCAAGGCTAGAGAGGTTCAGAGGTGGTTTACCATTGCCTAGGCTTCCTTGGTAGTCCCCCGTCCAAGCACTAACCAGGGCCAACCCTGCTTAGCCTCCCAAGATCTGACCAGATTGCTCTAGCTTGAGCCATTATGGTCAAGGCCTGGGAATACTAGGGGGCCGCAGTCCTTCTGACGTTCTCCCTTCCTTTCCCTGGACCAGGTCATCATTCCAGTGGCAACCGTCAGCGTCCTCAAGAAAGCCAACACGGCTCTGTTGGTACCCAACGCCATCAGCATCCGAACAGAAGAGGGGGAGAAGGTAAGCAGCTTTGAAATGAGAGAGGAGGAGGAGAGGCGTCTCTCCTTGGAAATCTCTAGCAATCTGAGAATCTCTTGTGCTTTTAAAAAAAGGTCTCTAAGCTGCTAGTCCTTAAGGCTGCCAAGGTTATGTTTGAAAGTGTATAAACCACTGAATGCCATGGGGAATAGGAATAGAAGTGGGGGAAAGAGTTGGCCAAGATTTCCAGTAGCTGCTGGCTTCAGACTCATCTTTTAATAACCAGCGTGGTGTAGTGGTTAAGAGCGGTGGTTTGGAGTGGTGAACTCTAATCTGCAAAACCAGGTTTGATTCCCCACTCCTCCACATGAGTGGCGGACGCTAATCTGGAGAACCAGGTTGGTTTCCCAACTCCTACACATGAGTGGCAAACACTAATCTGGTGAACCAGGTTGGTTTCCCCACCTCTGCACATGAAGCCTGCTGGGTGACCTTGGGCTAGTCACAGTTTTCTTACAGCTCGCTCAGCCCCACCTACCTCTCAGGGTCTTGTGGGGAGGGGGAGGGAAGGTGATTGTTAAGCCAGTTTGATTCTTTCTTAAGTGGTAGAGAAAGTCATCATATAAAAACCAGCTCTTCTTCTTCTTCGTTTCTTTTTCATCATTTTTTCTTTTTGTCCTGGGAAGGAACAAAGGTATTGAAATTTGCAGTCTCAGAACTAAGCTGGTCTTGACGGGCACTTTGGGCTACCTAGGCCAGAATTGTTGTAGTTTGAATGCCCTATGTATTTAAAATGGTCTGAATGGCACCTAAAAACAATACAGCGTTTGTAGATCACAAAAACCAGTCTTCAGAATCAGCCCCCAAAAGCAGAGAACTGAAACTGCTGAGGAAAACATAAAGTGACACTAAATTTGTTCCGCCAGATAGAAGTGCACATAAAAAAGGAATGAAATGGGGAAGATTCATTCATCTCTGTTCTGGGGAATACGGTGATGCATTTTTTCTTCCTCTTTTTCTTTCCGGTCCATAGTTTGTGTTCGGATCATTGCGTTCACGAGAAACCACTTACCAGCTGCTGCGTTCTGTTTGTAAACATCTGCAGGTAACTGTCCTGGTTCGGCCCGTACTTTGGCTAATCCCTTTGCCCCATCCTCTTCCCCTGGACTCCAGGGTAATGTACAGTTTGGGGCCATAAGTCGGCAACACTGTCCCGCAGAGTTCTCTGGGTGTCTCGGGGGAACTAACGCCTCTTCTCCTTCCCCTTCTCCAAGGACGGCAGCCGGAACCCCAGTCCAACAGCATCTCACAACAGCCCAGAGCATCTCCTTAAGATATCTCTGGTAAGAGGCAGCATGCATGCGCTGGGGGTGGCAGCAAAAGAGCCCCCGTGGCCATGAATGTTATATTTGGGAATTAATTCGGAAAGGGCTGGCAAACAAAGTGGCCGGATCTGGAATATGAAGCAACCCTAAATCCCACGTTTTGTACGAAAGTGACTGGTGATAAGATAGATGGTTGGTGCGGCCAGTCCGAAGTGCCTCTTCTGAGGGGCAAGTTTTGGGGCCTCTTTCCCAACACCTGCTGATAGTGATGCGGGGGACTGGAACTCCCACCGTTTGCACGCAAAGCAGGGTGGTCTGCCGTTGAGCCACAGTTTCTATGAGAGCCAGCGTGGGGTGGTGGTTAAGAGCGGTGGTTTGGAGCAGCGGATTCGGATCTGGAGAACCGGGTTGGATTCCCCACTCCTCCACATGAGCGGCGGAGGCTAATCTGGTGAACTGGATTTGTTTCCCTGCTCCTCCACATGAAGCCAGCTGGGTGACCTTGGGCTAGTCTCACTCTCAGCCCCACCTACCTCACAGGGTGTCTGTTGTGGGGGGGGGGAGGGAAGGTGACTGTAAGCCGGTTTGATTCTCCCTTAAGTACTAGAGAAAGTCGGCATATAAAATCCAATTCCTCCTCCTTCCTCTTCCTCTTCTTCTTCACCAAGCTCAGGCTGGCAGGTCTGATTCAGTATAAGGCAGCTGCATGTATGTGTTCCTTAACCCCCTCACAAGAATGCCTCCCCCCTCACAAGTGGTGGTTTGGAGTGGTGGACACTCATCTGGAGAACCGGGTTTGATTCCCCATTCCTCCACATGAGCGGTGGACGCTAATCTGGCAAACCGAGTTGGTTTCCCCTCTCCTACACATAAGGCCAGCTGGGTGACCTTGGGCTGGTCACAGCTCTCTTAGAGCTCTCTCAGCCCCACCTACCTCACAGGGTGTCTGTTGTGGGGAGGGGAAGGGAAGGTGATTGTAAGCCGGTTTGATTCTCCAACTCTTCTCCTCCTCCTTCTTCATCTATGGGGCCACCACCTTTGGGATCCTGTATGATTCTGGTTATTCCCCTCTTAAAAAGGATGTTACCCAGCTGGACATGGTGCAGAAAGGGGGAACCTAAATGAGATTGGAACATCTTCCTGATGAGGAAGTCCTGAAGAGTTTCAGATTCTTCTGCTCGCCTTTGTTTTCACCCTCGCTCTTCTATCCTTATAGACCTCAGGACAGCTGGACCACAACCCGGTGGAGGATGAAATGTTTCTGGAGGAGGATGGTGAGAGATGCTTGTGCTGCACATGTCGTTTGACTGCACATTTTCCACATTGAGCATCCCTCCCCCTGCACACACACACACATGCCAATATCCAAGAGTGCCAACTAGCACACCAGCGGCGCTCTTTCTTAAAGGATCGTAAACAGCCTGTCACCGACAAAGCCCTAGTAACAACCCAGACTGGTTTCTTGTCATGCGGTCTATGCAGGGCTTCCCCTGAAGAATATGGAGAGGCTACAGTTAGCCCAACGTGCAATAGCACATTTGGGGAATGGACTGGAAGCACTGATGTGCTTCTCAGCCCAGATCACAGTGGTGGTTTTAATGGACAGTTTTCCACTGTGAAGATTATTTTAAGAGAAGTCTCCTTTGATATCTGCCTTCCTCACCTCCCACACTAACACCTTGGGGCCTGTCCAGGCGTCCTTCCACCAGAGTGGTGTAGTGGTTAATAGTGGCAGATTGCAGTTCTCCAGATTAGAGTCTGTCGCTCATATGGAGGAGCGGGGAATCAAACCCGTTTCTCCAAATTAGAGTCCACCACTCTTAACCACTACACCATGCTGGTATCCCATAGAAGGATGGGAGATGTTACCTCTCCCTATAATGCTGGTCACTCTAGAAAAGAATAGTATTTTCCTCTGCTTGTTATGGGGGAACATGTAGATTACCTGAACACCCTTCGAACCACATTTTTTTCAACCTCTTCTATGCCTGCCTGCCATAGTGACTGGAAGATCTTCTTTGTAGATGGACTGAGTGAACCACAGAAGCCCTCGGGAACACCTGACGAGCAGATGCTGGCAGTCACAAGCAGAGGTGAGTCAGGTCTGGCCTTCCCAAGTTGGCTGAATCGGATGAACCCATTCTTTACTGCTCCACCCACTAGGAGACAGTTCCAGGGCCTCCCCTGCGGCCACTGCTTGATCAGCATCCTAAACAGTGGGATAGCTCCAGCGGACGCTTCCCCCATAGCTTTGGAATTGCAACGGGATGGTTGAGTGGAACCTCCATTTTCAGAGGCAGTCTACCTCTGCATTCTGGTTGAGCTACCTCCTGCCTGGTTTTTTTTAATCCTTTTCCTTTCCCCCACCTGGTCTGCTGCTTTTCACGTTCCAAAAGGTGTAGGAAGATTCCCAGCTATCAGCAGATGGTTTGCTGCCGTTAGCAACAATTCAAGGGAGATTCACGGCTATTGGAGGAATCTTTGCTGGCTCCTGGTGATGGGGAGGGTTGGTGGCTCAGTGCTAGAGCAGAAGGTCCCAGGTTCAATCCCCAGCATATCCAGTTAAAAGGACCAGGTAGTGGGTGATGTGAAAGACCCCTGCCTGAGACCCTGGAGAGCTGCTGCTGGTCTGAGTAGACAATACTGACCTTGATGGACCGATGGTCTGATTCAGTATGAGGCAGCTTCATGTGTACCTGGGGCCAGGGTAGAATCATAGAATCATAGAGTTGGAAGGGACCACGAGGGCCATCAAGTCCAACCCCCTGAACAATGCAGGACATTCACAACTACCTCCCCCCTCCACACCCCTAGTGACCAGAAGATAGCCAAGATGCCCTCCCTCTCATCATCTGCCTAAGGTCACAGAATCAGCATTGCTGACAGATGGCCATCTAACCTCTTCTTAAAAACCTCCAGGGAAGGAGAGCTCACCACCTCCCGAGGAAGCCTGTTCCACTGAGGAACCGCTCTGTTAGAAAATTCTTCCTAATGTCTAGACGGAAACTCTTTTGATTTAATTTCAACCCGTTGGTTCTGGTACTTGAAGGGCCGCCTCCTCCCAACCGTTAGCCAACCATTTCTGACCATTAGTAAGCAAATAGCTTTACAAAGCATGGTCCACTAGCAAAAAGAGTACTTGATTGTTTTTTTTTTTTTTTAAAAAACACATTTAAAGATTGTATTTCCTTACTGTGTTTAATCCGCGTTGAGTCCCAGTGAGAAAGGCGGGCTGTATATGGATGAATTCTACAAGAGGGCATGTGGATTTTTCAGCTGATGAATTTGAGCCCATCTTTCACAGCCTCAATACTCCCCCCCTCTCTCTTTGCAGGAAGGGGACAGCCGAAAAACTCGTTGAAGACCTGGTGGACTCACCTGAGCTTCCTCAACATGGTCATCCTTATCTACCTCTTCTTGTGAGTTGGGTGTATGTCTTGTGGAGGGGTGGGAGGGGGAGCTTGAGCTTTACCTGGACCCAACGCAGGAAGACCCGGATTCAAATCCTTCCATGAAGTTCTCTGGAGGGGAAGGAAACTTTGGCCCAGTTAGTGTTCTCTCAGTCCAGCCAACCTCACAGTGTTGGTTTGAAGATAAAACAGCACCTTGTGCTATTTGGAGAAAGGTACAGATTAAAATGATGCTTAGTGTGGCATAGTGGTTAAGAGTGGCAGACTCTAATCTGGGGAACTGGGTTTGTTTCCCCACTCCGCCACATGAAGCCTGCTGGGTGACCTTGGGCTAGTCACAGTTATCTCCAAACTCTCTCAGCCTCACCTACCTCACAAGGTGTCTGCTGTGGGGAGGTGAAGGGAAGGTGATTGTAAGCCGCTTTGAGATTCTTTAAAGGTAGAGAAAAGTGGGGTATAAAAACCCAGCTCTTTTTCTAATAAGCAAAGGTGGGATATAAATGAAGTAAGTAAATAAATAAATATTTTTTAAAGTGCTTCATTGGGGAAACTGTGATTGCTTCTCAAGCAGGCTAAGTTGTGAGTGGTTTGTAGAAATGAGAAGCACAGTTCTCAATGCACTAGTTATGGGGTCAAGTAGGGTGGAAGTTGAGGGTCAGCAGCTGCTAGGACCTGTGGCCTTTGGAGAATCTGCCACTGTGCAGTGGCCATGATCATAGACTCTACTTGGTGGCAGCGGTGGGATTGGGCCTGCAGATCCCCTTCTCTTTCTTGGCATGCATCCTGGCGTCACAAGGGCAGGGCTGGCTTATCTCCCTCCCCTCCTCCTCTGCCAGTTAGTGAGGAGCACCTGCCACATGCCACTATGATGTCCCTTGCCCAAGTGGGCACTGATGATCACTGGAAACAGCCGCCAGCCAGAGAGAAAGAAAGGGCAGAGGAGCCAGAAACAACTGCTCAGACATTCACTTGACATCTGCTCTCTGCATGGTGGCTGTAGTAGGGAGGAGCCCCTGTGAGGACCCACAAGACTGCTTGGCACGGAACTCTGTACATGCTCAGAGGCTCCTAGAGCAGTTTGCAAGACTTAGTACCTTCCCGAAGTTGGTTTTGTGCGAGACGGAACTATTCCGCTGGGCTTATGGTTGAGGCCAGCTACAGTTCTCCATATAAATACTGGTCTCCCTAACCTCCCACCACTGCTGATCTCCCCCTCTTGTTTTAGACCATCTTGGGATTTGTCCATCTGCTTGGCCAGCTGCAGCCAGATATTCGTTCTTTGGCACCATTGGGCATCTTTGCCCTTATTTATTAGATTGTATTGGGCTATTCTAAACATAGTTTTAATGTTTTTATCGTATGTGGTATTCTTGTGAGCCGCCCTGAGCCCGGCCTTTGGCTGGGGAGAGCGGGATAGAAATGTAATAAATAAGTAAATAACTGCCTCCTCTTTTGCTCAGAGTGGTGGTCCTGCTTCTCTCCTCGGGATACATTGGTCTGCGTATTGTCCAACTGGAACAGCAGCTGACCTTGATGGGGGCCTGGCCGGAAGTGGACCTGCAGCAACAGTGAGTCTCCCCACAATCTGGTTACAGACTCTTCTCCCCCCCCCCCCCGTTTCAAGTTGCAGCTTTTTTTTTTAGCAAAGAGAGCACCGGAATCTGGAATGCAACTAAAAGCTGACGTATGTTAAAAATATCTCCACGAGAGGGAGAGAGAGAGGAACTTGCAAGAAACGAAGACTACACCCAGAATTTTGTTACAAGCTGATATTTTCCCATGAACATGTGAAGTTGCCTTATACTGAATCAGACCCTCAGTCCATCAAAATCATAATTATCTACTCAGGCTGGCAGCCGCTCTCCAGAGTCCCAGGCAGAGGTCTTTCCCATCACCTTCTATCTGGTCTTTTCAACTGGAGTTTCCAGGGATTGAACCTTGGCCCTTCGGCATGCCAAGCAGATGCTCTACTACTGACCCTCATTGCAAGGAATTAAGGAAATGTTCCCCAGCACCCCCAACCTTGTAGTTCTCTCTTGGGGAGGGGCTGTGGCTCAGTGGTAGAGCATCTGCTTGGCATGCAGAAGGTCCCAGGTTCAATCCCCAGCATCTCCAGTTAAAGGGACTAGGCAGGTAGGTGATGTGAAAGACCTTTCTCTGCCTGAGACCCTGGAGAGCTGCTGCCGGCCTGAGTAGACAATACTGACTTTGATGGACCAAGGGTCTGATTCAGTATAAGGCAGCTTCATGTGTGAAACCAAAAGTGATTATTAGATCAGCCTCCCAGTGGAATCCACTTTCTTCAGAACCACATGAACACATGAAGCTGCCTTATACTGAATCAGACCCACAAGGATGGTCTGGATTCTGCCCATAACCTAGAGCGCAGAATCATAAAACCAGAAAATTGGAAGGGGCCATCGAGGCCATCTAGTCCAAACCCCTGCTCAAGGCAAGATCAGCCTAGTGCCTCCCTAACATGTGTCCATCCAGCTGCTGCTTGAAGGCTGCCAGAGAGGAGGAGATCACAGCCAAAAGGCAAAGAACGCCACGCCCCACAGAGAAATTCCATTATCCCAGGCTGGGAATGTTTTTCGAAGTATCGATTCACCAAGGAACCCCGTTCTGCAAACACACACCCATTATTTGATTGTAAGAAGTTCTCCATAGGCATAACTCTCCAGCGTGGTGTAGTGGTGAAGAGCGGTGGTTTGGAGCGGTGGACTCTAATCTGGAGAACTGGGTTGGTTTCCCCACTCCTCCACATGAAGCCAGCTGGGTGACCTTGGGCTAGTTACAGTTCTCTCCGAGCTCTCTCAGCCCCACCTACCTTACAGGGTATCTGTTGTGGGGAGGGGAAGGGAAGAAGATTGTAAGCTGGTTTGATTCTTCCTTAAGTGGTAGAGAAAGTCGGCATATAAAACAAACTCTTCTTTTTCTTTTTCTTCTTCTTCTCTCCTCTCATAGCTTCAAGGCTGACTCTCAGCTTATTCAAGGGAGCATCACAGCACAAGAATGCCGGGGGTGGATGCTGTAACCCTTAGCTTCCTTCTGTTCTTGTTTTGCATAGGCCTTTGTATGTTAAACTGCAGTAACTTTTGTGCATTCTCTACATTTGGGCTCATTCCAGCTACTCCGATGCTGCACACTTAAGCTAGCTTGGGGAAAAGGCGAGGAGAGAAAACACTTCTCCGTGGATCCACGAAAGAGATCCAGGGGCACGCTCTTGCCAAGGAGGGCCCAGATCAGACACCACCCCTGCCGAAACTGGCAACTACCAATTGAACACCTGAACACACGATGCTGCCTTATACTGAATCAGACCATCGGTCCATCAAAGTCAGTATTGTCTACTCAAACCGGCAGCGGCTCTCCAGGGTCTCGGGCAGAGGTCTCTCACATCAACTACTTGCCTAGTCCCTTTAACTGAAGACGCTGGGGATTGAACCTGGGACCTTCTGCATACCAAGCAGATGCTCTACCTCTGAGCCACAGAGAATGGTGTGGAAACAGCCTTTGCAAATCGCTTTGTTGTGTTTGCTGCTGTCATTTAAGGCAGCTTTGTATGTTCATAAATAGTAAATCAAGCTTGCCTTTGGAGCGGCGGCGGCCCAGTGGAAGAGCATCCTTTTGGCATGCAGAAGGTCCCAGGTTCAATTCCCCGGCACCCTCAGTTAAAAGGACCAGGCAGTAGGTGATGTGAAAGACCTCTGCCTGAGAATCTGGGGAGCCGCTGCCGGTCTGAGTACACAGTACTGACCTTGGTGGACCAAGGGTCTCATTCGATATAAGGTCGCTCCAAATGCTCACTGGGCTATGAGGAGCTCAATAAATAAATAGAGGGAAGGTAGGGGGAGAATTCTCCAGTGCATTGCCTTTCTTTAAATCAGCTCGCAAATGTTGGAGCAGGGCTTTTACACTTGAACCATTTTTAAAACAGCTTAAAAAAAAATTAAAATGATTCATGGCTCCCTGCTGGGACAGGAAACTGACTCCCTTCTCCAAATTCCGTCCTGGCTGTGCCATGTCCATGATTGCCCCACCCTTCATGCCTGGCGGCTCCAAAGCTCCGGCTCAGATCTCTGATCTCGTTTCCAGCCGCTTCCTTTCCAGCCCCCACCCATGCATGGGGCCGCTGGCAGACCTCGCCCCATTACCAATGCTGATATAATTGAGCCTCCAAGTCTCTTCTGCCATAACAGACCTTCTCTTTTCACTGTGCAACTATCCTGTCAAAGTCAATGCAAGTCAGAACTCCCCAAGGACTTCCCCCCCTGCTGCTTTGGTTATTTATTTATTTATTTTTTAAACTATTTGATCACTGTCTTGGTGACTCATCCAGGCTTTACCTTTCACTGGCCAGGTTTCCCTTGGCCCTTGAGAGGCTGTCTGGTATAGTGGTTAGAGAGCTCGTTGGATTGTTTGGGGCCGGTCACTCTTGGCCTCGCCTATCTCACAGGGTGGTTGTGGGTATATAATGGAAGGGAGACTCACACATGTCCTGCTGAGGACTGCTGGGTGACTTTGGGCCAGTCGCTCTTCGCGTAGCCTACCTGACAGGGTGGTTGTGAGTATATAACAGAAGGGAGAATCACACATGTCCTGCTGAGCCCCTTATAAAAGGACAGGGTAAAAATGCAATTGGTCACTTGACTTTGCTAAGCCTTGTATCTTTTCTTTATTGACAGGTACAAAGCAAGCTGAGGCAGGCTGGATCCGGCCCCTACCGGGGGCCCTGCATGAACTTTCCATGGCTTTCCTGCTGGTCAGATCTTTAACAGAAGAGTTCGTGTGCTCCATCCCCAAAAATCTCAGCTCGTGCCAGAAACTCCACAGGTTTTTGTTAGAAGCCGAATTTTAACATCCCAGTGAAACAAGGCCAATGTTTTCTTTTGAGACGCACTCAAGGGACACCTTCAAAACTCACTGGCTCTCCAAAGTCTTTTTTGTATGGCTAGCAGGGCTGAATTTGGGCTACCTCCTCACCTACCAAGGAAGGAGCAAGGAGGTCTCAAATGAAATTTTTTGGTTAATCAGCAGACTGGTGGAGGATTAGGATCGAAGAAGGCAGATGTTCACTTTTCCGAACCCCATGGTGTTTACTGACCTTAAACAGCTATTTGCCCATCTGGAAAAACTTAACAGATTTTGAAATTGGCTGCAACGTCACTTTTCTGGCTAGTACGAAGGTTCCTCCTTTTTGTGAAGGAAATCTTTTTATTATTATTAAGCATCTGAAATTTTTCCTGAGCCCCAATAGTTTGGAAGGAATTGTTCCCAAAGCGATCACACACTCTGCCAAGGTTGCAATAGGATCAGTTTTATTAAGATACCCGTAAGGGCTAAGAGTGGAGCCTCTATGTTCAGAGGCAGCCTACACTGGGAACAAGCAGAGGGAAGCTGGCACATTCAGTCCTCCCAAATGTGGCAATAGGATCAGTTTTATTAAGATACCCATACGAGCTAAGAGTGGAGCCTCTGTGTTCAGAGGCAGTCTACGACTGGGAACAAGGAGGGGGAGGCTGGCACCTTCAGGCCTCCCAAATGTGGCAATAGGATCAGTTTAATTAAGATACCCATAAGGGCTAAGAGCAGATCCTCTATGTTCAGAGGCAGCCTACACTGGGAACAAGCAGAGGGAAGCTGGCACATTCAGTCCTCCCAAATGTGGCAATAGGATCAGTTTTATTAAGATACCCATACGAGCTAAGAGTGGAGCCTCTGTGTTCAGAGGCAGTCTACCACTGGGAACAAGCAGGGGGAGGCTGGCACCTTCAGACCATGCTGGTGCCCTGTCCTTGTGGAGATTGCGGTGGTTGCCTCTTTGGCCTTTTGTGACGCAGCAACCAGGCCTATTTTTGCCGTGCCAAACTCTATTGAAGAGGAACAATGTTTTGAAGCATGGGAGGACGGGGTTTGCTCTCCTTGGCAGCCAGAGGTTGGGGAGTGGATTGAAAGTGTTCGGCAGTGTTAAATCCAGCTGCCCAGCCCTGTCTGGGAAGATTAAAATCTAGCCCTTTATGTTGCAAAACAGAACATCTGCTTTGTTACGCCACCTGGAACAGAGGCAAATTTTCCTTGCTATAAACAGAAAAAGGCGGCTGATAGCTTGAGGGGGAAGAAGCTGGATCCTAACTGAAAGAGTCTGGTAAGGGCAACTGGATCTCCATGGATTTAGAAAAGGCAGGATGGGGGGGATTTCGACTCCACGGAGGAGGGTGATCCTCCTAACTTTGTGACGACAAAACTGTAATTGCTGGTTTCTTTGGTATGAGTGGGGAAGTGGAGACAGATATGTGAGAGCAGCCATAGAGACTCATACTGAATTGTATAGTGGGCAGTAATCCTCAGACACTGGTCACAGCGGTGTCAAATGTACGACTGGTCATCCTTGTCGCTCTCCTCTGCACCCCACTCGATTCTGTCCACATCCTTTTTGAAGTGAGGCCTCCAGAACTGCACGCAAGACTCCAGGTGCAGCGCGACCAATGCAGCGTACAGCAGAACTAGGACATCTTGCGATTTGGATGTGACATCATAGCCCTAATGAGCTGTTCCCCACTCCCGCCTCCGCCCCCCCCAAATCTCCAGGAATATTCCAAGCCAAACTTGGCAACCATATTTAGCGCTGCTGTCGAGGCATTTCCAGCAAAGGTTTTATTGGTTGTTGGTGGAGGGTTGGTGGCTGAACATCCTCCAGGTGCGATAGTCCTTGGCCGTGAAGACAGGCGTGTGCAGAGACAGATACGGGACATAGCCAGGCTTCCCTGGCAGGTCTTTGGCACAGCGATTGCGGTTGACAACTGGAGAAAAGGAAGGCAGAATTGGGCGGGGGGAGAGTAGACTGCAGGCCAAGGAGCCCCGTGGCTTTTGGGGGACAGAGGGCGTTCCATCTCCTGGCCAAGGCCCCAATAAGGGAGCTCACCTCTCATCTCTTTCAATCCCACCTTTCCTCGAAGGAACTCAGGTTAGCGTACAGCATCTCTCCCTCTTTCCATTTTGTCTGCACACCAACCCTGAAAGGCAGGGTTGGGCCCAGAGTGTGGAAGAGGGTTGCCAAGCTCCAGGTGGTGTCTGGATATCTCCTGGGGTTACAACTGATCTCTAGGAAATAGGGATCAATTAACTTGATGGCCACTTTGGCAATTGGACTCCATGGCATTGAAGTCCCTCCCTTCTCCAAACCCCACCCTCCTCTGGCTCCGCCCCAGAAACCTCCTGCCAGTTGCCAAGAGGGACCTGGCATCCCTATTTTGTTGGAAAAGATGGGGTGGGGGAGAGGAAACATGCACTGATGTCATTGCCACCACCGTCATCCTCCAGCAACTGGACTCTATGGCATTGAAGTCCCTCCCCTCTCTAAACCCCGCCCTCCTCAGACTCCACCCCCAAAATCCCCAGGTATTTCCCAACCTGGAGCCGGCAACCCTAGTGGCAAGGTGGGGGGTGGTTTTCCACCAGCACTTCAGGCAACATTCAAAAGATCCACCCCATACCCTTACCATATTCCTTTCCAGGAACCGGCTTGTCTTGCCAGAGAAAGGCACCCCAACGGGTAGAAGGATTCAAATACTGAGCAGGGACCATCGGGTCGTACCAGCTGCTGTCCCGCAAATGCTGGTCATAAGCTGCAAAGAAACCCAGCGTGACAAGAAGACAAGTTATTCACCCATCCCTGGTGGTGTAAGGCCAACGCCATCTTTGGGCATCATTCCCAGGGGTGAACTGGGTCTAAAAATATTGGTTGCCAGGAGACAACTATAAGGCTATCATTTTAATTTTTATTAATATTTATTTTAAATATATTGTCTAATGTTTAAGGGGACCCACTTAGGCTTACCAGGTGCCATGGCTCCACCGGCGGGAGCCTTTCTGTACTGCATGGTGCGCAAGCTCGGAAGCGACACGGATGCTCTATCAATCTCTGCAGAAATTCCATAGAATTTCCATAGAGTTTCCGCAGAAGTTGCTAGAGTGTCCGTGTCGCTTCCGGGTAAATTCGGAAGTGATGTGGGCGCGTTGCGCGGGCGCGCATGTATGAGTTGCCCCTCTGGCACATTTGGTCATTTCTTGGCCCGTTACCTCTTATGTACTACCGATACAATCGTACAGCTTTGGAGAGCCAGCGTGGTGTAGTGGTTAAGAGCGGTGGACTCTAATCTGGAGAACCGGGTTTGTTTCCCCACTCCTCCACATGAAGCCAGCTGGGTGACCTTGGGCTAGTCACAGCTCTCAACCCCACCTACCTCACAGGGTGTCTGTTGTGGGGAGAGGAAGTGAAGGAGATTGTAAGTTGGTTTGAATTCTTCCTTAAGTGGTAGAGAAAGTTGGCATCGATAAACCAACACTTCTTCTTCTTGAAACCCCCCCCCCACCAAAACACCCTTGCTTCAGCTGATGGGGTCCAACAAAATGTTTTTGACCAAGGTACCAGTACATTGATGTGCTTTGAAAAATATTGTCCCTAAGCAACGTGTGCATGCATAGTAGTAGAATAATAGAATCATAGAGTTGGAAGGGACCACCAGGGTCATCTAGTCCAGCCCCCTGAACAATGCAGGAAATTGACAACTACCTCCCCCACCCCAGCCCCAGTGACCCATACTTCATGCCCTCAAGATGGCCAAGATGCCCTCCCTCTCATCATCTGTGTAAGGTCATAGAATCAGCATTGCTGACAGATGGCCATGTAGCCTCTGCTTAAAAACCTCCAGGGAAGGAGAGCTCACCACCTCCCGAGGAAGCCTGTTCCACTGAGGAACCGCTCTAGCTGGTAATGGTGTGTTTGTGTACGAACGATGCAAACAGACCAAAGGAAAAAGCAGCTGTTTCCAATGCGGACTGTGCCAATGCCAGAATTGACAAAACTCCTTGTTACACCAGACTTAAAGAGACTGGCAGGGAACGCAGGTGTTGGTGGATTTTTCTTTTTCTTCCAAGGAAAGGATTCAAACAAAATCAGGTGCTTCCTTACCAGCCGGCAGAGTCTTCTCCCGTTTGGCGTGGGACTTGTGCCAGCGGTGGTAGGCCTCCCTGCCAATGCCGTCGGTGAGGGTATACCAGGCCTCGCGGTTGGGGCAGTTGGTGAGGCCCGTGTACCAGGTCTGAGGGATAGCATCCCACCCCATGGGGGTGTACTTCCAGCGCACGGCCTCCTTGATGATGGGCGCATTGCGGGGGCCCCTCAAGGATAGGTACTCATCGCTGCGGATAGGGGGGGGAAGTGCCGGACTCTATAAGAGGCAGTAGGGTGTCGCATAAAGTTGCCAACCTCCAGGTACTAGCTGGAGATCTCCTGCTATTACAACTGATCTCCAGCCGATAGAGATCAGTTCACCCGGAGAAAAATGGCTGCTTTGGCAATTTTCCGCCCCCAAAACCCCCCACCGGTGGCAAAGAGGGACCTGGCAACCCTACCCATTATCCATTAGGGTTGCCAGTTGCAGACTGGGAAATTCCTGGAGAGTTTGGGGCGGGGGGAGAGATGGAGCTAGGGTTGCCAACCTCCAGGTTGTAGCTGGAGATCTCCTGCTATTACAACTGATCTCCAGCCGATAGAGATCAGCTCACCTGGAGAAAATGGCCGCTTTGGCAATTGGACTCTGTGGCACTGAAGTCCCTCCCCTCTCCAAACCCCACCTTCCTCAGGCTCCGCCCCCAAAATCTGGTATTTCCCAACCCGGAGCTGGCAACCCTAGTTCCAATTCCCAGTCAGCTCAAACTCTTACCCTACCTTGCAAGGTTGTTGTGAGCAGAACAAGAGACAAGGCTTGACACAACTAGGCCCAGCTTAAATGGATATTGTTTTCCTAAAAGTAGGCAGGCATAGCTGAGCACCACTACCTGACTGGCATCAGTTCCAATATGACTGGGAGATAAATTATCGCCCCCAAGAACTGCTGCTGGAACTTCAACCAGGCCCCTTCTTCACGCAAAGCAGCTGTTGAATGAGTGAATCATAGAGTTGGAAGGGGCCATAGAGGACATCTAGTCCAACCCCTGCTCAATGCAGGATCAGCCTAGAGCATCCCTGACAAGGGCTTGTCCAGCCTCTGCTTAAAGACTGCCTGGGGGGGGGTCACCACCTCCCTAGGTGATTCCACAGGGTCTCAGCCTGAGGTCTTTCCCATCACCTACTTGCATGCTGGAGATCGAACCTGGGACCTTCTGCAAGCCAAGCAGAGGACCTACCACTGAGCCACAGCCCCTCCCCATTTCCCATCCAATATTCTGTCCTAGCTTCTGTTCTTGAGAAACTCACATTCATTTTGCAAACTGAAGCAGTGGGTTGGTTTGGCAAAATGAAAGAAATTACAAAATTTCATTTAAAATTATTATTTGTATGAATTACTTAAATTGCTTTTAATAAAATTTAAAATGGAAGGTTAAGTATCCTGCATGTAAACAAATATATATAATCCCAAGACACACAGGGTTGCCAACCTCCAGGTGGTGGCTGGAGATCTGCTATTAAAACTAATCTCCAGGTGACAGAGGTCAGCTCACCTGGAGAAAATGGCTATTTTGGAAGGCGGGCTGTATGGCATTTTACCCCTCTGAAGTCCCTCCCTTCTCCAAACCCCCCCTCCTCAGGCTCCACCCCTAAAATATCCAGGTCTTTCCCAACCCAGAGCTGGTCACCCTAAAAGACACAGGAATGGCAGATGCGGCCTGGTGCCCCTTGACTAGGGGGCCCCACTAGGAACCATGACTTCCTGCACAAAGACCCACAACCCTGGGGGAAAAAAATTTTTAGGCTGCTCTTTGCAAACAGAGTTGGTTGCAATTACACAGCTGTTAGCAAAACATGAATGCGAGCCTCATTTCAGATACCATTAGTTCAGGGGGCAGGAGATGGGATACCCTATGTAGGGTTGGCAGGTCCCTCTTTGCCACCGGCAGGAGATTTTTGGGGCAGAGCCTGAGGAGGGTGGGATTTGGGAAGGGGAGGGACTTCAATGCCGTAGAGTTCAATTGCCAAAGAGGCCATGTTCTTCAGGTGAACTGATCTCTTTCGGCTGGATATCAGTTGTAATAGCAGGAGATCTCCAGCTAGTACCTGGAGGTTGACAACCCTAACCATATTGGTTGAGCTGAAAAATGCTAAAATTAAAAATATATAAATTTTAATAAGGTGCACATGTAGATTAAAAGCATAAAACTCCTAGTAGAGGCAAAAAACGTACACATTCAGTATATACAAACATAAACAACTGCGATGTACAATCTTTCTTTGACCAATAATGAGATCCAAAACGTTATATTGGTCAAAGAAAGATTGTACATTGCAATTGTTTGTTTGTATATACTGCATGTGTACGTTTTTGCCTTTACTAGGAGTTTTATGCTTTTAATCTACATGTGCACCTTATTAAAATTTATATATTTATAATTTTAGCATTTTTCAGCTCAACCCCTTTGGTTTGCAATCAGTATTTTGGTTGAGTTCCATCAGGATTCCCCCCACCTCTTTTGTTGTTTTAACCCTAACCATATGCCATGCCAACATGGCACAGTGGTTAAGAGCGATGGTTTGGAGCAGTGGAATCTGATCTAGAGAACCAGGTTTGATTCCCCACTCTTCCACATGAGCAGCGCAGGCTAATCTGGTGAACTGGATTTGTTTCCCCACTCCTCCACATGAAGCCTGCCGGGTGACCTTGAGCTAGTCCCAGCTCTCTCAGCTTCATCTACCTCACAGGGTGCCTGTTGTGGGGAAGGGAAGGTGATTGTAAGCCAGTTTGATTCTCCCTTAAGTGGTAGAGAAAGTCGGCATATAAAAACCAACTCTTCTTCTTCTACACTCCCCCCCAGATCATGGGAAGTGGTCTTTGAGATGGAAGCCAACCCAGTGCATGGGTGAGGGAACTGAAGATACTCACCTGTACAGCGGAGTGGGGAAATCAGACTCCAGAGTGCTCTGGGGGACATACGGCCGATCTAACACCAGATCTCTGTAAGCCAAGCCACGGAAATCCATGGTCAGACTGCAATACCCCACCCCGCCCAGCTCAACCCAAGAGAGCTTCCCTTTTGCAAGCAGGTGAGAAAAGAAAGATCATTGTTTGCTGTATACACCTCATGGCAACCATCCCCTTAGCAACAGGGGCAACCAGCCTAAGGGAAACAGCAGGCAACTTAGGGGTGATTTCAGGGACCCTCCCCACAAATTGGGAGAATGGGAGGACTGCAGCAAAGAAAAGATCCTTCATCTCTGAAACTACAAGCCAAAGAGGGGGGGGGGAGAGGGAGATTGTTCTGCACAATGCTTCCACTAGTACTTTATCAGCAAATGAATTGGTTTGAAATCCTTTTTAAAGACAGCCAGCGTAGTGTAGTGGTTAAGAGCAGTGGTTCGTAGCGGTGGACTCTGATGTGGAGAACCAGGTTTGATTCCCCCACTCCTCTATGTAAGCGGAGGGCTAATCTGTGTGTGTTAAGTGCCGTCAAGTCGCTTCCGACTCATGGCGACCCTATGAATGAAAGTCCTCCAAAATGCCCTATCTTTTATAGCCTTGCTCAGATCTTGCAAATTGAAGGCTGTGGCTTTCTTTATTGAGTCAATCCATCTCTTGTTGGGTCTTCCTCTTTTCCTGCTGCCTTCAACTTTTCCTAGCCTGACTGTCTTTTCCAGTGACTCTTGTCTCATGACGTGACCAAAATACGACAGCCTCAGTTTAGTCATTTTAGCTCCTAGGGTCCGTTCAGGCTTGATTTGATCTAGAACCCACTGATTTTT
Source organism: Euleptes europaea (assembly GCF_029931775.1). Classification (NCBI taxonomy): domain Eukaryota; kingdom Metazoa; phylum Chordata; class Lepidosauria; order Squamata; family Sphaerodactylidae; genus Euleptes; species Euleptes europaea. The sequence goes on from NC_079313.1 coordinate 8,715,774, forward strand.
TTTGGCAGTCCACAGAATCCGTAATACTCTCCTCCAACACCACATTTCAAAGGAATCTATTTTCTTCCTATCAGCTTTCTTCACTGTCCAGCTTTCACACCCATACATAGTACAGGGAATTCGATGGCATGAATTAATCTAGTCTTAGTGGCCAGTGACACATCTGGGCTAATCTGGTGAACTGGATTTGTTTCCCCTCCTCCACACATCAAGCCAGCTGGGTGTCCTTGGGCTAGTCTCTCTCTCTCAGCCCCACCTACCTCACAGGGTGTCTGTCAAGGGGAGGGTAAGGGAAAGTGATTGTAAGCTGGTTTGATTCTCCCTTAAGTGGTAGAGAAAGTTGGCATATAAAAACCAACTCTTCTTCTTCTTCAGGTTTTTTTTTTCCCATTTGGGTGTTTTACAGGTTTTTTTTTTTAAAGGTGCATTAGCATTAGAAAAAAACAGGTTGATTAAATTATTTTTTTTAAAAAAATTAAATAAATATCTCCCAACACTGGACAAGTAATTACTTAAAATATCAGATAGCGAACACAGGTCAGGTCTGACTCTTAAGACATCTATGGTTGCCAACCTCAAGCGGGGGCCCTAGAATCTCCCAGAACCACACTTGATCTCCTGACGACAGGAACATTTCCTTTGAGGAAAAGCAACTTGACAAGGTGGACTCTATGGAACCATATCTTCATGGAGGTCCCTCCCCAGGCATGGTTCCCAAATCTCCAGGAATTTCCCAAGCCGGTGTTGGCAACCTTCATAGGAACGGCTCTAAAAAACATCTGAGATGGCGCACGTTCCAGGCTTGCCTACTCGAACTACAAGTGGTAGTAGAGCGGTGGACTCTAATCTGGGGCAGTGGCAAGCTAGCATGGTGTAGTGGTTAAGAGAGGTGGACTCTAACATGGAGAACTGAGTTCGATTCCCCTCCTTTACATGAAGCCGGCTGGGTGACCTTGGGCCAGTCACAGTATGGTGTAGTGGTTAAGAGCTGTGGTTTGCAGCGGTGGACTCTAATCTGGAGAACCGGGTTTAATTCGCCACTCCTCCACATGAAGCCAGCTGGGGAACCTTGGGCTAGTCACAGCTCTCTTAGCTCCGAACTTTCTCAGCCCCACCTACCTCACAGGGTGTCTTTTATGGGGAGAGGAAGGGAAGGTGATTGTAAGCCGATGTGATTCCCCTTAAAAGGCAGCGAAAGTCGGCATACAAAAATAAACTCTTCTCTGAGCTCTCTCAGCCCCACCTACCTCACAAGGTGTTGGCTGCGGGGAGAGGAAGGGAAGGAGATTGTAAGCCGGTGTGGTTCTCCTTAAAAGGCAGAGTAAGTCTCCTGCCCTACCTCCTTGTTACTCATCTCGAATCTGCCTGGATTTCACTAACTGAGCGTTAACAGGAAACTTTGGAGGTGTAATCATGGCATTCATGGCAAATATGATTAAACAGATGGAACAATTTATGGATTTGATGAGCACTTCATTTCAAGGTCTTATTCAGAAACTGGACATTGTCTTAGAAGAAACTAAAGAAATAAAAGCCTTATTCACCTCAATGAGATCAGAAGAGGCACCAAAAGGCTTTCTGGCTGATAAGAGAGACAAACAAAGGGATCTTGCAAAAGACATGGGGAATCTTACAAAGCAACCTGCAGCAATTCATTGGATAATAATGGACTGGAAAGGGACTGATTTTGATTTTTACCTTCTGGATTTGTCAGATGATCTTTTCAAAGTGACTGATTTTGACTTGTGCTACCTGGAAATGTCTGATGGATTTTACAACAGCTGTTTGGAGGATTTGAGGAATAGAAAAACTGGGTCAGTCAGGATCTCCTTTTTTGAATTTGGGATGGAAGATAATGCAACATGGTTTTACTACGCTCCATCTGCAGAAAAGAATTCACCAACAATCTCAAAGGATGCCCTCCGTCAATTACTCCAAATGTGGAAAAGACAGAAATGCTGGAAATTCAGGATAAAGGGACTAATTTAAGAGAGTCTGGTTTTTCTGCTGGTTAAGATTGACAAGTAACTGATTAAAAGGATTGGCTATAATGGAGATGGAATTACATAAAATATTAATCTATTAGAAATGTTTTCCATTAAATGAGTGTTAGGGAGAAATGGAGGATTTACAAATTAATTAATTTTCAATAGAAATAATTATATGCTTTTTACTATACTAATCCATCTTTTAGTAGGGAGATTTAATATTTCTTTCCTTTTTTATCTCTTATTTTTTTCCCTTTTTATGTGATGTTATTAATTAAATCCTTTTTTTCTTTTTCTTTAGTTCTGTTATAGAAAATATAATAGTTAAGTGATTAATGAATATTAATATTAGGATTAGAAATTTATGCAAGAGATTACAAGTCTATTGTAGGATGGAGGGAGAAGCAGGGGAAGTCAAATTTTTTATTCTATATATGTTATTGTTAACCTTTTTTGATTAATAATTTTGGAAAATAATAAATTATTTAAAAAAAGGCAGAGAAAGTCTGCATATAAAAATGAACTCCTCCTCTTCAGTGGATCCCAGGGAGAGAAACACTCTCCCAGAGCAGATACCAGAAATCCTTTTAACTGGAATTGCCACGTATTGAACCTTCTTGCATGCAACATATATGCTCTGCTCCTGAGCCCTCTAGCATAGAACATAAGAATGCAGGTTTTGGCTCATAAGTAGCCAAAGCAGCCTTATAGCAAGGTAGGCCTGGACCCCTCCTCTAACCTCTGCACAGTCTTCTCCAACAATTGATAGCTCTCCAGTCTCTCTGGCAGAGAAAGTTTTTTTTTTACCCTTGACCGTTGAACTGGAGGTGCCAAAAAACGGAACAAAGCAGATGCTCATTCCCCCATGTTAAGCTACCCCCTTCCTCACCTCGCCTGCCACGCTCATTTCTTTGCCGTCCCTTTTATAAGACACAGAGATAGAAAACTGCAGGATGCAACCCCAAGAGATGTATAGGAAGGCAACTCCTGAACCAGGGGCTCATGTGGCATTACCAGATGGGCACAGTGAAAGCGCCCTCAGGCCGCAGCCGGCACATGGTGACTTTGGGTTTTTCAAGGCAAGAGATGAAGAGAGGTGGGTTGTCCTTGCCTGGCTGTGGGTAGCAATGCTGGGCCTCACGGGTGCTCCCCCACCCAAGCGCTAACCCAGGACGACCCTGCTTAACCTCTGAGATCTAGCAGAACCACCTAAGAAAGACCCTGCTGGATCAGACCAAGGCTCACCAAGTCCAGCAGTCTGTTCATACAGCGGCCCACCAGGTGCCTCTAGGAAGCCCACAAACAAGACGACTGCAGCAGCAGCATCCTGCCTGTGTTCCACAGCACCTAACACAATAGGCCTGCTCCTCTGATCCTGGAGAGGATAGGTATGCATCATGACTAGTCTCCATGAATAGCCCTCTCTTCCATGAATAAGGCCACCCCCCTCTTAAAGCCTTTCATGTTGGCAGCCATCACCACATCCTGGGGCAGGGAGTTCCACAATTTGTCGTGTTGTGTGAAGAAATACTGTTCTGAATCTCTTGCCCTCCAGCTTCAGCAGATGATCCCACATTCTGGTATTACGAGAGGGAGAAAAGCATCTCCCTGCCCACTCTCTCCACACCATGTGTTATCTTATAGACCTCTATCATGTCTCTCCTTAACCGCCATCTTTCCAAGCTAAACAGCCCTAAGGGTTTTAACTGCTCCCCATAGGGCCGTTGCTCTGGTCCCGATCGTTTTGGTTGTTCTTTTCTGCACCTTCTCAAGCTCTGCAATATCCTTTTTGAGGTGTGGTTGACCAGAACTGTACACATTATTCCAAGTATGGTTTCACCATAGATTTGTACAAGGGCAGTATGATAACAGCAGTTTTATTCTCTATTCCTCATCTAATTGTGGCCAGCAAGGATTTTGCCTTTTTCACAGCAGCCGCACATTGGGTTGACCTCTTCCTCGAGCGATCCACTACCATCCCAAGATCCCTTTTCTTGGTCTGTCGCTGCCAGCAGAGATCCCATCAGTGTATATGTGAAGTTGGGATTTTTTGCCCCAATATGCATCACTTTAAACTTGCTCACACTGAATCTCATTTGCCATTTTAATGCCCATTCTATGTGTGGTGACCAGAACTGTACACAGTATTCCAAAGGTGGTCTCGCCATAGATTTCTAATGAGATTAGGCTAGCCCGGGCCATCCATGTCAGGGCTAATGTGTCATTCTGGGTATATAATTCCTGTTCAATTCCTGTGTTGCCCTGGGTATAATTTTGCTATTTGTTCTGCCCAAAGGGCAAACTTTCTCCAAGGGCACCCAGAGGACGGGGTCGTTCCAGCAGCTGTGGTCATTGATGTGAGACATACTGGGGGTGGGGAAAGAGAATAAATCAGTGCTGGCTCCTAAATCTTTGCACCAAGCCTCGACAAACACCGCACTTTATGCAAAGGACATCCGAAATTCCCTTTAATGCCAGGTAGATTAAACTTGATATTTTGAGTGACAAGAGGGTTTTCCATCTCCTTTTTGACAGATCGTATATGTAACAAATACCAGAGGGGAAGAAATGCCATCGGAATCCCCCCACCCCATGAATTCTGGCCAGAAAGAAAAACACATACTATAATACAAGTTTACAATTTGCCCCTCCAATCCACCCCCCATACTTTTTTTTAAACACAGATATTTCTTCTTTTCCTGCCACCCCCAGGAGAATTCTGACACAAACAGGAGCGGTGGCAGCTTTCTCTTTCCTCAGATCCCCCCCCCCCGCATCAACTGCCCAGCAGATGGCAGGAAGGGGACACCCAAAACTTGTTTCATTTGCAGGGACGCAGTAGTCCAGAGATGTGTTCTTCACCTTCCAGGTCTTGTGAGCGTCGACAGGAGAGAAGCCATTTCGAAAGGATGTTGGTTTTATAAACGGCTCATCGATGCGCCCCTTAAGTGCTGCGTGGCCTCTTTTGTCAGGATGTGGGCGGTCCAGAGGTGTGCATTTTGGTGGCTCATCTGATGGCACCCCCTCTCTCCCTCTCCTCCCCGACAAACGGTGAGCAAACCCAGTTCTGAGCTGGGGGGAAAGTTCTGGGACGGCGCTCCCGTTTGCGTAGGTGGGAGAACCGGATGAGGTTCGGCTTCTTCTGCCACTGCGCGCAAGCACACACACACTTCATTGCGTCCCTCGCACAGACACCAGGAAGTCGTGCTGCTGCACATTACATCAAACAGTACCAAGCTCTATTTTCTGCACGCACACATACCCTGCACACAAAAGCAGCGTTTGCTGCCCCAAGCACACCACAAGCGGCAAGAAGAGAGCGCCCCCCCCTCCAAAAAAAAATACAGCTTGGGATCTAATTGGCATGCAGACCGGACCGGTGGGTTGCTGAAAGAGCTTTGGATTCAAAGCAACGTACAAGAACACAAAAGTGTTTTTCTCTCGCTCAAGCATGCACTCCATTCAACAGAGAGTTTGCTCACTTCCAAGAAAAACAAATGAAAAACAAACTTTGGACCAGCATTAAAGAGATCGTGAACACCCAAATTACACTGTTGTTAGTGTCTGAAACAATAGATGTTTGGTTCCTCTGCTTTGAGAAACAAACAAAACCATATGTATTTACGCTCATCTTAAGGGGCGTCCTCCACTCCCCCACCAAAATCTAACTTCCCCTTCTTCCCCTCCAATCTTCAAGCAAGACTGAACACCTGACAGCATTTTTCTCTTTGTGGGCTAGGAGCCTATGCATGATTACTTGGAGACAAGCAACGTTAAAAAGTCCACAGGAATTTTCTCTCCAGAAACATGCCAAGGCTCAAAAGGCCGAGAGCCGGTCCTTTCCGGACAAGCAACCCCAGTAATGTTACCTCCCTTGTGCCCAGAGGGCTGGAAGAGGAGTTTTCCCCTTTCAGTGCTACCAACACAGGCAGAGATGCAGTGCCCCTGCTGATCACCAGTGAACCGGATCTTCCTCAGCTGTCGCTCACTGGTGCAGTACCAAAGAGATGTCCCTGGCGTCTTCCGTCTGTCTTCACTCTCTCTCAAACACTCATTGCTTTCCTAATTTTTTTTTAAAGGTAAAACCTGGCTTTTTCTCTCTTGGCACCCCACAAAAGCGAAGATAATTTTTCATGCTCCTCAATCAGGACGAGCAAACATGCTGAATCTTGGTTTCTTAAAAAACAACAACACAACAACAGCCCAGTGTGTGTACACACACACATGAATATGTAATGTTAACACTGTTCTCTGTTTGAAGCCAGGGGCTCCCGCTGCTTGTGTAGACGGGAGAACTGGACGAGGTTTACCACTTTACAACCCCCTCACTGGAACGAGACTTTAAAAAAAAAATGTTTGGCAGTTTTCCTGTCCCGCCTCCCCCAAATAACGTCCGCTAACGTTCACATTCAGGTGTTTTAATAAGCATCTCCAAGGTCTTCTGAACAGACTGACATAGCGTTCCCCCCCCCCAACCCTCCCCCAGACGACGACCTCAGGCTCCATGCACATTGAGTTAGTGGTTTTCTCCCCCCCCGCCCCCCCCAACAGAGTCTCTCGGTGGGCTTTACCGTATCCGGGTGAAGAGGTTAAGGACTGAAACAGACTCCTAGGATCGGGAGAAAAAGAGAAGAAAGCTGTGAGACACCTGTTTCCGCCCACCAGGCCTGCAGCCTCCATGCGATTAGCCCTTGAATCAAGAAGCCAGAAGCAGAGGGAGGGCAGAAAAGGAAGTTCGACCCTTGGCAGCTTCACACTACACTCTTCAACCTTCATGAGATCGACCACCCTAGCCAGCGTGGTGTAGTAGTTAAGAGCAGTGGTTTGGAGCAGTGGACTCTGATCTGGAGAACCCGGTTTGATTCCCCACTCCTCCACATGGGCGGCGGAGGCTGATCTGGTGAACCGGGTTGGTTTCCCCACCCCTCCACATGAAGCCAGCTGGGGGACCTTGGGCTAGTCACAGTTCTCTTAGAGCTCTCAGCCTCACCTACCTCACCAGGTGTCTGTTGTGGAGAGGGGAAGGGAAGGTGACTGTATATTTTCCTAATATCCAGCCGGTACCTTTCCACCCTCAATTTAAACCCCTTATTGTGAATCCTATCCTCTGCTGCCAACAGCTCCCTGCCCTTCTCTAAGCGACAGCCCTTCAAATACTTAAAGAGAGCAATCATGTCCCCTCTCAACCTCCTCTTCTCCAGACTGAACATTCCCAAGTCCCTCAGCCTTTCCTTGTAGGGCTTGGTCTTCAGGCCCCTGACCGTCCTCGCCGCTCTCCTCTGCACCCGCTCCATTCTGTCCACACCCTTTTTGGAGCGAGGCCTCCAGATCTGCACACAATACTCCAGGTGTGCACTGCATTGGACAGGCCGCATCTGGAGTTCAGGGCAGACTGGCCTTCCTGGACAGGCAGCTAAGCAGCATCCGGAGAAGACAACCCGAAGCCCTTTCACCCCCTGCCAAGCGACTCGTCTAGGGCGCGTTCTGTGCCCACCTGTCTCCAGACCGGCACCCTTCTCTCTCAGCCTTCCGGGCCTTCTGAATTAAAAGCCGAGGCACATTTCCTCTCGCTCTGAGTAGGAAGGCATTTGGGCACAGCTTCTATGGCACACTGTGTTATAATGCCAGGCTAAGTTTCAAGCAGAAGTGTTTGTTTAGTTGTAGACTGTAAAAGGAGGATCATTCATTCATTCATTCTCCAAGGTCACCCACTCGCTGGACAGCCAGAGTGGTGTAGTGGTTAAGAGCGGTGGTTTGGAGCGGTGGACTCTGATACTGGAGAACCAGGTTGGATTCCCCACTCCTCCACGTGAGCGGCGGAGGCTAATCTGGTGAACTGGATTGGTTTCCCCACTCCTACACATGAAGCCAGCTGGGTGAACTTGGGCTAGTCACAGCTCTCTTAGAGCTCTCTCAGCCCCACCTACCTCACAGGGTGTCTGATGTGGGGAGGGGAAGGTGATTGTAAGCCGGTTTGAGTCTCCCTTAAGTAGTAGAGAAAGTCAGCATATAAAAACCAACTCTTCTTCTACGTCCATTGTTTGTACTATAGGTGTGGTCCCAAACTTTTCAGGCCACCACCCCCTTGGTTCCACAAACTCATCACCAGCACCCCCTACCCTATCCAACAACACAGTTGAAGGGGCCCACCTCTAGCACCCCCCCCCTGCTGCCCCCTTGCCTCTGAGTGCACCCTTAGGTAATCCCAGGGGGTGGTACTACCCACTTTGGGAACCACTGTCTTACAGCAACTCATACAGAGACACGGCAAATGACCTCCTCCAACAGGTTTTCTGCACTGGGTGCGACTGGATCAGCCACATCAGCGCAGAGACAACGCAAAATTTACTTGACTCTAGAAGGTACTGGAATTTTTAAGAGTTTGTGCATGTAGCACGATACTTGACAGGCGCGTTTTACCTTGGTTGAGCGGGTTTTGCTGAAGACGTTCCAAAACCTCAGCGTCTCATCCCCAGCGCCTGTTACAATGGCCTCTCCGTCGGGTGACATCGCCTAGAAGAGAAGAAGAGGCCGGAGAGGAAAGACATGAACAGAAGCCGAGGTGGGGAGAGAGGTGAAGGGAGCACTTACTAAATTTTACCTTGTTTTTTTACTGTTGAAAGTTAAAGGAGAAAGTGCCAAAGCAGGATTACATCTGAACTTCAAGAAGACAAAAATAATGACTAAAGGGGAATGACTCAACTTTAAGGTTGACAATGAGGAAATTGAAATTGTTTAAGACTTTCTATTCCTTGGCTCCATAATCAACCCAAAGGGAGACTGCAGCCAGGAAATCAGAGGAGACTGAGAAGGGTGGCCATGAAGGAGCTAGAAAAGATTCTTAAGTGTAAGAATGTGTCACTGGCAACCAAGATCAAGTTAATTCATGCCATCGTATTCCCTATTACTATGTACGGGTGTGAAAGCTGGACAATGGAGAAAGCTGATAGGAAGAAAGTAGATTCCTTTGAAATGTGGTGTTGGAGAAGTGTGTTACAGATACCATGGACTGCCAAAAAAAAATCAAGCCTGAACTGACCCTAGAAGCTAAAATGACTAAACTGAGGCTGTTGTACTTGGTCACATTATGAGAAGACAAGAGTCACTGGAAAAGACAGTCATGCTAGGAAAAGTTGAAGGCAGCAGGAAAAGAGGAAGGCTCAACAAGAGATGGATGGACTCTATAAAGGAAGCAACGGCCCTCAATTTGCAGGATCTGAGAAAGGCTGTTAAGGATTGGACATTTTGGAGGACATTGATTCATAGGGTCGCCATGAGTCGGAAATGACTTGACGGCACTTAATACACACACACCTTGCTTTGCAGCCCCAATCTGGCTCCCGAAGTAGAGCCGAATTCAACGCACTCAGCTAATGCAAGATGGTTTAATAACCTTAACGTAAAAGGTTTTGTCTCTTTAGTAAAATATGTGGAGAGCTACTTAGTCCCCAAAGGGTTCCCCCATAGGGCATCTCCCCTCTGAAAGGAGGACTCCATCTCTTCTCTCGGGATGTCCCTGCTGGGGAAGGAGGGAGCTCTTGAGACACAGAACTGGAGTGGGAGAGGAGGTAAGATTCTTACCAGGTAGAGGACTCTGTACGAGTGCCCGGTCAGCTTTGCCACCTGAGTCAAGGACGGGTATTTCCAGACGAGGATTTGGTTCTGTGAGTAGCCATGGGTGCTCACCTGCCAAGGAAAATGGATGCGAACATCGTGAGACAGGTGAGTTCTACCCTAGTGGTGATGTGTAGTTGCCTCAGTAATCCCGCTCAATACAAGAGGAACTGTGGGTTCAGGCATTTGGTGCATGTGCTTGGCTGAGGAGCCAAAGGGGCGAAGCTACCATCTGCGGGATTATGACTGAACGCCTCTAAGTCAGGATCCCCCCCTAAATGTAACAATACCACAGTGCCAAGGACGAAGAAGCAGAATCAGAAAGATTCCCCCTGAAGAAGCTCAACGCGAAATGCTTTGGGAGTTACAAAACGTATTAAAGTAGCATTTCCCTTGCACCAATTCTATCTTCGCCTTCATTCTCTGAGCGTAGAGCAGGAGTCTCCACCATGCTACCTGTGAGGGCCAGGCCGCTGGCCAACACCTTTCCTGGCGCCTGCCAAGTGTTTTTTAGAAAGTGGGCAGGGTCAGGTGGGGCTTTTGCCCAGCAGAGATTCTGACTGGCTGTGTAGATTTTTAAAAATGTAGCTTTGGCGGCAGCGGCTGCCCCAGCACAAGGATCCTGGCTGTGGGACTGAGGTTAAAGCTACGGCAGCCATTTTTTAGCTGAGCCCACCACCCTATGGCAGAATCCCAAAGGTGCCTGCAGGCTCAATAAGGCTGGGGACCCCTAGTGCAAAGCAGAGACCCCCCCTCCCCTCCCCAACTCTGCGCTCAAGATCCCGGAGAGCCACTGCCAGCCAAATAAGCTGACCACTGGTTTGGCACTGTATCAGACTGGCTCTTCCCTTTACATTAATTACAGTTTTCCTCCACCGCACTCACAGGGAGCCAAAGTTTGGACCCCGGTCTAAACCCCCTGGGTTGTGCCACATGGCCTCCCTTGCTCAAGAGGAGGCAGGCTGGAGGCTCCCCTCCCTCTTCCAGGACAATCTAACTGGCAGCACCCGCCCCCCCGCCCCCGGGTTAGTACCCCCCCCCCCCCGTACCAGCTCGTTGGCATGCTTGGACCAGGCGAGGTTGCAGACTTGCGACCCGGTGTCTATGCACTGCAGCGGCTGCCCCGTCAGCGTGTTCCAGAAGCGTATGCAGCGGTCGGCCGTCCCGCCCCCCGAGGCCAGCAGCCCGTGCTGGTGGGGGGACCAGGCGATGGCTTTGACGGCCGCCAGGTGCTCCGTGTACTGCTGGACGGGGCTCAGGCTGGAGTGGTTCCAGACGAGGAGCTGGGGGGGTGGGAAAAGAAACGTGCGGCCCGGTGAACACCTCTCGGGCTTGGAGCCCTGGGGCTTGGGGGGAGCAACACAGCCTCCGCTGTCCTAACGATGAGAGATGCCTCCTCACCAAAGAAGAAAAGGAGCCCTGGACTGGAGCCACTTGGGAGGCAGCAGTGGCTTTTTAAAAATAATTTTTTATTAAAGAAAAGGTTAAGGTGAGAGCATGTGACTGGCCCACAATCGCCCAATTGTGGGAACCAACATGGTGTAGTGGTTAAGAGCGGTGGACTCTGATCTGGAAAACCAGGTTTGATTCCCCCACTCCTCCACTTGAGTGGCGGACGCTAATCTGGCGGACTGGCTTGGTTTCCCCACTCCTCCAAATGAAGCCAGCTGGGTGACCTTGGGCTAGTCACAGCTCTCTTAGAGCTCTCTCAGCTCCACCTACCTCACAGGGTGTCTGTTGTGGGGAGGGGAAGGGAAGGTGATTGTAAGCTGGTTTTGAGTCTTCCTCAAGTGGTAGAGAAAGTCGGCATACAAAAACCAACTCTTCTTCTTCAATGAGCTTCCATGGCAGAGCGGGGATTCGAACCTGGGTCTCCCAGATCCTAGGCTGACATCCTGGCTGCTATAGGGCAATGGCTCTCTCATCCAGTAACCTTAGCTTTCTCATCCCAGATCAGATCCTGGAGGAAATACTTTTTTTTTTTTAAACTTCAACCAACCTGGAAAGTCAATAAAAGCACAACCGAGGCCTCTCAGCGGCACCCCCAAAACAATAATTAAGTGGGAGACCAGGACTGGAACAGGATCTCTGTTCATCTTCTCTTCTCCTTAACTGGCCTGCTCACCACTCATCGAAGTACTGCCCCTGCCCAAAGCCATTCCAGGAGCGGCACCCCTCCCAAATTGCCAGGGACACAAACACCCTTTTCAAGGAGGTTCCCCCCTCTCACTGTCATGAGGGTCAGTCCTCACTTGGCCCCTCTTTCCCGATTCTACATGAACAAATACATGAGAAATTGGGGAAGGGGTGAAACACAAGGCCTACACCCCCCCCAGCACACTTGGAACCGCGTTCTGCTTTCGTCGCCGCACCTTATTGTCGTTGCCGCCAGATGCCAGCAACTGATGGTCTGTGGACCACTTCAGGCCGCACACTTCCTGCCTGTGACCCTGGAGGCGCCGCTCGGATTGCAAGGGGGGCGTTCTGATGTCTCGCTGGAGGATCATCCTGTCCCGGCTGCCTGAGGAAAGCTGGTCCGCGTTCCAAGCCAAGGCTCCTGGGAACGGCAAGAGAGCCAAAGTGAACTTCCCACTTCTGTGTTAGCGGGCGGGCGCCAACAGAAATATAAACCGATGAGCAGGAAGGGCTAGCCAGCCATTGGTACAACCTCTCCCCTCAGCCCGACGCCATTGGTTGAGTTGCTGTGAGGTCAGAGAGGTGCTCACAAACGTCAAAACAATGGAAAGGCAAACTGCCGGCTGCAGAATGTTGCAAACTGCTGAGAAATCACACAAAGGGGTGTCACTTTGACTGGGCAAGATTTGGGTGTGTGGAGGGGAATTGATACCATACAACAGAATTCAGACAGAGCTTCAGAGAGTGTTCTGTTAGGACAAAATTGGTTTCTCCCCTGCCCCGTTTTTTGGGAAATCTAGAAGGACTCCCTACCATTACAGCAGGATTTACCTATTCGTTAATAAAATTAAGCCCCAGGAGATTAGCAGATGAACTGCATTGGGATAACTGATTTTTGTTTCTGTGTCTTATGGGAAGGGGCCGTGGCTCAGTGGTAGAGCATCTGCATGACATGCTGAAGGTCCCAGGTTTGATCCCCAACATCTTCAGTTAAAGGGACCAGGCAAGTAGGTGATGTGAAAGACCTCTGCCTGAGACCCTGGAGAGCCGCTGCTGGTCTGAGTAGACAATACTAACTTTGATGGACCAAATTCAGTATGAGGCAGCTTCATGTGTGTTCACGTGTGGAACCAAAAGTGATTATTAGATCAGCCTCCTGGTGGAATCCACTTTCTTCAGGACCCACAAGGATGGCCTGGATTCTGCACTTCTCAGATCTCATGGGATAACCATGGAAATATGAAGGGGGAATCAAAACTGAATAGCCTAAAATAATTCCAAATAGGGTTGCATTCAACATAAAAACTCCACTGACCCACTTAATGCAACCACACAGAGAATTCTTTCAGCCCCACATAATTCACTCAGCAATTGAAAGTAATTTTTTTCAGACTTTCATCAATTGTACAAGCAACTGAGTTTCTTGGGGGTTCTACTTCCTTCTGCCAGTGTTTGCTTCTCCTTTTGGGGGTGCCTCAGGGACAGCCAACGGGTTGCTCCGCCCACCTTCCTTACCCACTCGAGCTGTGTGTCCTTCCAACATGGAGAGCTTCTTCCCTGCTGCAGCGTCCCAGATCTGTACAAAGCCCTTGTGAGTCCCGACAGCCACCAAGTTGCCCTAGGAAGGAAGTGAGAAATTCACAGGTATGATCTGCTGAGCCTCAAGGGCACTTGAGAAGATGTGAAAACCATCTTGGCTCCAAGTGCAGCCTTCCGCTCCCTTTTAAGGCATTTAAGAAAACTTCTACGCATACCTTTATCTAGTTTTCCCAAGTTTGGGCATATGGGGTTGGCCATAAGCCTTGGGTCCTTGGGCAGTGTACCCGCCCCACACAACAGCATAATGGAGCATGACTCTCTCCTGCTCCTTTTAGCACCATTGATGATGGGTCTGAAAGGCATTTGAAGGAGCTGGGGCTCCACTTCTTCCCCCAGCACCCCTCCCATCACACTATGGCAGACTGCTTCACAGGCCCACTCCTCTGTCCCATGAGCCTCTAGGGCAATTGCCCATCGCCCAGTCCTTCTCCTCAGGCACTCCTTCCATCTCACGATTTGCAATCCTTTAGCGAAGAGAGGAGGGAGGTGCAATTGGCTCCGCCTTCCATGGTAGCCATGCTAGAGCGGTGCTCAGCAACCCCTCTCAAAATCCCAAAGATGCCAGAGACCCAAAAAGGTCAGGGACCCGTTTTATAGAAATCAGCAGAGAGACTCCCCAAAGGCTAATTACCCAGCAGGCTCTGGGCCTCTAGCTCTTAGCTCTATGCCCCCTAAAAGCAGCATACTGACCCGCTCCGACCACCCAACGGAGGTCACAGAATCTCCTTCCACGGACAGGTCACACAGCCGGGTCACCTCAAGAGGAAGAGAACGAAGAGGCAGACTTTTATTTCCAAAAAACTCAATATACCATTTTCCTATTACGAATAACTACCCCAGTTAGGAGGCAATTAAAATTAAATTGCAAAGACTTTATATTAAAAACAGTGCTCGCGCATTTCAAACTCCACCCTAAATTTTTCACTTTGGAAGGCTCGTCAGTGCAGAAAGGCATCTGAATCCATTCAAACGGCACAGTAAATACAGAAGCTCAGATTCAATATGAGTCTTGGAAGGCTTGAAGAGAGGAGTGGACATGTTCATGGAGGATGGGGCTATCCATGGCTACTAGTCAAATTGGATAATAGCCATGATGCATCCCTATTCTCTCCAGTATTAGGGGAGCATCCGTTATACTAGGTGCTGAGGAACACAGGCAGGATAATGCTGTTGTCGTCATCTTGTTTGTGGGGTTCCTAGAGGCACCTGGTCGGCCACTGCGTGAACAGACTGCTGGACTTGATGGGCCTTGCTCTGATCCAGCATAGCCTTTCTTATGTTCTAAGATGTATTAAAGAAATATTGCAATCTTTGTTTGCAGTATCTGTTTATTGACTCAATAATAACTCTCCCCAATAAATGCAGGAAGATGTATTGGAAGGACAACTATGGTCTCAATCGTTTTTTTATGATAAATTATTACATGTGTTAACACATTCCGAGCTTTTCCCAGGGCAGCGTGCGAGGAATGCTGTACTGAAGACTGTATGTAAAAAAGGAAGCCCTTGGAAGTCCAGTGACCTTTGGCCAGTTGTTCTCTCATCCATAACATCGGTGTGAGGACAAAACACCAGAGGGAGGAACTGGGTATGTACCGTATATACTCGAGTATAAGCCGAGTTTTTAGCCATGATTTTTGGCTTAAAAAACTCACCTCGGCTTATACTCGGGTCAATACGGTAATTCGCCTGCCGGGCCCTCTCCCAGCGCGCTCCCGCCAGCCAGCTGATGGGCGGGCTGTCCCGCCTTCTCCCCCCACCCCACCCCACCTTTTGCGCGATTTGCACGATTGCGCCTTCTGCGCGGCGGTTTCTTCACTCCGCACCCCACCCCACCTCGCCTTCTGCTGGGCGGCAGCGGTTTCTTCCCCCCCCCCCACCTCACCCGGGCCGGTCCTCCCGCTTGCCAGCTGACCCTGCGGGGCCTCCTGCGCGCCACCGCCACCTGCGCGCCTGGAGCCCGGTCAGGTACGCCTGCGGGGGGGGGGGTGTTTTTCCCCCTTGGCTTATACATGGGTGCCTAATTTTTCCCCATTTTTGGGGTGAAATTAGGCACCTCGGCTTATACTCGGGTCAGCTTATACCCGAGTATATACGGTATTTTTTATTTGGGACATTTTTAGGCCACCTCTTCAGAATCCTGCTCAAGGTGGCCTACATTTATATTCGTTATTCAAAAATGCAAGGCGCGAGCAAGGACCATTCCTCCAACATGAATTCGCCACGAAAGGGGCATCTTTATCCGTTAGATGCTTTGGGAAAGTCATTTGCTGACTGCTGCTCTGCCGTACATGAAGGCTCTCAGAGGGCTTTTGAATTCAGACTCGAGTGCTCTGAGCATTCCTCTCGAATGCACTGGCAGGTACCTGCTGCCAACTTTCATAATGAGAAGAGTTGAAGAAGAAGAGTTGGCTTTTATATCCCGCTGTTCCTCTACATTTAAGGAGTCTCAAAGCGGCTTACAATCACCTTCCCTCCCCACAAGACACCTCGTGAGGTAGGTGGGGCTGAGTGTGTTCGGAGAGAACTGTGACTAACCCAAGGTCACCCAGCAGGCTTCATGTGGAGCAGCGGGGAATCAAACCCGGTTCTCCAGATCAGAGTCCGCCACTCATGTGGAAGAGTGGAGAATCAAACCCAGTTCTCCAGAATAAGAGTCTGGCACTCTTTAACCACTACACCACGTTGGCATCTAAAGGACCACCTCTGATGAACGTACGTGGCCACTACAGTCATCTCTGGAGGACCTGCTGGTGGCAACCCAAGAGAGGGTCTTCTCAGAAGTGCCACCAAAATTCTGGAACTCTCTCCCCAGAGATATTCGCTTGTCTCCGTCGGTTGCCATCTTCCACCGGTGGGTGAAGACTTTTTCCTTCTGTCTGGCATTCCCTCACTGAACCCCTTCCTGCTTAATGTTTTAACTGTTTTTTTTTTAATCTGGTCTTAATGATGTGCGATTTTAGGCCGGTTTTAATGGTTTTTACCACGTGACGCTATTATGCGTTTTAATCGGTTAGCCACCTCAGTGGCCCTTAATAAGGGCAGAAAGGCTGGGTACATTTTTATAAAATAAGTAAGTAAATAAAACACACTATGGTGGAGAAAATTCATACAACTGCACTCCACATGCTGCGTGGCTAACCTCAGAGCCCCACAGCTGACCCAATCTATTTCACAGGGTTGTCGTCAGACGAGAGGTATACACACTGCCACAAGTTCACAAAGGGGTGAAAAAAAATAGTGAATTTTAAAAAACAGCATAACAGAGCCAGAGGATAGATCTCAGAGGAGGAAAGCTACTGGGTCTTGCAAACTGCTTGGAGGAGAGGGAGGAGGAGTCTCACCTGGCTGGTACAGGCACTCCAGAGGTAGACACATGTCCCGAGGCCAACGCTGAGGACATTGAGGGACGACCAGTCCACCAGGTTTAAGTAGAAGTCATCCTGCAGCTCTGGAGCATCCAGGACCTTGAATGGAATCTTTGAGATCTTCCGGGTAGGCTTTCGAGGGGACCTTAGCAACTTTTGGCTAGGGATGAGGAAGAGATGCCAAGGGGGATGAGTGTCAGTATCACTCTCCTTTAAAAAAGCCCCCCCCCCGTTTTTACCCATGAGGCACTGTTCTTTGTGCATGCCTCTGGATGAGTCTCTGAAACAGAAACTCATGCAGACACATAATATTCAGTCCCCCCACGGTTATCCCTACAAAACTCCAGAGTATGACAGTATGCTTCCACTTTCCACTAATACAAAGAAAACTGGTTTATTTTAATATCTGTGGGTCAACATGTACTGATGCTTCTTACAGAAAGAGATTAATGGCTTTTCTCAGGGCAACCAATGGTAGTCAGTGTTTTGGTTATCGTAGCACCGACTAAATGGAAGATGGGGCAGGATAGCATCCCTTACGGCGCCAGATTTGGGACCAGCACCCCCACCCCACCCATAATCAATCACCATATAGAAGTGACCTAGCTGGGGAGGGAAACTTGGATACAAGGTCCTTGAGGAAATAGCCCCCCCCCCAGCCTCACACTGTATTAATCCCCCCCGCCCCGGGTTGGTAGCCTAACCTTTTGTTGCTGACGGGGGAGAGCGAGTATGGCGAGACCTCGTTTCCGTCGTCTGGGCTTGAGCGCTTTGTGGTCAGAGAGTACTAGAGGACAAGAAGGGAGGGCATGTGTGTGAAAAAAGGTTTGCATGGAATCTTCTGGAACAAGCAGATGACCGAGAGTGTCACGGGTCACAAGGGGCAGGCGAGGCCGCCAAGCCCAGGGAGCGGCTTTCTATTGCCTACGCCCCTTATAAAAGAGCAGGCAAGGAGAGCCACATCCGAGCGTATCGATAAGACCGAGCGCCCCCTCGGCAACTTCCCATCACTTCCCAGGAGAGAATGGACACCTGCACGTACAACCTGCCCCCCTCCCTCTTCTTAGCACATCATGGTCTCCACTCACCCCACAGAACGGGCCAGAAAAGGAGACCCCATAGCTGCGCCAGACCAAGCAAGCAGATTCCTCAGCCCAAGGCCCATTTCCCCTGTAGACACCTCCTTATTCATCCTCCCTACCGTGAAAAGACTCTTTTTCTCGGGCGTGGAGGGCTGCAGCCGCCGGTCCTCTGTCTGGGGGTCCTGCACTTTCTCAATGCCAGCTCCAAGGAGCTCGTTCTTCAGCAACGCGGAATAGGCAAGGCCATCTGCAAAGACAGGAGAGGGGGGAAACAAAATCTTGAAAGCTTCTTGGAAAATGTTTCATTGTTTGGCATTAAGTATCTGAATGGGGTCTCGAGCGGCAAAGATGCAGGTCCGAGGTGGCATCTTCCCCAAACCCAACTTGCCATGGACTAATCCCCTGGGTCAACTCCACCTCTCGACGCTTACAGACATGCATGAGCAAAAGACAGCTACCTTTGCCATTGTCTGACGTGGCATCTTTTGCTTTCCTGTTCTGACTCGGAGACTTCTCATTTTCCTGGAGGAGCAGAGAGATTAACAGTAACCCAGTAGTTTCCAAAAAACCTTCAGCCTGCAGGGAATCCTGATCGCACCTCGTTTGTCCACTGATGAACACCTACGCGCCTGCCACAGAAACCCAGCACCCTGCTGAAGATGTGGGGCACTTCCTGGAATGCATACCCATGCCACACTGTCCATGCCTGTTCTGGAACCAAGACTGCAACGGAGAGCACACCCATTTGCTGCAAATGGGTGAGCTTTGCAGGTGGAAAAAAATATCAGTGTTAAGGAGCAGGCTCTTTTAGAGAATAAAACTAACCTTCTGTTTCTCATCTTCTCACTGAGAAGCCACCATTAAACTTCCAAAAAGCTTAAGGAGGAAGAAGAGGAGGAAGAGGTTTTTTTTATATGCCGACTTTCTCTACCACTTAAGGAAGAATCAAACCGGCTTTCTATCATCTTCCCTTCCCCTCCCCACAAAAGAAACACTGTGACTAACCCAAGGTCACCCAGCTGGTTTCATGTGTTGGAGTGGGGAAACCAACCCGTTTCACCAGATGAGAGTCTGCCGCTCATGGGGAGTGGGGAAATCAAACCTGGTTCTCCAGATTGGAGTCCACCGCTCCTCACCAATACAATGTGCTGGCTCTGGACTGTACTCTGGAAGCTACTTCGCTGACCAACCACTTCAGCTATGGGTAAAATTAACCCACTCTCCTAAGAGCAAGGGGTCTCACGGGCTACACTGCATTAAGTGATGGCAAAGGGAACCAAAAGCAAGGAGAAGAGACGCAGGACAAGAGGTGGCCAAGAACTGGAGACTACAGCAATGCCGAGTGAAAAGAAAATATATATAAGTCTTTGTATAAATACTGAAATACCCAACCAGGCATGTGTATATGTTGTAAATTCTATTCCCAATTACTCAAACATTACTAGGTTGATACCTGCACACATAGTATTTAGGAGACTTATACTAACCAGTATTACAACAAGAACCTATTATACCAGATGTTTGAGTAACTGGGAATAGAATTTACAACATATACACATGCCTGGTTGGGTTTGAACTGTTTGTATTTGTATTCATTAATGTATTTCTGTAAATGCGTGCAGGCTTAACAAAGGGTTTTAATTAACCACTGATGAAGGCCCCATAGGCCAAAACGCATTTGGTTACAGTTATCAAACTCAGGAAATGCCATTGTGCTATTTTAATGCTTTTAAATAATTTTAACTTTTACATAGCGCTTCTAATAAATTATACTTTCAGTATTTATACATAGACTTATATATATTTTCTTTTCACCCAACCTTGGGTACCCAGCTTCTGTTTTTAGGTTGGGTTTTATTCCCCTCCTTTTTTTCTTCGACTACAGCAACGCCGCCAAGCTTCCTGCGAAGGCAACGTCTTTCCCCCAAACTCTCCAGCCGCTCCTTCTTGCTTCCCGGGCACACTCCTTCTCCCCGCAGCCGTTCAACGGTGCTCACATTTATCCTGTGGAAGCTGATGCTCCAGTTGGCCCCAGCTCTGGAGGGAATGAACCGGTCGCCGTGCTTACTAGGGGAGGAGACGGGAGAATTGGAAGGGGTCAGGGTCCTCCTCATGTCTGCTACCTGAAAAGTGAAGGAAAAACCACACGTGTACAGTGAAATACCAGGGAGAAAAACATTAGGGTTATTTCCACGTTACTGTATTTTTTCCCCTCAAACCTACATCCAACATTGTGTGAAAAAGAATAAAAATTGTATAGATTAATTAGACAGATTAATATGGGATAAAGAGAACCTTGTGTACATTTCACAGCTAGACAAGGAAAGCTCTTTCCATGTCCAGTATAAATTACGGAAATTCAGTACATCTGCATAAAATTGTTGTATTATTTTGTGTCATCGACCAACATGGCAATTAAAAAAGTAACACAAGGCTGATCTTTCCCTGAGGAGATAACAATCTTAATTTTGACAAGAAGGGAGAGAAAAATTATAGCCCGGTCCACAGACATGAATGCTTTATCCAAAAGAAGTAAGTGAAGCATAGTTTGTGACCAAGAATGAGAGGGGAAACAATTTGGAAAATCCATGTATCTTCCACCCAACTCTCTTCTTCCCAGGATCCTATAACCTTTCAGAAATTTGAACAGACTAATTTCCCTTTTTCCTTGTCTGACTCTCAGTCGCTCTCCACAAAACCATTTATTATATCTAGTTCCAATGCAAAGATCTTTAGGGACAATTCTGGCCAACTTAGATCAAAGTACTGTGATCAAGAAAGTGCTATTTCTCCTTGCAGACATGGAGCCAGCTGTCTCTTACAAAGTCACCCTTTCTTGCTCTAGTAGCAAAGAAAATTTGGGCCAAGTTGGCCCAATGTAGTAAACATTGAACTGCAAATCCCACGGACAGGAGGTTCATACCACAAAATCTTAATTTCAGTTTCTCTTTAGTTTTGCTGATTATTATAAAGAGTGTTAGTCAAATTCTAGTTAGTTTGTCAGATTCTAGATCATTCTGAATAACCTTTAAGTGTTCTTTGCATAGTATTTTACAAATTTTGGTGGTTCTGAGAAGCATGCTTCTTTCAGTTATTATTAATGCTTGTTACTCAGACTTATTATGTTTTTAGATTAATTTTGTAATGGCCTTTGGCCATACGCAATAAATTTGAACCAGTGAACCTGTGTGAACAATCCATGCCTTCTGTGGCACGCTCAGTCATCATTAGGCTGCTCTACCCCCTCTTTGGATAATCTACACAGACATCTTTTCTCCACATCTGGAGAGCAGAGACCTCAAGCTCATTTGTGGCTGCCTCCGCCCACCCTCGGGCGCTGCTTTCATTATCTGTACAGTGACCACTTTATTATTAGGAATTATCATCACAGCCACTATTCCCCCGCCCTCCCCGCAGTAGCCATTCCACCTGGTCGCTTATGGAAGTTATCCTGTTTTCTGAGTTTCCCCATTTTCTTCTTCCGCATCCTTCCTTCCTTGTGTGCCACTGTGCCTGTTAACACTTCAAACCACTGTAAGAAGGAACCATGTTGTCCATACACAACCCCATGTGCGCACTGAGCGATAATTTATGACTCACGCAAGGCATCATGTTCTCATTCTGGATGTTGATCTGGCGAAGGAGGCGTCTTTCGTAGTCTTGGTCCATGGTGGAGAAGGACGGAGGGGAGAGCCGAGACACCTTACCACAGCCTCACCACCTTGTGTACATGGAGCTCCGGATGTAACCAGCTGCTACCAAAAAATAACAGTTTGAGCAAGGGTTAGGCAAACCGGGCAGCCAAACGTTTCCAGCTCTTAACCATGAGGTGAAGGAAGCAGATTTAGGCAAAGGCCAAAAGGCAATTTTCTACCAGATCAGTGCCGTGAAGAACTCAGAAGCCCAAATGTCTAAGAATACAGGACCCTGCATCCTGCCCCCGCCTGCAAAATACAAAATGGAGGCCAACGGATTATGAACATTCTGCACCAAGAAGAGCAGGATCCTACAGCCCGATGTAAAATTACCCAAACTAGAATGGTGATCGTAATGTGAGTTACTTCAGTCTAAGCCCGCTTATTTCAATGGCCATAGACTGGAGTAACTCGACATAGGATTGCGCTGTTAGTCTGCTTCCATCGGTCACAGGGAGGAGGGGTATGTTCCCCCCACACCAACCACCAGCAGTCTTCTTCAGGAAGCCAAAGGTCTAACAGCTTGACTTTCTCTTATTGCAATGCAAGACCGAGGCACTACGGAGGCTGAATTCTATGACCATTGCCACATCAGGGTTGTCCCTAAAATTTTATTTGCCATTTCCCAAACCCACCATTCAAAAAACAGCCCCAAGTTTAAAAAATGCCTAGGTTACTACACTAAATAAACAGTTTAAAACTACACAAATACTGAAATGCAAAAACATTTGCTAAAAGAAGAGCCTCAGTACAATCTTCACTAAACACTGATTGTTAACTGAACACACCTGTTTTGAAAATGAACTACAAATTACACAAAGATGGAACTCCAATACACAAAATGCATAAGCATTAACAAATTACAGAACATTTTTGAAGCTACGCTAAAAATTATATAAAATAAATTTCAATGAACATTCTTTGTAAAAGCAGCTTAACGGAAGCCACAATAGGAAACTAGTTGTGAAATTGCAATTAAAAAATCAACTTAGAAATTCAGAGTACAAATATTCTTCTTAAAAAGATTAAATAACAATATACAGCTATCGTTTCTTCAGTTTTCTCTTTTTGCTTTTTGGCTCCCTTTGATTCTGATCACTTTTTTTTTTTCATTTTGGCTTTTTTTTTTTAAAGCATTTTCAAGGTGTTTAATTTCTCCCTCAAGTTCCTTCCTTTTTTCTTCAGAGTTTCTTTCTTCCTGCTGCTTATGGTGTTTAGCCTCTAAGTCAGTGATGGCGAACCTTTTATAGACCGAGTGCCCAAACTGCAACCCAAAACCCACTTATTTATCGCAAAGTGCTAACACAGCAATTTAACCTGAATACTGAGGTTTTAGTTTAGAAAAAACAACTCATACATTAATTAATTAATGACATTAATTTGTCCAATCCCCTCTTAAAGGCATCTAGGCTAGATGCCATCACCACATCCTGTGGCAAGGAGTTCCACAGGTTAGTTACATGCTGGGTATGTGGGTGTTCCTCTTCTAGTAGGGGATTTAACTGAAAGGTGGGAGGCGCCGCACAGCCCATGCTGTGGCCCGAGCACTCTGCTCCCCTCCAGCTATGCCACACTGTGAGCTATGCTCCCCTCCAACCCCACCACGGGAATCACCACCACAGACTCAACAGGCTGCCGTCCGTGCCGCACCCTCACGCCGCATGTGACAGGGGAGGGAGGAAACGCTCCCATTGGGCTGCTGGGCAGAGGGGCGGGTGATGTGAGAAATGCCCTCAGGCGCGCGTGGAGAGGAGGAGGGGAGCAGCCCGGCCCCAGGTCCCTCTGGCTTTCTAGTAATGAACTCAGGCAAACTCTGTGCTGGGGCGACAGCGCACGTGCCCACAGAGAGGGCTCTGAGTGCCCCCTCTGGCACGCGTGCCATAGGTTCGCCACCACTGCTCTAAGTACTCTGTGTGTTGTATGCGAGCATGAACATAAGAAAGGCCATGCTGGATCAAACCAAGGTCCATCAAGTCCAGTACTCCGTCCACACAGTGGCCAACCAGATGCCTCCAGGAAGCCCACAAACAAGGAGACTGCAGAAGGATTATCTTGCCTGCATTCCAAAGTACCTAATATATTTGGCCTGCTCCTCTGATCCTGAAGAGAATAGGTATGCATCATGACCAGTATCCATTTTTACCAGTAGCCATGGATAGCCCTCTCTTCCGTGCCTGACCAACTGCAACATACTCCTATCAATTACAATAGATTCAAGTGCTCCAGAACTCACTCAGGACAGCATCATTTAACCTGCCGTTGACAGACAACAGTTTCTTTGGGTAAGTTCTCTAACCACGCTGACTTATTAACTGAAACTCCACTTTCAACTGAAGCATTCCCCTAAGACAGGTGAAGGCACATCTTGACAACATTCCACAGGTCTGAGAAATTCTTTTTGGCCATCAAAATACCGCTGTACAATGTACCCAAGTCCAACGTCGTCCTCATTTTACTATGTATACTTGAAACTGAACCTTGAATTCATTGTGGAGAGCACCGGTTAAAGTCACGTATTGTTGCTTTGATTTTTCAGCTGCGTCACTGATTCAATTTGCTGCGTTAAAGTTCAGCCGCTACTCTGGTGATTCCAAACTTTTGTCTGTATACAATGATTGTAGAATCTAATGCTGATAAGCCAGGAACCATCTTTAACTTCAAAGGACTCTCTTAATCAACTTTTCAATCTGCTACTACCAAGTTTTGTCATTGTAGGTAAAACCTGGCCACTTGATATTCACAGCCAGCGTGGTGTAGTGGTTAAGAGTGGTGTACTCTAATCTGGAGAACCGGGTTTGATTCCCCCACTCCTCCACATGAGTGGTGGACGCTAATCTGGTGAACTGGGTTGGTTTCGCCACTCCTACACATGAAGCCAGCTGGGTGACCTTGGGCTAGTCACAGTTCTCTCTGAACTCTTTCAGCCCCACCTATCCCTCAAGGTGTCTGCTGTGGGGAGAGGAAGGGAAAGAGCCTGGAAGCCGCTTTGAATCTCCTAAAAAGGTAGAGAAAGTCGGCATATAAAAACCAGCTCTTCTCCTTCTAGTTTCTTTTAAGAGCACCTTTGCTGCAAAGCCAATTTTGACTTTTGCTTCTGCCAAGCAAATTCTCAGACAATTTCATGTCGATTGTTAGCAGATGACAATTGTGAACCAGGTTACATTTTTTGCAGATTTTCCGTCTTTAAGAACGAGACATTTGCTTCCCGATTAGCTTGTGAAGCTCTTCACACAAAAAAGGTGCCAAAGATTGTTGGCTTTTGAAACCTTTGTAGAAATTGCTCACAATCTCCAGCATTGTCTTCATTAATGCCATTTTGTACTTAATGAGTGGAACCTGATTTGCAGATTTTAAGCAGCTTGCAGGTTTACTGTTAGGAAGCTTTGATTCTTCCACATACTTCTTGACATTGTAAAAAAAAGCAGTAATTGCCCTATCAAGACACTGGACCCGTAACAATCTTCAACCACCTACTGGAGAAACCTTCTGGGGAAATTGTGTGCTTCCTGTTACAGCAGTGTACGATGCCCGCCTAGCTAGAAAATCTTTGAATGGATAACACATGTTGCGAAAGACTGAATCAAGGTCCCATTTCAATCCTGTTTTTAAAAACCCATGAACAACGTGAATACTACACGCTCTTGATTTGTTTTCTTCTCCTTTCCAGTCATGGTTGGCTTTCATTTACCATCCATAGATACCTGTAATAATTTCAGGAAAAGGTGGCTTACATTTGGCCCATTCATAGATACCTGTAGTAAACTGGTTACTGAATCACTGGAAAAGACAATGCTAGGAAAAGGGGAAAACACAACAAGAGATAGATCGACTCAATCAAGGAAGCCATGGCTTTTGAGTTTGCAAAACCTCAGCAAGGCTGTTAACAATAGGATGTTTCAGAGGTCGGAGAAGACATACCTTCTTGAAACTTCTAAAGAAGGTCTTCAGCAAGAATAGTTTGAAGAAAAACACTGGTCAGGTACTGTGCGGAAATTTTGTGGCGGCATTCATGCCAAAAACGAACCACTAAATCCATCTTACCTTTTAGAATCACCTTACTCAAAGCTTCATCAAAACAGATAACAAATGTCCGGCACTGTTTGTTGTTTCGGTAGAAGGTCAGAGAAGTATGGTGTCAAGCCAAGAACTACAACATATACTGCTTTTTGTTTTTCCAGGATGAAACTGTTGGGCTCCCTGGCAGAGAAGATGTGCTTGCATAACTCGTTGATGGGGTTGCAAAAGTGACATCCTCATCGCTAATTGTAAAGTCCATAGGCACTGTGCTGTCCTACCAGTCTTCGATTACATCGGCAGCCATACTGGTTTGTGCTCCCTCCTCTTGCGCTTTCACTATCCGAACTTGTACTTGGTTGCGAACCAAAGCACACTGTTGACTCAATTTAATTTTCAGGTTCTTCTGGTGTGAGGGTCCTTGTGCGTGAGAATGCACAGCTCTAATTCCCATTGTGAAACACACTTTTCAATAACCTTCATATTTTTCTCCTGCAACTGACGATAGCCATGGAAGGAACTCAGCATGAAGCTTGACATCCAGCCATAGCATATTAAAAATCGTCCTCTGAAAAGCCTTCTTCAAAAGGTAGTTCCCCAGGCAGCTTTCCACAGAAGCACTCACCTGCCTGTCTGCATAGAAAAAAGGGGGGGAAATGGGGCTGGAACTTTCTGGGTCCCAGAATGTGTAATTAGCAGATTGAAACAATTGGTCACGTTCTGTTTTTCTGCTTGTTTTATTGCAACATCCGAAGACAGCTGATCCAACTGCTATAAAGAAAGCTACCTGGTCAGCAGAGGAATTTTATGTTAGGTATCTTCTCCAAGATAAAGATGCGAAAGTCACTCAACTTGCTACAAAATTTTGTTTTATGGCAACAAGGATAAGACACGATATAGTGACAGCAACAGACAAAGGATGAATACTAATCTTGATTACATTCAGGCTATCTGTATAAAGGATATATATATATATATATATATATATATATTCACACACACACACTTCATACACATTCAGGCCATGTGTATGACGTATATATAAACAACATATAAAACATAAATGAATTTTGTGTTTAAACTTGGGTCCCATCCCCAAGATATCTCATTATGTATATGCAAAAATTCCAAAATATTCCAAAACACGGAATGATCCGAAATATGGACCACTTCTAGTCCCAAGCAGTCCTGATAAGGGATACTCAACTGTATGCTTAACCTTGTATAGAAGGTAAATGTAGTACTTGCAGGAACGTTCTATTCCAGTGGATAATTTGCAGGGTTACATGCAATTGTGTAACTGTCTTGTACTGCAGCTACTGGGTGCTCTTAAATCAGTCTCAGACTGAGTCAGGTTGACTCTGAGCGCCACCCTGAATCTATTTCTTTGGACCCCAAACAGCTTCCCATGGTCCTATTTTTGCCCATTCTTTTTGTTCAGCGCCATTATAAACACACACATTTTACCAATGAGTTTGTGCCAGCTGTTAAGGTACAGACTTAGACCACTGATATGTCAGTGCAAAGTCTGAATTCTGTTTTACATAGACATAGAATACATCAATTGGCTTCAGGTTAAGGCCCTCAAGTGGCCTACAATGTTCAGTGAATTGCTTATTGTTGCTTTCTTGAACATCGTGGCTTGATCATTTTCTTCAGTTGACTATTTTTGCTGTCTTCATGTAAAGTGAGCATTCAATACTTATTTCATGACAGAGATGCTGCAGTTTCCTTTGTGTAGAAATAAGAGAAGAGAGGTCCCTACACTAAACAGTACGTTATGCATGTGTAAAATGCTGCCAAATCGCAGCTTATGGCAATCCAGTAGGGTTTTCAAGGTGTGAGACTAACAGGGGTGGTTTGCCATTGCCTTCCTCTGCACAACGACCCTGATATTCCTTCGTGGTCCCCCATCCAAGTACTAACCAGGGTTGACCCTGCTTAGTTTCTGAGATCTGATGAGATCAGGCTAGCCTGGGCCGTTCAGGTTAGGACAATATATTCTATATTATATAGTATATTATAACGTGTCTAAGTTGTGTGTGTGTTAAGTGCCAACTTATGGCAAGAATATGAATTAATGAGCCCCAAAACATCCTGTTGTTAACTGCCTTGCTCAGGTTTTATGCCAATAAAGGAATGATTGATAGTGATGCCTTGCAAACTCAAAAGCCGTGGCTTCCTTGATTGAGTCGATCCATCTCATATTGGGTTTTCCTCTTTTCCTGCTGCCTTCAGCTTTTCCTAGCATTATTGTCTTTTCCAGCGACTCTTGTCTTCTCATATTGTGGCCAAAGTATGATAGCGTCACTTTAGTCATCATAGCTTCTAGGGCAGTGATGGCGAACCTTTTAGAGACCGAGTGTCCAAACTGCAACCCAAAACCCACTTATTTATCGCAAAGTGCCAACAGCTGGGCGGCGGGCAGTCCAGGGAAGGGGGTCTTGGGAGAGGGGACCAGGAGGCCGAGCGAGGCTGCAGAAGCGCTGCAGAAGGGAGCCCAGGGAGGAACCCCTGATCTCGAGAACCGCCCCGGCCACCCATCTCTCTCCCCCCCCCCCGTGCCCCAGACCGAAAGGCGGGCGGGGGGGCAGCTTTCGTGCTGGCTTCAGCAAGACCGGGGAGGGCGGAGGGCGCGGGACAACAATAGGCGGAATCCTGCCTCTGCTGAGCCCGGGAAAAGCGGGAGACGCTCCCAGGCACAGCGCCGCCCGCACCGAACCAGGAGGGGGGACAGAGCCGGATCCAAAGACCCCCCCCCCCCAGGCACGCACTGTTCCGGGCCAGACCCGCACCGAGGCGCTGCCCCCCAGCCCAGCCCAGAACCCAAAGCCGGAGCTAGAAGAGCAAGTGGCACCAGGAGTCAGGTCCCCAGCAACTCCCGGCTAAACGTGCACGGAGCCCAGCTGCAACCCGAGTACCCCCCCCCCCCGTCCCGGGTCGGCGCGGACAGCAAAGGTCAGGTGGGCTGGGCCACGCGCCCTTTCCCGCCCCCTCACTCACTTTTCTTCTTAAAGAGCGCCAGCAGGGAAGGCAGGTTCTTCCCGAGGAAGACCCCCATCCCGTCCCCGGCAAGGTCCCAGCGAGCCCGCCCAGCGGCCCGGCCCACCCCCTGCCTCCACCCCAGCATGCCTTCAGCGGCCCCTCGACGGCCAGCTGCGGCACCGCATTGTCCCTTTCTCCTTCAGCATCCTGGCCCGCCGGGCGCTGCGCGGATCAGTTCAAAGCCCCCGCCACCCAGCTGGGAGGCAGGTAGTCCAGGGAAGGGGGGGCTTTGAACTGCTCCGCGCTGCACTGAGCAGTTCAAAGCCCCCGCCGCCCAGCTGGGCGGCGGGCAGTCCAGGGATGGGGGGGCTTTGGTGACGCCTGCTCAACTTACCCGCGCGTGCCCACAGAGAGGGCTCGGCGTGCCAAGTCCGGCACGCGTGCCGTAGGTTCGCCAACACGGGTCTAGGGGGAGTTCAGGCTTGATTTGATTTAGAACCAACCCCTTTGTCTTTTTGGTGGTCCATGGCATCAATAAAACTCTCCTCCAACACAACATTTCAAATGGATCAACTTTCTTCCTGTCAGCTTTCTTCATTGTCCAACCCATATATAGTAATGGGGAATACTATGAATTATCTCAATCCTGATTGCCAGCATCCTTACACATAAGAATCTTTTCTAGCTCCTTCATGGTTGCCCTTCCCAGTCTCAATCTTTCTGATTTCTTGGTTGGTAAAAAAAATAACTTTTCAAAATAGTTTTCCCTTTTGTTGACATAGTTCCACATAATAAGGTCTGATTTCTAAACCAATCTCAAATGTATTGTTGAAAGCAGTATTGTGACATGATTGGATTTTACAGCTGGCTAGAAGTAGTAACGCACAATTTCCTGACCTGTCAAAATATTCCCATCTTCAAATCAAGAGGAACCAATTGCAGTTTGTTTGAACAGAAAAAAGTTGCCAGAAACAGTCAGCTTCTCCATAAAATAATGCTATCTCTTACAAATTCATTTTATTCTGTTTTAATGTTAACAACCATCGACCGATAAACATTTTCAAAACCATATAATCAAAATATGGAGCATGTGAGCATTATTACGTTAACTTGCATTCTGCCACTTCTCTACTACACCTGCCAAAAGTGCAGACTGTCCTCTGGCAGTAGCATTTCAAAAGTATGTCTTAATCACATTCTTATTCAGATGACTCCTATATTCCTTCCACCACATAGGAGGAGACATCACCAATCTGATATGGAACCAACAAGTTATACCAGTGATGAGGTGCTCCAGTGACCTCGTAAGAACATAAGGAAAACCATGCTGGATCAGACCAAGGCCCATCATGTCCAGCAGTCTGTTCACACAGCGGCCAACCAGGTGCCTTTAGGAAGGCCACAAGCAAGACAACTGCAGCAGCATTATCCTGCCTGTGTTCCACAGCACCTAATACAATAGGCGTGCTCAACTGACATTGGAGAGAATAGGTATGCATCATGACTAGTATTCATTTTGACTAATAGCCATGAACATGTCCACTCCCCTCTTAAAGGCTTCCAAGTTGGCAGCCATCACCACTTCCTGGGGCAGGGAGTTCCACTATTTAACTATGTGTTGTGTGAAGAAATACTTCCTTTTATCTGTTTTGAATCTCTCACCCTCCAGCTTCAGCAGATGACCCTGCGTCCTGGTATTATGAGAACACGGTTCTGTTGAACCAGATAAACCAACAGCCACGTCCAGGGCATACCATGCACAGTTTCTTGAGGGTAGTAAAATCAGTGCTGACAGTTTTCAGTTCCTTTGATTTTTTTCTATAAACGATGCGAGTGAAGTACTTGTCATACCATCTTGAAATTTTTGTAAGTACTATTCCAATAGCTATTCTAGATCAAATCAAGGCTGAACTATCTCTAGAAGCTAAAATGACTAAACTGAGACTATTGTACTTTGGTCAGATTAGGAGAAGACAAGAGTCACTGGAAAAGACAATCATGCTAGGAAAAGCCAAAGGCAGCAGGAAAAGAGGAAGACACAAGATGAGATTGATGGACTCTATACAGGAAGCCAGGGCCCTCAGTTTGCAAGACCTGAGCAAGGCTGTTAATGATAGGACGTTTTGGAGTAAGTTGATTCATAGGGTTGGAAACGACTTGACAGCAGTTTACACACACACACAACACACACTCCAATAAAAATGATGTTCATGTAAATTTGAATTTGTATGAACATTTAAACCCCCACCTGCTATTGGGACATAAAATTAACAGAGTACTTTTTAAATTCTGTGTACGGAATATAAGTGGGGGGAAACATGCTGAATTGGAGCATGTTCTGTTCAGGGCATCCAGATTTGTTCCCCTGGAAAACCCACATCACTACCTGCAGCAAGTCATGCTTTCAACGTGCTACACCCCCTTACACCCATTTACCTCTTCTGAGAACCCCCCTTTCCGGTTGCAGCAATGCCTCCCCCCTCCCAAAAAAAAACCCCTACACCCATTTTGCAGCTATCCAGTTAAAATTCATATCACCTAGCATAGCAGGACAAACATATTCACACAAAAGCTTCCCACAATGCCTCAGTGTTCCCAGAAGCCTCATCGACAAAGATTCATCAAGTGCATAGAAACTCCACCGAACCCCCTAACCAGGCCCACTGCGGCTAGTAATGCAAGCACTCTGCTACAGCACCAGAACCCCCATGACCTCCACCTCTCACATCTCTATGCATGTCCCCTAATTGGTAATTCCTCCCACCTAAAACCTTTAACAACGCCCCCAATAGCCAGCCACACAATAACACACAGGCACCCTCATAATCACATTTTTATATCAACCCTTCTTTCAAGATGGTTTGCACGCACCTTCATTTTACTTTCACAACAACCCTCAGTGGCATGTTAGGCCAGAAGGCAACCAGCAGCCTAAGGGTGCTGAGTGAGTAATGTGATTTGAACCCATAGCTCTGCGCTCCAAATATGATGCTTGAGCAGCTCTCAAAAGCCCCTGTAAGGGCCCAAAGATGATCTAACGGATACACCTCTAAAAATGAAGACACCTCCCTCCCCGCAAACTGACATCCTTGAAACAGACAATAAAGGCGGAAACCCATGTTCATATCCACACTGTTCCATGAACCTCACTGGATAACCTTAGATCAGTCATTCTCAACCTAGTCTACTTTGCAGGGCTGTTGTGAAGATAAAACAGAGGGAGGTTGGGATGTACCATACCCTGAACAGAAAATATTTTTGTTAGTCTTTAAGGTGCTACTGGACTCTTGCCCTTTTTGACTACTGCAAACAGACTAACACGGCTACCCACTGTGAATTACCTGAACTTCTTAGAAGAGATAGGCACAAAGTCCCCTAACACAATCTGTCCCCCAGTACTTACCTGTCTCCTAGATATTTACTTGTAGCTGCCACCCACAAAAAAAACCCAAACCCCTTTTATTTGGCAACAGCACTTTCTCATTATAATGCACAATTCCCCACCACCGTCCCCATGGAACCAACAAACCATCCTGCATAAAACCACCCTTTAAAAAAACCCACCTTGCCCCATAAATGGCTTCTTCTCTCCCCCATCCGCCCCCCAACTAAACAGGAACATTGTGACACATCTGGCGCCCATTATCTCTCCCCTCCCCCCAAATCCACCTGCCCCAATTAAACCTTCCCCCCACCCAGCCAAAACTGGCCAGCCCTGTAGCTTAGGCTCATCCCACAGGCCATACGGCAGCTCTATTTAAATGCACCCCCCTGCATTGATACCCCCAACCCCCAAAACCAGGTTTTAAACCCCCCTCATTTAACACCGACCCCCCCAATACATCTCTTGCAATGCTGGCAGCCCGCCCCGCCCTGTGCAACCACTCACTCCATATTCCACCACCCCACCCAAGAACCAATAATTCATCCACACACACCCATTGATCAGCTACCAGATTCAATATAACCCCATTTTTTAAAGAAAGCAACACCCTTCTTCCAAATATGCCGTGCATATCCCCCCTCCCCGCGCAGCACCACCGCAATAATTCCTCCTACTGCATTCCTGCAAAGCTCCCTTTACATATGCAACCCCCCCCATAACAAAAGCCTCCCAGCTTCCCCCCAATATTTGTAAGGGGGGGCTCCTTCCAACCCCCACCCCAAGGAAGCCCCGCCCCAAATCTTCACAGGGGAAGGAGCAATGACCCCCCCTCCCGGGGGGGGTCGACCAACGCCGCCCTCTCACCTGCCCAGGAAACCCTCCTTCCTCAGGGCCGTCCAATATGGCGTCGCTCTTGCTCTCTGCCCTCCCCTACCCGGCCGCGGCCCCGCCCACTCCGACCGGGCCGCCGCGCGGGGCACCACGGGAAGAAGGGCGGCCGGCCCCGCCCCCCGCGCCCTCTGATTCGCCCCGTTCGAATCAATACAAGGAGGCGAGCGTGGCCGTTGCCCTGGCAACGCCCGAGGCCTAACTGCGCTCGGTGGAACCTGACTCTCTTGCCCCCCCCCCATTTCAAACCTAAAGAGAACGAAACAAATAAATGTAAAAGAAAGGAAGGAAGGAAAAATAAATGGGGGGGGGGGAGAGAGAACGCAGAAAGAATTGTCTTTTAAAAAAAATGGGATGTGTTGCTTATTTGCCTATTGCTTGTTGAAATGCAGGGCCGGGCAAGCCCCAAAAAAGATGGTAATGAATTAATAAATCCGTGGATAAGGATGATTTTTCTGATTTGCATGTTGCATTTTTAAATGAATACCTATGCAACATTTTGGAAAGGAGTTTTTAAAAATATATATACTATATTCTAACAGGAAACAAGGATGGGAGAGGAACCAGCAAGAAACCTAGGGAACACAACTAGAATGGCCAACCTCCAGGTGGTAGCTGGAGATCTCCCGCTATTACAACGGATCTCCAGCCGATAGAGATCGGTTC
Source organism: Euleptes europaea (assembly GCF_029931775.1). Classification (NCBI taxonomy): domain Eukaryota; kingdom Metazoa; phylum Chordata; class Lepidosauria; order Squamata; family Sphaerodactylidae; genus Euleptes; species Euleptes europaea. The sequence continues at coordinate 8,749,193 of NC_079313.1, forward strand.
CCCTGGAGAAAAGGGCCGCTTTGGCCATTGGACTCTATGGCATTGAAGTCCCTCCCCAAATCCTGCCCTCCTCAGGCTCCGCTCCCCCAAATCGCCAGGTATTTCCCAACTAGGCTTGCCAACCTCCAGGTGGTAGCTGGAGATCTCCCACTATTACAACTGATCTCCAAGCGATTGAGATCGGTTCACCTGGAGAAAAATTGCCGCTTTGGCAATTGGACTCTATGGCATTGAAGTCCCTCCCCTCCCCAAACCCCGCCCCTCCTCAGGCTCCACCCCGAAAACCTCCCGCCGGTGGCGAAGAGGGACCTGGAAACCCTATTCCCAACCTGAGGCTGGCAACCCTAAGCCAACACATAAATAGGGTTGCCAGGTCCCTCTTCGCCATTGGCGGGAGGTTTTTGGGGTGGAGCCTGAGGAAGGCGGGGTTTGGGGAGGGGAGGGACTTCAAGGCCAGAGTCCAATTCCCTTTTCTCCAGGAACCGATCTCTATCGGCTGGAGATCAGTTGTAATAGCGGGAGATCTCCAGCTAGTACCTGGAGGTTTGGAAATCAGCACAGGATAATCTCTGTGATATATGCACAGTGGTGTCTATTTTTCCAGCAGTACCTGGAGTTTGGCAACCCTACACATAAACTATTCCAGGCGTAAATCCCACTGAACTGAATGGTGATTACTGCCTCCTATGCATATAGTCACAGGATTGCTGCAATTCTAAACACATTTCCAGCACAAACCTCAACATCTTTTATACAGAAGAAAATCACACTATGGCACTAAAGCAAGCAAGTGTAGGATGGCTTGCTTTGTGTTGTGTGTTAAGTGTCATCAAGTCACTTCCGACTCATGGCGACCCTATGAATGAAAGTCCTCCAAAATGTCCTGCCTTTGACAGCCTTGCTCAGATCTTGCAAATTGAAGGCTGTGGCTTCCTTTATTGAGTCAATCCATCTCTTGTTGGGTCTTCCTCTTTTCCTGCTGCCCTCAACTTTTCCTAGCATGGCTTTTCCTAAGGATCCTTTTCCTAAGGATGGCTTGCCTTAGTAGGGAATAAAGCCCCATTGAAGTCGGTTAGGACCACTTAAGAGTAAAGATGAAGAGAGCGCAAACATGTTGCTACGTGTCCTCTCTCCATCCGCCTTCTCTCAGGGAAAACTGGTAGAAATCGGTGCACCCTTGTATATGAATACTGGCACCTTTTTATAAAACGAAAAAGGACCGTTAAAAACAGCAACACACTGTTGTTACAAAGAGACCGAACTATGGATTGGGAAACCTTCCGTTTCAATCTCACCTCTGCCATGTACTTGTCATTAAGTAAGCCCTTCTGTCTTCAGTTCTGTCCCTCCTTTTGCAACAATACTGGCCTACTTTACAAGGCTGTTGTAACCATTGCAAAGTAGTTCTTTGAACTCTTGAAGGTGCTATATATTATTCTGTTACTTTAAAAAAAATACTCAGCACCTTCCAGAATGGTGTTTTATAGTTGCGTGCAGTTTATTAAATGCAGCATTTCTCTTTTTAAACTCTTAGGAAGTCTTCCTGGCCTGGCACCCAACCCTGATAGAGAATGATTCCTTTCCCTAGCTCTATTTATCAAATCAAAAGGGAAAACTTTGGGAATATCATAAAATTAAATCTCCAGCCTCACTGTTTTTAATTTTTTGGTTATATTTGAATCTTGAATTTCTTCCATCATACAATTTAAAACGGTTTATCCAGGCTCAAATCTGATTAGATTAAGGAAGCTAATCCAGATATTTCAAGGGTTACAAAGGGCAAAGTTTTCCCCTTCTGCTCCCCCCCCAGCAATTAGCATTCAGAGGTACACTGCCTCTGAGCATGGAGGTTCCATTTAGCCATCGTGGCTAATAGACATTGATGAACCATGAACTGCCAAATCCAGCTTTAAAGCCAGCCTATCCCAGTAATCCAGGGGTCCCCAACCTTTTTGAGACTGTGGGGCACATCTGGAATTCCAGAAATACCATGCAAAACTAGAAATGTTTAAAGCTTAACAGCTTTAGAATTGCCTCGTCTGATCATTATTCTGAAGACTTTTCAGTGATTGAAATGTGCTACAGAATTAGTATTTTTAAAATACCAAGTGTATGTTTTCCTACCCAAACAAAATCATTTTATCCTTCAACCCAGCACTGTTTCCCCAGTTGCCTTCCCACAACAGGTAATATTCTTGAAGCAGTGCGTGTGTGTGAAGGTAGTCAATTTCTACAAACTTATTTGTGGGTTTTTAAAAAATATTTTATTTTATGTTCACAAACAGTTCCTGTGTCTATAACAACTTCCATAATCAGTAAAATAGCCTACTTTTTTTTTGGTTCAGTACACAAAACTAAGAAAATAAGAGATTCTAAGAATATGTATATATAGCACTGGAATTAATTCGCCAAGAGACAAGAAGGAAAGAAGAGACTGGTTTTTTTCTCCATAAGCTACAGAAGAAAGGGTGTTTTTTTTTGTTGCTAAAAATAAATATTTACATCCCAATTTTATGCCAAAATAAGTCTCTGCTGGCAAACCGGTCCCTGCAACTAGATATAACTATGCAAAGTATTGCTCAAATATATGCATTTTTATTGCCCTTCCTAGACCTGAGGAGGGATGAGAAACGGGGTCACTCCGTGAAGCCCCCCATGGCCCTCTTCTCTCCTCGCGAGAAGTCCCACTCGTCCTTCTGTCTCTGAATTCTAACCGCTGCCTGGGCATTCAGTTGCAGCCGTGTGGCCCGGAAACTTTTATTTTTGAAGAAGAGAGGCGCGCTTCTTGTGACATCAACTGTCAAGACCAGTCAATCACACACCGCTGTTGGGGAGACATGGAAGGTAGGACCCCAAGCACATGCAGAATGACTTCTGACAAGATAGTAAAGGGCGGGCAGGCTTCAATTAACCCTCAAAAGCGCCAGGGGGGTACACCTAGCTCCAAGCACCGTTCTTTGCATGCAGAAGGTACCTGGTTCAATCCCTGACATCTCCAGCTTTTTTTTTTTTTTTTTAAGAGTTCATGTAGAAGGTTTTGGGAGGAACCTTTCTCTGCCAGAGAGACACAGCCAGCCAGAAAAGGCAATTCTTAACCAGAGGGACTAACGCTCTGATTATGCACAAGGCAGCTTGGTGAACCAAAATCTACACTTTGGCTCTTCTGCTTTTAGCCAAGGGGCTCAAAGTTGAGTGGCAGAAGAAGGAGGAGGAGGAAGAAGGAGAAAAAGCAGGACGAGGAAGAAGGAGAAGAAGAGTTGGTTTTTATATGCCGACTTTCTCTACCACTTCAGGAAGAATCAAAACAGCTTACAATCTCCTTCCCTTCCCCTCCCCACAACAGACACCCTGTGAGCTAGGTGGGGCTGAGAGAGTGTGATTAGCCCAAGGTCACCCAGCTGGCTTCATGTATAGGAATGAGGAAACAAATCCAGTTCACCAGATTAGCCTCCGCCGTTCATGTGGAGGAATGGGGAATCAAACCCAATTCTCCAGATCAGACTCCACCTCTCCAAACCACCACTCTTAACCACTACACCATGCTGGCATGCTAGAACACAAGGCTAGCATGCAAGAAGGCCCAGGTTCAATCCTTGGCATCCCGGGTAAGGCTCTTTGATAAGGCCTTTCTCTGCACAAGACCTTGGAGAGAAACCACCCGTCGGAGGAGGCACTACAGCTAGAGTCAGCCAAGAGTCCAACTCGCTACAAGGCAGTTTCTCAGATCTCCTAAGAAGTTCAAATAGGAGAACCATTGGGGGGTGGGGAAAGAGATGTGATAAAGAGGCAGAGACTCAGAGAAGCAGAGACTCAAAGTTGAGTGGCAGGAGGAGGAGGAAGAGGAAGGAGAAAAAGAAGGAGGACGAGGAAGAAGGAGAAGAAGAAGAGTTGTTTTTTATATGCCAACTTTCTCTACCAGTTAAGGAAGAATCAAACCGGCTTACAATCACCTTTCCCTTCCTCTCCCCACAACAGACACCCTGTAAGGAAAGTGTTACCTTGGCTTAGTCCCAGCTCTCTTAGAGCTGTCAGCCCGAGAGAGCCCTAAGAGAGCTGTGACTAGCCCAAGGTCACCCAGCTGGCTTCTTGTGTAGGAGTGGGGAAACAAATCCAGTTCACCAGATTAGCCTCCGCTGCTCCTGTGGAGGAGTGGGGAATCAAACCAGGTTCTCCAGATCAGACTCCACCGCTCCAAAGCACCACTCTTAATCACTACACCATGCTGGCTAGAGGAAAAGGTTCTGCATCATGACCCTCCTTATACGATCTAGTGGATTCAAACATGGGGGCCTAGGATTCCCACAGAGGCCAGCCACATCCCCAGAGATCACGATCCCCTCTTCTGGCAGCAAGATGACCAAGTGCTTCTCCGCAATGAGGCTGTATTTGGGCCACTGTGGCTGAGAGCAACCAACAACCAATCCGGGTTTGCAGTGTCAGCTCCCCGTTGCAAACTCCCCCACTTCCTCCGACGGCAACAAATTGTGCTTTGAACAATCAGAACTCCGTTGAATGCCAAATCCAGCACCTTACCCAGGCAAGGAAGTTCATTATGCTGGGCTCTATTGTTCTAAAATCTACTGGCCTGCCAGGCATGTTTGGGGAGGATGGAGGGTTGAGAGGGGAAAGGGAGTTACAGGAAGTGGGACTGTAAGGCTCCTTGAAGAGAAGAGGCACAGAGAGACGTTCCAAAGGCTGAAGCCGGCCGTGCTGTGAAGAGGCGTTCAGCAACGCAACAGGGGGTCAGTCCGAAAGCTGTCGAGCTGTGCCGAAGGATTTGTAGCCACTCACAAGTGCTCGCTGGGTAGGAAAGAGACAGAAGAAGAAGAGCTGGTTTTTATATGCCAACTTTCTCTACCGTGGCTCAGTGGTAGAGCATCTGCTTGGCATGCAGAAGGTCCCAGGTTCAATCCCCAGCATCTCCAGTTAAAGGGACTAGGCAGGTAGATGACGTGAAAGACCCCAGCCTGAGACCCTGGAGAGCCTCTGCCGGACTGAGTAGACAATACTGACTTTGATGGACCAAGGGTCTGATTCAGTATAAGGCAGCTTCATGTGCTCATGTGTACCACTTAAGGCAGAATCAAACCGGCTTACAGTCACCTTCCCTTCCCCTCCCCACAACAGACACCCTGTGAGGTAGGTGGGGCTGAGAGAGCTGTGACTAGCCCAAGGTCACCCAGCTGGCTTGGTGTGTAGGAGTGGGGAAACCAACCCAGTTCACCAGATTAGCCTCCACCGCTCACGTTGAGAAGGAGTGGGGAATCGAATCCGCTTCTCCAGATCAGAGTCCACCACTCCAAACCATCGCTCTTAACCACTACATAGAAGTTAAACCCTTTCGCAACCATTTGCTTGTTCGCATGCTAGGACTGCTAACGCCCCAGGCTCAAGATGCATCAGCCTATCAAGTTCTCTCTTTCATCAACACCAGGCAAGGCGCGGGATGTTCCAGAGGAGGTGCCCAGAGGTTCCAAACAAGACTGCTGGTCAATTTTTTTACCAGATCAGGGATCCAGCCCATTCTGGTCAGGGAGTCGCTCCCCTTGAAGAACCAGTTCTCAGGGCAGGGTTGCTCGTAGATCTGAAGGTGATTTCGGTGTGGTTTTGGGTGGGCTGGAGGAAATTAATTTTCATCCCACAGTTCCGTTATCAGAAGAAGAAGAGTTGGTTTCTATATGCCGACTTTCTGTACCGCTTAAGGAAGAATCAAACCGGCTTACAATCACCTTCCCTTCCCCTCCCCACAACAGAAACCCTGTGAGGTAGGTGGGGCTGAGCGAGCTGTGACTTGCCCAAGGTCACCCAGGTGGCTTCATGTGTAGGAGTGGGGGAAAAAATCCAGTTCACCAGATTAGCCTCCGCCGCTCATGTGGAGGAGTGGGGAATCCAACCCAGTTTCTAGATCAAGAGCCCACCGCTCCAAACCACCGCTCTTAACCACTAGGCCACACTGGCTCTCTTCCTCCTAAGGAGCTCCACATGCGTGCAAGAGCACTCCCTGGCCTAATCCGGCCCCATGGTGACCACAGAGTTCAACAACCCAGCAGCTTTGTTAAACTGCTATCATCCCCAGGTGGAACCACCGGGGCAGAAGATGTTGCTGGACTTCCAGAGACTGGGGTGCATCATATAACCTCACCGAAGCCATAACCGTGTGTCGTCCCCCCCACAATGGGGACAACTAGCCCACCTAGTACGAGGCCTATCTTGCAAAAGGAAGAAAAAGAGGGGGCCGCACCAAAACAAACAAAAGTGAAGAAACAATTGGTGCAAGGGAAATAATATTTTAATAAGTTCTGTAGCCCCAACGTGTTTTGCGTAAGCTTCTTCAGGGGGAATCTTTTTCTCCTTTAGCGTCCCTTGCAAGAAATGCTGCAAATGTCAACCCACCCACTCAGCACGAGGCCTATCTTGCAAAAGCCCATCTCCCCGTTCGGGGATAAGTCCCTCGGCTCACCTGGCAATATGGGACAGGATCTCTTTCACTCGGACCACCAGCCTCTCGTGTTGGACTGGGTTGCTCTCGATGGCACTGTGCAGCTTAGCCATGTAGAAATCCAGAGTGCCCAGTGTGGGGGTCTCTCCTGTGCCTGTTGGGGGGCAGAATCCTGTGACTGTGAACGGAACCCAAAGCCAGTACGATATGCAAATTAATATTGAATGAGTCAATCAGCCCTGGGGAAAGAGCGGAGAACTACGAACCCCTGGAAACGCCCCCCCCAAAAAATTGTCCTCCTCACTTCTGCCTAAGCTGTGAGTCTCTGCATGAAGCACCGAAGAAAGTAGAAGCAGATTGTAAGTAGAAGTAGATTGAAGAGACAAGAAGACGACGAAGAGTTTTTTTTTTTATATGCCAACTTCCTCTACTGCTTAAGGGAGAATCAAACCGACTTACAATCTCCTTCCCTTCCCCTCCCCACAACAGACACCCTGTGAGGTAGGTGGGGCTAAGAGAGCTCTAAGAGAACTGTAACTAGTCCAAGGTCACCCAGCAGGCTTCATGTGGAGGAGTGGGGAAAGAAATCCAGTCCTCCAGATTAGAGTCTGCTGCTCATGTGGAGAAGTGGGGAATCAAACCCAGTTCTCCAGATTAGAGTCCACCACTTATTTTGCATAATTTATTCATTTTGCATAATTGATTCTATCAGCCCCAGGGAACAGAGAAGAACTAGCAGCCCCTAGAACCCCCCCACAAGTTGTCCTCGCTTCTGCCTAAGCTTTGTGCCTCTGCATGAAGCACCGAAGAAAGCAGAAGCAGATTGTAAGTAGAAGTAGATTGAAGAGAACAGAAGCAGGAAGGAGGTTCATCTCTTTGAAATGCGGTGTTGGAAGAGAGTGTTATGGATACCGCAGACAACCCAAAAAACAAACCAGCCGTTCTCAGTAGGTAATCCTTTTGACTCGATTGTATTTTTATAGGCACTCAGCAACACACCTGTGTGTAAAGGACCGTCAAGTCACAGCTGACTTATGGCAACCTCAGCAAGGGGCTTTCAAGGCAAGCGAGAAGCAGAGGGGGTTTGTCATTGCCTTTCTCTGCAGAGTAGTCCTTGGTGGTTTCCTGTCCAAGTACTGACCCTGCTTCGCTTCTGAGATCTGACAAGATCAGGCTGTATCATGAGAGCCAGCGTGGCGAAGTGGTTAAGAGCAGCGAACTCTAATGAGGAGAACTATGTTCGATTCCCCACTCCTCCACATGAAGCCTGCTGGGTGACCTTAGGCCAGTCACGGTTCTCTCCGAACTCCCTCAGCCCCACCTACCTCACAAGGTGTCTGTTGTGGAGAGAGGAAGGGAAGGCAAGTGTAAGCTGCTTTGAGATTCCTTAAAGGTAGAGAAAAGCGAGGTATAAAACCAACTCCTCTTCTTCTTCCCTCCTAGCAACACACCTAAACACCGGGAAACGGGACCATTTACTCTCTCTTTGCAATATCCCACACACACCTTTTGCTGTTTGTTGCCTTGCATGTATATACCTGCCAACTGAATGTGGGCATTGCATGCATCTAACGAAGTGGGCGCTCTGGCTCACAAAACCATCTGCTACAACAAATGTGTTCATCTTGAAAAGCACAGTATTCTGTTAACGTAGGTTGAAGAAGAAGAGGAGTTGATATTTATATGCCAACTTTCTCTACCACTTAAGGAAGTATCAAACCGGTTTAAAAATCAACTTCCCCTCCCCACAACACCCTGTGAGGTAGGTGGGGCTGAGAGAGCTGTTACTAGCTCAAGGTCATCCAGCTGGCTTCATGGGTAGGAGTGGGGAATCGAACCCGGTTCTCCAGATTAGTGTCCGCTGCTCATATGGAAGAGTGAGGAATCAAACCCAGTTTTCCAGATCAGAGTTCACAGCTCCAAACCACCACACCACTGCTCTTAACCACTTCAGAGAGCCAGCGTGGTGTAGTGGTTAAGAACGGTGGTTTGGAGCGGTGAACTCTGATCTGGAGAACCAGGTTCGATTCCCCGCTCCTCCACATGAGCGGCAGAGGCTAATGTGGTGAACTGGATTTGTTTCCCCCGCTCCTACACACAAAGCCAACTGGGTGACCTTGGGCTAGTCACACTCTCTCAGCCCCACTTACCTCACAGGGTGTCTGTTGTGGGGAGGGAAAGGGAAGGTGACCGTAAGCCGGTTTGATTCTCCCTTAAGTGGCAGAGAAAGTCGGCATAGAAAAACCAACTCTTCTTCTTCACCACGCTGAAGAGGGTTTGGCCTCCACAACGCTCTGGTCTCGTGGCCTGCCCCGCTTACCTGGGACGGGCAGGCTGGCAAAGCTGGCCGTCAGAGCCTGACGCACGGCCTGGAGCTGCTGCTGCAGGGCCATCGTCTGCCTCTCCTCCGTGGCCAGCTCTTGCTCCAGCCGCTCCTTGGCGCAGCACATGCTCTCGGTGTGCTTCTGCAAAATGGCGTTCTGCTCCTCGAACTCGGTGTTCATCTTCCGCAGGCGCCGCAGCTCCGCTTCCCGAGCTAGTCCAAGGGCGTGGGGGGGGGGGGAGAAACAAAAAGCACGGATGAATTTTGATGGCACCAATGGGCACCGCATTGGGGACCCCTGCTCTACCTAAAAGCCCAAGAATACAGCTGTAGATTTGGATTAATACCTCAAGCTGCCTTATAACAAGTTGAATAGCCAAAACTAGCCTCAGCTTATCAGATTCTGACCTATTCTCTCTAGTATCAGAGGAGCATGCCTATAATATTAGGTGCTGTGGAACACAGGCAGGACAATGCTGCTGCAGTCGTCTTGTTTGTGGCTTCCTAGAGGCACCTGGTTGGCCGCTGTGTGAACGGACTGCTGGACTTGATGGGCCTTGGTCTGATACAGCAGGGCCTTTCTTATGTTCTTAGTACTTGGAAGGGAGACCCCCCCCCCCCCAGGAAGTCCAGGGCCGCCACGCAGAGGCAGGCAGTGGCAAAACCACCTCTGAACAACTCTTGCCTTGAAAACCCTACAGCTGCCATAAGTTGACGGCGACTTGATCGCCCTTAATTATTATTACCATATAACAGTTGGGTCCATATAGCTCAGTACTGCCTAGCCTGATTGGGGAAGAAAGGTCTTTCCTAGCACCTAATACTTGAGACCATTTCTCTGAAGATTCAAGGATTGAGCCTGGGACCTTCTGCAGGCAAAAGAGGTGATGTACCACTTAGCCAGAGGAGCCCCGTGGCGCAGAGCGGTAAGCTGCAGTACTGCAGTCCAAGCTCTGCTCACGACCTGAGTTCAATCCCGACGGGAGTCGGTTTCAGGTAGCCGGCTCAAGGTTGACTCAGCTTTCCATCCTTCTGAGGTTGGTAAAGTGAGCTCCCAGCTTGCTGGGGGTAAAGGAAAGACAACTGGGGAAGGCACTGTCAAACCACCCGGTAAACAAAGTCTGCCTAGAAAACGTTGGGATGTAACGTCACCCCATGGGTCAGGAATGACCCGGTGCTTGCACAGGGGACCTTTATCTTTACCACTTAGCCACGGCCCTTCCCTAGTGCCCAGAGCAGTAGAAAGGCCAGATCCGTGGGCCCTTCTCACTCCAGTCATCCTAGACCCCTCCCTCCAACAAATCTATCGGCTTCCCAGTCCCTTCATCACAATGTCCTTCCAAGGTTGGGATTTTCCAGTTGGAAGGACGCCTTTCTAGAAGAAGAAGAGTTGGTTTTTATATGCCGACTTTTTCTACCACTTAAGGAAGAATCAAACCGGCTTACAATCACCCTTCCCTTCCCCTCTCCACAACAGACACCCTGTGAGGTAGGTGGGGCTGAAAGAACTCTATGAGAGCTGTGACTAGCCCAAGGTCACCCAGCTGGCTTCATGTGTAGGAGTGGGGAAACCAACCGGGTTCACCAAATTAGCCTACGCCGCTCACGTGGAGGAGTGGGGAATCAAACCCGGTTCTCCAGATCAGAGTCCACCCCTCCAAACCACCGCTCTTAACCACTACACCACGCTGGCTTTCTAGTCCACTCAACCTGCTCGCAATAGTACGGTCTCCTCCCCAGGGCACATGAAGTAAACAGACAAAGAAAAGTACCTTTAAACACGCACAGAGCGCAGCTCTCCCGCCACCTCAGAGCTACAACTCAACTCTGCATGCCCAAGTTTTGGTGTCAGAGTCTAGAGGAAAACTTTAATATTGTTCTTTTTCGTTTGGCTGGTCAAAATTAACCACCAGTGGGGGTCACCCCCTGCTCCCTGGGACACGGGGCCGCCCTAACTTTCACAAGATGGCTGGTACCTTTATTCTGGTCCAGGAATTCCTCTGTGAATATGGGGGTGTCAAACGTCGAGAAGCCGTCGCTGCCACACTCTCCAACCTGGCAGAGGAGGAAAAGAGAGAAGGCGGCGATGGTCAGGGAAGACACAAGAGAGCCATGTTGTAACCTTAAGGTCCAGCAGGGGAAAAAGGAAGATTTGAAGGCCAAAATGTGTGGCTGGGGCGGGAGAAAACTGAGGAAATCGTTTTGTTGGGGCATCCTAAGCAAAAAGAAATAAAAGGGCCAAACATGTACTGATATGTTGCCGATTCTACCACTAAGTTAGATCAACGTTTATTTCCCCCCTGCTTGGTAAATTCATAATTTTTATATCAAAATCTATACTCAATTGTTACTGAGGGTGGTGAAGTTAAATTGACTATTTCAAGTACCGTAATCAGGGGTCACGATGAATGTGGTGGGCTTGAGAGCTGTCAGCGTGTTTTATCTCCTATGCTTTCCCCCTTCCTTTTCTATTTCTGTACCCCTAAAAAATAAATTCCCTGAAGAGTCAGTTGAGCTTTTGGCAAAGAAGCTCCTATGAGGAGAAGACCCTCAGCTTATGCTCCAAACTGCCAAGTTCTGAGCTGTTGCTATTAAAATACACAGAAATTTATTAGAGAATGATCGTTAAAATATTTTACAATTTTATCAATTTTAAGGTGATCATTTTATCGGGGATTGTTTTTATTGATCTTACACCTTTACTTGTATGGGGAGTCTGTGATTCTGCGGTGCAAAACTGTTGAGTCTGGAAATTTTGATGTGTTGACATGCGATTGGTCAGTTGACCGTATTAGTACATTTGATTTGTACTCTGAAATAAAAGGGCTGCACCAGTAACAGGAGAGAAAAATAAGGCCAAGGCCAGTGGTGCAAAAAATATTCTGTAGCCAAAATTGATGCTAACTTGAAGGACAACTAAAATAACTACAGATCCCCCTGAAGAAGCCCCTTGGGCGAAACGCGTAGGGAATTTCTCTTCTGAGTAATAGAAAAGCCTTTTTTACCTAATTTGCACCAGGGACATCTGGAGCATCTCCCCCTCCAAACATATATTTTTGTACAACATATATTTAAAGGTTGGCACTTGGGTGTACTATTATTTTTCGTCATCTTATGGCATTGTACATTTGTTATATCTATTGCATTTTTATCACACCGTCCCTCCACAGCTCATGGCAGCATAGGTGGGTTTCCCTTCCCCTACCAGTCCTCACAACATAGGCATGCTCATAAGAACATAAAAAAACTTGGAAGGCTTCATGGAGGAGAGGGCTATTCATGGCTACTAGTAAAAATGGATACTAGTCATGATGCATACCTATTCTCTACAGTCTCAGAGGAGTATTCCTATTATATTAGGTGCTTTGGAACACAGGCAGGATAATGCTGTTGCTGTCGTCTTGTTTGTGGGCTTCCTGGAGGCACCTGGTTGGCCGCTGTGTGAACAGACTGCTGGACTTGATGGGCCTTGGTCCGATCCAGCATGGCCCTTCTTATGTTCGTATGGGTTTCAGGTCAAGGTCTTTAACTGGAGATGCTGGGAATAGATCCTGGGACCTTCTACATGCCAAGCAGATGATCTGGCACTGAGCCGCGGCCCCGTGCCCATTTCCCCCTTGTCACATGAGGGAGGTTTGATGCTCTTAATACAAGACTTCCGGTCTTTCCCAAACTCCTGCCTAGGCGCTTACCTTGTACCCATTCAGCAGGGTATTGACAGCTCCTGGTCCTGCATCCTCTGGAAGAATTAATGGAAAAAGTCAGCCAAGGGAAGAAGACAATGTTGCTTAGAGGCACCCAAACAGGCCCCAGGCCCCAAATCTCAGCCTAATCCTCCATCCCATTCATATCCAGAGAGCCAAACCATGCCTTAAAAAAATCAGAAATATGCTTCATACTCATGTTTGAAAAAGAAGTGTACTTTTAGAAGGTGGAAGAGTCAGAATTATCTAACTTCAGAGGAGTGGGCATAAATACACACCATGATCCTACAGGGTCACTAAACTGGGGTTATCTGTTCCCAGGAAAAAGGCTAGCCCCAGTGCAGCAACTCATGCTGAGACATGACAGACAGCCTCTTTCGAGACAGAGCATTGTTTTGAGGACAATGGCCTCAGAAGCGACTGAATGACCCTACCCCTCTTCCCCATGCAGACATAGAGCTGAATCACCTGCCACCCAAGGAGGAGCATAGCAGAGAAACAAGGGGCAGCCTCCCCCACAAACAGGGCTCCTGGGAGCCTCTATTTAACTCTGTCACATATTGTAGTATACGCAGTTTGGGAATGAACTCTCCATGCCTGAAACTACACTGGGTCTCCAATCTGTCTAGCCTCACGCCAAGCAGAACGGACTCGGAAGGGGCGCGCATACGCACCTTTCTTGATCTTCTTCTCCTGCATCTTCTCTGCACACATCTTGTAAGCCTCGGACTGCTGGTATTCCCTCAGCTCTTTTATGTACTGCTGCTTCTCCCGCTCTGCCTCATCCAGGTATCTCTGGAAGGAGGACCACGGAAACATTCAGGCATCATAAGAACATAAGAAAAGCCCTGCTGGATCAGACCAAGGCCCATCAAGCCCAGTAGTCTGTTCACACACTGGCCAACCAGGTGCCTCCAGGAAGCCCCCAAACAAGACGGCTGCAGTAGCAGCAGCAGCATGCCTCTGGTCCACAGCACCCAATATATTAGGTATGCTTCTCTGTGTGGTGAGAATTTTTTTTATTGAACATTAGTTTGTATTAAATATTAGTTTGGGTTAAGAAAAACCAATTTGATTAATCTGTAGCTTATTAATCTATAACTTAGAAGCCATATGAAGACCTGACTTTTAGATGACCTCAGCTCCAATTAGGATCTTGACCCTAAAAGGTCATAGGAAATTGCATTACTTAGAGTTAATCACCCGCAACACATCGGATGCCCCAAAATTATGTTTGTGATAGCAAGGCCATTTAAGCAGGCAACAAATTGTCTGCTCACGTAGGGGGAGATTGTTCTGTCCCTCAGCCAATGTACCAAAAACAATCAGTTATCAGACCTGGACACTGAAAGAATTATTATGGAACAAGAGGTCTTCCAAACAACTTATAGTCATGATTTGTGAAAACTCATATCCTGAAGAATTTGGCAGGAGGGGGCCATTTGAGACCCTTTCTCATGGTTTAACCTATAAAAGGCTAGTCCAGTTGCCCAGTCCCTCATCCTTCTAAGAGAGAGACCCATTTCTGTCTCTTCCTTGGAACGACCTCAGAGATCTCTGACTGTTTGTCTGTCTGTCACTGTGTGTGCTGTCATATATATATTCAGTTAAGTATTGCTTTCTCTCTTTGCTTTATATTTCCTTGTAAGTATAATAAAGCTGCATGATTTACTTTATACGTTTGGTGTGTGCTGTTTAAGAGTGGCTTGTGTGCAAGGTTAAATTCTCTGAACTCTGCTCCTGGTAAGTAGCAGGCAGAGAGATAGCTAATCACGAGGGACCGAGAGAAAGGGGGAGGGTAAGGAAAATTCTCCCGACCCTCTGGTCCTAGAGAGAGTAGGTATGCATCATGACTAGTAGCCATTTTGACTAGTAGCCATGAATAGCCCTCTCCTCTATGAACATGTCCACTCCACTCTTAAGCCTGCCACGTTGGCAGACATCACCACATCCTGGGGCAGGGAGAAAAGCCCTGCTGGATCAGACCGAGGCCCATCAAGTCCAGCAGTCTGTTCACTCAGTGGCCAACCAGGTGCCTCTAGGAAGCCCACAAAAGACGACTGCAGCAGCAGCATCCTGCCTGTGTTCCACAGCACCTAATATAATAGGCCTGCTCCTCTGATCCTGGATAGAACAGGCATGTATCATGACTAGCATCCATTTGGACTAGTAGCCATGGATAGCCCTATCATCCAAAGAACATATCCACTCCCCTCTTAAAGCCTTCCAAGTTGACAGACATCACCACATCCTGGGGCAGGGAGTTCCACAATTTAACTATGCATTAAATTGATCATAACCAACTGGGGCTCATCAATCAAAATGAAGGTTTGATTTAGCTATCGCAGCTAACAACCAACAAAAGGACAACTCTTCCATGACATTTTCTAGCTTGCTAAAAAAAAATGCAAGCTCCCACGTGCACGCACAGAGGGCCTTGGGGTTTCTGCAGAACTGCAGCCACTCCACACAGCTCTTGTACGCTCCACCCGCATGTCCCCCACTTAACATATTCATGCAATACAACAAGGACTCAAGGTTAGATTGTATCTTTAACAAATGCCAGTATCATGTGCCACAATTTTCTAACCACCGGACCTTCCCAAAATATAAGGGAAATGTTTACATTTGGGTTCTGGCAACACCAGTACCTCTGGACTATATCTACAGCTAAGCTACCATGCTATTAAATACCACTGAACTTGCATTTTATAAAGGCCAGATTTCCTTCATATTATATTCTATCTGTACTGATATGGCCAAATTTGGATAAATCCTTTCCCCCAGATTAAGCTGCCGTCACCTAGTTTATTTACTATCACTACTATTATTACTACTAATTACTACTACTATTACTACTTAATAATAATAATTACTACTACTACTATTACTACTAATACTATTGGTAGTAGTAATAATACAAGAAGAAGGAAGAGGAGGAGGAGGAGTTGGTTTGTATATGCCTATTTTCTCTACCTTTTAAGGAGAATCAAACCGGTTTACAATCTCCTTCCCTTCCTCTCCCCACAACAGAGAGAGACCTTGTGAGGTGGGTGAGGCTGAGAGAGTTCAGAGAGAACTGTGACTAGCCCAAGGTCACCCAGCTTGCTTCATGTGGAGGAGTGGGGAAACCAACCCGGTTCCCCAGATTAGAGTCCGCCGCTCATGTGGAGGAATGGGGAATCGAACCTGGCTCTCCAGATTATAATCCACCACTCATGAGTACGAGTGGGGTATCAAACCTGGTTCTCCAGATTAGAGCCCGCCGCTCTAATATTGAGTAGTATTGAGCAGAGAGTAAGACTAGATGACCTGAATGGCCCCTTCCAACTCTATGATTCTAGTACCACTAGTATTAATAATAATACAAATTTGCACAGCAATTCCAAACTAGAAACCTGCTTCACCTGCTTCTCCGTGGGTTGCAGTTTGCTCCACTCAGCCCCAAGCATCTTTGTGATCTCTGGAAAGGGCAAATCCGGGTGCTGCATGCGGATTTGCTCCCGACGTTCATTTAGGAAGCGGACATAGCCCGTCACTGGGGCCTTGGGCCCGTTGGGGAGAATCTTCTTCCTCTTCTTGCCCTTCGGCCAGCCCCGCTTCTTCACTGGCTGGGGATGAAAACAAGAGGTTTCTACGTTCTGGACTAGAACTATTGCGTGTCTAATACATCCTGCAGTTCTTCAGGGGCACAAGGGTACTGGGCAGAGAACCTACCTTCCTGAGAATGGTTGCTCAGGTTAAAAAGACGATCAAGTTTCTAGCCCTCATGGTTCTGAAGATATGCTTAGTAATTTGTGGAGCAGGACCAGTTTCAGCTCCTGGGAAGACGCAACAGTTGTACTGCTCTTGTGGATGACCCCAGAGCTCAAACTGGTCCTACTCACCACTTACCAAGCATATCCTCAGAACCATGAGGGCTAGAAACTTGATCGTCTTTTTAACCTGAGCAACCATCGTTATCGGCCAGAAGCAAGCTGAGCTCTCAGCAGCTGGCCAGCAAAAAATGCAAAATCAAATGAATGTTTTGCATAATTGATGCACATTGCAGAACAATTTCTCAATGCAGAATTGGGATCGCCTCGACATCAAATTCTGTTTGTAGTTCACAGGAATTTTTTTTTTTACCATTCTGATTATACCAAGTGAGGCATCTTAATTTTGGGCCCCCAAATTCCCATCAGTCTCCCTGTTCCCTTCTCATGAGGCCACCCACCAGGGCTGATCAAAATCTTCCCATGGAAACCAGCGAGAAGAATGATGAGCCAGTCAGGAACCATTAAGGACACATCCAAACCTTCAAAGCGCCAGCATTCCCATGAAATCACTCAATTCCCAGGTTATACTGGAAAAGTTTATTAAGGATCTTGTGTGTGTGTGTGTGTGTGTGTGTGTGTGTGTGTGTGTAAAGTGCCTTCAAGTTGCAGCCGACTTATGGCGACCCCTTTTGGGGTTTTCATGGCAAGAGACTAACAGAGGTGGTTTGCCAGTGCCTTCCTCTGCACAGCAACCCTGGTATTCCTTGGTGGTCTCCCATCCAAATACTAACCAGGGCTGACCCTGCTTAGCTTCTGAGATCTGACGAGATCAGGCTAGCCTGGGCCATCCAGGTCAGGGCATTTAGGCTCTTACTGATTATAAATAAGTTTGTAAGCAATCATGAATAAGTTAATATGATTTAATATAGGCTAGTTTTATTATGTAGCTGTGTTAGTCTGTCGGTAGCAGTAGAAAAGGCAAGAGTCCAGTAGCACCTTAAAGGCGAACAAAATTTCTGGCAGGGGTATGAGCTTTTGAGAACTAGAGCTCACTTCTTCAGATACAGCTAGAATGTGATCCCATCCATCCTTAAGATGAGGAGGAGAGTTGGTTTTTATATGCCGACTTTCTCTACCACTTAACGAAGAATCAAACCAGCTTACAATCACCTTCCGTTCCCCACAAGAGAGCTCTAAGAGAGCTGTGACTAGCCCAAGGTCACCCAGCTGGCTTCGTGTGTAGGAGCGGGGAAGCCAACCCGGTTCACCAGATGTGGAGACCACTGCTCATGTGGAGGAGTGGGGAATCAAACCCGATCCTTCAGATGAGAGTCCACCACTCCAAACCACCGCTCTTAACCACTAGACCAAGCTTGCAGGAGTGAATTAGACCCGCAATGGCAATGTAAAAAGCAAGCAAATGACATTAGCAGGCCTGATTGGATTAGGATAGATTGCAGAGGGGTAGCAGGCGTGAAGAAATTAGCATTAGTTTTTATGTTTGCATTGCGCTGTTGTTGTTTTGTTGTTGTGTACTGTATGTGCGTTTGTGTTTTAATGGTTAGAAAATAAAAATATTGGGAGGGAGAACAAACTCCAGCATTCCCAGCTGGGAGGGGGGAAGGACGCAGCTCGGCCAAGTGAACGCACCAGCGGCCTCACCTCTTCTTCACCATGGGGCTTCTCGCCAACAGGTCGCGGGGCCTCCCCTTTCTCTTGTTTAACAGCCACCAGGAAGCTTCCATGCTGGGTCTTCCCGGAGGTGTTTCTGCAACCCAAGCACACCAGATTATAGCATAGATTTCCGCAGTGTAAATAACAACAACACCAGCCCACCTCCCCAGAGCGCTGGGCCTCCCCGTTCCAAAGACTCTCCCTACTTATCGTAAATTTTTAACTGTTCCCAAATACAGAGTGCTTTTCTCCAAGGCTAGATTAAATGCAGGAGTTAGCAGGCAGGTTTTCAGGGGTCCCCTTTTCTGAGCGATTCTGTGATTGTGGATCAGGCAGTCTGGACACTGTTTGGCATTTTTTTGTTCATTGTAAAAAGCATGATCTCGCCAGAGACAAACGGATCACAGTATACATTCAGAGGTGGGGACTTGCCCTAAAGCGAGAGATAGTTGCAAAGCATCAACAGAAGTATAGTGTCCAGATCACACGAAGTGATGGTATCGCTTTACTCCACTCTGGTTAGACCTCAACTAGAGTACTGTGTTCAGTTTTGAGCACCACAATTTAAAAAAGATGTAGACAAGCTGGAACGTGTCCAGAGGAGGGCAACAAAGATGGTGAGGAGTCTGGAGACCAAGTCCTATGAGGAAAGGTTGAAGGAGGTGGGTATGTTTAGCCTGAAGAGGAGAAGACAGAGAGGATATGATGACCATGTTCAAGTACTTGAGGGGCTGTCATATTGAGGATGGTGCCGAGTTGTTTTCTGTTGCCCAAGGTCAGACCAGAACCAACGGGTTGAAATTAAATCAAAAGAGTTTCTGTCTAGACATTAGGAAGAACTTTCTAACAGTTAGAGCGGTTCCTCAGTGGAACAGGCTTCCTCAGGAGATGGTAAGCTCTCCTTCCCTGGAGGTTTTTAAGAAGAGGTTAGATGGCCATCTGTCAGCAATGCTGATTCTGTGACCTTAGGCAGATGATGAGAGGGAGGGCATCTTGGCCATCTTCTGGTCACTAGGTGTGGGGGGGAGGTAGTTGTGAATTTCCTGCATTGTGTAGGGGGTTGGACTTGATGACCCTGGTGGTTCCTTCCAACTCTATGATTCTATGATTCTATTCTATTGGCGGATACTGATCCAAATGTAACCCTCGCTGTGGCAAAGTTTTTATTTATGGTTTTTAATGATACTTCCTTTTAACTGCTCAGATATTGTATTTCTGTATGTTTGGCTATTTTTGCATTCTTGAATTTGTTTTGCTCGTGACCTGTTGGTCTGCAAGCGTAAAGTACAGAATAAAGGAATAAAGTCCACCTCCCCAACACCTCCACTAACACAAGAAGAGATTAGACCAGTGGTTCCCAAACCTTTTAGGCCACTGCCCCCTTGGTTCTACAAACTCAACCCCAGCACCCCACTACTCTATCAAAAGCATTATTCAAATTGGGGTTTGCATGACACACTGAAGAAGATAATAACATTACAATTTCAAAACAGTAACAATTAATTGCACATCTATTCAAAATCAAATTAATACTTTTTGGTTGAAATTCATTCAACAAAACTGATGAACTTGATCCAGTGGTACCAGCTCTTCAAAGTCTGGGGGGAAATTCAGATAGTTTCCACCAAATTTGCCAGCATGGTGCCATAGCTTGATCTATTGTAAATTAGTGAACAACACAGTTGAAGGGGCCCACCTCTAGCGCCCCCCTGCTGCCCTCTTGCCTCTTAGTGCCCCCTAGGTAATCCCACCACCCCCTGGGGGGTGGTACCGCCCACTTTGGGAACCAGTGGATTAGACACACTCTAACTGAAACCATCTCTTTGAATCCTCACTTGTGCTATGGAAACTCGCTGGGTGACCTGGGCCCATTCACACACTCTCAGCCTAACCTAACTACGTGAGGATAAAACGGAGGAGACAGCCGTAAGCCCATCTTGGGTTCCCACTTGGGGGGGAGGCTGGATCTCTGGGGGATGACTGGATCTCTGGGGGAGGACGGCAAACTTGGTTGGCTATTTTGGACATTCCCTAAAGAAAGCCGTTTTTTTTTTCATGACTCGTGAGATTGGGGTTATTTGTCCCGGAGGGCTGGGGTCAGGAAGCGGGGGGCGTGGGCCCGCTTCTCCCCAGCATCGCAGCATGTTTGTGCACCTCCTGGGGTTTCCCTGGCAGTTCTCTGAACTTTCCCAAACCTCCTTTGCTATGAAATTCATGGCAAAGCCCAGAACTGCCCCGTGGGCAGGGAAATCTGGAGTTTCCCAGACCTGTCCATGTGGCAGAAATTTTCCCTTCCTTAGTCCAGACGGTAGCCATTCCCCATGCCACTGGCAGGGATTGGGGGGTCATTTTAAACCTGGAAATGATGCGATGGTATAGCATAATGTCAATTACTGGTAAACGAGAGGCTTAAAAAAGCCACCCAGTGGTGTGAGAAGGGAAACGGCCCGTGCAGGTACTAGGGGAGGGAAAATACAAGGAAACCTGCTATCTAGAATTACAGAGTTGGAAGGGACCACCAGGGTCATCTAGTCCAACCCCCTGCACAATGCAGGAAATTCCAAACTACCTCTCCCCCACACACGCCAGGGACCCCTACTCCATGCCCAGAAAACGGCCAAGATGCCCTCCCTCTCATGATATGCCTAAGGTCATAGAATCAGCAATGCTGACAGATGGCCATCTAGCCTCTTCTTAAAAACCTCCAGGGAAGGAGAGCTTACCACCTCCCGAGGAAGCCTGTCCACCAAGGAACCGCTCTAACCGTTAGAAAATCCTTTCTAATGTCTAGATGGAAACTCTTTTGATTTAATTTCAACCCATTGGTTCTGTTCCGCCCCAAAGCATTTCCATGGGGAACAGGGCTATATAAACGGAAAATTACATCAGCAATGCCCCAGATGTAATGCTGATTCTAAGGTCAATGCTGATGTAATGCTGATTCTATGACTTTGGGCAGATCATGAGAGGGAGGGCACCTTGGCCATCTTCTGCGCATGGAGTATGGGTCACTGGGGTGGGGTGGGGGAGTAGTTTGGAGTTTCCTGCATTGAGCAGGGGGTTGGACTAGATGACCATTGTGCCCCTTCCAACTTTATGATCCTACTTAAAATAAGCTAAACACAAGAGTATAGACCACAGTCCCATATCATTTATCCAAGCAAATTTGCAGAACTATTTTGTGCAGTGCAATGCTATTACTTGTGCCGAGAAGCCCACTTGAATAATTCAGTTTTGCATCGTTTGTACAAAGTCAGGAAAGTTGGGGCGTTCCTGATCTCCTCAGGCGGGCCATCCCACAAAGCGGGAGCCGCAACAGAGAAAGCACGCGTCTCAATCTCAGAATTTCAAGAACAATTTAATATCTTTTTAAATTATACAGCTAACAATTAAGAATACAATTAAACTTTCAAAAACGACTAAGGATCTGAATGGATTTACAATAAAAAATATACTAGATAGGACTTATGATGATACAGAGCATTGAAATTTAAAGAAGAATTGGTTTTTATATGCTGACTTTCTCTACCACTTAAGGAAGTATCAGACCTCCCCACAACAGACACCCTGTGAGGTAGGTGGGGCCGAGAGAGCTCTAAGAGAGCTCTAAGAGAGCTGTGACTAGCCCAAGGTCACCCAGCAGGCTTCGGGTGGAGGAGTGGGGAAACCAACCCGGTCCCCCAGATTAGAATCCGCCGCTTATGTGGAGGAGTGGGGAATCAAACCCGGTTCTCCAGATTAGAGTCCACTGCCCCAAACCACTGCTCTTAACAGCTACACCACACTGGTTGATGTAAGATGTAATGTTTTAAAATAATAATTAAGCTCCATGTAAACTAAAATGTGATGATAATTGTGCGTATTTATATGTTGTTATGTTATGTTCGTCTGTTAGTTTAAAAAGGATTAAACTATTTTTTAAATTAAGCTCCCGCTCTCCTGTCTTTCTACAAACGATGCAAAGCTGAACTATTCAACTATTCTTACATCCTTGTGTCTGACAGAGGAAAAAGGTGTTCTGAGGCTTACAGGAGGGCAGCAGATTGCTGTTTGGCTCCGTGGGACATCGCTGGTTCTTCGCATCGAGAGCCGTTCACAGCCAATCCCGCTGGGGAACCTGGAAAAAGACAGCTCTGCATTATTACGCACCTTACCAGCCCCAGGAAAGACATGGGGAAAGACTGGGGCAGATTCCCGCACAACGGGAAGCCTCTCTTTTCTTTCCAAATGCTTCTCATGCCAGAGAACGCCATCAGAATAAGTAACCACGTCACGCAGGAAAGCTCTGGGCCGGATGCCACAGATCCATTCCACTGGCCGTGGCTGTTTTCTGTGACTCAAGAAGCAATGCCGTGGCAGAATAGGCTTCAAACGGATTCTCACTTCCACAGAAAGCTCCTTGGGCGTGAGGAAAGCCCCGCCATGAACGGATCCAACCCTACAAGTCCACGTTCCCCAGACTTCTGGTCCCAGCAACTCTTCCAAGAGGCCGACAAACGCATGAAGTCAACTGCCTCCAGCTGTGGTTCGGCCCCAGGTTTGAGTACTCTGAAGCAGGCCCTCACTGCACGCTGAAGGTCTATTCTGCCATCAGCGTGCCTCTTGGGATCCTTTTCACAAAACTCTCTGAGTGGCTATTCCTACATCTTGCAGCTGGCATGGGGGCGTTTGGGTAGTCCCTTCTCACAAGTTCAAATCTAGGGGGCAGGAGTGAAGGGATGCCATGCCTTTATAATGTCGTTTTGTGGGAAGCACGTGCCTGGCATGCCACAGGTCTCAGCCTTGGTCCAAGCTGTCTCCGTTAAAAGGATTTTAAGGTAACAAGAAAGACCTTTCTCAGCCTGCAATCCTGGAAAGAGCCTGCTACTCAAGACTCAGAGTAAATAATACTGGATCGAGTGGTCTGCCTCTCTTTGAGGCAGCTTCCGGAATCCATCTAGATTTTGCAAACAGGAGCCCTGGCTCCAAGGCTGAGCATAAGCTGAAAATCCCAAATTCGATCCCCAGCATCTCCAGCTGAAGGAGCTCAGGTATTTTTCCTTTTCTGTCCCTTGGCAGCCGCCGGTGAAACAGGGCAATCCTGAGCTCGAAGGCTCAATGCTTGGATTGTGCCTAAGGCAGTTTCATAAACACATAACTGGTGATGGTGAATCCCGCATGTTAAGTATGCATTACGATCACCCAAAACAAACCATTAGCCAGGGATCCTGGGGGGTCCCCACCCCCCATCTTCTGGGCTTGGAGCAGGGGTCACTGGGGTGTAGCGGGGGGAGGCAGTTGTGAATTTCCTGCACTATGCAGGGGGCTGGACTAGAGGATTCCGGTGGTCCCTTCCAACTCCACGATTCTACGCTGGTGATCCTTACAGATGACATTTTCCCAAGCCACCAATTTTTTAAACCCGATCAGCACATCAAACAAATCTGAAAGGGGGGGGAGACACCATTGCACCCCTAAATCTAGACTGGGGGGGGGCACGCTAAAGGGGGTCGGGAAATTGCAAAAAAACATCCCATTTGGAAAAAAGGGACGTGTGGGGAGGGGAAAGCCCCCCCTCCCAGTTACCCCTATTATCCTCCCCCCCCAAGTTCTCCCCCCCCCCAGATCTTAGATCCTTTCTGCTTCCTGGGTCTCCACCCCTCCCAGATCAACCCCCCTCCAGCCCTCTTAGCTCCAAGACCCGCTCCCCCATTTCCCAGCCCCACATTTAAAAATAGCCATTCTCTCCCCCAACTTTCCTCTTCCTTCCCTTGCTTTTTCTCCGGTCTCTCTTTCCCCAGGGAAGCCCCGCCCCTTTCCCCGCCTCCCCCCCAGCTGGCTCATTATGCTAACGAGTTCTTCCGAGACCCTGATTGGACGGGAGCGGCCTGCATCACCCTCGCAGGCGAAGGCGATTCCCCCCCCCGCCGTGCGTCACGGCGCGCGTCACAGGCTCGGAGGCGCGCGACTCTCCCGCCCCGGCCAATCAGAGGCCGCGCTGGAGTTGAAACAAACAAACAAAAGCTAGATAATGAATGGACGGAGGCTGGGGGAGGAATGACCAGGGATGATCAATGATAACGTGCATATGTCAAATCATTCTTGGTTAAGTTTTGGAGAAATCTTAATAACGAGAAATTAATAGCGAGTTTTTCCTCCCTCTCCCATAATGCTAGAACACAGGGGTCATCTGCTGAAGCTGGAGGGTGAGAGATTCCAACTGAGCAAAGGAAATATTTCTTCACACAACGCATAGTTAAATTGTGGAACTCCCTGCCCCAGGAGGTGGTGATGGCTGCCAGCTTGGAAAGCTTTAAGAGGGGAGTGGACATATTCATGGAGGAAAGGGGTATTCAAGGCTATTAGTTAGAATGGATACTAGTCATGCTGCATACCTATTCTCTCCAGGATCAGAGGAGCATGCCCATTATTTTAGGTGCTGTGGAACACAGGCAAGATGGTGCTGCTGCAGTCGTCTTGTTTGTGACTTCCCGGAGGCACCTGGTTGGCCACTGTGTGAACTGACTGCTGGACTTGATGGGCCTTGGTCTGATCCATCAGGGCCGTTCTTATGTTCTTATGAGAAATCTTAGGTCATATTGGAAGGTGGACCCTACCTAGGGTTGCCAACTCTGGCTTGGGAAATTCCTAGAGATTTGGGGGTGGAGCCTGGTGAGGGACCGTAGCAAGGTAGAATGCCATAGAGCCCACCACCCAAAGCAACCATTTCCTCCGGGGGAACTGATCTCTGCTGTCTGGAGCTCCGTTGTAATTCCGGGAGATTTCCAGGCCCCACCAGGAGGTTGGCGTAGGTTTGCCAGCTCCGGGTTCAGAAAAAAAATGGAGATTTTGGGGGTGGAGCCTGAGGAAGGCAGGGTTTGGAGAGGGGAGTGACTTCAGTGCCATACAGTCCAATGCCCAAAGTGGCCATTCCCCCCCCCCCCCGGGAACTGATTTCTATAGCCTGGAGATCCACTGTAATAATGGGAGATCTCCAGCCATCACCTTCTTTTGCCTGATATCTGGAAAAAGAACATATAGAAGATTAGTCCTGTTGGGACATAATATTGTGATTAGAACTTGATAGGAATGACTATTGTGATACTTACCTTGTATATGTATGGTGTATACCTATTGGGAGAAGAAATATGGCTTCACTAGTTGGTTTACTATTGTTATAGTCCACATAGTTGTACAGGTTTTTTGTAATATAATATTGAATAGGATTGGTTATATAGAACCTTTTGTTATTGAAATTTTGTATTTAAATAGATTAAGTCTGTGTTTTTTTGTACCACCTGGAGGTTGGCAACCGTACATCTAGGGTTGACAGCTCCAGGCTGGGAAATACCTTGAGATTTTTGAGGTGGAGCCTGAGGAGGGCGGGGTTTGGGGAGGGGAGGGACTTCAATGCCATAGAGTCCAATTGCCAAAGCAGCCATTTTCTTCAGGTGAACTGATCTCTACCAGCTGGAAATCAGTTGTAATAGCAGGAGATCTCCAGCTAGTGCCTGGAGGATGGCAACCCTCCCTACTGATGAGCTTGAAGGCGGGAAAAGGAAATGGTTGCCACTGGGATAACCACTTATAAGACACTGAAGGGGGGCGAGGCAAAGGAGGAACATTATTCCTAGTAGAATTTAATTATATTAATTACTTCCAAAAATGTTAACAACATTACACATTACCAAACGGAAGCCAAGTCTCTCCCTGAAGGATCAAGGCTCTCTACAATGAATCTCCTGTTTGCGACAAAGCACATGCATCTCTGCCGTTGGTCGAGACCCTTTCTGTCCCACAGATGTTTTAATTGTGTTTCAGCAACTGGGAACTCTTTCCCACGCCAGCCCGTAATATAAAGCAGTCCATTAGGCCTCCGCTTTACCACCAGTTTTTGTTGTTAGTGTTTTCCTGCAGAGCCCTGGGAAGAATTACACAAAAGGGTGTTTTTTTAAAAAAAAATTCATGAGTTTTTCTCCAAGAGGATGTGACAAGATGACTAGGGGTCCCAGTAGGGTTGCCAGGTCCTTCTTCGCCACCGGTGGGAGGTTTTTGGGGAGAGGAGGGACTTCAATGCCATAGAGTCCAATTGCTAAAGTGGCCATTTTCTCCAGGGGAGCTGATCTCTATCGGCTGGAGATCAGTTGTAATAGCAGGAGATCTCCAGCTACTACCTGGAGGTTGGCAACCCTCGGTCCCAGCTTGGGCAGCTTTGGGGAGATGCTTTAGAGATGCATTTTCTACAGGGGAACCGATCGTGGTTGTCTGGAGGTCAGTTGTAATAGCCCGCACATTTGGTCATTTCTTGGCCCCTTCCCCCTTACGTACCACCGATACCAACGTACAGCTTTGGAGAGCCAGCGTGATGTAGTGGTTACGAGCGGTGGTTTGGAGTGGAGGGCTCTAATCTAGCGAGCTGGGTTGATTTCCCTGCTCCTAAGCAAAAGCCAGCTGGGTGACCTTGGGGAGATGCCCGCCCCCAGTGCACAGTTGCAAAGGCACATGGTTAGGGTTGCCAACCTTCAGGTGGGACCTGGAGATCTCTTGGAATTACAACTGACCTCTAGACTACAGAGATCAGTTCTCTGGGAGAAAATGGCTGCTTTGGAAGGTGGACCCTATGGCATTATACTCTGCTGAGGTCCCTCCCTTCCCCAAACCCCACCCTTCCCAAGCTCCACCCACAAATGTCAACTCAGAGTTGGCATCCCTATGGCCAAATCTAACATTGTGGTCACCCAGTGAGGTATAAGTAGGGTTGCCAGCTCTGGGTTGGGAAATACCTGGAGATTTGGGGGGTGGAGCCTGAAGAGGCAGAGTTTGAGGAGGGGAGGGAGTTCAATGCCATAGAGTCCAATTGCCAAAGCGGCCCTTTTCTCCAGGGGAACTGATCTCTGTAGCCTGGAGATCAGTTGTGATAGCGGGAGATCTCCAGCCACCACCTGGAGGTTGGCAACCCTAGGTATAAGGGACTGGTCTGTGGAGTGGGAAGAATTGGGCATAGACCTTAGCTGCATCCCCAAATATCTGGATAGTGTGTATCATTGCAATTATTTGTAATTATTTACAATTATTTGCGACTGGATTGTCTTGTCCACACCAGAAAATCCAGCTGCAAATTATGATTGTAGCGTAACGATATTGTAATAGCCAATGAAGTGTGGATGCAGCCCTGGTGTAGTAAAGTATGCAGCCCTGGTGCAGCAAAGGAACTAAGCACCTGGTTCAAATCTTGCCTCTCACAATAGCCCTGCAAGATACGCCAATAACATCCCATCATTGCAGATGGAGAAAATGAATGGCCTTAGGTGAGTTGCTCAGATTCAGACCTTTGTCTGCCACTATGGAGATAATGATACTGGCTGACTTTACAGGGCTGTTGTAAGGGATGTAGAAAGATAATGCAGGTGGAGAGTTTTGAACACTGGAAGCGGAATAGAAATCCTGGGAGCCCAATGGGCAGTGAATCAATCCCTTAAACAAATAAGCACATGCTAATTATTGGTGTTCAGTCTCAGGCCAGCCTTGAAATTCTTTGATTTTAAAATGATTCCACTTACAAACTTTGTTTCAAGTTTACAAAATATAAGTTGTTGGTTGAATTTGGACTTTTCTCTGTCTATTGTCCTTGCCTACTTTGCAGGGTTCTTGTGCAATTAACATGGGAGCAGAGAGACCACCGTACCCCCACACGTCTGTCTGTCTGTCTGTCTATTTGAAAACATAAATGTTTGTGCTTTTTTGCTCTTCCCGTGCTAACTTCACAAGAACACTGCAAGGTTGCCAACTCTGGGTTGGAGAAATTCCTGGAGATTTGGAGAGACAGCCTGGGGAGGGGAGGTTTTGGGGAAGGGAGGGACTTAAGGGGGGTTTAATGCCACAGAGTCTTCTCCCCTTCGCCTGCCATTTTCTCCAGTAAAACCGATCTCTGTAGTCTGGAAATCAGCTGTGAGTTCGCTGGCATTCCAGGTCCTACCTGGAGAGTGGCTACCCTATATATTAACACACAGAGCCAGCGTGGTGTAGTGCTTAAGAGTGGTGGTTTGGAGCGGTGGTTTGGAGCGGTGGACTCTGGTCTGGAGAACCAGATTTGATTCCCCACTCCTCCACATGCGCGGCGGAGGCTAACCGGGTGAACTGGATTTGTTTCCCCGCTCCTCCACATGAAGCCAGCTGGGTGACCTTGGGCTAGTCACAGCTCTCTTCGAGCTCTCTCAGCCTCACCTACCTCACAGGGTGTCTTTTGTGGGGAGGGAAGGTGATTGTAAGCCGGTTTGATTCTTCCTTAAGTGGTGGACAAAGTTGGTATATAAAAACCAACTTTTCTTTAATAGATCATGATGGGTAGCCGTGATAGTCTGTCACTAGCAGTAGAAAAGCATAGGAGTCCAGTAGCACCTTAAAGACTAACAAAATTTCTGGCAGGGCATGAGCTTTCGTGAGATAAGGATAGATGGACTCACATTTTAGCTGTATCTGAAGAAGTGAGCTGTGGCTCATGAAAGCTCATACCCTGCCATATATTTTAATATATATCACATGGGAAACAATCCTGAGATCCCTGAAGGTAGGAGGAAAATATAATCCGTCCGCTACCCTTGAACTTCTGCAAATCTCTAAATAAATAACCTGGGTTTCGCTTCCTCCTGGTGTGCCAGCAAAACATCTGCCTTCCCAGGAGACCCGCTGACAGCATCTGGAAAAAACCCGGAGGCAGAACTCCTCGGCAAGCGCAAAGAGTTAGGGGTGTCTTTGGACCGGCTGCCCTTTCCTGGCTGCCTTCTCGTCACGGAGACCCCTGTGGTTGGGTAGGCAGTGGGGCCCGGCTCTGTAAGCGGCATTCTCCACCCAAAGGTGGGAGATTGGATTTCTGGGCAGCGAGCCAGACCCAAGCTCCCGTTACAGCCCTGCCGTTCCACCTGGAGGCGAGCAGTATCAATAATTTAACCCCGGGGCCGTCTCCCATTGTCTGCAGGCAAGGTGGCACGATGCTGCGCGGGTCCGGCCGGAGGGGCAAGAGCGGAGACGCGGCCACTGAGCGGCAGGAGGGGATGCCCATGGAGAACGGTGTGCCCCGGGAGACCGGGGGCTCCCAGCCCTCTTTGGAAGGGGGCAGGACTGCCCCGGCACAGGGAGCCACCACCGCCGCCCAAGCAAACGCCCCCCACCCGCCCCGAGTGCGGCCCAGGCTCGTGTTCCACACCCAGCTGGCCCACGGCAGCCCCACGGCCAAGATCGAAGGCTTCACCAACGTCAAGGAGCTCTACGCCAAAATCGCAGAGGTCTTCGATATCTCTCCGACAGAGGTGAGGAAGGCGGGGGGCCCTCTCCCCGAAATAGGGCTGCCAACCTCCAGGGCAGGGCCTGGAGATCTCCTGAGGATTACAGCGGATCTCCAGATGGCAGGGACCAGTCCCCTGGGGAGAAATCAGCTGCTTTGGAGGGTGGACTCTATGGCATTATACCCTGCTGAGGTCTCACCCCAAATCCTGCCCTCCCCAGCCCCCACCCCAAGTCTCCAGGAATTTCCCAACCCGAGGTTGGCAACCCAGCTCCCAAAGGCCTTTGGAGGCGGGCCAGCTCCCAGGACTTCTGTCCTGCCAAGAACTGGTAATATTGAGCCAAGGGGGTGTGGTGGTGGGGTCAGATATTCTCTTGACACCCTGCCAATAATGTCCAAAAGATTAAGGTAGGATGCTCATGATTCATTTGGCTTGTGGTGCCACAGTCCGGCCTCTCTAGGGTTGGGATGGTTTCCCAGTAATGCCGTGACCTGCCCAAGGAAAGGAGCTGCTGGCAAACTTTATTTAATTTAAAACATTTGTATGGCGCCTTTGCACCCGATTCAGGGTCTCCAAGTTACATGAACACATGAAGCTGCCTTATACTGAGTCAGACCCTTGGTCCATCAAAGTCAGTATTGTCTACTCAGACCAGCAGTGGCTCTCCAGGGTCTCAGGCTGAGGTCTTTCGCATCATGTACTTGCCTAGTTCCTTTAACTGGGGATGCCGGGGATTGAACCTGGGACCTTCTGCATGCCAAGCAGATGCTCTACCACTGAGCCACGGCCCCTCTCCATGGCTCTCCAGGGTCTCAGGCTGAGGTCTTTCCCATCACCTACTTGCCTGGTCCCTTTAACTGGAGATGCCAGGGATTGAACCTGGGACCTTCTGCAAGCCAAGCAGATGCTCTGCCACTAAGCCACAGCCCCTCTCCAAGGCTCTCCAGGGTCTCAGGCAGAGGTCTTTCACATCACCTACCCCTACCCCCTTTAACTGGAGATGCTGGGGTCTGAACCTGGGACCTTCAGCATGCCAAGCAGATGCTCTACCACTGAACCACGGACCCAAACCTGGCAAGGTTGGAGGCCCCAGGCTTTCAATTGGAGGTTGTTTTCATTGATTCGTTCCCTTTCCCTTTTCTCCAATGAGAAGGTCAAACATACATGGTGCCTCTTCTTCAACCATTTTATACACTCAGCAACCCAGCAAGGTAGGCAAGCTGAGAGGCTGGGCCCAAAGTCACCCAGCGACCTAACATCTGGATGCAGGATCTGAACTTGGAACTCCCAATTTCCAATCTAGCTGCTATGGGTGTGTTAAGTGCCGTCAAGTCGCTTCTGACTCATGGCGACCCTATGAATGAAAACCCTCCAAAATGTCCTATCTTTGACAGCCTTGCTCAGATCTTGCAAATTGAAGGCTGTGGCTTCCTTTATTGAGTCAATCCATCTCTTGTTGGGTCTTCCTCTTTTCCTGCTGCCCTCAACTTTTCCTAGCACGACTGTCTTTTCCAGTGACTCTTGTCGTCTCATGGCGTGACCAAAATACGATAGCAGCAGTTTAGTACCAGCAGAGATTTCCGGTGGGATCCAAACCTGTTTGTCTGTAGCTGATGAAGGGAGCTTTGACTCTTGAGAGCTCATACCCTGAAAATCTTTTTGTTCTGTAAGGTAATACTGGACCTGAATCTAGCAAACCTACCTGTCGACTAAGCACAGCGACCATTTGTGACTTTTGTGAGAGCCGGTGTGGTGTAGTGGTTAAGAGCGTCGAACTCTAATCTGGAGAACTGGGTTTGATTCCCTGCTCCTCCACATGAAGCCTGCTGGGTGACCTTGGGCTATTCACAGTTCTCTCCGAACTCTCTCAGCCCCACCTTCCTCACAAGGGGAGGGGAAGGTAAGGTGTAAGCTGCTTTGAGACTCCTTAAAGGTAGAGAAAAGCAGCGTATGAAAACCAATTCTTCTTCTTCTTCTTCCTCCACCACCATCATCATCATCATCCTGGCTCGCATTGTGGGAGAAAACCAGGTTACAAGTAGTTTAAATTGATATTGTAAAATGGATTTCCTGAACTAATCGAACCCAAGCATGAAACCGTTATCACAACTGGGAGCTGAACGGAGACTGTATGAAACTTCCTGAGGAATTAAAAAGTGTCACTTCCGGAATTCTCCTTTAGTTGAAGAATAGTGTCTGGGAGACCAAAGCATTTCCTCTTTGGTTTCTGAATGATGCCATTTTCTTAAATGTCAGATTGGAGCCCTTTTATCCTTTTGACTAGAGAAGATGCCGGGCATTGCTGACAGGTGATGGCATAGATCACGTTGGAAGATGAGCCGATAACGGAGGCCAAGCTAAATGATGCCAATGGATTGCAACATGGGGACTGGATTGGAACCTGGGTTTTCTGCAGGATCTAGTCCCTGGGTGGATCTCTCTCTTTTAAGGTGGTTGTTGGTAGCTGGTTTCGAAGGCTGTCAGTAAACAAGGGAAGGTCTACCACCCAATAAGAAGAGATGCAGTTCTGTTGTTTCTAGAAATTCTCTGTTGGCAGCAATTGGGATTCGAACTCACTCCCCTCCCCCCAGAGCCTTGAACACGTAAAGCTGCCTGATACTAAATCAGACCCTTGGTCCATCAAACTCAGTATTGTCTACTCAGACCGGCAGCGGCTCTCCAGGGTCAAAGGCAGAGGTCTTTCATCTCACCTCCCACCTGGTCCCTTGAACTGGAGATGCCGGGGATTGAACCTGGGACCTTCTGCGTGCCAAGCAGATGCTCTGCCACTGAGCCACGGCCCTTCCCAAATCCCATGCCTTCGACCAGTCAACCACACAATCACATTCCTTATGGATTTTCTTGAGGGGTGTGCTGAGATGTCTTAATGGTGAATCAAAGCTGTTCTCAGAGGCTATCAGACTCCACCGCTCCTAGCCACTGCTCTTAACCACTACACCACGCTGACTTGGCTGCATCATCCAGAGCGTGGAAAATAAGTTATGGGGCAGATTCCTGGTAAGCCGTGGCTCACATTAATCCCTCTCCTCCCCACTGACGCTTCTGGATAAGTGTCACCAAGCAAGATTTCCCACAGTTGACTTTTGATTCTGCATAGCAGACAGGGCAAATCCTCCCCCACAACTCTGCTCCCATCCCCACCAAAGGTCCTTAACCACACAGTCGCCGTCTCTTCCAGATCCTCTTCTGCACCCTCAACACCCACAAAGTGGACATGCTGAAGCTACTGGGGGGCCAGATAGGCTTGGAGGACTTCATTTTCGCCCACGTCCGCGGCGAGACCAAAGAGGTGGAAGTGACGAAGACGGAAGACGCTCTGGGGCTGACCATCACCGACAACGGGGCAGGATACGCCTTCATCAAGGTGAGGAGGAGACACAGAACATGTCTGTCAGGGGAGGGGGGGCTGCAGCATGTCCTTGTCCAAGCACGTCGTAAGCCTGTGGAACTCACAGCCACAAGATTTGGCAATGGCTATCCAAGGGTAGGTCTCTAGAAAGTATTCTGCCTGAGCGCACAATAAACCTGTGGAACTCACTGCCACAAGGTGCCGCAATGGCTGTCTTACAGTAGATCTAGGAAGTACTTCTTTTTCCCCGAGCACATAATAAGCCTGTAGAACTCCCTGCCACCTGATTGCACAATGGCTGTCTTAGGGTAGGTCTAGGAAGTACTTCTTTGAGCACACAATATGCCGGTGGATTTCTTGGCGCTTCCCACAGCCTTGTGCAGACTTGGGCCTTTCATGCACGGCTGTTTCCCTCGTGCTCACCCCTCTGATGACTTTGGGTCTTTGTGTGGATCATGCATGCCGTTTCTGACCGTAAGAGATCGCCTCGCTCTCCTGCTGCGTCTCCCCGCCTTTTGCCTGCATTTTCAAATCTGAGATAAAACAGGTCTCTGAAAACCTGGGCAAAACGTGGGGAAACGCAGGGGGAGAGCGAGGCGACCTCTGACGGCTGGAAACGACATGTGTGATCAACACAAAGGCCCGAAGTCGTCAGAGGGGTGACCACGAGGGGAACAGCCATGCATTAAAGACCTCAGTTTCTTGGGGAATAAAGTTCTGAAGGCTCGGGGGCGGGGGGGGGGAATCATGACCGTCGGCAGCATCCCCTTCTGTGCCCCTGACTTTCTCCCCCCACTACCTCGCGCCCCCCCCCCCGTCCTCGCAGCGCATCAAAGAAGGCAGCATCATCAACCGGATCCCGACCGTCTGCGTCGGAGACAGCATCGAGGCCATCAACGACCAAACCATCGTGGGATGCCGCCATTACGAAGTTGCCAAGATGTTGCGGGAGATGCCCAAGGCCCAGCCGTTCACCATGCGCCTCGTTCAGCCCAAACGCGCCTTTGGTGAGTGGCTGGGGAGGGGAAGGGGGGATTTACTTAGGAGCCGGTCCAAATGGGCTGTCCCGATCCAAGGGCTGGCAAATACCTGGAACTGGTGGCTATAAGCCTTTGCCCTTTAGAGATGCAGGCGGTCCATAGTTGGGCTGGGCTGAGCTTTGGGGTTGGAGCAGGGAATTTCTACAGCAGGGGTGTCAAACTCAATTGTGACGGGGGGGGGGCGGATATGACGTAAATGTCACTTGGTCGGGCCGTGCCGTGCCTCGCCAGCCCAAATCAAGAGTGGGAGGGGTGGCTGCCTCAGCTGGTTCGTGGGCCCGATAAGAGCTCCCTCCCTGCTCCCTCCCGGATCCAGCCCGTGGGCCTTAACATAGAGTTGGAAGGGACCACCAGAGTCATCTAATCCAACCCCCTGCACAATGCAGGAAATTAACAACTACCTCCCCCGCACACACCGCGTGACCCCTACTCCATGCCCAGAAGATGGCCAAGATGCCCCCCCTCATGAACTGCCTAAGGTCATAGAATCAGCATTGCTGACAGATGGCCATCTAGCCTCTGCTTTAAAACTTCCAGGGAAGGATAGCCCACCACCTCCCGAGAAAGCCTGTTCCACTGAGGGACCGCTCGAACTGTCAGGAAGTTCTTCCTAATGTCTAGACGGACGCTCTTTTGATTTAATTTCGACCCGTTGGTTCTGGTCCAACCTTCTTGGGCAACAGAAAACACCCCCGCTCTACAATCACGTTTGTGTCTTTCTCTCCTCTCCCCACATCTCCTTTTTATTTGTAATTGTCACCACCACCACCACCCCCGGAAACTTTGCTTTGACACAAGATTTTACATCTGACCAGGGGAAGGGATGGAAAGGCCTGTAAAACTGGGATTGGGCCATTGAATCTATGACCAAGCTCCCTTGTGCAATTTGTTTATAACTAACGTAGCCGACGATTTCAAACTAGAGCATCAGGCTGGAATTCCTCCCCCCTCCAGGGTCAGTCCACATTGCTTACGAATGCTGAGTTCTGCCAGGTCCCTTGAGGTCTACAAGCAGTGCCTCGCAGACACAGTTAATGGTTCATTTGGCTATAATCAAATAAACAGTGGGATTCAGAGAACAGTCACTCCAGAATACATCATTCTGTAATTCCCGAACTGTGTACATAGACAAATTAGCACATGCTGCAAGAGCGCTGCCAGGAAAGAGATATTCATTAAATAAAGGTTCCTACAGAGGAGGGTGCCCGCTGCATCTCTGCATGAGTCATGGTTGGCCTAACATTATCCCAATCAGCCTCTACAGTAGATAATTCTGCCTTCACTGCATGGAGTGGGAGTAGAATGTTCGATCGTTTTTTTCCAGCAAACATGCAGCAGGATTACTCATCCTTAGAGATGGCTGCCTGATGCATCTCTGCATGAGTCACTGCGCTGGCTCAAGCTCCTTTCAACCCAGGGGATGGAGAATTCAGGCTAATCAGGCTGTAATTGTCAACGATTATTGCAGATGTGGAATTGGATCGCCCAGTCTCTGAGAATAGTGCCCGATGCATCTCTGCGTAAATCACTGCCATGGGCCATGGAGCCAGCATGGTGTTGTAGTTAAGAGCAGTGGTTTGGAGCGGTGGACTCTGATCTGGAGAAGCGGGTTTGATTCCCCACTCCTCCACATGAGCAGCGGACGCTAATCTGTTGAGCTGGATTGGTTTCCCCACTCCTCCACATGAAGCCAGCTAGGTGACCTTGGCCTAGTCACACTCTCTCAGCCCCACCTACCTCACAGGGAGTCTATTGTGGGGAGGGGAAGGGAAGGTGATTGTAAGCCGGTTTGATTCTCCCTTAAGTGGTAGAGAAAGTCGGCATATGAAAACCAACTCTTCTCCTCCTTCCTTCCTTCCTTCCTTCCTTCCTTCCTTCCTTCCTTCCTTCCTTCCTTCCTTCCTTCCTTCCTTCCTTCCTTCCTTCCTTCCTAGCTAGCAGCAGGCATACCCAGAACTGAGATCTGGGTCTTTTATGCATGGCTGTTTCCCTCAGGGAAGAAAATCCTGATAGTGTTGCCTGAACGAGGTGTAGGCACAATGGAGTGTCCTCCGTATACCCTAAAACTGACTCCCCTCTTTGTGTGCCCCTCAGACATGATCAGCCAGCGGACACGGAGCACCAAGAACCCCGGCGAGGGGAAAGTGGCAACTGGTCGGGAGACACTTCGGCTAAGGGCGAAGGGCACAGCCACTGTGGAAGAGGCGGTGAGTCTTAGGATTTATACCGCGCTTTCCGTGTTCAAAAGCACTTTGCATACATGAGAGCCATCATCCTTACAAACAGCCTTGTAAGGTAGGCCACTACGATGAGAAGATCTGGGGTGGGGGGGTTTGAGGTTGTGAAAAAGTGCATTGCCCAAGGTCAGGATGCCACCAAATTGTACCGCCCCACTGTTTCAAGTTGGAGGGAAGGCAGCATGGTATAGCCCCATCACGTCAGATCTCAGAAGCTAAGCAGGGTCAGTGCTTGGAAGGGAGACCACCAGAGAAGGCTCTGCAGAGGAAGGCAGTGGCAAACCACCTCTGCTTCTCACATACCTTGAAAGCCCCTTGCTGGGGTTGCCATAAGTTGGCTGTGACTTGAAGGCACTTAGAATCATAGAATCATAGAGTTGTAAGGGACCACCAGGGTCATGTAGTCCAACCCCCTACACAATGCAGGAAATTCACAACTACCTCCCCCAACACACACCCAGTGACCCCTACTTCATGCCCAGAAGATGGCCAAGACACCCTCCCTCCCATGATCAGCCAAAGGTCATAGAGTCAGCATTGCTGACAGATGGCCATCTAGCCTCTGCTTCGAAACCTCCAGGGAAGGAGAGCTTACCACCTCCCGAGGAAGCCTGTTCCACTGAGGCCATTTATGCATGGGAGGTTTTGCCTTGGATTATTTAGCATCTACTTAAGCCCTAAGTAGCCTTCAAGAAGATGTATTTCTATTAAGTAGGTTCACACATTCCCTAGCGCTCATTAAGAAGAAGAGTTGGTTTTTATATGCTGACTTTCTCCACCACTTAAGGAAGAATCAAACCGGCTTACAGTCACCTTTTCATTCGCCCATTTATGCATGGGAGGATTTGCCTTGGATTTGCTGCTCTCTAGATGCACATTTTCCCCATCTGAATTCTCAAAACTCTGCATGGGGGCTTATTGTTGAGTTTTGAGAATTTGGATGGGGAAAATATGCATCGAAAGAGTGGCAAATCTAAGGCAAAACCCCCCGTGCATAAATGGCCTTTGATTTAGGGAGGACAGGGACCTCAGGTACAATGCCACTTTGGAGTCCTCCCTCCAAAGCATCCATTTTCTCCAGGGGAAGTGATCTCGGTACTCTGGAGATGAGTTGTAATTCCGGGGGATCCACAGGTCCCACCTGGAGGCTGTCTTTCCAAAATCTGGGTGTTGTCGCTACAGCTGATCTCTCTCCCTCCCCGTTATAGCCCAGTGAATTTGAGGAGGAAGCAGCTCGAAAAGTGGATGACCTTTTGGAAAGTTACATGGGTATTCGTGATGTGGAACTGGGTGAGTAAAGTGCTTCATGCCAGGAGGGGCTGTTGCATTTCTGTATATTAAAGTTGAGCAGGCCTTGCCAGGAAGAGATGTCACCACGATGGAAATGGGGGCAGAGGAAGAACGCTTGTCTGTAATCCAGATTTGGGGCCTGGTGACCCATGATGCTGGAATCCCATGACTGGTCTTCCAGATGTGTTATTTGTAGAATCATAGAAGAATGATAGAATCATAGAGTTGGAAGGGACCACCAGGGCCCTCCAGTCCAACCCCTGCACAATGCAGGAAATTCCCAACCATCTCCCCACACACTCTCAGTGACCCCTACTCCATGCCCAGAAGATGGCCAAGATGCCCTCCCTCTCATGATCTGCCTAAGGTAATAGAATCAGCATTGCTGACAGATGGCCATCTAGCCTCTTCTTAAAAACCTCCAGGGAAGGAGAGCCCACCACCTCCCGAGGAAGCCTGCTCCACTGAGGAGGCTCTCTAACTGTTAGCAAATTCTTCCCTCTTGTGCCAGAGAAGGCCAACAGCCAAATGCCACCGTTTGCAAAAAGCAATGGTCACATGCACCCGGCACATTGGCAGTTGTGCCCAGCTGCGAGCCATTGTTGGGTTGTGCCAGCTCCGGGTTGGGAAATACCTGGAGATTTTGGGGGTGGCTTCTGAGGAGGGCAGGGCTTGAGAAGGGGAGGGACTTCAGAGGGGTATAATGCCATAGAGTCCACCACCTAAGAAGGCCATTTTCTCCAGGGGAACGGATCTCCAGGGGAACTGATCAGTTGTAATAGCGGGAGACCTCCAGCCACCACCTGGAGCTTGGCAACCCTAATTATTTGGATCAGGGCCGCAGCAGCAGGGAAGCAGAGGAGGGGGAAACTCTGACTGGAATTGCTTTTCACCTGGGTAAAGTTATGTTTGTCTTTGGGTTGGAGCCAGATGAAATTTACTACTAACGGAAGGGGTGTGTGTAATTTCCACCGATTTCCACTTCCTGCCACTGAGCCCCAGTTTTCCTCTTATGCCATTCCTGAGGGTCCTGTGCCTACTCCCCGTAAGAGCAGCATTTTTGGAGGTCAGTGGGCTGCAGGTAGGGTTGCCAGCCTCCTGGTGGGGCCTGGAGATCTCCCAGAATTCCAACTGATCTACAGACTACAGAGATCAATTCCCCTGGAAAAAATGGATGCTTTGGAGGGTGGACTCTATGGCACTATAGCCTAGTCACGGCCCTCCCTAGGCTCCACCCCAAATCTCCGGGGATTTCCCAACCCACCGTTGGCAACCCTAACTGCTGCAGGGGAAATGGTAACAGGCAAGTTCTGTTATTCTATGTTTCCCACTTTGCCTTGGCGGGAAACATAGGTTGTTTATGCATGAGTATTTTCACTCACGCTTTCCCCTGGTCTGTCTCAGTTGTTCCTTGCAGTTATGCATGAGTTTTCCCTCCATTAGAGATGACCTCGCTGCCAGCCCTCACAAATCCTGGGACTTCCCGTTCCTCTGTTAACCCGATTCTTCCCTCTCCCCTGAGCTCAGCCTGGGTGAAATCCCCGTGCATAAGGCAAAGTGCAGGACACGTAAGCTTGGTTTCTCTCACAGAAAGAACTACAGCCAATTACAAAGCAGTGTGTCAAGAGGCGGGGATTCACATGCTTCCTGCTTCCTCGGAGGTCTTTCAGATTGCTCTGTTTTTTGTTCTTAAAATGCTTTTTTAAGTGGCAACTGGGTTTCGGGGTTGGGATTTTCTCTCACAGTAAGCACTACAAAGTATGCCAATTACGAAGCAGTCTTTAAAGGGGCGGGGACTTGTTTTGAGCTTGGAGACTGCTGGTGCATAGATTCCCATCAGGAAAGTGTGGGTCCAGCAAGCAACGAACTCATAAATGACCATAGTTTGAATCCAAACCTTTGTTTCTGACTGGGGTTTAAGGCCACCTCATCAGAGGGCCCTTTCTTATCAGGGAAACTATGAAGCATGGAAAAGGTCACTCTGATCCATATGGCCACCATCACCCCCGCTGCTTTTCAGAGTCTAGGTTCCAAGCACACATGTCTAGTGTCACATATATATAGACATTTATACCTAAACCGGGGTACAACATGGTATCCCCTCCTGCATTTTATGCTCACAACAACCACACTGTGAGGTAGAGAGAGGCCATTTATGCAAGACTGTTTCCCTCGTGGTCACCCTGCCACCTGCTCCAGTGCTTTGTTTTGATTATGCATGCTTTTCTCGACCATTAAAAAAACTGCATGTATTCAGTATGCTTCCGCAATTAAATGTACATTTGTTCCCCCTTTAAACAAAAACTCAGTCCATTTTAGAATGTTGAATATTGTCCTGGGGGAAATGGATTAGTGACGGCACTGGTATCCAGCCAGTCAGTCCTGTGCCCAGTCATCTGTTGCTGCAGACATGTAGACCTAGTTTCCTGGAGAGCTAGAGAGGGAAGGTGGTTTGTTTCTGAACCAACAACCCAGGAGAAAGCATATGGAGGATGGAAACAGGAGGGAGGGGAGCCTGTTATGTACACATGCTATATGCTAACGGCAGTCACTCTTTCCACAGCATCGACCATGGTGGAGATGGCCAAGGAGCGCCAGGGCCCTGAAGAATTTTCCCAGGGCCTTGACTCACTGCTGGGCGAATTTGCATTTCCAGATGAGTTTGTGGTGGAGGTCTGGACAGCTATCTACGAAGCCAAGGGATGCTCCAAGTAGCAGGCACATGGTGGGCTTGTGGAGGGTCGGCCCTCTTCATCACCTGTTCACCCTCCCTCCTCTGCCTGGCCCAGTGTCTCCCACCCAATTCCTGTTTTTCCTAGTTTTTGGGTTCTATTTCAGGGTTGCATTCGAAAGTTCAGAATATCCCTTAAGGGAGCACTAGAATTATAGGATTTGGCTAGATTTCGAAAGACTGGTGAAATCTCATGTCTGCCGTGGCCCTTTTCCAAGCATCTCCGCATCAGATGTTGAGGTCTTGTGAACAAAGCCTGGGGAGACTGATCTTGAGTCAGAACGGTTCCGCATCAGGACCTGGGACAGCTCCCAGGGAAAGCAGACGTTGCCCCCACTATAACTTGAGCTCAGTTGAACACCTTAACAGCCAAGCAAGCTGCTGCATACCCAACGCCCGCCTTTCAGCATGGACCCAGGAGGAATCTGAAAGGGTGGTGTTTACAGCTGCACAATCCAACACCAGGGGGTGGGCGCTAACACATGTACAAATTAGGACTGACTGCAATTTCATTTCCCATAGCTTAAGCCGGGCCTCACCTTTCCTGTCCCCCCCGCCGTGTTTGCAGCATATTTGAAAGACCCACTTGGCCAGGAAATCAAATGCTGATCCAGTGGTTTGCCCTGCCCTGTATGCTGTAGGCAGGTTCCCACCTCCCCCCCCTTTATAAAGCGCTGCCTGTATTCAATATATTTATTCAATTAAATGTACATTCGACCACTTTTTTAAAGGTGGAATCCATTTGAGAAATATTGGAAAACTGCTTTGGGGATTGGGGTGGGTGGATAGTGATCCAGTAACCCAGCATTGTGCGCCGCTATATAGAAACACAGAACCACGTGAACAAAATTTGGCGTGCGCATCTCTGTGATAGCCTCGCTGCTGAAAACGTGAACATCTGAATGCACCCTGAGGAGGCCGCTGGGTATGCTTTCTTTGGTACAGGCAGACCTTGGTAAATGGCGGAGAAATGATGCCGATTCTCGTTTGGCCAATGTCGATCTGGAACCTCCAGCATCAGTGTAGAGTCAGGCCTTGAAGTTTTGTTTCGGATAACCTGCAGAACACACACAAACACCCCCTTCGGTGTACGAGATCCCTGAAGCGCACAGTTGCCGGTCAGTGTCCCCAAAGACCTCCCTCTGCTTACCAGAGACATCCAGGATCTAGGATGGGACGGGCTAGCCTGATTTCCCCTCTGCATACCCCTTCTGCCTTTGGTCACAGATCTGAGAAGACAAGATTCACTGGAAAAGATAATCATGCTAGGAAAAGTTGAAGGCAGCAGGAAAAGAAGAAGAAGAAGAAGAGTTGGTTTTTATATGCTGACTTTCTCTACCACGCAAGGCAGAATCAAACCAACTTACAATCACCTTCCCTTCCCCTCCCCACAACAGACACCCTGGGAGGTAGGCAGGGCTGAGAGAGCTGTGACTGGCCCAAGGTCACCCAGCTGGCTTCATGTGGAGGAGTGGGGAATCAAACCCAGTTCTCCATATCAAAATCCACCGCTCCAAACCACCATTCTTATCCACTACACCACGCTGGCAGCAGTTGAAGGCAGCAGGAAAAGAGGAAGAAGAGGAAAAGTAAGAAGAGGAAGAAGAAGAGTTGGTTTTTAATATGCTGACTTTATCACTTAAGGCAGAATCAAAACCATACCCAGACAGGACCTGTCCTTGCTCTTCTGGCTCTATTGATTCATTAGCTCATGCCCTCTTGGAATGCTGCTTT
Source organism: Euleptes europaea (assembly GCF_029931775.1). Classification (NCBI taxonomy): domain Eukaryota; kingdom Metazoa; phylum Chordata; class Lepidosauria; order Squamata; family Sphaerodactylidae; genus Euleptes; species Euleptes europaea. The sequence continues at coordinate 8,790,754 of NC_079313.1, forward strand.
TATGAGGAACGTCAATCACATTATACCTCTCCCCTTTTAACATATAAATCTAATAATGCCTTTTTTATTAAGTGACAGGGATCCCAAGGCTACATTGTCAGTGGCAAGATTTATCTCAGTCCTTATATCCCTCAAACACTAGATTTGCACTGCTCAAGATCAATGGATCAAGGAGCTTCTAAGGGGTAAAGGATAAAGGAAAGAATCAAACCAGCTTACAATCCCCTCCCCTTCCCTTCCCCATAACACACACCCTGTGAGGTAGGCGGGCCTGAGAGAGCGTGACTGGCCCAAGGTCACCCAGCTGGCTTCATGTGGCGGGAAACCAATCCAGTTCACCAGATGAGCCTCCGCTGCTCATGCGAAGGAGTGGGGAATCAAACCCAGTTCTCTAGATCAGAGTCCACTGCTCCACACCACCTCTCTTAACCACTACACCATCCTGGGAAGACCCAACAAGAGATGGATGGACTCTATAAAGGAAGCCACGGCCCTCAGTTTGCAAGACCTGAGCAAGGCTGTTAAGGATAGGACGTTTTGGAGCACATTGATTCATAGGGTCGCCATGAGTCAGAGACAACTTGGCGGCACTTAACACACACACATACCCCTTCTTCCACCCCACTCCCCCCAAAAAAGACAGCGATGGCAGGCACAAATTACCACAATGTTCATGCATGCTTCCTCCATACATTTCGACATGCTTGGATCATCCTGAGGTTTCCTTTCCAGGTCACAATCCGGGTAACACTCCCCATTGCCTCCAAGTCAGTCCCATCAACCAGGGTCCTTGGTTACCAGCCTAAAGCGTCCTTCCATCTGTCCACACCAGGGCAAGGCCAGGAGCCAAAATAGGGGGCTGGCAAGCCTTCATGTCCACTCTAGGGAGAAGGAAATTTCCCCTTTCCTCCAACTACCCCCACATTGCCCACATGGTAGAAGGCAGGAGCAAGAAAGCATTCTGGGATAGGTCCTTCAGGCTGGGTTTGATAAGATGTCCATTCTAAAGGCTATGTCAAGGGTTACTGGGCAGCCGGCAGGGCTGAATTTCAGGCATGGGGAGGGGACACGCACACTGGGGGGGTGGCATGGGGAGGGGGGGCTGGGGACATGCTCCCAGCATTTCGCCCTCTTGCATGGGCCTAATTCAAGCAATAGGAGGGGTATTGGAGGAAGGCCATTTCTATAAAAGAAGAAGTTGGTTTTTATATGCTGACTTTCTCTACCACTTAAGTGACTTTCCCTTCCCCCCCCCACAACAGACACCCTGTGAGGGAGGTGGGGCTGAGAGAGCTGTTACTAGCCCAAGGTCACCCAACTGCGTCATGTGGAGGAGTGGGGAAACCAATCCAGTTGACCAGATTAGCCTCTGCCGCTCATGTGGAGGAGTAGGGAATCAAACCCCGTTCTCCAGATCAGAGACCACCTCTCCAAATCACCGCTCTTAACCACTACAGCATGCTGGCTTTGAGCTTTGCCTTCTTATGGAGAGGGATCACAGAATCTGGATGCCCCCCCTCTTATTGGAGTACAGAGTCCTGGGTAAATTTCCGCTGCAGTGAGGGGTTGAGGACAGGGTATAGAGAGACGATGGAGGGGCGGGTTTTGAGGCTGGGGTAGATCCGCCTCAGCACCGCCCGGCGGATCAGGATGTAGACCCAGGGATCGAGGATCTGATTCCAGGTGGCCAGCCGCAAGAAGATGAGCAGCCACTCCTCGGTCTCTCGGGGGATCCGATTGACATCAGGGAAGTTCTGAAAAGCCGTCCGTGTGATGAAGATCTGCATGGCAGCAAAGACCAGAAGGCATTAATCGAAATATTCTGGAACAATGCTACTATGGTTTCCCAGACTTCCTGATAACTTACTGACTCCCTCCCTGCCGAATTTAAAATTGGAAACGTGCTTTATTATGAGACCTCTCATTCTCTGTTGGATGTGTCTCTTGGTGAGCGCAGGGACTCACACATAGATGCAACAGGCAGCCTCTCTTAAAAAAAACTATTTTAAGTTTATTTTATAATGACAACAAAATAAAAATACAAAAACAGTAGGTTAAACATCGTACACTCGAGATATGTTTCAATACTTGGTTCCAATTTATGTTCCAATATTATATATCAGTACTTCTTACAGAAATCATACCATTTGTTGTATTCACTTAAAGGTAAAGGTAATCCCCTGTGCAAGCACCGGGACATGACACATCCCAACATTTCCTAGGCAGACTATGTTTACAGGGTGGTTTTGCCATTGCCTTCCCCAGTTGTCTTCCCTTTACCCCCAGCAAGGCTGGGGACTCATTTGACCGACCTCGGAAGGATGGAAGGCCGAGTCAACCTTGAGCCGGCGACCTGAAACCGACTTCCGTCGGAATCGAACTCAGGTCATGAGCAGAGCTTTTGACTGCAGTGCTGCAGCTTATCATTCTGTGCCACGGGGCTAGGTTAGTATTCACTTAGCAGAACTTAATAAATGAAAATCATACTGATAGTTTCGAGGGCATCGTTTACTTCGTGATGCCCCCTTTCCCATATATTCTAGAAAAGGCAGCCATCTTATTTAAAAAGTTTGTAGAATAAGATATTTGCTACTTTGAGTTGTGAAGATATCTTAGGCAGCCTCTTTTGAGCGATCGATCGTATTGCGCTGAAATGAGCTAATCAGCCCAGCGCAAAGGTGGGGCAGGCCCAATAATTAGAAGGAGGCCGAGCAAGAACAGTAAGCCACGCAGAGATACAGCAGGCAGCCTCCTGTGTGTGTGGATACTAAAGCCCGTGTACATTAAACAAAATCTTTACATACCCAGGCACAGTAGCTGTCTCAGGGCACGGCTTGTAAATGATGATTACGACAGATCTTTTGTAGCACGTACCGCCTGTTCAGCTATTGCAGACAATTTACTGCCCGCTCATTGACTGGTTATCGAACCCGCTAAACTCAAGATAGCAGCCCGTCAGGGAGCTCCATATTAATCCTAGGAATAGTAATATTAAGCCTTTTTGGCAAATGACCCAAGGTCACCCCCGTCCACACGGACCAGGGCTGGGGATCAGACTGTGGAATTCCCTGAGACTGATGCTCCACAAGGACCTTCAGGAAGAACTGAGGAAGAATTGGGCTGTGTGCCTTGAAACGATCGTTTTCTCCTGCAATTAATCAACTGCTGCAAAGAAAAGAAGTACATCTTTAAGGACATTTCAGTTGACTTTATTTCAATACTTACCTTACATAGGAATTGTTGTGAACTTGTGCTTTGGGGAAATTTTACATGGAAAAGAAATAAATACATATGCTTGTTGGGAATATATGTTGTTGGTGGGTATATTACCACGTACTGTAAATATATAGCCAGAATATTGTTGGCATTACTCATAGCTATTCCTATACTGAATTTCTCATCTTATGATAAGTGTATAGAGGTGTCTGATTTGTTTTCCAACCTCCAGGTGGTGGCTGGAGACGTCCTGCTATTACAACTGATCTCCAGCCAGTAGAAATAAGTTCACCTGGAGAAAATGGCTGCTTTGGAGACTGGACTCTATGGCACTGAAGTCCTTCCCCTCCCTAAACCCTGCCCTCCTCAGGCTCCCCTCCCAAAATCTCCAGGTACTCTATATGCCATTGAAGTCCCTCCCCTCCCTAAACCCTGCCCTCCTCAGGCCCCGCCCCCAAAATATCCAGGTATTTCCCAACCTGTAGCTGGCAACCCTAACTATGGCGTGGAGAAAGGGTAGGAGGTGCTATTTATCCCTAGGCCATTTTGGCCCCTTAGACTGTAAAAAAATAATAATCAGTGGGTTCTAGATCAAATCAAGCCTGAACTGACCGTAGAAGCTAAAATGACTAACCTGAGGCTGTTGTATTTTGGTCACCTTATGAGAAGACAAGAGTCACTGGAAAAGACAGTCATGATAGGAAAAGTTGAGGGCAGCAGGAAAAGAGGAAGACCCAACAAGAGATGGGTTGACTCAATCAAGGAAGCCACAGCCCTCAATTTGCAAGACCTGAGCAAGGCTGTCCAAGATAGGACATTTTGGAGGACTTTCATTCATAGGGTCGCCCTGAGTCGGAAGCGACATGACGGCACTTAACACAGAGAGAGTGCTTTAAGCTCCAGTAGAGAGGGTGGGAAGCAGAGACAGCAGCCATTTTCAATTACAGAAACAGAGGAGAAGGAGAAACCCTTGCCCAGGGTTGCCATCTCTGGGTTGGGACATTTCTGGAAATTTGGGGGTGGAGCCTGAGGAAGGCGGAGTTTGTGGAGGGGAGGCAGTTCGGCAGGGATGTAATTCCATGGAGTCCATCCTGTGAAGCTGTTGTTTCCTCCAGAGGAATTGATTTCAGCACATCAGTTGCAATTCTGGGAGAACTCCAGGCCCCACCTGGAGGTTGGCAACCTTACTCCCCCAGCCTTTCCCAACTCCATATCCCCAATCCACACACACACAGACACCACAGTTACTGTTTGCAGCTAAAGGACGTGTCCAGAGGAGGGCAGCAAAGATGTTGAGGGGTCTGGAGACCAAGTCCTATGAGGAAAGGTTGAAGGAGCTGGGTATGTTTCGCCTGAAGAAGAGAAGACTGAGAGGTGATATGATAACCATTTTCAAGTACTTGAAGGGCCGTCGTATAGAGGATGGTGCTGAGTTGTTTTCTGTTGCCCCAGAAGGTTGGACCAGAACCAACGGGTTGAAATTAAATCAAAGGAGTCTCCATCTAGACATTAGGAAGAACTTTCTAACAGTTCATCTGATTCTATGAACTTAGGCAGTTCATGAGAGGGAGGGCATCTTGGCCATCTTCTGGGCATGGAGTAGGGGTCACTGGGGGGGGGGAGGTAGTTGTGAATTTCCTGCATTGTGCAGGGGGATGGACTAGATGACCCTGGTGGTCCCTTCCAACTCTATGATTCTATGACGACACCCCCCCCCCTCCCTGGTAAGAAGCAAACACAATTTTTAAGGCTGATCACCACTTAACCAACTGACAATTAATCTACCAGTTTAGAGCAATTCAAGCTGGTAGCTATAATACCGGGGCGGGGTTTGCTGTTCTCAGATCAAGGCTGGTTTGAATCATTTCAAGGAGAATGTGTATCAACAAGGAATACTTAGAATTGGTACTAGATCTTCTTACCAAGATTTTGAAATCGCTAAATACTGGAGTGTTTCAAAATCCCAGCCATAACAGTGACTGTATTTTAAAAAATGAAGAGCTTCCTTTATTCCTGGGGAGAATTGCATAAGTTTGCAAAATGCCAGGCATCTATAAAATCAACGATGCATGGAAAAACAAAGACGATGGACAAAACAGAGGAAGAAATATCCCAACCTAAAAACAAAGTTGGGTACCCAAAAGGCTGGGTGAAATAAAATTAAGTTAAACAATGAAATATATTTATTACAAAGCGTTCATGCATATGTTAAAAACAAACCCTTATGGACTGTCTTTATAGGATTGTCTTTTTTGGTTGATAATGATATGCACACTTTGAATGTCATGCCAGCCCATTCCAGAAAGAAATATTGAAACTGCATTACTTGGATGTGTGCTTTTACAATTCAAAACATATTTTAGTAACATTCTGGTATCAGTGGCACAAAGTCCACTTGGAATACATCGTATAATACATACCCAGTAGGGTTGCCAACCTCCAGGAAGTGGCTGGAGATCTGCTATTACAACTGACCTCCAGGCGATACAGATCAGTTTCCCTGGAGAAAATGGCCGCTTTGGAAGGAGAATTCTATGGTATTATATCCCGGTGAAGTCCCTCCCCTCCTCAAACCCCGCCAATTCTACCATGTGTCAGCATGGTACATTATATTGTAAATGACCTACAAACACTTCATACATTATGTATTTTAAAAATCACAAAAGGCATGTTTGCAATGCAAAATAATCCACGAAACAAGCAGCAAGAAGCAGGAAACATAAAAAGTAACTGCTTCTGAATATGGAGGCTCCCTTCTCAGCTATCCTAGCCGTCAAGCAAGACATCCTCCATGAATTTTTCTAATTCTTGGTTTAAAACCCCAATCTAAGCTCCCAGCCACTGCTACCTCTTGTGGCAGGGAGTTCCGCAGGTCAATTGTGCATTTTGTGCACAAAGGGGGGGGGACTCTTTGGCCAGTCCCAAATCAACTTTGTTGGGGGGGAAACGTCTAGTAACAACAAAAAAGGGGGGGAACCTTAACCCTAACAAATTAGAATAAGGTACCCAAAAGGTAAGGAGTCAACATGAAATCATGGGCTAATATTACTACAAGTGATTTTGTGAATAATATGTAATAAATTTAATACAAACACAAACACAAATATAAATAACTTGTGTGTACCCCTGTTCTAGCAGCTATATATCTGTGCTGAATATGCCAAATAAACATAAAAACACAAAATTACAACAGGGTGACAATATACCCAAGCAATATATATGTTTATATTTATATTAATTTTGTGTTTGTATTAAATTTATTATATATTATTCATAAAATCATTTGTAGCAATATTAGCCCAAGATTTCATGTTGATTCCTTACCTTTTGGGTAACTTATTCTGGAAAAATGGCTAGTGCCAAAACAGAAGATGAGAAATTTCTCTCCGTTTGTGCCGTTCATAACTTAGCAAACCTCTAGCATGTCCCTGCGTTATCTCACAATAAGGATTCAAGGGCTAGTGACAGAACGGGGCAGGGTGACCTATACGCACCTTTTCTTTGCAGCCTTTCGAACCCTGGGCTGGGCTTTCAATGCACAGTCGCTTTAGCCTCCTTTACTCCCTGTTTCAGCCAGGATTCATCCAGGATCGAACTCACGTTTGGCGAAACGCATGCATTCGATCCTGGCTGAATCCTGGCTGAAACAGGGAATAAAGGAGGCTAAAGCGACCATGCGTTTTCCTCCCAATGACAGCTGTTTTATCTGCTGGCCCGCCAACCCCTCACTGGCATTTCCAGTTGTCTCCTCTTGTTTTTCTTAACAAAGCCCTTTGGCACATCCTCAGTTTAATGCAAGCCAGATGGAGAGGGGACTCCTTTGTTTTCTTTGTCTGGGGAACATCCAGACAAAGAACATCCAGAACCCATTTCCTGCCCCCTGGTGACTGCAGTATCTGGGGGTAAAGGACGAGCATTAAGTAGGGTTGCCAGCTCCGGGATGGGAAATACCTGGAGCTCCAGGGGGTGGAGCCTGAGGAGGGCGGGGTTTGGGGAAGGGGAGGGACCTCAGCAAGGTATACAGTCCACCTTCCAAAGGGGCCATTTCTCCGGGGGAACCAGAGAGCAGTTGTAATCCCAGGAGATCTGCACCTGGAGGAAATGGCTGCTTGTCAGGAGCAGGCCATGAAGACAGTTCATGGTTGCGCTCCCAGGTGTTGTTTTGCGATCCTCTCCAAGGCCAGTCCGTGCCCCGTGTTTAGACTTCATAGATTCCTTTGGTGTGGGAATTGTCAAGTGCTCCTTCCTGCCTCTGGGAGGGGGGTTGCCTGGGTTACTAGTTATCTCCTTTTGCTTTCCCATATATGCCATGTGCCTTGCCTTAGCCCCTTACTAGTGTCATTCTGAATATGGCTTCTGTTACCTGTCGAGTCTAATCAATAAAACTGCTTTCGTGGACTTGCCGTCTGCTGGAATCTGTTTATGGGTTTGTCGCAGGACTAGAGCTCACACTGCTTCGAAGAAGAGTTGGTTTTCTATACCCCGATTTTCTCTCCCTTTAAGGAGTCTCAAACCGACTGACAATCAGCTTCCCTTCCTCTCCCCACAACAGACACCTTGTGAGGCAGGTGGGCAGGGTTGCAGGTGGGTGGTTTTGGTGGGCTGCCAATCCACCCAGCTGCTCTGGTGCACGCGGGTGTGTACACGTGATAATGTCACTTCCAGTTTTACTTCCGGAAGACCTGGCGACCCTGTTGGTGGGGCTGAGAGAGTTCAGAGAGAACTGTGTCTAGCCCAAGGTCACCCAGCAGGCTTCATGTGGAGGAGTGGGGAAACCAACCTGGTTCTCCAGATCAGACTCCACCGCTCCTAACCACTGACTACACCATACTGGCTCTGGTGTGTATGATGAATCTAGTGTTGCCAGATCCCTCTTCGCCACTGGTGGGAGGTTTTGGGGGCGGAGCTTGGGGAGGGCAGGGTTTGGTGAGGGGAAGGACTTCAATGCCATAGAGTCCAATTGCCAAAGCGGCCCTTTTCTCCAGGGGAACGAATTTCTGTCAGCTGGAGATCTGTTGTAATAGCAGGAGATCTCCAGTTAGTAGCTGGAGCATGGCAACCCTAGCTGAAAATCCTCTGCAGATTCCTCCCTCCCCATTAGGGTTGCCAACCTCCAGGTGCTAGCAGGAGATCTCCTGCTATTACAACTTATCTCCAGCCGATAAAGATCCGTTCCCGTGGAGAAAATGGCCGCTTTGGCCATTGGACTCTATTGTATCGAAATCCCTCCCCTCCCCAAACCCCTCCCTCCTCAGGCTCCGCCCAAAAAAACTCATTGGTAGCGAAGAGGGACCTGGCAACCCTACTTCCCATACTCTATCCCCCCCAAATTTCCAGGAATTTCCCAGGCCACCGTTGGCAACTCTAGGGAAAGAAGAGTTGGTTTTTATATGCCGACTTACCACTTAAGGAAGACTCAAACCAGCTTACAATCCCCTTCCCCACCCCACAACAGACACCCTGTGAGGTAGGTGGGGCTGAGAGAGCTGTGACTAGCCCAAGGTCACCCAGCTGGCTTCATGTGTAGGAACGGGGGGGGGGGGAATCCGGTTCACCAGATTAGCGTCCGCCGCTAATGTGGAGGAGTGGGGAATCAAACCCAGCTCTCCAGATCAGAGTCCACCGCTCCAAACCACCGCTCTTAACCACTACACCACGCTGGAAAGGGGAGCCGTCCTTACCAGCAGGGGGAGCCAGGAGACGCTGGCGACGACCATGATCCCCAGCAACTGGGCCATCATCTCCACTTCGCTGTCCCTCCGCCGTTGGACCGACTCAGAGTCGTGGTAGATCCGGCAGAGGGTGACGACGCTGAACGTGTTGAGGAAGAAAGAGAGGACCACGCAGAAGATGCCCAGCAGGGCGAAGATGAGAGAGAAGGCCACGTTCCTGGGGTCGTGGCGCAGCGTGAGGAAGCACCAGGAGTTGGGGAACTGTAGGCTGTATTCCCCCAGGCCGAAGATGGGCAGCAGGCCCAGGAAAAACCCCAGGCCCCACACCATGCACACCAGGATCCAGGCCCGACGTTTCGACATGTTGACGGAGCGGGAGAAGGGCCGGTAGATGCCGAGGAAGCGCTCCCCGGCCATGGTGGCGCCCAGCAGGAGCGGGCACTGCCCGAAGAAGACCATGGCGAGGCCCATGAAGTTGCAGAGGTGGCACCCGGGGTCCACGTGCCTCCACTCGAACTTGGCGAAGTGGTAAGGGACCACGATGCTGAAGGTGACGAGGAGGCCCATGAAGTCCGTCACCACCAGGCCACAGAGGAAGACCAGGAAGGAGGACCGGGCCCGGCTGTGCATCTTCCGCGAGGAGTTGACCAGCACGCAGAAGGCGAAGAGGTTGGAGCAGAGGCCGATGAGGCCGAAGGTGGTGGAGAACCACGGCGAGGTGAGGTAGCCTCGGAGGTCGTCGCTGATGTTGCATCCCCGGAAGCAGGAGCCCAGCCGGCCGGCGTCGCTGAAGTTACCCAGTTCCATCTTCGGGGACCACGGAGTCCTTTCCCCCTCAAACATGCTACCAGCCTCCAAGGGACAATGTGGAGCAGGGCCTGGCGGGACCCCCCGAGGGCGAAACGCAGCCCCTGCTAGGCCTCACGCCGTTCATCCTGGTACGGAAGGCGATCCGGTCCAGGCGGTGCCACAACTGAGACTGTTGGGGAGAGAAAGAGAGAGGAAGACGGAAGAGAGTTAGCCAACAGAGCTGTTGTTTGATTCCTAGGGTTGCCAGCTCCGGGTTGGGAAACGCCTGGAGATTTCTGGGTCAGAACCCGAGGAGGGCGGGGTTTGGGGAGGGACTTCAGTGCCATAGAGTCTAATCGCCGAAGCGGCCATTTTCTACAGGTGAACTGATCTCTATCAGCTGGAGATCAGTTGTAGTAGCAGGAGATCTCACACTTGAACACACTTGAAGCTGCCTCATACTGAATCAGACCTTTGGTCCATCAAAGTCAGTCTTGTCTACTCAGACCGGCTGCGGCTCTCCAGGGTCTCAGGCAGGGGTCTCTCCCATCACCTACTTGCCTGGTCCCTTTAACTGGAGATGTCGGGGATTGAACCTGGGACCTTCTGCATGCCAAGCAGATGCTCTACCACTGAGCCACGGCCCCTCCCCATGTCCAGCTATTGCAACTGATCTTCAGGTGACAGAGAATCAGTTCACCTGGAGAAAATGGCTGCTGTGGAGGGTGGACTCTAGGGCAGTGGTGGCGAACCTATGGCACGCGTGCCAGAGGGGGCACTCAGAGCCCTCTCTGTGGGCACGCACGCCGTCGCCCCAGCACAGAGTTCACCTGAGTTCGTTACTAGAAAGCCAGAGGGACGCGGGGCCGGGCTGCTCCCCTCACCCTCTCCACGCGTACCTGAGGGCATTTCTCATATCACCCACCCCTCTGCCCAGCAGCCCAATGGGAGCGCTTCCTCCCTCCCCGTCACATGCGGCAGGGAGGTTCACATGCCGGGCAGCTCACATGCTGCATGAGGGTGCGGCGCGGACGGCAGCCTGTTGAGTCTGTGGCGAAGGTGATTCCCGTGGTGGGGTTAGAGAGGAGCTAGGTTGGAGGGGAGCATAGCTCACAGCGTGGCATAGCTGGAGGGGAGCAGAGCGCTCGGGCCACCGCGCGGGCTTTGCGGCGCCTCTCGCCTTTCAGTGAAATCCCCTACTAAAAGAGGAACACCCACTTACCCAGCATGTAATTAACCTGTGGAACTCCTTGCCACAGGATGTGGTGATGGCATCTAGCCTAGATGCCTTTAAGAGGGGATTGGACAAATTTCTGGAGGAAATGTCCATCACGGGTTACTAGCTTTTTTCTAAACTAAAACCTCAGTATTCAGGTTAAATTGCCGTGTTGGCACTTTGCGATAAATAAGTGGGTTTTGGGTTGCAGTTTGGGCACTCGGTCTCTAAAAGGTTCGCCATCACTGCTCTAGGGCATTGAAGCCCCTCCCCTCCCTAAATCCTGCCCTCCCCAGGCTCCACCCCTCCCCCCAAATCTCCAGGTCTTTCCCAACCCAAGAGTTTCCGTCTAGACATTAGGAAGAATTTTCTAACAGTTAGAGCGGTTCCTCAGGGGAACAGGCTTCCTCGGGAGGTGGTAAGCGCTCCTTCCCTAGAGGTTTTTAAGAAGAGGTTAGATGGCCATCTGTCAGCAATGCTGATTCTATGACCTTAGGCAGACCATGAGAGGGAGGGGCATCTTGGCCATCTTCTGGGCATGGAGTAGGGGTCACTGGGGGTGTGGGGGGGAGGTACTTTGGAATTTCCTGCATTGTGCAGGGGGTTGGACTAGATGTGGGGTGTGGGGGGGGAGTGGGGTGTGTGTGGGGGGAGGTACTTTGGAATTTCCTGCATTGTGCAGGGGGTTGGACTAGATGACCCTGGTGGTCCCTTCCATGATTCTATGATTCTATGACCCAAAGACGTCAGAGGAGTGATGGCGAGTGAAACAGCCATGCGTAAAAGACCTAAGTCTGCCTTGGATTAACAAATCGGTGAAGCATACGGTATCTTCCATAGCTGGGAAGAATGCAGACAAAACCTTTGCATTTGGGAGAAATTATTTCTGATTATCGCAAGCGTCCTCCTGATCCGACCAGTTCCTGTTACAGACCTACTCGACCTGCTCAAGACGCACTCGCAAAATCCGAGCATCCTGCCACGCGCCAGTTCCCAAGGCCAGCTCTCTGAAGGCCAGGACTTTCTGTGCGACCCCACCAGTCCCTACGCAGAAGGAAGAGGAGCGGGAGGAAGAGGGGAAGAATCGTTCTGCGACATCTGCCCGACAGATCAAACACACATCTGCTTCTGTTTACCCCGAGCCATAAACCCGTTCTGCAAGAGGAAAGAATCTCCAGCCCTTCCCATAACTGATGCAAGATGAAGATGCAGGCTGAGGATCTGGAGCTGTGGTGACCAGCAAAGGTTGGGCTGTCCTCCATGACCCAGTTTAGGGGGTGTCCCACTAGGATCAAGAAACAGTAGCAGAATCCCATGGAGCGCGTTTGAAATTGCAACTTGAAAGGCGTCCGCTTCATGGGATGCCGGAAGTGGCAAATGGACTAGATGGAAGAACTCCCCCCCCCAAAAAAAAGCCTACTGGATCCAATCAAAGATCCAACTCATTGAGTCTTCTGTTCCTCAGGATCCAGGAACCAGAAGTCCCACCTTCCAAAGCGGCCCTTTCCCCCAGGGGAACCAATCTCTATCGCCTGGAGATTAGTTGTAATAGCGGGAGATCTCCAGCCACCACCAGGAGGTTGGCAACCCTATAGAGGGAACACAGCAGGACACTGTCTAGATGACCTTGTACCAGTCACGTTCTCTGAGCCTAACCTATCTCACAAGTTTGTTGTGAGGGGAGAAGGGGAACAGAGAACAATGTATACTACTCTGAGCTCTTTAGAGGCAAAGAGGGATAAAAATGTACCAGATAGAGCTCGGAGTGCCGCTTATTTACTTCTTGGCTATTTCGCTGTAAAATATCCCCAAAGCACACTTACAGGAATTAGAAAACCCCACTAAAAACTGTTAAAGTACAGTTAAATTAAAAACCCGTAGGAAAAGTATTGTTAATTAAGCTGCTACCGGATGATGAAAAGGCTCAAACACACATTTTCTAAACACAACAGAAATGGCTGATGGGAAAGGCACCGCTTTAGCAACGGAAGTCTAAAACTTTAAAAACAAAAATTACAGATCCAATTTTAAAAAAAAATATGCTAGGGACCAACAGTCACATTTTCACTGGGTACCTTTTTTTTTTTTTACAAAACTAGGCGCCAAGGGAATCAGTGCAGGGTGCCAACACAGCTGAGCCAACACCGTTGAGGTGCCAACACAAAGAAGGCCCGGCATCTGATTGCTAGTTATGTCACTTCAGGAGGCAAGACATGCAAAGCACGGTTTTTGATGCCAAGTGTAACAACAGGAGGCAGATCCCAAGGCATTTACCTAGGGTTGCCAGGCCCTTCTTTGACACGGGCAGGAAGTTTTTGGGGCGGAGCCCGAGGAGGCGGGGTTGGGGGAGGGGAGGGACTTCAACACCATGGAGTCCAATTGCCAAAGTGGCCATTTTCTCCAGATGAACTGATCTCTGTCAGCTGGAGATCAGTTGTAATAGCAAGAGATCTCCAGCTACCACCTGGAGGTTGGCAACCCTACATTTACCACAGGCAGTGGCATGGATTGACTCTTGAGATTCCCAAGACTTTGAGGATTCTGAGCCACAGCGTCGCATCCTGCCAGCACTTCTTCTGCTGTATCGTGCAAATACCAGGGACGCCATCCCAGAGATCCAAATTTAAGCACCGCATTGCTGACGGTATCATGATTAAGATAAGAGTTGGTTTAGGGTCTTTGACCTTTGGCAGAAAGTTCCTTGGGAACTCAACAGCTGAAATACCCATGCCAGATCAGTTGTAATAGCAGGATACCTCCAGCTAGTACCTGGAGGTTACAAAAAACAATAAATTACCTATGCTGCAATTGCAATGCTAAACACGAAGAAGGCAGCACAGAGGCTCAATACACAAAAATACATCCATATAATATAGGGCAATAAACCATATAATACCCAACCACAAATATTCTAGATATAACAACAACTATACATCCTATTATATACAATACTAAACATGACATCAATAAGTCACCAAAAGATTCCATACATGTATTACAACACCACCAGAAGGTAGAAACCAAAGAAATAGTCCAAAAGTCCAAGAATCCAACGTCCATAAACAGGAACGTTCAAGAGCAGAACTGCTGAATATTAGAAAACATCAACTTGTCAAGAGAAAGACCCTGCTGGGAAGGACCCCCCGCAGAACCCGGCAAGAACGTGAATTCCGGATAGTTCCACATTTCGACTCTCCTTCAGCTTGCCATATAATAACTGGAAAATCTTCACTGATGATTTCATGCATAAAAATCTTTGTATGATGTTACAACTTGCAAATCTCCAATCTAAGACTAATATCGGAATAGAAGAGTTAGACCGCAGAGGGTTCAGCACTGCTTATCCCAAGCACAAGTTACTCCTATATTCAGCAGTTCTTCTCTTGAACATTCCTGTTCATGGACGTTGGATTCTTGGACTTTTGGACAATTTCTTTTGTCTCTACTTTCTACTGGTGTTGTGGTACACGTATGGACTCTTTTGGTGACTTATTGATGTCATGTATATGTATATATTATTGTATATATTATTGTATATAATAGGATTTATAGTTGTTGTTATATCTAGAATATTTGTGGCTGGGTATTATATGGTTTATTGTCCTATATTATATGGATATATTTTTGTGTATTGAACCTCCGTGCTGCCTTCTTTGTGTTTAGTACCTGGAGGTTGGCAACCCTAGCCAGCACAGATCTTTGAGGGAAAGCCATGATGTTTTTTGCTAAATCTTTCAAACCCCCATAGAGGCGGGCAACCGCAGCTCCGGGGAGATGCCGCAAATGGAGGCTAATGGCTCGCAGCCGTCTCCGGAAGCCACTCCAGTTGTGGAGGGAGCTCGTTAATCACCAATTAAGGCTTCCAATTAAGTCTGAGAGCATAGACCAGGGCCAAGCCGGGCCCAGTGGGTTTAGAACTCCATGATGGGTCGTGCAGCTTGGGGAGGGAAGCGATCCTCTATGGGTTGAACACATGAAGCTGCCTTATACTGAATCAGACCCTTGGTCCAACAAAGTCAGTATTGTCTACTCAGACTGGAAGCAGCTCTCCAGAGTCTCAGGCAGAGATCTTTCCCATCACCTACTTGCCTGGTCCCTTTAACTGGAGATGCCAGGGATTGAACCTGGGACCTTCTGCATGCCCAGCAGATGCTCTACCACTGAGCCACAGCCCCTCCCCTAACAAAGGAACAGACATGAAGCTGCCTTATACTGAATCAGACCCTCGGTCCATCAAAGTCAGTATTGTCTACTCAGGCCGGCAGCAGCTCTCCAGGGTCTCAGGCAGAGGTCTTTCACATCACCTACTTGCCTAATCCCTACTTGGCAGGGATTGAACCTGGGACCTTCTTCATGCCAAGCAGATGCTCTACCACTGAGCCACCGCCCCTCCCTGGGGGCAGAAGGGATCTGCTTCCCTTCTCCCTCCCTCCCCCACTGCACTGCTTCTGTATTTAAAATTACTCTGTCTCCATACTGACGAAGATTGCCAGCTCTGGGTTGGAAAACACCTGGAGGTTTTTTGGGGGGTGGAGCCTGGGGTGGAGGGGTTTGGGGAGGGGAGGGACTTCAATGCCATAGAGTCCAATGGCCAAAGCGGCCATTTTCTCCAGGGGAACTGATCTCTACGGGCAGAAGATCAGTTGTAATAGCAGGCGATCTCCAGCCACCACCTGGAGGTTGGCAACTCTAATACGGACCCCCCCAAACCAAGGGAGTCAAACATAAGGCCTGGGGGTCGAATCCGGCCCCTTGAGAGCTCTTATCCGGCCTGCAAGCCAGTAGTAGTCAATGATCAAAGACGGTTAAATAAAAGAAAATACTGTAAGAGTGTTATTATTTTAAGCATGTTTGTATTTTAAGTTGAAAATAAAGTTAAAAAATACTATTACTAATCGGCTTTGCCTGTGTCTTCTATAAAGTTTGTATCTCCGGTACCTGGCATTAAATTTTATGTTCCACGTGGCCCGGCCAAACAAAGTGACATTTATGTCACATCCGGCCCTTGTAACAAATGAGTTGGACACCCCTGCCCTAAATAGTATAAAGTATATAACCCCCCACACAACCTGTGTCACAGTATATCCCGTAGATTCCCCTACAACTAGGGCTGCTAACCTCCAGGTGGTGGCTGGAGATCTCCCATGGTTACAACTGATCTCCAGGCAACAGAGATCAGTTCCCCT
Source organism: Euleptes europaea (assembly GCF_029931775.1). Taxonomy (NCBI): domain Eukaryota; kingdom Metazoa; phylum Chordata; class Lepidosauria; order Squamata; family Sphaerodactylidae; genus Euleptes; species Euleptes europaea. The sequence goes on from NC_079313.1 coordinate 8,806,833, forward strand.
GGAGAAAACGGCTGCTTTGGCAATTAGACTCTATGGCATTATACCTCATAGAAGTCCCTCCCCTCCCAAAACCCTGCCCTCCTCAGCAGTGGCGGATCTACTATGAAACTAATGAATCTTAAGCTTCTGGGCCCCTAATCCTGGAGGGGCCCTGAAACAACCTTGAAGCAACTTCAGTGCCATAGAGTCCAATTGCCAAAACGGCCATTTTCTCCAGTGAACTGATCTCTATCGGCTGGAGATCAGTTGTCATAGCAGGAGATCTCCAGCTAGTACCTGGAGGTTGGCAACCCTAATATAGTTGTCACCCTGTACTAAACAATAACACCATTTCCTATTTTATTTTACAGTCAAGTAAGTATCATCATAAAGCGTGTCCCATTTAAAAAAACAAATCAGCATGGCTTGCTGGAGTCCTGTTGACTCCTAGCATCTGATTAGTAACGTGTCTTTGGCGAGCTTCGTTCAGTCGGCGGAGATGGAAGTTTATACCGCAGCGTCAGATGACAACACAAACCCCACAGCAGATAATAAAACATGCAAAAACCCATGGAGCAAAATGCCCCCATGAATCACCGGAGAGAACTGGCACCTCATCAATACAGCGGCAATCAACACCGTGGCTCACATCCCGGGATGCTCTGTCCGAAACCGTCTCAAAATAGGACATTGCCTTTTTTCACTCTCCGTTTGCCGCATGTGGTGCGCAGCTGGGGAGAGCAAAGAATTCCGAAGGAGGGGGAGGATTCCGCGAACAGGCCGGTTTTCATACCCACGGTGCCAGCCTCTAATCTGCACATGCAGAAAACACAGAATCATAGAGTTGGAAGGGGCCGTAGAGGCCATCTAGTCCAACCCCCTGCTTAACGCAGGATCAGCCTAGAGCAGTGGGCAGTACCAGCCCCTGGGGGGGCGGTGGGATTACCTAGGGGGGGCACTAAGAGGCAAGGGGACAGCAGGGGCGGCAGCGCTAGAGGTGGGGCTCTTCAACTGTGTTGTTCACTAATTTACAATAGATCAAGCTATGGCACCAAGCTGGCAAATTGGGTGGAAATGATCAGAGTTTTTTTTCCCAGACTTTGAAGAGCTGGTACCATTGGATCAAGTTCATCAGTTCTGTTGAATAAATTTCCACTAAAAAGTTTTAATTTGATTTTTAATAGATGTGCAATTAATTATTACTGTTTTGAAATTTTATTGTTATTATCTTCTTTAGTGAGTCATGCAACCCCTATTTTGAATAACGCTTTTTATAGGGGGTGCTGGGGTTGAGTTTGTGGAACCAAAGGGGCAGTGGCCTGAAAGGTTTGGGAACCACTGGCCTACAGCATCCCTGACAAGTGCTTGCCAGCCTCTGCTTAAAGACTGCCAGTGAGGGGGGGCTGAGAGAGTTCAGAGAGAACTGTGACTAGCCCAAGGTCACCCAGCAGGCTTCATGTAGAGAAGTGAAGAAACCATCCCAGTTCTCCAGATTAGAGTCTGCTGCTCATGTGGAGGAGTGGGGAATCGAACCCAGTTCTCCAGGTTAGAGTCTTATGGAGGAGCTCATGTGGAGGAGCTCATGTGGAGCTCATGTGGAGGAGTGGGGAATCGAACCCAGTTCTCTAGATTAGAGTCTGTCTCTTTTAACCATTATACCACACTGGCTCATTTGGTACACTGGCTCGTTTCTCGGTTGGGAAATCTCTGGAGTTTGGGGGGGGATCTGGGGAGGGTAGAATAAAATAATAGAATCATAGAGTTGGAAGGGACCACCAGGGTCATCTAGTCCAACCCCCTGCACAATGCAGGAAGGATTTGGGAAAAGGAGGGATTTCAGTGGGTTAAACCCGGAGCTGGCAATCCTAGTAGGTGGGGTTGCTGGTTGCCCAGGGGGGGAAATATATATATATATCTGCAACTCGAGACATGGTCAGAGAATATAAGAAGACCCTTCCGCCCCCGCCCCCAGATCAGACCAAAGACCATCTTGTCCACCATTCCCCTTCCCACTTTTGCCATTTCGATGTCCTCAGACAGTAGGGAGGGACCGTGGCTCAGTGGTAGAACATGTGCTTGGTAGACAGAAGGTCCCAGTTTCAATCCCCGGCATCTCCAGTTAAAGGGTCAGGTAACAGGCGATGCAAAAGACATTTTGTCTGAGACCCTGGAGAGCCACTGCCAGTCTGAGTAGATAAGGCAGTTATGCAACAAAACAACCTATACAAGTTGCAACAAAACAACCTATGCAAGTTTACAAGGTTTCGTGAATCTTTATCCTTGTTTGGCTAATCGCATTCGCTTCATCAGAAGTCTGTTGCTGCTGTACAGGAAAATCTTGACTTTCTGGATTTGCTCCTGTTGCTTTAAAGCGTAATTTTCAACAAAAATTACACACATGAATACATTAATCCCTTAAAACTTGACATCAGTCCGTATTGTTTTACCATAACACAATTTTAATTTACCCAAGCAGATTAATTTTATTTAAATCGGCAGACCATGCTGTTCGTGCACAAGCCTCTCTTTCGCTAAGAGTTCCTGGTGGGTTAAGAAAGCAGAAAGCACCAACATTGCTTGCTGACAATGAGGAGTCAAGGAGGAGGAGGAGGAGGAGGAGGAGGAGGAGGAGAGTTCATTTTTATATGCCGACTTTCTCTGCCACTTAAGGAAAAATCAAACCAGCTTACAATCACTTTCCCTTCGCCTCCCCACAACAGACGCCCTGGGAGGTAGGTGGGGCTGAGAGACCTGTGACTAGCCCAAGGTCACCCAGCTGGCTTCATGCGTAGGAGTGGGGAAACAAATCCAGTTCACCAGATTAACATCTGCCGTTCACGTGGAGGAGTGGGGAATCAAACCCGCTTCTCCAGATCAGAGTCCACCGCTCCAAACCACCGCTCTTAACCACTACACCACGCTGGCTCTCAAATGGGCAGCTATATTAAACAAATGTTCATCAGATCTTATGCTTTTAATAATAGAGAAATCTAGAGAAGAAGTAGCCATATTAGACAAAAATATTGTGGAGATTGAAGAACATTTTAAAGAGACAGCAGCTAAAAGGAATTTGATATACGTTTGAGTAAGATTGATACAGACCTAAAACAACACATGACAGAACTTAAAGAGATACAAAAGAAAAAATTGACAAGAGACGCTCAAGATTACACATAGATTGTTTTGTTTCAACTTGTATAGATTGCTTTGTTGCATAACTTGAATTATTTGTTGGAAATCACGTTTTTGAAATTATATAAATCAGTGTATCAGTGGTATTTTATGTATAGGTGTGTTCCAGGTAGAAGAAGAAGACTTGGGTTTTATATGCTAACTTTCTCCACCACTTAAGGCAGAATCAAACTGGCTTACAATCACCTTCCCTTCCCCTCCCCACAACAGACACCCTGTGAGGTAGGTGGGGCTGAGAGAGCTGTGACTAGCCCAAGGTCACCCAGATGGCTTCATGGGAAGGAGCGGGGAAACAAATCCCGTTCACCAGAATAGCCTCCACCACTCATGTGGAGGAGTGGGGAATCAAACCCGGCGCTCCAGATCAGACTCCACTGCTCTAAATCACCGCTCTTAACCACTACACCACGCTGGCCACTCCCCTTCTGGTACTGTATACTTTGAGTAGATAGAGCAGCTTCAGGTATTTGTGTGTGTCCCCATTCACTGGAAAGAAATTTCCTTAAGTTCCTTAATGAATTTATTTATTTTTGCCGTCAAGTCACAGATGATTTACAGTGACCCCATGTGGGTTTTCAAGACAAGAAACATTCAGAGGGGGGTTTGCCATTGCCAGCTTCCGTGTCCTGACCCTGGACTTCCTTGGTGGTCTCCCATTCAAATACTAACCGGGGCTGATCCTGCTTAGCTTCTGAGATCTGACGAGATCAGGCTAGCCTGGGTAGGTCATTTATGCATGGGAGTTTCACCTGAGGTTCATTGCTCACTGGACCCACACCTTCCTGTTGGGAATCTATGCACCAGCAGTCTCCAAGCTCGAATTAAGTCCCCGCCCCTTTAAATGCTGCTGTGTAATTGGCTTACTTTGTAGAGCTTACTGTGAGAGACGATTCCCCCCCAAACCCAATTGCCACATAAAAAAGCATTTTAAGAACAACAACAACAAAAACGGAGCAGTCTGAAAGGAGGGGTGGGAGAAATCCATGCCTTGGAATTAAAAAATCTTTCTTTGGCTCAGAAAGAGCTACGAGGAAGCAGGAAATATTTGAATCCCCGCCTCTGGACATGCTCCTTTGTAATTGGCTATAATTGAGCAAAACCAAGCTTGGGTGTCCCACACTTTGCCTTATTCATGGGGATTTCACCCAGGCTTTGCTCAGGGAAGATGGAAGAGTCAGGTTAACAGAGGAACGGGAAGACCCGGACATTGCGAGGGCTGGGCACGAGGTCATCTCTAATGGATGGAAAACTCATGCATAACTCCAAGTAACAACTGGAGGTGAATGCATAAACAACCGTAAATCCCTACATGTGCATTATTGAACTGCCCCCAATAAATAATACATCTAACAAGGACAGGCCAGAATCCCAGAGGTGTTTTAGGAACCAGCTCTTAACATGCCGGGGATTTCCCAGCTCATCCTGTCCGCTCTCAGGGTCAGTGAAATGCCCTCCCCCACACACACACACCCTTTAGTCCTGGTATCCCTTATCCGCTTCTGAATGCCAGGAATTTTCTGTTTTCCTTTTGCGATGCCAACAGACGCCACTGCCTGGGAACCCAGACGCACCATTGACCTTGTAATATGGCTAACCCAAAGACCTTTCCCACCCCAGCAAGAACACGTCCAGCCCTTTCCCGGAAACTCTGCTTCGCGTCCCAGTTTAGGTTTGGAGAGACGGAGCCCCGTTTAGGGATTAAAACTTGACGGTTCAACGTTCACAACCAGAACGGTATGTCTCATAGGATTTTGGAGATTTACCTAAATTGGACCCCTCCCCAAAAGAGAGAGAACGAATGAATATTAGCCTGGATCCTACAGCTCTGTTTTCCCAGGGATGGTGTTCTCCTCTAGTGCAAAAAAGCGTTATTCTGAAGCTGTCAGAGAATACTTCCTCGCACCTGAGGAAAAGCGCTGTCACTGGCGGGATGGATCCACAGAATCCAACTAGGGTTGCCAGTTCTGGAGACTTGGAGGTGGAGCCAGTGGGGAGCAGGGTTTGGGGTGGGGAGGGACCTCAGCAGGTTCCACATGGCCCTCCACAGGCTCCACCCCCAGTGGACATGTTCGAGGAGGAGAGGGGTATTCATGGCTACTAGTCAAAATGGATACTAGTCATGATGCATCCCTATTCTCTCCAGGATCAGAGGAGCAGGCCCATTATATTGGGTGCTTTGGAACGCAGGCAGGATGGTGCTGCTGCGGTGGTCTTGTTTGTGGGCTTCCTGGAGGCACCCAGTTGGCCACTGTGTGAACAGACTGCTGGACTTGATGGACCCGGGTCTGATCCAGCATGGCTTTTCTTATCTCCTTATGTTCATGACGCATACCTATTCTTTCCAGTGGAACACAGGCAGGATAATGCTGCAGTTTGTGGGCTTCCCAGAGGCACCTGGTTGCCCACAGTATGAACAGACTGCTGGACTTGATGGGCCTCGGTCTGATCCAGCAGGGCTTTCCTTATGATCTTATGGAGGACGGGGCTATCCATGGCTACTAGTCAAAATGGATACTAATCATGATGCATCCCTATTCTCTCCAGGATCAGAGGAGCAGGCCCATTATATTGGGTGCTTTGGAACGCAGGCAGGATAAATGCTGCTGCAGCCGTCTTGCTTGTGGGCTTCCTGGAGGCACCTGGTTGGCCACTGTGTGAACAGACTGCTGGACTTGATGGGCCTCGGTCTGATCCAGCAGGGCTTTTCTTATGTTCTTATGAGTGGACCATATTGACCTTGATGGACCAATGGTCTGATTCAGTGAAAGAAGGAGGAGGAGGAGGGCTGGTTTTTCTATGCCAACTTTCTGTATCACTTAAGGAAAAATAAAACCGGCTTACAATCACCTTACCGTCCCCTTCCCACAACAGACACCCTGTGAGGTAGGTAGGTTGAGAGAGTTTCGAGAGAGCTGTGACTAGCCCACGGTCATCCAGCTGGCTTCATGTGTAGGAGCGGGGAAAACAAATCCAGTTCACCAGATGAGCCTCCGCCGCTCATGTGGAGGAGCGGGGAATCAAACCCGGTTCTCCAGATCAGAGTCCACCATTCCAAACCACCGCTCTTAACCACTACACCACACTGGCTCAAAGGCAGCTTCAGGTGTTCATGTGTTCTGGGCCTCAACGTCATTCTTCCTGGATGGGCCATCTGCTTACCCAAGAAGTCTTCCATCCAGCTGGCAGGGCCCCTCTCCTCGAGCTCAGCGACACAGACAAACTGCTTTGTTTTAGATGCAAAGAGATTTTAAGGAGGAGTGACAGGCCTGGTATATTTAGACACCCACACTGCAGATGGTTGGGGGGGCGGGGTGGGGGGCGCTTAGGCAGAGAGTGACTTGGCAAAGCCCAACATGGGATCAACAGTGAGCCCCCTCCTCCCAAAAAGGAAGCTGACTCAATACCAAAATCCACTCGAAAGCAAAAATTAAATGGCTGTTAGCTCTTCTCGAGAAATTCAAAAAATATGATGTGAAATAAACATCCCCCTGACAAGGAACAAAAAACAGAAACTGTTAAAAGATTCTTCTGGTTTTAATCACTTGCTGAGAAACGATGCAGTTCCCGCCCCCAAATTAAGTCGGACATTTTTCTCTTTTACACTCCATCCGCTCTGGTTTTTGCACAGTGTGAGAATTACTGTTGCCCCAAAGACATCCTACTAACTAGGGCAGGGGTGTCGAATTCGAGGGCCGGATATGACATAAATGTCACTTGGTCAGGCCGGGCCATGCCTCGCCAGCCCAGATCGAGAGTGAGGGTGGGGGCTGCCTCGGCTGGCTTGCAGGGCCAGATAAGAGCTCTCAAGGGGCCAGATCCAGCCCACAGCTGTACGTTTGACAACCCTGCTGTATAGGGTTGCCAGGTCCCTCTTCGCAACCGGCAGGAGGTTTTTGGGGCGGAGCCTGAGGAAGGCGGGGTTTGGAGAAGGGAGGGACGCCAATGCCATAGAGTCCAACTGCCAAAGTGGACATTTTCTCCAGGTGAACTGATCTCTATTAGCTGGAGATCAGTTGTAATAGCAGGAGATCTCCAGCTGCTACCTGGAGGTTGGCAACCCAACTGCCGTTTGTTTGTTATTTTTTAATATCAGGTTCCACATGGCCCTCAGCCAACGACAATAAATCAATAACAGCTTTAGCTAACATGGAGAGATGGGCAAGCACCAAAGTGGAGAATTTAACCTACAGGTCACCCGAGGCAAGGGTTGCCAGGTCCCCCCTGGCCAGTGGAGCAGGGTGGGGGGTTGAGTAACCAGCTCCAGGTTAAGAAACTCCTGGAGGTTTGGGGGTGGAGTCTGGGGAGGACAGGGACCTCAGTGGGGTACAATGCCATAGAGTCCACCCTCCAAAGCATCCATTTTCTCCAGGGGAACGGATCTCTGTAGTCTGGAGCTGAGCTGTCATTCCAGGGGATCCCCAAGCCCCACCTGGAGGCTGGCAACCCTATCCCAGCCTGATCTCGCAAAGCCCTTCTTAGTTTTTAAAGGTAAAGCACCAGCCCAGGATCCCTGATGGGTTATGCCTTAGTTGTGAAGGGATGCAGATTATGCTGCTCTGATATTTTTGCAAGGTATTCCAAAATAATCATTCACAGAAAAGCAAAAAGAAGGAAGGAAAGGAGCCAGAGGGGTGTACTAGTTAGTGATGGTCTATGATCAAGGAGACCCAGGTTCAAATCTGCACAAAGTTCATTTGTGTGAAAGCAGCTCGCTCAGCCCCACCTGCCTCACAGGGTGCCTGTTGTGGGGAGGGGAAGGGAAGGTGATTGTAAGCCGGTTTGATTCTTCCTTAAGTGGAAAGTTGGCATATAGAAACCAACTCTTCTTCTTCTTCTTCTAACCTACCACGCAGGCTTGTTGTGAGGATAAAACGGGAAACTGTGTGTGCGGTCCTTGGAGTCATTATTAAAAAAAACAAGGTATGGCCAGTTCCCCCCACGAAACAGAGGGCCAAGAAACAAACACAAACCCCGAATCCAGCACCAGTTGCTGAAAAGAAGCAATTGGCAGAGTCTGGGCTTTTGTGCCCGGCTTGCGGTCCTCCTGTCTGGCCATTTTGGGAAGTGGAGGGCCGGACAAGAGGACACTTGGGGCCTAACCAGCTCTCTCGGGGGTCTAAGTGGTTACTCTAATTCTTAAGCGGTTACACACACGTCCGCACCACTTTAAGTACACATCTGCTTCTGCATACTCTAACCCCAGGGTGAGTCTGGGAAGTTTTATCGCCTTTCCCTCAGGGAATAACTTCTGGCCGGGCCGACCCATCGTTTCAAAGAACGTGGAATTATCTGGAGAGGATTCAGGAAGACCTCCAAAGATGATAACTGGCCTCAAAGGCAAGCCGTATGGAGAAAAGCTGAAGGGAGCAGACGAAGGAACACAAATGTTGAGAATCAGATGGACTTAGGGTTGCCAGCCTCCAGGTGGTGGCTGGAGATCTTCTGCTATTACAACTGATCTCCAGCCAATCAGTTCCCCTGGAGAAAATGGCCGCTTGGGCAATTGGACTCTATGGCATTGAAGTCCCTCCCCTCCCCAAACCCTGCCCTCCTCAGGCTCCACCCCCAAAATATCCAGGTATTTCCCAACCCAGAGCTGGCCGCCCTAGTTTACCCACAGCATGGTGCCTGGCTTAGCTGTCTTCCTTCCCAGTCCACATATCCAGCTTTGATATCAGCCTGCTTCTGTTTTATCCCCCAAATCAACATCCTGCCAGCCAGAATCTCCTCTAGGGTTGCCAACCTCCAGGTGGGGCCTGAAGATCTCCCAGAATTACAACTGACTACAGAGTAGGGATGCCAACTCCGGGCTGGGAAATACCTGGAGATTTGGGGGGGGCTGAGGGAGGGGTTTGGGGAGGGGAGGGACCTCAGTGGGGTATAATGCCATAGAATCTACCTTCCAAAGGAGCCATGTTCTCCAGTTGAACAGATCTCTGTCACCTGGAGATCAGTTGTAATAGCGAGAGATCTCCAGCCACCACCCGGGGGTTGGCAACCCTACTACAGAGATCAGTTCCCCTGGGGAAAATAGCTGCTTTGGTGGGCAGGCTCTACGTACGGCAATATACCCTGCTGAGATCCCTCCCCTGCACACAAGCCACGCCCTCCTCAGGCTCCATCCACAAAATCTCCAGGGATTTCCCAACTCAGAGCTGGCAACCCAAATCCTCCCAGGGCAGACACTAGGGTTGCCAACCTCCCGGCACTAGCTGGAGATCGCCTATTTCAAACTATCTTCAGGTGATAGAGATCAGTTCACCTGGAGAAAAGGGCCGCTTTGGCCATTGGGCTCTATGGCATTGAAGTCCCTCCCTTCCCCAAACCCTGCCCTCCTCAGGACTTCAATGCCATAGAGACCAATTGCCAAAGCGGCCATTTTTTCCAGGGGAACTGACCTCTATCGGCTGGAGATCAGTTGCAATAGCAGGAGATCTCCAGCTAGTTCCTGGAGGTTGGCAACCCTAGAGATCCCTCCTTCCTGCCCAATGTTTTTAAGTGTTAGTTTTATGTTTTGTATGTACTTTAGCTCTGGTTTTAATTGTTCTATTGATGGTTACGCTTGTTTTTAATGGTTTTAAAATGCGATTTTATTGTGTATGTTTTAACTTGGTTCGCTGCCTCGGGGGCCCTTGTGAAGGCGGAAAGGCGAGATACAGATTTGGAAAAACAAAAATAAAGAAAAATAAAATTAAAAAAGGGCAGCCCAAGAGCTGATGTTTCCAGCTGGGGTCTGTGTCCCACGCAAGGCACACCTGCTCTCAAGGTTTTGTTTCCCTTCCGTTCCAGAACCGTCGAGATTTTAGTCACCGGCTTTTTCACGGCAAGCCTTTGGACGTGGTTAGCAGCCACGTCATCCTTGACGACAAAGAGGGAACTGGGAGAAGAATAGAATAGAAGAGGGGGCAGAGAGGAGGCGCGAAAGCCTAGGTTTACTGTCATCCAGAAACAAACATGTTTGTGACGCCCGCTAAGCTCTGCTACAGCCGAGGGGTCCGGCAGGGCCGTCCTCCAGAAAGGGTTCTGCCGCAGGGTTTTCTTGCCTAGTATCAAGCCTCCATCAGTCTTGTTCCCAAACTTCTGATAGCGAAGGACGGCTTTATTCGGAGGCACAGTCTGCTCTTTGCAGCCCAAAGAGTTTAATCTTAGAACCAAACCAGATCCAAGGCGAGGCCGGCTGGGCATGGTATTTTTTTGCCGGAGCAGGGTTGATCCACAGCTAGGGTTGCCAGCTCCGGGTTGGGAAATACCTGGAGGTTTTTGGGGCAGAGACTGAGGAGGGCGGGGTTTGGAGAGAGGAGGGACTTTAATGCCATAGAGTCCAGTTGCCAAAGCGGCCGTTTTCTCCTGGCGAACTGATCTCTTTTGGCTGAAGATCAGTTGTAATAGCGGGAGATCTCCAGCTAGTACCTGGAGGTTGGCAACCTAAGGCCAAGAGGAACCTGGCAACCCTACTAATTAATTAGTCCCATAATATACTGTTAGTATAAGGCAACAAAAACTGAAAGGAAACCGCTTTCATCATCACTTTCTGTTTTTCTTATCTGTTTCTTTGCAATAAACAATGTGGCTTCTCATTTAGGACTGTGTTTGACTAATTTAGTTTTTTAAAAATTTATTAGCAGTTCTAATTGGAGGTTTTAAATTGTGGCCATTTTATTTATTTACTTATTTATTTATTGGGACTTACATCCCGCTGTATATCCTGGCCAAATCCGGGCTCAGAGCAGCTAACATCCATTAAAACATAATACAGCAACCCAACGATACACAAATTAAATCCAGATACCAATTTAAAAACAATCATTTCTGACAATAAAACCAAATTGGCACCTATTTATTGGCACTCAGGTTTGCGGTGAGCACAGGGAGAGCAATCAGGGTCCCCAATTAAAAAGTCAATAGGATGGAAAGAAGGGGTCAGGAGGCCCGCTCTGATGGAAAACTGTAGCTACCCTCAACCACAGGCCTGGAGGAACATCTCGGTCTTACTGGCCCTGCGGAACCGCGCTTATGAACACATGAAGCTGCCTTCTACTGAATCAGACCCTTGGTCCATCAAAGTCAGTATTGTCTACTCAGACCGGCAGCGGCTCTCCAGGGTCTCAGGCTGAGGTCTATTCACATCACCTGCTTGTCTGGTCCCTTTCAACTGGAGATGCTGGGGATTGAACCTGGGACCTTCTGCATGCCAGGCAGATGCTCTACCACTGAGCCACAGCCCCTCCCCTAGATCCCTCAGGGCCCTGGTCTGTGTTTTTATAATCATTTAATATATATTGTAAGCCGTCTTAAGTTCCACAAGGTAGAAAGGTGGCTAATAAATGTTTTAAATAAATAAATAAATATTAAATCCCATTTTCTCAACCACACAGTGATTTTATACTACACAGTTTTTGTGATGCTACAAAAGATGCGTCTAACTGAACATTTAAACATGATGACAATAATTGGAGATGAGAACAATAAAGATTTGCGGGGAGTGCCATGTATGCGAGGAAACATAAACTTGCGGGGAAGTTCAGAAATGAAAACCTCGGGGCACATAAACCATGGATTCCGATGTCTGTACACTAATGCACAGAGTATGGGAAACAAGCAGGAAGAACTTGAAGCCCTAATACAGGAAGGGGATTTTGACCTAAATGGCATTACTGAAACTTGGTGGGATATCACTCACGACTGGAATATTAATATTTAGGGGTACAACTTGTTTTAAAGGGATAGATAGATAAGGAAGGGGGGAGGAGTAGCATTGTATGTCAAAGCTGTGTACACTTGTAAAGATGTACTGCACATGAATCTGAGCATGGTAGTTCAGTCGAGAGTCTGTGGGTAAAAATAAAAGGAATAAGAAATAATAGTGATATTATGGTGGGGGTCTGCTATCGACCACCAAACCAGGCAGAGGACTTGGATGAGACACTCCTAGACCAGATTACAAAGTTTTCAAAGAGGCGGGACGTGGTGGTCATGGGAGATTTTAATTACCCGGATATCTGATGGAAGTCCAACTCTCCAAAAAATGCAAGATCCAATAAATTCCTGACTTGTCTTGCTGACAACTTCATATTCCAGAAAGTGGACAGGGAAACAAGGGGATCTGCTATCTTAGATCTGAGTCTCACCAACAGGGAAGAACTGGTTGATGAGGTTAAAGTAGTAGGCACTCTGGGTAGTAGTGACCATGTAATCTTGGAATTTACAGTCTTGGGGAAAGAAAAAACTGTACGTAGTCAGACATATAGGTTGGACTTTAGGAAAGCAAATTTTAACCAACTTAAACTTATGCTGGGTAGAATCCCATGGTCAGAAATACTTAAGGAGAAGGGAATTCAAGAAGGGTGGGAGTTTCTTAAAAATAAAATACTGAAGGCACAATCACAAACCATTCCTATGAGAAGGAAAAATGGGAGGAGCCTAAAGAGACCAGGGTGGCTCCATAAGCAGCTTTTTAAAGATCTGAGAAATAAAAAAGACTCATTTAGGAAGTGGAAGGACAGCCTTATAACCAAAGAGGAATATAAACAAATAACTAGTGCTTGTAGGGAGAGTGTTAGGAAAGCTAAAGCTCGGTATGAGCTTAGGCTGGCAAGAGATGCTAAACACAACAAAAAAGGGTTCTTTCCCTATGTACAGAGTAAGAATAAGAACAAGATAAGCCAGTTGCGGGGACCGGAAAGTGAAATTGTAACAGGAGATGAAGAGAGGGCAGAACTCCTCAATTCCTGCTTTTCCTCAGCCTTTTCCTGCGAGGGAAATGGTGCTCAACATGGCATAAACAGAACACATGATGAGGGAAAGAATTTGCAGCCAAGGATTGGCATTGGGGTAGTGCACAAACACCTAGTTTCTTTAAATGAAACAAAGTCCTTAGGGCCAGGTGAAATGCATCCAAGGGCCAGATGAAAAGCAGGGCCAGATGAAAGAACTTGCAGATGTAATTTCTGAGCCTCTGTCCATTATTTTTGAGAAGTCTTGGAGAACAGTTGAGGTGCCAGAAGATTGGAGGCGGGCAAATGTTGTCCCCATCTTCAAGAAGGAGAAAAAGGAGGATCCGGGTAACTACCGACCCATCAGCTTTACTTTGATACCGGGAAACATTTTAAAAAAAATCATCAAACAGTCAGTCCTTGAGCATTTAGAAAGGATGGATCTGATCACTAAGCCAGCACGGGTTTATCAAGAACAAGTCATGTCAGACTAATCTTATCTCCTTTTTTGAGAAAGTTACTACCTGGCTGGATCAGAGGAATGCTGTAGACATCATTTATCTTCATTTATCTTGATTTCAGTAAGGCTTTTGATGTTCCACATAATATTCTTGTTGACAAATTGGAAAAAATGTGGTTTAGATCCTATTACTGTTAAGTGGATCTGTAACTGGTTGACAGATCGCCCCCAAAGAGTGCTTGTTAATGGTTCCTCATCCACTTGGACAGAAGTGACTAGTGGAGTTCCTCAGGGATCTTTGCTGGGCCCTGTGTTGTTCAACATCTTTATAAATGATTTGGATGAAGGAATAGAGGGGGTGCTTATTAAATTTGCAGATGATACCAAATTGGGAGGGGTAGCAAATACGGTAGAAGACAGAGCCAGGATACAGGATGATCTTGACAGGCTGGAGAATTGGGCTAAAACGAATAAAATGCACTTCAACAAAGATAAATGTAACGTTCTGCATTTAGGTAGGAAAAATCAAATGCATAATTATAGGATGGGGGAGACTTGTCTCAGCAGTAGTGTGTGCGAAAAGATCTTGGGGTCTTAGACCAAACACTGAACATGAGTCAGCAATGTGATGTGGTAGCTAAACAGGCAAATGCGATCTTGGGCTGTATCAACAGAAGTATAGTGTCCAGATCACGCGAAGTGATGGTATCGCTTTACTCTGCTCTGGTTAGACCTCACCTAGAGGATTGTGTTCAGTTTTGGGCACCACAATTTAAGAAGGATGTAGACAAGCTGGAACGTGTCCAGAGGAGGGCAACAAAGATGGTGAGGGGTCTGGAGACCAACTTCTCTGAGGAAAGGTTGAAGGAGCTGGGTATGTTTAGCCTGAAGAGGAGAAAACTAAGAGGTGATATAACCATCTTCAAGTAGTTGAAGGGCTGTCATATAGAGGAGGGTGCCGAGTTGTTTTCTGTTGCCCCAGAAGGTTGGACCAGAGCCAATGGGTTGAAATTAAATCAAAAGAGTTTTCATCTAGACATTAAGAAAAATTTTCTAACAGTTAGAGCGGTTCCTCAGTGGAACAGGCTTCCTCGGGTAAGTTCTCCTTCCCTGGAGGTTTTTAAACAGAGGCTAGATGTCCATCTGTCAGCAATGCTGATTCTATGACCTTAGGCAGATGATTGGAGGGAGGGCATCTTGGCCATCTTCTGGGCACGTAGGGGTTCTTTGGGGGGGGGGGGAGATAGTTGTGAATTTCCTGCATTGTGCAGGGGGTTGGACTAGATGACCCTGGTGGTCCCTTCCAACTCTACGATTCTATGAAGATCTCTAGGCGATCTTCAGATAGTCACAGTCTCTCTCAGCAGGGGTCCATAACCTTTTTGAGCATCTGAAAAACCCTGTTCAGGGATTGTACGTGCATTCACTGGCCTTTTATGCATCATGGCTGTTTCCCTCGTGGTCACCCCTCCAACAACTTTGGGTCTTAGTTTGGATTATGCATGCCGTTTCTGACTGTCAGAGTTCGCCTCGCTCTCCCCCTGCGTTTCCCTGTGTTTTGCCCGCGTTTTCAAATTCGTGATAAAACAGGTCCCTGAAAAAGTGAGTAAAACACGCAGAAACGAGCGGGGAGAGTGAGGCGACCTCTGACGGTTGGAAACAGCACGCATAATTCAGACAAAGACCCAAAGTCGTCGGAGGGGTGACGGTGAGGGAAACAGCTGTGCGTAAAAAGCCACTGTCATTTGTGTTCAGGGCTAGAGTCTCTCCTAGTGAGGCCCTTCTGCTGTGTAAGACAGTAAAAATTATCCACCTACTGAGGAGCCTACTGGGCATGTCTCTGTCTGAATCACTGTTCTGGGTGTGCCTCCTGACTGGAAGCAGGGAAGCCCACTAGAGTTGCCAACTTCCAGGTGGGGGGCTGGAGTTCTCCTGGAATTACCACAGTTCTCCAGACTATAGAGATCAGTTCACCTGGAGAAAATAATAGATTCAGAGGGCAGGGTGTATGGTGCATTATAGGCCATTTATGCAGGGTTTTGATGCTCAAAGCTCTTTTTTTAAATGCGACCTTTAAAATGCCTATTCAAGGTCCCGAAGCAAAAGGAGAAATTCCACACGCACACCCCACTCGCCTGCTCCTTCGATTCTTCCATTAGCCAACTGCCGCTTGCATAGCTAACTGGTGGCTGTGATTTTGCATGCTTCCTTGAGGGTATTCTTCAATGTGGGGGCGGAGCAAATACAAAAGGTTGCTTTACAGGGGCTCTTAAGAAATGCAAAGCAGGTATGCGCTGGCTTTGCAGTCACTTTCTAAATGATGGTTCAGCATGAAAAACTCAAAAAAATATGTGGGGCACTTCAGCCTGGAACGCGCTGCTAATTACCAAGCATAAATGGCCATAGAGTCTAGGAGAAACAGAAATCATTCCACAGGTACTGTACCCCAGTCTCCAGGAATGTCTCAGATCAGAGTAGACAACCCAGCTTACACACGACAAGCAGCAGCATCCAACAGCAGGCTGTTCACCTGTGCGTTAAGAGTCACTGAATGACCCTATTACACCTGATACAGTGATGCGGCACTCAGCAGAGGCTGACTGGAAAGAAAAAAAGGTTTGAGCACAGACTCACTCAGGGATACAATGGCGGTCCTCTGTAAATGGGCTCACGGGAAACTTGGCTTCCCCCCCCTCGCCGAATTTTTAAAGTGCCTTTTAAGACTGTAAGACGATGGTATTTGTTTTGCTATGACATGTTTTGACAATAATATTTTGATTCACGATCCCTGCTTGGTTCCTGGCTGGCTCGGTGCGTTTGCAAGACACACAAGTCCACGCTGAATTCTGTCCGCCTTTGCCAACATCCAGATCCTGGGAATAAACCAACCTTTATAACAACCCTGCTCTAAAGCCATAAAATAGCACTGTCAGAAGTACAGGCAACAAAACACACAGCCCATTAGCGAAAGGTTTCAAGTGGACTAGACTGACAGATGAGGATTTTGTTCTCCACAAAAGAAATGTTTATAAGCCAGGCTAAGGGTTTTGCTGAAAAGGAACTTCCAAATATGTAGAGATTCGAAGGCTGCACAGACAGAGAAAGATTACAATGGGAAAAAATATTTCCCTGGAGGGAGAAAGGAGGATGCTAAAGGGCAAGCAGATCTGAGGACAGCTGAAATTAAGGACAAGGCAGAAAATGTCGTAACTGTTCCCCCCCCAGGGAACACCCCTGGAAGACACGACTGCATGCGGAGATGAGCAATCGCTTTTTTAAAAAAATTCCCAGAGACCCCTCTGATCAGCAAACCCTCTCTGCTGCAGGAAACACACTCTGTGTGTGCTCAGAGGCACATGCCATAGGGAAAGTGACCCAGCTCTGCATATGTTGGGACTGAAACACGTTCTGAACACGTTCTGAAGCTGCCTTATACTGAATCAGATCACTGGTCCATCAAAGTCAGCATTGTCTACTCAGACCGGCAGCGGCTCTCCAGGGTCTCGGGCAGAGGTCTTTCCCATCACCTACTTGCCTAGTCCCTCCCTTTAACTGGAGATACTGGGGATTGAACCTGGGACCTTCTGCATGCCAAGCAGAGGCTCTACCTCTGAGCCACAGCCCCTCCCCAGCATTTTAAAATGAAGCATTTAAAAAGCATTTTAATCAAGGCGTTCCTACAAGAGAGCCAAATTCATCGAAGCCGAGACCCAGAATCTATTCTGAATACCAGAGGGGCTCAGCGGCGGGGGAACTGGTGACCCTCTGAACATGTGCAAAGCGATTGCCATTTCGTTACTACTTCCCAAGCCCCCAAAAGCTGGAACGAAGGTTAAAAAGATCTTGTTCAGAAGCAGCATCTTGCACATTGGCATGTCTCGTTTTTGGAAATCTTATACGGTAAACAGTAGAAAAAAGGAAAAGTTAAAATAAGAAAAGGGGAGTCTTGCCCCGGCCACAAACCTTGGGACGCTTCCGGGCTCCGCCACGAAGTTCTTTCTGAAGGGCGATATGGTGAGAATCGTCCGGCTGCCTCTCCCTCCCTCTTTTGGCCGCATGTGGAGCCTTCAGACAGGAGTGTAGCAAGAGGGGAGGGACCGTGGAAAAGAGGGCGGCTCAGCTGGCAGATGCTGTCTCATCCCTTCCACCCCCTGGAGTCAGGGTCACACATGCAGTTATGTGGACTGTCCCCAAGAGCTGACTGGTGACATTTGGAAGAAGCTGGGGGAGATTCTGGGGCAGGGGGAGAACAGGCGTGCCAGAAAGACAAGAGTACCCTGACCCCCCACCCACCCCGTCCATCCTTTCCCCAAGGCACAAGACTGCAGGACTGAGCTCCGGATATGAGTCATGGGAGGGAAAGAAGGAGCCGTCCGTCCTCTGGTTGCTGAGACTTCGGAGTATACAGAGGCCTCTCTCCTCCCTGTGACAGAAGCTGTTCCTTTATTAGGGCTGCCAACCTCCAGAGGGTAGCTGGAGATCTCCTGGGATTGCAACTGATCTCCAGGCGACAGAGAACAGTTCCCCTGGAGAATAATGGCCGCTTTGGAAGGTGGACTGCATAGCATGGTACCCTGCTGACGTCCTGAATCCCTAGAGTCGCCAACCTCCAGGTACTTCAATCCAAATACACACAGAAACAATATTAACTAGTAAATCTCAAATATATTCCAATATCGAAATATACAACATAGTAAAAAGTACAACAAACATAGTCATGTGATATATAAAAAAGGTAAAGGTCCCCTGTGCAAGCTCCAGGTCATTCCCATGGGGGGACGTCATATCCCGACGTTTACTAGGCTGACTTTGTTTGCGGGGTGGTTTGCCAGTGCCTTCCCCAGTCGTCTTCCCTTTACCCCCAGCAAACTGGGTCCTCATTTTACCGACCTTGGAAGGATGGAAGGCCGAGTCAACCTTGAGCCGGCTACCTGAAACCAACTTCCATCGGGATCGAACTCAGGTCGTGAGCAGAGCTGGGACTGCAGTACTGCAGCTTACCACTCTGCGCTAATAGGCTCTTCATGTGATATATAGGGGGAAAAACCATTATAGATTTTTTACAGGAATACTACTTGAAGTAGATACTCTATATACTTACCTGTATTTACACTTGTGTGATGTGAAACTATCTTTGATGTGATTTGATGTGAAACTATCTTTTTTGTATGCTTCATGTGATATATAGAAGCATACAAAAAAGATAGTTTCACATCAAATCCACATAAGTGTAAATACAGGTAAGTATATAGAGTATCTGCTTCAAGCAGTATTCCTGTAATAAATCGATAATTTTTTTTCTATCATACAGGATCAAAATTCATCAGATGTCAGGCAGGTGAGGAAGACGGCCGTTCCTGTTCTTCAGTTCCTCTACCGAAACCTTAATTTCATCAGTTGTTGTATGTTTCCTTTAACCTATTATTTATAGATATAATCTCCCCATGGGTAGAAACTGGTCCTTCTGCCTAGAAAGGCTAGTCAAATCAATAGGAATTCAGAGATTCCCTGAATTACAGGAATACTACTGAAGGAAGTGTAAATTCTCAATTGGTTTGGCTTTCACTGTGCATCACAACAGTTATGAATCCAGTAAGCACACAAGCTGAAATCCCAGTTTATAGGGATTCACAGTATCACTTTATGAGCACAGTGTAACTGTATGAGCACACATATTATAGAGATACCACCGTATAGTTAATACTACTTCACTGAAATATGTCAGAGATGTATGGAACGCACTTCACTGAAGCATTTAAGAGAATGTATGTATAAACTTTAGATATCTACAAAGGCCAGGAGGGATTTGGCTCTCCTTAGAGAAGTAGAAGGTAGAGATCAGCAAGCATACAGAAGTTCACTAGATAAGACAGAAGTTTAGAAACCACTCCAAGGATTAGATCACACCTATTCAATAGGACGAAGTCCTGCCAAGATGAAAGCTTAATTGGGAAAAGGCATGCCAAAATAACATTAGAAGGTATACCTCATGTGTTATCTCAAGCAGGATGAGCTAAACAGAGGCATTTGGCCGGTTTCAAATGTATAGAGGTTGGCACAGAAATGAAGGTATGGTAGAGAAAAGGCCAAAGTGCTGCACCAATTAAGCTAATTTATAGTGTGGGCTCCTGGGCATGCGTGGAAGGCACTTATGTGAGATCATAGGCATGCACAGAAAGCAAAAAGATAGACAAAGAACTCATAATTGTATAAATACTCCCATGTGTTGCATGGTGACTTTGAAGAGTTTTATTTGGCTGTCGTGAGACAGATTCTTCCTGCTGGCATAATAAAATTTACCTCTTGCTTCTAAAGACATAACTCGAGTCGTCCCTGTTCTTGGTGGGTCTGTGCTATTGAACTGGGTCTGGGTCTGGCTTTTGCATGCAACACTACTTGAAGTAGATTCTCTATATATTTACCTGTGAAATGCCTCAATTACCTTAATTGCCCAATAAAGTAATTCAGGAGAGGTTATCAGGAGTAAACGAGTCTTTTATTAGGCCAATAAAAGAGCAGCGCGCATGGATCTGTTCTCAAGAAAGCATCAGAACAGTCCACCCAAAACAAAGAAAGACATTGTGTTTTATAGCCATTAAGATGGACAGCAATAATTACAATTAGAGCCAATACATGAGATTCGTGTCTATGCAGCCATTAGCATATCCAATTAAAGTGGGCTTAAGGCGTTCACTTTAGGTGGCCATGTGATCCCCTAATGAAGAACCGAAACCTAACATTCCTTTCTGACACTCCTGGTGTCTTAAATCACTGGTCTTAAGGCCTTGTTAAGGCGGTTGGTGGTACCAGGTCTGTAGGGATGATCTCACTGGCATATGATAGCAATGGCTGCCAGCTTATGCTAACTCACATTCACACACCAGTGAATATGAACCAAAGATTAATTATTTTGCCCCCTTTTACATGGGGTAGTGCCTTTACGTATGTGTGAAGAATATATATGTGCCTGATGTTATGCCCTTATATCTGAGGCATAGCACCTTATAAATCTGTGATTGTTCATACACGTGAAAGAATATATATTTTCCCATAAATGAAGTTTATAGGCACTTCATTCCCCCCTTTACTTGAACCTTTAAATTCTTTTAAAGTAGAAATAAAAACATTTGAGGTGTGGGCAAGGATTAACGGAGTTCTTTGGGTAGGGACACAAAACCATTACGTTCCCTGCTGCTTTGGGTGATGGCTTATCAATGGGCATTGCAACCATATGTGAGCTTCAGAGAACAGCTCAAAGGAGGTACATGAAGCAGGGGACACAGAAGGGTAAAAAGATTATCCCAGCAAGGGCACACGCTAAGAAGAACAGCAACTTTTTCCACCAAGCCCCTGCAAAAAGATTTTCCCACCAAGATGCATCCCAAGCACTTTTCCAGGACTGAACAGGAACATGAGCTACTTTTCGGATGTTGGAGGCAATATTAAGGATTGCTTCTCCATTATCATCTATTTGAAGACAACAATTACTAAAATTAAATTTGCCACAAACTCCACCCTCCTCTGCCAGGAGATAATCTGAGGCGAGACGATTTTGATAGATTGCTGCTCGCATCATTGTTTGCTGGTGAGCCAACAGCTCCAAGGCACTGGCTGTCTGGTTGGTAATAATTTCTAGGACAGCCTGAAGCTGGATGATGCGATTTAACATATAAACAGGAGTTCGGTAACCAAAGGTCCCATTGTTTGCCCAGGAGGCAGGGTCATAATACTCAATGATTCGCTGAGGGGGCCAAGCATCACCCCAATGTTGAGACCCACCAATGTTGAGAGATCTCTTGTTCCGTTTGAGATCATCATATAGGGGGATTCCTAGGGAATTTCCTTTGACAGCGGGCAGCAAGAAAAACCCTGGCTGGATTGTCCCAAAGGCGCAGGATCCAGCCCAAGCCAGTGGCAGTTGGGAATAAGCAGTGTTGCCACACAGCCAAAAGAAACCATCAGGAGCAACCCAGGGGAGGGAGAGATTAAAGGGGGACTTCCAGAGCAGCCTCAAAGAGGGGAATGCCTGAAACGGGTTACTGCCTGAGCAATTAAACAGTTGGGAGTCATGAACGGGAACACATTTCTCATTCCTGTTTGTGGCTGAGAAAAAGAAGGTGGGGTCTTTTGGCCACCAGGAGCTATGGGTGTCATTGGTTACAAGGGTGGAGGTACACAGAGTATTTCCAACTGGGTGGTTGAACTTGGCAGATTGCCTTCGGGACACACAGAGGCTCCCAAGAATTGGAGCTCTCAGCAGCCAGAGCTTTGGTCTGGCTGCAGGATTAAAGGAAGGGTGGCGGTTCCACTCGGCCAAAGAAGCAGGGGGAACCTCGGAGGGTTCCCAAGGCCATTCGGTACTGGCTATAGAGCCTCCACAGACCCAACAATTAGTGACATTTAATGCTGAAGCAATTCTTTCTCCCAAGTCAATAAACAAATTCTTGGCTGGGTCTGGGAGGCGAACTGTTTTTGCCAGCTGTCGATACAGGGAGGGGTAAACCAAGGGACCCTTGGGAGTGGGGATATTTTTTGGAGGAGGGGGAGGCAGCAAGGCTCTAGCAATTGCCTTAGGATCAGGAGCAGGCAGATTGGGGAGGGGACCTTTTGAGGCTTGCTGCTTCACCTGGGAGGTGCAAACCCAAGGGGTCCAGGGGCAAGACACTCCAGCCCACTTCCCAGTGACATGTCCTAGGTTTGGGGCCATGAGATAAGTCTTCCCCGCCTCCGTGCAGGTCTTAGCAGGGAGTTGAAGGCAAGCAGAAGTAACACTGGGGAAGAAACGAAAGGCTTTAACTGAGTAGCCATCCCGTTTTATGAACTCGTGGCACTGACGGCAGGTAGAGGGGACACATCGAATGCAGGCGATGGACAGTGTCACGGGGCTACAGAAAATCACTATAAGGAGGGGGACTAGGGGACCCCTCCATGCATGCAGGGTTTTCATGGCAAACAACAACGTTTTCTGCACACTGATCTTCAGAAGCAGACACACACAGAGACGCTGTTTTTGACACCAACAAAAAACAAAAGCAAACCCAACCCCAATCAGAAGTCCCATCAATTCAAAAGTCAAGTTCATTCAGGAAAGGGTTCGAAGTCTTCGGCTAATCTTCAGATGCAGGGGATCGAGCTGCTCGACTTGCCTGCTGAGATTCGGGTCAGGAACTGACTTCACTCGGGAACAGTGGATCCAGGGCTTAATTCCTTCCACCTTCACCGCTGTTGGAGTGGACAGGAGAACTTGCTTCGGCAGGGACCATCTGGGCTGTTCCGGGCTTGGGCAGAGTTCTTTGATCAGGACCCATGTTTCCACCTCAGCGCACGGAGGCTGGTCCGGTTGCGGGGGAAGGGCATCCAGCACCTGTTTGTGAATAGAAGACAGAACCTGCGCCAGCTTTTGCAAATACAAACTCAAATTCTTTCCCCCCCCATATGGCTGTTTACATACAGAAGCAACAAATGGTCTACCATACAATATTTCAAATGGAGACAACCCAAGCCTAGACCCTGGTGCACTTCGAATGCGCATTAGGGCAAGGGACAGGACTTTGGTCCAGGGGAGAGAAGTCTCTTGGCACAACCGGGAGATGTGCGTTTTGAGGGTACGGTTCATGCGTTCAACTTTGCCCGAAGCCTGAGGGTGATAAGCTGAATGCAAAGACCACTGTATGTCCAGGAAAGTACTGACCGCTTGTGTAACCTTCGAAATGAAGCTAGGGACATTATCGCTTTCTAACCCCCTTGGGAGCGAGAATCTTGGGGCCAGAACGTCCAGCAGGGCGGCAACAACTTCATGAGCTCCCTGGGTGGCAGTGGGTATCGCTCCAGGCCATCCAGAGAAAAGATCCACAAAAACTAGCAAATGTTTCTTTCTTCCATGTTGGGGCATTTCAGCAAAATCGACCTGCCATGCCTCTCCCGGGTACTTGGCTGTTCTGAGACTAGTTGGGGGTCCCTTGGGGAAGGGAGGCTTTGGGTTGGTTCACAGACATTTGGGGCAGTTGGCAACCACTCGCTGTGCTATGGCACGGAAGCCTTGATTGCAGTACCAGGACTGAAGCCAGGCTGTGAGAGCTTTAATTCCCATGTGGCTGGCTTTGTGGGCTCTCTGAACTACGAAAAACAGTCCTTCTGCTGGTAGTTGGATTTTATCTCCTACCACCCACCAGCCCTGATGCCATCTCCCCCCTTTTTCTAGTACATCCTGACTGCTGCACAGGAGAGATTCTGTTTCACATGGATCGACCAAGACAAGCGGGCAGAGAGGGTCAGGGGCGGGTGGGAGGAGGGCAGCTTTCTTCGCCCAGTGGTCGGCAGCATGGTTCCCTTGCGATACTTTTGAGCTATCAGCCTGATGGCCGGGGCAATGAACAATAGCAAGGGTGGATGGCAGCCAAAGAACATTCATGAGTTCCTCAAGGAGGGGCTTCATTTTCAAGGGTTTCCCATCAGAGCCGCGAAAGCCTCTCTCTCTCCAGAGAGTGGGAGTGGGCTGCTAGGAAAGCGTACCGGCTGTCCAGATATATGGTGGCTGACTTGTCCTGGGCTAAGCGGCAAGCTTGAATCAGGGCGACTAACTCAGCTGCTTGTGCTGAGCAGTGGGAAGGCAGGGCAGACATAAACACAGGTTGAAAGGAGGAATCTACAATTGCAAAGCCTGTGAGGCGAGTCCCATTCAAGATGTAAGAAGAACCATCAGTCCACAAAACAAGCTCACTGTCAGAAACAGGATCGCAGCGAAGATCGTGCCCCCCCCAAGTAGCCTGTAAAACATCAATGCAGTCATGGAGGGGGGGTTTCTTGCTCGTGAGCGTCAGGAGCGGGCTGCACTGGGAAGAGGGTGGCTGGGTTCAATCGCTGTGAGCGAGTTAGGGAAATCCCTTCCTGTTCAATGAGCAGAACCATGTATTTGGAGAGACGATTGGATGTAGCCCAGACAGGGGCTTTTTGCTCCAAAAGGATGCGTACGGAGTGGGGGCAGTGGACTTCTAAGGTTCCTCCCAAGGTGATTTTCTGAGCCTCTTCTACCAAAAGGGCAGTGGCTGCAACGGCTCGCACACATGGGGGCCAGCCTCGGGCGACGGGATCAAGGCGCTTGGAGAGATAGGCGACAGGGCGAGGAATAGAGGCAAGAGTCTGGGCAAGAAGTCCTACTGCACATCCTGCATTTTCAGTCACAAAGAGGAGGAAGGGTCTTTGAGGATCTGGGAGAGCCAGGGCGACAGCCCCAAGCAGGGCGGAGCGAAGGGAGTCCCAAGCTTCATGATGGACCTGTGTCCATTCCCATGGCTGTCCCTGCTTAGTGAGGTCATAGAGGGGCTGCGCTGAGACGGAGAAGAAGGCAGTCGAGACACGTGCATATCCTGTAATACCGAGGAAGGCTTTAACTTCTTTGACATTTCAGGGTTCGGGCAGGTTGAGGACAGCCTGAACCCGGGATGTGTGAAGGCACCTGGTGCCCTGATGCAAAACATAACCAAAATAGGTAACTTTGGAGGAAAGTCATTGAACCTTTTCTCTACTGATTTTGTAGCCACAAGCAGCGAGATGATTGAGGAGGGCAATAGAAGAGCTTCGGAGGGCATCCATAGAGTCCGATGCCAGCAGAATATCGTCAACGTACGAAATTAACGTACAGCCTGGGGTCTCTAGGTGGCTAAGGTCCTCAATTAGGGCAGCTGCAAACACCGTGGAGGAATTTCTGCAACCCATTGGAAGCCTTGTCCATGCAAGGACATGGCGTCCCCCATTGGTGGGTGGAGGGTCCTGCCATTCAAAGCAGAAGATGGGAAATAATTTGGGGGCAAGTCCCACCGTAAAGTACGCATCCTTGAGGTCTACACAGGTGTACCATGTTTGGGAAGACTGCAGCGTGGTCAGGAGGGTATAAGGGTTGGCTACCACGGGATGAAGGGGGCGGATGTGGCGATTGACTTCGCGCAAATCCTGCACAAAACACCAGGTGCCGTTGGGCTTTTGCACTGGCAAGATGGGGGTGCACCAGGAAGACTGCACTGGGACGAGGATGCCTGCATCTAGGAAGAGGAGGATGAGAGGAGCTAGCCCCTGTCGAGCTTCTAGCCTGAGAGGGTATTGGCGGACGGCCACGGGCTGTGCATCAGGAAGCAATTAAACCAGATGTGGGGTGGCATAGAGAGCAAAGCCAGGCTGTCCTGAATACCACACTTGGGGGTCAATGGAGGAAGCACATCCAGCGAGGTCATCTGGTGACTCGTGGAGAAGAAAGAGGGATTCCTGCGCTGCTTGAGAGGGCTGGTCTAGGTAGCAGAGATATGCTTTGTCTGTAGGAAATTCTAGAGTGATGCCGTCTGGTGAACAAGAAACCGTGGCATCGAGTTTGCAGAGCAGATCCCTGCCCAGAAGATTGACGGGGCATTGAGGCATGACAAGAAACTTGTGGGAGAGCTTCGGTCCCTGGGGGACCTCAACTTCCAAGGGGGGGGTTACTGGGACACGATTGACTGTGCCTCCCTCCCCCATAACTTGCTTACATTCTGCAGGGATCTGAGGGGTGGCAGGATCGGTAAGGATGCTGTGGGTGGCGCCTGTATCGACTAAAAATTGTAATTTTTCACCCCCAATATTTAACTCAAACAGAGGATCAGGGGAGGTACCTCTGGAGACCCGTCATGCTTGCTGGTCAAAGGCTGATTCATCGAAGGTTGCTAATTGATAGGCAGGAGAGTTTCCCAAGAAGGGGTTGCTGGGGCCGGAAGAATGATGTGCAGCTCGAGGAAAGCGGCCGCCAGAGAGGCGAAAAGAGCCGTTAAAGCCTCGGGGCCGCACTGCACACACTGATCCCTGCCTAGGCTGGTTCCTGCTCCTCTTCTGCCCCGTCTTCTGCCCCTTTCTGGAGGATGAGCAGGAGGTCATTATGAATGGCGGCTGCCAAGAGGGTTGCCTGCCTTTTCATCTTTTTATCCTCTTTTCTTTCCCCAGCAGCTTCCCTCTTCATGTATGCATCATAAGCCATCTGCAAAAGAACCTCAAGGGGCTGGGCACTAGGTGCCTGAAGCCGCTGAAGCTTCTTCCTAATATCAGGGCACTCTGTCCGATGAATGCCATCTTAAGAGTTGGTCCCGTAGCGTCAGCGTCAGGGTCCATGTCTGTGAAGCGGCGGAAGCTATCTTTTAAGCAGGTCATAAAGTCTGAGGGAGATTCAGTGGGCTCTTGGAAGGTCTGGTAAACCCGGTGAAAATTAATAGCCTTGGGGACACCTGCCCTGAGGCCATGAAGAAAACACTGGCGGGCATTAGCCAGGAGTGCTGACTGTTTGTTAGGGTCAATGTCTCCGGGGGGAGAGGCAAACGAATTTGGCCAGTTCTTAGCAGCATCTCCCCCATCTTTCACCTTCTCAGCCCATTCCTTTTCAGCTATTTTTAAGACCTGGCGCTTAGACTCGGCATCAAGCAAAGCCGCAAAGAGGGAGTGAAGGTAACTGACATTAGGTTTATGAGTGTCCATTATGTGTTCCACAAGCTCTACATAAGTTTGGGGGGCCCTCTCTAAATGGGGGCAAAGATGCCTTCCAGTTGAAAAGGTCATTTGTCGTGAATGGAGTGTGGATATAGACAAGGGCATCTTTTAGAGGAATTTGACGGAGAGGTGCCTGGAGGCTATAACCAGCTCCTGAGCATGTAGCTGAAGGAGAGTTGGAGGGGGTGCCAAGCTCCCTGACCTCCCGGGGGAGGGTGGGGGAGGAATGTTGAAGAGGATGAAACGCCAAGGGAATAGCATGCCTAGCCTTGTGAGGATCTGTTTCTGCCGTAGGATGGAGGTGAGGCTTCGAATCTGGTGGGGGGAGCTGGCTTGGGGGCTGATGGGCTCTGGCACATCCAATTGCTGCCCGTGCACGGAGGCAGGAGATGGGGGCGGTGCAGTCGACTCTGCTGCATAGGGTGGAGGAAAATCTGACAGGTCCTCTTCAGGGTCTTCAGCAGCGACGACCCTCAGAGGTTTACAGACAGCGACAATGCCTGACCGTGCTCCCAGAGGGGGCACAGCCAGCCCAGAACGGGCCGCTAGCTGAGGATTTTCTCTGAGTCCCCAAAAGGGGGAGAGAAAAGCTTTTTCCCAGTGCTTCCCTGTCCTGGACATATATTGACCTAATTGGTCAAGAAGGGAAGGATCAAGAGAACCTGAGGGTGGCCAAGAATTGCCCCGCGGGAGTTCATATTGCGGCCAAGCAACCTGACAATAAAAAAGAGATTCTTAGAAAGCCCTGTGCTGCCACTTAAAACCTTCCAATTCTTACAGACACAAGCCAGGGGACCTGACTATTTGCTTTGATTGCAACCCATATTTCAGCTAAGGGGACTTGTCACCCGTCGGTGCGAAACGGCTTATCGGCCTATTTTGGCTGAAATGTACCATTCGGGGGAAGGGGAGACAAAATGAAGCGGCAACTTTCACACAGACTAGACCCAAAGGGAGGGGAGGGAGGGAAAGAGGTAAGGGGGTCCTCTTTCCCGACAGAAAGGGATTTATGACAGCACGCACTCTCTCCCCTTCACCGGCCGCTCGCACGGTCAACGCTCACTCTGGGGGCAATTTCACGGCCCAACACACAGCCAGCCTCCAAACACACCCCCAGACAGACAGTGTCTAATTTAAACCAGAGATACTCACACCTAAGTTGATCAAGAAACCTCTCCAGGACGCTAGCGCGGCAGTAACCTCTATGGGCGGGTGTTCGAGCGGGCTGTCGTGGGATCTGTCGTCTCTCTCCGACGGGAGGGGAAGGACTCCCCCTGCAAAGGAAGCCGGGTGCGCGCCGAGATCCAAAGCCCCCCCGCAGAGGAGGCGATTTCTCCCAACAGTTGCCGAGCGAAGACCAGGAGATTCTAACAGCGAATCTCCCTCCCAACTTTTAGAGTTGTAAAAGTTCGGAGGACAAAGGCCTTGGGCCTGCCCGTAAATTACGTTGGGCGCCAAATGAAATGCCTCAATTACCTTAATTGCCCAAGAAAGTAATTCAGGAGAGGTTATCAGGAGTAAACGAGTCTTTTATTAGGCCAATAAAAGAGCAGCGCGCGTGGATCTGTTCTCAAGAAAGCATCAGAACAGTCCACCCAGAACAAAGAAAGACATCGTGTTTTATAGCCATTAAGATGGACAGCAATAATTACAATTAGAGCCAATACATGAGATTCTTGTCTATGCAGCCATTAGCATATCCAATTAAAGTGGTCTTAAGGCATTCACTTTA
Organism: Euleptes europaea; assembly: GCF_029931775.1. NCBI lineage: Eukaryota > Metazoa > Chordata > Lepidosauria > Squamata > Sphaerodactylidae > Euleptes > Euleptes europaea. The sequence goes on from NC_079313.1 coordinate 8,835,409, forward strand.
GGTGGCCATGTGATCCCCTAATGAAGAACCGAAACCTAACATTCCTTTCTGACGCTCCTGGTGTCTTAAATCACTGGTCTTAAGGCCTTGTTAAGGCGGTTGGTGGTACCAGGTCTGTAGGGATGATCTCACTGGCATATGATAGCAATGGCTGCCAGCTTATGCTAACTCACATTCACACACCAGTGAATATGAACCAAAGATTAATTATTTTGCCCCCTTTTACATGGGGTAGTGCCTTTACGTGTGTGTGAAGAATATATATGTGCCTGATGTTATGCCCTTATATCTGAGCATAGCACCTTATAAATATGTGATTGTTCATACATGTGAAAGAATGTATATTTTCCCATAAATGAAGTTTATAGGCACTTCACCTGTATGTACACTTGTGTGGATTTGATGTGAAACTATCTTTTTTGTATGCTTCTATATATCACATGACTATGTTTGTTGTACTTTTTACTATGTTGTAGATTTAGATATTGGAATATTTTTTAGATTTACTAGTTAATATTGTTTCTGGGTGTATTTGGATTGAACTACTGAGTACACAGAAGTGTCTGTCTTTTGCCAACCTCCAGGTACTGGCTGGATATCTCCTGCTATTACAACTGATCTCCAGCCGATAGAGATCAGTTCCCCTGGAGAAAATGGCTGCTTTGGCAATTGGACTCTATGGCATTGAAGCCCCTCCCCAACCCAAGGTATGCCTTCCCAGGAAACTGCAGTTTAAGGAAAAGGAGATGGGATGGCCATTTGTAAGAAAGCCAAGGGGGAAACTGGGAGGGCACAGGGCTTCTGAGATTATGGTAAGATACAGAGGAGAAAAATTCGGACACCATCTGGAATTTGTTGGTTAAAGGGTGGAATAAATCTGAGGGTGGAGCCTGGGGAGGGCAGGGTTAGGGGAGGGGCCTCAGTTTTGAATCTCTCCCCCTCCAGCTTCAGCAGATGACCCTGCGTTCTGGTCTTATGAGAGAGGGAGAAAAGCTTCTCCCTGTCCACTCTCTCCATACTATGCATAATTTTATAGACCTCTATCATGCCTCCCCTTAACCACCTTCTTTCCAAGCTAAACAGCCCTAAGCGTTTCAACCGCTCTTCATAGGGCAGTTGCTCTAACCCCCCCTGATCATTTTGGTTGCTCTTTTCTGCACCTTCTCAAGCAATTCTAATCAGTTGTGATTCTAGGAGAGCTCCAGGCACTGTACCACCTAGCTTGGGAACCCTATGCTAGGTCCTAGCCGCACCCTTCAGTCTTCTTGACTACCATCGCAGTCTTCTTTGCCTGATCAACCCTCTTCTAGCCATTCCAAGGAGCTCAACCCTAGTCCAACAGGATCTGGCTCCCTCAGTCCCCTCCCCAAGTTCCCCTGCTTGAACCCCATCTGAATCCATATTCTCCTTTGAGGGGGACCTCATGAACATACTTGAAGCTGCCTTCTACTGAATCAGACCATTGGTCCATCAAGGTCAGTATTGTCTACTCTGACTGGCAGCGGCTCTCCAGGGTCTCAGGCTGAGGTCGTTCACAGCAGTGTGGTGTAGTGGTTAGGAGTGGTGGACTCTAATATGGGGAATGGGGTTTGATTCCCTGCCCCTCCACATGAGCAGCAGACTCTAATCCGGAGAACTGGGTTTGTTTCCCCGCTCCTCCACATGAAGCCTGCTGGGTGACCTTGGGCCGGTCACAGTTCTCTCCGAACTCTCTCAGCCCCACCTACCTCACATGGTGCCTGATGTGGGGAGAGGAAGGGAAGGCGATTGTAAGCCGCTTTGGGACTCCCTAAAGGCAGAGAAAAGCAGGGTATAAAAACCAACTCTTTTTCTACTTCCAGATCTGTTTTTAACTAGAGATGCCAGAGATTGAACCTGGACTTTGCGCATGCCCAGATGCTCTACCACTGAGCCACAGCCCCTCTCTTTGCTGGAGTACTATATTTTGCAGAGAAATCCAATGTGAGTGTATCAGTTGCACATAATCTGAATGTGGCAAATTAAATACAGATTTTTGTCATTGTTGGGAGGCTGTGTCTCAGCTGAGAAGTCGCAGAACACCAAGCATTGCCATGCCATAAAAAGAGCTTGAATTGCGCTCCCAGCTCCTTCCACAAGAGAACTGTGTGCGCACTCCGCTCCCTGAACAAACCGAGGGGACGAGGGTTGAAAATTGTGGAGGGTACTTTTTATGTGACACCCCCCCACCCCATGGCAAATCTTGAAGCAAAACCTGGTGAAAATTGGGCACGGGCGCTCATTGCAACCGCAAATGGTTTTCTCCGCACCGTTCCTTGTGTCCACAGAAGTCCCCGCTGCTGGGAGCACTATGCGCAAATTCCTTCCTGGCCCCAGCCAGGCTGGCGGGCCAGGATTTGGGCAGCCTTCCTCCCCAATGCCTCGCAGCCATTTTTCTTCGGCCAGGCTTGGCGGCCGTACGTGCCACTTGTCAGCGGTGAGTTTCCGCAGAGCTGGACGGGATTATAATTATCAACACGCCCTCGAAGCAGGACAGCGAAGACCCTTTGATCTCCGGGAAGCTTTGATCCGCCCTGACAGTGAAGCTATGCGCCACGTGTGCAAGGGAGAAGGGTGAGCCACCGGAGGCATGCTTGCTGGCCCACTTAAGAAAAGGGAGTCGAGCACAGGTTTTTCCCTGATTTAAACTGGAAATGCACTTCAGTTTCCAAGAGGCTGTCTTTTACAGGGTGTAAGAGGATAAATTTTATACCTAGAACTTCTCCCCTCCTCTCCTGAGTGTCTGCATGAGTCACTGGCCCAATCAGGAGCTGGCAAGCCCACAGCGGTGACACACGCAGAGACGTAACAGCCTCCCCCGAGAGCACTTAAAGAAGCCAAGCTAGATTAGTCAGTCATGCATAAGGTTGCCAACCTCCGGGTAGTAGCTGGAGATCTCCTGCTATTACAACTGATTTCCAGCCGATAGAGATCAGTTTAACGGGAGAAAATGGCTGCGTTGGCAATCAGACTCTATGGCGTTGAAGTCCCTCCCCTCCTCAAACCCCGCCCTCCTCAGGCTCCGCCCCAAAAAAACCTCTCGCCGGTGGCGAAGAGGGACCTGGCAAGACTAGTCATGCAGGCATCCTTGCACGGGGAGCACTGAATGATCTGACCGCACCCAAGAGAGAGGCTGATTAAGAGAAGGCAACTGCGAGCAGTCACTGATGCCATAGAGTCCAATTGCCAAAGCGGCCATTTTCTCTAGGGGAACTGATCTCTCTCGGCTGGAGATCAGTGGTAACAGCGGGAGATCTCCAGCAAGTACCTGGCGGTTGGCAACACTACTCTGGCCACACCCCTTCCTGTAAAAGGAGAGATGCTAAGGCCTTAAAACACCACGAAGCATGTCAAAAGCGCAGGGCTTTTGGCACCCTAGGTGAACTATGACTGTGAATCAATTCAGCAAACATTAACAAAACGTCACAAAGCTCATTTCAAGGGCTGCAATCCCAAGAATGCTTATCTGAGAGTAAATCCTGTTGAGCATAGCGCGACTTAGTTCTGAGTAGAGAGATGTGCTGAGGAGGAACTTGGTGTAGTGGTTAAGAACGGTGGTTTGGAGCGGTGGAGTCTGATCTGGAGAGCCGGGTTTGATTCCCCACTCCTCCACGTGAGCGGCGGAGGCTAATCTGGTGAACCAGGTTGGTTTCCCCATTCCTCCACACGAAGCCAGCTGGGTGACCTTGGGCTAGTCACACTCTCTCAGCCCCACCTACCTCACAGGGTGTCTGTTGTGGGGAGGGGAAAGTAATTGTAAGCTGGTTTGATTCTTCCTTAAGTGGTAGAGAAAGTCGGCATATAAAAAACAACTCTTCTTCTTCTGCCTCTGTCTTTTCCTTTGTTATTTTTATTTGTTTCTTTTTCTATGTTATTCTTGTTAATTATGGGGGGGGGGACGACAACCTGCTGCTTATTCTGGGCACTATGGGCTAAACTGGAGTTTTTAAGCTTTTTAATTGGGGTTTTATTGTTTCATTTTAGAATTATTATTAATTTATTGTTGATATTTTGGTGTATTCTGGACCCTGAGCCTGGTCTTGGCCGGGGAGGGCAGGTTATAAATCGAAGAAACTAACAAATATCATTCAGGAACTAGGAAATGCAAATAAGGAACTGGGAACCAACTTCAGCCTCCTGTCTTTCTCTGCCCTTTACTTAGGGTTGCCAGGACCCTCTTCACCACCAGTGGGAGATTTTGGGGGTGGAGCCTGAGGAGGGTAGGGTTTGGGGAGGGGAGGGACTTCAATGCCATAGAGTCCAATTGCCTAAGTGGCCGTTTTCTCCCGGCGACCTGATTCCTATCGGCTGGAGATCATTTGTAAAAGCAGGAGATTTCCAGCTAGTACCTGGAGGTTGGCAACCCTACCTACACTGCATCCTGCCCCCCCACAAAGGACTTCCTTTCAAAGCCTCCTCACCTGTTTCTTTTCTCTTTTTTGAAGCAGGTCCCTCCCCTGCCTCTCTCAGCAGCAAATTCCAAGAGAAAAGTCCATACTTTTTTGTACATTTTAAAGTGGCCACGCCTAGGGTCGCCAACCTTCAGGTACTAGCTGGAGATCTCCTGCTATTACAATTGATCTCCAGCCGACAGAGATCAGTTCACCTGGAGAAAATGGCCGCTTTGGCCATTGGACTCTATGGCAATGAAGTCCCTCCCCTCCCCAAACCCCCCCTCCTCAGGCTCCGCCCCAAAAACCTCCCACCGGTGGTGGAGAGGGACCTGGCAACCCTAGCCACGCCCCTCCCTGCTGCAGACAGGCCACATAATCCAAACAATGACCCAAAGTTCTTGGTAGGGTTGCCGGGTCCCTCTTCACTATTGGCAGGAGGTTTTGGGGGCGGAGCCTGAGGAGGGTGGAGTTTGGGAAGGGGATGGACTTCAATGCCATAGAGTCCAATTGCCAAAGCGGCCCTTTTCTCATGGGGAACTGATCTCTATCGGCTGGAGATCAGTTGTAATAGCAGGAGATCTTCTGCTGTTACCTGGAGGCAACCCTAGTTGTCGGAGGGGTGATGGCGAGGGAAACAGCCATGCGTAAAAGACCTCTGTTACAACTTCATGACTGCACTTCTGCCTTCCAAACCAGAGCCAAAGCCAAGTAAAAACCGAGCTTTGCGCGTCTCTCTCGGGCTCTCCTTCCTGCTTACCCAGGAGGAAAAGCTGACGGTGTCTATCTGCCGGAAGCAGAACACCAGCGTCGCGACCTCTTTCGTTCCACGGGAGAACGTGCCTCCCTGGTTCTGTCTTGTTTTGCCGAAACCCAACGCGACAACCACCCGAGAAAAACTGCAGCTGGGCATTTGCTCTGCCATTTCCCAGTAGCCGGGGAAGTTGGGGTCTCCAGCTGTTCAGCTGTCAACCAGGTTTCTGAGAGCTGGACTTCTTCACAACCGGGACATCCTGCCCCAAACTAACCAGCTGACTTCAGAACAGCAGGTTTGGCTAAGGAGGCTACCAGCGGGTACACCCAGGCTGGGTGGATGGGGAATTCCCCATTTCCCTGTTGAACACACATGAACACATGAAGGTGCCTTCTACTGAATCAGACCCTCGGTCCATCAAAGTCAGTATTGTCTACTCAGACTGGCAGCAGCTCTCCAGGGTCTCAGGCAGGGGTCTTTCACATCACCTACTTGCCTGGTCCCTTTAACTGGAGATTCTGGGGATTGAACCTGGGACCTTCTGCATGCCAAGCAGAGGCTCTACCACTGAGCCACGGCCCCTCCCCGTTGCTTCTCTTTTCCAAGGGGGCCAGCATCGTGTAGTGGTTAAGAGCAGTGGTTTGGAACGGTGGACTCTGGCCTGGAGAACCGGGTTTGATTCCCCACTCCTCCACTTGAGCAGCGGAGGCTAATCTGGTGAACTGGATTTGCTTCCCCACTCCTACACATGAAGCCATCTGGGTGAACTTGGGCTAGTCACAGTTCTCTTAGAGCTCTCTCAGCCCCACCTACCTCACAGGGTGTCTGTTGTGGGGAGGGGAAGGGAAGGCGATTGTAAGCCGGTTTGATTCTGCCTTAAGTGGCAGAGAAAGTCGGCATATAAAAACCAACTCTTCTTCTGCTGCTGCTGCTGAACCCGCCCTCCCATCTCTGTTTGCGTGCCATTTCCCCATGCCCTCACTGTTCAATCGGCACAGTCTTAAACGTGAGTTTAGACGGGTGCTATTCCAACAACGCAAACATGCCAGCAAATAAAAACTTGTTTTAAAAAGAGGCCCAAACGAAAAGGTGCAACAAAGAAGAAAACACATTTGCACCTCTGCATTAGGGGAACAGACATAAAAACATAAGAAAGGCCCTGCTGGATCAGACCCAGGCCCATCAAGTCCAGCAGTCAGTTCACACAGCGGCCAACCAGGGGCCTCCAGGAAGCCCCACAAGCAAGACGACTGCAGCAGCACCATCCTGCCTGTGTTCCACAGCACCTAATAGAATAGGCCAGTTCCTCTGTTCCTGGAGAGAATAGGGATGCATCATGACTAGTATCCATTTTTACTAGTAGCTATTACCATATCCTGGGGCAGGGAGTTCCACAATTTAACGGTGTGTTGTGTGAAGAAATCCTTCCTTTTATCTGTTTTGAATCTCTCCCCTTCCAGCTTCAGCAGGTGACCCCGCGTCCTAGTGTGATGAGAGAGGGAGAAAAGCTTCTCCCTGTCCGCTCTCTCCACACCACGCATAATTTGATAGACCTCGATCATGTCTTCCCTGAACCGCCTTCTTTCCAAGCTAAATAGCCCTAAGCGTTTCAACCGCTCTTCGTAGGGCTGTTGCTCTGGGGCCCCCCCTGATCATTTTGACACCCACCTGCGTGCTGTCAGGCCACCCCTCCGGAGAATGAATGGTTCTGGAAAGATTTTAAGCCTCTCTGTGGGGGTCCCGGGGAAATTCCCCCCAAAGGAACAGTCATCCAATAACCTTTTGTTTGGCCCAACCGAAATACCACCAGACAACATGCACGCTTCCGACTCCTCTCGAACTTTCCACCAGACCAGATGTTCAATATAAAAATAAGATTGGGGTGGGGGGAGAGGAAGTGTATTCTTTCAGGGCCTGGCAGGAAAGTACCAAGACTGCAGCTTGTACAAGCGAAACTCAGGAAGTGGGTTCAACTGTCCGCAGTGCAGTGATGGTTTTTTTTGGGGGGTGCCGCTAACTGCTCAGAGGGTTCAGAGGAAAAACGAGGCATTTGCTGGGTGTTTGTGTGCGTGGGAGACGTATTCTCCTGTCCTCTTGAGGACCAGCAACTTTTTTCAGGGCCCTTCTAAGTCTTGGTCCTCATGGGCCGGCCTGCCCAACCCAGCCAAAGAAAGACAGAGCAGGCCCTGACACCACTAACTAGCGGGGATCTGCAGTAGTTAGGGTTGCCAACCTCCAGGTACTAGCTGGAGATCTCCTGCCACTACACCTGATCTCCAGCCGATAGAGATCAGTTCCCCTGGAGAAAAGGGCCGCGTTGGCCATTGGACTCTATGGCATTGAAGTCCCTCCCTTCCCCAAACCCTGCCCTCCTCTGGCTCCGCCCCAAAAACCTCCCGCAGGTGGCAAAGAGGGACCTACTGAGGAGCCGCTATTAACTGTGAATTCTGAGATCCGTTTGGGTTTTTTTGGGTTTTTTACTGAGTATCCGGTATGTGAGTGGTGTAGGTGTTAAGAGTGTTGGTCTAAGCTTGGGTGAGTAAAAAGGTAAAGGTCCCCTGTGCAAGCACCAGGTCATTCCTGACCCACGGGGTGACGTCACATCCCGACGTTTACTAGGCAGACTTATGTTTACGGGGTGGTTTGCCAGTGCCTTCCCCATGCGTCTTCCCTTTACCCCCAGCAAGCTGGGGACTCATTTGACCGACCTCGGAAGGATGGAAGGCGGAGTCCACCTTGAGCCGGCTACCTGAAACCAACTTCCGTCGGGATCGAACTCAGGTCTTGAGCAGAGCTTGGACTGCAGCACTGCAGCTTACCTCTCTGCACCACGGGGCTCCTAAGCTTGGGTGAGACCAGAGTTCAAATCCTCGCTTAGCCACGAAACACACTGTGTGACCTTGGGCCAATCACGCACTCAGCCTCAATTGCGAGGAAAAGAGGGGGAGGAAATATCTCCTTTCATACACCAACGCAATATTGACTCAAATTGTCTCAGTGAAGGAGTCCGTGACATCTTGCCTCTGCTCTGACCAGAGTCCTCTTTCTTTGACTGAGATTCTGGCTATTATGAGTAGGAAAAAAATTATATTTTTAAAACCAGATGATTAATTGTTGATGGCATATGGTCTTTGGAAATATAAATGGTTTCATATTGAAATAATTTAATATAGATTACTAAATATGGGCCTGGATCTGGTTCAGCCTCGTGCCCCCTCCAGAAAATCGATGTCTATTTCCCTGGAGGCACACACCTAGAACAGGGTGTGCTTGGATGATTTCCGGTGATCAACAAACTGACCCTTTGCAGCAGGCTCTCTGCATCAGGGTTGCCAACCTCCAGGTACTAGCTGGAGATCTCCTGCTATTACCATTGATCTCCAGCCGATAGAGATCAGTTCACCTGGAGAAAATGGCTGTTTTGGCAATTGGACTCTATGACATTGAAGTCTCTCCCCACCCCAAACCCCGTCCTCCTCAGGCTCCGCCCCAAAAACCTCCCACCGGTGGGTAAGAGGGACCTGGCAATCTTATCTTTGTATCATGTCTTAAGTGTGCCTACGTTTGCCAGCTTTGGCTTTGGACATTCCTAGAGATTTGGGGGTGGAGCCTGGGGAGGGCAGGGTTTGGGGAGGGGAGGGACCTCAGTGGGGTTTAATGCCATGGAGTCCACCTAGGGTTGCCAGCTCTGGGTTGGGAAATACCTGGAGATTTGGGGGGCAAAGCCTGAGGAGGGCAGGGTTTGGAGAAGGGAGGGACTTCAATGCCATAGAGTCCAATTGCCAAAGCAGCCATTTTCTCCAGGGGAACTGATCTCTATCAGCTGGAGATCAGTTGTAATAGCAGGAAATCTCCAGTTAATACCTGGAGGTTTGCAACCCGACACAGAGTCCAATTGTCAAAGTGGCCATTTTCTCCAGGGGAACTGATCTTTATCAGCTAGAGATCAGTTGAAATAGAGGGCGATCTCCAGCCACCACCTTGAGGTTGGAAACCCTAAGTCCACCCTCCAAAGAAATAATTTATCGAGGTGGGGGGACTGATCTCTTGTTGTCTGGAGATCAGTTGTAGTTCTGGGCGATTTCCAGGCTCTGCCTGGAACTTGGTAACCTACAGGGTGCCTGGGAAACAGAAGAGGATGCCAACCCCACAGGGTACCAAGCTAAGAGGCTGCTAAGTTAATTGGGCGCTCATCCAGGCCTTTGAGCCTCTGCGTTTCCTGCCCCGTGGGGCCACTTGGCCGGCTTGATGGCACATTCGAAAGGAGGAGACGCGGGCTAGACTTACAGGAACTCATTTGGAACTGACAGGAACTCATTTGGTGGCAGCTCCTCCATCCCATTCCCCCCCCCACTGGGAACAGCTGGGAAACCCGGCTCCAGAAAGCCCATTATGCAGTTCTGCACGCTGCCGTCTCTTCATCGACCAAGATGCCATTGATTGCGTCTTCTCCTGCACTGTGGCATCGCTCTCCAGCTTCGTGCAAAGACGCTGATGGACTCGTTCGTTTTATTCCGTGCTGTTGCTGGGGTTGTGTCGGTTGCTGGCAGGGAATTCGGCAGCTGGAGAATGTCAACTTGCTTTTTTAAAAAATAAAAAAGTTGCTAGTCTTCATGACTGCAATGAACAGCTTATGGTCTACCTCAGGGGTCCAGCTGGAGAGCTAAATAAGACCTGTCCTATACCTGATGACAGAGTCTGATAAGTAGGGTTGCCAACCTCCAGGCACTAGCTAGAGATCTCCTGCTAGTACAACTGATCTCCAGCCGATCAGTTCCCCTGGAGAAAATGGCCGCTTTGGCAATTGGACTCTATGGCATTGAAGTCCCTCCCCTCCCCAAAACCCAACCTCCTCAGGCACCTCTAGGGTTGCCAACCTCCAGATACTAGCTGGAGATCTCCTGCTATTACAACTGATCTCCTATTATTGGGTTGCCAACCTCCAGGTAATGGGCAGAAAAATGGCACCTCTGTACTCGTACCAAAAGGTTTAGAAAAACAGTACAGGAAATTGTATATACACAAAGTGCAAATATTTATAAGCTACTGAGGTGAAACATAGACCATATACGTGACATATACACAACACAATTATATACAATATGTACAGTTCACACAAAAAATGTAGAGAAATTTCCAAAGGTCTCAACTGAGTACCAAAAATATATAGAGGAAGTTCCAAAGGTCTCAACTGAGTACCAAATGAATGCTAATATTGTAATCCTTGTGTAAAGTTCATATAGAGCCACAATCGTCGATGGATACGGCCATTTCAGATCCACAGCAGTGGAAATCTTTCTTCAGTCCTTAATACAAAAGTGCTGTTACATATTCATCATTCCTTCCCACACAGGGTAAGTATAAGCAATTACAATCAGACGTCAGTAAAGTATATCACATAGCGCAGCTAGCATAGAGACAGAGCAGACCCACCCAACGACAGGTCCATCTGCCATCTATCAGTGGCCGGGAAGCTTTATGTTTTGTCTCTTTATTACTGACGTGTGGACTGGTCAGAAACGAATAAAATCCTGGGGAGGGAACTGGCCGGCTTCAGGTGAGGGGCTGGTACAGATGATCATCTGTTGACTTTACAGTTCTTAATCACTAAATATACAACCAAGAGTCGGGGGATCATCGCTGCTGCCTCCGTGGATCTGAAGGCATCTTTTCTGTCCCCAACTCCCAACTGCGGCACCAGTTAAAATCAACATCTATGGACTGAGATTTTGCGTTCTAATCCCACTGCACAAGCCCGCTATGGGTGACGAACAATTTTCCAACATAATTTCCCTACAGAAGGGAAGGTTGGTTTTTATATGCCGACTTTCTCTACCACTTAAGGAAGAATCAAACTGGCTTACAATCGCCTTCCCTTCCCCTTCCCACAGCAGACACCCTGTGAGGTGGGTGGGGCTGAGAGAGCTCTAAGAGAGCTGTGACTAGCCCAAGGTCACCCAGCTGGCTTCATGTGGAGTGGGGAAACCAACCCAGTTCACCAGATTAGCATCCACCTCTCATGTGGAGGAGTGGGGAAATCAAACCCAGTTCTCCAGATCAGAGTCCACCGCTCCAAACCACTGCTCTTAACCACTATGCCATGCTGGCTCTCCGTCCAGGATGTGTGCCGGCTCCTTTATCGTTCAGCTTATATATTAATATTTCTGCTGTCTCTATTCAGGTCTGTTATTCTCCGTCTATTACCAACATTAAAGTTCCTATTCTACTTTTTGCTGATGATGCAATTCTCCTATCGAGAACGTCAGGACTGTCCTCTCTGATAAAGGTTTTTGTCTCTTACTGTCTAGAAGAACGCCTGATAGTTTACTATAAAAAAACCAAGGTTGTTGTTTTGGGCCAAAAAAATCTATATACCACGCGTGGCAAATTTACGGTACTGATATCACAGAGGTCCCCTAGTTTAAATACCTAGGGGTTTGGTTTAACCAGAGATTAACTTGGTCAGCGCAAGCTACTCATGTTAAAGGATTGACTATAGCGGCAACAAATATTCTTTGTCATTTCTTGTATTCATCTGGGGCTCAGTATATCGCAGCCGCCGTTAAAGTGTTCAGCGCCAAGGCGGCTGTGCAGTTTATATGGGCCTGGTATCTGTACTGATAAAATAGGGGGTGTCCTTTGATTCAATTCTTCAATTCAATTCCTGTTCCATCTTTGGAATTCCAAATTGTGTGGCGGGGGTGACCCTCCAAGTGGAATTGGGACAATCATCTCTTGAAGTTTGGGCTTGGATGAAAACCTTTTCTCTTAATGTTAAAATTAGACACTCCAACACCCAAGAGGGCCTTCCTTTCACCCTTAGAAGCTCCTTGATTCATGAATCCCAAGCAGCCTAATTCTAAATCTATTGTTTAAGGCAGGGCTTCTTAAACCTTTTCCACTCGTGACCCCTTTTCGCCCGAGAAATTTTTACGCGACCCCAGGTATATTGGTATACCTATAATTTTACCATATACTGTTGCCAAATTTTTCGTGACCCCCATATTGTTATGCGACCCCATATGGGGTCACGACCCAGTTTAAGAAGCTTTAGTTTAAGGGATATAAGGACTGAGATAAATTTTGCCACTGCTAAGGTAACCCTAGGATCGCCGTCACTTAATAAGTAGGGTATTAACTCAGACACAGGGGTACTAGTCCCATATGTTAGAAGAGGAATAATATAACTTGATCCTAGGTCCTCATAAAAACGACATTCCAGGAACACAGCAGTGAAATCCACAAAATTTGTGTTATAGTCAGGTCAGTATTGTGGATTTACTTGCTTGCTGTTGTTGGGTTTTTTTTGGGGGGGGGGTATCTCCAAGACAAAATTTGCCTTTTTTCATTCCTGGGGCACCCTTTCAGAACAAGATTTGCCTGGTTAGGAATCCATTTATATCTTTGGCCAGCCGACGCTGAACAAGTCTTCATCCTTTGTTGAATATTGGGAATTTATGGAAAGATGTGATTTAATAAAGAGCACTGGGAAAAGGTGATAAAGCTGCAAAAACTGCTTGTTAAAATAGCAAAACCAAAATGTGTACCAATAGTTGAAAAATTATTTTATTTATTTATTGCTTCTTACATTTTTTGTTTTGTATTTATCTCCCCCCCACCCATGTTTGTGAATGTACATGTAACTGAGTGATATTTAAAAAAAACCTTGGAGAAGTTTATCAGTGGCTACTATTCATGTTGACTAAAGGAACCTCCATATTCAGAGGCAATAAACCTCTGCGTGGCAGTGCCAGGGGGAACAGAATCGTAGAATCATAGAGTTGGACGGGGCTATACAGGCCATCTAGTCCAACCCCCTGCTCAATGCAGGATCGGCCTGGAGCATCCCTGACAAGTGCCTGGTCCAGCATCTGCTTAAACACTGCCAGTGAGAGGGAGCTCACCACCTTCCCTAGGTAGCTGATTCCACTGTCAAACAACTCTTACTGTAAAATTCCCCCCCCTAATATCCTTTCCGCCTGCAATTTAAACCCATTATTGCGCGTCCTATCCTCTGCTGCCAGCAGGAACAGCTCCCTGCCCTCCTCTAGGTGACAACCCTTCAAATTCTTAAAGAGAGCAATCGTGTCCCCCCTCAATCTCCTCTTCTCCAGACTAAACATTCCCGACTCCCTCAGCCTTTCCTCAACATCAGGGAAAGAGGAACTGGTTGGCCACTTTGTGAGACAGGATGCTGGACTAGATGGACCACCGGTCCAATCCAGCAGGGCTCTTCTTACGTTCTTATGGAGGCCTCGGCCTCTATGCCCTGTTGCTGGCCCTCCAGAGGAACCAGTTGGCCACTGTGTGAGACAGGATGCTGGACTAGATGGACCACTGGTCTGATCCAGCAGGGCTCTTCTTACGTTCTTAACCCAAGGTTTTACCGAGACCAACCTTCTCCAACAGCAACGAAGAAACCAAACGGCAACAAAGAAACTGGTTTTATTTCAACTGGGTGGCTTCTTGCAAAAAAGGTCCACCCAACCAACACAGCCTCAGGAAACCTTACAAACCATTAAACAAAAAAAAAAATAAGAAATTAAGATCTGACGCCACCGAGAGCGAGGATTGAAGATCAGCCTCAAATGAAGAGAATCTAGGCGAGGGAGGAGCACCCCCTAGTGTCAGAAGAAAGAATGGCACCCCCACAGAGGCTGAACGGCCGGCCTAGGCACCGTCTTTACAGGTGAGCTGCCTGCTACATGCGGGCATAGCAGAACAAATGCATTCCAGTCCCCTTCGGCATTACCCTGGCATTCTTGGCGGCCCTGATTTTGGTCCGATTCCGCGCACCCCTCAACCGATATCAGCACTGCCTTGCAGAGTCAGGAACAAAGGGACGCCCCTGGACCCCCTTCACCGCCGGTACCGGTAGCGCTTAAAGTGGAACCACAGCTGGAAGATGCCGTTGGCGAACTGGCAGCGGAAGCCGTGGCGGTGGGAGTACTCCCACTCCCGGTTGACGATCTTGAAGGCGATGTCCTCGTAGGGCGGGCCGGCATGGAAGCGGAGGGTGGCGAAGTCCTTGTTGTCCGGGCAGGCCTCCAGGAAGTACTCCGGGGTGGAGCGCTTGTCGATCAGGTCGGGGTAGAAGATGTTGAACTTGTAGCCCTGCACGATCTTGGGAGGGGGGTTGTCAAAGTCGTAGTGGGTCTGGTTGTACTTGTTCCACTCGAAGCCCGTGTGCACCCGGTTGAAGAAGCGGGGCTTGCGGGGCCGGTACTTGTCCGCCCACAGGTAGGCCTTCCCTGTCAGGGGCATCTCCACGCTAAACTGTGCCTCGTCCGCCCCCATGCCCTCCTTGGCGCGGCGGAAGAAGATGTCCTCCGCGCTCTCGCTGGCATCACCTGGAGGGGAGAGAATGAGTAGGTGGTGTGAGCCAGCGTGGTGTAGTGGTTAAGAGCGGTGGTTTGGAGTGGTGGACTCTGATCTGCTGAACCGGGCTCGCTTCCCCACTCCTCCACATGAACGGCGGACTCTAACCTGGAGAACCAGGTTTGATTCCCCACTTCTCCATATGAGCAGCAGAGGCTAATCTGGTGAACTGGGTTTGATTCCCACTCCTACACATGAAGCCAGCTGTGTGACCTTGGGCTAGTCACAGCTCCCTTAGACCTCTCTCAGTCCCACCTGCCTCACAGGGTGTCTGTTGTGGGGAGGGGAAGGGAAAGTGATTCTAAGCTGGTTTGATTCTTCCTTAAGTGGTAGATAAAGTTGGCATATAAAAACCAGCTCTTCTAGGTCAGAGTTGCCGGGGATTGAACCTGGGACTTTCTGCATGTCAAGAAGATGCTCCACCACCGAGCCACAGCCGCTCCTGCCCCACTTGCTGCCGTCTCCCCCCACCCAAATCTGAGACTGTAAACTCCTCAGGGCAGGGACTTGTCCTTCGGTTAGTGTGCCATCTGTCCCAAAGACTGGAGCTCTCCCCTGACCTCAGGCCCAGCTCTGCAGCGCCCCCTACCTGTGACCTGCAGCTGCTGACGGGACAGCAGGAGGCGCTGGAGGTCCTCGTCGGCTTCCACCACGTGGGCGTCGAAGGGCAGCTCGTGGGAAGTCAGCAGCCGGGGGCTGTACTTCCCAGCGTCGTAGTCGTCCAGGCTCTGCTGGATGAGGTCTTCCTCCATCAGGATGGCCTCCCCTTCCCCCTCCGCTTTGGCCTCGCCCTCGCCCCCGGCCTCAGCGGAAGAAGGGCCGGCTTGTGGGGGCGTGCTCTCCTCTGCCTCCAGCCTGGAAATGGAGAGGGGGGGAATGTCGTGGCCTGTGAAGGACCCCTGAATAATTATGTTTTCCCCTCCACCCTGCCTCCCCTGAGCCCGTGGTGGCAGAACACATGAAGCTGCCTTCTACTGAATCAGACCCTTAGTCCATCAGAGTCAGTATTGTCTACTCAGACCGGCAGCAGCTCTCCAGGGTCTCAGGCAGAGGTCTTTCACATCACCTGCTTGCCTAGTCCCTTTAACTGGAGATGCCAGGGATTGAACCTGGGACCTTCTGCATGCCAAGCAGATATACTACCACTGAGCCACGGCCCCTCTCCATGGCTCTCCACGGTCTCAAGCAGAGTTCTTTCACATCACCTACTTGCCTAGTCCCTTTAACTGGAGATGCTGGGGATTGAACCTGGGACTGTCTGCATGTCAAGCAGATGCTCCACCACTGAGCCACAGCCCCTCCCCAAATGCAAAAATTGTTGGCCAGGCAAAAACAGAGTGAGGAGGGTTACCGAATGATCTCGGGGGCCAATTTGGCTCTCCATTTTCAGCGCTCGAAGCTCTGACCACTACTCTGCTCTCCCTACCTGCTGCTGTTGCCGCCACTGGGACCTGGAGAGGACGGCTCCTTCTTGACGATGGGGAAAAGGGGCTCGCTCTCCACCCCTTGCTCTTGTTTCAGCTTGTACAGCTTCTGGCGCAGGACGTCCTGGTGCCGCTCCCGCAGCCTGTGGTCCACAGGAGAGAAAAGAGAGGGCGCTTGCGTCGGAGAAGGATCTTGCCAAGCTGGGACAGGGAGCCGCCGCCATGGCCACGCTCTCGCACTCTTTGGCGCAGTTAGGCCTCCCCATGTGACCTGCTCTGGCCAATGGCTGCTAACCTGCTTATTGCCTTCTATGGCCGGCCTCAAACGCCCACCCAATTAAACAGCTTCCTGTTTATTTCTAGGTCATGACCCGATCTCAGGGGAGTCTACGCTCTGTCTCTGCATGAGTCTCTGCTCAGGTGCATCCTCCTGACAGGAAGGAAGCCAGCCCAGCAGCAGACTGCGCCCTTGCGAAGTGGCCAAAATGTCCTAGGGCCTGAGCATTGAGGGTCCAGTAGCGCCTCAGAGACCAACAAGATTTCTGGGGTATAAGCTTTCTGGAGTCAAAGCTCCCTTCATCAGATACAAGTAATGACAAATGGACCTTTGAGTCTCGAAAGCTCATACCCTGAAAATCTTATTGTTCTCTACCGTGCTCCTGGACTCAAATCTAGCCAGTCTAGGTTCATAGAATCATAGAGTTGGAAGGGACAACCAGGGTCATCTAGTCTAACTCCTTGCACAATGCAGGAAATTTACAGCTACCTCCCCCACACACCCCTAGTGACTGACCCCTACTCCAGGCCCAGAAGATGGCCAAGATGCCCTCCCTCTCATGATCTGCCTAAGGTCATAGAATCAGCATTGCTGGCAGATGGCCATCTAGCCTCTGCTTTAAAACCTCCAGGGAAGGAGAGCTCACCACCTCCCGAGGAAGCCTGTTCCACTGAGGAACTGCTCTAACTGTTAGAAAGTTCTTCCTAATGTCTAGACGAAAACTCTTTTGATTTAATTTCAACCTCTTGATTTAATTTCAACCTCTTTTGATTTAATTTCAACCTCTTTTGATTTAATTTCAATAGGTTCAGTATCTGTACTGCCCAGAGCATCACATGGTGGAGGCCTTCTGCTGCAACTCTGAATGATTTAGCGTTGGGTATCCAAGCACGTTGGGTAGCACACAATATGTGAATGAATACTCTAGTTTTGGACTGTAGCATCTGGGACATGAAGTTGACCACTGCCTATCTCCTGCATGAAAGAGGCCTGCTCTATTTCAGGGAAGGAATCCCCCTCTTTGATTCCCCGAGGGACCCCTATTGGGGCCAGTCTGCTCACCTCGCCCGAGCCATGTAAGCCTTAAGTTGCTGTAGGAGGCTCTCCCAATAGCCGATGTCAAGGTTGGGGCCCCCGGCCCGTATCTTGCCCTCGATCCCTTGGTAGATCACTTGCAGCTGGATGTAGGTCTTCCCCTTGAAAACAGACTGCACGTCCGAACTGACCGAAGCGTTCACCCCTTCCCGGCGCTCGCCTGCAGAACACACACACAAGAACCTAAGAAAAGCCCTGCTGGATCAGGCCAATGCATCTCAAGTCCAGTAGTCTATTAACACAGCAGCCAACCTCTAGGCCTCTAGGAAGCCCACAAACAAGAAGACTCCAGCAGCATTACCCGGCCTGTGTTCCACGGCACCCAATGTAATGGGCATGCTCCTCTGATCCTAGAGAGAACAGGTGTGCATCATAAGAACATAAGAAAAGCTCTGCTGGATCAGGCCAAGGCCCATCAAGTCCAGCCGTCTGTTCACACAGCGGCCAACCAGGCAAGACAATGGCAGCAACATTGTCCTGCCTGTGTTCCACAGCACCTGATATAATAGGCATGCTCCTCTGATCCCAGAGAGAATAGGCATGCATCATGACTAGCATCTATTTTTACTAGTGGCCATGGATAGCCCAGTCCTCCAGAAGAACATAATTTGGAAAGCCCTGCTGGATCAGACCAAGGCCCATCAAGTCCAGCAGTCTGTTCACACAGTGGCCAACCAGGTAGGTGCCTCTAGGAAGCCCACAAACAAAACGACTGCAGCAGCAGCATCCTGCCTGTGTTCCACAGCACTTCATATAACAGGCCTGCTCCTCTGATCCTGGAGCGAATAGGTATGCATCATGACTAGTATCTATTTTGAGTAGTAGCCATGGAAAGCCCTCTCCTCCATAAACATGTCCACTCTGACGCAGGAGCTAGCTGCTAGTGGATTAGCAGTTATCCAGAACACACCACCAGAACTCCTTGGCTTTGTAGAAAACAGTGTTCGTTTATTTTTTACAGTGCACAGATAAAACCAACCATCACGTACACTTACTCCACTATACTTCCCGACACAGAGTAATTATCATACAGTCTTATATACATGTTCGGCACTAGATACCAATTAGGCCACCTGCAGACCACAGAATCGCATCAGCCTACTGCCTCAATCTGGTTTGCTTCAGTTCACTCTGGGACCTCTAAGGCTCTTGCATCAGTTTAGATGTCCCAGATCTGACAGCTATCTGAGAACTGTCTCTGTCAAACTATTATGGTCAACTTGAATCTCTGACACTCCTTCTCAAGTTATCATAATAATTTGACCAATTGTTTAAATCTGTTACTATCCACGATTTTAGTGAACAGATCAGCCACGTTTTCTTCACTAGTACACTTTACAATATACACTTGATTTCTGTTTATAGCATCAGCCACATTCTCATATCTGATCCTGATATGTTTGCTTTTGCTTCTAAAACATTGCTCATTTCCCAGTTGCATTGCTGCAGCGTTGTCAGTATATATTTTAACAGGTACAGGTACAGATACATTCAGTTCTCTTAACAGATATATGAACCATTCCAGTTGGTTTATAGTCTCGCTCACTGCACTGTACTCAGCTTCACAAGTACTCATTGCAACAAAAGATTGTTTTACTGATTTCCAGTGAATAGGGGCCCTGCCAAAATACAATACATAACCAGTGGTGGACTTGGCTTTTCCTTGATCTGCCCATGACGCATCAGCGTAGGCAACCAGCCCCCCATCACAAGCTCTCAGGCACATCTTCCTGTGCATAGATCGTTTTAGGTACCTTAACACATGCTTCGCTGCTTTCCAGTCAGTTAAATTAGGTGACACACATTTCTTACTCAGGTAAAGGATTTCAGGAAGCATGTTTGGGGAAAGACTTGTCTCTGTTGGAGTCTCCGGAAAGACTGTATTGAGCTCAACAAATCGATGGCCTGACTTGCCATGAATACACTTTGTATGCATGGGTGGGAAAGGAGGAATTGTATTAGGCCAAAATCCACTCCTGACTTCTTAATCATGGTTAAGGCATCAGTTGCATTACGTCCCTGTTCTCAAGACCTGGAAACCCTATTCAGCTATTCTTCTCTTCTGATATTCTAAAGGGTGTGGATTGTGCCTGCCATACTCTAACTTTGCCACCATATACACAGGAGTCCCCAATGCGATGCCCGTGGGCATGCCGATTTTCTCTACCTTTCAAGAAGAATCAAACCGGCTTACCATCAGCTTCCCTCCCCCTCCCCACAACAGACACCTGTGAGGCAGGTGGGGCTGAGAGAGCTCTAAGAAAACTGTGACTATCCCAGGGTCACCCAGTTGGCTTCATGTGGAGGAGTGGGGAAACCAGCCCGGTTCACCAGATTAGAGTCCACCACTCATGTAGAAGAAAGGGGAATAAAACCCGATTCTCCAGATTAGAGTCCGCCGCTCTTAGCCACTACACCATGATGGCTCTCTCAAATATTCATTTTAAAAGGCATCCTGTTAAGCATAGCTTCTGAAATGCTGATGGTTTACTATTAGAGTTATGCATCACCTCATTCCCTGACATTTTGCATCTGCGTCCACTGCCCTGTATCAGAATTCCAAAGGCACCTGCAGGCTCACAAAGGCTAGGGACCCCAGGCCTAGATGCTTGCATTTTTTAGAAAGCCAAAAGGTGAGATTCTTAAAAGACATAATTCAGCCACGAGGGGCCCCAGAAATGGCAACGGGGCACACCCCAAATCCGCGCAGCCTGATTTCTCTTAGCTCGCTAGCAACCCCACAAGCCACCTACCCGGCCCTTTCCCAGAAGCCTCCAGTTTCCGGAGCTTGGCAATCTCATCTTCGGTAATGACGGTCATGTCCCTCCAGAAATCCACGTTCTTCCCTTGTTCCAGCTCCATGTAAACCTGAGAAGAGGGAAGAATAAGAGGGAATAAATGTTGCACAAACATTTGCTGCTAAGGCATCCCTGAACTGCATCCTTCAGGAAGAGGCAGGTTTTACGGCCACAAATCCACCACATGTTTCACAGACAAGACTTGTATCACACCTTTAACCAAAACTTTTCAGGAGTTTACAGTCTTACTCAGAGGCCATTTATGCAGGGTCAATTTTGATGCTCGCGCAAAGCTCTTTTTAAAAAATGCGACCTTTAAAATGCCTATTCACGGTCCCAACACAAAAGGAGAAATTCCACACACCCCCACTTGCCTGCTCCTTCGTTCCTTCCATTAGCAACCTCCATTTGCATAGCTAATGAACGGCTGTGATTTTGCATGCTTCCTTGAGGGGATTCTTCAAGGCGGGGGTGGAGCAAATAAAAGGTAGCGTTAAAGGGGCTCTTGAGAAATGCGAAGCAGGTATGCGTCAGCTTTGCAGTCACTTCCTGACGGTTCAGCATGAAAAACTCAAAAAAATATGCAGGGCACTTAAGCCTGGAACGCGCTGCTAATTACCAAGCATAAATGGCCGGAGTTTTCTTTATTTTTAAACCACACTATAAAACAAATCCAAACACTCTTAACCAAGACAGCCAGCATGGTGAAGTGGTTAAGAGCGGCCGACTCTAATCTGGAGAACTGGGTTCGATTCCCCGCTCCTCCACATGAAGCCTGATGGGTGACCTTGGGCTAGTCACAGTTCTCTCTGAACTCTCTCAGCCCCACCTGCCTCTCAAGATGCCTGTCGTGGGGAGGGGGTGGGAAGGTGATTGTGGACGAAATGATGCTGGACCTCGGTCTGATCCAGTGGGATGCTTCAGTAGCGGGGGGAAATAGCCCATCTGTTGACTTACCTGGATATCCTCCAACAGGTCTTCCATGTCGGAGACAGTAAGACCGTTCAGGAAGGTGTACGGCTCGTGCATCTCCACAGCCAGATCGTCATCCTCGGCACTGATGTATTTAGCCAGGAGGTCGATGGGTTTAGCCCGGCCGTCCCGGATCCGGATTTTGGAGCTGCCGGAAAACACAGACAGAGAAAATAATTCATGTTTACCAGGAAAGGGAAGGAGAAGACAGAGTCATAGAATCATAGAGCTGGAAGGGACCACCAGGGTCATCTAGCCCAACCTTTTTTTAAAAATAAAAATAAAAAATATTTTATTATCTCAACCAAACAAACCATAAAACAGTCAATGATTAAAATAAACTCACCAGCACCAAAACATAAAAAGAACCCAGAACAGCAGCAATAAAAACGACCCAAGACCGGTACAAAATACAGATGAAACGTTAACTACCCAACAGCAGAAAGCCAACAAAATAAGCCTAAAACCAAATAATACTCTATTTATCTGAAATTCGCACGATGATTACATAACTACCTCTCTACAATTTACCCATTGGAGTGTTTTTTCCATCCTTGAAATTGTTAAATTCCAGCGAGGGTCCAGATCTTCTGTATTTTTGTCATTATTATAAGGTAAAAAAGGTGAAGGTAGTCCCCTGTACAAGCACCGGGTAATTCCTGTCCCATGGGATGACGTCACATCCTGACGTTTACCAGGCAGACTTTGTTTACGGGGTGGTTTGCCAGTGCCTTCCCCAGTCATCTTCCCTTTACCCGCAGCAAGCTGGGTACTCATTTTACCGACCTCGGAAGGAGGGAAAGCCAAGTCAACCTTGAGCCGGCTACCTGAAACCGACTTCCGTCGGGATCGAACTCAGGTCGTGAGCACAGCTTTTGACTGCAATGCTGCAGCTTACCACTCTGCGCCTTGGGGCTCCTAGACATTATTATAATGCATCAACTTAATCAAAGTAGAGGTTTTTTTTAACCTTGTTGATCCAATTATTTAAGTCAGGGAATTTACTGCTTTTCCAATATCTCGCAAGATTTGTTCTAGCAGCCGTTAACATACTGAGAAACATAACTCGAGTCATCTAGTCCAACCCCCTGCACAATGCAGGAATTTCACAACTACTCCCCCACATCCCCAGCAACCCCTACTCCAAGCTCAGAAGATGGCAAAAAAAAAACCCCTCCAGGATCCCTGGCCAAGCTGGCCTGTAGGAAAATTGCTTCCTGGCCCCAAAGTGGCAATCGGCACTACCCTGGGCATGCAAGAAAGGGTCACAAGAGCCAAATACTGATGCAAACCTTCCTGCCCTCCCTCTCATGATCAGCCTAAGGTCATCAAATCAGCATTGCTGACAGATGGCCATCCAGCCTCTGCTTAAAAACCTCCAGAGAAGGAGGTTCCCTCTATGTCAAAGGCTCCCTCTATGTTGGCAAGGATTCTCCATCTGAACTTGGCAAAGCTGGAAGTCAGACACCTTCAAAGCGATAGACTGGCCACACTCAAAGAGGTCTTTGGGTGTAGGCACAGACACCTAGGGCGAGTAGGGATTGTCTCTAGACGATCAAGGCAAGAACACTGTGTAAACGGCTTTCCCCCCGCGGTTTTTAATGCTGCTGGTAGAACCTAACGCAGATAATGCGCAACAAGGTGAGGTAGCAACAATAACGTTGTGGACTAGTAACTTGCTTGGAACTTATTGCCAAGCCTGCCTTTTCAAGCATCCACCTTTCAAGTCCCTGAGCCAGGACCGCCTTCCGCCATCAGCCGGGCAAAGTACCTTCCAGCTCCGCCCCTACCTTACCGCAACTTGGCCTGATGCAGGTGGAAGTTGTCTTCCTGCTCCTCCCACGTTTTGAAGTGCTCCGCCTCCTTCTCCCGCTGCAGCATCTCCAGCTCCTGCTCCCTCATCGCCTTCTCCCGCTCCCTCTCCAAGCGCAGCTGCTTCACCTGTCAAGGGGGGGGAGGAGGAAAGAGAAGCACAGAGTGGCTTTATGTCCCCAGGTGCTCGCCTGACTCTGCGTAACAGTCCGGGTGGTGCAGCAGTTAAAAGAGTCAGAGGGAAGAGGCTTCTGCCGGTCGCATCATATGGGGGACCAACAGAGGCCTCTCCTCCTCCTCTTCCCAACACCCACCTTCTGCAGCTCCAGGCGGTTCTCCTCCTGAATCCGTTTGTTCCTGTCCTTCAATTCCTTCTCCTCCAGGTGGCTGATCCCTTTCTTTTCCAGAGCCTATGAGCAACAGAAAAATCACGCTGAGGTCAAGAGACCGAAAAGCCCCACGGAGGCTGCGTCATGCCCAAAATTTGGTCTGCTTTGACTGGCAGCAGAGCAGCAGCAGCAGAAGAGTTGGTTTTTAATCTGCTGACTTTCTCTACCACTTAAGGCAGAATCAAACCGGCTTGCAATCACCTTTCCTTCCCCTCCTCACAACAGACACCCTGTGAGGTAGGTGGGGCTGAGAGAGCTGTGACTGGCCCAAGGTCACGCAGCTAGCATGTGGAGGACTGGGGAAACAAATCCAGTTCACCAGATCAGCGTCAGCCGCTCATGTGGGTTTGATTCCCCACTCCTCCACATGAGCGGCAGACGCTAATCTGGTGAACCAGATTGATTTCCCCACTCCTCCACATGAAGCCAGCTGGGTGACCTTGGGCTAGTCACAGCTCTCTTAGAGCTCTCTCAGCCCCACCTACTTCATAGGGTGTCTGCAGTGGGGAGGGGAAGGTGATTGTAAGCTGGTTTGAGACTGCGTAGAGGCAGAGAAAGTCAGTGTATAAAAACAAACTCTTCTTATAAATAAAACTTAATTTTTTATAACTAAGATCTTTTAAGCCAGGATTGAATCGGTGACCTTGAGCATGAGTTCCACCAAAGAGTTGGGGACTCTTCTCCATAAGAAATTGTCTCCTACAAAGGTGGAGCCTCAGTCCTTCTAGCTCAGCATTCTCTCCCCTGCCTAGAAGCAGCTCACCAAAGTCTTATGTAGAGAAAGGTTTCCCCACCAATACAGTACTTGTTACAGGAGCTCTTTAGTGAAAGAAAAAAGAGGGGAATAAAACCCAACCTGAAAACAGAAGCTGGAGCGCTAAGTAAAGGTTAAAAATATTTAAAAACATTAAAATAGCACAATGGCATTTCCTAGAGTTGATCTCTGTAACCACATACCAAACGCGTTTTGGCCTATTGGGCCATCAGTGGTTAATTAAAACACATGTTAAGTCTGCACACATTTACAGAAATAAATAAATACATATACAAACAGTTCAAACCCAACCAGGCATGTGTATAGGTTGTAAAATCGACTACAAGTTACTCAGACATCTGGTCAGATTGGTTCTAGTTGTAATACTGGTTAGTATATGTCTCTCATATACTATGTGTACAGGTATCAACCTAGGTACCTACTTAGCGCTTCTAATAAATTATATCTTTAGTAATTACACACACACACATATATATTCTTTCTACCCAACCTTGGGTACCCAGCAACAGGAGATCTTTAGCCAGAGATGCTGGGGCCTGAACCTGGCTCATTCTGCTTATAAAAGTGAACCTCTACCATCTAGCAAAAAGCAGGAGAGTATAGCTATGTGGACTTACTCTTGAAAAACAGAAACCTGCTTTATACCAAGTCAGACAATTGGTCCATCTTGTTCAACATTGCCCCTCCAGGATCTTGAGCAGCAAGAGATCTTTCTTAGCACCTGCTACCAGATCCTTTAGGTGGAGGTGCCAGGCATTGAATC
The DNA here is from genome assembly GCF_029931775.1 of Euleptes europaea. Taxonomy (NCBI): domain Eukaryota; kingdom Metazoa; phylum Chordata; class Lepidosauria; order Squamata; family Sphaerodactylidae; genus Euleptes; species Euleptes europaea. Next base: position 8,860,255 of record NC_079313.1, read on the forward strand.
CTATAATCATAAAGTTGGAAGGGACCACCACGGTCATCTAGTCCAACCCCCTCCACAGTGCAGGAAATTCCAAACTACCTACCCCACTATGTGACCCCTACTCCACGCCCAGAAGAAGGCCAAGATGCCCTCCCTCTCATGATCTGCCTAAGGTCCCAGAATCAGCATTGCTGACAGATGGCCATCTAACCTCTGCTTCAAAACTTCCAGGGAAGCTCACCACCTCCCAAGGAAGCCTGTCCCACTGAGGAACTGCTCTAACAGTTAGAAAATTCTTCCTAGTGTCTAGACAGAATCTGGGACCTTGTGCGTCCAAAGCAGATCCTCTACCTTCTCCTAAACAGGGTATCAGCAATTCTCTTGAGAGGGCCTTAGAGTGCTGACTCAGGTTTGGGACTCACCTTGCTCCAGATGAAAGCGCCCAGCAAATTGTTGTCCCCAAAGGGGTTGTCCGTATTGGTGTAGCCCATATACTCTTCCCCCCAGCCCATCTTCTCTCGCTTCTTCCGTTCCTTGGCCTCCTTCTTGGCCAGGCGCCTGGCCCTCTTCTCTTCGGGAGTCTCCAGAGCCTTCATCAGCTCCCTCTGATTCCTCTTCTCTTCCTTCAGATTCAGCTGCTCCTGGAGGGTAAGCTGCTGGCCCAGGTCTTCCTGGGAGTTCTGCGAGCGCGAGGGAGAGGGCGACGACACGGAGGACACCGAAGACCTGGAATCAGAACGCTTCCTGCTCCGCTTGCCCCTCCTCTCGCTGCTGCGTCTTGGGTTTCCCACCGAGGAATCCGAACTCGGGGAGCGGTCCCGGGAGGAATGTTTCTTGTGCTTCTTGTGGTGGTGGTCTCCACTTTTCTCTTTCTTCTTTTTCCATTTTTGACTCTCCTCCACTGGACTGAAAGGGGGGAGGAAATTGTTAAAGCCCCATAGTTCAGCGCAAGACAGCTGTCAAAGTGACTCACAATCGCATCTGAAATGGCAACCAAAAACAGCAGCTTTCTAATACCACGATGAAAAACAAAGCTATAAAGCAAAGGGGTAACAAGGCCTTCACTATTTCCTGTGGCAATGGAGTTTCAGGCATCATCAACTTGTACAACTTTCTGCCACCGGATGTAATCATGGTCCCTCGCTCAGATGCCTTAATGTACTTCATTTAGTTGACCCAAAACATCTTACATCATAGAAGTGAAAGGGACCACCAGGGTCATCTAGTCAACCCCCAGAACAATGCAGGAAATTCACAACTACTCCCCCACACACACACACCCTCAATGACCCCTACTCCATACTCCATCACTCTTCTCCACTTTATTGTCACAACAACCCTTTGAGGTAGGTTAGGCTGGCCCACTGTCAGCTGCCACTCCACCACAAACTTTAAAAGGAGATAACACAAAATCGCAGAGAAGAAAAAATACATCCGGGGCTATTGATCATGATGGTTGACTGGATCCTCCATGTAACTCTGAATACAGCTGATCTAGGTCAACATCAGCGATTGAGAACCAAAGCATGAAAAACGCTCTGTATATGCTCAGCCTTAACCTCTGTTATAATCACAATGGGTAGTCTGTAACAGTAGAAAAGAGCGCAGACTAAGAGAGCCATATATTAAGAGAGCAGAAACTTGGTATAATACAGTTTTCAAGCAGGATAGAAAAATAATTGTATGTATGTGGTAATTTATCAAATTTTTGTATGTCCACCCAGAACTTGTTTTGTACTGTTTTGTATTGTTTCTACGTTTCTGTATTTTTCTATTTCTGTTTCTACTTTCATTGAAATGATTTTAATTTATTTTTTTATTTTTTCAAGAGCAAGAATCCAGTAGCACCTTAAAGACTAACAAAATTTCAGCCAGGGTATGAGCTTTTGAAAGTCACAGCTCGTACCTTGCCAGAAATTTTGTTGGCCTTTAAGGTGCCACTGGACTCTTGTTCTTTATTGTCATGAAACATATTTCCAGTAAACAGTCCTATCGTAGAAATCAGGTGTGGGGGCTCAAGCCACAAAAACAGCCCAGCATAGAATATAAGTTCTGGGGCTTCCCTTATATGTGTGTGTTAAGTGCCGTCAAGTCGCTCCCGACTCATGGCGACCCTATGAATCAAAGTCCTCTAAAACGTCCTATCTTTGACAGCCTTGCTCAGGTCTTGCAAATTGAGGGCCGTGGCTTCCTTCATAGAGTCCATCCCTCTCTTGTTGGCTTTTCCTCTTTTCCTGCTGCCCTCAACTTTTCCTAGCATGACTGTCCCTTATATGAGGGACCATGGAAAAGATCTGGGGATCAAGTCCCACCCCCTCAAAATAACAATCCAGAGTGGAAAATATATTATTGAGTTTCATCTGCCCGTAAGCCTCACTTATAGCAAAACAACTATACAGGGAGAAACTGGGGGGGTAAGGGGGGGGAGAAATCCAATCGATCCCCTCTATCCCAGAACATCTCTATGATCCCACGCCACTCTCTTCTCCTCACCTGTCTTCCCGCTCTCTCCTTCTCCTCCGTCGCCTTTCATTCTCCTCGGATCCGGACCGCCGCCTCCTCCTCCGCCGTTCTCTGGATCTAGATCTGGACCTGGACCCGGACCCAGACCTGGACCCCATGGCCGCTCTAGGCCTGCCCCCGTCCCAACGCTTCCGGTTTCCCAGCGGGGTCCTTTCTTCCTCGCGTCGCGGAACAGGGAGGGCCGCCGTCGCGCCTGATCAGGGGAGCGCTTCGAGCAATATTTGCTGGCCGGATCGCCATGGCCTCCTTTCGTCCCTCTTCCCAAATGTCGCGATCAAATCGGATATGGCGACTCTCGCGCTGAAAGGGGGGGGAGAAATATTTTTCTAGGCAGTGCGTTGGACAGCTATACGGGGGCTTTCCCCATGAAGGTCGATGTCTGCGGAATTCGTATACATGTGAATGATTTGGGCGATCCTGGCTGCTGTCTCCAAAAGGGCAGCCTTAGAAAGCATATGACAGAGGTTTATAAGTGTAAAAACACATTTCGTGATCGAGGTCTATGAAATTATGCATGGTATGGAGAGACTGGTCAGGGAGAAGCTTTTCTCCCTCCGCTGAAGCTGGAGGGTGAGAGATTCAAAACAGAGAAAAGGAAGTATTTCTTCACACAACACATAGTTAAATTGTGGAACTCCCTGCCCCAGGATGTGGTGACGGCTACCAACTTGGAAGGCTTTAAAAGAGGGGACGTGTTCATGGAGGAGAGGGCTATCGATGGCTAGTAGCAAAAATGGATGGCTTGAAGATTGCTCGATAGGTCAGCCAACCAGCTCTACACTGCAGGGTTGCCAGCCTCCAGGAGGGGCCTGGCGTTCTCCCAGCGGTGATGGTGAAGAGCCTCAGAATATTTGCCACACTCCAAGAAATGATGGCGTGGATGCAGAAATGGCGGTCTTCTGTGCAGGTGGTGTGCTTCGGTGGCTCTCCTGTCCTCCCGCTGTCCCTGACTGGATCTGCAATAAAAGGAGAAGCCACTGACTGGGCCTGTTCTAACTGTCATGGCTCCTGACCAAGGAACTCTGGGAATTGTTCCTCAGACCAGCCAATCAGCAGCCTACACAGCCAGGTGGGAGAAGTGGGGTTGACTTCCTTGTAGACCAGCCGATCTGCTCCCTTGCCTCGCCAGATTCTTGTAGAAACAGGCAGAAGCTGTTTCTCCTGGGCTTGAACCCATTTGGCCCTTGCTTCTGCTTCCGAAAGAGGGACCGCGTATGGAGCCATAATGGGATCATGTCTCAAGAGTCCTACGTCTAGACTACAGAGATGGTTTCCGTCACACTGTAATGTGACCAAGAGGCCAAATGCAGAGTGGGGCTTTGCAGACTGGAGCAGTCTTTCTTCTCAAGGGCCACAACCACCAGGCTGGGTCTGGTTTGAGAGAACAAGGAGGCAGGGGCGGGTTTTGAAAATGGAGGGCTGGGTTTGCCAGCTGCTGTGCTGCGGAATTAGTTTCCCCCCGGACCTCCATGCCACACCTCCATCTTGCAAATAAAACTTAATATTCATGCTTGAATTCCTGACATTTATCTCTTTGTTACACTGCAGCACAACAAAGGTCTTTTATGCATGACTGTTTCCCTCGCCGTCACCCCTCCGACGACTTCGAGTCTTTGCGTTGATGGTGCATGCCGTTTCCAACCGTCAGAGGTCGCCTCGCTCTCCCCCTGCCTTTCCCCACGTTTTGCCTGCGTTTTCAAATTCGAGATAAAACAGGTCCCTCAAAATGGGGGAATGCAGGGGGAGAGCAAGGCGACCTCTGCCGGGTTGGGAACAGCATGCATAACCAAAACAAAGACCCGAAGTCATCAGCGGGGTGATGGTGAGTGAACCAGCCCTGCACAAAAGACCTAAGAAACTGAATCCAGGGGTGCCCTGTGTATGATAAGAAGAGTTGGTTTTTATATGCCGATTTTCTCTACCACTTAGACTCAAACCGGCTTACAATCACCTTCCCCTCCCCACAACAGACACCCTGTGAGGTAGGTGGGGCTGAGAGAGCCAGTGAGGTGTGGTGGTTCAGAGTGGTGGTTTGGAGTGGTGGACTCTAATCTGGAGAATTGGGTTTGATTCCCCACTCCTCCACATAAGCGGCGGAGGCTAATCTGGTGAACCAGGTTGGTTTCCCCACTCCTACGCATGAAGCCTGCTGGGTGACCTTGGACTAATCACAGCTCTCTCAGCCCCACCTACCTCACAGGGTGTCTGTTGTGTGGAAGGGAAGGCAATTGTAAACCAGTTTGATTCTCCCTTAAGTGGCAGAGAAAGTCGGCATATAAAAACTAACTCTTCTTCTTCTTTGAGTATATTATCATGTTGTACGAAGCAGGATCTTATTTGGCTTTCCCGAACTGCTGCCCATCAGTTTCTTTAGGCTCACTGAAATGTTTCTGGCACGAGAGAGGGAAAGTTGTCAGTACATGCTTTTCCTACCACATGCATAAATTTATCTATGATACAGAACTATCAGAAGATTACGACCTGAAAAAGTTTCAGTGCTACCACCTACCGGTCCAAAATCAAGCTGATGCTTCGACTGTGGCATTTGCTGGTGCCGATTTCCCAGGTCTTCCTCTTTCAGAAAGCGACAGGATGTGTCTTCCTCCTTGTTGCCATAAAAATCTCTCTCAGGAACTTTCATTTTTCACATGCCCATCTGCAAAAAAGGCTAAAAATGCAGAGACTGTGTTGGTACTAAACAGACACCCATTTGTAGGGTTGCCAACCTCCAGGTACTAGCTGGAGATCTCCCATTTTTACAACTGATCTCCCGCTGATAGACAGCAGTTCCCCTGGAGAAAATGGCCGCTTTGGTCATTGGACTGTATGGCATTGAAGTCCCTCCCTTCCCCAAACCCCACCCTCCTCAGGCTCCACCCCAAAAATCTCCTGCTGGTGGCGAAGAGGGACCTGGCAACCCTACCCATTTGCCACTTTAAGGTCAGTCTACACAGTGGATGAAACAGAGTGCAACTGTACTTGGGATGGCATGGTAAGGCTAGTGAGGCTGGTTCCCTCTGGAGAGGAGGGCCTTGTAATATCAAGGTGCCTTTCTCATATTTTAGGTGAGTAGCCATGTGAGTAGCAGAACAAAATCTGAGTCCAGGAGCACCTTAAACACCTACCACGTTTCTCCTTGCTCCAAACAAGCTGCTTACAGTTTGCATTCAATGTCTTCCTCCTGACACCTACTTGGGGTTGCCAGGTCCCTCTTTGCTACTGGCGGGAGGTTTTTTGGGGTGGAGCCTGAGGAGGGTGGGGTTTGGGGAGAGGAGGGGCTTCAATGCCATAGAGTCCAGTGGCCCAAGCGGCCATTTTCTCCAGGGGAAGTGATCTCTGTCGGCTGGAGATCAGTTGTAATAGCAGGGGATCTCTGGCTAGTACCTGGAGGTTGGCAACTGCAGGAGGGCAAGGACCTCAGCGAAGTATAATTCCATACAGTTATGGGGGAAAAAAAGAATTAAATGCAAGCTGCATTACCAGCACCCCCAAAGCAACACTTCCCAGGAAAGAAGTCACCCAGAAAATCACCAAAGGGCCTCAGAAACTGTCTGTCTCGATTCCTGCTGCTATTTCACTACCCAATAACACCCTCAAGGGAAGACTTAGCCCCCCCAGACTTAGCCCCCCCCAGACTTAGCCCCCCCACTTCAAGCAAGGAGCCCTCACTATGCTCCCCAACTGCAAAGACTGACTCCCCTCCTTCCTTCCCTGCTCAGGGCCTTATATACCCTCTCTCAATGGGTTAAAATTAACTCAAAAGAGTTTTTAGCTAAACATTAGGAAGAATTTCCTAACAGAGCGGTTTCTCAGTGGAACAGGCTTCCTCAAGAGGTGGTGGGCTATCCTTCTTTGGGAATTTTTAAGCAGAAGCTAGATGGTCATCTGACAGCAATGCTGATTCTGTGAACTTAGGCAGATCATGAGAGGGAGGGCAGGAAGGGTTGCATCAGTGCTTGGCTCTCGTGGCCCTTAAATGCCCAGGGCAATGCCCATTGCCACTTTGGGGTCAGGCCAGATTGGTCAGGGATCCTGGAGGTTTTTTTTTTTTTTTGCCATCTTCTGGACATGAAGCAGGGCTCACTAGGGGCGTAGGGGAGGGGAAGGTAGTTGTGAATTTCCTGCACTGTGCAGAGGGGTTGACTAGATGACCCTGGAGGTCCCTTCCAACTCTTTTTCTTTGATTCTGTGAACACATTCATCCAGCAAAATCTGTATTTTCCAACATTATTTATGCACAAACAAGTCAAGGCATTATACATATAAATAACACACATTTTATATATAAACGCTATATAAATTCAGTGTAAAAGCTTTACAGTGCACATTGGCAATGGAAAGAAATCTGCAGCGGACAACGAAAATTAAGTGGGAAAGAATTAGACAGATAGAAGCAAAATAGGAGACAATTGCTCATCCTGAAGTTCATTGATCATTCAGAGGGTTATTAAGAAAAGATCGCAACAAATTTCCTTTCCACCCAATTAATAACATTTGCATATAACCAAATCCTCAGCATTAAAATCATATTTTTGGAGAAACGGAGGCGAGCGGCACTATTTTGAAACAGCCCCAGAGTTGAACGTTGTGATGATGTATTTGCTGGTGAACACATGAAGCTGCCTTATACTGAATCAGACCCTTGGTCCATCAAAGTCAGTATTGTCTACTCAGACAGGCAGTGGCTCTCCAGGGTCTCAGGCTGAGGTCTTTCACATCACCTGCTTGTCTAGTCTCTTTAACTGGAGATGCCAGGGCTTGGTGGATGGGGAGGGGGGATGAATAGCTATTTCCCGTTATCCTGAGCGCCCCCCCCACTCCATTTAATCTTCGCAGGACCCCTGCAAGAAAGGCAATGTAACAAGGCCTTCTGCAAGGAGGAAAGGAGAGATAGCCCCAGAGCATATGCCCTAGACTGGTTGCTGTCTCTTGGTCTAACCTACCTCACAGGGTCATTGTGAGGATAAAATGGAGAGGAAGGCCATGTATATACAGCCCTGAGTAACTTTGAGGAAGGATAAAAGTGTAGTGTAGTGGTTAAGAGTGGTAGACTCTAATCTGGAGAACTGGGTTTGATTCCCCACTCCTCCACATGAGCAGCGGGCTCTAATCCAGAGAACCAGGTTCAATTCCCCACTCCTCCACATGAAGCCAGCTGGGTGACCTTGGGCTAGTCACAGCTCTCTTAGAGGTCTCTCAGCCCCACCTGCCTCACAAGGTGTCTGTTGTGGGGAGGGGAAGGCGACTGTAAGCCGGTTTGATTCTCCTTAAAAGATAAGAGAAAATCGGCATATAAAAACCAACTTCTATTAGCAAACGTAGTGGATTCTCAGTAGGGTTGCTATCTCCGAGTTGGAAAATACCTGGAGATTTTGGGGGTGGAGCCGGAGGAGGATGGTGTTTGTTGAGGGGAGGGACTTCAATGGGGTATAATGCCATAGAATTCACCTTCAAAAGCGTATATTTACTCCAGGTGAATAGATCTCCATCAGCTGGAGATCAGTTGTAACAGAAGGAGATCTCCAGCCATAACTCTCCCCCTCCCTGAGAAGTTGTACTTCCCCCAAATCTTAGTAAAGGGCTCCAGGGAGACAAGATTTGGCCCCTCTCGGAGATACCCACTGATTTGTAGAACTTCTGGCTTGCATTGTAAGAAGATCCACATTCAATGCTCTGAACCACCAGTGAGAAGGACCTAGGGGATCTGAGAGAGCCTGTAGAGCTAGTCAGAGTCCAGAACCTGACTTGGAGATACCAGTGGGCTGATTCAGTAGAAGGCTGTGGCTCAGTGGCAGAGCATCTGCTTGGCGTGCAGAAGGTCCCAGGTTCAACCCCCAGCATCTCCAGTTAAAGGGATTAGGCAAGTAGGTGATGTGAAAGACCTCCACCTGAGACCCTGGAAAGCCATGGAGATGGGCCGTGGCTCAGTAGTAGAGCACCTGCTTGGCATGCAGAAGGTCCCAAATTCAATCCCCAGCATCTCCAGTTTAAGGGGACTAGGCAAGCAGGTGATGTGAAAGACCTCTCCCTGAGACCCTGGAGAGCCGCTGCCGGTCTGAGTAGACAATACTGACTCTGATAGACCAAGGGTCTGATTCAGTAGAAGGCAGCTTCATGTGAAGTCAATAGGCTTTAGGGGAGGGGCCATGACTCAGTGGAAGAGCATCTGCTTGGCATGCAGAAGGTCCCAGGTTCAATCCCTGGCATCTCCAGTTAAAGGGACTAGGCGAGTAAGAGATGGGAAAGACCTCTGCCTGAGACCCTGGAGAGCCGCTGCCGGTCTGAGTAGGCAATACTGACTCTGATGGACCAAGGGTCTGATTCAGTAGAAGGCAGCTTCGTGTGTCTGAAAGAATCATGCCAAGAAGGAGACGGGGTAATGCAGATCAGGCAGGTGGAGTCCCACACTGTGTTTGCAAAGAAAAAGCTTCTCTCTGGCCGCTGGATGGCAGCGGAGTCCCACGGCGCTATGCGATGAGGGATCTAGCAGCAACGATCATGAGCAGGGCGAGGCTGGGGGCAGCCAAGTCCCTGCTGTTGTTATTCTGAGGCGGACTTCTCGTAACCTGCGCCTGCAGCTGCTGGATTTCTGCTTGGTGGCGCTTTCTGGGGGAAAACAAGAATTAGCCAGTTAGTAACAGGACTAGAGACTCTACAACGCAACTGAGCAGATGATTTCGATCCAACTTCCATCCCTCCCCAAGCAACATCCAGGCCCAAGTGGGAAAGAGGGAAGGGGTCATAACAAGGGTTGCCAACTCCAGGTTGGGAAATTCCTGGAGATTTGGGAGGAGATGGACTCTGGGGAGTGAGGGGTTTAGGGAGGGGAGGGACCTCTTGGGGTAAAATGCCATGGAGTCCACCCTCCCAAAACAGCCATTTTTCTCCAGGGGAACTGATCTCTGTAATTCCAGGAGATCTCCAGGCCCCATCTGGAGGTTGGCAACCCTGTAATTTCTGGGAGCGGCTATACCATGAAGGTGAAGCATGTGTTTTCCCAATCCCTGCAAAATTGAAATCCTTTTAATTATTAGCCTGTATTCCTTTTTTATATCAATTAAGATTTTAGTGAATTAAACAAATGTTAGCTTTGAGTGGTGGACTTTGCCCTTGCTCTGTCCTGGAATTTTATTATATCCCTTTGAGATAGTTTCATTCTGGCATTCGAGGGAGAGTTATCTGCGAGGCACCAGAATGTCAGCTCATCCTGTCCCTTTTGTTATTCTAACTGGGCAATATACCCTTGAAGGATTATCAAGTGTTTCTTAGAATCATAGAATTGGAAGGGGCTGTAGAGGCCATCTAGTCCAACCCCCTGCTCAATGCAGGATCAGCCTAGAACATCCCTGACGAATGTTTGCCCAGCCTCTGCTTAAAGACTGCCAGAGAGGGGGAGCTCACCACCTTCTTGTGTAGCCAATTCCACTGTTGATCAACTCTTACTGTAAATTCCCCCCCCCCCCCAATATCCAGCTGGTACCTTTCCACCCATAATTTAAACCCATAATGGCTAATCCTATCCTCTGCTACCAACAGGAACATCTCCGCCAGCCAGCGTGGTGTAGTGGTTAAGAGCGGTGGTTTTGAGCGGTGGACTCTAATCTGGAGAAATGGGTTTGATTCCCTACTCCTCCACGTGAGCGGCGGACACTAACCTGGTGAACTGGGTTTGTTTCCCCACTCCCACACACGAAGCCTGCTGGGTGACCTTGGGCTAATCACAGCTCTCTCTGAACTCTCAGCCCCACCTACCTCAAAGGGTGTCTGTTGTGGGGAGGGGGAGGGAAGATGATTGTAAACTGGTTTGATTCTTCCTTAAGTGGTGAAAGCAGAGCTGAGTCTGTGCACAGCAGAAGTCTATAGTTTGGCTGCTTGAGGAATAAGTTCACACTCAGGCTTATAACTTTAGAAAGGAAATAGAAGTTCTTTATTGTAGGTGAACTCCATAATGGACAGGAAAGACAGAGTAAAGGCTTCTAACTAACTAATTAAGCTAAGATGGAGAGAGATTGTAGAGCACATGTCCAGCCTTCATGGTGGACAAAAGGGAGAGAGAAGGAACTGGAAGGAAGAGGAAACCCCTAAGAGTAGCAATCTGGGTAACAAAGGGACAGCAGTTGGAGTGGTTAAAAGGGAAAAAAAGGTCCTATCTATCCCTATACTTACTAACTCTCTACTGCCCTTCCTAGTAGATCCAAGGCCTGTGCTAGCATTAAGCGACATTGCACAGTCCATTCCTTCCAACAAGTGGTAGAGAAGGCGGCATATAAAAACCAACTCTTCTCCTCCTCCTCCCTGCCCTCCTCTAAGCGACAGCCCTTCAAATACTTGGAGAGAGCAATCCTGTCCCCCCTCAACCTCCTCTTCTCCAGACTAAACATGCCCAACTCCCTCAGCTTTTCCTCATAGGGCTTGGTCTCCAGGTCATCCTCGTTGCTTGGAACATCCTGACAAGCTTTAATTCCCTCCTTCCCTTTGGAAGGAGGTCTCTTGGTTACCAGCTCCAGGGAGGGAGATGTCATTCTCTCCAGCAGGAGGTAGGGTGATTTGATGTTTGGCTGTGATATGTAATCAATATGTATCATTGGCTATAAGTTAATCGTTTTGATGTCATCAATACTATAACCGTGCCAGCATTTCTTTGTTCTGGGCCGTGTCCCAGGATTTCTCAGGAGACTTAAGGTGTGGACTTGGTTAACCAAATTAAATATATATATATTTAGAAGAAAGACTGGACTCTGCATATTACTGTTTGGCTGGGACTTCCTTCAAAGTGGGTACAAATTTCTCCCCCACCTGTCGCTTTTGCAAACAGGATGCCAGAGGAGATGGACCTTTGGTCTGGCTCATCAGACTAATGGACCTGGCAGTGCCAGCCAAGACAGCTAAATGGAACTTCCATGTCCAAAAGCAGTATACCAGATACTGGGGAGAAAGAAGAGGAAGGGTGAAGGATGAATACATGAAGCTGCCTTATACTGAATCAGACCCTCGGTCCATCAAAGTCAGTATTGTCTACTCAGACCGGCAGTGGCTCTCCAGGGTTTCAGGCAGAGAAAGGTCTTTCACATCACCTACTTGCCTAGTTCCTTTAACTGGAGATGCCGGGGATTGAACCTGGGACCTTCTGCATGCTCTGCCACTGAGCAACGGCCCCTCCCCCTTTGTGGTCCTTATTTTTATGTATATACACCCTTTCTCCCCAGTTGGCACCTAAAGCAGGTTACAACACAGTTTTCTCCTCCTCTATTTTATCATTACAACAACCTTGGGAGGTAGACTAGACCTAGAGTGAGTGAGCGGCTCAAGGTCACCCAGGAAGCTTTCATGGCAGAGTGGAGATTCGAGCCTGGGTCCCCCAGATCCTAGTCCTACACTCTAACCACTGCACCATGCTGCCTTCAGCCTCTGCCTGTCCACAGGTGATGAGGTAGACCTTTGGTCTGATCCGGGAAGGAAACTCTTGTGTTCTTAGCTGAACTAAGCTGAGCACGCTCAGTTCTGCCCTGCTGTCCTTACCGTTCATTCTGGATCTCCTGCTGTTTGTCATCCAGCTGCTTGGATTTCTCAGCCAGCTGCAGCTGCAGGTTTTTAATTGCCTCTTTGAAAAAAAAGAAAAGAAAAAAAAAGACCAGGCTGTGGTCAGATTTCCAACAAGTAGTTGACACGTACAATTGCACCCATTTTCTCCTTGTGCTGTACTGCACACTCTACACCTGCAACTCCTTTCCTCCCTCAGACCTTCTGTTAACAGCCAGTGTGGTATAGTGGTTAAGAGTGGTGGACTCTAATCTGGAGAACCGGGTTCGATTCCCCGCTCCTCCACATGAGTGGCGGACTCTATTCTGGGGAACTGGGTTTGTTTCCACACTCCTCCACATGAAGCCAGCTGGGCGACCTTGGGCCAATCACAGTTCTCTCCGAACTCTCTCAGTCCCACCTACCTCACAAGGTGTCTGTTGTGGGGAGAGGAAGGGAAGGAGATTGTAAACCGGTTTGATTCTCCTTAAAAGGTAGAGAAAGTCGGCATATAAAAACCAACTCTTCTTCATCTTGCCTGTATACAAGACATGCCATGCTATTACCCTGTATTTATGTGGTAAATGTGTACCATTTTTTAATAATATCTCTGGCTGCATTTTATAATTCTGCAAAAATATAATGGAGAATACTGTAGGATGTGGTGCAAGGGTTCCGCTAAATCTCAGCTGTCTTTTTTTAACAGCAAGATTCTAGTCCCTAGGGCAGTTTGAAAATGTGCGGGAAGATGCCTAGTGAAATCCAGTAGAGAGGAATTGCTAAAATTAATTCTTCCCAGTGGCCAGGGGACTGGGCGCTGGGAAGGCCCCTAATTATTTGTTGCTCATTTAGTTAACTGATTTTAGCCACAAAACATCAGAATAATTAAAACCAGTATTAAAACATTGTAAAAAGTCAAACAGGAGGTGTAAGTAATATGTATATTTTATATTGTATATTCTATATATATTCTATATATCAGAGGATGGATAACATTTACACTATTTCATAAGTTTGATGCATAAAATTGGTGTAGGTTATAGAGGTTGTAGTTAATGTATGGTTGTCTCTTCTATAACAAATGCTCTTTAGAAATGAATATGAAATGAATGTACTGGTATATACATATATACCGTTATATACATATATGTTGTAGTGATTCCTGAAGAAGACGCGGGTCGAAACAGGGCGATAGCCGGACCCCTGTAGCTTTGCAGCACTGACTTGGCTGGTGTGTGAGACCTGTGGTGTCTGTCCATGAAGAATTGTGCATCTGTCAGGATACTACTCCACGAATGCACCATATGAAGAATTTCCTTTTTCAACTTACCTGAGGCTTGGAAAACGCGATACTTTGCAAAAAGGAAGTTGAGTGGCTGATAATAATATTCCAATGTGGACTCTATTAGATGGACTGATTTCGACACATATATGATGTTATAGGATTGTTTATATATATTGATTGGCAAGGTACATTATCTTATAAGTTATTACACCTTTGGTTATTTAAAAAAAAGCTGGGCTATTTTCTGCTGTTATTCATTTCAGCCTCCAGGAGGTGGCTGGAGATCTCCTAGGACTGCAACTGATCTCCAGGCGACAGAGAGCAGTTCGCCTGGAGAAAATGGCCCCTTTGGAAGGAGGACTACATGGCGTTAGACCCCATTGAAGTCCCTCCCCTCCCCAAACCCCGCCCTCCTCAGGCTCCACCCCCAAAATCTCCAGGTATTTCCCAATCCAGAGGGATGTTTTCACGCAAAGTGTTCTAGCCACAGGGAGAGAAAACGATACAGGTTTGTGGCCTGCCAGAAGATGTTCTAAGTCAGTTCAGCAGAGGTTTCACTGTTTACTAGGGTTGCCAACCTCCAGGTGGTAGCTGGAGATCTCCTGCTATTACAACTGATCTCCAGCCAACAGAGATCTCTTCACCTGGAGAAAATGGCCGCTTTGGAAGGTAGACTGCATGGCATTATACCCCATTGAAGTCCCTCCCCTCCCCAAATCCTGCCCTCCGCAGGCTCCACCCACAAATCTCCAGGTATTTCCCAATCTCGAGATGACAGAGATCAGTTACCCTGGAGAAAATGGCTGCATTGGAGGGTGGAGTCTATGGCATTATACCCTGCTGAGGTCACTTCCCTCCCCGAACCCCGCCTTCCCCAGACTGCACCCCAAAATCTCCAGGTATTTTCCAACCAGAAGTTAGAAACCCTACCCAAACTCAGAATTAAAAACCAGAATCAACGCAAGATTCGTCATGGGTCAGCTCCTGTCAGCTAGGGCTTTCTGTCGACCCCGGATAAACAAGATGGTTCCTCACCAGAACAAAATGGAGTTTGAGTTCGCTCCGTCCTCCCCCGTTTGCATTCTGTCCCCTGCCCGGCATCTGCACCACAATGGAGACCCGCCCGGGATAATTGCTAGTATGATACCAGGTCCCGCAGAACAATGCCTGGGAGCCCTGGAGATCGTCTAGCTATTTCACGCGTTAATTCCTTGTATGCGTTTTCAATGAGTAGTTACCGGCAGTTACCTTCTGCATTGTTTCCTTGTATCTGAACTATCAAGACAGCTCTGCCGCACCTCGTCCTTTTGTGTTATACCCTGAACATAATCAATCCTATTGTATGTACCCTATAAATGTACTGGTGTTTCCCCACGTCTGTATTCTAGCCTTATGTTTCTATGGACTAACTGAACTCGCTGGCTTTCTTAATAAAACTTTCAAACTCGCGACTACGTCTGGAGTGAAGTTCCTTATGAAAGAAACGCAACGAGGTACTGGAGTCTGACAGCTCCACTCCAGAAATCAGAGCAGGCAAGTTAGGTAAAGGTAGTCCCCTGTGCAAGCACCAGGTCATTCCTGACCCGTGAGGTGACGTCACATCCTGATGATTACCAGGCAGACTGCATTTACGGGGTGGTTTGCCAGTGCCTTCTCCAGTCATTTACGCTTTAACCCCAGCAAGCTGGGTGCTCATTTTACCGACCTTGGAAGTATGGAAGGCTGAGTCAACCTTGAGCCGGCTACCTGAAACCGACTTCCGTCGGGATCGAACTCAGGTCGTGAGCGGAGCTTTTGACTGCAGGACTGCAGCTTAGCACTCTGCACCACTCCCAATTCAGGGAAACTTTTTGGAGGTGGAAAATTTCAGAAGCTCCCCCACCCTCACCTTTCTGCGTTTCTTCTATTGCCTTCCAGGAAGTGATGTTTTCACGCAAAGTGTTCTAGCCAGAGAGAAAGAAAATGAAACAGTTAGGGTTGTGGCCTTCCAGAAGATGTTTTAAGTCGGTTAAGCAGAGGATAGGGTTGCCAACCTGCAGGTCCTAGCTGGAGATCTCCTGCTATTACAACTGATCTCCAGCCGTTACAGATCAGTTCACCTGGAGAAAATGGCCGCTTTGGCAATTGGACTCTATGGCAACCCCACCCTCTTCAGGCTCTGCTCCAAAAACCTCCCACTGGTGGCAAAGAGGGACCTGGCAACCCTAGCAGAGGAGGTTTCACTGTTAACTAGGGTTGCCAACCTCCAGGTGGTGGTAAATATAAGTTAGCCTGCTATACAGTGGGTTGGTAAACAAAAAACAGCAGTAAAAAAGAGAAAAAACAATATAATAATGCAATATTACTATATTTTTGTGCTAAATCTAAGCAATTGAATTGGAACATATAATTAGTTCATTGTATATGCAGTAAAACATTCAATTGAAGGCAACTGACAACAAAGTCCATATAATTATAACGCTCTGTTATTTCACAGGCGCTTGGATGTTGAAATTGACAAGAAAGTTCTTGCAAATGTAACGCTAGGGTTGCCAACCTCTAGGTGGTAGCCGGAGATCTCCCGCTATTACAACTGATCTCCAGCCGATATAGATCTCTTCACCTGGAGAAAATGGTCACTTTGGAAGGTAGACTCTATGGAATTATAACCCATTGAAGTCCCTCCCCTCCCCAAACCCCACCCTCCTCAGGCTCCACCCCCAAAATCTCCAGTTATTTCCCAACCCAGAGCTGGCAGCCCTACAAATCAGTTAAGTCCAACTAAAACAGCTGCTCTGAAGACAAAGAAGTAGGCTGTCAGCCTCCAGGTTGGTCCTGGGGGTCCCCTGAAATTACAGCTCATCTCCAGACTACAGAGATAAGTTTCCCTGGAAAAAATGGCTGCTTTGGAAGATGGACTCTATGGCATTATACCTAGGGTTGCCAGCTCTAGGTTGGGAAATACCTGAAGATTTTTGGGGCAGAGCCTGAGGAGAGCTGGGTTTGGGGAGGGACTTCAATGTCAAAGAGTCCAGTTGCCAATGCAGCCCTTTTCTTCAGGTGAACTGATCTCTACCGGCTGGAGATCAGTTGTAATAGCATGAGATCTCCAGCTAGTACCTGGAGGTTGGCAACCCTACCCCTTGCTTGTGGCCAAGGAGGACCTGGCAGCCCTACAAAGAAGGGAAATGCCAGTTTAGAAATGGTAAATTTATCCTTGCCCCCCCTTTACATGGAAATACATGACAGGTAGAATTCCTCCAAACACACGGCTGGCAACATCCTCAACAGAGTTACACCCTTCTAAGGCCATTGTAGTCAATGGGCTTAGCAGGGTTTAACTCTGTTCAGGATTGCACTGCAGAATAGCAACAGGCTAATTTTATTTCATCTGTTTATTGATGCTTTAATACGAATACCTTACAGCCATCAGTAATTTGACCAGGAGGCTGAAGTTGGTTCCTTATTCCCAGTTCGTTCCCTATTCCCACTTCCTTATTCACATTTCCTAGTTCCTAAATGATTTTGAGGACATTTCAAAAGCTCTGCACCCCAAGATATGGATTGGACCACCACATATCATACACCCCCACATTCAGGGGACTGTGCCCTTCGAGATGGCGTATGCTGGGTCCTGGTCCAAAGTCTGGTTCTTGTGCCAGCAGCTCCCAAGTGGGGTGACCCAGGACAGATGCCTATACACACACTGCACCCCAAAATAATCTTTGGACCACCCCAAATGACACATCCCCACACTCCAGAGACTGTCCCCTCCAAGAAGACATACAGCGGTGCCCGGTCCAAACACCGGTTCTGGTGCCATTGGCTTCTTTTTGGGTCCCCCCCCCGAAACCTGTATTGCAAAGAGGTTTTGAATAAGGAACTGGAGTTCTGCACCCCAAAATATGGATTGGACCACCACATATCATACACCCCCACATTCAGGGGACCATGCTCTTCGAGATGGCGCATGCTGGGTCCTGGTCCAAAGTCCGGTTCTTGTGCCAGCGGCTCCCAAGTGAAGTGCCCCAAGGACCAAGGCACATGCAGACACTGGGGCTCAGCTGCACCCCAAAATAATCTCTGGACCACCCCAAATGACACATCCTCACACTCCAGAGACTGTCCCCTCCAAGAAGACATACAGCAGTGCCCAGTCCAAACACCAGTTCTGGTGCCATTGGCTTCTTTTTGGGTCTCCCCCCACAGAAACCTGTATTGCAAAGAGGTTTTGAATAAGGAACTGGAGCTCTGCACCCCAAAATATGGATTGGACCACCACATATCATACACCCCCACATTCAAGGGACCGTGCTCTTCGAGATGGCGCATGCTGAGTCCTGGTCCAAAATCCGGTTCTTGTGCCAGCGGCTCCCAAGTGAGGTGACCCCAGGACCAAGGCACATGCAGACACTGGGGCTCAGCTGCACCCCAAAATAATCTCTGGACCACCCCAAATGACTGTCCCCTCCAAGAAGACATACAGCGGTGCCCGGACTTTGGACCAGGACCCAGCATGTGCCATCTGGAAGGGCACAGTCCCCTGAATGTGGGGGTGTATGATATGTGGTGGTCCAATCCATATTTTGGGGTGCAGAGCTTTTGAAATGTCCTCAAAATCATTCAGAAACTAGGAAATAAGGAACTGGGAATAGGGAACGAACTGGGAATAAGGAACCAACTTCAGCCTCCTAACATGACCAGGGTTTATCTGGTAAGTCAAAACCCAGCCCAGAGGTCAAGGCCAGCAGAAAAAACAAATATTTTCTTTCTGAGCTGATTAGAAAGGAATCTAATTTTTCAGCCAACTTCAAAAAAGGAAGCACTTAGGAAAGGAGCGGAAAGTCTGTTGAGCCCTCTGCGGAACGTTTCTTTCCTTGCTGGGTTTATTTGTATGTATGCATTGATTTTAAAAATTCATGCCCAGACTTGCTAACCAACTATGACTCTTGAGGTAGCTAGGGGGAAAGAAGTTACCCCCCCCCCAACAAAATAGCCCCCCAAAATAAAACACATATTTTTTGTATTTTGGCACCCACTTTATTCAACTTCTATATTAATTTAATGGTTAACAGTTTATCTGGCCCCTAGTTTTCACCCTCCCATACTGGCTTCTAGACCCCTTGCAATTTTACTTTCTGTAGATGACGCTCTCTCATTCTTGTATAGGATTAAGACCTATGTTGAGAGCTCTCGCAACATATTGTGGTTGTTTTACAATTTTATTTTATTTTAGCAAACCCAAACAAACCACCACAAAAACATTAAAACATAAATTCAATATAACAGTACATGTGAAACTTGCCATTCAAAACTGCAATTCGATTGTCAACCTCATTAAGTTACATTGCTCCTTGTTTATAACATATTATTCCATATCAGCACATTTATTGCTTGCTTATTACCTAAAGCTCTTTTGTTTTATCTAAATTTGATTCCATTCTGTTCCAAATTTCTAGCTATAGAATTAAAAAACAGTGTGGTGTAGTGGTTAAGAGTGGTGGTTTGGAGCAGTGGACTCTGATCTGGAGAACCGGGTTTGGTTCCCCACTCCTCCACATGAGTGGCAGACGCTAATCTGGTGAACCGGGTTGGTTTCCCCATTCCTACACACGAAGCTAGCTGGGTGACCTTGGGCAAGTCACAGCTCTCGCAGCCTCACCCACCTCACAGGGTGTCTGTTGTGGGGAGGGGAGGGGAAGGCGATTGGAAACCGGTTTATAGAATCATAGAGTTGGAAGGGGTCACCAGGGTCATCTAGTCCAACCCCCTGCACAATGCAGGAAATTCTCAACTACCTCCCCCCCACTTTCCCAGTGACCCCCACTAAATGCCAGAAGATGACCATAAAATCACACAAGGTTTGATTCTTCCTTAAGTGGTAGAGAAAGTCGGCATATAAAAACCAACTCTTCTTCTTCATCATCATGCAACAACACCATCCATTCAGCCATCTTTGGTGGTTAGGCTTGCCAGGTCCCTCTTCGCAACCAGCGGATTTGGGGGCGGAGCCTGAGGAGGGCGGGGTTTGGGGAGGGGAGGGACTTCAATGCCATAGAGTTCAATTGCCAAGGCGCCATTTTTCTCCAGGTGATCTGATCTCTATCGGCTGGAGGTCAATTGAATTAGCAGGAGATCTCCTGCTACTACCTGGCAGTTGGCAACCCTGTTGGTGGTGGAGAAGGCCATCAAGTCACAGCTGACTTATGGCAACCCCATAGGGTTTTCAAGGCCAGAGACGTCGGGAGGTGGTTTGCCATTGCATGCCTCCGCGTGGGCTGGGAGAGTTCGGAGAGAATGGTGACTGGCCCAAGATCGCCCAACAGGCTTCCTGAGGAGGAGTGGGAAATCGAAACCTGTCTTCCAGATTAGAGTCCGCCACTCTTAACCACTGCACCATGCTGGCTCTCCCAGCCATCTTTATGGCACAGTCTCTAGGGACACGCATCAAAGGGCGGCTCCCCCCAACCTCAAGGGGTGCACTGCAGTTGAGCAGGGGCAGCGATCCAGCAGCCTCGGTCTGTAAGTCCACTGCCACCTCCGCCCCCCCCGGTTTGGCCTCAGCAATTCAGATGCCCATAGCTAGGGTTGCCAATCTCCAGGTACTAGCTGGAGATCGCCCGCTATTACAAGTGATCGCCAGCCGATAGAGACCAGTTCACCAGTTCACCTGGAGAAAATGGCCGCTTTGGCAATTGGACTCTATGGCATTGGAATCCCTCCCCAAACCCTGCCCTCCTCAGGCTCCGCCCCAAAAACCTCCCGCCGGTGGCAAAAAGGAACCTGGCAACCGTACCCATAGCTGAGGCTAGCAGTATGCACTGACATATAAAAAAGTGACATATAAAAACCAACTCTTCTGTCTTCGTCTTCTTCTTAATGTTGACTGGAACTCGCTCAGCAATTGCTATGAGTGGTCAAAATAAAGCATGCCCCATTCCTAGGCTTGCCAGGTCCCTCTTCGCCACCAGCGGGAAGGTTTGGGGCAGAGCTTGAGGAAGGCGTGGCTTGGGGAGGGGAGAGACTTCAATGCCATAGAGCCCAATTGCCGTTTTCTCCTGGTGAACCGATCTCTATCGGCTGGAGATCAGTTGTAATAGCAGATCTCCAGCTATTACCTGGAGGTTGGCAACCCTAGGGACCACCGTAAGATGACACGTAACAAAAGTAAAAGTGATTTAAAAAACAACAACAGAGAATTTAAATACTGTACCAGCTGGTTCTGGCAGGAGTGCCAGTTCTCCTGGGTCTCCGCGAGGCTCTTGTTCATGGCCTCCAGTTTGTCCCTCGAGAGTCCAGCCTCCTTCCTCGCCGCCTCCTGGGTGTCCTCCACGCGCTTCCTGAGGGTCGTGATCTGGACCTGCGTTTGGGACGAGTGGTTCTGCCACTGCAGTTGGCATTCCTGCAGCTGTTTGACCGGTTCCGAATTGGTTTGCCCCAGGTATAGCCCCAAGAAAACCAAGAAGAGGACCGCAAGCACGAGGACGGCCACCGCACAGAAGGTATGCTTCATCAGCGCAATGCTTGCGCCTGCCATCTTTCCCCCCCCTGGAGATATGGGGCATGGTTGATACTCTGTCTGTCTCCCCATCAGATCAAGTCTAGCCACATCTGCTGCGATTGGGAAAGAGCCTTCCCTGCCCCTCTAGAGTCCAGAGCAGTGTTTGTGTAACACCCTTCCTCCCCATCCCCGCCCCCTGCCCCGATCAATCCTTACAGGAAATCCTGTGGTTTCAGAGAGAAGTTTGGAGAATGTAGGACTGGCGACAGGAAACCCATCAACATCAGTGCTAGGAGAGGCGAACCGAAGGAAACGAAAGTAAAATTCCCCGTCTGCTTGGCTGTTTGTTCCTCGCTGGAAGTCCCCTGTGTTAAGAGAAGGAGGAGGAGGAGGAGAAGAGTTGGTTTTCATATGCCGACTTTCTCTACCACTTAAGGCAGAATCAAACAGGCTTGCAATCACCTTCCCTTCCCCTCCCCACAACGGACACCCTAGGAGACAGGTGGGGCTGAGAGAGCGTGACTAGCCCAAGGTCACCCAGCTGGCTTCATGTGGAGGAGTGAGGAAACCAACGTGGTTCACCAGATTAGCGTCCGCCGCTCATGTGGAGGAGCTGGGAATCAAACCCGGTTCTCCAGATCAGAGTCCACCGCTCCAAACAACCGCTCTCTTAACCACTACACTACAGTACTGATTTCTTGATTTCATTCATTTATAACCTGACCCTCTTGCTGAGACACCAGGCCGATTCCAAAGTATAAAAGGCCATTTTTGCATGGTCAATTTTGATGCTCGCTCAAAGCTCTTTTTTAAAATACGACTTTAAAAATGCCTTTTCACAGTCCTGAAGCAAAAGGAGAAGTTCCGCTCCCCCCCCACTCGCCTGCTCCTTTGTTCCTGTGTGCATAACCATTAGCATATGCATAGCTAACGCACCTCTGTTGTTTTGCATTGTTCCTTGAGGGAGATTCTTCGAGGCAAACACCAAAGGTCGCTTTAAATGGCCTCTTTAGCAATGCAAAGCAGGTAAGCTCCGGCTTCAAAGTCACTTCCGGAATGACAGTTCAGCTTGCAAAATTAAAAAAAATATGCAGGGCACTTCAGCCTGGAACACACTGCTAATAACCATGCAAAAATGGCCAAAGACAATTTGGTCAGACAGCAGGCCCCTCCGATGAACAAGGCAGTAGGACTGGGATTTGCAGAACTGGACGAATGACGCAAACAGAAAAAAACAAACACCTAAGGAGTAGCATCCCATAATGCAGAAGGTCGTCTGCAAAGATAGAAGCCAATGTACAGAAAGCAAGAAGAAGAACTATTCAGGACGGCTGTTCTGCACAGGTTATAGGGTTGCACTGCCCAAAATGATTTTACATACTTGTGCTTGGATAAATGACGGTGGGTAGCTGTGTTAGTCTGTCACTTGCAGTAGAAAAGAGCAGGAGCCCAGTAGCAACTAACAAAATTTCTGGCAGGGTATGAGACTGGGAAGGGCAGCCATGGGGGTGGGGGCTGTGGCTCACTTTGTAGAGCATCTGCTTGGCATGCAGAAGGTCCCAGGTTCAATCCCTGGCCTCTCCAGTTCAAGGGACTAGGCGAGTAGGTGATGTGAAAGACCTTTCTCTGCCTGAGACTCTGGAGAGCCGCTGCCAGTCTGAGTAGGCAATACTGACTTTGATGAACCAAGGGTCTGATTCAGTAGAAGGCAGCTTCATGTGTTCAAGGAGCTAGAAAAGATCCTTAAGTGTAAGGATGTGTCATTGGCAACCAAGATCAAGTTAATTCATGCCATCGTATTCCCTATTACTATGTAGGGGTGAAAGCTGGACATTGAAGAAAGCTGATAGGAAGAAATGTGGTGTGGTGTTGAAATGTGGTGTTGGAGGAGAGGGTTACGGATACCGTGGACTGCCCAAAAAAATAAATCAGTGGGTTATAGATCAAATCAAGCCTGAACTGACCCTAGAAGCTAAAATGACTAAACTGAGGCTGTCGTATTTTGGTCACATTATGAGAAGACGAGAGTCACTGGAAAAGACAATCATGCTAGGAAAAGTTGAGGGCAGCAGGAAAAGAGGAAGACCCAACAAGAGATGGATTGAATAAAGGAAGCCACGGGCCTCAATTTGCAAGATCTGAGCAAGGCTGTCAAAGGCAGGACATTTTGGAGGACATTGATTCATAGGGTCGCCGTGATTCGGAAATGACTTGACGGCACTTAACACACACACACACATATGAGCTTTCGTGAGGCACAGCCCACTTCTTCAGATACAGCTAGAATGGGAGTCCATCTATCTTTATGTAGAGAAGAATGAATTAGACACACCATGGTAATGTAAATGTCAAAAGCAAGTAAATGACATTAGGGATGATATGCAGAGCGGTAGCAGATGTGGAGAAATTAGCATTGGTAATGAGACAGGAAACCCAAGTCTCTATTCAATCCAGGAAAATGCATTGTCTTGAGCTCAAATCTAGTCACGCCTGCCCATGTGGAGGAGTGGGGAATCAAACCCAGTTCTCCAGATTAGAGTCCAATCTGGACTTCCTACCACTAGGGAGGCTGGCAAAACAACCGAGAAAGCAACGAAATGGGAAACCACGGTGTGGGTAGAATATTTTTGGAGTTATTTCCTACACTCTATAAATATTTGGGGGGCAAGATTAAAAGAAAAGACTGCGCTTTAGGTGAAGAACCTCTCGGTGTATGCTGAAAGACATTTCCCTTCATTTTTTAAAAAAAGCTGTTTCTGTCTGAGGTGAAATGCACGTGCGGAGAAGCAATTCTGCCCTTAGACTCTTAAAAATAAACCTTGCTCGTCTCAGGGGAAAAATGGGTGGCTCAGGGTCATCCAGAGTTTGGGTTATCTTGGCCTCGATTTGTGTTTGTTTAAAACACACACGTCTCTGTCTAAAGATTTTTCCTTTGCGGCTGATTTTAATTATCCCTCTCTACCTCCTGGAAAGCGCAATCTGGTCAGATCTTGGACGCTAACCAGGCTCAGCCTCTGGTTAGTATTTGGATGGGAGACCACCAATAGGGTTGCCAACCTCCAGGTGGTGGCTGGAGATCTCCTGCTATTACAGCTGATCTCCAGGCGACAGAGATCAGTTCCCCTGGAGAAAATGGCCAGTTTGAAAGCTGGAGACTCTATGGCATTCTACCCCATTGAAGTCCCTCCCCTCCGCAAACCTCCACCACCTCAGGATCCACCCCCAAATCTCCAGGTATTTCCCAACCTGGAGCTGGCAACCCTAACAACCAACAAAGTCCAGGGTAGCTATGCAGAGGCAGGCAATGGCAAACCACCTCTGAATGTCTCTTGCTTCAAAAACCCTATGGGGTCGCCATAAGTCTGCTGTTACTTGACGGCAAAAAAACTCCCAAATGCTACCTCATTCCAAGGATTTCAGGGCAAAAAAACACAAAAAAACCACTATCTATCTTAGATCTGGAGAACCGGATTGATTCCCCACTCCTCCACATGAGCGACGGACGCTAATCTGGTGAACCGGGTTTGTTTCCCTGCTCCTACACATAAAGCCAGCTGGGTGACTTTGGGTTAGTCACAGTTCTCTTTGAGCTCTCTCAGCCTCAACTATCTCCCAGGGTGTCTGTTGTGGAGAAGGGAAGGGAAGGCAATAGTAAGCCGGTTTGATTCTTCTTTAAGTGGTAGAGAGAGTCGGCATATAAAAACCAACTCTTGTCTGTCTGTCTGTCTGTTTCCAAGGAAGTGGGGGCAGCATACAAAAAAAACCGTCCCTCCTCTCTTTCACCCTCACAACAACCCTGAAAGGTAGCTTAGGGCAAGAGGGAACAACTGGCTCTATAGCAGAGTCAGGATTTGATCCCAAGCCAGTCCTATGTTGACCCTCTAAGAACCTTGGAACTGTTGGTCTCCCTTGGAGGTTCCATGAACCCCGGGAGGAGATTAGCTGGTGGTGAACCAAGGGGTTGAAATTAAATCAAAACCGTTTCCGGCTAAATGTTGGGAAGAACTTTCTGTCAGAGTGGTTCCTCAGTGGAACAGACTTCCTCAGGAGGTGGTGGGTTGTCCTTTGGAGGTTTTTAAGCAGCAGCTAGATGGCCATCTGTCAGCAATGCTGATTGTGTGAACTTTGGCAGATCATGAGAGGGAGGGCAGGAAGGGTTGCATCAATGTTTGGCTCTCATGGCCCTTTCTTATATGCCCTGGGTAATGCTGATCACCACTTTGGGGACAGAAAGGAATTTATCTCCAGGCCAGATTTGCCAGGGCATCTTCTGGGCATGGAGTAGGGTTACTGGGTGTGTGTGTGTGGGGGGGGGGAGAGGTACTTGTGAATTTCCTGCATTGTGCAGGGTGTTGGACTTAGGGTTGCCAATCTCCAGGTACTAGCTGGAGATCTCCTGCTATTACGACTGATCTCCAGGCGACAGAGATCAGTTCCCCTGGAAAAAATGGCCACTTTGGCAATTGGGCTCTATGGCATTGAAGTCCCTCCCCTCTCCAAACCCTGCCCTCCTCAGGCTCCACCCCCCAAATCTCCAGGTATTTCTCAATCCAAACCTGGCAACCCTATCTACAAATCAGTGGGTATCTCTGAGAGGGGCTGAATCCCAGAGTCTTGTCTCCCTGGAGCCCTTTACCAAAATTTGGGGGAAGTACAATTTCTTGGGGGAGGTAAGTTGAGAGTCCACTATTTTTGCTAATACATCACAATGTTATCCTTCCTCCAAGGCACTCAGGAATGTATATACACAGCCTTCCTCTCTATTTTATCCTCACAACAACCCTGTGAGGTAGGTTAGGCCAAGAGATAGCAACCAGTCCAGGACACTGGTTCGGGGTGGGGGGGTTACCTCTCCTTTGTTGTTTCTCCTTCCAGAAGGCCTTCTTGATACGCTACCTTTCTTGCAGAGGTCCTGCGAAGATTAAATGGATCCGGGGAGCTCAAGCTAATGGGAAATATTTCCCAACCTGGAGCTGGCAACCTTAGTTGGACTAGATGACTAGGGTTGCCAGCTCTGGGTTGGGAAATACCTGGAGATTTTTAGGGTGGAGCCTGAGGAAGGCAGGGTTTGGGTAGGGGAGAGACTTCAATGCCATAGAGTCCAATTGCCAAAGTGTCCATTTTCTCCAGGTGAACTGATCTCTATTGGGTGGAGATCAGTTATAATAGCAGGAGATCTCCAGCTAGTACCTGGAGGTTCTCAATAAAAAAGAAACAGCCAGTGGCTCAAAATGCAAAAGATATATTCTATAATTGTATCAACATACAGCACAAACAAGAATGGCTAATCTAACCCTAATGCTAAATGTCAAGGAGAAGGATGCATACACATTAACACCAAATACACAATCCAAAAGTGACAATAACAACAATGCTCATTCCTTAATAGTCACACCCCTCTCTCAGAGTTCATGACCAAAGCTTACGACGTATAAAACAGCTTAGTTGTGAGTGCCGTTTCAACAGAGTCATCCGTGGAGGTTGGCAACCCTACAGATGACCCCGGTGGTCCCTTCTCGACTCTTTGGTTGAAAACGCATGGTCGCTTTATCCTCCTTTAATCCCTGTTTTAGCCAGGATCGGACGCACATCAGGTGAAACGCATGCATTCGATCCTGGCTGAATCCTGGCTGAAACAGGGATTAAAGGAGGATAAAGAGACCATGCGTTTTTGCCCTTTGATTCTACAACCCTACAAGGTTGAGGGCAGCAGGAGAAGAGGAAGGCCCCACAAGAGATGGACGGACTCAATAAAGGAAGCCGCAGCCTTCAATTTGCAAGATCTGGGCAAGGCTGTCAAAGACAGGACATTTTGGAGGACTTTCATTCATAGGGTCGCCATGAGTCGGAAGCGACTTGACGGCACTTCACACACACACAAGGTGCATCCCACGAAACGGCTCGGTTGTTGTTGTTGTTGTTGTTTCCAATCTCGCGAGGCACAAACCCTTCTCCCCGCTTCCAACCCCCAAGCCTCGACGCGCGCCTACAGGCCATCGCTCCCCCCAAGCGCGGCAGCCCCGCGCGCCAGCCAGCCGCTCGCCGCCCAGCTGCCGCAGACGGCCGCCGTCCCCGGGGCCGGGCGAAACAAAGCCGGCGGCCGGCAGGGGGCGCTGTCGCGGCGCTGGAGAAGGAGCCGGAGCCGGCGCCGGGGTGGGGAGAGCGAGAAAAACAGCCCGGCGGAGACGCGCGCCTGCCGCTGCACCACGAGCCAGGCGTCGCCTCCTCCTCCTCCTCCTCCTCCTCCTCTGCTGGTGCGATTCATCCCACCCGGGGGTGGGGTGGGGGGATGCCCAGGGGGCCCCCGCCGCCCCCTTCCCCCGCAGGCGAGGAGGGCAGCTCTTGAAGCCCAGGAAGAAGAGCCAGGCAGCCTCCCCGCGGCGCGCTCTGCAAAGCCGGCCAGGCGCAGGAGCCTGGAAAATGGAGTGAGTATTGCAGACGCCCCCCCCTTTGCTCGGGATCCACTAGATCTCCTTGCATCTTTGCAAGGGCCCGAGGCCGTCGTCGTGGGGGGATCTTGCAAAGGACCGTGCCCGCCTCGCCTTTTTTATTATTATTATTATTAATTGTTTTTATGATTGCTGATTATTAAGGCCGGCTGGTGGCTTGGCTGGGAGCGGTCCCGACGCCGCCTCGTACCTGTTGTCGCCGGCTGGGTTGGGGGCTGCGCGCCGTCTCCACCCATCGGTGCCCCCCCCCCCACCAGCCAGCCCTTCTTGCTCGGGTACCTAAGCAATGACTCAGGCAAATCTCGGTCTCCCCCTCTCCCTTCCATCCCAGACCCATCGGGGACTGCTGCTAGGGGCGACCAGGGGGTGTCTTCTGGAAAGGGGGGGCGGTTAGGGTCGTCCTGGGGGGCCCTTTCGTTAGAGAGCCCCCCCTCCCCATGGACATTGGTTGAAGCTCTTGTTAGCCTGCAGAAATTTAAAAAAAAACAAAAAAGAAACCAGGCCCTTGTGTCCAAAACAAGACATCCTGCGGTTAAAGGTTTAGACCCTGGCTCAGTGGTAGAACACCAGGTTCAATCCCCGGCATCTCCAGATAAAGGGACTAGGCAAGTAAGTGATGTGAAAGACCCCTGCCTGAGACCCCGGAGAGCCGCTGCAGACGAGACTGACTTTAATGGACCAAGGGTCTTATTCAGCTTCATAGGGAGGGGCTGTGGCTCAGCGGTAGAGCATCTGCTTGGCCTGCAGAAGGTCCCAGGTTCAATCCCCGGCATCAGGCAAGTAGGTGATGTGAAAGACCCCTGCCTGAGATCCTGGAGAGCCGCTGCCGGTCTGAGTAGACAAGACTGACTTTAATGGACCAAGGGTCTTATTCAGCTTGATAGGGAGGGGCTGTGGCTCAGTGGTAGAGCATCTGCTTGGCATGCCGAAGGTCCCAGGTTCAATCCCTGGCATCTCCAGTTAAAGGGACGAGGCAGGTAGGTGATGTGAAAGACCTCTGCCTGAGACTCTGGAGAGTTGCTGCCAGTCTGAGTAGACAGTACTGACTTTGATTGGACCAAGGGTCTGATTCAGTAGCAGGCAGCTTCAGGGGTCCATGTGACCTCCTAGGAGGAGCAGCTAAAATGGGCATAGGATGAGGGACCCATTAAAGAAGGGGAGCAACCCCCCCCAATATATCTGTGCTATGTTTTTTCCCTACCTTGGCATTACGATCACTGAGCAAAATAGGACCCCCTGCCCAGATTTCTTCCAGGTTGGTCTTACGGTTGGTGGTTTAAAAAAAATGTTATATCAGAGTCTTCCTACGGTGCAAACAGGCCAAAGTTGGAAGAGCAGCCCCTCCTTGGTTCCGGTTGAAACCTTGCCTGGAGTGTTTACAAAAGCTGGGAAGGGGGGGCATGGAATGCTAACCTCGGGTTTGACACTTGGTTGCCAGGCTGCCCCCCCCCCACGCCGCCAAGAGGACACAAGGATTGTGTTTTCTCCTGCAACCTCCACTAGAAATTGCTGGCGCCGGGAGAACCTTGGGGGGGGGGGCTACCCAACCGGTCGGTCCATGCCAGCTAGCAGGATTTAATTTCAGCCAGGGTTGCCTTTCCAGCGGCTGCAGCGATTACACGTATTGCCATTCTGTGCCTGACCCCTTCCCCTTCTGCCGGCAGAATGTTTGTGAACGTTCCGTGACCATCTATTCCTCCCTCCCTTCCCCCAGCAGTCTTGGTTCAACTGTGTTTGGTGGGTGGTATTAATTGCCTCCACTCTAGTAAATACGAAATGCATTTGTATCGATGTGTATGCCCAGCGGCCTCAGGGCAGCGTCGAGCTTGGATGTTTGTTTGAATCTCGCCGCCTCTGTGTGTCAGTTGAGCGGCCCTCAGCTCCGTGTGGCTGACCGCTCCAGCTCCCAGCGGACAAGAGCCAAAGGGCACGTCTGAAGAGGTTCAGGAGGAATCACAAGAGAGAAGATACTTGTGTGCATTCGTGAGTGTGCAACTGGGCGTTTGTTTCTCTCTCACACACACTCTGTTCGCACACAACCTTTGTATTTACGTCTGGTTGCACTGCTGATACCACCCAAGATCTAGCTGCCGCAGGCTTGGGTAGCTGGAGGGCGAGAGATTCCAAATAGACGAACAGAAGTATTTCTTCACACAACGCAGAGTTAAATTGCGGAACTCCCTGCCCCAGGATGTGGTGATGGCTGCCAACTTGGAAGGCTTTCAGAGGGGAGTGGACACGTTCATGGAGGAGAGGGCTATCTATGGCTGCTAGTCAAAATGGATACTAGTCATGATGCATAACTATTCTCTCCAGGACCGGAGGAGCATAGCTGCTGTGGGACATTAGGTGCTGTGGGACACAGGCAGGATGCTGTTGCTGCAGTCGTCTTGTTTGCGGGCTTCCTAGAGGCACCTGGTTGGCCGCTGTGTGACCAGACTGCTGGACTTGATGTGCCTTGGCCTGATCCAGCAGGGCTTTTCTTAGGTTCTTGTGCGTGTGTGTCCGGCAGGCGAGCGCCAGGAAGGGGTAAGCTCTTCGGTCAGTTTGGACGTGCAGCCTGGTTGGGTTGAACTGTTTGTATATGTATGTATTTATTTATTTCTGTAAATGTGTGCAGGCTAACATGGGTTTTAATTAACCACTGATGAAGGCCCAATAGGCCAAAATACGTTTGGTTGTGGTTACGAGCTTCTGTTTTTAGGTTGGGTCTTATTCCCTTCTTTTTTCTTCCACCTTTCGGTCTGATCCAGCAGGACTTTTCTCCCTGCCCCAGGATGAGGTGATGGCTGCCAACTCGGAAGGCTTTAAGAGGGGAGGGGACATGTTCATGGAGGAGAGGGCTATCCATGGCTACTAGTCAAAATGAATACTAATCATGATGCATATCTATTCTCTCAGTTATCAGAGGAGCATGCCTATTATACCAGGTACTGTGGGACACTGGCAGGATGCTGCTGCTGCAGCCGTCTTGCTTGTGGGCTTCCTAGAGGCACCTGATTGGCCGCTGTGTGAACAGACTGCTGGACTTGATGGACCTTGGTCTGATCCAGCAGGGCCTTTCTTATGTTCTTAGGTACCCTGGAGATCTTGTTGGTCTTTAAAGAGCTGCTGGACTCGAATCTGGGTCAGAACTGCTGGTGGAGCTTTGCAGATTAGTCTCTGTGGAAAGTGATAGGTCCCTGCCCCAGGGAGAATACATTTGAAACGAAGGGCCAGAGAATCCACTGGCAGGAATATTTCCTCTCCAGTGTGGTGCAGTGGTTAAGAGCTGTGGTTAGGAGTGGTGGACTCTAATCTGGAGAATCGGGTTTGATTCTCCACTCTTCCACATGAACGGCAGAGGCTAATCTGGTGAACTGGATTTGTTTCCCCACTCCTGCACACAAAGCCAGCTGGGTGACCTTGGGCTACTCACAACTCTCTCTGCCCCACCTACCTCACAAGGCGTTTGTTGTGGGGAGGGGAAGGGAAGGCGATTGTAAGCCAGTTTGATTCTTCCTTAAGTGGTAGAGAAACTCGGCATATAAAAACCAACTCTTCTTCTTCCTCCACATGAGCGGTGGACTCTAATCTGGTTGGTTTCCCCACTCCTCCACATGAAGCCAACTGGGTGACCTTGGGCTAGTCACAGCTCTCTTAGAGCTCTCTCAGCCTCACCTACCTCACAGGGTATCTGTTGTGGGGAGGGGAAGGGGAGGTGATTGTAAGCTGGTTTGATTGTTCCTTAAGTGGTAGAGAAAGTCAGCATGTAAAAACCAACTCTTCTGCTTCTTCGCAAATGGATTAAGATGAACTTTGCTGAAACTGAGCTGCAGAAACAGCTCAGAACTTTGGGCTTTAAGTGGTAGAGAAAGTCGGTATATAAAAACCAACTCTTCTTCTTCTCCATTTGGGCATTTATAGCCCGTCTTTCCGGAGATGCCACCTGGCAAAAGGAGATTGCCATCTCGGCAAACAGTTCCTGTCGAAAGTCTCCGATGAGGGTCCCTCCAGAGGCCGGCCTGTAGTCTGACCTTAAAACTTCTTAACTTTGGCTGGATCTCAGCAGGATACTTGTTTGACACCTGGCACTCCACCCTTTCCCAGGAAAGCAGCATCCATTTCCCAGAGAAATCAACTGTCTGGAATCCAGATGCCTGAGATCCAGAGAGGTACGTCTGCTTTTCCTGGGGGGGTGGGCTTCCCAAAACAGCTGGGGTGGGACCCTTGCAAGAAGGGCCCGGGCATCGTTTCTCTAGTGGCAAACTTGCAAACAAACATCCTTCCTGGATTGTTTGCCTGAGCCAGGAAAGAAAAGGGCCTGTTTTATTTCTAAAATGCAATCAGCAAGGCGTGACATGGGCTTCCAGTTTGTAGACCCCTGGTCTCTGGAAAAGGCTCCCTGCTGAATTTCTGTGCAGATGTCTATGCCAGCCACTATCACGGATTCCTGTGAGCAAGGCTTCAACCCAAATCTTGCTTTTATTGCTAGGATTCAGCCCTGGAGCATGGCATGTAGTCATGAGATGAATTACGTGATTGGATACGGATGTGTTTCCAGTCTCAGCTTCTTTGAGAGCCAGCATGGCGTAGTGGTTAGGAGCGGTAGACTCTAATCTGGAGAACGGAGTTTGATTCCCCTCTCCGTATGGCAGCAGACTCTAATCTGGTGGACCAGGTTGGTTTCCCCACTCCTGCGTGTGAAGCCAGCTGGGTGACCTTGGGCTACTCACAGTTCTCTTAGAGCTCTCTCAGCCCCACCTACCTCACAGGGTGTCTGTTGTGGTGAGGGGAAGGGAAGGTGATGGTAAGCCGGTTTGATTCTTCCTAAAGTGGTAGAGAATGTCGGCATATAAAAACCAACTCTTCTTTTTTCACACAAAGAACTCCCTGCCCCAGGATGTGGCGATAGCTGGCAACTTAGAAGGCTTTAAGAGGGGAGTGGACATGTTCACGGAGGAGAGGGATATCCATGGCTACTAGTCAAAATGGATACTAGTCATGATGCATACCTATTCTCCTCCGTATGGCAGCAGACTCTAATCTGGTGGGTCGGGTCGGTTTCCCCACTCCTACTCGTGAAGCCAGCTGGGTGACCTTGGGCTAGTCACAGTTCTCTTAGAGCTCTCTCAGCCCCACCTACCCCACAGGGTGTCTGTTGTGGGGAGGGGAGGGGAAGGGAAGGTGATTGTAACCTGGTTTGAGTGTTCCTTAAGCGGTAGAGAAAGTTGGCGTATAAAAACCAACTCTTCTTCTTAAATGGATTAAGATGAACTTTGCTGAAACTGAGCTGCAAAAATAGCTCAGAACTTTGGGCTCCACATGACTGCAAAAAATGAAAGCCTTTGAGGGAGTGGTCAAAGTCCAACGCCCTCCTGATGTCGGTCCCTTGGCACATTAAGATGAGCTTTGCAAAACCAGAGTTGTAAGATAGCTCAAACCTATGGCTCTGTGAAACTGTAGCCTATTTTCCCAGGCTTATTTAGCTGCCCGATAAAATAATTCGATAAAATAACCACAATGGCTTCCAAACCCTAGGTAAGTAATGTGTTAGTACTTAATTAGGATGAGCTTTGTAGAACCTGAGCCGCAAGGGGGCTCAGAACTAAGTAGAAGACCTCACAAGACCTTCACTCCTGGGAGCACTTCTCTTGAGTCAGGGCTAAGCTCGCTTTCACAGCCAACGCTCAGCGCAAGGACATGCAGAGGAAATGAAACAGGTGCCTCTGAGCATGTGCAGAGCAGTCTTTTTAACCTCCACTTGCTACCATAAATCTAGGGCAAGCGATGTGAGAGGTCCAGCCAGCGACATCCCTCTGCAAATCACAAATGCATCAATGAGAAGCACAGTAGCAACACAACCTTCCCGTCTTTATTGGGCTTTGAAAACAGACTTAAGGGTGAGTGACCTACCATGCAGCTCTGAGCATGTGCAGACTACTTTCCCCATATCCCTGAGTAATCATTACTACAGCCAGTACAGATTGAATTGGGAGGGTACTTTGTTCAAGCAGAACTGAGTCCCTGCTTGCGTAAGGATGGCCAGAAGTGTATAATACAGCTCAGGTTTAGTAGTTTTATACGCAGAGAGGTTTGACAGAAGTTGCTTTCCTGTACGCACACGAGCTTTCAGTTCATGATCGGCTAACGGAAGCATGTAAACGTTCCTGTGGACTAGCAACGTGGCTGCATTACAAATGGGGGATTTGCTTTGGCTATACTAAGCCACGCCCTGACCTGGATGGCCCAGGGTAGCCTGGTCTCATCTGATCTCAGAAGCTAAGCAGGGTCGGCCCTGCTTAGTAATTGGATGGGAGACCACCAAGGCATGCCAGGGTTGCTATTCAGAGGCAGGCAGAGGCACAATCACCTCTGTTAGTCTCTTGCCTTGAAAACTCTATGCTCTTAACAGCCTAAAACCTTGTTTTCAGACATTACTAGCAAAATAGGTCAAATTTAATATAGGAGCCCCATAGCGCAGAGTGTTAAGCTGCAGTACTGCAGTCAAAAGCTCTGCTCACGACCTGAGTTCGATCCCAACGGTTTCAGGTAGCCGGCTCAAGGTTGACTCAGCCTTCCATCCTTCCGAGGTTGGTGAAATGAGTACCCAGCTTGCTGGGGGTAAAGGGAAGATGACAGGGGAAGGCACTGGCAAACCACCCCGTAAACAAAGTCTGCCTTGGAAACGTTGGAATGTGACGTCACCTCATGGGTCAGGAATGACCCGGTGCTTGCACAGGGAACCTTTACCTTTTTTTAAAATATTAAACGATATAAAGCGTAGATCTGTAGTTAATACGATTCTTTGTCATTACTAGCAACCCTTTTCTTGCTTCGAGCTGAGCCACCGATTAAGTGGGGCTCTGCCCTATAGCTGGGTACCTGGGCTCCCCTGTCCATGTCCAGGATTCCTATCAACTGCCTGTTTATTAAACTACCACTGGCCTACCACCTCTCCTGTCATGATCCTTTTTTTCCAAAACTGGGCGTTGGCTCACATGAACGGGGGTGGGGGAATATGCAAGTTTTCCTCCCATTTGTTTCTCCACCCTTCCCTGTGGACGGTCCAGTCCTATTTTGGGAGCGTGTAAGGCAAGCAGGATATCATAAGAACATAAGCAAAGCCCTGCTGGATCAGACCAAGGCCCATTGAGCCCTGCTATTTGTTCACACAGCGGCCAACCAGGTGCCTCTAGGAAGCCCCCAAACAAGACGTCTGCAGCAGCACCATCCTGCCTGTGTCCCCCAACACCTAATATAATAGGCATGCTCCTCTGATCCTGGAGAGAATAAGTATGCATGAAGACTAGTATTCATTTTGACTATTAGCCATGGATAGCCCTCTCCTCCATGAACGTGTCCACTCCCCTCTTAAAGCCTTCCAAGTTGGCAGCCGTCACCACATCCTGGGTCAGGGAGTTTCACAATTTAACTACTGTATGTGTTGTGGGAAGGAATACTTCCTTTTATCTGTTTGGAATCTCTCCCCCTCCAGCTTCAGCAGATGATCCAGCGTTCTGGTCTTATGAGAGACGGAGAAAAGCTTCTCCCTGTCCACTCTCTCCATACTATGCATAATTTTATAGACTTCTATCATCTCTCCCCTTAACTGCCTTCACTCTAAGCTAAACAGCCCTAAGCGTTTCAACTGCTGCTCATAGGGCAGCTGCTCCAGCCCCCTGATCATTTCGGTTGCTCTTTTCTGCACCTTCTCAAATTCTGCAATATCCTTTGTGAGGTGTGGTGACCAGAACTGTACACAGTATTCCAAGTGTGGTTTCACCGTAGGTTTGTACAAGGGCAAATCTATCAGTTTTGATATCAGGGGAGGTGCCGTGGCTCAGTGGGAGAGCATCTGCTCGGCATGCAGAAGGCCCCAGGTTCAATCCCCAGCATCTCCAGTTAAAGGGACGAGGCAGGTAGGTGATGGGAAAGACCTCTGCCTGAGACCCTGGAGAGCCGCTGCTGGTCTGAATAGACAATACTGACTTTGATGGCCCAAAGGTCTGATTCAGTATAAGGCAGCTTCATGTGTATCCGTTGCATCAGGTGAGGTTTGGAGTCTTTAAGACTTTCCCCTGAGCCTTCTGAGTCAGCCCCCAACGGACCCTGCTTTGCCTCCTCTAGGGTTGCCAACCTCCAGCTAGGACCTGGGGATCTCCTGGAATCACAACTAATCTCTGTACAACAGAGATCAGTTCCCCCTGGAGAAAACAGCAGCTTTGGAAGGTTGGCTCTGCAGCATGATCATCTGTTGAGGTCCCTGCCCTGCCCAGCTTCCACGCCCCAAATCTTCAGGGATTACCCTACCTAGAGTTGGCAACGCTAGACTGGGGGGAGGGGGGTCCTCTCTAATAGACGACCTGCCCAAGAGTGTTGCCCCTGCCTGTGCAGAAAGCGCTGTGATTGTGGAGGGACACTCTGTAGATGTTCAGGAGAGCTCTCACCCGCGGGGTTACTTAGACCAGTAGTTCTCAACCTAGAATCATAGAGTTGGAAGGGAACACCAGGGTCATCTAGTCCAGCCCCCTGCACAATGCAGGAAATTTACCACTACCTCCCCCCCACACACACCCAGTGACCCCTGCCCCATGCCTAGAAGATGGCCAAGATGCCCTCCCTCTCATCATCTGCCTAAGGTCATAGAATCAGCATTGCTGACAGATGGCCATCTAACCTCTGCTTAAAAACCTCCAGGGAAGGAGCGCTTACCACCTCCTGAGGAAGCCTGTTCCACTGAGGAACCGCTCTGTTAGAAAATTCTTCCTAATGTCTAGACGGAAACTGTTTTGATTCAATTTCAACCCGTTGGTTCTGGTCCGACCTTCTGGGGCAACAGAAAACAACTCGGCACCATCCACTCTATATGGCAGCCCTTCAGGTACTTGAAGATGGTTATCCTGTCCCCTCTCAGTCTTCTCCTCTCCAGGCTAAACATACCCAGCTCCTTCTACCTTTCCAAACAGGACTTGGTCTCCAGACCCCTCGCCATCTTTGTTGCCCTCCTCTGGACCCGTTCCAGCTTGTCTACGTCTTTCTTAAATTGTGGTGCCCAAAACTGAACACAGTACTCCAGGTGAGGTCTAACCAGAGCAGAGGAAAGCGAAACCAGCACTTCTCGTGATCTGGACACGAGACTTCTGTTGATAAAACATATGGCCCCCTCTGGAGGGGCCCAGGATATTCCAAAGGGGCCACAGGTGAAAATTGCGTAAATGGGGGCCCACGGCACAAGACTAGGGGGCCACAGAGGGAAGTGAAAAGTGAAGAAAACAGAAACACATGCAAACCTAACACGTGACTTCCTTCATTGCTCTTCTATGCATCATTTGCAACTGTGGATTTTTGTACCGCTGTAATCTTGTGCAATGGTGGTAGAGGCTAGGCTTTGTTCTCCCTTGTATGTCAACACCGTTGTTTATTAGCATGCTGTATTCCCCTTTTTGTGGGGTATTTTTTTGTAAATTTCAGTCTCCCAATAAGAACTGCATGTGTGCATTTTGTGTGGCGGTTTATGCTTCCTTGGCTATTTACTAACAAAACATTTAAATAGCTACCTTTCTACTGGTAGGACAGGGGGGGCCACAGGAAGGAAACAAGGTGGGAAGGGGGCTGCGGTCGGAAAAAGGTTCAGAACCACTGGCTTAGACTGAAAAGAGCAACCAAAATGATCAGGGCTCTAGAGCATTGGTTCCCAACCAGGGGTCCGTGGACCCCCAGGGGTCCGCGAGAACTAAATTAAGGTCCCCAAAACAAAGTTATAAACCCATAATAAATTAATATTTTCAATTAAAAGTTCTCTATTATAAAAATGTATATTCAAATGTTATTCTGTTTAATGTTTAACTAACAGTTATGATTAAAGTTTATTTTCAAATTCTCAGAATTTTTATTTTGAACCTTGGGATCCCTGCACCGATCAAAAAAGTCCTAGTGGTCCCTGGTCAAAAAAAGGTTGGGAACCACTGCTCTAGAGCAACGGCCCTATGAGGAGCGGTTGAAGCGCTTAGGGCTGTTTAGCTTGGAAAGAAGGCGGTTAAGGGGAGGCATGATAGAGGTCTATAAAATTATGCATGGTATGGAGAGAGCGGACAGGGAGACACTTTTCTCCCTCTCTCATAAGACCAGAACGTGGGGTCATCTGCTGAAGCTGGAGGGGGAGAGGATTCAAAACAGATAAAAGGAAAGATAGTGCAGTGGTTAAGAGCGGTGGTTTGGAGAGGTAGACTCTGATCTGGAGAACCAGGTTTGATTCCCCACTCCTCCACATGAGCGGCGGACGCTAACCTGGTGAACTGGATTTGTTTCCCCTCTCCTCCACGCGAAGCCAGCTGGGTGGCCTTGGGCTACTCACAGCTCTCTCAGCCCCACCTACCTCACAGGGTGTCTGTTGTGGGGAGGGGAGGGGAAGGCAGTTGGAAGCCGGTTTGATACTCCCTTAAGTGGTAGAGAAAGCCGGCATATAAAAACCAACCCTTCTTCCTTTTTCACACAACGCATAGTGAAATTGTGGAACTCCCTGCCCCGGGATGTGGCGATAGCTGGCAACTTAGAAGGCTTTAAGAAGGGAGTGGACATGTTCACGGAGGAGACGGATATCCATGGCTACTAGCCAAAATGGATGCTAGTCATGATGCATACCTATTCTCTCCAATGTCAGAGGAGCATGCGAATTATCTCAGGTGCTGTGGAACACAGGCAGGATGCTGCTGCTGCAGTCGCCTTGTTTGTGGGCTTCCTAGAGGCATCTGGTTGGCCACTGTGTGGACAGGCTGCTGGACTTGATGGGCCTGGGTCTGACCCAGCATGGCCTTTCTTATGTTCTTACTACTCCTGTGCCAGCAACCACAGGCCGTAAACATCAAAAATCAGCAGAGGAAGCTTTTTTGCTGGGCAGAGATCAGGGTTCTTGCCTGCTGGGTGAGGCCCAGGAACAGGGGCGAGGAAAATCAGCCGGCCAATGAACACTCCTTTCAGAAAACTGGGTGCATTTGTGGAGGATAGGTTTATTAATCTCTGGGAGATACAATGGCTTAATGGAGCCTCCTTGTCACAAGGCAGTCTACCCCGGGCTCCAGATTCTGGGAGCTAACAGCCAGAGGAATCCACTAGTCGCTGCTGTGGGTTTATTGCTAGTTTGGAGATATTTTAAGGGTTGATGGACTCGTATTTTCTTTGAGATTTGAGGTGATTGTATTCCCTCCCAGAAGCATTTTAACGGAAAGGCAGGGTGCAGTTTTTAAAAACCGGTTTTAAAAAATAAATTCAGGTTCAGAGCCTGTTTGGTCCGTTTCCCAGAGGGCATTTGGCCCGACTGGATGAACCTTTGGTTGGATGAATCAAGGTGATTTGGAAATATGAGACAAATTCACGACCAAATTCATGGAGCCTCCATGTGTCAGAGGCAGTATACCTCAGACTAGCAGCTACTGGGATGGGGGAGTTTATCACCATCCTCTTCATGCCTTGCTTTTGAATGATCAGTAAGTATTTCCCAGTGGAAACAGAATGCCGAGCTGTTGCTCTGGTTTAGCAAGGCAGGTCTTTAGATGGATCTACTCTGACTATTAGCCATGATAGTTAATAAAAACCTCCATGTTCAGAGGCAGTTTGCCTCTGGCTGCAATAATCAGGACAAACAAAAGTGGGTGTCTGTTGCCTCCGTGACTTGTGTGTGGATTCTGGTTGTCCTCTGTTGGAAAAGAGTCTAAGAGAGATTGACTTCGGGTCTGATCCAGCAGTACTCTTCTTACGCTCTTAAATAAAAAGCTGTCCATGTTTCTGATTCGATTAATAATAGGAATCAGCAGCTGTTAGCTGTTAATTAATAACAATGCTAACAAGCTGCCTTCTTTTACCTCTCTCTCCTTTCAAGGAGCTTGGAGAGTGGTGCATGGTCCTCCTCTTATTTTATCCTTGCAACAACCCTGTGAGGTAGGCTATGTTGAGAGTGAGTGAAAGACTGACCAGCAAGTTTCCTGAGAGAGGGAGAATTTGAATCTGGGTCTCCCAGTTACGCCATATTTGCTCTGTAATTATAATATAGTACTTACCCAAGTTGACTAGGTACTAAATGCTTCCAAACATTTATTTATTCCACAAAACTGTTTAGAATTGTAGTCCATGCCTCATCCCATTTTTCTCTGCAACAAATCTGCAAAGTAGGGCAGGGTGATAGATTGTGTTGTGTCTGGATTCTAGCAGATGGGCACGAGGCTTATAGACAACCCCTGTGCCCTTAGCCACATCCCATTGAGAACACCACCCTTTTCTTGCCTATTGTTGCACATTTTGGAGAGGGG
Organism: Euleptes europaea; assembly: GCF_029931775.1. Classification (NCBI taxonomy): domain Eukaryota; kingdom Metazoa; phylum Chordata; class Lepidosauria; order Squamata; family Sphaerodactylidae; genus Euleptes; species Euleptes europaea. Next base: position 8,899,774 of record NC_079313.1, read on the forward strand.
CTGTGGCTCAGTGGTAGAGCATCTGCTTGGTATGAAGAAGGTCCCAGGTTCAATCCCCGGCATCTCCAGTTAAAGGGACTAGGCAAGAAGGTGATGTGAAAGACCACTGCCTGAGACCCTGGAGAGCCGCTGCCGGTCCGTGTAGACAATACTGACTTTGATGGACCCAGGGTCTGATTCAGTAGAAGGCAGCTTCATGTGAAGTCAATAGGCTTTAGGGGAGGGAACATGGCTCAGTGGTAGGGCATCTGCTTGGCGTGCAGAAGGTCCCAGGTTCAATCCCCGGCATCTCCAGTTAAAGGGACGAGGCAGGTAGGTGATGTGAAAGACCTCTGCCTGAGACCCTGGAGAGCCACTGCCAGCCTGAGTAGACAATACTGACTTTGATGGATCCTGGGTCTGATTCAGTAGAAGGCAGCTTCATGTGTTCAACATTTAAAGTTATAAATTAATGAAGAAAAGGTCCTCTGAGCATGATGCTTCTTCACCATACAGTCTCTGGACGAAGGAGCAGGACTTAATTAAAATCTTAATTAAATAAAGCACACATACACCGACCACGGCGCTCTAAGAACACAGCGCAAGGCTTCCCAAGAAAATGTTGAGAGAATTCCACACCGACCATTGCACCGGTGCTATGTACCAGCTGACTTCCACACCTGGAGGTTGGCAACCCGACGTGGCAGAGAAATCCGCTGCGGACGTGCAAGGGCTCTCTGGATCTTTCTGCTGCCTTTGCCTCCATTTTCGACGCGCCTCTTCCGCTCCGAGGCTCCTGGCCCAGAAAAGAAGCCAAAAACAGGAAGGGGAATCCAGAAGGACTTGACAGCTGCTTTCATCTGGCGAAGGGAGCATTAGAAGGAAGAAGGGGAGAGAGAGAGAGAGCAGGCCAAGAGAAAATTGATGCCATGAATATTTGATGGGGAAGGCTGAGAGCGGGGGCCTGAGAAGAGGGAGTGGGAGGAAATCGTCTTCCGAAAAGGCCTTTCATTTTTCCCCCCCACCCAAGAGAAAGCTCCCGAGCATCTTTATGAATGACAGACTCTGGAACGGTAGCCGAGTCTCTGGCGTCTGCTTCAGCCTTCCTTCCTCCAGGCAGGAGGGCTTCTGACCCTCGCTGCGCTTGCACGTGAGTAAAGCACCATCGACCTCAGTCAGACGTCTTTCCCAAGGAACAGGCCCAGGACTGTCTGCTCCCTTGCAGCTTCAAAAGAGAAATCAGACTCTTTGCAAAAAGAAAAGGAAAAGGTTTGCAAATGAGTGATGCGGCTGGCATTTTGCAAGGGGGAGGTCTCGCCAGCAGCTGACATCTTGCAAGGCCCGCCTTGCTTATTCCAGCCGGCGATAGTCTCATTTTTCACGCCAACTTATTGAGAAGCTGGCTGTGCACGCAGACAGTGAAGCGTTTTGCATCTCACTGATATGTCGTGGAAATAAATATGATACGTTGTCACCCCCCCCAAAGTAGGATTAAACTTCCTGCTATTTGTCTTTGCTGAGGCTCCCAGAGGAGAGGAAATAACAGAAGCTATTTTAACCTCAGACTCTCCAGAAGAAGCAGCCCAGACAGACCCCCACAGTAACTCCAGCAGCAAACCAGTTGGAAGTAGCCCATGTGAATACACTCTTACCAAAATGAGTTTCCTGCTGGTAGCCATTTTATCGTCATGCCAGCGCTGCCTGGCCAGAAGGCGGCCCATCTAGTAAAGTGCCTTCAAGTCGCAGTCGACTTATGGTGACCCCCTACCACCCCAAGATCCCTTTCTTGGTCTGTCACTACCAGCACAGATCCCATCAGTGTATATGTGAAGTTGGGATTTTTTGCCCCAATATGCATCACTTTACACTTACTCACATTGAATCTCATTTGCCATTTTAATGCCCATTCTTCCAGTATGCCGAGATCCTTCTGGAGCTCTTCACAGTCCGATTTTGTTTTAACCACCCTAAATAATTTGGTGTCTTCTGCAAACTTGGCTACTTCACTGTTTAACCCCAACTCCAGGTCATTGATGAACAGGTTGAAAAGCACCGGTCCCAACATAGATCCCTGAGGGACCCCACTGCTCACATCCCGCCATTGTGAGAACTGACCATTGATTCCTACTCTCTGCTTCCTGTTTTTCAGCCAGCTCTCCATCCATAAGAGGACTTGTCCTCTTATCCCATAACTATGAAGTTTGCTTAGCAGTCTTTGGTGGGGGACTTTGTCAAAAACTTTTTGGAAATCCAAATACACAATATCCGCAGGCTCATTCCTGTCCACATGCTTATTGACGCTTTCAAAAAACTCTAATAGGTTAGTGAGACAGGACCTACCCTTACAGAAGCCATGTTGGGTTTTGCCCAGCAGACCTTGCCCTTCTATATGCTTGACAATTCTATCTTTAATAATGCTTTCCACCAATTTACCCGGAACAGATGTTAAGCTGGCCTGTAATTTCCTGGGTCCCCCCTGGAACCTTTTTTATAAAAGGGTGTTACTTTGGCCATTCTCCAGTCCTCTGGTACAGAGACTGATCGAAGGGACATATTACATATTGTTATTAGAAGTTCAGCAATTTTCCATTTGAGTTCTTGAAGAACTCTAGGATGAATACCGTCTGGTCCCTGTGACTAGTTAGTTTGCAGTTTGTCTAGACGTTCTAGGACTTCCTGCCTTGTTACCACTATTTGCCTGAGTTCCTCATTTTCCCCTCTCCAAATCTCTGTTCAGGAGAAGGAATCTGCCCTGTATCTTCAACAGTGAAGACAGATGAGAAGAATTCATTTAGTTTTTCAGCAATCGCTTTATCCTCCCTTAGAATTCCTTTACTCCCATTGTCATCCAATGGTCTAACCGCTTCCCTAGCTGGTTTCCTACTCCTAATATACTTAAAGAATTTCTTATTGATTGTTTTGATGTGTTTAGCAATATGCCCCTCAAAATCTTTTTTTGCATCTCTAATTATCTGCTTGCATTTGCTTTGTGCAAGTTTGTGTTTGCTCATGTTCGCCTCGTTTGGGCAAACCTTCCAGTCTCTGAAGGAAGACTTTTTCTCTCTAATTGCTTCCTTCACCTTACCCGTTAGCCATGGTGGTGACCTCTTGGACCCTACCTTTCCTGACCTGCGGTATACAAACTAGCTGAGCCTCTAGTAATGTGGACTTGAGTAACCCCAAGCCTTTTCAAGAGATTTAACCCTCCTAACTGTTCCTTTCAACTTCCTCTTTACCAGTTTTCTAATTTTAGAGACGTTCCCTCTTTTAAAGTCAAAGGTAATTGTGTGAGATTTCCCAGTCACTTTCCCACTTGCATATAAATTAAATTTGATGCCATTGTGATCACTATTGCCAACTGTTTAGCTATCGTATGTAGCCACACTCTCCTGCTGTTCATTCCCAGAGGCAATTAGAGGTAGACTACCCTGGAACAATGAACACCTGAAGCTGCCTTCTCCTGAATCAGACCCTTGGTCCATCAAGGTCAGTATCGGCTACTCAGACCGGCAGCGGCTCTCCAAGGTCTCAGGCAGAGGTCTTTCACATCACCGACCTGCCTAGTCCCTTTAACTGGAGATGCCAGGGATTGAACCTGGGACCTTCTGCATGCCAAGCAGAGGCTCTGCCACTGAGCCACAGCCCCTCCCCACATGAAGCTGCCTTATACTGAATCAGACCCTGGGTCCTTCAAAGTCAGTATTGTCTACTCAGACCGGCAGCAGCTCTCCAGGGTCTCAGGCAGAGATCTTTCACATCACCTACTTGCCGAGTCCCTTTAACTGGAGAAGCCGGGGACTGAACCTGGGACCTTCTGCATGCCAAGCAGATGCTCTACCACTGAGCCACGCTCACCCACCCCCTGGCCTTGGACCTGGATGCTCTGTTTAGCTATCGTAAGGGCAATGGAAGAGTCCGGACAGATCAGACAAAAGTTTGGGAAAGCCCGCAAGAAGAGGGAAGGAGGAAACCGCCCTCTCTGGTTACAGTTAAGAGGTAGACTGCCTCAGAGCATGTAGGCTTACAATTTCAGCTGCAAGGAACAAACTAGCACGGCCAGATGCTTTTTAAAAGAAGCCCGTCGAGGGCCTGTGTTGTATCGCTCTTTCCTAAAGTAACATAGCACAGGCACAACTGGGACTGCTAAAGGGGAGGGTAGAGCTTCTGATGGGGGGGAGGTAGAGCTTTGCTGTGGGAATCGGGCAGAAATGGAAACAGCTACAAGGACGGCCGCTGCCGGGGATGATATCAGGGGAGAGCTGCAGAAAAGCAAACAAACAGCGTCGTTCCAAGCCGGGGTGGGGAAAGGAAGGTCGCCTGGCCTTTCTCTCAGTCATGGAAATAAAAACGCCCGGCATCAGCACTTGGGGAAAATATTTTGCAAGTCAGCTGAGCGGCGGAATCAGGAGTTTGGGACAGGATGAGAGGTTACACCCAGACGCTGTAGAGGTTCAGGACTGCCCTGCAATCCCTTGCTGGGATGGGGGCAGGCTAGGCCTGCTTTCCAAAGGGGGACGGTGTACTCTGTGTGTGCCCAGAGGCAATGATTTTTGGGGGGAAATCAGAAATTCTCAACTCTGCTTTGCAGAATTTAAATTGATGCCTCTCGCTTTTAATTCCCCCCCCCAATCTTTCCAATGATGAGTAGGCGTGGTAAACAGCCCTCCCACCAAAGGCATGTCAGTATTGAAATGGGCAGGCACACATGTGACCAGGTTATCAGAGCTTTGCACCATTTGTAACCGAAGGGCCAAACAACATTTATGACATTTCAGAGCAAGAGATCAACAAACGGCCGATATGAGCTGACATGAGGAAGTCCATCTGCGTAACTGAAAAGATGTAACTTCATTGATATGATAACCATCTTCAAGTACTTGAAGGGCTGTCATAGAGAGGAGGGTGCCGAATTGTTTTCTGTTGCCCCAGAAGGTCGGACCAGAACCAACGGGTTGAAATTAAAAGAGTTTCCCTCTAGTCATTAGGAAGAATTTTCTAACAGTTAGAAGGGTTCCTCAGTGGAACAGGCTTCCTTGGGAAGTGGTGAGCTCTCCTTCCCTGGAGGTTTTTAAGCAGAGGCTGGATGGCCATCTGTCAGCAATGCTAGTTCTATGACCTTGGGCAGACTATGAGAGGGAGGGCACCTTGACCATCGTCTGGCCATGGAGTGTGGGGGTGGTAGTGGTGAATTTCCTGCGGGTTAGACTAGATGACCCTGATGGTCCCTTCCAACTCTATGATTCTATGATAATCGACATGTGGATAAAGTTGCTGCAGCCCAAACGTGGGTTGTTGTGAGTCCATTATTAAGAGGGGGCACGCATGAGGCCTCCCAAACAATTGCATATGTATAAAATATTGTCGAAGGCTTGCATATGTACACAGGCGCTTATGGTTTTTCTGCATGGGCATCAATCTGCGCATGGGTTGCGCTTAGATTACTGGCAACTGTTCACTTCTCTCATTTCCCATTTTAGACCGTTTCTCAAAGCAGCTCTTCAGTCCCATCTTTACCTTCCTTTACATACTGGTCATTCAGGCATCCAACGTACCCTTCCAACACACTGTAACTTAAAGATTTAATTTTCTTTTTTGAAGAGCCATATTTGGTTCCGTACGGAGCCACATTTGTCTCTGGAGCCATTGATTGCAGGTTCCTGAGAAGCTTTTCTCCCTCTCTCATAAGACCAGAACACGGGGTCATCTGCTGAAGCTGGAGGGTGAGAGATTCAAAACTGATCAAAGGAAGTATTTCTTCACACAACGCATAGTTCAATTGTGGAACTCCCTGCCCCAGGATGTGGTAATGGCTGCCAACTTGGAAGGCTTGAAGAGGGGAGTGGACATGTTCATGGAGGAGAGGGCTATCCATGGCTACTACTTAAAAGGGATGCTAGTCATGATGCATACCTATTCTCTCCAGGATCAGAGGAGCATGCCCATTATATTAGGTGCTTTGGAACGCAGGCAGGATAATGCTGCTGCAGTAGTCTTGTTTGTGGGTTTCCTAGAGGCACATGGTTGGCCGCTGTGTGACAGACTGCTGGACTTGATGGGCCTGGGTCTGATCCAGCAGGGCCTTTCTTATGTTCTTATTACCTGGAGGTTCCATTCTGCTAAATTGAAAGATGCCAGGACCAGGTGGTCTTCAGCTTCCCCTCCCATCACGGGGCCAGGGTACAGACCCTGAGTTCAGTCTCTAGTGTGACTTCAGTAGGGGAGAGAAAATATTCCCTCCTTCGTTTCCTCGCTGCGGTTTTGGTGCTCTACTTCCCGGAGTTGCGTTTGCATTGCGCAGTCGTGGGCCGTGTTGTTTTGATGTGGGATTGAGAAGCGAGGCACGCTGGTTTGCTGATGTGCAAGCCGCGTTAAACATATTAAAAAAATTATGGGGGAAAATAACGGATGTGACAATACAGAAGATGTCGCCAAAATAAAGATTTGCTTTGATTTGCACCAAGGAGAAGCAAAATGGATATGGGGATTGTTGGGCGGGGGACGACACACATTTCAGTCATGCATCCATCTTCTCCACAGACATCTCCCATCTCTTGCGCCAGCAACGGAGAGTCTGCCCAGTACCGACGCCCTCTCTCTCACATGCCCAGTCGCTGCGTCTTCCCGTTCTGTCCACCACCTTTTCCCATCACCGCAGCCCCACCCGCTGGCTGGGCCCGGATCCGGGCGCAGCATGGGCACCGCCTCCCCTCACCTGCGCCGTGGCAGAGGCTGGCAGACTAGCTCCGTCTTGTCTCTGCAAAGAAGCTGCCTTAGTAGTCATTGATAGTGCTCCAGGGACGGGAGGTGGGTGCGCGGGATGGCGTTGCCGTGGCAACCGAGATTAGCCAGGCAACGAGGATGCTCGGGGACGACGGCGGAGATGCGGCCTGAGATGAATCTTGCCTTGTGAATAAATATACCCAGAGGTGCATCGCCGGCACCCACACCCTCTTGTGCTCGCTTCCACAAACACAGATGTTCTTCCCTGCTCGCCATATTCTGGCGCAGCTCCGGCGGGCGGCCGTCTCTTCTTTGTCTTCCGCAGGGATTCTCGCAAATTTTTCATTCACCCCCCCCATTTTGATTCCCCACCTCTGCTATGGGAATCGAACATGCTCTTTGCTTTGGCACCGTTTTCTGTTTGCTCGTCCGTCCTCCCCATTAAAGTGAACACAATCGTCAATCAGGGCATCGTCTGGCTCGCTGGGGTAGTTCTCGTCCTGGCCTGCTCAGGGGAAAAAAGGCCTCTGTTAGGGTGGGGGAACAGTAGAGTTTCCTGGTCCCTCTTTGCCACGGCGGGAGGTATTTGCGGCGGAGCCTGAGGAGGGTGGGGTTTGGGGCGGGGAGGGACTTCAATGCCACAGAGTCCAATTGCCAAAGCGGCCCTTTTCTCCAGGGGAACTGATCTCTATCGGCTGGAGATCAGTTGTAGTAGCAGGAGATCGCCAGCTAGTACCTGGAGGTTGGCAACCCTATTTTTGATCGATTCCTTTTTTTTTTTTTTGCATTGAGCAGCACAGAAGAAGCGCTCTTTTTTCGCTTTGCGGGAACGGCGCTGGGAAATCGGAGGCCCGAGACGGTGCCTCCTAAAGCCAGAAAGACTGGCAAAGAGCACATCTTTCGTCTTCAGTGAATGACATTCTACTGGCAGAGGGCAAGGGTGGCACCGCCAGTGTATTTGGGGCTGTGACTTTGGGCCTGGATCCATCCCCACTCCTTACTTCAGCCAGGGAGCTCTTCTAGCAAACCCAACAGGCTGCCGTGAAGGAGCCCTCAGGCAGAAGAATCACTATCGGAGGCCAAATCCAGCCTCCAGCATGGTGTAGTGGTTAAGAGTGGTAGTTTGGAGCGGTGGATTCTGATCTGGAGAACCAGGTTCGATTCCCCACTCCTCCACATGAAGCCAGCTGGGTGACCTTGGGCTAGTCACAGCTCTCTCAGCTCCACCTACTTCACAAGGTGTCTGTTGTGGGGAGGGGAAGTGAAGGTGATTGTAAGCCGGTTTGATTCTTCCTTTAGTGGTAGAGGAAGTCAGCACATAAAAACCAACTCTTCCTCTCCTCCTTGTCCCCCTCCTCCTCCTTGTCCTCCTCCTTGTCCTCCTCCTTGTCCTCCTTCTCCTCCTCCTCCTCCTTCTCCTTCTCCTTCTTCTCCTCCTTCTCCTCCTCCTCCTCCTCCTCCTTCTCCTTCTCCTTCTCCTCCTCCTCCTCCTTCTTCTCCTTCTCCTCCTCCTTCTCCTCCTTCTTCTCCTCCTTCTCCTCCTTCTCCTCCTCCTCCTCCTCCTCCTCCTCCTCCTCCTCCTCCTCCTCCTCCCCCCCCCACTCAAAGATCCCATGAGTGACTTTGGCATTGGGGAAGTGATTGCCATCTTCCACTTGGATGGCCCACAGACTAGTGAATGTCACATTTTAATTTCGTTGTGCTTTGCACAAGGCTGAAGCCTTCCTTCCCTTTGGATAGTACAATGATTCAGACTTTCTCCTCCCTGGCTGGCTGCAATGTTCAGAGCCAGTGTCTTCCAAAGGGCTGCTGTCTCCCGGGATAATGGAACACTGCTGTGGTGTGTGTGTGGGGAGGGGTGGCGGGTGAGCATCCTGGGGATTTCTCTGCCCCCCCCCCCACTTTATCACAAGAGCTAAAATGTGAGTCTCCCGGGGAGATCTGATCAGTCGCACCAACACTCTGCCGAGACCTTTCCTCTTGTGATTTCAGTTGGACAAAGTTTAAAGGGGGGGGCAAGGGGAGGGGGCCAAAGCTGGCACCACTGGGCACTTGTGGTTCCAAATTAGTGATTTTTTTTTTTGTCTTGGGTTGCGCATGCAGCAACTCTGGCACAGGGGCAGGGGTGCCAAGCGTGACTAACCAGCGGAGGGTTTTGCGTCTGTTCACGCAGAGGAGTGTGCTCCTTTGCACATTTCCCAGAAGAAGCGAAGTGATGGTATCTCTTTACTTTGCTCTGGCTAGACCTCACCTGTTCAGTTTTGGGCACTGCGATTTAAGAAGGATGTAGATCAAGCTGGAGCCCTGGCCTGGATAGCCCAGGCTAGCCTGATCTCGTGAGATCTCGGAAGCTAAGCAGGGTCAGCCCTGGTTAGTATTTGGATGGGAGAACACCAAGGAATACCAGGGTTGCTGTGCAGAGGAAGGCACTGGTCTCTTGCCATGAAGCCCCCCCCAAAAGGGGTCTCTTGCCATGAAACCCCCCCCAAAGGGGTCGCCATAAGTCGGCTGCGACTTGACAGCACTTTACACACACACACAGACAAGCTGGAACGTGTCCAGAGGAGGGCAACAAAGATGGTGAGAGGTCTGGAGACCAAGTGCTATGAGGAAAGGTGGAAGGAGCTGGGTATGTTCAGCCTGGAGAGAAGACTGAGAGGGGATATGATAACCATCTTCAAGTACTTGAAGGGCTGTCAAATAGAGGGGGTTACCACACTTGTATTCCCAGCGATGTATTAAGGGCTTGAAAACGTTATAAAAAATATTGTTCGCACTTTGTTTGGCCCCTTTAGCTGTGAAGACGTCTTCCAACCATTTATAAGCCGTGGTATCCAAAAAACCTTTTAAAGCGATGTTTTTTATAACATTTTCAAACTCTTAATACATCGCTGGGAATACAAAGTGCGGTAACCCCCAGAGAAGGGTGCCGAGTTGTTTTCTGTTGCCCCAGAAGGTCAGACCAGAACCAACGGGTTGAAATTAGATAAAAAAGAGTTTCCATCTAAACATTAGGAAGAACTTTCTAAAAGAGCAGTTCCTCAGTGGAACAGGCTTCTTTGGCAGGTGGTGAGCTCTCCTTCCCTGGAAGTTTTTAAGCAGAGGCTAGATGGCCATCTGTCAGCCATGCTGATTCTATGACCTTAGGCAGATGATGAGAGGGAGGGCATCTTGGCCATCTTCTGGGCATGAAGTAGGAGGTCACTGGGGGGTGGGAGGTAGTGGTGAATTTCCTGCATTGTGCAGGGGGTTGGACTAGATGACCCTGGTGATCCCTTCCAACTCTATGATTCTAAGAGGCCCCAGCTGCCTGCCAGCCAGTCTTTGACATTAAATCTGCCCTGAAGGAACGCCTCCAAGGAGAAGGTGAAAGGCTACTAGCTCCAAAGGGCCCTTTGGCACAATTTGGGGAAAGGGCAGCTGCAAGAACTATTCTCCTCCCGCTACATCAAGCTAGAACTCAAGAGCGCCTGGGAAATTTAAAGGCATGCAATCCAGGAGAGGGAAAAGACAGCATTACTTCACGTGATACGGAATAGGGGAACTCTCTGCCGCTGGATTCGGTGATGGCTTGTAACTGCCGGTTTATGTAGTGATTGGCTTGGCTGTTAGGGCTGCCAACCTCCAGTTGGGGCCTTCAGGACTCCTGGAATTACAACTGATTTCCAGACTATGCAGATAACTTATCCTGTAGGATGGCAGCCTGCAGGTGGGAGCTGGCAATCCCCCGGAATTGCAGATCACCTTCAGACTACAGAGATCAGTTCTGCTGGAGAAAATAGATGCTTTGGAGGGTGGGCTCGATGACATTGTACCCCTCTGAGGTCCCTGTCTTTCCCAGGGTCCACTCCCAAATCTCCAGGAATGTCCCAACCTGGGTCTTGCAGCCCTAACCCCATATTCCCCACCGGTAGGGTTGCCAGCTCTGAGTTGGAAAATACCTGGAGATTTGGGGGTGGAGCCTGAGGAGGGTGGGGTTTGGGGAGGGGAGGGACGTCAATGGGGAATAATGCCATAGAATCCACCTTCCAAAGGAGCCATTTTCTCCAGGTGAACTGATCTCTGTCACCTGGAGATCACTTGTAATAGCGGGAGACCTCCAACTACCACCTGGAGGTTGGCAAACCTACCTGCTGGTGGCCAGGGGGGACCTGGCAACTGTAGTTACCCTAGAGGAAATGGCTGCTTTGGAGGATGGACAGAGGTCGTCCCCTTCCCCAAACCACACCCTCCCCAGGCTCTGCCCCCAAATCTTCAGGAATTTCCCAACCAGGAGCTGGCAACCCAATGAGTTGGCCCATGGCTTTCCTTCTTTGCTTCAGCCGTTTGGGGGCTCTTGAACGTAGCCCAGAACTGCGTCCTGAAGAAGAAGAGTTTTTATATGCCGACTATCTCTGCCACTTAAGGGAGACTCAAACCACCTTCCCTTACCCTCCCCACAACAGACACCCTGTGAGGTAGGTGGGGGCTGAGAGAGTGTGACTAGCCCAAGGTCACCCAGAGGGCTTCATGTGGAGGAGTGGGGAAACAAATCCCGTTCACCAGATTAGCCTCCGCCACTCACAAGGAGTGGGGAATCAAACCCGCTTCCCTAGATTATAGAGTATGCTGCTCATGTGGAGGAGTGGGGAATCAAACCCTGTTCTCCAGATCAGAGTCCACTGCTCCAAACCACCACTCTTAACCACTGCACCATGCTGTTTCCTGGCCCTCGACAGGCTCCTAAGACAGATTTTAGGGTGTGTGTCCCCCTCCCACCGCCGCTGCTTGCTTCAGATGAAGGCAAGAAAAGATTCCCTTGCACGGCTGGTTGTCAAAGGCTGGAGCAGGGCATTAGAAGAAGAAGAGTTAGTTTTTATGTGCCAACTTTCTCTACCACTTAAGGGAGACTCAAACCGGTTTACAATCATTTTCCCTCCCCCTCCCCACAACAGACACCCTGTGAGGTAGGCAGGACTAAGAGAGCTCTAAGAGAGCTGTGACTAGCTCAAGGTCACCCAGCTGGCTTCGTGTGTAGAAGTGGGGAAACAAATCCAGTTCACCAGATTGGCCTCCGCTGCTCACGGTGGAGGAGTGGGGAATCAAACCCGGTTCTCCAGATCAGAGTCCACTGCTCCAAACCACCGCTCTTAACCACTACGCCACGCTGGCTCTCATTAGCTCAGAGGGCCCGGGGAGGCGGGCCGTGACTCTGGCAGCCGCTGCGGGATGCATGGGAAGAAGGGACAAGCCAGGGAGGGGCCGGAGGTCAAACACTCCAGCGGGCTTCTTGCGACGGCCGCAGCCAAGACGCGGATCATACTGAGGTCTGTAAGCTTCCCCTGGAGCTCCAGCTGCCGGAAATGGGCTTGGCATTAAGTGGAATGGGTGGAGGGTCCTGAGACCTCAGTTGTCATGCGCAGAGGGAGGTGTCCTCAACACCAGGAGGTCTGGTGAACTGGTTTCGATTCCCCCACTCCTCCCTACGAAGCCTGCTGGGTGACCTTGGGCCAGTCACGGTTCTCTCTGAACTCTCTCAGCCCCACCTATGTCACCAGGTGTCTGTTGTGGGGAGGGGAGAGGAAGGGAAGGCGGTCGTAAGCTACTTTGAGACTCCATAAAGGCAGAGAAAATCGGGGTATAAAACCACCACCTCTTCCTCCTCCTCCTCCTTTTGGACACAGGGAAGCTGCCTTATAGTGAATCAGACCCGTGGTCCATCAAAGTCAGTATTGTCTACTCAGACCGGCAGTGGCTCTCCAGGGTCTCAGGCAGAGGTCTTTGCCATCACCCTACTCGCCTAATCCCCTTAACTGGAGTTGGCAGGGATTGAACCTGGGACCTTCTTCATGCCAAGCAGATGCTCTACCACTGAGCCACCGCCCCTCCCCATGTGTTCATGTGTATGTGTTCTTCTTCTTCCTCTTCTTCTTTTTCTCCTTCTCTTCTCCTCCTCCTGCTCCTCCTCCTCCTTGTTCTTACACTGCCAATACACCACACTGAGTACTCACTGCACACCATGTGTAGTTTGATAAACCCTTTCCCAACTCCCTGTCTCTGCCACCCACTGTACCAACACTTCCCTGCTTTTCAGGTTCACGGCCTACTTTGCCCCAGTGCTTTTGAACCACGCTCGGCCAGCCTGTGAAACGCTCCTGGCCTCCCCTCCCGAAAGCGTACACTCTTTCTGACCTCCTGCATTCCAGCAGCTTTGTTCCGTGAGCTGTTGGAATGTTCTTTAACATCCCATGCCATCGCGTTAACCAACTGCTGCATCGGGCTGCCAGCATTTTAATTGGGGGCCCTCTCCCTGTCCTTTCAACGTGTTCGACAACGGGCAGATTTCTGCAGATAAATCTCTGGTAGTCAGAGGAATGGGCCAGGCGAGGGGTTTTCCCCCCTGGCCAGTTGGCGTTCCAGAGGTCTGGAGATCTCTGCAAAGACAGAGAGGTTTGTTTATGTCCCTTTGGGGCCTCTTTTCTGGGACATGTAAAAACTTTTCTTCCCTTAAATTCCAGGAAAGAATTGGAAGGAGCCAACTGGGAGTTCGGTTTTCCTTTTTATTCCGTCGTTTTCTCTGAATTTGGGTTGGGGGGGTGGATTTTCTATGGACCGGCGTAGGGTTTTGCAATCTTTGCAAAACAAAACGCTTTATTATCATGTTGTTATCATGTTGGAAAATGCAGGACTGTTTTATTGTCTGGAAACCAGAGACAGGCAGTTTTTAAAAAATAGTTTGTGTTGGTTCCTCCCTGCTTGTTCCCGCTTGCTTTTAATGCTATCCGTTTCTCGCCTGTGTTTCTTTTCATTATCTGAACAAATGGGGCTTGTTTGCTTGGTTCGTCCCCACCTCCATCCGTTTGCAAACAAATGCATCCATAAGCTAAGCACCAGCGTGGTGTAGTGGTTAAGAGCCGTGGTTTGGAGCGGTGGAGTCGGATCTGGAGAACCGGGTTTGATTTCCTCTCCTCCACATGAGCGGCTGGGGCTAATCTGGTGAACTGGATTTGTTTCCCTGCTCCTACACACAAAGGCAGGGGGTAACCTTGGGCTAGTCACAGTTCTCTTAGAGCTCTCTCAGCCTCACCTACCTCACAGGGAGTCTGTTGTGGGGAGGGGAAGGTGATTGTAAGCCGGTTTGAGTCTCCCTTAAGGGGTAGAGAAAGTCAACATATAAAAACCAACCAGATGGCCATCTGTCAGCAATGATTCTATGAGCTTGGGCATAGAGCTTGGGCAGTTCATGGGAGGGGGGGTATCTGGGCCATCTTCTGGGCACTGGGGGCGTGGTGGGGGGAGGTAGTTGTGAGTTTCCTGCGTTGTGCAGGGGGTTGGACTAGATGACCCTGGTGGTCCCTTCCAACTCTATGATTCTATTCTTCTCCTTGACAAAATGTTTCTGGGTCTTGGTATAACATCAGTTTGATGAAAAGTTATGGGAAAAACTAGATTTATGCTCTGGTTAAGAAACATATTATTAACTTTGACTATCAATGTATCAGATTCAGAGTATGTCGTGTTTGTCCCTCTCAATATTTTGGTATTTCCCCTCCATGGAAATAGTCCATCATATGCATATTATTTAGGGTTGCCAACCTCCAGGTGCGGCCTGGAGTTCTCCTAGAATGGCAGCTGATCTTCAGCTGAGGTCCCTCCCTTCTGTAAACCCCGCCCTCCCCAGGCTCTCCCCCCAAAATCTCGGGGTATTTCTCAACCCAGAGCTGGCAACCCTGATGTTATTTGGCCATTCCTCGATATACCAGAGCCTTCTGTCTGGATAGGTTAAATGGTAATCCTTCTCAGGTTCGCCGGGGTAGATTTATGAATATCCCACATTCTGACCGACTCTATCCATGCCCTTTAGTTAAGATTATCTTTTTTCATATTCTTCTCCAGCATCCACTACATGAGGATCTCTTTTTGATGTCCTCTTTTCAGCTTGTCGTTTCTGAACTTTCAATTTCGTCCGCTTTGAATTTTTGAGTTTGGGATTAAAAAACCCCAAAATTACTTTGTCGGTTGCTAAAATTTGTTCAGTCCTTTCATCCTTTAAGCTATACCTGTTTCTGCTGCTTAAGAGCATTGTCTCGTGGACAGGGTTGCCAGCTCCGGGTTGGGAAATACCTGGAGATTTAGGGGGTGGAGCCTGTGGAGGGCGGGGTTTGAGGAGGGACTTCAGTGGAACATAATGCCACAGAGTCTACCTTCCAAAGTGGCTATTCTCTCCAGGTGAACTGATCTCTGTCACCTGGAGATCTGTTGTGATAGCTGGAGATCTCCAGCCACCACCTGGAAGTTGGCAACTCTGCTCGTGGAGCTTCGGTGGGAGAAAGGAAAGGAAAGGATAAGCTAAGCGTGGTGTAATGGTTAAGAGCGGTGGTTTGGAGCAGTGGACTCTGATCTGGAGAACTGGGTTTGATTCCCCACTCCTCCACATGAGTGGCGGACTCTAATCTGGTCAACCAGGTTGGTTTCCCCATTCCTTCACACAAAGCCTGCTGGGTGACCGTGGGCTAGTTACAGCTCTCTTAGAGCTCTTTCAGCCTCACCTACCTCCCAGAGTGTCTGTTGTAGGGAGGGGAAGGGAAGGAGATTGTAAGCCGGTTTGTTTCTTCCTTAAGTGGTAAAGAAAGTCGGCATATAAAAACCAACTTTTTTTCTTCCTCTTCCTCCTCTTGTTCCTCCTCTTGTTGCCCCTCCCCCTCTTCTTCTTCTTCCTCTTCTTCCTCTTCTTCCTCTTCTTCTTTGACCTTAGGCAGTTCATAAGAGGGAGGGAATCTTGGTCATCATCTGGGCATGGAGTAAGGGGTCACTGGGGGTGTGGGGGTGAGGAGGTAGTTGTGAAATTCCTGCATTGTGCAGGGGGTTGGACTAGATGACCCTTGTGGTCCCTTCCAACTCTATGATTCTATTATTCTCCTCCTCCTCCTCCTCCTCCTCCTCCTCTAAAGGGAGAAACTTCCCGTTGAGGTGGGCCTTTTCCAGTTGGATTTTGCATTCGTTCGGAAACGAACGCCCGTCTCTTGCCTGGCTGTGGGAAATGTGCTTATTTTCTGGGTTAAAAGGCAGTATATGAGAAATGGAAATGAATAGAAGTCTTTAAAAAAAATAAGTCTGCCTCAAGGATGATATTGGAGAGAACAAGGATACAGAAGGAAGGAAGGACCTCTAGCAAGAAATGTGCAGGAAGGGGGGGCAGGGAAGGAAGAGGGGGGTCCCCTTAGGGACGGCGAAAGGCCATGTACTCTCTGTGTCCCGTGTCCGGTTAATTGTGAAATACAATGACTCCCCTCACAGAAACGCACAAAAGACTTCGCCCGCCCCTCCTTCCAATTCTCCCGTGGCTCATTGGGCACTTGCAGCCGGTGCCTGAACTAATTGTTTCATGCTGCACAACTTGTCGCTCTGTGAAAATGGCTTCTTCCATTTAGATAACATTGGTTGAAAGCCGGGGGGGGGGGGGATGTCAGGATTATGCCCAGTAGCCCCGCCTTCCAATTCCACCCATTCGTGTTCCTGTGACCACGGGCTCCTAGGATGGGCTCGGAGAAGACCCCTGGCCATTCAGGGACCTTTGAGACAATCTCATAAGAAGTTCAGAAGAGCCCTGCTAGATCAGGCCTAGGGTTAAGAACATATAAGAACATAAGGAAAGCCCTGCTGGATCAGGCCAAGGCCCATCAAGTCCAGCAGTCTGTTCATACAGTGGCCAACCAGGTGCCTCCAGGAAGCCCACAAGCAAGACGACGGCAGCAGCACCATCCTGCCTGTGTTCCACAGCACCTAATATATTCGGCATGTTCCTCTGATCCTGGAGAGAATAGGGATGCATCATGACTAGTATCCATTTTTACTAGTAGCCATGAATACTCTCCTCCATGAACATGTCCACTCCCCTCTTCAAGCCTTCCAAGTTGGCAGCCATCACCACGTCCTGGGGCAGGGAGTTCCACAATTTAACTATGCGTTGTGTGAAGAAATACTTCCTTTTATCTGGTTTGAATCTCTCCCCCTCCAGCTTCAGCAGATGACCCCGCGTTCTAGTATTATGAGAGAGGGAGAAAAGCATCTCCCTGTCCACTCTCTCCAAACCATGCATAATTTTATAGACCCCTATCATGTCTCCCCTTAACCTACTTCTTTCCAAGCTAAACAGCCCTAAGCGTCCTAACCGCTTCTCATAGGGCCGTTGCTCTAATTCCCTGATCATTTTGGTTGCTCTTTTCTGCACCTTCTCAAGCTCTATAATATCCTTTTTTAGGTGTGGTGACCAGAACTGTACACAGTATTCCAAGTGTGGCCTCACCATAGATTTGTACAAGAGCAGTATGATAGCAGCAGTTGCCAAATCTGGGTTGGGAAAACCCTGGAGATTTGGGGCCAGAACCTAGGAAGGGCGGCATTTGGCAAGGAGAACTGATCTTCGTAGCCCGGAGATCGGTTGTGATTCTGGGAGATCTCCGGGCCCCACCTGGGGACTGGCCACCCTAACCAGGCCAGTGGTCCATCTAGTCCATCATCCACACAGTGGTTGAACAGAAGAGAAGAAGGAGTTGGTTTTTATATGCTGACTTTCTTTACCTTTTAAGGAGAATCAAACCGGCTTGCAATCTCCTCCTCTCCCCACAACAGACACCTTGTGAGGTAGGTGGAGCTGAGAGAGTTCGGAGGGAACGGTGACTGCCCCAAGGTCACCCAGCAGGCTTCATGTGGAGGAGCGGGGAATCAAACCGGGTCCTCCAGATTAGAGTCCACCGCTCTTAACCACTACAGAGGGACAGCCAGCAAGCAAGGCATAGAGGCCAAAGCCTTTCCCTAGTGCTGGTTCCTAGCACTGGTATTCCGAGGTTGACTTCTTCTGGACATGGAGGTTCACCCTTTGGTCACCCTGCCTGGTAGCCACTGACGGGCCGCTCCTCCACGACTCTGTCTAATTGGGGCTATCGCTACATTTTCTGGCAGTGAAATAAAAATGTGATTCTGCACCTGGTGTGTTAAACCAGTTGGCATTACTGGAGAGATTAGGAGTGCACAGCTGGCACAGAATTACGTACTTATCGGCGGAGGGGTGTATAGGATTTGTTGGTATTCAGAAGGGTCTGAAACATCTTTTCTTCCCCTTCCAGGATGATCGACACCAGCGCAGTTCAGCAGGAGAGGCTGCAGGCCATCGCGGTGAGTCACTGGCTTTAAGTTTGCCTTCAGTGCCACTTGAGGCCGCCGACAGGCACGGATCCCATTGTACAATAATAGAATCATAGAGTCGGAAGGGACCACCAGGGTCATCTAGTCCAGCCCCCTGCACAATGCAGGACATTCACAACTACCTCCCCCACCCACACACCCTCAGTGACCCCTACTCCATGCCCAGAAGATGGCCAAGATGCCCTCCCTCTCATGAACTGCCTAAGTTCATAGAATCAGCATTGCTGACAGATGGCCATCTAGCCTCTGCTTAAAAACCTCCAGGGAAGGAGAGCTCACCACCTCCCGAGGAAGCCTGTTCCACTGAGGAACTGCTCAAACTGTTAGACGGATAATGTCAAACTGGAAACTGCCTGATACTGAATCACCCCTGGGGGGTTGACCAGGTCCGTCTTGTCTCCTCCAACTGGCAGCTGCTCTCCCGGGTCTAGGGTTGCAGTCCTTCGTGCCACATGTGACTAGGGTTGCCAACCTCCAGGTCCTAGCTAGAGATCTCCTGCTATTACAACTGATCTTCAGCCAATAGAGATCAGTTCACCTGGAGGAAATGGCCACTGGACTCTGTGGCGTTGAAGTCCCTCTCCTCTCCAAACCCCGCCCTCCTCAGGCCCTGCCCCAAAAATTTCCAGGTATTTCCCAACCCGGAGCTGGCAGCCCTATCTGTGAACCAGAGATGCTTCTAGGTCCAGGATTACCTGGAGAAAAGCCCTCTGTCCCTTTAAGAGAGGCAAGTTTGGGGCACATTTTCCACACTTGCGAGTTTGGGGCAAGTGTGGAAAGGGGCAAGTTTTTCATGGCATGAAGGGAAATAACATGCCAGCAAACCTCTATTAAAAGAGACAGGACCTTTTTTTTGGGGGGGGGGGATAACCCTACCTAGGAACTTCTGCCTGCCCTGCCTGTGCTCTATCACTGAGCCACAGCCCCGCCCATAACAAGTAGGGGAGTGCAACCCTTTCATTTTTGAAATTCTTATTTATTTATTACTTTGGGGTAACACTCTAGCCTTGACCGCTCACGTGGAGGAGTGGGGAATCAAACCCGGTCCTCCAGATCAGAGTCCACCGCTCTTAACCACTACACCACACCGAAGGGACTTCGATGGGGCATACTGCCATAGAACACGCCTTCCGCAGCGGCCATTTTTTCCAGGGGAACCGATCGCTGTCACCTGGAGATCAGTTGTCATCCCAGGAGATCTCCAGCCTGCAACCCTGGAAACATCCATCCATTTCCCCCACCCCCTGTGCTACTTTACCCTTGAGTAGAGGCCGGCACCTTGAAGCGTCCCCGCTGGATGGTGCCAGTTTTCCGAGTCTCCTTGGGTGACACGAGGCAGGACAAAGGACGGGATTGTTCGGAGGGAGGAGGGGAGGTTCTGGGGACTCGGATGAGGCCGCCGGGACGGAACAGCCCAGCCAACTTCCAGTCGCCAAGAGGAGTTGGACGAGGCACCAGCCTCTCCCAAGGCCTGGAAAAGGGAAGAGGAGGCGTTTTTCAGGCTGAAAAGCTCTTCCGGAGTGTGTGTGTGTGAGAGAGAGAGAACGTCATCCATTGGGACTAGGGTTGCCAACCTCCAGCCGGTAGAGATCAGTTCCCCCGGAGAAAATGGCTGCTTTGGCAATTGGACTCTATGGCACTGAAGTCCCTCCAGTCGTCAACCCCGCCCTCCTCAGGCTCCACCCCCAAAATCTCCAGGGATTTTCCAACCCGGAGCTGGCGACCCTTATTATCACCCCACCCTTCCTCTGGGGGAGTCTCACAGAAGCAAATATGGATCTTTGCCCACCCAACTGCCCCATTGCGTTGACCTCACTGTGTTAAGAGAGCCAGTGTGGTGTAGTGGTTAAGAGCGGTGGTTTGGAGGAGTGGACTCTGATCTGGAGAACCGGATTTGATTCCCCACTCCTACACACAAAGCCAGCTGGGTGACCTTGGGCTAGTTACAGTTCTCTTAGAGGTCTCTCAGCCCCACCTACCTCACAGGGTGTCTGTTGTGGGGAGGGGAAGGGAAGGTGATTGTAAGCCGGTTTGAGTCTCCCTTAAGTGGTAGAGAAAGTCGGCATATAAAAACCAACTCTTCTTCAACACTGCAGTAGTTAGGCTGAAGGGAGCCACTGGGTGGACTTGGCTTCCCCAGAGAGCTTTGGGCAGGGATTTGAACCCAGGTCTCATTACTCAAATGTTGTCCCCCTAGCTGGCACACAACACCGGCTGGAAACAAATTCCTGACGCCGATTCTTTTTAAGCTTTGTGAACTTCAGGCTGCTCTTCTGCAGTCCTTCGGGAAGGCAAACGCTTTTGCGAGAACCCTTCATTGTTTGCCTTCGGGAGAGAGAGAGATTCGCCCCGGTCCTGGCCAAGCACGCTTCCTGAGCTGCTCCGCGTTTGATGTCCCTTTTGAAAGGAGAGCAATAATTTATTGCAAACAAGAGCCCCCATTGTCCGTCCTCCACTGGCGTCCATCGGAGGGGAACGGGGGCCCATCCGCCCCAACTGAATTAAAATTCCACTGGGAAAAGTGGGGGGTGGGGGGAGAGGAGGGGTCAGCGAAGTGTAAGATCTAACAAGAGTCCGGCCAGCAGAGGGCAGGATGCCTGATGTCTGGGCCCTGGGCTTGCTGGAGGCCTCTCGCCTAGGGTTGCCAACCTCCAGGCGGGACCTGAAGACCTCCCAGAATTGCATCTGGTCTCCAGACTGAGGAGAAGGAGAAGAAGAAGAGCAGGTTTATATACCCCGATTTTCTCTCAGACCACCTTACAATCTCATAGAATCAAAGAGTTGGAAGGGACCACCAGGGTCATCTAGTCCAACCCCCTGCACAATGCAGGAAATTCACAACTACCTCCCCCACACACACCCCAGTGACCCCTACTCCATGCCCAGAAGATGGCCAAGATGCCCTCCCTCTCATCATCTGCCTAAGGTCATAGAATCAGCATCGCCTTCCCTTCCTCTCCCTGCAACAGACCCCTTGTGAGGTAGGTGGGGCTGAGAGAGTTCGGAGAGAACTGTTGACTGGCCCAAGGTCACCCAGCAGGCTTCATGTGGAGGAGTGGGGAATCGAACCCGGTTCTCCAGAGTAAAGTCCGCCACTCTTAACCACTGCGCCACGCAAGGTGGAGGTGTGTGAGTGTATGTGGAGCGGAGGTGTGGAAGAAGCAGGAAGGAAGGACGTTTTCCTGAGAGTAGCAAGAAGAACACACCAAAGGATAGTTCAGAGCAGTAGAGAAAGGAACCCCAGCATCTTGATCCCTCTGTCTCTCTGACTCACTAGCCGTGTCCCCCTCTGGAGTCTGAGACAGCGCAAAGTCCTTCACTTCCAACATTTCTCCTCTCTCTAGGCAGAATTGGTGTAAGCTCTTCCTTTAATTAAATACGCTTGGGGAGAAAAAACAGAATTAGATTTTTTTTTAAAATGACTAAGTTTCCCATATTTGGGTGGCTCTTTCTCCCTTATCCATTCCAAACCAGAAGGAGGGTTGCCAGCTCCGGGTTGGGAAATACCTGGAGGTTTTGAGGATGGAGCCTGAGGAGGGCGGAATTTGGGGAGAGGAAGGAGGTATAATGCTATGGAGTCCACCTTCCAGAGCGGTCATTTTCTCCAGGTGATATTATCTCTGTCACCCGGAGATCTCCAGCCACCACCTGGAGATTATAAGCAAGATGTGCACTGAGATAATGCTGTGGAAAAATCCTATGTAGGAAATTTACTTTCAGTACACAGTGTTCACAAGTGATTGAATGTTGTTTTTCATCTAAACGTCTACCATATGGACTCAGATACATGGACTATTCATGCAATGTTTAGTTCCATTTGTGCATTTGAGTATTACTATCCACTGTGATGGTTTAATTTATGTTGTAATGTTAAGGGCATAATAGAATATTGCAATAACACCCTTAGTGTCATTAATTTTATTAGTGGCTGTGTCCTGAAAGTAAATTTCCTGCACAGGATTTTTCCACACCACCTGGAGATTGGCAACCCTAACTGGAAGTCCCCAGGGCAGCTCTGTATTCATACAATCATAGAGTTGGAAGGGACCACCAGGGTCATCTAGTCCAACCCCCTGCACAATGCAGGAAATTCACAACTACCTCCCCCACACACACCCTAGTGACCCCTACTCCATGCCCAGAAGAAGGCCAACATGCCCTCCCTCTCATCATCTGCTTAAGGTTATAGAAGCAGCATTGCTGACAGATAGCCATCTAACCTCTTTTTAAAAACCTCCAGGGAAGGAGCGCTTAACACCTCCCGAGGAAGCCTGTTCCACTGAGGAACCGCTCTAACTGATAGAAAGTTCTTCCTCGTGTCTAGACAGAAACTCTTTTGATTTAATTTCAACCCGTTGGTTCTGGTCCGACCTTTTGGGGCAACAGAAAACAACTCGGCACCTTCCTCTATATGACAGCCCTTCAAGTGCTTGAAGGTGGTTATCATATCCCCTGATACTTCGGGGGGGGGGCTTCCATTGTACTGACTTGTTTTCGTTTTCCTGTACTTTTCTCACCCCCCCCTTTTCTCCACGGTTTTAGGAAAAGAGGAAGCGCCAAACCGAGATGGAAAACAAACGACGGCAGTTGGAAGATGATAGGCGCCAACTGCAGCACCTAAAGGTAAGCAGACGAACGAGTCCCTCTGCCAGGGGGAATGTGTGATGTTCCCTACCCCAAGGGATGGTGGGGGTAGCCCTCGGACAGCAGAAGAAGGGCAGAAAGAGGGGGAAGGAAGGAGAAAAATCCCCAAAGGTCTATTCTAGAACAAAGCTGCTTAAACTGTGGGTCGCAACCCCATATGGAGTCATGTGACTGAATGTAGGGGGTCTTGAAAAATTTGGCAATAGTATGCAAATTTGTTTCCTATATGTATACTAAAGAACTGTTTTAAAATAAATTTATTTATGTTTTATTAACCGTTAAGTGTTTGATTTGTACACCTATTTTATATACCTATGTACCCGGGGTCGCGTAAAAATTTCTTGGGCGAAAAGGGGTTGTGAGTGGAAAAAGTTTAAGAAGCCCTGCTCTGGAAAACAGAAGGGATCGGGTGGAGTTGTTAGTAACGTCTTCTCACTTTGAAGAAAACCCCGGACGTGACACGGAATGAGGCGTCAGCAGCGCAAGCTGTTCACGGTATATTTTTAGGATCTGCTTTTTTTGAAAACGAGCAGTTGTAAGCAACGCTGATAGAGTGGAGCCTGTCTCCTCCTTTCCAAAAGGATCACAGAGCGGGGTGGCTTCATGCTTGCAGGGAACCTAAGGGTTGAGTTGGAAACTAAAAGCTCTTATAGGCCATTTTTGCATGGTAATTAGCAGTGTGTTCCAGGCTGAATTGCCCCGCATATTTTTTAAAATTTTGCACTCTGAACCATCATTCTGGAAGTGACTGCGAAGCCGGTGCATACCTGCTTCGCATTAGTAAAGAGCTGATTTAACGTGACCTTTGGTGTTTGCTGCGAAGAATCCCCCTCAAGGAACCATGCAAAACAACAGAGGCGCGTTAGCTATGCACATGCAAACAGGAACAAAGGAGCAGGCGAGTGGGAGGGTGGAATTTCTCCTTTTGTGTCGGGACCATGAATAGGCAATTTTAAAGTTGCATTTTAAAAAAGCCAAGAGGGGTCAGTCCCAATTTCATGATCCATTTTAGGCCTGCTGGTATCAGTTAGCATCGGAAGAGCATGACAACGTTGCGTTTTAGTCCATCATAGCTATTCGGGGTGGGGGGTGGCTCCACAATGAACACAGCTTGTAGGGGGGATGACAGGAACTGGAGCTCTTGTGCCCCGGGGTCCCTCAACACCTGCAGCCCAGACTAGATCAAGAGCTGTCTTGTATGGCAGGAAGCAATTGGATTCTCCCCCCGCACACACACACACACATTTTGGGTTTCTCTCCCTCCCAGTCGAAAACTCTGCGGGAAAGATGGCTGCTGGAAGGAGCTCCTTCGTCCACAACCGAGGGAGGAGATGCCATGAAGAGGCAGATGGAGCAGGACGACATGAAGGCCAAGGAGCTGGAAGACAGCATCCAGAAGTAAGCGGCAAAATGGCTCTTCCCCGGGGGTGCGGGTGGCCTTGGGTGAGCCTCACCGGTCACTTGTCTGCCTGTCAGTGGTCATTTATGCATGGGCACTTGGGCACACGTTCGGCCCTGGTCTGACTCGGTTGTTCCTTGGAGCTCTGCACGAGTTCTCCGTCCATTCAAAATGACTTCACTGCCAGCCCTCGCAATGTCCGGGTCTTCTCATCCCTCTGTTAATCTGACTTTTCCCTTTAACCTGAGCTCAGCCTGGCTGAAATCTCCGTGCAGATGGCAAAACCGGGCCACAAAAAGATTGGCTTCTCTCACAGCCAGTCACAAAGCAGCGTGTAAAGAGGTGGGGATTCAAATACTTCCTGCTGCCTCGGAGCTCTTTCTGAGCAAAAGAAAGGCGTTTTAAAACTGAGGTTTGGATTTCTCCCCCCACCCTTCTTTCAGATTGCTCCATTTTTTGTTTATTGTTCTTAACATGCTTTTTTTATGTGGCAGTTGGGTTTGGGGGGGGAATCTTCTCTCACAGTGAGCAATGCAATTACAAAGCAGCATTTCAAGGGGTGGGGACTTGATCTGAGCTTGGAGGCTGCTGGTGCAGAGACTCCCAACAGGAAAGTGTGGGTCCAGCGAGCAACGAACCTCAGGCAAAACTCCCAGGCTTAAATGACTAGTTAGGGTTATAGTGTAGTTAACAAATAGTATGAAAAGAACACTTCTATGCTAAATTAGGGAATTGGGAATTTTCAGTCTGGAGGAGAGGAGGGTTACGGGGGGTCATGATTGCTCTCTTTAAGTATTTGAAGGGCTGTCACTTAGAGGAGGGCAGGAGCTGTTCCTATTGGCAGCAGAGGACAGGACTCACAATAATGGGCTTAAATTGTGGGTGGAAAGGTTCCGGCTGGATATTAGGGGGGAAAAAATTACAGTATGAGTTTTTCAACAGTGGAATCAGCTACCTGGGGAGGTGGTGAGCTCCCCCTCAGTGGCAGTCTTTAAGCAGAGGCTGGACAACCATTTGTCAGGGATGCTCTAGGCTGATCCTGCATGAAGCAGGGGGTTGGACTAGATGGCCAGTATGGCCCCTTCCAACTCTGTGATTCTATGCTTCCATGTTCTGTGCTTCTATTGCATCCCTCTTCCTGACCTCAGCGTGCCTTCTCCTTCAGCTCTGTCCAAATCTCTCCCCTGAGTTCCATAACCAGCAGTAAGCCAGCCAAAGAGAGATCTTGGCTCCTCTGAGTGCTGGGCTGGACCTTAATTCGGAACAACAATGCGACTGACCCTCCATCCTCCCCCCCCCCCCCGCCTTTTGCACGTTCCTTTGCACTAAGATCCATCACAGACTGTTCTTGGCAACTCCTGGGTTGCTCAGAAACGGCAGCCAGAGAGAGCCCTGCCCCTCCGCCCTGTGGAAGCCGGTGGAAATTCTCTCTTGCATCTCTGTGCACAAAAGCTGCCCAGATGTTTCCCTGAGCACGGTTGAAAGGAGGAGGAGGAGGGGTTGGTTTTTATACGCCGATGTTCTCTACCTTTAAGAAGTCTCAAACTGGCTTACAATTGCCTTCCCTTCCTTTCCCTACAACAGATACCTTGTGAGGCAGCTGGGGATGAGAGCTCTGAGAGAACCTTGACTCAAGGTCACCCAGCTGGCTTCATATGGAAGAGTGGGGAAACCAACCCGGTTCACCAGATTAGAGTCCGCCGCTCATGTGGAGGAGTGGGGAATAAAACCCGGTTCACCAAATTAAAGTCCGCTGCTCATGTGGAGGAGTGGGGGATCGAACCCGGTTTTCCAGATCAGAGTCCACCACTCACGTGGAGGAGTGGGGAATAAAACCTGGTTCACCAAATTAAAGTCCGCTGCTCATGAGGAGGAGTGGGGAATCAAACCCAGTTCTCCAGATTAGAATCCAACGCTCACGTAGAGGAATGGGGAATCAAACCCGGTTCTCCAGATCAGAGTCCAATGCTCATGTGGAGGAGTGGGGAAACCAACCCGGTTCACCAGACTAGTCTACTGCTCATGTGGAGGAGTGGGGAATAAAACCCAGTTCTCCAGTTTAGAGTCCCCCATTCTTAACCACTACACCAAGCTGGCTCACAACAGGAGGGCAGGCGGTTGAGGTTAAAAAAAGCAGCATTTTCGCACTCAATGTTCGCAGGTATTCTACACTTGCTAGCAATTTTTGACCCGAAACAGATATTTGCCAGAATTCTCCCATTAATAACACTGTGGCTAAGATGATCAATCTTGAAGATATCCCAGTGAGGCCCTGCTTCGTTTGCCCTCTCACAAGTAGAGAAACCCACAAGAATCAGGGACTTTTTGGTGGAGCTGTGTGCCTAATTTGTTGGGCTCCTTCATTCATCTTCTTTTAAAGATCTGCTGGAAGAGTCAATTTTTGACGAGGTGTAGAAAATTAGGGCCTTGGATTATTATTTTTAAAACTTTTTGCCTGTTGATTAGGCAGTTGCTTGCTTGGTATTTGAAACTGATGGTTTTATCCTGGGTTTTCATTGATGTAAACAACTTGACAAGGAGAAGAAGAAAAAGGAGGAGGGTTGGTTTTTATATGCTGACTCGCTACCACTTTAGGAAGAATCAAACCAGTTTACAATCTTCCCTCCCCCTCCCCACAACAGACACCCTGTGAGGTAGGTGGGGCTGAGAGAGCTGTGACTAGCCCAAGGTCACCCAGCTGTCTTCATGTGTTGGAGTGGGGAAACCAACCCAGTTCACCAGATTAGCGTCCGCCACTCAGGAGGAGGAGCAGGGAATAAAACCCAGTTCTCCAGATTAGTGTCCACCGCTCCAAACCGCTGCTCTTAACCGCTCTACCATGCTGGCTCTCCTCTCAAGGAGGGAAGATGGTGTGGTATAGCCCGATCTCATCAGATCTTGCAAGCTAAGCAGGGTCAGTACTTGGAAGAGAGACCACCAAGGAAGACTCTGCAGAGGAAGGCAAAGGCAAACCACCTCTGCTCCTCACTTGCCTTGACAGCCCCTTGCTGGTGCCGCTGTAAATTAGCTGCGACTTGACGGCACTTTACACAGAAAACTTGGCGTAAACATTTTGTTGGTCTCTCTGTGTATGCTGCTTTTAATTAACTATATTGTGCATAATTTTTTAAAACTTGGTTTCTCACCAGGTAGCAAAAAAAAAAAAAAAAAAGGAAAAAAGAGGCTTTGTGAACAGCTTTGCAAAATCTTTTATTGGCATATATTTATTTAAATAAATGCAAGAAAGAATAAAGAATCCCAGTGGTCGTTTGGTAGCAGCCAAAAGTATTGCAGAGAACTTTCCTATAGAAACAGTTAAGGTCGCTGAAGGCACACCTGAAAACATGAAGCTGCCTTATACTGAATCAGAACTTTGGTCCATCAAAGTTAGTATTGTCTACTCAGACTGGCAGCAGCTCTCCAGGGTCTCAGGCAGAGGTCTTTCACATTACCTACCTGCCTAGTCCCTTTAACTGGAGATGCCGGGGATTGAACCTGGGACCTTCTGCATGCCAAGCAGATGCTCTACCACTGGGCTGCAGTAAAGCATTCGTAAGACATGGCAAGCAAATATCAGTTCTGTACCCTTTTAGGGTGGCAGCAGGCCGGGCAAGCACGATCTCGTCAGATCTTGGAAGCTGAACAGGGTCAGCCCTGGTTAGGACTTGGATGGGAGACCACCAGGGTAGACAGGGGTTGCTATGCAGAGTCAGGCAATAGCAAACCACCTCTGAATGTCTCTTGCCTTAAAAACCCCATGAAGGTCGCCATAAGTCAGCTGTGACTTGATGGCACTTATTATTATACCCCTTCAGGGCATCCCTCAAAGGATTCTGGGAATGGTAGTTCCCTTTTGGCAAGAATTCTGTCTCAGTTGCCTTTTAGGCCAACACACCTATATACCAAGCCACAAGTCCCACTGGGAGAAGAAGAGCTGGTTTTCATATGCCGACTTTCTCTACCTTTTTAAAGGAGAATAAAACCAGTTTACAATCTCCTTCCCTTCATCTCCCCACAACAGACACCTTGGTGAGGTAGGTGAGGCTGGGAGAGTTTGAAGAGAGCGGTGACTAGCCCAAGGTCACCTAGCTGGCTTCTGGTGTAGGAGTGGGGAAACCAAACCGGTTCTCCAGATCAGAGTCCACCGCTCTTAACCGCTACACCACGCTGGCTCATGAAGCAACGGCAGTTTAAGCCTGTAGCACGTATGCACCTGCTGTGTTTTGTTCAGTGGAGAGGTGGAGGCCTACCAGTGGGTGTGAGTCCCAGATGACTTTAAAATGCACTGTGGCTCAGTGGTAGAGCATCCGCTTGGCTTGCAGAAGGTCCCAGGTTCAATCCCCGGCATCTCCAGTTAAAGAGCTCAGGCAAGTAGGTGATGTGAAAGACCTTTCTCTGCCTGAGACCCTGGAGAGCCGCTGCCGGTCTGAGTGGACAATACTGACTTTGATGGACCGAGGGTCTGGTTCAGTATAAGGCAGCTTCATGTGTTTACGTGTTCCCGTTTTCCCCAGTCAGGAACTTTTCAGCAGCCAAATCTCCTCTCGTTCCAGGCTGGAGAAGGAGTTGGAGCTATTTGAAAACGGAGTCTCGGCATCTTCAACCAAAGAGACCTTGGCAGAGGAAGAGAGACCCACCCGCTCACCAAAGGTCAGGAGCAGCCCTATACTTTGGATCAGGACATTTGTACACCCTACCTCCCTCCAGATAGGCTGGCTTATATTTATTTCATTTATACCCCACCTTTTGCCCCAGGGGAGACCCTTAAGTAGCTCGTATTGTTCTCCTCTCTTCCATTTTATCCTCACAACCACCCTGTGAGGTAGGTTAGTCGAAGACTGTGTGACTGGTCCAAGGTTACCCAGCATGTTTCCCTGGCCGTGTGGGGATTCGAACCCGGGTCTCCCAGGTCCTAGTCCGAGACTCTTACCACTATACCACCCTGGCTTACATGTTCCTCTCTTCCCCTGTTCTGTCCTCACAGCAACCCTGTGAGGTAGGTTTGGCTCAGAGAGAGAGTGACTGGCCCAATGTCTCCTAGAGAGCCTCAAGGCTGAGTGGAGATTTGAACCCAGGTCTCCCAGGTCCTAGTCCAACACTCTTACCACTATATCACACTGGCTTACATGGTCCTCTCTTCCTCTGTTCTGTCCTCACAGCAATCCTGTGAGGTAGGCGTGGCTGAGAGAGAGATTGACTGGCCCAGTGTCTCCCAGAGAGCCTCAAGGCTGATTGGGGATTTGAACCCGGGTCTCCATGATCCAAGTCTGACACTCTAACCACACTGGCTCTCAATTCATCAATGCCATCCTAAGTTTTCACCCGGGTGGCATTTTTCAGCCCTCATTTAGTGTACGCACGAATTTAAAAGAGGGGAGCTCTGAAGCCACATCCCACAGGTACTTCGCGTCATGAATTGGTGCCGTGAAAAATACCTTGTAACGCTAGAATCCGTGAGCACCCAGCGGACATGATCGGCACCGTGTTCAGGACGCGTTTCTTCTCCGAGACGTGATTAACATGTGGAGTGTGCTGCCATGCAGCGTCGTCATGACGACTGGCTTCGATGCTTTTAAAAGTGGATCGGGAAAGGTCACGGAGAATGGCGCGATCAATGGCTATTATCCATCACTGCTAACGGGGACCTTCGTGTTCAGAGGCGATGCCCCTCAGTTGCCGGGGAGCGGCTTCGACCTAGGCCTTCTGTGGGATGTCTGGGTTGGCCACCGTGGGAAACAGTGTGCCGGGCTAGACAACTTGAGCGGGGCTCCTTTGATGCTCGTAGGTCCTAATGACGTGGTGGGGATGCGCAGCCCTTTTCTCCTCCTCTTGAAACTTTGGCAGCAGAGGAGGGAAGACGCCAACGGATCCCACTCGTGGTAGCTTCAGGAATGGCAAAAGGGGAGCAGCGTACTGCGTAGTTTGTTTATGGGGCTCTCTGCCCCATGAAAACTTTTAGCGGGGATGCCTTTTAGGAGGAAAAAAATTCACCAGGAGAAATTCTTGGGAGGGTTTCTCTCTCTTTTTGTGTCCACACGAGAGCGCTAGGAGGAGACAACCGTATCTTCCCCACACAGGCCACTCTTTCTCCAAGGAATTCAGGGTGGCCAATGCAGAGATATATGGTTTTCTCCTCATAGCTCTCTCATGCAGACACACACAGGCCATTTTTGCATGGTAATTAGCAGTGCGTTCCAGGCTGAATTGCCCCGCATATTTTTTTAAAATTTTGCATGCTGAACCGCCATTCCAGAAGTGACTGCCAAGCCGGCGCAGACCTGCTTTGCGTTACTAAAGAGCCCATTTAACCCGACCTTTGGTGTTTGCCCAAAGAATCCCCCTCAAGGAACAATGCAAAACAACGGAGGGCCAGTTAGCTATGCATATGTTAATGGATAGGCAAACAGGAACAAAGGAGCAGGCAAGTGGGGGGAGTGGAACTTCTACTTTTGCGTAGGCACCGTGAAAAGGCATTTTTAAAGTCGCATTTTAAAAAAGAGCTTTGAGCGAGCATTAAAATTGACCATGCAAAAATGGCCAAAGAGAAACAAGATTTTATTTATATTGGCTGTAAATCTGGTAAATATAAGCCACTTTATGCTAGTGACCACGAGAAGCCGAGAGCATGTGCAAAGTGCTTCCCTTCCACTGATCTTTCCTTCCACTGGCAGCTTCTTGCGTTTCACGGTGCTGCTGCAGAAGGACTAGTGAGCAACTGTGAGCATGCAGGGAACGGCCTGTGACGTGTAGGGCGCCAGCCGAGCTCAACAGGTGTTAGAAATAATTCCTGCTGGTTTGCCCCGCCATTAACACATCCTTTCTTTCTTTCCGCAGACTCCATTGGGCTCAGCCAAGTGTAAGTCTATTCGCATGATCTCTGGTATTTTTTATTAAATTTTAATTTATAAAACTGCATAAAACACACAAATGACATAAAACATACATTCCTCATACATAATCAATGCTCCATGCCTGCAAAATGGTCCTCATCAAATACCATACACAGCAGTACTAAATCAATCTATGCTATCTAGTACTAATATTT
Source organism: Euleptes europaea (assembly GCF_029931775.1). Taxonomy (NCBI): domain Eukaryota; kingdom Metazoa; phylum Chordata; class Lepidosauria; order Squamata; family Sphaerodactylidae; genus Euleptes; species Euleptes europaea. The sequence continues at coordinate 8,930,745 of NC_079313.1, forward strand.
AAGTCTTAACCAACAGGTAAATCTTTAATAAAGCAGAAATATAAACATTTATACTCAAACCTATAACTATGCATTACAAAACTTAATTAATATTATTATAAAGCTTCTTAAACTGTGGGTCGCGGCCCCATATGGGGTCATATAACTGAAAGTGGGGGTCACGAAAAATTTGGCAATAGTATGCAAATTTGCTTCCGTCTTTAATAAATGGTAAAATTATATGTATACCAAATAATTGTTTTAAAATAAATTTCTTTATGATTTATTATCAGTAAATGTTTGATTTGTATACCTATTTTATATACCTATATACCCAGGGTCACGTAAAAAATTCCCTGGCGAAAAGGGGTTGCGAGTGGAAGAAGTTTAAGAAGCCCTGTTGTATTGTATTAATATACTAAAAACCATTTACTAAGCCTCTCTCCCGGTTTATCTAAACTGTAAATAACACTGCTTATTTATTATTATTAAGTCTGGTAATATATACCTATATCTATATGTATCTGCTAGTATAATCAACATAATATAGTATCTAAAATATTTAATTTTTTAACCAGAGAAGAGACTTACTTATTATTATTTTATATCTGTAACAACTTTTCCATGCATGATCTCAGCTGTTTATTTGTTTTTTTTAAATACTCCCTATTCTGAGAGCAGAGAGATGAAGCTGCCTAGGGAGGCCGCAGTATCCTTTGTTCCCTGGGAAATCCACCAGGCCCCCTTGCTGTTCTGGTGGCTGCAGGACCACCTGTGGCCACCCACAAAGGTGGCAGTGGAGAGCGGGCCTCCGGTTCCCTTCTCTGGCCAGCAGCTGCAGGGGATGCATAAAAACGAGGCACAACTCGGGGCGGCACACTTTCCAAGGGAGGTGCGATCCCACTGCTGGCACCAGTTGACAAGAGAGAAGCACGGCGGCCATTGCTTCTGCCGTACAGGGCCTCCCTCCCAAGACTTCACCACACCTAAAAAAGGATATTGCAGAGTTTGAGAAAGTGCAGAAAAGAGCAACCAGAATGATCAGGGGTGCTGGAGCAATGGCCCTGTGAGGAGTTGTCAAAACACTCTGGGCTGTTTAGCTTGGAAAGAAGGCGGTTAAGGGGAGACACGATAGAGGTCTATAAAATTATACAAGGTATGGAGAGAGTGGACACGGAGAAGTTTTTCTCCCTCTGTCATAAGACCAGAATGTGGGAAGGGAGTATTTCTTCACACAATCATATAGTTAAATGGTGGAACTCCCTGCCCCAGGATGTGGTAATGGCTGCCAACTTGGAAGTCTTTCAGAGGGGAGTGGACATGTTCGTGGAGGAAAAGGCTATCCATGGCTACTAGTCAAAATGGATACTAGTCACAATGCATGCCTATTCTCTCCAGGATCAGAGGAGCAGGCCTATTATATGAGGTGCTGTGGAACACAGGCAGGATAATGCTGCTGCAATTGTCTTGTTCGGGGGCTTCCTGGAGGCACCTGGTTGGCCGCTGTGTGGACAGACTGCTGGACTTGATGGGCCTTGGTCTGGATCTAGCAGGGCTTTTCTTATGTTCTCACTGATGCTGGCCCTGCACATGTTTACTTAAGTGTATACACACACACCCCTACCATTTCCAAGGAATAACTCCCTTTCTCTCTTTTCCCCCTCCTCCATGTGGACGGAACAGCCTCAAACAGTCCCATGAAAGGGTTGGAAACAGGTGGCATGATGAAGGCAGGTATGTTGCATCTTGATCCTCAGCTCTCCACCCCTCCCCGCTGGGGGCTTGTTTGAACCCCGTTGCTCCAGTGACAGGGGGGTGAGGCTTTGTGCTTTTCACAGTGGCATGCTGCTTTGCTTGCTGTTGCCACGATCTGGGGCAGCCACCCTCAGCTATAAGAATGGGGGGGGAGCATCGATGCTTGCATTGAACCAACTCACCGTCCGCACTCGGGAAATGCTGTTTTGGCTACCCTGGACTTTGCGTCACTTGCTGCTGGATTACATATACCTTAAACTGATTTCCATACATTGATCCCAATCTGCCAGATGTTAACTTGTGCTGGAAGTCAAACTCCTGGGCTTGAATTTAGAGTAGGACCAGACAGACGTGCCCCCGAACAGATGCTAGAGTATAATTTCCTTCACCACTGAGGAGTTATGCGACATCAGGGATAAAAAGGGAAGGGGTATCCGGGCAGAGTTGACTCCCAGTATTTTGGGGAGGGGCTGTGGCTCTGTGGTAGAGCATCTGCTTGGCTTGCAGAAGGTCCCAGGTTCAATCCCCAGCCTCTCCAGTGAAAGGGACCAGGCAAGTAGGTAATGTGAAAGACCCCTGCCTGAGACCCTGGAGAGCCGCTGCCCGTCAGAGTAGCCAATACTGACTTTGATGGACCAAGGGTCTGATTCAGTATAAGGCAGCTTCATGTGTTCTCTTTCACCTTTTAAAAGAAATCAGCAGTGAACATTGCAGAATTTAATTAGTTTCACATAAATGGATTTTGAATAGGGGTTATTACACCTGCAGAAGCTGAAAGCCTTTTTAAAAGGATTAGAAACGTTCATGGAGGACAGCTCTGTTAGTGGCTGTTGTCCTGATAGGTAGCTGCGCAGAACGTCCATGTTCAAAAGCAGTCTACCATAGAACACCAGGTGCTGGGAGATGTCCTGCCCCTTCCTGCCTTGCTTTGGGAGCCTTCAAGGAGTATCTGACCAGTTTTGAATCGCATCTGATGCAGTTCCTACATTGTTAATCATTTCGTTTCCTGGAGTTTTTTGGGAGGGAAAACTTAGCACAGAATTCTAGACCAGCTGCCTGTAAATCTCTGGCTTTCCCTGCTCCAGCAAAGGAAATGTCTTAAGTGTAAGGACTGTGGCCCTGTGTACAGGGGAGAAAAGAAGATTGGAGAGAAAGGGCTCCTGATTGCATTTTCCCCTTTGCCCGGGAAGCCGTTCAGGGGGTTACCGCACTTGTATTCCCACCGATGTATTAAGAGTTTGAAAACAATATAAAAAATACTGTCCGCACTTTGTTTGGCCCTTTTAGCTGTGAAGACGTCTTCCAACCATTTATAAGCCGTGGTATCCAAAAACCCTTTTAAAGCTATGTTTTTTATAACATTTTCAAACTCTTAATACATCGCCGGGAATACAAAGTACGGAAACCCCCTCAGTTTCACTTTAGAACTGATCAGAACTGTTGTTGCCTTGGTGTAGAGCCGAGCTGTGGTTGCTGCAAGGTCAAAATAAGAATGACCGATGGGAAACAGTCCAGACTGCAAATGGAGAAATATTGGTTGACCGGCGGCTGTTAGCTGTTAACCGCCCCTAAGTTATAAAGTGTTGACTGACCCTTTTTTGCGCCGTGTGGGATGGGCCTCGACACCGGTCGATCTCTTTCCACGTCCCAGGGGCATATGTTACTTATATAATCTCATTTTGGATCTGGCTCCTTTTAATTGATCATGGGGGGGCGGGCGGGGGGGGGGGTGACGGGGCAGGGCATGTGTGTGTGTGTGTGTGTGTGTGTGTGTGTGTGTGTGTGTATTCCAGATCTGTTCAGCGGTTGAGGGGTAGGTGGGAAAGCCAGCGGAGTAAACCGTTACGTTTCAGCCAGGGCTGCAACAGCTAACCAGTTATTCAGCCGATATATTACCAAAACCTTCTCTGGATGTAGCCCACAGGGTTTTTATTTATTTATTTGTTCAGTTTATAACCCGCCCTCCCTGGCCAAGACCAGGCTCAGGGCGGGGAACATCAAACATATCCATATTAACAATAAAAGTAATAATTCTAAAATTAAACAAAACCCAATTAAAAACCCTTGAAAACTCCAGATGGCGCTTAATTTGGCCCATAGTGCCCGGAATAAACAGTAGGTTGCCCTCCCCCCCAATAATGGGAGTAACATAAAACAAGGGGGGGATAGGGGAGCAGAGGATGATACCCGCAGCTGTCCTCAACTGTAGGCCCGGCGGAAAAGCCCTGTCTTGCAGGCCCTGCGGAACTCTTTAAGGTCCCGCAGGGCCCTGATGTCACCAGACAGAGCATTCCACCAGGCCGGGGCCAGGGCCGAGAAGGCCCTGCCTCTCGTTGAGGACAGGATCACAACAAGATAGCATAGGGAATGTGCTTTCAGCCACCCAAAAAGGCTACAGAGATGCTCTGGCTGAGTATGACAATCAAAAAGAGCAAGAGTCACAAAATTTCTGGCAGGGTATGAGCGTTCATCAGCTGCAGCTCCCTTCTTCAGATACAGCTAGAATGCAAGTCCATCTATCTGTAAGTAGAGAAAAGTGAATTTAGACCCGCAATGGCAATGTAAATGCCAAAAGCAAGTAAATGACATTAGCAGGCGTGATTGGGTCAGGTGTGATATGCAGAGGTGTGATATGTAGGTAAAGGTCCCCTGTGCAAGCACCGGGTCATTCCTGACCCCTGGGGTGACGTCACATCCCAACATTTACTAGGCAGACTGTGTTTACGGGGTGGTTTGCCAGTGCCTTCCCCAATCATCTCCCCTTTACCCCCAGCAAGCTGGGTGCTCATTTTACCGACCTCAGAAGGGTAGAAGGCGGAGTCAACCTTGAGCCGGCTACCTGAAACCGACTTCTGTCGGGATTGAACTCAGGTCTTGAGCAGAGCTTGGACTGCAGTACTGCTGGTTACCACTCTGCGCCACGGGGCTCTTATACACTGAGAAGTCAATCTAATAAGACTTACTCAGAGAAAGAGGAGGAGCTTCTTAATACTTGCCCCTTGACAGAAGAACCTCCATGTTCAGGGGCACAGTGCTGCTGCTGGACACGCCACAGGGGAACGCTGCGGTTTTTGTGCCCTGCTTCTGGCCTTCCCGGATGCCTCTGGCTGTCCCCAGTTGGGAACGAGAGGGACTTAGAAATGTCCCAGCAAGGGAAAACCTTATGTGAATTTTTTAATAAATCATGCAGACGAAAACGCTAGTTTTTTGTTATTTCTTGACGTTTAAAAAATGGAAAAGCGCGTCTTTAAGGGACATTTCCACTGAGCACTGTGTCGTCCGTGAGTCCAGCAGGGACAGCTGTCAGCCCAAGTTTCCAGCGCTGGTTTTTTCATGGGGGGCGGGGAGGGACAGCTATTCCCAGAGTTTGCCAGAATCAAGTTTGCAGTGTAGATGTGGTTTTCGTTTCCTTTCACTGCGCCTGCCTGGCTTTCTGCTGATGTGGAAGAAAAAGCCGTCCCGGCAAAGAGCATGTGCGGCCCTTGCGTGCCTTCCTGCAGCTGGTTGCCACAGCCTCGCCTAACAGTGGGCAGGCTTCTTGCATTTTGCAGTGGGGTTGCTTTTTTTTGCCACAGCTGCTCGATCAGAGCTGTTGGCCTGACCCCCCGGGGGTGGCCCTCCCCGCAAAGGATTCTGGGAAGAAGTGGAAAACCCTCCTGAAGACGGCTACCTCCTGCTACTCGCAAGACCCTCTTTGCAGCTGTGCGCACCCTTTCCCCTTTGCGCTGCCGACGTCTTGGCGCTTCCCCTCAGGCGCAACCCCCCCCCCAAATCCTGCTGCATCGCACCTTGTAGCGTCCCCATCCCTCCCGCTCGTGCCGACTGCTTCACTGCTGAGCCCGGGCGGCGTCAGGGTGCTAGGGGACCGGGTGCTCACTCTCCTGTTTGTGTCCCAGCTATGTACTCTGTGGAAATCACTGTGGAAAAGGACAGAGTCACTGGGGAGACCAAGGTCCTGTCCAGCACCACTAGACTCCCCAAGGGCCGCTTGGTACAAGGGGTCAAAGTGTACGAGGACGAGATGAAAGGTACGCGCCCAGGGAGCGCCCGGGGAGTGTGGGCACTCCTGGCTTTTCGCAACCCCTGGGGCCGACCTCACCCATGGGCTTATAGGTCTACATGGTGACTAGTAGGGTCGCCAGGTCCCTCTTCACCACCGGCGGGAGGTTTTTGGGGTGGAGCCTGAGCAGGGCAGGGTTTGGGGAGGGGAGGGGCTTCAAAGGGCTGCTATCATACTGCCCTTGTACAAATCTACGGTGAGACCACGCTTGGAATACTGTGTACGGTTCTGGTCACCACTCCTAAAAAAGGATATTGCAGAGCTCGAGAAGGTGCAGAAAAGAGCAAGCAAAACTGGCCTTTATGAGGAGCGGTTGAAACGCTCAGGGCTGTTTAGCTTGGAGAGAAGGTGGATAAGGGGAGACATGATAGAGGTCTATAAAATTATGCATGGTTTGGAGAGAGTGGACAGGGGGAAGCTTTTCTCCCTCTCTCGTAATACCAGAACGAGAGGTCATCTGCTGAAGCTGGAGGGTGAGAGATATTCAAAACAGATAAAAGGAGGTATTTCTTCACACAACGCAGAGTTAAATGGTGGAACTCCCTGCCCCAGGACGTGGTGATGGCTGCCAACTTGGAAGGCTTTAAGAGAGGAGTGGACATGTTCATGGAGGAGAGGGCTTCCGTGTTGGATGTTGCCCTATTGTTCAAGCTTCAGGGTCCCAAAAACGTAGGCCCGCCACGGATCATTAGTCTCCCCAAGTCCCACCATGGTTTCCAAAATCTCTTCTCCCTTCCTCTGCTGAAATCCAAACGACACTCTTAACTTCCCAAACACGCACCCTCGGCAAAGAGCAGAGAGGTGTGACTCGCGTTCTAGGTACATGATGGGGGAACTACTTGGGATTGGCTTCGTGCGTCGTCAGGGATCGAGCTGTATTACTCAGGCCAGGGGTCCCCAACCTTTTCGAGCCTGTAGGTGCCTTTGGAATGCTGACGCAGGGTGGTGGGCGCAACCACAAAATGGCTGCCACAGGAGGAGGAGCCAACCACAAAATGGCTGCCCCGGGAGGCAGAGCTGCGCACACAGAGGATGCCCAAGTGCTGGGCAGCAGAGGGGTAATTTAAAAATACACCAGGAAAGAGGAGTGAGGGAGAATAACACCAATACTTGATGGCAACTGCCATTGAAACAATATTTTAAATGGAGAAAGTTGGCATATAAAAAACAACTCTTCTTTTTACTCCTGGAGAGCCAGTGTGGTGTAGTGGTTAACAGTGGTGGTTTGGAGCGGTGGTCTCTGATCTGGAGAACTGGGTTTGATTCCCTACTCCTCCACATGAGCAGTGGAGGCTAATCTGGTGAACTGGATTTGTTTCCCCACTCCTACACACGAAACCAGCTGGGTGACCTTGGGCCAATCACAGCTCTCTCAGCCCCACCTACCTCACAGGGTGTCTATGTACCTTCTCTCTCTCTCTCTCTCTCTTGCAGTGGTCCATGCGGTCCATGCCGAGGACGGGGCTGTCGAGAATGGCATCCACCTCCTGAGCTCGTCTGAGGTAGACGAACTCATCCACAAGGCAGACGAGGCCTCCGAGAAGGCCAGCAATCCCCCCAGCCAGAAGGTCACGCCCCGGAAAGAAATCACCGGCGTTCAGGCCAAGCCAATGAAGAGCCCGAAAGGCCCCCAGCCGAGCAAGGAGCAGCCGGTCACCATGATCTTCATGGGCTACCAGAATGTGGAAGACGAAAACGAGACCAAAAAGGTGCTGGGCCTCGAGGGCACGATCAAGGCTGAGCTCGTGGTGATCGAAGATGCGGAGAACAAGGCGGCGGCAGACAGCACGGGGAAGGACCACGCCCCACCCAACGGCAGCGCCGTGGAGTCTGTGACGGCCCTCCCGCAGAAGGAAGAGAACCAGGCCGGCGAGAAGCCGACGGCCAACGACACCGACCCCAAAGAGACAGACAAGGATCTCGACGTCAAAAAACAGCGCTGCAAATGCTGTTCCGTCATGTAAGGGGCCCGCCCTCCATGCCATGGCCCATCCGGACTGCCTTTCCTCCCCTCCACGCCCGTCACTCTCACCGGGATACCTTGACTCCGTCTCCTCGGATACCTTTTAAGTTAGACCAGCTCCGTGGTGTTTTGATTTTACTAAACGAGACAAGCGGTTGTATTATTCTTATTTTCAGGAGGGGTTGCCTTTTGTTTTTTTCTATTTTCAAGTGACCAAGAACTTAATTGTGGCCTCAGTGAAAAGTGACTGCGGCCGCTGGGCTGCCCGTTTCTCTTTGCCCTCGCATCCGTCAAACATCTGTATCCACTCGTTCATAAACATAACAGATGCTGTGTTGTATTTATGAGCTCAAGTCATCCTTGTTAACCCCTCCCTGCAGCCAGAGGCGTCAGGAAAACTTAAACTTCTACAAGGTCAAATTTCGTGGAGACCCACTTAAAAAAAAAAACGATTTAAAAGATGGGTCGACATTCCCTAATCATAGTGATCCGATCCTGCAATGTTATCCGAAGGCTCGTTTGGAAAAGGGAAATAACTGATCATGGAACCCCCTTGGGCTTAGCTTTTTCAATTGGATCTGCTAACCTTCGGCATTCAACGGCCTTTAGGATCTCGCAAGTTCGTCAAGAACTTTTCTAAGGCAAGACTTTCTTACCATTCTGTGAAGTGTTATGATCGGAAATCTATCGTTGTGCACTCCGACGTTTGATTCGAAAATATCAGTCTGCTTCTTGGGCACTGGAGAAACCCATCCAGCATCCTGATTTGGGAAACCAGCTTGGTTTTTTGGTTCTTGTAGGTTATCCGGGCTGTGTAACCGTGGTCTTGGAATTTTCTTTCCTGACGTTTCGCCAGCAACTGTGGCAGGCATCTTCAGAGTAGTAACACTGAAGGACAATGTCTCTCAGTGTCAAGGGTGTAGGAAGAGTAATATATAGTCAGAAAGGGGTTGGGTTTGAGCTGAGTATTGTCCTGCAAAAGTATTGTCCTGTAAGTATCAAGATAATGTGCTAATGAGGGTATGGTATGTTAATATGGAACCATTGTATCCTGAAGTGATCTGTTAATGTGTGTAATCCAAAGCTAATCTGTATGGCTATTGTTGAATGCTGTCTTTGTCTGGAGGTTTTTCAGGGCAGGAAGCCAAGCCTTATTCATTCTTAAACTCTCCTCTTTTCTGTTAAAGTTGTGCTGATGTTTATGAATTTCAATGGCTTCTCTGTGCAATCTGACAAAATAGTTGGTAGAACTGTCCAGTCTTTCAGTGTCTTGGAATAAGACCCTGTGTCCTGTTTGTGTCAGTCCATGTTCAGCCACTGCTGATTTCTCAGGTTGGCCAAGTCTGCAGTATCTTTCATGTTCTTTTATCCTTGTTTGTATGCTGCGTTTTGTGGTCCCGATGTAAACTTCTCCACAGCTGCAAGGTATACGATATACTCCTGCAGAGGTGAGGGGGTCTCTTTTGTCTTTTGCTGATCGTAGCATTTGTTGTATTTTCTTGGTGGGTTTAAACACTGTTTGTAGGTTATGTTTTTTCAAAAGTTTCTCCATCCTATCAGTGACTCCTTTAATAAATGGCAAGAATACCTTTCCTATGGGAGACTGTTTTTCTTGAGTTTTCTGATTTTTGTTTGGTTTAATGGCCCTTCTGATTTCATTCTTGGAGTAGCCGTTTGCTAGCAGTGCGTGATTTAGATGATTAGTTTCTTCCTTGAGAAACTGTGGTTCACAGATCCGTCTTGCACGGTCCATTAATGTTTTGATTATTCCTCTTTTCTGTCGGGGGTGGTGGTTGGAGTTTTTGTGTAAGTAGCGATCTGTGTGAGTTGGTTTCCGGTAGACCTTGTGACCTAACTGAAGGTTTGATTTACGGATGACAAGGGTATCAAGAAATGGGAGTTTACCCTCAATTTCCTTTTCCATGGTAAACTGAATGTTTGGATGGATATTATTAAGATGGTTTAGAAAGTCCATTAATTTTTCTTCACCATGGCTCCAAATGGTAAATGTATCATCTACGAACCTGAACCAGACTGTAGGTTTGTAAGGTGCTGATTCTAATGCTGTCTTTTCAAAATATTCCATGTAAAAGTTTGCTATTACTGGACTGAGAAACTTTTGAAAAAACATAACCTACAAACAGTGTTTAAACCCACCAAGAAAATACAACAAATGCTACGATCAGCAAAAGACAAAAGAGACCCCCTCACCTCTGCAGGAGTATATCGTATACCTTGCAGCTGTGGAGAAGTTTACATCGGGACCACAAAACGCAGCATACAAACAAGGATAAAAGAACATGAAAGATACTGCAGACTTGGCCAACCTGAGAAATCAGCAGTGGCTGAACATGGACTGACACAAACAGGACACAGGGTCTTATTCCAAGACACTGAAAGACTGGACAGTTCTACCAACTATTTTGTCAGATTGCACAGAGAAGCCATTGAAATTCATAAACATCAGCACAACTTTAACAGAAAAGAGGAGAGTTTAAGAATGAATAAGGCTTGGCTTCCTGCCCTGAAAAACCTCCAGACAAAGACAGCATTCAACAATAGCCATACAGATTAGCTTTGGATTACACACATTAACAGATCACTTCAGGATACAATGGTTCCATATTAACATACCATACCCTCATTAGCACATTATCTTGATACTTACAGGACAATACTTTTGCAGGACAATACTCAGCTCAAACCCAACCCCTTTCTGACTATATATTACTCTTCCTACACCCTTGACACTGAGAGACATTGTCCTTCAGTGTTACTACTCTGAAGATGCCTGCCACAGTTGCTGGCGAAACGTCAGGAAAGAAAATTCCAAGACCACGGTTACACAGCCCGGATAACCTACAAGAACCAATGAACTCTGACCGTGAAAGCCTTCGACAATATTCAGCTTGGTTTTGTTCCCTCTGCTCCTCTGGCTGCCTTGATTGAACAAGGAGCTTCCAGCCAAGGAGGACGTGACGACTATAACCAGAAGCCGGCCTAATTAGGATCCTTCTACAGTTTTGTGGAAAGTCCTGGAGGAAACCTCTCCCGCATCTTAATTGGGGAACTCTTTGGTCAAGTGGTAGACCTCAGATGATCCAGTGTGCCATTCCAACCGCACCTAGATTCTTCACACAACACATAGTTAAATTGTGGAACTCCCTGCCCCAGGATGTGGTGATGGCTGCCAACTTGGAAGGCTTTAAAGGGGGAGTGGACATGTTCATGGAGGAGAGGGTTATCCATGGTTGCTAGTCAAAATGAATACTAGTCATGATGCATCCCTATTCTTTCTAGTATCAGAGGAGCATGCCTGTTATATGAGGTGCTGTGGAACACAGGCAGGATGCTGTTGCTGTAATTTGTGGGCTTCCTAGAGGCACCTGGTTGGCCACTGTGTGAACAGACTGCTGGACTTGATGGGCCTCAGTCTGATCCAGCAGTCTGAACCTTTCTTAGATTCTTATTGTAGATTGCAAAAAGGACCTGTTGGATTCCAGTTAAGCACTGAAAGCCGTGTGGTAAGTGGAGGATCAGGAACCAGGGATCGGCATGTTTGCAGAGAGACACAGGCAGGGGAGATGGGCAGGGACCACAGATGGGAATCCAAGGCTAGCTGGAGGAGACCAGCCATGGCTGGGTGGGCTACAGACCCAACTAAGGGGTAGAAGCTTAAGGTGACAAGCTGGAAAGCGGGCCAAGATATGCATACGGAAGCCCAGAGACAAGAGGCCCAGACCTCGGGTGTGTGTGTGTGTGTGTGTGCTGGTTTGCAAGGGCAGCCAGATTTGCCTGGCAACTTCTCTTTTGTCCAGCGCAGGGGGGGGGGTCAAACATAAGGCCCACAGGCTGGATCCGGCCCCTCGAGAGCTTGTATATGGCCCGCGAGGCAGCCGCCCCCTCCATTCTCGATCTGGGCTGGCGAGGCATGGCTCGCCCCCGCCAAGTGACATTTATGTCACATCCGGCCCTCGGAACAAATGAGTTTGACACCCATGATCTGGAGCACTTAATGCTGGAGCACTTAATGTTCCACGAAACATCTCCTACTGCTCCTTGAAGAGATTGGAAAGGAAAATACTACCGTCATTCAGTTTAGAGTATAGGTGCTGGGTGAAAATTAGTGCTCCATGATGAATTTATCTCCTGAAAAGTGCTCCATGACTCAAAAAGCTTGGGAACCTCTGATCTAGCAGATCAGGGAACAGGGGAGTGCGGGATAATCCACCGGGCTCAGTCTGAGGCCTGCAGGAAATGATGCCAAACTTCCTTCCTGGAGAGACTTCTGTGTCTGGTGTCAGCCGGGATGGCCACTGGCGTTAAAACATTTCCCCGCTTCCTAAGAAGGCGTCTTTGCCAATAGCAGATAACAACCTTTCTTCAGTCTAGCTGTTCTTACTTGGTTCCTGCCAAAGAAACCCTTCCAGTGTCCTTCCTTTCGAGCATGTTAGGCCAACGCCTGAGGGGTGGGGCTTTGTCCGTGGCCCATTTTCTTGCATTTTCCACATTCTGGCTAAAACAGCATCTGGAAAACATGGGCAGAACGCACGGGGAGAGCGAGGCAACCTCTTCCGGGCAGAAAAGGCATGCATAATCAAAAGGAAGCCCCGAAGCAGTCGGTGGGGGTGACCGGCGGGCACACGTCCCTGCATAAAAGACCTACGTATCATGTGAAGGACTTCCCTGTTGTCTGTCCTGGATCTACCGACAGTGGACTTCAGAGGCAGACAAAAACAAGCACTTGCTTTCCCACAATGCAATGCATGATTAACTTGTGGAACTCCCCGATACAGGATGCAACGGGGGCCTCAACCTTAAATGGCTTTAATAGGGGATTGGGCCAATTTGTGGAGGGGGGGGAATCTTTCAGTGGCTATTAGCTGTGAAGGCTACCTGGAGCCTCCACGTTCAGTGGTGATTTTCTTTGATGCTGGTTGTTGCAGGGAAACAGCAGACTTTGTGCTTCTGCTTGTAGCCCTCTCATGTGGGGGCATCAGGTTGATCCCTGGTGGAAAGAGGGTGCTGGATGAGATGATCCAGCATCCTGGTTGAGGAGCTCCAGATGACTTCTCGAGAGAAGCAGAAAGGCATCTGTGACATGCTTGGAGAAGATACGAATATGCCCCCAAAGCACTGTCCCCAAACCTCTGAAATTGGGTGTGTGTGTGTGTCAAGTTCATTTCTTACAAATTTCTGATTGGAAGCACCCTTTAAAAGAGATATGGACACATTTTCTCCACTAGACAGCTCCCAAAACCACAGTCCTCCTAGCAAATGCAGGATAGCCCAGTTAATGCTTCCTTCCCCTCTGCCTATCCAATCCAAGCTCTGGGTTGGGACCCGTTTTCTGGTCAAGGTGATGATCCCAGGTTCCTTCACCCCCATCAGTTATAGGAGAGACTGCTTTGCTTGCTTCGCGTGTAGAAGGTCTATGGCCTTTTATGCATGGCTGTTTCCCCCCGCGGTCACCCCTCCAACGACTTCAGGTCTTTGTGTTGATCATGCATACGGTTTCCGACTGTCAGAGGTCGCCTCGCTCTCCCCCCTGTGTTTCCCCACGTTTTGCCACATTTTCAAATTCAAGATAAAACAGGTCCCACAAAGCGTGGGGAGACGCAGTGGGAGACTGAGGCAACCTCTGAACGTCGGAAACACAAAGACCTGCAGTTGTCACGAGGGGTGACCACGAGGGAAACAGCCATGCATAAAGGACCTCAGGTTCAGTCCCCCTCGAAAGAGTCTCTGCTCTTGTGAAAAACCCCTCTCTACCTAAGACCCTGCAGTCCAAGTCGAAAATACACAGCCTGATAGACCAGACATATAAGGCAGCTTCACGGGTGAAGGGGTGTGTGTGTCCGTAGCTGCGTTGCATGCTGAAGATCCCCTGCTCTGTCTCTCATTGTGGGCTGTGGCTCAGTGGCAGAGCATCTGCTCGGCATGCAGAAGGTCCCAGGTTCGATCCCTGGGATCCCTACTTTAAAAGGACCAGGTAGCAGATGATGTGAAAGACCTCAGCCTGAGAACCTGGAAAGCTGCTGCCACTCTGAGTAGACAATATTGACCTTGATGGAGCGATGGTCTGATTCGGTATAAGGCAGCTTCCTATGTATATATAAAGGACCTCTGCTGCAAAAGGCCTTTCTTGGCCTCAGACCCTGGCAAGCTGTTGGCCTACCCACCAAGGGGAGGGGAAGTGGTGGATGCAGGAAGATAGGTAGCTGAAATTCCCAAGGCAGGCTCTGAAGCAGTCAGGTTGCCAACCTCCAGGTACTAGCTGAAGACCTCCTACTATTACAACTGATCTCAGTTCCCCTGGAGAAAATAGCCGCTTTGGCCATTGGACTCTACGGCATTGAAGTCCCTCTCCACACCCCGCCCTCCTCAGGCTCCTCCCAAAAACCTCCTGCCGCTGGCAGACCCAGCAACCCTACAGATGCAGGGGCCCCCACCCACTTTCTTAAAATACTTGGTGGCCCCAGGAAGAGTGGCAGTTGGCTTCTTGGCCCCAACAGGCACTGTGTTGGGGACCCCTGCCCCTGGGGAACACTGCTTTTGACCCAGCGGCCATACCCAGAAGTTGCATGTGCCCTTGCAAGGGGGTTCCTACACATTCAGCCCCCCCCCCAAAAAAACAGACGGTTCTCTTCAAACATCCATTTGTACGCTAAGTTTCAAAGGACAGAGAAACAAACAAACAAAAAAACCCCAGTGAGCTTCTTTTTGCACATTTCTGCTTGGGATGACAATCAGTTTTGTTTTTTTCCCCTGGCTTTCTTTTCTTCCCTTTTCGGTTTCTTAATGTCCTCTGGGGAACCGGCAGGGCAGCCATGGGGCCCCGTCGACCGGTTGCTCCTTCTCATAAAATGCAGTTCATTCGGCAACTCTGTGCCTTTCCCTTGGGATCAGATTAGGGTTGCCAGCCTCCAGGTACTAGCTGGAGATCTCTCGCTATTACAGCTGATCTCCAGCCGATAGAGATCAGTTCCCCTGGAGAAAATGGCCACTTTGGCCATTGGACTTTATGGCATTGAAGTCCCTCCCCTCCCCAAACCCCGCCCTCCTCAGCCTCCGCCCCCAAAACATCCCGCCGGTGGCGAAGAAGGACCTGGCTACCCTAGATTGGATGCAGCTGAGCCCCAAACATGGGGATTAGACCACTCTTTCTAAATCAGGTGCTGCGTAGCCAGCCTGCAGACGACACCGTGGACTGCCCAAATGGTAATTTCCTGATGGGGAGAGAAAGCAGGGCTATATGGAACCCCAGGCTGAAAATTCATGTTGTATTTTCTGGGGTTGTTTCCCCCATTCCAGTAAAGACATTCCTGGAGCAGGTGAAATGGGTTGCCGACCTCTGGGTGGTGGCTGGAGATCTGGGATTGTGACTGATCTCTAGGCGACAGAGATCAGTTCCCCTGGAGAAAACGGCTGCTTTGGAAGGGGGACTCTAGGGCATGATGCCCCACTGAGGTCCCTCCACTTCCCAAACCCCACCCTCCCCAGACTCCGCCACCAAATCGCCAGGAATTTCCCAACCTGGAGCTGGCAACCCTATGGGGTGAAGGCGCCCCAGTAGCGTTGCCAACCTGTAGGTGGTGGCTGGAGATGTCCTGCTATTGCAACTGATCTCCAGGCAACAGAGATCAGTTCCCCTGGAGAAAATGGCTGTTTTTTTAAGGTGGACTCTATGGCATTATACCCCATTGAAGTCCCTCCCCTCCCCAAACCCCACCCTCCTCAGCTCCGCCCACAAAATCTCCAGGTCCCAACCCGGACCTGGCAACCCTGTGACCAGGGCCCAAAGAGGAATAACTGGCCGATCGCCATCTGAAAAGGGTCCGGTCTAGCCAACGTCAGCCTTGATCGATGGCCATCAAAACTGGTGGGATGCTGGAGTGCCCTGTGGGTATCATTGGGAGTTCGGTTGGGCCCCCGGATGTAGATATGGGACCAGGAGGCAGCGGCTAAACAGGTCACCTAGTAAATGCGGTCGGGGTGTTTAAGGGGAGGAGGGCCTGGATCATCTGGCCAGAATCACTGACAGCCAGCGTGGTGTGGTGGTTAAGAGTGGTGGTTTGGAGCGGTGGAGTCTGACCTGGAGGACCGGGTTTGATTCCCCACTCCTCCACGTGAGCGGCGGAGGCTAATCCGGTGAACTGGATTTGTTTCTCCACTCATACACATGAAGCCAGCCGGGTGACCTTGGGCGAGTCACACTCTCTCAGCCCCACCTACCTCACAGGGTGTCTGTTGTGGGGAGAGGGAGGGAAGGCGATTGTCAGCCGGTTTCATTCTTCCTTAAGTGGTAGAGAAAGTTGGCGTATAAAAACTCTTCTTCTGATGCTGTGGAGTGGAGGCAAAGAGGAGGAGGACAGGAAACTCCAACTGGGGAAAACTAGGGGTCATTTAATGCTCCGTTGGGCAACGGAGGTCAAGTGTCTTAAGCTTGGGGCAGGGGGAGCATAGCGATGCATTTGTGAGAAACCTCCCCGCTACTTATGGGGAGCTGAGGATCTGGAGGCCGAAGCAGAGCATCTTAGCCGTACGTTCTTCCCGTAAATCATCTCCCAAGTCGACCTGGCGATACTTGGGACCCCCACTGCCCATCGCAACCCAGGCACGTTCGCCGAGGCCTACTGTCGTGCCACTAATGAGCCCTTCCTGGAGTCGCCTTCCTCTGACGGTCCACCAGCCACGAGGACCGTCTGGTATCTGAGCTCTCGCCCAAGACATTGGGGAGAAGTGGGGAACAGGCCTGGGGAGGCATCCCCCCTCCCCGACAAGGGACATGCTCACTTTTAGCCAGGGCTGCCGGGGACCCCTCCGGGCATCCGACCATCCGCACCAGCAGCGATGCCTCGTCCTCTTTTTCTTTCTCGGAGCCTGCTCTGGGCCTTTGGTGGTCCTCTGAAGCCCCCCCAGCAAACCCCCACCGCACCCCAGAGACCTCTGAAGCCAATGAGAGGGCCGGGCTTTAAAAGGGGGGGCAGACAGCCCTGCTGCGGAGACCCCCTCACTGACCTGCAAAAGCAATCCCCTGTTCCTCCTTTGCCCCCCGCTGCCTCCCCCCCCCCGTCTCTGTCACATCTGGTGTATTGGACATGGTGAAACCCCCGCCCCTCGTGCTCACAGCCTTCCGTCGCCAAACCCCTCTTTCTGGCCCTCCTTGCCTTGCTGAAGTGCACTTCCTTCTTCCCCTGAGCGGTTTGAAATCCCACCTCTTCCCCTGCCCCGTTGTTGGTTTGTAATATACCTGAACAGAGCAAATAAAATGTGTGAATAATCTGAAAAGTTGAGGCTCCTTCTGGTTTTTGCCTTCTTCCCTCCTCATCCTCTCTCACTTCATCTGTCTTTTTTCTTTTCTTTCTTTCCCTGTCACTCAGTTTTTGTTCTTCCTTCCTTCCTGTCTCCTGTGCCTCCATTTCCATTCCATACAATAATGGAAGGGACCACCAGGGTCATCTAGTCCAACCCCCTGCACAATGCAAGAAATTCACAACTACCTCCCCCCCACACCCCCACACACCCCCAGTGACCCCTACTCCGTGCCCAGAAGATTGGGGGTGGGGAACCCTCCAGGACCCCTGGCCAATCTGGCCTGGATGGAAAATGGATTCCTGGCCCCAAACTTCCTTCCCTTCCTGTTCGTTTGTGGTTTCTCTCTGGTCTGTCTTTTCCTTTCTGCTTCACCTCCAAAAGGATATTGCGGAGCTTGCTGAGGGGCATAGGAGGGCAGCCACAGTGGTCGAGGGGTTGGAGTCCTTGCCCTAGGAGGAAAGGTTAAGGATCTTGGAGCATTGAAGCTTGGGAGAAGACAGGATAGAGCCTTGTCAAATTATGAAGTGTGGAGAAAATGGGGGGACCTCTCTCCCCCCCCCCATTGTAGGAGGGATCACCTGATGAAACCGATGGGCTGTAGATTCAGGACAGACAAATGGGAGGGGCTGTGGCTCAGTGGTAGAGCATCTGCATGGCACGCAGAAGGTCCCAGGTTCAGTCCCCGGCATCTCCAGTTAAAGGGACTAGGCAAATAGGTGACGTGAATGACCCCTGCCTGAGACCCTGGAGAGCTGCTGCCGGTCTGAGTAGACAATACTGACTTTGATGGACCCAGGGTCTGATTCAGTAGAGGGCAGCCTCGTGTTCATGTCACCCACTTCCTGCACTGCACAAACAACCTGAGGAACTGACTGCCACATGATGGCCAATGTTTCAACCAATTGTTGGAGGCGATAGATAAATGAAACCTCCACTTTTCAGGGCAGTCTACCACTGAGTACCAGATGGATGGGACAAGCCCAGAAGCACCTGGCTGGCCATGTTTGGAGAGCCAGCATGGTGTAGTGGTTAAGAGTGGTGGTTTGGAGCGGTGGAGTCTGATCTGGAGAACTGGGTTTGAACCCCACTCCACATGAGCA
Organism: Euleptes europaea; assembly: GCF_029931775.1. Classification (NCBI taxonomy): domain Eukaryota; kingdom Metazoa; phylum Chordata; class Lepidosauria; order Squamata; family Sphaerodactylidae; genus Euleptes; species Euleptes europaea. The sequence continues at coordinate 8,948,920 of NC_079313.1, forward strand.
ACAGAGGCTACTCTGGTGAACTGGATTTGTTTCCCCACTCCTCCACATGAAGTCAGCTGGGCTACCTTGGGCTAGTCACAGCTCTCTCAGCCCCACCTACCTCACAGGGTGTCTGTTGTGGGGGGGAGGGAAGTGATTGTAAGCTGGTTTGATTCCCCCTTAAGTGATAAAGTAAGTCAGCATATAAAAATCAACTCTTCTATTTATTTATTCATTATTTCATTTTAATATCCCGCCCTCTCTGGCCTAGAAGTAGGACATTCGAAATGGCTGGGCCTTTGGCCCGATACAGCAAGGGGCCGTGGCTCAGCTGTAGAGCATCTGCTTGGCAAGCAGAAGGTCCCAGGTTCAATCCCCAGCATCTCCAGTTAAAGGGACCAGGCAGGTAGGTGATGTGAAAGACCTCTACACCTTGAGACCCTGGAGAGCCGCTGCCGGTCTGAGTAGACAATACTGACTTCGATGGGCCGAGGGTCTGGTTCAGTTGAAGGCAGCTTCATGAGTCCATGAGGCTCAGTTTATGGCTGAGGCGAGAGTTGAACCAGAGACTTCCCCGATCACAGGCTTAGCCAATACTCCACCAAGTGAGAGGGGCTCACCTGAGACACCCCCCCCCCCGAATCTTGTTTGTTCCCCATCACAAGGGCTGAGTTTTCCTGGCACCTCCTTGCTTCTCTACTGGCCCGGGGAGCTCTTCAAACCCTCCCGGTCAGCAACATTCCTGCGGCCGCATTGTGCCTGGTCAGCGGTCCACCCTCACCCCGTTCCTTTTGTCAGCCCTTGTCCATAACGCTTACGATGGCTTTCGTTCCTGCCAGCTCCTGCGTAGCTCACAAATCCTAGAAAAGTCCCGAATGACCCAGCTGACCCCCCAGGACAAACAGCCCTGTTGCCCATTTTATAGACCAACCCGATTTCCAGTGTATGAGCCTCATGAAGGGAGCTTTGGCTATTGAAAGTTTATACCAGGGGACTCTCTGGCTTATACCCTGGAAATCCTGTCGGGTCTTTTTTTAAACTATTTTAAGTTTATTTTATAACAACAACAACATAAAAACACAACAACGGTAGGTTAAACATCGTACAGTCGAGATATGTTTCAATATTTGGTTCCAATAAGGGTGCTACTGGACTTTTGAATCTCGCTCTACTGAGAGCAGCGTGGTGTGGTGGTTAAGACCGGTGGTTTGGAGCGGTGGACTCTGATCTGATGAAGCGCGTTTGATGCCCCACTCCTCCACATGAGCAGCGGAGGCTAATCTGGTGAACTGGATTTGTTTCCCCACTCCTCCACAGGAAGCCAGATGGGTGACCTTGGGCTAGTCACAATCTCTCAGCTCCACCTACCTCACAGGGTGTCTGTTGTGGGGAGGGGAAGGGAAGCTGATTGTAAGCTGGTTTGCGTCTCCCTTAAGTGGTAGAGACACAGTCAGCATATAAAAACCAACTCTTCTTCTTCTTTAAAGATACCGTAAGTGGGGCTTAACCTTTCCTTTAATGGTCAATTCATTGGACCTAAGGTTTCCAAGTCAGGCCACACTGAACTTGTTGTTGTTGTTTGTATATATTTCTATATATTTTAAAGTTAACCCTTTAAAAAAATTCTTAACCCCATCGTAAAAAAATCATGATGGGTAGCCGTGTTTGTCTGTATTAGTAGAAAAGAGCAAGAGTCCAGTAGCACTGGAAAGACTTAACAAAATTTCTGGCAGGGCGTGAGCGTTCGTGAGTCACAGCTCCCTTCTTCAGATACAGCTAGGATACGGGTCCATCTATCCTTAAGTAGAGAAGAGTAAAATCGCACACCCAGTGGCAATAGCAGGTAAATGTCAATAGCAGGTAAATGACATTAGTAGGTGTGATTGGATAAGAAGAAGAAGGAAGAAGAAGAGGAAGGGAAGGTGGGGAGAGGAAGGAAAGGTGATTGTAAGCCGGTTTGATTCTTCCTTAAAAGATAAGAGAAAATCGGCATATAAAAACCAGCTCTTCTTAGAAGCAGTAATAACCAGGATCGATACAGCATTCAAGATCTGATATTATGATTTTATAATTAGTAATTAATAGGTTAGGAGCCCCGTGGCGTAGAGCGGTAAGCTGCAGTACTGCAGTCCCAGCTCTGCTCGCGACCTGAGTTCGATCACGATGGAAGTCGGTTTCAGGTAGCCGGCTCGAGGTCGACTCGGCCTTCCATCCTTCCCAGGTCTTTTTCTAGAAACACACCACTGGAGTCTAGATTAAGACATCAAGGACAGGGGCTGGGTGGGAACAGTGTCACAAGAGAGAAAGAAGCAGAATAGCCATTTCAGAGGCGAAGGAAATCGGGGGGGGGGGTGCCCCACGCCCCACCCCACTGACATTTCTCATTCCAAGGTTGGTTTTTATCGTACAGCACCATCTAGAGTCTCTGCCTAGCATTGCCTTGACGTGCTCGGGAGTTTCCCACAAGGCCACGGGTTTCTGTGCTTTCCCCTGTAAGTTGCTGCATGGCATCAGTGGGGTTTCCCCAAATTATTTCTCCTGCCCCAGTCCACCCTGCAGTGGCCGGGCCGCCTCCCCAACCCCCCACCCTGTGCCACCATAGCTTTTTGTCAAATCAACCATTACATATTGTTGTAACATTATAACAAGCTGTAGGTTCGACATCTCATCTTTCTTTCTTTTTTAAAAAGTCTCTAGCCCCTTTCATTGTGGTGATGTGCCTTTCCCCTTATATCTCCACAACAAAAGGGGCTAAAGAATGACCTTTTAAAAAAAATAATGAGAGCTTGGAATTCAGAGAACCTGATACACAAACTGCTATAATGTTATAATGGTATTCAACTGATGATTTACAAAACGGTGGAGAGAAATGGCGGCCACCGGGAATAGGGTCAGGGAAAAGCTGGAATCCCCCATCCCCACACATGGCAGTTTGGGAAAGACTGAAAAAGAGCCAGAGAAACTCCAGGAGGTGGAAGGAGGAGTAGGAGTAGGAGTTGGTTTTTCTATGCAGACTTTCTCCACCACTTAAGGAAGACTCAAACTGGCTTACAATCACCTTCCCCTCCCCTCCCCACAACAGACACCCTGTGAGGTAGGTGGGGCTGAGAGAGCTCTAGAAGAACTGTGACTAGCCCAAGGTCACCCAGCTGGCCTCATGCGTAGGAGCGGGAAAACAAATCCAGTTCCCCAGATTAGCCTCCACCGCTCATGAGGAGGAGTGGGGAATCAAACCCGGTTCTCCAGATCAGAGTCCACCACTCCAAACCACCACTCTTAACCACTACACCACCCGGGCTTCCTGGAAATGACTCTGGTCCAGAGCCTAATTGGAAGGTGTGCATTTTCTCTATGGCCTTAAATCCACGCTCTCCTAACGTCCCTATTTATCAGGGACACTCTCTGTTTTCTGCCCCCTCAGTAAACCCCATTCCTCTTGTACGCCCCAGTTGGGGTGCCAAATGTGGTTGCTCATTCCACGGCCCACAGAACCAGGGCCTGAGCCACAGAACTGCCGTATCCTCTTTGAATCTGGTTTGAATCTGAATCTCCCAGCGCAAGTCCAGCCTTAGACCCACACTGATGAAGGGGAGGAAAAATTCCTTTATTTCGCTTGTGTTCCCTCCTTCCCAGCTGTGTATACGAGGGTTGTTTCATTTCACCTGCTCGTGACAACCCTGTGAGGTAGGCTAGGCAGAGAGGGGGGAGAGAGAGAGACAGAGAAAGAGAGCATGTCAGAGCCCTGAAGTCACCAACAAGTGAGAATATGACCCTTCCTGTTCCACTTGCTACTACGTACCGGTTTGGGGCCAGTCCCTAGGTGTGCAGTAGGGTTGCCAACCTCCAGGTACTAGCTAGAGATCTCCTGCTATTACAACTGATCTCCAGCTGATAGAGATCAGTTCACCTGGAGAAAATGGCTGCTTTGGCAATTGGACTCTATGGCATTGAGGTCCCTCCCCTCCCCAAGCCCCACCCTCCTCAGGATCTGCCCCAAAAACCTCCCGTTGGTGGCGAAGAGGGACCTGGCAACCCTAGTGTGCAGTTTCATAAGAAGCCTGGGAGGGGGATTTGGACTGGGGTCAGGGAACAGAGGAAGGGTGTATGTGTCAACGCTTATATGCCTCTTCCTAAGTGTTGTGGCCCTGATCCAACTTGGGTTGGGAAATACCTGGAGATTTGGGGGGTGGGGCCTGGGGAGGGTGGGGTTTGGGAAGGGGAGGGACCCCAGCAGAATATAATGCCATAGAGTCCACCTTCCAAAGTAGCCATTTTCTCCAGGGGAACTGATTGCGATCATCTGGAGATCAATTATAATAGCTGGAGATCTCCAGCTGCTACCTGGAGGTTGGCAACCCTGACACTCCTTCTTGCGGCTGCTTTTAAGGTTATGATGCACATCAGCGGCTTCTGATCCCGGATCCCTAAGATAACATGCATTTTATCCTGTGGGGCATGGCATCTTTTTTCTGACCCTGGGTGCTGGCTTCATGCATTGTGTTACCTAAAAACTGAGGGGGGGCGGGAATAGAAACTACCTGGTTAGGGTTGCCAGGTCCCTCTTCGCCACCGGTGGGAGGTTTTTGGGGCGGATCCTGAGGAGGGTGGGGTTTGGGGAGGGGAGGGATCCCAACGCCATAGAGTCCAATTGCCAAAGCGGCCAATTTCTCCAGGGGAACTGATCTCTATCGGCTGGAGATCAGTTGTAATAGCAGCTGGTGTGAGGGCAGTTTCATGCACCACGCAGGCACACCAGCCAAGGAGCCAGGATTTGCACCCAGGCCAAGAGAGTGTGGGCCACAGTTCCACATTGAACTTATGAAGCTGCCTTCTACTGAATCAGACCCTTGGTCCATCAAAGTCATTATTGTCTGCTCAGACTGGCAGTGGTTCTCCAGGGTCTCAGGCTGAGGTCTTTCACATCACCTCTTTGCCTAGTCCCTTTAACTGGAGACGCTGCGGGTTGAACCTGGGAGCTTCTGCATGCCAAGCAGGTGCTCTACAAACTGAGTCACAGCCCCTCTCCATGGCTCTCCAGGGTCTCAACAGAAGTCTTTCACATCACCCACTTGCCTTGTCCCTTTAACTGGAGACGCTGGGGATTGAACCTGGGATCTTCTGCATGCCATGAAGATGCTCTAAAGCTGAGCCACAGCCCTTCCCCTCTCGGTGGGGGTGTTTTTTGGCCTCGGTGTGATTTCACATCTCCCCTCCCTCTGCACCTGAATGTTATCAGGCTTCTCCAGATTCCCCCTGTGCTGGGTTGCCAGGTTGGCTCTTCTTACTTCCCAGGGGCCTCGGCTATTGCTGGTCAGACAGGTTGGTTCAGCAGCAGAGCAGAATCCTGGGGGTGGGGGAGGGGGGATCCGCTGTTGCCCATCCTCCTCTTGCAGGCTGGACCTGGCTCATGTGTCAACAGAAGTGGCCTGGCCTCTTTGTTGAAATTCCCCCGGCCAAGCTGGCTCCAGGCCTTTGAGGGCCTGCGCGCAAGAATGAGCCCTGCAGATAGGAAAGATGCCCAGCACGCCACTCTCTCTTATTTCCTTGATCCTCTCTCTAGGGTAATTTATGCACGGGAGTTTTACCTGAGGTTCGTCGCTCGCTGGACCCATCCCTTCCTGTTGGGAATCTCTGCACCAGCAGTCTCCAAGCTCAAATCAAGAAGAAGAATCAAAGGAAGAATCAGTTAAGGGAGAATCAAACAGGCTTACAATCGCCTTCCCTTCCCCTCACCACAACAGACACCCTGGGAGGTAGGTGGGGCTGAGAGAGTTCAGAGAGAACTGTGACTAGCCCAAGGTCACCACAGCTGGCTTCATGTGGAGGAGTGGGGAAACCAACCCAGTTCGCCAGATTAGCCTCCGCAGCTCATGTGGAGAAGGGGGGACTCAAACCCGGTTCTCCAGATCAGAGTCCACTGCTCTTAACCACTACACCACGCTGGCTCTCAGTCGTAATAGCGGGAGATCTCCAGGCTCTGCCTGGAGGTTGGCAACCCCACTTACGATCCAGCATTCGCATGGCAGCCAGCTTGTACATTTCTTTCTGACCCAGCTCCCTAGGGGCAGCGAATGGTGGGATTTTAGTGGAAGAGGCAGTCCACACCAGGACACAGAAACATGCTTACCAGTTTGGGGTCTGACTTGTGCCAGAACGCCAAACGCAGTGGGGCTTACAGCCTGTGTCCCCGGCGTCTTCCGTTGGTTCAGCGCGGCTTAGTTGCAACTCAGTTTCTTCCAAGCGTCCCCAAGGAACAGCTGGTGAGGGGATCTTACCCAAGTGGTCCTATCAGTACGCAGATGTCAACGTAGGGTTGCCAACCTCCAGGGTTTTTGACGGTAGTCATTGGGTGTTAACACTACAGGAACTTGAGGCTTTTGCCCACGAATCTCAGTTGTGTTGTACTGGATTGCAATCCCTTTGTTTCAGACTCTTGAATTGTTTTGGGGTTTGCTTCTCTGATTGTATATAACACGGTGTTATAGGAGTTAGGTTTTTTTTGTTAATTAGCTTATAGTGGCATGAAGTTAATGCCTTATAATAAAACTGCTAAATGGAATGTTTAGATGTTTAGAATTTTATATGAGACTTCATGCTGCCAATTTCTTAAGTTGTCTTAACTCTGGCATAGGTATTGTTGTTGTTTTGTAACCTCCAGGTACTAGCTGGAGATCTCCCGCTATTACAACTGATCTCCAGCCAATGGAGATCAGTTCACCTGGAGAAAATGGCCGCTTTGGCCATTGGACTCTATGGCATTGAAGTCCCTCCCCTCCCCAAATCCCACCTTCCTCAGGCTCCGCCCCCAAAACCTCCCGCCGGTGGCGAAGAGGGACCTGGCAACCCTATGTCAAAAACACCGGGCTGTGACAAGGATCCACTAGGAACAAGCCTGTTTATAAGTTGCCCTTGCAAACAAAAAGATAAAAATGGCCCTTAATGCTGAGGGTGTTCAATAGAAGTGACAACGGCCGGTTTCGACCAAGAGGGGGGAATGAGTTTGTCTCAAAGGTGTGGTGGTTTCTAGCGTAATCTGTGGACTTTGTTTTAAACCGACAGTAAAAATTAGCCTTTCGATATCTGCGGGGGACGCACCAGTCCTGTTCTCACTCTCCCAGACAGGTTCTGCCTCCTGGGAAGAAAATTCTCTAGCCACACGCAAGCCAGAAACCATCTCTTCCTGGACCAAAATCAAGAGTCTGGAGAATTTGGGGTAGGTTGGGACAGTGGGGTGTAGTGGTAAAGAGCGGTGGTTTGGAGCGGTGGACTCTGATCTGGAGAACTGGGTTTGATTCCTCACTCCTCCACATGAGCGGCGGAGGCTAATCTGGTGAATTGGGTTGGTTTCCCCACTCCTGCACACGAAGCCAGCTCGGTGACCTTGGGCTAGTCACAGCTCTCTTTGAGCTCTGTTTGTTCTAGCAGCAGGCACGCGCTGGTGCAGCTTTCCACGCTTTGGGGCTGTTTACATCTTCTCTTCCTCTTGGCATGACTGATGTGTGCGTATACCCTGATAAAACACTGCCAAGAAAAAGTGTGATCGCTAAAGCTGGTCGGGTCGGGGCTGGCCCTGCTTGGGGGGGGGGGGCACTTTCACAGCAGAAGACTGGGCCAAGCGAAAAAGCCGCACGGTCCTGTTCGGAAGGGAAGATGCCCTTTGCCCTACGGTGCAACTTATGCGCTGGATGGGGAAAGCATGGCTGTCCTGCATTGAATGCGCTAGCTTGGGTAAAAGAGAAATTTGGGCACGCAAATTCTGGAGACCAAATTCTGGAGACCTAGTCCTATGAGGAAAGGTTGAAGGAGCTGGCTATGTTTAGCCTGAAGAGGAGAAGACTGAGAGGGGACAGGATAACCATCTTCAAGTACTTGAAGGGCTGTCGCATAGAGGAGGGTGCCGAGATGTTTTCTGTCGCCCCAGAATGTCAGACCAGACCCAACGGGTTGAAATCAAATCAAAAGAGTTTCCGTCTAGAGTAGACATTAGGAAGAATTTTCTAACCGTTAGAGCGGTTCCTCAGTGGAACAGGCTTCCTTGGGAGGTGGTGGGCTCTCCTTCCCTGGAGGTTTTTAAGCAGAGGTTGGATGGCCATCTGTCAGCAATGCTGATTCTATGACCACAGGCAGCTCATGAGAGGGAGGGAATCTTGGTCATCTTCTTGGCATGGAGTCACTGGGGGTGTGGGGGTGAGGAGGTAGTTGTGAATTTCCTGCATTGTGCAGGGGGTTGGACTAGATGACCCTGGTGGTCCCTTCCAACTCTATGATTCTATGAAACACACACCTTCTCTTTCCCCGGGCAGCTTTGTAACTAGGGTTGCCATCTCTGGATTGGGAAATTCCTGGATATTTTAGGAGTGGCGCTTGAGGAAGGCTGGGTTTTCTCCAGGGGAATTAATCTCTGTTGCCTGGCGACCAGTTGCAATTCCCAGAGATTTCCAGACCCCACCTGGAGGTTGGCAGCCCTATGAACGCCCGGGGTGCAATCTTTTTTTTCATGCCGTGAGGCCCCAAGTCTGTCCAAACGTCTTTGTTGACTCGATGTCGCCAAAGCACCTTGTGGATCTTGCATAACCTCATCAGCACATAAATTATGACACCCTTTCTGGCACATCTGTTGTAATCTCTCCGCTCCCCCTCATATATCCTCAGTTCAAATACCGAAACGCCAAACAAGCAGCTGTTTTTCAAAATGTGGTTTCCCTGGGTACGGGCTTACTTTATCTGAACAAACACTAACCTGGAAGAACCTTGATATCCTGTTTTAGTTGATGGTCCATGACCGTATAATAATAAATTGAATTGAACTGAAAATAGAAAGAACCTTGGTCTTTTTTTAAAAAAAAGCCAGGGTTACAGAGTCGGGCACAGGGGTCACCGAGGGGCATAGATGCTCCAATTCATCAGCCATTGTTAGGGTTGCCCGCTCTGGGTTGGGAAATACCTGGAGATTTTGGGGGCGGAGCCTGAGGAGGGCGGGGTTTGGGGAGGGGAGGGACTTCAATGCCATAGAGTCCTATGGCCAAAGGGGCCATTTTTCTCCAGGGGAATGGATCTCTATCAGCTGGAGGTCAGTTGTAATAGCAGAACGAATACGGTTTGATCCTACAGATTTAATGCATGTTTACTTATTTATTTTTCTTTCTAGTTTCATCCTCTGTAATCTTCGGATATGATCAAGCATTATAATTTTACCCACATTTAATATTTGTTTTGATATTAAATAGCTATGTATCTTGGTAATTTTGCCATTTTTAACCATCTTAATAGCAAATCCGTTTTGTATTTGCTTTACCCTATACTATTTAACTATGTACATTCGTTTTATTTGATGGTCTATGACTGCAAATGAATTATTGATTGATCGATTGATTGAACAGCAGGAGATCTCCAGCCACCACCTGGAGGTTGGCAACCCTAGCCATTGTCTAAACACCCCCTTCTTAATAAAATGTTGGCCGCTGTCCCCAAAAGGTTCTCAGGATTAGCAGCAGCTGGAGAAGCTGCACTGTTGCCACAAACTCTCTTTATTTATTTTTTCTCTCTCTCTCCAATATGTCAAATTCTTGGAATTCTCCCTCTTGCAAAGGGGGGGGGAGGTTATCAGGTTGGCGCAGCCCACATCAAATGCCCCTCCCTTTTCACAGCCCGGTTTGCCACCACCTCCCTGGCCAGATGCCCCCTAACAGGCCTCACCGGAGAAGAGAGACTCTTTCTCTTTCGTGGTTGGGAAATGCCTCTCTTTTTTTTGCTCCAAGCTTGAAGGCGAGCCGGTGGATCTACAGCTGGGCAGTGAATTTTCGTCTCCCTGTGCAAGGAATGGGTTTCTCGAAAAGCTTGGGGCAGTACAGAGATGGGACAAATGGAGGCTGAACAGGTTGGTGGGCGCCCAAGCGTCAGACGTGCCTCTGTTTTTGCGTTGCGGCCGAGAGGTGTGTGCTGTTTCCGATACCGCTCCCAAATGATCTGGGAATGAACAATTTTATGGGGATCATATCAATTATGTCAGGTACGCCAGCGTGGTGTAGTGGTTAAGAGCTGTGGACTCTGATCTGGAGAACCGGGTTTGATTCCCCACTCCTCCACATGAGCGGCGGAGGCTAATCTGGTGAACCAGGTTGGTTTCCCCACTCCTCCACATGAAGCCTGCTGGGTGACCTTGGGCTAGTCACAGCTCTTAGAGCCCTCTCATCCCCACCTACCTCACAGGGTGTCTGTTGTGGGGAGGGGAACGGAAGGTGATTGTAAGCCGGTTTGATTCTTCCTTAAGTGGGAAAGAAAGTCGACATATAAAAACAAACCTTCTTCTTCTTCTTCTTCATCTCCTCCTCCTCCTCCTAATCTCCTCCTCCCCCACTCCTCTTAATAAAAATTCTCCAGGATCATATCATGTGGCTGTGAGTACCATCAGTCAATTACATACCATCTGAAGAAGTACTTCCTGAGCCCTGATATCATGGGGGTACCCCTTTCCCGAGTCATCATATTGAGAAGCTTTATCCATCTATGCCCTTCCAAGACGTCTAACGTGCCCCCGGTGGTCAGGAGACAATTGCATTCCCACTATTATTTTCTTGCAATGCATCTGCGCCTTTGCTCAGCTATGCAGAAATTCAACAGGTGTGGTTTTATCAGCCTGGAGATGTACTGAGGCATGGGCCGTGGCTCAGTGGTAGAGCATCTGCTTGGCATGCAGAAGGTCCCATGTTCAATCCCCGGCATCTCCAGTTAAATGGACTAGGCAAGTAGGTGATGTGAAAGATCTCTGCCTGAGACCCTGGAGAGCCGCTGCCAGTCTGTGGACAATACTGACTTTGATGGACCCAGGGTCTGGTTCAGTGTCAGGCAGCTTCATGTGTTCATGTGACTCCCCGTCCCCACACTACCATGTCCCTTTGAGGTCTGAAGACACCTGATGAGTTTGTGGGTTCAGCTGGCCTGCACAGCATCCTCCCCTTGCTGAGGCTTGCTCAAATTGATTGATTTACATACTGAAACATCATTTATCCCACTGTGACTGCCGCTGGGACCATTTGTCGTGACTTACAAAACCACGACCTGCCCCAAAAAAGAGAATAATGCTGACGAAAACAAACCCTAAAGCGCAGCCAGCATATCTGGGACAAAAAAACAAAAACAAGAAACAGCAGGAGAGTTGACCAATACGAATGTGCGCCTTTCCCTTCTCGGCCATCCGAAGCCTGAGAGAACAGAGAACTAGTAAAATTGTCATTATTATTTAAGGCATGCCTCTAGCTATTATTAAGAACATAAGAAAGGCCCTGCTGGATCAGACCCAGGCCCATCGAGTCCAGCAGTCTGTTCACATAGCGGCCAACCGGGTGGCTCTAGGATGCCCACAAGCAGAGGACAGCAGCAGCATTTATACTGCCTGTGTTCCGCAGCACCTAATACAGGGGTGTCCAAACTTTTTTCAAAGAGAGCCAGATTTGATGGTGAACATGTGTGAGGGCCGACCATTTTGCCTGACATTCTTAATTAAATTAATTAAATGCAAATTAACTATTTTATGCAAAGTTTATTGCAAACGGCATACTTATTATGCCCATAACCACAGACTGCACCACAAAAACCATGGCTACATTCCTTCCTTTCCCCAAAACCCCTTTAAGCTCACCGGACGCCCCCCCAGCTTCTAAATCTCCAACCTTCCTTCTGTAGGGAGGGAGCAGGAGCTCTTCCTCTCCCCCCCCCCCCCCGCTCATGTGCCTCTCTGGGACTGTCGACTCTCTCCCTTCAACCCTGCTGGGGGTATTCTCCCCTCATCTGAGCCAGGAAATAAACTAGTTTTCATTCTCATGGAGTCCAAGATTCAAACACTCTGACATCTCCCATGCAGGGAGGAATGTGGAGTTTTCTCCCCATGAGAGCCAGCGTGGTGTAGTGGTTAATAACGGTGGTTTGGAGAGGTGGAGTCTGATCTGGAGAACCGGGTTTGATTCCCCACTCCTCCACATGAGCGATGGAGGCTAATCTGGTGAGCTGGATTTGTTTCTCCCGCTCCTACACACGAAGCCAGCTGGGTGACCTTGGGCTAGTCACAGCTCTCTTAGCCTTACCTACCTCACAGGGTATCTGTTGTGGGGAGGGGAAGGGGAGGGTGATTGTAAGCCACCCTTAAGTGGTAAAGAAAGTGGGCATATAAAAACCAACCCTTCTCTTCTTCTTTCCTTCTGACCGCTTTGCTCTCTGCTCGGGGCTTTGACCTCTGGAATGAAACGGGTGTCCTCTGCAGACTCGGCCCCGTCTGAACGCGCCTCGTTTCCAAACACGATACATGCCAGGAGTCATTTATTTCCCCCACCCCATCCCTGTTTTCGAAGCAGCCACTTGCCTTGGAGAGAACCTGCTGGGGGGGGGTCTGACTCCAAACACTCCCTGCCCCCAAATCCAGCCCCCTCTCCCCCTGCCTTTCCTTGACTCACAATCCCCCCACTCAAGACCCATCCAGTCTCTCCCCTCCTCCCACCCACCCCCCCTGCAAATCTGGATCCCTCACGAGGCCTCCGCAATGCAGGGAAGGGGCTGCATCTCCCCCCCCCAGCCTTCTGCAGAGAGGAAGGAGGAAAAAGGAGAGCCAGACGGAGCAGCCCCCCCACTCCCAGGCTTTTCGGTGTTTGTGTGTGTGTGGGGGGGTCTTTCCTCTCCCGGATTGGGGCCAGCCTCTGACCTCCCTTCCATTTTCCTCCCCCCCCGCCACCTTTCCCACTCTTGAGTCCCCCCCCAATCCATCCTCAGGATCCCCCTTGACCCACTCGGGAGGAGCTGCTGCTGCTTTTCCATGTGTCAGAACAACAAAGGCCGCGACGTCCCACGCGTGGGCTCTGGGTCAGAAGGAAGCGGCCTCTCTAGGGTTTCAGACTCGCTGGCCTTCATTCCGGGGGGTGGGGCTGAGACAGCCAATCGAGGCGACCCTCCGCCCAAGCGTCGCCCCCTCGGTCGGGGATGCAAAGCACAGGCGCAGCCCCCACGCGCCCCCTTTTCTCTCTCTGCAAAACAGGCTGGGGGGCCGTATCAAACTGGCCCAGGGGCCACAATTGGCCCCCGGGCCGGACTTTGGACATGACTGACCTAATACAATAGGCCTGCTCCTCTGATACTAGAGGGAATAGGTACGCATCGTGACCAGTATCCATTTTGACTAGCAGCGATGGATAGTCCTCTCCTCTATGAACATGTCCACTCCCCTCTTCAAGCCTTCCAAGTTGGCAGCCATCTCCACATCCTGGGGCAGGGAGTCCCACAATTTCACTATGCCTTGTGTGAAAAAAATACTTCCTTTTATCTGTTTGGAATCTCTCCCCCTTCAGCTTCAGCAGATGACCCCACGTTCTAGTATTATGAGAGAGGGAGAAAAGCTTCTCCCTGTCTGCTCTCTCCATACCGTGCATAATTTTATAGACCTATATCATGTCTTCCCTTAACCGTCTTCTTTCCAAGCTAAACAGCCCGCAGCTTTTTATTGATTTACTTACTGAAACGTCTTTTATCCCACTGCGACTGCCACTGTGACCATTTATGTGTGACCATTACAGTATTTAAGGTAGGTTTGCCAGGTCTCTCTTTGCCACCGGTGGGAGGTTTTTGAGGCGGAGCCTGAGGTGGACGGGGTTTGGGGAGTTGAGGGGATTCAATGCCATAGAGTCCAATGGCCAAAGTGGCCATTTTCTCCAAGTGAGCTGATCTCTTATCAGCTGGAGCTCAGTTGTAATAGCAGGAGATCTCCAGCTGGTACCTGGTGGTTGGCAACCCTAATTTAAGACATGCAAATGCAAAGGGAAGCATGCCTCTGTACTAGCAGTGACTGAGCAATATAACCAAATCCAGTACAAGGACATGTGGAATTGCCTGGTTTCCAGTGAAGGACAACTTAAAGGAGGCAAGGCCTGCCCATCGTGCAGAGTTGCAATGGGCACTCTCCTTTTTGAGTAGGCTGCTGGGGGCTTAGAGAAACCTCTTCTGTCTTTCTTGTGGCAAACACTTTTACTTCTCTTTGTCAGCAGGGCAGAATTCGGGAGTCACTGAGCCAACCGTGGGTCACATAATTAGGGTTGCCAACCTCCAGGTGGAGCCTGGAGATCTCCCAGCAGTCTCACTGATCTCTAGACTACGGAAATCGGCTCAGCGGCAGGAAATGGCAGCTCTGGAGGGCAAATTTATGGCAGCTCATTCCTGCTGGGTTCCCTTCCCCCACCAAACTCTGTCCTCCCCAGGTTTTGCCTCCATCTCCAGGAATTTCCCAACCCAGAGATGGCAATCCTAGCACTTAGCCAGCCTCCACGGCACTGAACACTGCACAAACAGGGAGGCGACTGCTAATCCCTGGCAGGCCACAAATTCCTGGCTGGTGCCGTCAGCTCAACGGGCCACAAGTTCTCCAGGCCCGTCCTACATACCCGGGGCAGGAGCGGAGAATTCCTTTCCCACCCACAGCTCTCCAACTTTGGAACCGTGCCCGGGCAATGGGGGGGACGGGATGTATTTGTCAATGATGCCAGCCGCAGGCAAACGCCAGCCTACATTCCGGAGGGCAACGCTCCCCTCCTGGCGGACTATTGACCTCTCCGCATGAGATAAGCTACGGGTCATAAAAGGAACATCCGAAGTCCAGCAAGCGAAAGCGAGAGCCAAGAATGAGCACGTCGAAAGAATTCGGCCCAGTCGGCGCCAACGGGATGGGATGGGTCTTGGGGGGGGGGGAGAGAATTCCTGAGGCAGCTCCACCTTCACCTTGTGCTTGGATGACAAGGTAATGACCTCTCTCAGGGCTGTAACTAAGGGGTGCGAGGCGGGCAGCCGCCACCCGGTGGCACGCAGAGGGGGCAGCAAAACGGCCTCTCCTACCCCTAGGGTTGCCAGCCTCCGGGTACTAGCTGGAGATCTCCTGCGATTACAACTGATCTCAGGCCGATAGAGATCAGTTCCCCTGGAGAAAACGGCCGCTTTGGCAGTTGGACTCTATGGCGTCGAAGTCCCTCCCCTCCCCAAACCTTCCCCAGGCTCTGCCCCAAAAATCTCCAGGTCTGTCCCAACCTGGAGCTGGCAACCCTCCTTACCTCCCCCAAGTTACGGCCCTGTGACCTCTTCTTTCTCTTTTGCAAGCTTGTAAATAGTTATCTGAAGGTTACCAATGGCGAGCTGGAATGGATTCCAGGCGATCAGGCTCAGGGATGGGTTTGACAAATGGGAGAAGTGTCTAGGCAGTGTGCACAACTAATATAAGCACCTGTGGCTAGTAAAAAGGTTTGTTGGCTAGTGATGTCTGATGGTTGCCAACCTCCAGGTACTAGCTGGAGATCTCCTGCTATTACAACTGATCTCCTGCCGATAGAGATCAGTTCACCTGCAGAAAACGGCCGCTTTGGCCTTTGGACTCTATGGCGTCGAAGTCCCTCCCCTCCCCAAACCCCGCCTTCCCCAGGCTCTGCCCCAAAAATCTCCCCACATCCTCAAGTTCCGCCCCCCCAAAATCTCTAGGTAATTCCCAACCTGGAGCTGGCAACCCTATGATGTCTGTAAAACATATCTCTTGCAGAATACTACTTTCCCCCCTTTAGCCAGTAGACTTGCCAACCTCCAGGTGGTAGCTGGAAATCTTCCACTGTTAGGGCTCAGTGGAAGAGCATCAGCTTGGCATGCAAAAGGTCCCAGCTTCAACCCCCAGCATCTCCAGTTAACGGGACTAGGCGAGTAGATGATTTGAAAGACCTCAGCCTGAGACCCTGGAGAGCCGCTGCCAGTCTGACAATACTGACTTTGATGGCCCCAGGGTCTGATTCAGTATAAGGCAGCTTCATGTGTTCATGCGTTACAACTGATTTCCAGATGACAGAGATCAGTTAAAAGACAACTCTTCTTCTTCAAAGGCTGTTCCTAAGATACAATTCTTTAGCATGGCAACAGGTTGTGTCAGACATGTCATTAGAAAGCAACAAAGAGCAATTCTCAGCTTTAATATGCACAAGTTACAAAACAGAGCCTGTCCAAATTTGTTAGCTTAAAGGTAACAAGAACATCTTAACGTTAGATTCCAAACCAGATGCAACAGTACGCTATTTGGTATCTTTTGCTGTTTCCCCCAATACCCTTTCAAGGAGACTGGGGAGGAAAACGGAAGAGGAAGAGGAAGAAGAAGAGTTGGTTTTTATATTCCAACTTTCTCTCCCACTTAAGGAAGAATCAAACCACTTTACAATCTCCTTCCTTTCCCCTCCCCACAACAGACACCCTGTGAGGTAGGTGGGGCTGAGAGAGTGTGACTAGCCCAAGGTCACCCAGCTGGCTTCATGTGGAGGAGTGGAGAAACTAGATTAGCCTCCGCCGCTCACGTGAAGGAGCGAGGAATCAAACACGGCTCTCCAGATCAAAGCCCACCGCTGCAAACCACCACTCTTAACCACTATGCCACGCTGGAATAAGCATTTAATTTTAATAACCACCCTTCGTTGGTACGGAGTAGAAGGCTTCTTTTTAATGGCTTCTTTGGTTTTGTTGTATTGTTTTAATCATGTGTAGCAGAGGCAGCAGGTTAATTTTTTTTAATAGAGAGATAATTTCAAGCCCTCATCTGTTATGTTCCCAAATTGTTCACTTGAGGACTAGAAACTTCCTTGGTTTCTTTTCATTTGAAAGAAAATTAACAGAAGTATTCTGCATCAGATGCATTACTGACTTCCTGGCTCTGTAAAGTAGACCTGCTGAGAACAGCAAGGCCCGGCTCCATCAGACAAGCATTCGATTGTTCTTCCTGGTGGGAGAATCGAGGACTCCCTGCATGTAACTCTGCCGGGTGGTTTTGTTCTGCTTTTCCCCTCCTGCCAGCGTAGACATTGTTCAGCCCCCACGGGGGCATGCGCATGGAAAAGGCAAGCACCATCTTATTCATAGGAAATCAGGCGCCCGAAATGTCACTGCCCTCCAGGGGTTGCCAAATCTCTCTCATGATTATGGCTGCTCTCTTGGTCACCATGATTACTCAGCTGTTTGTGACGCAGAAGCCCTGTGCAAAAGGAATAGAAATAACCAAGACATACATCCATGATGACCTGATTTGGCTGCTATTCCCCACCCCCAGCTATCTATTTCTGGGATTGGATGTTGCCAGTGACAGGTTGGGAAATACCTGGAGACTTTTGGGGTGGAGCCTGAGGAGGGCAGGGTTTGGAGAGGGGAGGGACTTCAATGCCCTAGAGTCCAATGGCCAAAGAGGCCATTTTCTCCAGGTGAACTAATCTCTATCAGCAGGAGATCAGTTGTAATAGCTGATCTCCAGCCACCACCTGGAGGTTGGCAACCCTAATTGGATGGTAGGTGGGCTCTTGTTGTTTCAGGGCTGCCAAAGCTTTATCGTCCCCCCCCTCTCAACACAGCACACAGAACTAGGGTTGCCAACCTCCAGGTACTAGCTGGAGATCTGCTATTAAAACTGATCTCCAGCCGATAGAGATCGGTTCATCTGGAGAAAATGGCCGCTTTGGCCATTGGACTCTAGGGCATTGAAGTCCCTCCCCAAACCCCGCCCTCCTCAGGCTCTGCCCCAAAAATCTCCCGCTGGTGGCAAAGAAGGACGTGGCAACCCTACCAGGGAAGAGTTTCGAAATAATTGGTAGCGTTATTATTCACATGATTCATAAAATGTTGTACAAACAAAACTGAGTATGTTTGGATATAATTTTACTTTAGAGAAGAAAGCATTCGATGTTAATTCAAAAATAAGTTAGCGTTAATGTTAAAATTAGCAGAATATGCAGTGATGGCATGACTAATCTTATTTTAGAGAAGAATGCACTAGATCCGTGTTGGCGAACCCATGGCACCCGTGCCGGATTGGGCACGCAGAGCCCTCTCTGTGGGCACGCACAGGGAACCGTCGCCTCTGCCTAGGGTTGTGCCGTATTGCCGCGGTGAGGGTGCTGAGGGCAGTACTCCTTCTCCCCATGCCCACGCTCCCCATGCCTGCGCTGGCACCCTTCCTCTCCTTGCACCTGGGGCAAGCCCCTCCCTCTCTCTCAGCTGAGCTGCGGCCACAGCTCAGCTGTTTGTCGGCGCCGCTCGCCTCGGACAGGTGAGGCTGTGGCCGAGCGCCTTGTCATGGCGCGGTTCCCGGCGTCGTCGTCTCTCGGGCTGTGCCGTGTTGCCACGGTGAGGGCGCTGAGGGCGGTGCTCCTTTTCCCAGGCCCACGCTCCCCATGCCTGCGCTGGCGCCCTCCCTCTCCTTGCACCCGGGGCAAGTGCCCCCACCAAACCCCTCCAAGATCCGGCCCTGCTAGAGACAGTAGCTCTGTTCACAGGTTGCGGTGAATGTGTGTGTGCATCTTCGTGGCCTCTGTGCAGCCCCACATGGGATCTGCGCAGGTGCAGGCCAGCCACGGAGAAATTTCTCCCCCTCGCCCGTTTTCTGCCTGGCAACAGCTCTGCCCGCGTCTTCCAACCCTCAGTCCTTCCTTCGCCACCGCGGAGTGTAGACATCTAGAGAGCTTCTCTTCAATTACTTCAGTGTTCCTGGCTGAGTGAATGAGTAAAACCCCCCGTTTATTCAGGTTCATTTGGAAAGTGAACATGCAATGGCTTCTTCTTACGAACAGGTGTACGCCTGTACCTGAAGGTTGTACATACATTCACTGTAACATGTGAAGAGGGTTAACACCTCTGCCTAATGAAATGATCTTTCATAATTAGGAGTGGTGGAACGAAAACCTCAGTATTCAGGTTAAATTGCCGTGTTGGCACTTGGCAATAAATAAGTGGGTTTTGGGTTGCAGTTTGGGCACTCGGTCTCTAAAAGGTTCGCCATCACTGCACTAGATGTTGTGTGTGTGTTAAGTGCCGTCAAGTCGTTTCCGACCCATGGCGACCCTATGAATCAAAGTCCTCCAAAACGTCCTATCGTGAACAGCCTTGCTCAGGTCTTGCAAACGGAGGGCCGTGGCTTCCTTTATAGAGTCCATCCATCTCTTGTGGGGGCTTCCTCTTTTCCTGCTGCCTTCAACTTTTCCTAGCATGATTGTCTTTTCCAGTGACTCTTGTCTTCTCATAAGATGTCCAAAGTACGACAGCCTCAGTTTAGTCATTTTAGCTTCTAGGGTCAGTTCAGGCTTGATTTGTTCTAAAACCCACTGATTGGTTTTTTTGGCTGTCCGTGGTATCCATAACCCTCTCCTCCAACACCACATTTCAAAGGAATCTACTTTCTTCCTATCAGCTGTCTTCATTGTCCAGCTTTCACTCCCATACATAGTAACAGGGAATACAGTGGCATGAATTAACCTAATCTTGGCGGCCGGTGACACATCCTTACACTCCAGAATCTTTTCTAGCTCCTTCATGGCTGCCCTTCCCAGTCTCAACCTCCTTCTGATTTCTTGGCTGCAGTCTCCCTTTGGGTTGATGATGGAACCAAGCACTAGATGTTAATTAAAAAAAAAATTGAGTGTCATTTTTAAAAATATTAACCAATATAGAGAAAGCTAGCAAGTAAGAAACTCCTCTAACCATGGCCTCCTCAGGCTCCACTCCAGAAATCTCCAGGTATTTGCCAACCCGGAGCTGGCAACCCTATATGGAACTCACTGCTACTGGATGGCAAGATTTGGAAGGGGGTTGGACAAACCCATGGCAATGGCGGTGGAGGAGAGGCCCACCAATGGCTATTCACTACAATGGCTAAACGGAACCTCCATTTTCAGAGACAGTCTACCTCTGGATAGTAGTTGCAGCAACCGGAGAAGCTGTGGCCTCTCTGCCCCTCGAGTCACCCTTCTGGGGCATTTGGCCGGCCACTGTAGGAACAGGATGCTGGACTGGATCCACCTCAGCCCTGTTTCTCTCTCCCCCAAACCACCCACCAACACCCCCCTCTTTCAACAGCCTCTTGTAAAAGCCTGGGTTCGGATGCTGGCATTGGACTGATTTTCGCATGGCGCTCCAGTTAATGTTTACCAACGTCGATGGGTTACGAAACGCCACTTGTGACCCATGCTCTCTCCGCTGTTTTTCTCCCTCGCTGTTTTTGCAAAATCAACACTGCAACAGAAAGTCAAAAGGGTCCAGGTGGCTTAGCAGATCTGGAAAAATAGGATAGGGTGTCATTGACAACGTGAAATAGGACAGTGTAACACACACACCCCAGTGAAAATTCTGATTTCTTCCAGCAGAGGGCAATCACCACTAACTTTTACGGAGGGCAGAGCACGAGATTTTGATTTTTTTCTTCTATTGTTTCTGTACCAAATCCTGGGGAAATGCTTGGTAGGGTTGCCAGCCTCCAGGTGGGAACAATAAGTTCAAGCAAATACAATATATTCCAATAGTGATCCAAACAAAATCCAACTACTGGTCTCCTAATACAGTTACACAAAATTCAAATTGCACGGGGAGATAGCATCAATAATAAATAATACAGGTTAGTATAAATTTCAATATTTGGTATCTATATAATATTTATTTCTTATATTCTCTCATCAGATGTCAGACAAGCGAGGAAGACGGCCGTTTTGTTCTTCATCAGTTCCTCAAACCTGAGTCTTTTCAGTTGATATATATTCATTAACGTCTTACAAATTCTATTTTACA
The DNA here is from genome assembly GCF_029931775.1 of Euleptes europaea. NCBI lineage: Eukaryota > Metazoa > Chordata > Lepidosauria > Squamata > Sphaerodactylidae > Euleptes > Euleptes europaea. The sequence continues at coordinate 8,969,491 of NC_079313.1, forward strand.
TCTCCCCATGGGTAGAGATAGGAGCCCTGTGGCGCAGAGGGGTCAGCTGCAGTACTGCAATCCAAGCTTCTGCTCACGACCTGAGTTCGATCCCGACGGAAGTCGGTTTCAGGTAGCCGGCTCAAGGTCGACTCAGCTTTCCATCCTTCCGAGGTTGGTAAAATGAGTACCCAGCTCGCTGGGGGTAAAGGGGAGATGACTGGGGAAGGCACTGGCAAACCACCCCGTAAACACAGTCTGCCTAGGAAACGTCGGGATGTGACGTCACCCCATGGGTCAGGAATGACCCGGTGCTTGCACAGGGGACCTTTACCTTTTATGGGTAGAGAACTGATCCTTCTGCCTAGTAAGGCTAGTATCTTCAGTTCAGCTTCTGAGGTTCCCTGTTAGGATACCTGAGGTTCCCTGTTAGGATACTGAAATTTATACTTATCGGTAGTATTTATTATTGATGCTCTCTCACCGTGCAATTTGAATTTTGTGTAACTGTTATTAGGAGACCAGTAGTTGGATTTTGTTTGGATCACTATTGAATATATTGTATTTGCTTGAACTTATTGTTTCTGTGTGAATTTGGAAGAAGTACTGAGTACACAGAAGTGTCTACTTGTTGCTAAGCCTCCAGGTGGGGCCTGGAGACCTCCCAGACTTTCAGATGATCTCCAGACGTCAGTTCCCTCGGAGAAAATGGCTGCTCTGGAGGGTGGGGCTCTATGGCGTTACACCCTGCTTGGATCCCTCCCCTCCCCAAACCCCGCCCTCCCCCAGGCTCCATCCCAGGATCTCCATTAATTTCCCAGCCCGAAGTTGGCAGCCGTAATGATTGTGTGTGTGTGTGTGTGTGTGTGTGTGTGTGTGTGTAAAGTGCCGTCGAGTCGCTTCCGACTCCTGGCGACCCTATGAATGAAAGTCCTCCAAAATGTCCTATCTTTGACAGCCTTGCTCAGATCTTGCAAACTGAAGGCTGTGGCTTCCTTTATTGAGTCAATCCATCTAACAGGAACCCTAATGATTAGGGTTCCTTTTCTTAAAAATAAGAATTTTATTTCATTTTAATAAAAAATAGAAACAGAAATAGAAAACAGAAAAATACAGAAAAGTGAAAACGCAATACAAAACAATACAAAAGAAGTTCTGGGTGGACATACAAATATTTGGTCAAATTACCACATATATACAATTATTTTTCTATCCTACTTAAAGTCTGTATTATGCCAAGTTTCTACACTCTTAATATATCATCCTCGGGCAGCCCATTCCTAACTTTTCGGCGGCCAGGGACATCGTGGCTGCGGTGCTTCCGAAGGCTTTTAAAGGCTTTTTTAAAAATGGGTCTTTTTACCCCATAAAGAACAGTAGGGTTGCCAAATGCCAGGTGGTGGCGGGCAAACCCCCGCCTATCCACCTGGCTGCCCGCCGACCCTCAGCTCAGACCATACTCGTTTCGGCTGTGAAAAAACATATCCTGAAAGGAATACTTCTATAGGTAAAAAAAGGTAAAGGTCCCCTGTGCAAGCACCAGGTCATTCCTGACCCATGAGGTGACATCACATCCCGACGTTTCCTAGTCAGACTGTGTTTACGGGGTGGTTTGCCAGTCCCTTCCCCAGTCATCTTCCCTTTACCCCCAGCAAACTGGGGACTCATTTGACCGACCTCGGAAGGATGGAAGGCTGAGTCAACCTTGAGCCGGCTACCTGAAACCGACTTCCGTCAGGATCAAACTCAGGTCGTGAGCAGAGCTTTTGACAGAAGTACTGCAGCTTAACACTCTGCGCCACGGGGCTCCTACTTCTATAGGAGCCTAAGATTATAAAGGCAACTCTGGATGAAATATACACAAACACGTTTTAGACTTTACAACTTACAAATGTCAGCTTACTCGGTCTAAGGATTGCAGTTTTCTTATACATTCTTATACATTCACGCACTTTCAAAATGGCACAGAATTGTATTATTCGGGCCACTGAAGAAGGCTTCACAGCTGAAATGGGAACGGTCTGAGCTGTGATATTGCTTGGGTATATTGTCACACTGTTGTAATTTTGTGTTCTTGTGTTTATTTGGCATGTTCAGCACAGGTACATAGAGGCTAGAACAGAGCTACATACAAGCTGTGTATATTTATATCAATTTTGTGTTTGTATTAAATGTATTATATATTATTCACAAAAATAACTTGTGTAAATATCAGCCCAAGATTTCATGTTGATTCCTTAGCTTTTGGGTACCTTATTAAGGGTGTATAGTCCTCAATCCATTGGAAGACTAGACGTGGGCATTTATTTTTCCAGTATTGTAATGTAATTCTTTTAGCCAACAGTAAGGGCACCCAGGGTCAATTTTTGTTGACCATCGTTTCGTCTCCTGGAGACCAGCAAATAGTTTAAAAGTACATATGCATCCTCAAAGTTCAATGAATTTTCGAATACAAAGTTGAGATGAGTCATCGGTGGTGGAAAATGCAGTCAAGTTGCAGCTCTTTTACAACAACCTTGTAGGGTTTTCAAGGCAAGAGATGTTCAGAGGTGGTGTGCCATTGCCTGCCTATGTGTCGCAACCCTGCTTCCTTGGCGGTCTCCCATCCAAATGCTAACCAGGACAAACCCTGCTTAGCTTCCAAGTTCTGACAAGATTGGGCTAGCCTGGGCCATCCAGGTCAGGGCACGAGTAATTATTTCTCCTCAAAAGACCAAATAACTGGACAGGCCCAACGTATTAAAAGATATGGCTTGTAAGTAAATATAATTCCTTTCATAGATTTAATAGCCACTAGCTATCCATCAACCACTTCACACATTAAAAATGGGAAATGAAATTTAATTTTTCCTTGACGCTATAAAGATAAAAGTTGCCACATCTCTCATGCAATTGACCGATCTATTTGGCAGCAGATAACGCAGAATCCGCTTCTCAGAAAACGTCCTTAGCTGTTTTATCCAGGGAGTGATATATTTATTTCGTGCAGTATTATTCTGTGGACATGCTAAAACAACGTCAGCTAGGGAGTCTATTTGATCTGGACAAAATGGGCATTTTTGTTCATCTGCAATAATTTTTATTGTATCGCCCTTGTGTCTCAGCTTGTGGCTTGTAAGTTACAGCGCCAAGAACTAGATACTTTACCTAGTCCTTTACTAAAAAGTCATTGTGGTGTCCAATATATTCCAAACATAATTTTTTTTGTTGAATAAGTCAAAACTTGAGGTCTATAGAAACAACAGGTGTAAGATTAAGGGCCCTATATCCCATTCCTTTGGCAAAACGGGGCAATCTAGCTCCTTCTTCTGTTCCTTTGCATATCATATTTATTAATTGACATCAAATATTTATAAACAGGTGGTTATGAGGCAGATTGCAAAGGAAGCAGTTGTGTTCATGCCTTCCCACGCATGCGCGAGACGCATTCGATCCTCACCCAGGTGCTAAATTGGTAGAGGCCCTCGAAACCAGATAAACGCAGGCATCCGTGAGCGTGCTGGCCACGGCACCGTCTCTGCCGAGCTCCAACAAGTGGCAAAACGGACATTTGTTTTTGCATTGCCCCAGAACAGGGATAATGTTTCCCCAGGAACGGGGACCAGGAAACAGGGACGATCACTGGTAAACAGGGACAGTTATGATATCCGGGATGCCCAAAATGGCAAAAAAATTCTAAAGGTCACTGATGTTGAACTTGGCGCCGCTCTTAATGTGTGTGCTTTTATTTCCTTGTTTTCCAGACACCACAAGCAGCCCCCGCAGCAGGCGAAAATCGTTACGGAACCCAAGAAAAAGTACCAGAGAACTCTGCTCCAGAAATGGATCCAACCTCCAGAAATGTGATCTGCCCCATCCCACAGAACACAGATCCCAAATACGAAGAACAGAATGGAGACAGAACAGTCCCACCGGGAGAACGGGAGATTGAGGTCACCCACAATGAGTATCTTAACTTTGGCCCCTATGACCAGAGGATGGGAAATCAGTGGGAAATGATCCATTTCTCAGAAGATGGGCTTAAATCAGTGACAAAGGCCGTAAATGGAAAGAGGGACCTCTGGACACCATCCTGGGACAGAGAATCCAAGTTGGACGTGGTGAGGACGGGGCCACTGTACGACATCCGAGCTTATAAAGGGGAGAAGAAGCCCTCCCGGCTTTATGAGGAGGATGAGGGAGAGTTGTGTTACGAGCTTCCTCCTGAGAACCTCTCGCCCGAGAAAGCCAAAGAGCTAGAAGAAGAACGGCGAGAGGTTATCAAAAGCCAAGCGATGAAGAAGAGCACCACCATAGCAGAAAAGTTGACCTCTGCGGACGAGCTGGAAGCTCCAAGCCCACCCTCACCCAGTGGAGAAAAGGCCGAGGCCAAAATAAGTTATTCTATGGGGTTTGCAGTGTGTTTCGACAAACCTTCCCCGGGATGGGTGCAGACAATTATTGACCCTGAAAACATAGATACGGAGCAGATAAATTTTGCTGCGGCCCGACAACAGTTTTTGGCCCTGGAGAAGAGTAATCCAAACTTGCTCCTGGGGCCAAGGAAGCAAGTTATGTCTCCAAGGTCACCAGCAACCCAAAATATTTATGAAAGAGAGCGTCAGGGCCACCTGCAGGGTGATGGAGATCCTGATGGGCATAGCCAGAGAGAACCGGACCTCTCCAACGAGAAGGCTGCTCCAATTATTCCCCAAACAACATGGCCTGCTTTCAAGGGAAGAGTTGCAATTTACCAAGACTTTTCTGGAGAAAATCTGGATTTGGGGAAAATGGGCTGTGATTTAAAGACTGAGGATCGTAACGGAAGGCTACCCCAAAAGGAATCTGGGGACACTCTGGGTTCGGAGGACGGCGGCCAAGATCCTGCCGAAGAGCTGGAGGCCAAAGACGAGACCCCCATTGAACGGGAAATCCGCTTGTCCGTCGAGAGGGAAGAGAACCTTTGGCGGGAGCGAGGGATTCCAAGAGTGAACAGCCGGGATGAGCTGGTGGAGATCCGATCCAAGCCTCTCCTCTCTTCTCCCCTCTCTGCTTCGGCGTCCTCCAGGAAAAGGAAGGACCAAGCGCGTGTTTCCTTTTACGTCCAGAGGGAGATCGAGCAGGAAACCAAACGTGAGGAGGACCTCCAAAAGGAAGGGAGGCTGCCTGGGACGTATGACAAGGGGACCCCGCAAGAGCTTGGAGAACTCAGGAAGGTTTTTGAAGGGGAGGGGACCCTGCCGCCCTCTGCATGCAAGCCAGGGCATCTGGGAGAGGTGCAGGAGCCCACCCCAGAGCTGCCTGCCCGCCTCCCTGTTGCCCATGACAAGGAAAGGATCATTCACCAGGACATGAATCAGAGCTCTGTGGACACTCGGTTGTGTTCTGTCCTGGATGCCGGTGTGGGGAACGAACCCCGTCGAAGCAGGCAGGGAGAGGCGCCGAGGCCCAAACCTTTAAGCGCGAAGGAGACTGCAGACCCAAACGCGCCACTGGTGCTACTGAGGGAACATTTTGTGGTTCCAATGCAAAAGGGGACCCTTCCAGGTGATCAGGGGTGCCCACGTGCCCGGAGAACGGAAGGGAGGCCCAAGTGGGCATCCCCAAAGGAGGAGCTGTACACTCTGAAGACGGGCAAGCCCCGAATCTCGCTCTTGATTGACCAGGAGATCCAGGATGCTCTGAAAAGGGAAGAGGAGCTGCAGGAGCGACGGAGGAAAGAGAGGCTGTCCACAAGTGGAGACGTGGAGAAGGGCACGGAGAAGGGCCTCTGCTCTCACCTGCGGTCTCAAGGCTCAGGTAAGGAGACTGGAAGGCAATGGGACAAGGAGCTAGAGGGAAATGCTCAAAAGCTGGAAGCAATTTTTTTTAATGGAGGCAGGAGGTTGTTTGAATGCTGTCAAAGATGGGGGAGGGGCAGAAATTAATTTCTAATGAGGATCCCAGGCAGGTATGGGATCCCTGCCATCTGTTTTCTTTCTTTGTTTGTTTCCCCCTGTTCTTAGACAGAGGTCTTGAACAATAAAACCACAAAACTAAAATAAGACCCGTCTCTAAAAACACCTCCCTTTGGCTTTTCTCTGCAGCCTCCGAAAAACGAGCAACAAAATAAGTACGCTGAGGGTCATAAGAGTCCTATAAGAGAAACGGAACCCTTTGCTCCAAAGTTGCTCGAGAAAATGAGGACCATTTGTTAAAACACGGTATAATCCATTTTAGCCTAAGTTGGTACATGTAAGGACAATGCAAAAGGATATGTACCAAGGAGTCCATTGACTGAAGAGGGCAGGGACACAGCCGGTCTGAAAAAGGGATCGTTGGCATTCAGCCCAGCAAAACCACTGAAAAAGGTCAATTAAATCTTGAATGCATAAAGATTCTACATAACTTTGGACTAATCCAGATAGGAAGATTACCCTTAAATAACAGGCCCAGGGCACGCAGAGACCTAACATCTGCTCCTTACTTCTAAGAGAAGGCAAGCTGCAAGGAGTCGATGGGCGCTCTGTACATGTTCAGAGACTACCATCACTACTACTTTCTGACAGTTAGAGCAGTTCCTCAGTGGAACAGGCTTCCTCGGGAGGTGGTGGGCTCTTCTTCCCTGGAGGTTTTTAAGCAGAGGCTAGATGGCCATCTGTCAGCAGTGCTGATTCTGTGAACTTAGGCCGATCATGAGAGGGAGGGCAGGAAGGGTTGTGTCTGTGATCGGCTCTCGTGGCCCTTCCTTACATGCCCAGGGTAATGCCGATCGCCACTTTGGGGTCAGGAAGCAATTTTCCTCCAGGCCAGATTCGCCAGAGATCCTAGAGGGTTTCCCCCCCACCTTCTGGGCATGACGTAGGGGTCACTGGGGGTGTGGGAGGGAGGTATTTGTGAATTTCCTGCATTGTGCAGGAGGTTGGACTAGATGACCCTGGTGGTCCCTTCCAAATCTATGATTCTATGGATTGTATGATAGCGCATCACACCTATAATGTTCCTTTTTGCTTGCAAGCGAGGAACAGGGCATTCAGTAAGGGACCTGCTGTTAGGTGCACACAACAGTGTTCCTAGGGTTGCCAACCTCCAGGTATTAGCTGGAGATCTCCTGCTATTACAACTGATCTCCAGCCGTTAAGAGATCAGTTCCCCAGGAGAAAAGGGCCGCTTTGCCAATTGGACTCTATGGCATTGAAGTCCCTCCCCTCCCCAAACCCCGCTCTCCTTAGGCCCCACCCCCAAAACCTCCCGCCGGTGGCAAAGAGGGACCTGGCAACCCTAAGTGTTCCAGTCATGGATTAGCAAAGAGATACAGGGACGGGAGCAACTGTTTTCATGAGAAGAGAGCTCAGGCAGTCCACGGTTCTAACTAACCAAAGAAATAACTGCACAGGGACTCCACCCTTTGAGAGTAAGCCAACACACACAAATATCAGTTCCATTGGATTGCATACAATATCCACAATGTGTGTGTGTGTGTGTGTGTGTGTGAAGTGCCGTCAAGTCAGAGGATAGATTCTAATTAATAATTGTTGAAAATACATCCATATATAGATAATAAAAAATAAAATACAAAGACTTCCCCTACACCTCCCTCAGTCTTATCATTTATCTGTAATCTCCTTTGTTTAAGATTCTAATCCTAATATTATTACAAACATTCATAAACATTTACTATTTCATTTACCTATTTTAAAATAAAGAGCAAAAAATAAACAACAAAAAGGAAAAAAGAACAGATATATAAAAATAAAAATAAAAATGGATTAGATAATATGTAACATTTTTAACCTCCTTTAAAAATGAATATTCTAATTTATCCGTTTCTCCCACATATCTGATAACTGTCAATTATGTTAATGTAATTAATTATTCTGGTTTTATCAAAGCCAAACCGTTTAATTAGACCTTTTAGTTAAATCCCAAGAAAAACTAAGCCCTTTGACCCAGTCTCTTTATCTTAAATTTCCAACTTCCTCTCTTTCCCAGTAGCTTTGAACAATGAAGGGCATCCATGGAAGTTGTTAATGCAGTTCCCTCTGTGAAAATTGATGTAAGATAGTGAATCTGCAACAGATTTTCATCCATCCCCAAGGCGAAGAGAAAAATCCCGGTGTTTCCAGCTGTTTGCCCTTTTAAGTTCTCCCAGTTAACTTTGAAAAGTTCATCAGGTAGTACATACAACCAAAAATCCAAGTCGCTTACATTCATCTCCATGGTTATCAGTCGGGTTGATTCGGTTTCTTCTTGCAGGTATATATCCTTCGAAAATCCTTCGTAGCTCTCCATCTCCTTTGCATTGTTTAATTCTTCATTTAATGGTTTATCATTAAGGGGAGCTTCCTTCTCTCATCTTAGATCTCATTGTCATAATCCGGACTTTAATGTCCTTAAGATCTCCCAGAATTTCATCCAATTTCCGAATAGCAAGTTCATAGGTGTTGTTTGTCAGAGAGAAGAGTCGATCCATGCATATAATCTCACTTTCCGTGGTTGCCACTTCTGGTGGTTAGTTGAAGTTTAATTTGTAAAATCCAGACAGGAATACGTTTGTGAGAGTCCCCAACCTAGCTGGGCAAACTTCGCCAAATCAATTGCTCAGACTTGGATGCAGAAACAAAAGATTTATTGAAGGCTTCAGGTAGAGAAGACAGGCTCATGGATACAAAGTTGCGAGTGACTAGCTTATCGGGGTTACAGTATTTATCTACTACAGGGCACGAAGGTTCACACGCATGGGAGGCATGGGAGGTTACAAGGCAAACCGGTGCAGCATAAAACATCAAACAGTCCTAGAGAGACAGTGAGGGCTATCTGCATTTCAAGGCCGGACTCGGCCCGAGGGAGTGAAGACAGAAAGCACAGCAGGGGAGGAGAGGTGGCACCTGGGCAAGAAGGACGAGGCGGGGGACTCGGGAAGATACACAGAGGTGCGAACTGCTTGTACGAGTTCAAAGGGGTAGAGATAGAAACAGATAAGAGCCAAAACCAGATGGCCCTCACATTCTGCCCCCCTTAAGGCCCCCCTCCCGCGAGTTCGGGAGGTCGAGGCTTCTCGGGATAAGCGCAATGGAATTCGTGTACGAGCCGGGGGGCGGCCATATGGGGGGCTGCAACCCATTCATCGTGCGCAGCGCCTAGATGTTTCCACCGTACAAAATAATACAGCTTTCCCTTTTTCCACTTGGAATCCAAAACCTTGGATACTTCCATGTGGGTATCCCCTCCCACAACAGTGGGCACTTCTGGCTTGGAAGGGGGGTGGAACTGGGGAGCGGAGACGAACGGTTTGAGCAGACTGATGTGGAAAACGGGGTGTACCCCGCGGAGAGTTTTGGGAAGATCCAGCTCCGCAGTGACCTCGTTTATCACCCGGGTAATGGGGAAGGGGCCCACATAACGGTCACTGAGTTTTTTACAGGGTCGGAGGGAACGCAGATTTTTTGTGGAAAGATAAACCTGTTCTCCCACTCGGAGTTCCCATCCCTGTGACCGGTGTTTGTCGGCCTGTTCCTTGTATTTCCGCTTGGCCCGTTCAAGGTTCTTCTGTAGCCAGGGCCAAGTGGAACTGACCGCCTGTACCCATTCCTGCATCTCAGGCACTGCCTCGAGTTCGGGGGAGATGGGGGCGGCACCGAAAGGGCCGAAATCTGTTCCGTATACCACACGGAACGGACTAAACCCCGTGGAGGAGTGGGGGGCGTTGTTGTATGCGTATTCGGCGAAGGGTAACAGGTCCACCCAGTCATCCTGATGGTAATTGACATAACATCGGAGGTAGCACTCGACCACGGCATTCACCCGTTCGGTTTGGCCATCAGTTTGCGGGTGGTAGGCAGACGAGAGACCCTGTTCCCCCACCCCCATAAGCTTCAGGAAGGCCCGCCAGAATTTGGCAACGAACTGGGCCCCTCTGTCGGAGAGGACCTTCCTAGGGATCGAGTGAAGCCTGAGGACATGGGTGACAAACATTTTGGCCAACCCCTGCGCCGACGGGAGTCCCGCGCAGGGGACAAAGTGGACCTGCTTGGAGAAGAGGTCTGTAACAACCCACAGTACGGTTTTGCCCCTGCTGGGGGGTAGATCAGTGACGAAATCCATGGCGATCACCTCCCATGGCCGGGTGGGGATCTCCAGAGGTTTCAGAAGCCCTGGGGTTTTGCCCCCCCTGTTTTTGGCAGTGGCGCATATGGGACAACTGCGAATGTACAATTCTACATCCCCTCTCATGCCCGGCCACCAGAACTGCCGCCGTACCAAATGCAACGTCTTGACAAACCCAAAGTGACCGGCCAGCTTGGCTCCGTGGACCAGTCCCAAAACCTCCTTGCGAAGAGAGGTTGGGACATAGAGTTTCCCTTCCTGAACCCACCAGGACTCTTGCTGTTCCATACCGGAAGGGAGCGTCTGCTGCTCCGCTTCCTGTAGGGACGCTTCCCGGAGGCGTTGCTGGAAAGCCTCCGGGATTCCCTTGAGCGAGGGACCACTGGGGCGGCGGGTTTGAGACCGGGTGGAGACCGCCAAACCCGGGATCTCTCCCCTTTGCTCAGGAGTGAACAGAGAGTCCACAGGACGGTCAAAATCGTTGCGGTACTGGGGCAGTCGGGATAGAGCATCCGCTAGGGCGTTTTCCTTGCCGGGCACGTGTTTGAGGGTGAACCGAAATTTGGCAAAGAATTGGGCCCAACGTATTTGCTTGGCGTTGAGCTTTCTAGCCCCTTTGAGAGCCTCCAGATTCTTGTGATCGGTACACACTTCGAACGGGTATTCCGCCCCCTCTAGAAAATGCCTCCACACAGTGAGGGTGTGCTTAACTGCCGCGGCTTCTTTCTCCCAGATGGCCCAGTTGATTTCGGACTGGGTAAACTTCTTGGAGAAATAGGCGCATGGCTTTAAAGCGCCACTTTCATCCCGCTGCAGGAGGGCCCCTCCCATAGCTACATCGGATGTGTCCACCTGGACCACAAACGGTTTGGTGCAGTCCGGGTGGGCCAAAACCGGTTCGGACGAGAAGAGTAGCTTCAAGTCCTCGAAAGCCTGTTGGCAGGGAGGGGACCATTGCAGTCGGGCCGAAGGTAAAGCGGCATTGGCACCCTTTCCCTTAGTGCGCAGAAGGGAAGTGAGGGGAAGAGCCACTTGCGCAAAGTTGGGAATGAAATTGCGGTAGAAGTTGGCGAACCCCAGGAACTGCTGCAGTTGCTTGCGCGTAGTAGGGGGTTCCCAATCTCGCACAGCCTGAACCTTTCCGGGGTCCATTTCCAACCCCTGGTGGGAGATTACATAGCCTAGAAAGGTAATGGAAGGCTGGTGGAACTCACACTTAGACACTTTGGCATATAACTTGTGGTCCCGTAACCGCTGGAGGACCTCCCGCACCAGCCGGACATGCTCTTCCATGGTTTCAGAATAAATGAGTATATCGTCCAGAAATACCACCACCCCCCGAAACAACAAATCATGTAACACTTCATTGATTAACTGCATGAACACACTCAGAGCCCCAGAAAGTCCGAACGGCATGACTAAATACTCAAACATGCCAAAACAGCTCGAAAAAGCCGTTTTTGGTTCGTCCCCCTCTTTTATGCGGATGCGGTGATAGGCTTCCACTAAATCCAGTTTGGTGAAAATCTGGCCCTCCTTCAATTGTGCTAGCAGGTCTGGAATGAGAGGGAGGGGGTAAGCGTTAGACTGCGTGACAGCGTTGAGCCTCCGAAAGTCAATACACAGTCTTAAGTCACCCGTTTTCTTTTTGACAAAAAAGGCGGGGGCGGAGTACGGAGCCTTGGAGGGGCGGATGAAGCCCCTCGCCAAGTTAGTGTCCAAATAGTCCCGCAACACTGCCTTTTCACTGGGGCTCATGGGGTACACCTTTCCCTTGGATAACTTGCCGTCTCCAACTATTTCAATCGCACAGTCGGTCTCCCGGTGCGGTGGCAGTTCGTCACACTCCCGCACATCAAACACATCCGAATATTGGGAGTATTCCGAGGGTAGGTTGGGGGTATTGGAAACGGGTCCTGGGGAACCCACTAGGGCGGCCGCCGGGGTCCCGGTCATGCGGTCCCTGTCATGCATGGCGCAGGGATCCTCTGGGAAGGTAAGGGTCCGCTTGACCCAATCAATGGAAGGGTTGTGGCCCCGTAGCCAGTTCATTCCCAGTACTACAGGGGCAACTATGGGGGCAATGGTAAAGTACAACTGTTCCCAATGCTCCCCTACAGTCATGACTATCACGGTAGTCCGGTGAGTGACAGGCCCCTTTTTAAAGTCACTCCCGTCCATCTGGGAGAAGCGGAGGGGACCCGGGAGGCGCTTGCGGCGGACTTGTAATTTCCGGGCCGCCTCCTCACTAATCAAAGTGCGGGCGCACCCCGAGTCCACGAGCGCGGGGAATTCTAAAGCTGGGCCCCCCTTGGGTAGTGAGAGGTGAACCCGGATATAAACATTATCTTCCTGGGCGCTTACCATCGGTGGAGCTCCTTGCACAGGGGACGGTGCGGTCTGCTGAGGAGCCCCCCTTACAGCAGACCGACGGCGTTTTTTGCCGGCACATCCCACTCTTCCTCCTCGCTGGACGAGGGGGACGAGGTATTTGTAATCCGTGACTCGGCAGAGTCAGAGGCTGCACTGGTAATCCGGGGTCCCGATGGACCGGTCGAACTGGCGATCCCATCCAGGGCGTGCGCGTGTAGTGCCGAGGGAGTGCTCCGTCGTCCTGGAGCGTTGCTGCGACGTCGCGGCTGACCCTCTGCGGGGGCTTTCTCTGGTTCGCTCGGGACGGGACGATTGGAAGCCGGGCGTCCGGAGTGGGATGGGCATTGGGAGGCGAAGTGACCCTTTCCTCCACAAACCAGGCACACCCCTGCCTCGAAGCGCTTGCGGCGCTCCGCTGGCGTGGGGCCGCCGCCACCTGGGGTGCGAGGGTCACGGATCCCACTTGCCTTGTCTCCTCTCGGTTTAAGGTCGCGGCCGGATCGTTGCTTGGACAAGTTTAGGAGCTGCTTCCTATTTTCGATATCGGCGGCGTGACGCACCCAACCCTCAACGTCAGGGGGGTTACCTTGCATAAAGGCCCAATGCTGCAGGTCCGGGTTTAGGCCCTCCCTGAACAACTGCACCCGGGTAGCCTCGCTCCAGTCCAGAATCCAACTCGATAAGGACTGGAACTCGCTCGCATATTGCGCCACCGACTTGGTTCCTTGGCGCAGTTGCATCAGAGCGGCTTTGGCCCGCTCCCCCAGATTCGGGTCCTCAAACCGGTTACGGAGTGCGATCATAAAGTCATCCAAACTCCGTAGCACAGGGGAGCGGAGCTCGTATTGTAACACCATCCACGCGGCCGCTTCGCCTTGCAGGAGGGAGGCCACATACTGGACCTGGGACTCTTCGGAGGTAAAGGTCCGGCCCTGCTCCCGCATGAAAATGTCCACTTGGACCATAAAAAAGGTCAACTGGTCCCCCGACCCATCATACGTGATCTTCAGGTCCCGGCGGGCCGGGGTGCTGGGAGGAGGCGCGGGGGGAGCCGCCGGTGTCCCATCCGGAGGGTTACCCGGCGGGGGCTGTACCTTCAGCGCGTCCATGGCCGCGGCCATCTCCTCCATCACAAGTTGCATGGCATCTATGCGCTCCACCATCGCTTGGCGTTCCTCCTGCCACTGTCTCCGCTCCTCATCCATCAGAGCGTCCCGGCGGGCGGGGTCGTCCTCGAACCCCGTACCAGTTAAGGCCAAGCGGCGGTGCTTTGCCTCAGTCCGGGAAAGCGACCAACCTTTCGGCGAATCCAGCCAAGTGTTAAAAGTGGTCTTAGGACGTGTGCCCGGTCCCGGGCCCGGGCGGGGCGCACCTGGCACCTTCTGGTCCGGTCTGTCCTTCGGGGCCGGCTTGTCCGGTGCACCGCTTCCGTCCGGCGAGGCCGGAGGGGTAGTTTTGTCCTCGTCGCCTGACATGGCTGTCCCGTAGGGTACAGATGCAGAACGAAGAGGCAAAGACTCGCAACTTAATGTGAGAGTCCCCAACCTAGCTGGGCAAACTTCACCAAATCAATTGCTCAGACTTGGATGCAGAAACAAAAGATTTATTGAAGGCTTCAGGTAGAGAAGACAGGCTCATGGATACAAAGTTGCGAGTGACTAGCTTATCGGGGTTACAGTATTTATCTACTACAGGGCACGAAGGTTCACACGCATGGGAGGCATGGGAGGTTACAAGGCAAACCGGTGCAGCATAAAACATCAAACAGTCCTAGAGAGACAGTGAGGGCTATCTGCATTTCAAGGCCGGACTCGGCCCGAGGGAGTGAAGACAGAAAGCACAGCAGGGGAGGAGAGGTGGCACCTGGGCAAGAAGGACGAGGCGGGGGACTCGGGAAGATACACAGAGGTGCGAACTGCTTGTACGAGTTCAAAGGGGTAGAGATAGAAACAGATAAGAGCCAAAACCAGATGGCCCTCACAACGTTGAGTTGTAAAATGATGTTGCGGGGAGCAGAGTAAAAAGTTGCACGTCTGCCTCCTTCCTTTTGCCTAGGAACTGGGGAAGTACCGTATTTGGGGTTTTCATGGCAAGAGACTAACAGGTGGTTTGCCAGTGCCTTCCTCTGAGTCTGCACAGAAGCCCTGGACTTCCTTGGTGGTCTCCCATCCAAATACTAACCAGGGCTGACCCTGCTTAGCTTCTGAGATCTCACGAGATCAGGCTAGCCTGGGCCATCCAGGTCAGGGCTATCCACAATATAGAATAATATAATCCACAGTATAGAATAATAGAATCATAGAGTTGGAAGGGTCCACCAGGGTCATCTAGTCCAACCCCCTGCACAATGCAGGAAATTCACAACTGCCTCCCACCCCCCCACACCCCCAGTGACCCCTACTCCATGCCCAGAAGATGCCCAAGGTGCCCTCCCTCTCATCATCCGCAAAGCAACAGAGACGGCACACTTCTCGTGAAGCAGGAAAGAGCGCCCATATAACTGGCATAAAGAATTTCCAAGATTGGTGAAGCAGCAAAGCGAAATGGGACAATACTGGAAGCCCATCTCTGTTTAAACCTTGGATTCTGTTGACATTGTGACTGCTGCAGACACAATCAAATGGTGCAATATCTGTTTTGATGGAATATTGGATTTCATGTATGCAAAACACTGTGTTTGATAATTGTGCATAAGGAACTGGCATCACAGAATGTAGATTGCAAGTTTGCATGTTATATGCTTACAGAATATAACTACATTAAAAAGCACTTGTTTTTGGTCATATGTGCTGATAATTTTGTAATACTGTCCATTGGCAGCACAAGTTTTATCATTTTGAGTACCTGGAGGTTGGCAACCCTACATCTCCTCCCTATGCATTGTCCCAGTTGGACTAGGACTGGGGAGACCCATGTTTGAGTCCCCCCACGGCCACAATGCTCACTGAATATCCCTGGGCTAGTCACTCTTTCAGTCTAAGCCAGCGTGGTGTAGTGGTTAAGAGTGGCGGACTCCAATCTGGAGAACCGGGTTTGATTCCCCCCTCCTCCACATGGGTGGCAGACTCTCATCTGGTGAACCGGGTTGGTTTCCCCACTCCTCCACCTGAAGCCTGCTTGGGCTTGTCACAGCTCTCTCTGAACTCTCTCAGTCCCACCTACCTCACAAGATGCCTGTTGTGGGGAGGGGAAGGAAGGCGATTGTAAGCCACTTTGAGACTCCTTAAAGGTAGAGAAAATCGGGGTATAAAAAACAACTCTTCTTCTTCGTTGTGTTCTAACCTACCTCACAGGGGTGTTGTGAAGATAAGATGTACACTACCTCAAACTCCTCAGAGGAATGGCAGGATTTTTTTTTTTAAAGGAATAGTTGTTAGAGGTGATCTGGAAATATCAAAGTCCTGTGGAACGGTTTAGAGACTGAGCTAGGAATCCTGAGCTAGGAACTGGGATCAAATCTTGCCTTTGCCAGGAGCTAAGTAGTATTTTACAAGCTCCAGCGCCACCCTGTCTGCGTTACAAGGATAATAAGGCTGTGCCAACCTCTCTTTTGAAACACGCACTAATTATATTTTTCTCGTTCGGCAGCTTCTGGCGTTGCTGGCAGCTCCCCTGTGTCCGGTTCGCCCATCTTTGTTCCCACCTCGCCCACAAGGTCTCCCGCCTCGCCTTCTCTGCCCACAGGAAGGTTTTCCTCAGAATCGGACAGCAAATCTCACCACAGTGTGAAGCAATCCCAGATGGAGGAGGAGAAGAAGAAGAGGCAGCGGGAAGAAGGGAAGGTAAGGATCGCCTCTTCCTGGGCGCTATCTCCAGATGTTTGCTCCCAAATCTGTATCCACCCTACATAGAATCACAGAGTTAGAAGGGTCCATAGAGGCCATCTAGTCCAACCATCTGCTCAATGCAGGATCAGTCTAGAGAGCATCCCTGACAAGTGT
This sequence comes from Euleptes europaea, assembly GCF_029931775.1. Taxonomy (NCBI): domain Eukaryota; kingdom Metazoa; phylum Chordata; class Lepidosauria; order Squamata; family Sphaerodactylidae; genus Euleptes; species Euleptes europaea. Next base: position 8,985,849 of record NC_079313.1, read on the forward strand.
TTGTCCAGCCTCTGCTTAAAGACCGCCAGTGAGGGGGAGCTCACCACCTCCCTAGGAAGCCGATTCCACTGTCGAACAACTCTTTCCGTAAAATAATTTTTCCTAATATCCAGCTGGTACCTTTCCGCCCTCAATTTAAACCCATTATTACGAGTCCTATCCTCTGCTGCCAACAGGAACAGCTCCCTGCCCTCCTTTAAGCGACAGCCCTTCATACACTTAAAGAGAGCGCTCATGTCCCCCCTCAACCTCCTCTTCTCCAGACTGAACATTCCCAAGTCCCCTTGGCCTTTCCTTGCAGGGCTTGGTCTCCAGGCCCCTGGTCATCCTTGTCGCTCTCCTCTGCACCCGCTCCATTCTGTCCACATCCTTAATGAACTGAGGCCTCCAGAACTGCACCCAATACTCCAGGTGTGGCCTGACCAATGCTGTTGGTTTGGGGAGGGGAGGGACTTCAATGCCACAGAGTCCAAATGCCAAAGCGGCCATTTTCTCCAGGTGAACTGATCGCTGTCAGCTGGAGATCAGTAGGAATAGCAGGAGATCTCCAGCCACCACCTGGAGGTTGGCAACCCTAGTGCATATAGATATTAAAAAAGCATTGGGGAGTGGATCGCCCCCTGTGCGACCCCACACGACAAAGATGTTGTGTTGAAACTTTCTCCCCCAGCACCACCCTCTGTCCCCAACCCTGGAGAAACTATTTTGGCCATCTCAGGACCGTCTTGCGTAAATCCAATGTCAGAACCTTTCTGGTTTTAGAATTTTGTACTGTGCCATTTTCTTCTTAATCTTAACTAGGGTAATGTTTAAAACATTTCCCCAGAACGGCGCATGAACACGTTCATGCTGCTTTGGGCTTTTTCTGTTGGTCAACATCACCCCTGCCCTAACAGACTCTATACCAGTGGTGGCGAACCGATGGCACAGGTGCCAAAGGTGGCACTCAGAGCCCTCTCTGTGGGCACGCACACCGTCGCCCCAGCACAGAGTTCGCCTGAGTTCATTCCCCCAGCTGAGGAGGGTGGGGACCAGTGGTGACTTCCCGGCTCCTCCGGGCTCCTTCCCAGCGCCTTCTCCGCAGTCGCTGGCTGCGCGCTCCGGAAATTAAGACTTCTGCCGAGGACTGGAAGAGGTGGAGCCGGGACGGGGCTGGACTGGGACTGGGACGCCTGGGCAGCCGTCTGCGGCAGGTTGGTTGGTGATTGCAGCGCGGGGGATTGGTGGTGAGGGCTGAACGGGGGCCCGCCTGGCGTTTGTGCTGGAGCCGAGCCCTTTGCTTAGCTCGGGTTTCCACTCTGCTCGTTCATGCAGTCGAAGGTGCCTCTGAGCATGTGCAGAGGGCTGTCCCCACCATCAGCCCCCCCCCCGGAAAACTGTCTTTTAAAATTCGTATGAAGATAACAGCTGGAAAAAGAACCAAACTGAATGGGTGTGGGCTATGCTCCAGCTACTTTCCTTCCCCCGCTCAGCCGCCCATGCAGGGTTGCCAACCTCCAGGTGGTAACAGGAGATCTGCTATTTTAATTCACCTGGAGAAAATGGCTTCTTTGGCAATTGGACTCTATGGCATTGAAGTCCCTCCCCAACCCCCACCCTCCTCAGGCTCCGCCCCAAAAACCTCTCGCAGGTGGCAAAGAGGGACCTGGCAACCCCTAGTCCTATGTGGACTTCTAGCTGTGTTGGCACTTTGCGATAAATAAGTGGGTTTGGGGTTGCAGTTTGGGCACTTGGTCTCTAAAAGGTTCGCCATCACTGCTCTATACCATGGGGTGTCAAACATAAGACATGCTTGGCATGCAGAAGGTCCCAGGTTCAATCCCCGGCATCTCCAGTTAAAGGGACTAGGCAAGTAGGTGATGAGAAAGACCCCTGCCTGAGACCCTGGAGACCTGCTGCCGGACTGAGTAGACAAGACTGACTTTGATGGACCAAGGGTCTGATTCAGTATAAGGCAGCTTCATGTGTTCATGTGTTCAAGGCCCAGGGGCCGGATCCAGCTTCTTGAGGTCTCTTATCCGGCCCGCGAGCCAGTAGAGACATCCACTCCCCCTCAGTCCCAAGGTTTCATTGATCAAAGACTGTTCAATAAAAGAAAATACTCTCAGAGTATAATTGTTTTAAGCATGTTTGTATTTTTAGTAAAAAGTGAGTAAAAAATAATATCATCAATTGGCTTTGCCTGTGTCTTCTATAAAGTTTTATCTCCAGTACCTGTCATTAAATTTTATGGTACACATGGCCCGACCAAGTGACATTTATGCCATATCCAGCCCTCATAACAAATGAGTTCGACACCCCTGATCTATGTGCACAAGTGCATTGATAAAACACACCCATACACACCTCATGGTGTGGATGGTGTAAGTATTCAGAGGAACGTTATCAATACTTTCTTGTGTGGTGATTTACTGATGTGCACATCGATTAAGCATTGCATGAAAAGAATCTCAGTGTGGTCATAGGTGTGAACGCATGCAGAATGATTTCTGCCTCGAAGAAGGAGAAGAAGAGTTGGTTTTTATATGCGACTTTCTCTACCACTTAAGGGAGACTCAAACCGGCTTACAGTCACCTTCCCTTCCCCTCCCCACAACAGACACCCTGTGAGGTAGGTGGGGTTGAGAGAGCTGTGACTAGCCCAAGGTCACCCAGCTGGCTTCGTGTGTAGGAGTGGGGAAACCAACCCGGTTCACCAGATTAGCCTCCGCCGCTCAAGGAGGAGTGGGGAATCAAACCTGGTTCTCCAGATCAGACTCCACCATGTTTCATCAGGACGTGTAGGGGGGAGGTACCAATTAACTGAGACCTGGCATGGTGTTGTGATTAGAGTGTCAGAACAGGATCTGGGAGATCCCCACTCTGCCACGGAAGCTCGCTGGGTGACATCGGGCCAGTAGCACGCTCTTGGCATAACCTACCGCACAAGGTTGTTGTCCTTCCCTCACAATACACCAGAGGGATTTTTTTCATTAAAAAAATGACTAATTAACAGATCACTACCATGTAATAAAGGTCCTTCCCTCACAACACACCAGAGGGATTTTTTTATTTAAAAAAATGATTAATGATTAACAGCTCGCTAACGTGTAATAAAGGTAATAGCAGTTTATTGTACCAATACACTAATTCCCAGCTTGTTTGCTTCCCCCCCCCAAGTAAGTCTTTACACATTCATTGTGGTGTTATAAGCAAAAGGTGCAGTCTGCACATTTGTTTATACCTTTGCAAGGAAAAGGGCTAGATGCTTTTTTTTAAAAAAAATGAAAACTGGGAGTTAGCACCTTGTTGCAACAGATCATTATAATGCTACTGTACTATAGTGATCTGTCAGTTACTGATTTGTCTTAAAGAAGTCTGGAAAAAGGCCTCCAGTGAGAGGGGAAGGGAATGACAGTAGTTGGGGGCCGGGGTTAAGGAATGGAAATTGCTGAGGAAACTGCTGTGTTGAAGCCCCAGTGCCACTGCAAATCCCTGCACATATGCAGCAGCATCAGAAGGGGAGGGGCTGTGGCTCAGTTTACAGAGCATCTGCTTGGCATGCAGAAGGTCCCAGGTTCAATCCCCGGCATCTCCAGTTAAAAGGACTAGGCAAGTAGGTGATGTGAAAGACCTCAGCCTGAGACCCTGGAGAGCCGCTGCCAGTCTGAGTAGACAATACTGTCTTTGATGGACCCAGGGTCTGGTTCAGTATAAGGCAGTTTCATGTGTTCATGTGAAGCTACACAGAGATCACCTGGATTCTTTGTATAAACTACGTGAATGAATGTGGGTATTTCTAGACTAAAGGGACAGTATATAAGTGCTGCTTATGATTTCCCATTCTTTGACCTGTCTTTTTCCTCTTTCAGTATGCTGGCATTGAACCCATGGATGAAATCGACACGGAGGTAAAGTAAATCCAGAGCATTGCAGTGGCGGTGGGGAAGTAGAGTTACGTGGGGTTAATTCTGGAGCAAGTCCCTAGGGATGATAAGGGGGATTTATCTTTGGCTGAATTTTGGTATGTGTGTGTGGGGTGGGGAGTAAATTTTCCTAATTCAAAATTTGCGTACAAATCTTCTTTATAGTCCTCTAATTCTATTATTAGGAGCCCCGTGGCGCAGAGTGGTAAGCTGCGGTACTGCAGTTCAAGCTCTGCTCACGACCTGAGTTCGATCCTGACAGAAGGTTGTTTCAGGTAGCCGGCTCGAGGTCAACTCAGCCTTCCATCCTTCCGAGGTCGGTCAAATGAGCTTGCTGGGGGTAAAGGGAAGACGACTGGGGAAGGCACTGGCAAACCACCCTGTAAACAAAGTATGCCTAGGAAATGTTGGGATGTGACGTCACCCCATAGGTCAGGAGTGACCCAGTGCTTGCACAGGGGAACTTTACCTGTTTTAATTCTATTATTGAGGGGGGGGGGAGTCCCTGTTATGGATGGTGTTTGGGAAGGAGGAAGAAAAGTAGACTGAAATTGCCACGTTGCTACTTCAAATTGTTGACCTAGAATCCAATCAAGCCTGAACTGAACTATAGATCAAATCAAGCCTGAACTGACCCTAGAAGCTAAAATGACTAAACTGAGGCTATTGTATTTTGGTCACGTCATGAGACGACAAGCGTCACTGGAAAAGACAGTCATGCTAGGAAAAGTTGAGGGCAGCAGGAAAAGAGGAAGACCCAACAAGAGATGGATTGACTCAATAAAGGAAGCCCCAGCCTTCAATTTGCAAGATCTGAGCAAGGCTGTCAAAGACAGGACATTTTGGAGGACTTTCATTCATAGGGTCGCCATGAGTCGGAAGCGACTTGACGGCCCTTGACACACACACACAGAATCCATCCGCAAACCAAAGGGCACCGGCCAGCTAATGTGAATCGGTTGCCGATACGTCGCCATATCAGGTTTTTGGGATCTCTGCAAATGCCCATTTCAGCTCCATGCCAGATTGAGGTGTGCCGCTTGAAGGGAGATGAAAAAAGGAGTTACTGAGGCTGCTGTAGCCACGTGTGTGCGAGTGTGTATGTGTGAGTGAGTTGGTGGGAGAGGGTGTGCGAAAGGGTGCGCGAGACAGGGTGTATGTGTGAGAATGTGCATGTATGTGAGTGTGAGAGAGTGTGTGTGAATGTGAGACAGTACATGTGTGAAAGACTGTGTGTGAGAGAGAATATGTGTGTATGTGTGAGAGTGTGTGTGAGAGTTTGTGAGAGAGAGTATGTGTGAGAGAGTGTGCTTGTGAGAGGGTATGTATGTGTGAGAGAGAGTGCGTGTGAGAGAGAGGGTGTGTGGGACAGCGTATGTGTGAGACAGTATGTGTGAGAGAGTATGTGTGTGAGGGGGGGTGAGAGAGAGTATGTGTACTTGTGAGAGGAAGAGTGTGTCCGTGAGAGAGTATGTATATGTGTGAGAGGGTGTGTGAGAGAGAGTATGTGTGTGTGTGAGTGTGAGAGAGTATGTGTACGTGTGAGAGAGAGGGTGTGTGAGAGAGCATATGTGAGAGACAGTATGTGTATGTGTGAGAGAGAGCAGGTGTGTGAGAGAGAGTATGTGTAAGAGTGTGTGTGTGAGTGCGTGTGAGAGACTGCATGTGTGAGAGAGTCTGTGTGAGAGACAGAGGGGGGTGAGAGAGAGATAGTGTGTGAGAGAGTATGTGTATGTGAGAGAGAGTATGTGTACGTGTGAGAGAGAAGGTGTGTGAGAGGGAGAGTGTGTGTGTGAGAGAGTATGTATATGTGTGAGAGGGTGTGTGAGAGAGAGGGTGTGTGAGAGAGCGTATGTGTGAGACAGTATGTGTATGTGTGAGAGAGAGCATGCGTGAGAGTGTGTGTGAGTGCGTGTGAGAGTATGTGCATGTGTGAGAGAGAGCATGCGTGAGAGTGTGTGTGTGAGTGCGTGTGAGACAGTATGTGTATGTGTGAGAGAGAGCATGCGTGAGAGTGTGTGTGTGAGTGCGTGTGAGAGAGTATGTGCATGTGTGAGAGAGTCTGTGTGTGTGTGTGAGAGAGAGAGAGATGGAGGGAGAGATCTTGTGTCTATAACAGCCACCTGATGCAGACACCCACTTGTCCCCAGGTTGTGAATTCCACCAAAGTGGTTCGGCATCGAGGCGTGAGAGCTCAGCTCTGGGAGGCCGGCCAAATTCTCAAACGAGGCGAAGAGTCCAATCCGGAGCTGCCGCTCTTTGACTTCTGAGGAGGACCTCAGCCCCCGCAGCTGCCCCGGGGTAGGGGCTCTGCAAGACCCCTCGCTTGCTTTGGTGTCTCGATTCTTCTCCGCCCTCACCCCCGTCCCTTCCGTCGGTGGTTCAGCCTATTGCAGACAGTTTTTCCAGGCCCAAGCTCCCAACCAAATCCGGAGACTGAACTTTGTGTTTGTTAAATTATAGAAAGCAAAATTGTCTGCGACGTGCAAGAGAAAGTGTGGGAAAAGACCAAAGGTCCATGTAATGCACGTCTTGTTTCATACAGCAGCCACAAAAGTTCCCCTGGAAGGCCTACAAGCAAAGCACGGAGGCCAGACCCTCTCTCTGTTGCTCCCGGCAACTGGTATTCAAAGGTATACTGCCTCTGTACATGGGGGTTCTATTTAGCCACCATTGGTAGGAGCTGTTGATGGAATTCTCCTGGAATTTGTCTCGTTCCTTTGGACCTGATAACAGACCCTCACTGACGAAGGCTGGAATTAGATGTTCCACCTCCCATGTTTTCTGCTGTGTATGGGATTTTGTTTCTACCTCCTCTTCCTCAGAACATAAGAAGAGCCCTGATGGATCAGACCAGTGGTCCATCTACTCCAGCATCCCGTCTCACACAGTGGCCAACCAGTTCCTCTAGAGCAGGGGTCTCAAAACTGCGGCTCCAGAGCCGCATGCGGCTCTTTGGCCCGTTGAGTGCGGCTCCCCAAACTTGGTTCGGAGCCCCTGATCTTGCGCCCGCTCATGCCGGCAGCCGGGCTGCGGAGCCGGCACGCCTGAGAGAGAGAGAGAGCGGGTGAGCGGGCGTGCTGTCTCCCCCCCCCCCACCGTGGAGAATGGCTGGGTCCCCCTTTCCCTTGCCCTCAATGGTTGGGAGGCTAAAGCCTCCCCTCCCCTCTAGCCACGCGATTGCTGCGTGGGCAGCTCGTTGGTTCCTGGGCCCCCCCCCCGCCTATCAGCTGTTGGGCGGGGCGGGCTTCCTTTGGTAGACCTGGCCTCTGGCTGAGTCCCATTGGGAGGCCATGTCTACCCACTGGCTTTCTTGGCAGTAGACCTGGACTCCGAGGAGGGGAAAAAGTCCCCCTTCAGAGGCCAGGTCTACCAGTTGGCATCTATGGGCCTCCGGAGGCCAGGTCTACTGCCAAGAAAGCCAAAGGGTAGACCTGGCCTCCCAATGGGATCAGCCAGAGGCCAGGTCTACCAATAGGCTTTTACGGCGGTAGGCCAGGCCTCCAGACGAGGACTCCGGACGGGGAGGGGGAAATGGCAGGGACTTACAATTTAATTTTTATCAATAAATAAGATCACTATTAAGTATGATATCAAGTTTTATTCAGTATGCCTATAGTTTAATTAAGACTTAAAACTTCAATTAAAGTTTATTAAGTTAATAAACAGTGTACCTACCTATATAGTTTACGTTTAAGAAATGTGGCTCTCAAAAGAAATCTCAATCGTTGTACTGTTGATATTTGGCTCTTTTGACTAATGAGTTTGCCGACCCCTGCTCTAGAGGGCAGCAACAGGGCATAGAGGCTGAGTCCTTCTCATGATGTTGCCTCCTGGCACTGGAATTCAGAGGTTTGCTGCCTCTAAACGTGGCAATTCCCTTTGGTCACCAGACCTCTTCTCCATGAATCTGTGCAATCCCCTTTTAAAGCTGTCTTTTAAAGACAATACATCATAAAATTATGCTTCCCCAGGCAAAACTCAGGTGCTCCTCCGACCGATGGTTCTCGCACAAGCTGTTCCACAAGGGAACTTTTACCCCAGCCACAAAACCCTCTTAGGAAGAAGCACCGTGGCTCTTAAGAGGCGAAGGAAATTAGAGTATGAAGCACTTCAGGGCTCAGAGCAGTTCACAGAAAATCCTTACCACAGCCCTATAAGGTCAGCCAGAATTGTTAGCACCACCTTGGAGACAGGGAGGCTAAGAGAGGGGCTTGCCTAGGGCATGCCTGTGGCTGAAATTAGGACGAAGTGAGATTTGAACTGTCAGCCAGCTGGATTCATTCTCTTGAATGAATTCAGCTGGAGTAGGGTTGCCAACCTCCGGGTACAAGCTGGCGATCTCCCGCTGTGACAACTGATCTCCAGCCGATAGAGATCAGTTCCCCTGGAGAAAAGGGCCGCTTTGCCAATTGGACTCTACGGCATTGAAGTCCCGTGGCGAAGAGGGACCTGGCAACCCTACGCAGGAGGTGGAGCTCGTCACAGAATGGCTGCCACAGCTTTCCTTCAGTCACACAGTGAAGATCCTTGTGCTGCGGCGGCAGCTGCTGCTGCCAAAGCAAAGATTTTTTAGAAAATTAGCACAGCCAATCAAATCTCCAGTGGCCAGTCAGAAACCTTGCAGGCCAAAGCCCCACCCATTGTCTAGAAACACTCGGTGGGCGCAAGAAAAGGTGTCGGAAGATGCCGTGGTGCTCCTGCACACCACGTTGGAGATCCTTGCCTTATCCACCCACCATAGGGAGAGGCCGTGGCTCAGTGGTAGTGCATCTGCTTGGCATGCAAAAGGTCCCAGGTTCGATCCCCGGCATCTCCAGTTCAAGGGACCAGGCAAGGAGGTGATGTAAACAGACCTCTGCCTGAGCCCCTGGAGAGTCATGGAGAAGGGCTGTGGCTCAGTGGTAGAACATCTGCTTGGCATGCAGAAGGTCCCAGGTTCAATCCCCAGCATCTCCAGTTCAAGGGGCCAGGCAAGTAGGTGATGTGAACAGACCTCTGCCTGAGGTCCTGGAGAGTTGCTGCCGGTCTGAGTAGACAATACTGACTTTGATGGACCGAGGGTCTGATTCAGTATAAGGCAGCTTCATGTGTGTTCATACGTGTTCACCCTAGCTTGCAAAAGCCAGGAAGTCCCAGGTGCAAATCACAGCTCTGCCACTAGGTGGCCTTGGGTAATCCACACTGCACAGCTGAGCAAGGAGTGGATCCCTTTTAACTCCCCGACACTTGTTTCTGAGCAAAAAGTTCATGCCTAAGATTTTGCTCTCACTCTCTCTCAGTCTCAGCCCCTTAACTTCATCTACCCGGCCTGCCTTACAGGATTGTCATCCAGCTTACCTAGAACTGCACTGAACACCGCAAAGGGACTCATGAATGCCAAATGTTGTTATTACTAATTTGTTCAAGGCTCTATGAAACCCGTTTCAGATGCAAAGAGAAGCACCTTCAGTGAGCATTCCGCATGCTGAAAAAGTTGAAAAAGAGAGCCGGTGCGGTATAGTGGTTAGAGCTCACCAGCAACAAAAGGGACGGGGGAATTAACCCTAAACACCAGAATTAAGTACTCAAATGGTCAAGAAAAATATAAATAAAAGTAAAAATCCAAGGCCCAAGGTTATACACTGTAAAAATTATGTAAGTACAAAATATGTATACGTTTATTTCAGGATAAAATCTAATACCACATGAAACACATATAGGGCATTGCAATAGCCTACCAAATGGACATACTCATATAACACAGTAAGACATAAAATGACACAATTAAACTCTGACCATAGGCGTTTCGGCCATACAGTCTTCTTCAGTGGTCTAAGCCAAAGCTTCTTAAACTGTGGGTTGTGACTCCATATGGGGTCGCATAACTAAATGTGGGGGTTGCGAAAAATTTGGCAACAGTAAAAGGTTTCTGTACGCTTTATTATCAGTAAATGTTTGATTTGTATACCTATTTTATATACCTATATATCTGGGGTCACGTAAATATTTCTTAGGCAAAAAGGGGTCGCGAGTGGAAAAAGTTTAAGAAGCCCTGGGCTAAGTGATCAACATTTAACTTAAAGGTATACATAAATATATAAGACCGCTATTGCAATGCCCTATATGTGTTATATGTGTTATTAGATTTTATCCTGAAATAAATGTATACATATTTTGTACTTAAATAATTTTTAGATTGTATAACCTTGGGCCTTGGATTTTTACTTTTATTTATATTTTCTTGATCTTTTGGGTACTTAATTGTAGTGGTTAGAGTGCCAGGCGAGGATCTGGGAGACCCAGGTTTGAATCCCCACTCCGCCGTGGAGGATTGTTGGGCGACCTTGGGCCAGTTGCATGGTTTCCTCCTAACCTACCTCACAGGGTTTTTGTAAGGATAAAATGGAGGAGAAAGGGAAAGACATTGTAAGCCGCGTTGGGTCCTCATCGGGGAACAAGGCAGGGGATAAATGACCTAAAATACATTAAAGGAATAAATAAAAAAGTACTTAAGCAGATAGGAGCCCCGTGGCGCAGAGTGGTAAGCTGCAGTACTGCAGTCCAAGCTCTGCTCACGACCTGAGTTCGATCCCAATGGAAGTTGGTTGCAGGTAGCCGGCTCAAGGTTGACTCAGCCTTCCGTCCTTCCGAGGTCGGTGAAATGAGTCCCCGGCTTGCTGGGGGCAAAGGGAAGATGACTGGGGAAGGCACTGGCAAACCACCCTGTAAACAAAGTCTGCCTAGGAAACGTCAGGATGTGACGTCACCCCATGGGTCAGGAATGACCCAGTGCTTGCACAGGGAACCGTTACCATTTTTTACTTAAACAGATGCACTGCCAGGATTCTCATCCAAGCTCCCTACTCTCCAAAATCTCACGGGCGCTCAACACCCACTTGCTGATCCCACCACCCTCTTTGGTTTCACGCTGTATAGTACGCCGATCCGCACGTGCCGGTTCTGGACTCATTGGGTGGCAGAAGAAGAAGAGTTGGTTTTTATAGGCTGATTTCCTCTACCACTTAAGGAAGAATCAAACTGGCTTACGATCCCCTTCCCTTCCCCTCCCCACAACAGACACCCTGTGAGGTAGGTGGGGCTGAGAGAGCTGTGACTAGCCCAAGGTCGCCCAGCTGGCTTCATGTGTAGGAGTGGGGAAACCAATCCACCAGTTTAGAGTCCGCCGCTCACATGAAGGAGTGGGTAATCAAACCCGGTTCTCCAGATCAGAGTCCACCGCTCCAAACCACCGCTCTTAACCACTACACCACGCTGGCTCTCAGTGACCAAATCCCCTCCCCTCCCTAAACCCTGCCTTCCTCAGGCTTCGCCCCATAAGCTACCCGCCGGTGGCGAAGGGGGACCTGGCAACCCTATTCAGCAGACAATCGACCAACGAGGACCTCATCTTGAACGGTCTATCATTTGCAAGACCTGGGAGAAGAACAACGGGAAATAAGGAATGACTGCTTTTGTTTCTCCTGTATGTATGTAAACAGAAAGAAATGAAACTGGACGACATATCTGGTATGTCTTCTTTTTTTCCAGCCGTTGACTCTGACTGGGAAAGGGTGGGGGATTCCTGTTTCTTTGGTACCTCTCCTTGGTAAAACACTGTGCAGTTTTGTCTCTGTGAGTGGGTAGGGTTGTCAGCCTCCAGGTGGTGGATGGAGATCTCCAGGCGATAGAGATCCGTTCCCCTGCAGAAAATGGCTGCTTTGGCAATTGGACTCTACGGCACTGAAGCTCCTTCCCTCCCCAAACCCTGCCCTCCTCAGGCTCTGCCCACAAAATCTCCAGGTATTTCTCAACCTGGAGCTGGCAACCCTATGAATGGGGGGGGGGTGCTTTTTAGAAAACAATTACTCTTGCAACTAGGATTGCCGACTTCAGGTTGGGAAATTCCTGGAGATTTGAGGTGTGGAGCCTAAGGAGGGCAGGGTTTGTGAAGGGGAGGGACCTCAGTGGGTTATAGAGTTACCAGGTCCCTCTTCGCTGCAAGCGAGAGGTTTTGGGGGTGGAGCTTGAGAAGGGTGGGGTTTGGGGAGGGGCTTCAATGCCATAAAGTCCAATTGCCAAAGTGGCCATTTTCTCCAGAGGAACGGATCTCTATCAGCTGGAGATCAGTTGTAATAGCAGGAGATCTCCAGCTAGTACCTGGAGGTTGGCAACCCTAGTGGGTTATAATACCATAGACTCCACTCTCCAAAGCAGCCATACTATGCAAAGGAACTGATCTATGTTGTCTGGAGATCAGTTGTAATTCTGGGAGATAACCAGGCTCCGCCTGGAGGTTGGCAACCCCACTTGCAGCCCATCCCTCTGTCAGTCCCAAGCAAGATCCCAACAGATCAGTTCTCCTCAAGTGTTTTTGGGAGATAAACGGGAGATTCCCTGGTTCTTTTCTCCTCTCTAGACTCATGGCTGTGTGGAGGCAGTTCGAACAGGCAAACCCCCTGGCGAGGCGGAAGGGTTAAAGCCCTCTCCTCTCTCAGCACACAGCTGCACGTTTAGCTTAAACAAAAAATAATTTGGGAAACTCCAACTATAGCTTTCCCAGCCATCAGTTAACTTTATCCTGAATACTTTTGTAGTGACACACAGCAGCCGAGAACCGGCATGGATCCAGATGAAGACCCCCCTGGGGTTCTCCCAGCACCACCCAGCCCTGATCCCCAAATCTTATGAAAGCAGATCTCCCGACTTGCCAGGCCCTGTGAGCTAGTGTTGCCAACCTCCAGGTAGTAATCAAACAACAGCCTGCAAGTGCTATTCAGGAGTATAGAATTCAAAGTATGGCACAAGACAATTATTTCCAAAACTAGGAAAACAAAAATGCAAATCTTGCTTTTAGGGAAAATATATTAAGAACAATTTTCATACAGTCACACTTCTTGAGCAGAAAAATATATAACACAATTGGTCTAAACAAGACCCCAAATCATAGCACAAGGTGTTACAGTGTGAAAATATATAGGCCCAAATGCTCAATTCTTATTCAGTCCGTATAAATAAGGTCCATAAATATTGCGTCAGTAGGCAACGGAAACAAGATGTGATACAATGGAGATCCGGTATATTTCCATTTCGTGTAAACTTTTTCAAGCCTTCAGACGTCTTACTTTGCCGTCCAAATACATAGGAAAGGTACATTCCTTCATGCATTGAGTGAATAGTGCACGGAAAGACTGAAGGCTTGAAAAAGTTTACACGAAATGGAAATATACCGGATCTCCATTGTATCATGTCTTGTTTCTGTTGCCTACTGACGCAATATTTATGGACCTTATTGATACGGACTGAATAAGAATTGAGCATTTGGGCCTATATATTTTCCCACTGTAATGCCTTGTGCTATGATTTGGGGTCTTGTTTAGACCAACTGTGTTATATATTTTTCTGCTCAAGAAGTGTGACTGTATGAAAATTGTTCTTAATATATTTTCCCTAAAAGCAAGATTTGCATTTTTTGTTTTCCTAGTTTTGGAAATAATTGTCTTGTGCCATACTTTGAATTCTAACCTCCAGGTAGTAGCTGGAGATCTCTTGCTATTGCAACTGATCTCCAGCCGATAGAGGTCTGTTCCCCTGGAGAAAATGGCCGCTTTGACAATTGGACTTTATGGCATTGGAGCCCCTCCCCTCCCCAAACCCTGCCCTCCTCAGGCTCCTCCCCCAAAAATCTCCAGGTATTTCCCAACCCGGAGCTGGCAACCCTACTGTGAGCCCCAGGGTGGCCGGGACCTTAGGATTTTGGTTGCTGCCGCCCCTACCCCCTGGTAGCCCACTTATGCTCTTTGCTTAAAAAATAAATGGCATTAAAAAAAATAGCATTAATGCTAGCCTGATTGAATGAAAGAATGAATGAATGAATGAATGTTATTTGCAGTCAAAGATCAATAAATACACACTATATGTAGCAATCATACAGCACTTCAGATAAAATGCGATATAAAAAATTATCAAAATTAAAATCAGATTACCGCACAATAATTTAACAATTATCTCTTTCCTATGAACAGAACAGCCATCAGATTTCTCCACTTTTGAAATCCAATAGTTAAAGCTCAAACTTCGTCTGCGTCTTTGCTTTTTAATTTACTGCGTACTTTAATCTCCGCAACACAAAATTTGGCAACCTGTCTTGTGGTCAAAGGGTTTTCGTCTGCCAGTAATTTTTCAAGTTTATATTTGTTGGAATAGCCAGATAGGTTTTCCAATAGTGGGGATAATAGGGTGAGTTGGAGCTGATTATATGAGTCGGGCATTTAAAGAAAATATGCTCCCTAGTCTCGACTTCTCCAAGTTCACACGGGCAGATCCTTCTCGCAAGCGGTATCGTATTATATATCGCCTGAGTGAAGTTGGAAAGAAATTGCACGAATCCCTGACAATGTTAGAAAAGTTCTGCCTGCTGTAGGCAGCTGGCGGAAAGGGAGTGAGGTTGTGGAACGAACGACAGCCCTTTTTGTGTCCGGGCCAAGGCGGGCAGGAAGCAACGGAGGAATCTCCTCCACCCCCAGGCCCAAAGAGGTCCAGAGCTTCGATCCCGGCCCCAGAGGCCCAAATGGGAGGAAAAATCTCTCTGCGTCAACATGGCTGGAGTCTGTGAAAACTTCCCGTGCGCCGTTCTCCAAACTGGTCTTTTGTTCCAAGCCGGGGAGGGCAGAGCAGGGAGAGAGAGACGTTGCTTTGGCAGTTTGGTGCATCGGAACAAAAGCCAGAAAAATACCGCATTCTTCTCTTTCCCTCTCTGAGCCGGCCATTTTTTTTTTTTTTTAACTTTAAAGAACAGGGAGTGGACGGGAAGGAAGTTTGGGCCATTGTCTGGTGACCGGCACCTATCCTGCCATTCAGAAAGGGGGCTCTTTTTTCTGGCCCTGCCTCTGCGTCTGGAACAACTGGGCGACTGGCAGAAGGCCTTGCAGTGTAGCCTTTCGCCGGCATCCATTCCTGCTGAGTCAGCTGAGTGGACTATCTCACCGGCCATTTATGCATGGAGGAGGCTGAAGTTGGTTCCCAGTTCATTCTTAGTTCCTTATTCTCATCTCCTAGTTCCTGAATGATATTGAGGACAATTTAAAAGCTCTGCACCCCCAATTAAGGGTTGGATAGGGTTGCCAGGTCCCTCTTTGCTATCGGCGGGAGATTTTTGGGGCGGAGCCTGAGGAGGGCGGGGTTTGGGGGGGGAGGGACTTCAATGCCATAGAGTCCAATTGCCAAAGCGGCCATTTTTCTCCAGGGGAACTGATCTCTATCTGCTGGAGATCAGTTGAATTAGCAGGAGACCTCTTGCTACTACCTGGCAGTTGGCAACCCTAGGGTTGGACCACTACACATCATACACTCCCACATTCAGGGAACTCTGCCTTCCGAGAGGGCACATGCTGGGTCCTGGTCCAACGTCCTTTTGTTCCAGCTGCTCCCCAGTAGGGTGCCCCCAGGACAAATGCAAATACAGACACTGGGGCCCAGCTGCACCCCAAAACAATCTTTGGACCACCCCAAATTACACATTCCCACACTCCAGAGACTGTCCCCTGCCAGAAGACATACATTTTCTGACCATCCGAGGTTGCCTCCTACCCCGTTTCTTTGCGTTTTGCCCATGTTTTCTGGATTTGTGTTTAGCCGGCATCCAGAAAACCTGGGCAAAATGTGCAGAAACGGGGGGTGGGGGGAGAACGAGGAGACCTCTGATGGGAGGAAAAGGCATGCATAATCCAAAGGAAGCCCCGAAGCAGTCGGCGGGGGTGACTGTCGGGAAACGTCCCTGCATAAAAAGCCAAGACTTCTTTTGGAGAAGTCCGAAAAAAGCTGCTATCAATATTGGAGCAGCGTGGTACAGTGGTTAAGAGCAGAGGTTTGGAGCAGTGGACTCTGATCTGAAGAATCGGGTTTGATTCCCCACTCCACATGAGCGGCAGAGGCTAATCTGGTGAACTGGATTTGCTTCCCCACTCCTACACATGAAGCCAGCTGGTTGACCTTGGGCCAGTCACAGCTCTCGTAGATTCTTCTTCTTCTTCTTCATTTATGCATTGCTGTTTTTTCGCGGTCACCCCACTTTTTCCAGATTCTTGCTAAAACGGCATCTGGAAAATATGGGTGCAAAACGTGCGGGGAGAGTGAGGCGACCTCTGAGGGGCGGAAAAGGCATTCATAATCCAAAGGAAGCCCCGAAGCAGTCGGTGGGGGTGACTGCAGGGAAACGTCCCTGCATAAAAGACCCTTGAAAGACCTTCAGGCAGATAAAATCAAGAACTAGGGGGAATCTCGAGATTCAGCTCCGTCCTTGACAATGCCCCAGGAGCAGAATAATCCCTAGTTAAGCAGCACCTGCAACAGCAGGTGAGACACAAGCAAGCGGCTCAGGTTTCATGGCCCCAACAGGTGAGAGATGGAGGAACCCTTACTAATAATGCAGGAAGCCTTCGCTTGGCTGTTGAGTTTCCTTTTTCGGCGGCCTCCTCCTGGCCGGTACTTCACACTGGCTGCTGCTGCTTCCACGCCCCATTGATAATCAACTTATAATATTTGCACCCCACCTTTCCCCCAAGGGCATACCTATTTTACCCTCACAACAACCCTGTGAAGTAGGCTAAGATGAGAGCTGAAGCCCAAGGTTTCCAGCAGACCTCACAATTCAGGTTGCCAACCTCCATGTGGTGGCTAGAGATCTCTTGCTATTACAACTGAACTCCAGCTGATAGAGATCAGTTCACCTGGAGGGACCTGGAAACTCTAGTCATAATGCCATAGACTCCACCCTCCAAAGCAGCCATTTTCTCCAGAAGAACTGATCTATGTTTAGGGTTGCCAATTTCCAGGTACTAGCTGGAGATCTCATGCTATTACAACTGATCTCCAGCCGTTAGAGAACAGTTCCCCTGGAGAAAAGGGCCACTTGGGCAATTGGACTGTATGGCATCGAAATCCCGCCCCTCCCGAAACCCCATCCACCTCAGGCTCCATCCCAAAAACCTCCTGCTGGTGGCAAAGAGGGACCTGGCAACCCTACTCACAATTGAGCAGTGGTTTGAACCCAGATCTCCAAATCCAAAACTCTACCTATGGCACAGCTGCTGTTCTTAGGGTCGCCAATAGGGCTGGAGACAAATGTCCTGTTCCTTTAACAGAGGCTTAAGGGGGAGGTACTGATTGCTGAGAGCTTCTTTGATTTCCATGCCATGAAAAGCTTCCAGTTCCCATTTCCACAAGTTTCAGCCTCTGGTTTTTTCCAGGCCTGCTGGCAACCCTCCCAGTCCTTGATGTTGCGACTTTTTTCCCCATTTCCCAACTTTATGGTAGTTTTGCACCAATTATTGTCAGTTTCAAATGTTTGTAAGAACATGAGAACATAAGGAAAGCCCTGCTGGATCAGACCAAGGCCCATCAAGTCCAGCAGTCTGTTCACACAGGGGCCAACCCAGTGCCTCTAGGAAGCCCCCAAACAAGACGACTGCAACAGCACCGTCCTGCCTGTGTTCCACAGCACCCAATATAATATTCATGCTCCTCTGATCCTGGAGAGAACAGGTATGCATCATGACTAGTATCCATTTTGACTACTAGCCATGGATAGCCTCTCCTCAATGAACACGTCCACTCTTACAGCCTTCCAAGTTGGCAGCCATCACTACATCCTGGGTCAGGGAGTTCCAGAATTTAACTATATTTCTCAGCTGTATTTGTCAGAGTGGGGCCATATAAATAAGAACATAAGAAAGGCCATGCTGAATAAGACCAAGATCTATCAAGTCCAGCAGTCTGTTCATACAATGACCAACCAGATGCCTCCAGGAAGCCCACAAACAAGACAACTGCAGCAGCATTATCCTGCCTGTGTTCCACAGCACCTAATATAAAAGGCATGCTCCTCTGATCCTGGAGAGAAGTAGCCATGGATAGCCCTCTCCTCCATGAACATGTCCACTCCCTTCTTAAAGCCTTCCAAGCTGGAATAAATGGAGCCTGCCAGGAAGAGATGAGCAAAGGAAGAGGTTGTTTGTGTCAATAAAATATTCATTCTTGAGAGTGGAATCCAAACTATGTCGCTTAAGTCAGAGGCAGACCATGAACTGAAGGGGAGGCCCGAGGAAGGGGTGAAAAAACAAATCTCAAAATAAACTAGAGAAGGATGGGGGATAGAGGAGATTTCTCAGAGCACGTCTAGGGAAGTTTTCTCATGCATTTCTGATATGCTAAAATTCCGATGTGACATCTGATTGGAGGGTTCCCCCACCAAATGAACATTAATGCATTTTGTTACAACTAAGTAGTAGATTTGGGTCTTCCATTATCAGTATTACTAGCAAAATGCTCATCATTACGATAGACAAGGTGTATACTGCAATAGCTTTTGGGCGGCGGCAGTGCCTCTGTGCACACTAAATGCAAAGAAACACGTCACGCAGCCATGCTCACTGACAGCATGCTCATCTCTGTCACTGAGGATGGGAGCCCAAACTTCCCTGAGCGTGGGTTTCACCTTGCCACATTGCTGACCGCCCCCCCAAAACCAACTTGGAATAAGGAATGTCGGGGGGATGGGGTGTGGGCCGCTGCCCCTAAGATTTCCTTCGCCATCTGAAATGGCTATTCTGCTTCTTTCTCTCTTGTGACACTGTTCCCATGTCTTCATCTAGACTCCAGTGGTTCATTTCTAGAAAAAGATCATGATGGGTAGCTGTGTTAGTCATCCTGTAGCAGTAGAAAAGAGCAAGAGTCCAGTAGCATCTTAAAGAATAACAACATTTTAGCAGGGTATGAGCTTTCGTGAGCCACAGCTCACTTCCTCAGATACAGCTAGAATGTGAGTCCATCTATCCTTAAGTAGAGAAGAATGAATTCAGGCACCCAATGGCAATAGCATGTAAATGTCAATCGCAGGTAATTGATGTTAGCAGGCGGGATTGGAGGAGGAGGAGGAGAAGAAGAACAAGAAGAAGAAGAACAAGAAGAAGAAGAAGGAGGAGGAGGAGGAAGAGTTGGTTTTTATACCGACTTTCTCTACCACTTAAGGAAGAATCAAACCGGCTTACAATCACCTTCCCTTCCCCTCCCCACAACAGACACCCTGGGAGGTAGGTGGGGCTGAGAGAGCTGTGACTAGCCCAAGGTCACCCAGCTGGCTTCGTGTGTAGGAGTGGGGAAACCAACCCGGTTAACCAGATTAGACTCCGCTGCTCATGTGGAGGAGTGGGGAATCAGACCCGGTTCTCCAGATCAGAGTCCACAGCTCAAAACCACCACTCTTAACCACTATACCACGCTGGCTCTCTTAAAGGGACACATTTTGAACTGGACACCGGGGAGGGGTGTTGGCTGATTCTGAGCGAGGAATTAAAGGTGGGTTTCCACGTTTCAGGTTTGGTGGAAGGCAAGTTGTGGTTCGACAATATCCGATGAATGCAGCTCTATGTGACTTCGGAGCTTGTTTGGTTGAACGGGAACTTTCCATGACACTCGGCGGGGATGAAAAGAGAAAGAAGACACCTGAGCTCTTGGGCATGAATAAATCATGAAGGGTCTGAATTATTCAGCATTCTTGTTCAGCGCAAATGTTCTCTCCAGCACATCCCACTGTGGGACATGGCTGGGAAGCTGAAATAAGAACATAAGAAAAGCCATGCTGGATCAGACCCAGGCCCATCAAGTCCATCAGTCTGTTCACATGGTGGCCAACCAGGTGCCTCTAGGAAGCCCACAAACAAGACGACTGCAGCAGCACCATCCTGCCTGTATTCCACAGCACCTAATATAATAGGCCTGCTCCTCTGATCCTGGAGAGAATAGGGATGCATCATGACTAATATTCATTTTGACTAGTAGCCATGGATAGCCCTATCCTCCATGAATGTGTCCACTCCCTTCTTAAAGCCTTCCAAGTTGGCAGCCATCACTACATCCTGGGGCAGGAAGTTCCACACCTTAACTATGTGTTGTGTGAAGAAATACTTCCTTTTATCTGTTTTGAATCTCTTACTCATTAAAAAGTTTTCTCTATGTTTAATGCAAGCTAAAATCCAAATGATGCTAATAACTGCTATAAGGCCCTATAGGAGTTAGTAGCATCATTTGGATTTTAACTTGTAATAAACTTATATGTATTTAGAAAACGTTTTAATGGTTTAGCTTTTAATCATATTGTTGGCCTCGTCAGCTGTTTCTTGCTTGACCTTCAGGGAAATTAATTCCATTTGTAGGATTAAGTTTTATCCCCCCCCCCCGCCTTTTTTTGGACTTTGAATCTCTCACTCTCCAGCTTAAGCAGACGACCCCATGTTCTGGTCTTATGAGAGAAGGAGAAAAGCTTCTCTCTGTCCATTCTCTCCATCCCATGTATAATTTTATAGACCTCTATCATGTCTCCCTTTAACCGCCATCTTTCCAAGCTAAACAGCCCAAAGTGTTCTAACCGCTCCTCATAAGGCAGTTGCTCCAGCCCCCTGATCATTTTGGGTTGCTCTTTTCTGCACCTTCTCAAGCTCTGCAATATCCTTTTTTAGGTGTGGTGACCAGAACTATACACAGTATTCCAAGTGTGGCCTCACCATACATTTGTACAAGGGCAGTATGATAGCAGCAGTTTTATTCTCTGTTCCTCGTCTGATTGTGGCCAGCATGGAATTTGCCTTTTTCACAGCAGCCGCACACTGGGTTGACATCTTCATCGAGCTATCCTCTACCACCCCAAGATCCCTTTTCTTGGTCTGTCGCTGCCAGAACAGATCCCATCAGTGTATATGTAAAGCTGGGATTTCTTGCCCCAATATGCATCACTTTACACTGCCAGATTCCGATGAAGCCATGAGAACTGCATACAGGGGAGGGAATTTCCTGGTGGGCTGTTGCCAGGTCCCTCTTTTCCACCGGCGGGACGTTTTTGGGGCAGAGCCTGAGGAGGGCAGGGTTTGGAGAAGGGAGGGACTTCAGTGCCATAGAGTCCAATTGCCAAAGCGGCCATTTTTTCCAGGTGAACTGATCTCTATCAGCTGGACATCAGTTGCAATAGCAGATCTCCAGCTAGTACCTGGAGGTTGGCAACCCTATGGGCTGATGACCTGCGCCTTCCCCATGCTTGGGCCAGTCCAGCCTAGGATGGAAGGGCAATGTGTAGTAGGGCTGCGGTTGCCAGGTCCCTCTTCGCTACCGGTGGGAGATTTTTGAGGTGGAGCCTGAGGAGAACGGGGTTTGGGGAGGGGAGGGGCTTCATTGCCATAGAGCCCAATGGCCAAAGCGGCCATTTTTCTCCAGGTGATCTGATCTCTATCGGCTGGAAATCAGATGAATTAGCAGGAGATCGCCTGCTACTACCTGGCAGTTGGCAACCCTAAGTAGGGCTGCCAGCTCCAGGTTGGGAAATACCTGGAGATTTTGGGGGCGGAGCCTGAGGAGGGAGGGGTTTGGGGAGGGACTTCAGTGTCATAGAGTCTAATTGCCAAAGCGGCCATTTTCTCCAGGGGAACTGATTATCAGCTGGAGTTCAGTTGTAATAGCAGGAGATCTCCAGCTAGTACCTGGAGGTTGGCAGCCCTAAGGATAACAGACCACAGCATGTGGATGGTGGAGGTTAAACTGTTTTGGGAGGTTCTGTGTGGTCAGCAAGGGAGAAAGAGGCCTGCATTTTGCGGATGGATACAGGAAGGAAACTGGGGTGGGGGCAGCTTTGAAGGGGATTATTTATAAATATATCTTTTGTGTGTGTGTGTGTGCAAAGAAAGGCTTCTAAAGTCCTGATCTCAACCATGTCAGGGGGGAGGGTGACTAAAGAGGACACCAAACAGACGGCTCTCAGACACACGGCCTTTGTGGCCAGAACAAAATTCCTCAATACAGTAGGCAGGAAATGGCCGGGGTTTATTTCTTTTCTTTTCTCCTTGCGCACACAGGGAAATGAGTAATCAGAAAAAAGTCGAAAGGAGCAGGGAAGGCAGGAAAGAGCCACAATGATATGGAAAGAGAACACCAAAACAACTTTAAATGTCCAGTTTGCAAAATGTTAAGAGTGAAAAGGACGAGCGGAGGTGTGAATAGAGCCAGTGGTGTAGTGGTTAAGAGCTGTGGTTTGGAGCCGTGGAGTCTGTTCTGGAGAACCGGGTTCGATTCCCCACTCCGCCACATGAGCAGCAGAGGCTAAGCTGGTTTCCCCGCTCCTGGACATGAAGCCAGCTGGGTGACCTTGGGCTAGTCACAGCTCTTAGAGCTCTCTCAGCCCCACCTACCTCCCAGGGTGTCTGTTGTGGGGAGGGGAAGGGAAGGTGATTGCAAGCCGGTTTGAGTTTCCCTTAAGTGGTAGAGAAAGTCGGAATATAAAAACCAACTCTTCTTCTCTTTTTCTTCTTCTGTTAAGTACAGGCAATCCTCATTTTATTGTGCTTCACTTTATTGCGCCTCACAGATATTGCATTTTTTTTTTTTACAAATTGAAGTTTTGTGGCAACCCTGCGTCTAGCAAGTCTATCGGGGCCATTTTTCCAACAGCATGTGCTGACTTCGTGTCTCTGTTTCACATTTTTAGCAATAAAGTATTTTTAATTAAGGTATGTATATTGTGTTTTTAGACATAATGCTATTGCATCCTTAATAGACTACAGTATAGTGTAAACACAACTTTTATATGCACTGGGAAACCAAAAAATGTTTGTGATGGTCTAGAACTGGGGTTGCCAGCTCCGGGTTGGGGAATACCTGGAGATTTTGGGGGTGGGGCCTGAAGAGGGCGGGGTTTAGAGAGAGGAGGGACTTCAGTTCCGTAGAGTCTAATAGCCAAATCGGCCATTTTCTCCTGGTGAACTGATCTCTATCGGCTGGAGATCAGTTGTAATAGCCGGAGATCTCCAGCCACTACCTGGAGGCTGGCAACCGTATCTGGAACCGAACTCGCAATATGTCTGAGGTATGCCTATATTCTTTCTCTGAGCGCACTTGGGAATTTTGCTCTAGCTATCTGGGGATTTGGAGACATATGGATATATGGAGAGACAGGTCAAAGAACTGGAAAACTGTACAGTAGGGTTGCCAGCTTTTGGTTGGGAAATACCTGGAGATTTTGGGCGTGGAGCCTATTGGGTAAATTTGGTTAATATAGCAGTTTTGCCCAGTCATGGAATTGTGATACTGAGTGCAATAAATCAATCTTCCCAAGAAGTAAATTGCAAAAAGTGAAACTTACATTTATTCAAATAGATTCTGTTCAGGTTTTTGTTGCAGTTGATAGAAAGGTAGAAACCTAATCTAAACAGCACATTTCCCTATAAGGTTGCCAGGTCCCTCTTTGCCACCTGCAGGAGATTTTGGGGGTGGAGCCTGAGGAGGGTGGGGTTTGGGGAGGGGAAAGACTTCAATGCCATATCCAATTGCCGAAGCGGCCATTTTCTCCAGGGGAGCTGATCTCTTATCGACTGGAGATCAGTTGCAATAGCAGGAGATCTCCAGCTAGTACCTGGAGATCATCCCACTTGGGAACCTGTGGACATTGCTGTGGCTTAATAGTGTACCTTTGTGGACTTTGTTATATTCTGGAATTACCATTACATGGATGAGATAAAATGGGGCTGAAGAAACCAAGGTGAAACGGCCGTCCCCCATCTTTGGATTTATATTCACTGGATTCATACCAGATGAACATATTATACAATTGGAACCAACCAACTTTGATAGACTTAAGAAGAGGATATTTTTGCCTGGTTATTCTATAATCCATGTATATATTGTACATTGTGTAGTCACTGCTGTAAGTGTACATTGTGTAGTCACTGCTGTTAGGTCTATTTGTCTCACACTGCTGTCTTTGATGTTTTGCACTTATTAACATTTGAATTTTTGCTACTTGGCTCTGTGCATTTGTGTACCTTTCACCCGTGCTAATTTCCAAACCATATGGTATAGGCACGGGAGTGCTTTTGTTTTGTTTATACTGCCTGGAGGTTGGCAACCCTATTTCCCTAATACAAGTGGCCAGCTAGTCCAGCGTCACGTGAGTGCATGTATGAGTAGGGTTGCCACCTCCGGGTTGGGAAATACCTGGAGATTTTGCGGGCGGAGCCTCAGGAGGGTGGGGTTTGGGGAGGGGTGGGGCTTCAATGCCATAGAGTCCAATTGCCAAAGCGGCCGTTTTCTCCAGGGGAACTGATTTCTTATCGACTGGAGATCAGTTGCAATAGCAGGAGATCTCCAGCTAGTACCTGGAGGTTGGCAACCCTACGTATGAGATATTTGTGTCTACAGGAGAGACCTGCAGAAACATCTGCCTCCATTTCAGCCCACATGGAGAGAGAGCAACAATAAGAGAGAAGGAGGAGGGGTCAGAGGGCAGCTTCCTGGTTCAGACAAAGAGAGGAACATCCCATTCAAGAAATAACACTTATACACAGAGTGATTTAGCGCCAAGTCCCTCTTCACAACCAGCAGGAGGTTTTTGGGGCGGAGCCTGGGGAGGGCATGGTTTGTAGAGGGACTTCAATGCCATAGAGTCCAATGGCCAAAGCAGCCAATTTCTCCGGGTGAACTGATCTCTATCGGCTGGGGATCAGTTGTAATAGCAGGAGATCTCCAGGTAGTACCTGGAGGTTGGCTACCTATTTGGGGTGGGGTAATCATTACAAAAAAAAAAAAACCCCAGCAAGCTGGAGTAAGTGAGCAGCCTTTTCAATTTCTCCAGCACCGCTTCACTTTCAGAAACTAGAATAGTTATTTTCGACAGCTCTGCACTTCATCTTTTGCATTGTTTCTGGGTTTTGCTGCACACACCCCTTCCACCCATCCTTCCTTTCCCTTTCGTTCTTGATCTTTTAAAAACAATTTTTTCCCCACAGGCACGGAAAGAAAGGAATCCTTGTTTTGTACCAACAGCTTTTCAAAACGAAATGAAAAAATGGAAAATGACTGACACTGGGCCTCGATTCAGAATTTTCCCTGTCTGTTAGAGAATAAGGAAATGTCTTATTTCCAAGCGTCTGGGGCTGATCAGCTGCTTTAAACGGAAGAGTGACACACCCATAAATGCAAAGAGAACAAATATATTCTTCCTCCAAACTTGTCCTTCGGTACACAGTGGCCAACAGCTTATGCAAAAACCCCACGGCTATTTGGTGGTAGCTGCATTTCTTCTTCTTCTTCTTCTTCCCCACTTATCTACTCAGCTACTCAGCACAGTCCTGACCCCAACAGCATCCGTGGCATACCAGCAGAACACCAGCAACACCAGTTGTTAACCAAAGGGCTTACCATACGATGCTGCCAAAGGCCCCTCTTGCCAGGTCCCTCTTCGCCACCGGCGGGAGGTTTTTGGGGCAGAGCCTGAGGAGGGTGGGGTTTGGGGAGGGATTTCAATACCATAGAGTTAGGGTTGCCAACCTCTAGGTACTTTCTGGAGATCTCCTGCTATTACTGATGTGCTCCCCTCATTAACGTAGAGTCCAATGGAGCAATGAGGGCAAGGAGGCTGGTGTGAGCTTACGGCTTGCTTTATTGGCCAAGAAGTCATAACCGGGTGAGTCAGGATACAGACGAACAGCTCTGCAATCCTGTCACACCGAGGGAGGGGCAATGCAAGAGTTTTATAGACATTTGACATTCCAGTACAATATTGATACATTTACTTAACATACGATGTTAGCTTGTCAGTGCAACGTCAGTAGTTTCTACAGCGCCTGCGTGAGCCTGGCTACATTAAGGAATGGTCAGAGTGTTCCTTTGCAGGCTGAAGCGAAAGTATCAGAAAGGGGGAATAGGTGGGAGGGAGGCTGTTCCCTTATGTGAGAGGAAAGATGTGTGTGTGTGTGTGTGCCTACTTGCTTGATGCTAAAGGAAAGGGGGGCACTGGGCAGCGGCCTCTGTGAGTTCTGCTTGTAAGCAGTTTATGCATGTAGCTTGCGTGTCTGAATGTGATTACTCAGGCACAACATTACAACTGATCTCCAGCCGATAGAGATCGGTTCACCTGGAGAAAATGGCCACTTTGGCCATTGGACTCTGTGGCATTGGAGCCCCTCCCCTCCCTTCCCTAAACCCCACCCACCCCAAGCTCTGCCCCAACAACCTCCCGCAGGTGGTGAAGAGGGACCTGGCAACCCTACATAGAGTCCAAGTGCCAAAGCGGCCATTTCCTCCAGGGGAACTGCTCTCTATTGGCTGGAGATCAGTTGTAATAGTGGGAGAACTACAGCCACCACCAGGAGGTTGGCAACCCTAATCATCTACTTTTTAATCAATTGTATATTAATCAGCTCTGTATATTCAGACAGCCTTTGTGCTGGGGTGGATGGAGGGTCAGCCCTAGGGTTGTCAGCTCCGGGTTGGGAAATTCCCGGAGATTTTTGGGCCCCTGGAGAAAATGGCCGCTTTGGCAACCGGGTGCAAACGCTAAAATTCATGCTGAGACTTGACTCCATGGACTTTCTTCACGTTGCGGTTGAATTGCAATTCATGTTCATACCTTTGTATTTTGATTTTTGTATTTCGTTATGTGAATAGGGCAGAGAGTGACTTAGCGCTACATTGTTTAATTTCTCAACAGCATGAGGTAATGCTGATTGTGTTTATAATAAATACAGCTGAATGCTAATTTAATTTTATTGTATAACATATATGGTTTGTTAGTATATGAGCCTCCGTGCTGCCTTTTTCCCCTAAAGTTAACTTATTACTGGCACAGGTTATTTTTTTCGTTGTTAACCTCCAGGTAATAGCAGAAGATCGCCCACTGTTACAACTGCTCTCCAGGCGACAGAGTTCAGTTCACCTGGAGAAAAGGGCCGCTTTGGCTATTGGACTCTATGGCATTGAAGTCCCTCCCCTCCCCCAAACCCCGCCCTCCTCAGGCTCCGCCCCCAAAACCTTCCGCCGATAGCAAAGAGGGACCTGGCAGCCCAACCTGGGACCTTCTGTGTGCCAAACAGATGCTCTACCACTGAGCCACGGGAAGATGGACGAAAAGCACCCATTTCCATCCAAGCAAACCCTCCGTTGGATCAGGGGGTTGCCAATAGAGTTGCCAACTCCGGGTTGGAAAATACCTGGAGATTTTGGAGCCTGGGGAGGGCGGGGTTTGGGGAGGGACTTCCAAGCCATAGAGTCCAATTGCCAAAGCGGTCATTTCCTCCAGGGGAACTGATCTTTATCGGCTGGAGATCAGTTGTAATAGCAGATCTCCAGCTACTACCTAGAGGTTAGTCAAATATATGCAGTCACTATGGCTTGGAAAATATACATAAAGAAAAACCAACAACAAAAATTCTTTGCAAGTGTATAATAATTCTCTTAAGTATTTTATATAAGATTTCTTGGTTCTGTTACCTCATATAAATGTATGAATTATATGGTTTATGTGAGGTAACAGAACCAAGAAATCCTATATAAAATACTTAAGAGAATTATTATACACGTGCAAAGAATTTTTGTTGTTGGTTTTTCTTTATGTATATTTTCCAAGCCATAGTGACTGCAAAAATTTGACTAACTTCCTAGAGGTTGGCAATTCCAGGCTGAGAAATTTCTGGAGATTTGGGGATGGCGCCTGGGATGGGAGAGGTTAGGGGAGGGACCTCAGCAGGGTACAATTTCACACAGTCCACCGTTCAAAGACGCCATCGGGCTTAATTCCGGGAGATATCCAGGCGCTGCCTGGAGGTTGGCAACCCTTGATCTAGCGCTCGGCTTCTCCGCACGGTCATTGCAACGCTCAGAATTCGTTTGCCCACATTCAAGATGGCTGCCGCTTCCCTGGCTCCAACCCATAAAGTACTTACAGGCCCTCATTCAAAATGGCCGCACAAGACAACCCCCCCCACCATATACGCGCCCCCCCATTTTTAAGATGGCCGCTTTTCTCTTCACTGCCAGTCGTCGAGGTGGCGCTCCCGCCCAATAGCGCCACGCGCTGGAGCCTGGCCCCGCCTACTTCCCCCGGGCCCAGCCAATGGAACCCGGCCCAGCCTCCCAAGCCGGGAAGGGCTTTGTGTCGCTGGGAGCCTTCCCAGCCCGCCTCGTCAGGGCGACGCGCCGAGCAGCCAATGGCGCTTTGGCGCCGAGTGGGAGGGGAGGCGGGGTCGGCCCGCGCCGCCATTTTGTGAGTCTATATAACACGTAGCCGTTGGGTCCGCTCCTGCTATTCCAGCGCCTCCACTCAGTTCCCTTCGGGTCGCCTTCGTGTGCAATGGACGGGTGAGGAGCCGCGAGGGCGAGGCGCCGTCTCGGTCTGAGGGGAGGCTTGTGGGGAGGGGAGGCGGAGCGGGGCTCTCCTGAGCTCGCCCTGAAGGAGGGCCCGTCGCTGTCGGAGTCACTTTTCCCCTCAGAGGCGCCCCGTTGTATTTTTTCCGTCATGGGCGAAAAAGAGAACGCAGATTCCTTTTTTTTATTAGGGAGGGGGTGGACGGAAAGAGCGCTTCGTTTCTTTTATAACTTTTTAAAGTTGGGTCTATCTTTGGGGGGCAGAGGAGAGAATGTGGGGGGGGGTGGGAAGTTGAGGCCGTTTCTCGCGCGCGCGCACGCGAGCGTAACTTCGGCCCATCCCCCCACCCGCCTCAGCTTCCCCCCAGGCCGCGCGCGCCCCTTCCACTGGATGTTCCAAACGGCGCGCGCACCTGTACGGCCGCGCGCGCGCTCTCGCCCTCCCCCCTCTCTCGCCTGTTCTCAACGTTCTTTCGGCGCGCGCTGTCCCCTTTTCCGCGCGACGGGCGCGCTTCTTCACCTGGACTGCGCACGCGCACTCGCTTTGCTCCTCTCCACGTTCTAGGCGCTTGCCGTCTTCCTCGTCTCCCTCCCCCCACCCCATCACCAACATCTCTTCAAAGTTCCAAGCCCCATCTGGACTGCGCACGCGCACTCGCTTTGCTCCACTCCACGTTCTAGGCGCTCTTCCTCTCCTCCCCCCATCTCTTCAAAGTTATAAGCCCCACCTGGACTGGGCATGCGCACCTCTGACTTCCCTTCCTTCCCCATCTTGTCGTCTACTTTTCTCTCGAGGTGTGGGTCGTGGGCGTCATCTCCTGGCCTCTCCTCCGGATATGGTGTGAAGGGATCCTTTTATTCCTCTTCTCCCCTCCCCCTTGAAATACGGTAAAAAGGGGAAGTTGTGGAAGGAGGGAAGTAAAGAAACACGCAGGTCTGATCCGCCCTTCCTGCTTGTCTCAACATGACGGTAGAGGGAGCATGTGAAAGATGGGAGCAGGAGCCGGGAGGAGTTTGGGCGAACTTGTGCAAAGTCCTTTGGCCGTCCCTCTAAAGAGCAGCATGTGTAGTGGGGGTGGCTGTGTTAATTTTCTGCAGCCTTAAATGCTAACAGATCTATGGTTGTCGATGCCAAGCCCCCTTCTCTGTGCATCTGGCTTGATGATGGCGGGGGGATAGTGCTTCAGTGGCTTCCTTTTCCTAGGAATAAGGTGGTGTGTTCTCCTGTAAATTTGTTAGAAGTTTTTTCAGCCTCTAGAAAGGTGGAGAAAAATCATTTTTGTTTTGCTTATTTTCATGGCCTGAAACATCATCATCTTCCTCCCCTCCCCCTTGGGGATGTGGACCACTTTTCTATCCATGTATGGGAGAGAGGTTGTTTATAGTCCATTGGTTGGCCTTTTGGGGTGCTACTTAACCTGGTTCTAAAATGAACTTTCTCTTTATAAGGGAAGGGGACTTCTTTATACTTCTGAATGTGTGCGGTTTCATTTTTTAATAGCCTTCCTGTGTGATCTGTGAGGTGGAAATCTTGAAGTGAAGCCCATCTGGAGGGTCTCATGTTGAATCCTGTTTTCAGTTTGACTGAAAGGCTTTCTCTGAGAACTTCTGTCAAAGTAGACCGTACTGTAGAAAGACTGACTAATGTCTGACTCCATGTCCAGCAGCTTCAAGTGACTAACGTGGTATCTGTGGGGGAGACAGCTAGTAAATTTGGATTGAATTTGCAAGGCAAGATACGTGTTGAACTTGCTGTCAGTATCACTCTTTACACCTGGTTCACATCACCTCTTCTGGCCTAGCTTCTGTTGATTGAGCACTGTAAAACTGTTGCTGACACACATGAAGCTGCCTTCTACTGAATCAGACCCTTGGTTCATCAAAGTCAGTATTGTCGAATCAGACCGGCAGCGGCTCTCCAGGGTCTCAGGCAGAGGTCTTTCACATCATCTACTTGCCTAGTCCCTTGAACTGGAGATGCCAGGGATTGAACCTGGGACCTTCTGCATGCCAAGCAGATGCTCTGCCACTGAGCCACAGCCCCTCCCCTAAAACCTTTGCATGTTGCCTGTGGGTGGAAAAAGAAATGCCTTTGCAAGAGTCTCCTTTGTTGCTGCCATACTTCTCTCCCCATTTGCAAACAAAAAACATGTTCAGGACTGCCTCCCTCCCTGCCTGATAGTTACTGGCTGTTATAATAGCTCTGTAATTAATTGTTTGCTTCTTGCCCCAGCACAGACTCTTCCTCCTTCAACTTTCTGCATGTCCAGAAAGACGCTTGGCCTGTCTTTTCTGTGTATTCTAGAAATGCTAGGGGGCATGGCAGGTCTCCCTGCTGCAGCTGCCTGCCACTCCTTTTCCATGCACCAGGAGAAAATGCTCCCTCCTACACTTTGCATAAGAATCCAGGCTTCCCCTGCAGGCGCAGATGAGTAGGGGCTTGTTACCTGGGTGTGGTGAGCTGTGTCTACTTGGCAAGAGGTGGCCTTGTTGTTTTACACAGAGTCATCTTTAAGGTGACTTTGAGGGCAAAGGAAGAGTGGCAAAAGTGTGGTGATGGCCACAGTGTTCTGAGCACGTCTCGCTTTGAATCTTTATACTCCAAATTTCTATCCCACCCTCCCCAGCTGAAGCCAGTCTCGGGGGGGTGGGACAACATTTAAACCATCATAAATGCCATAATACTCAACATTAAAAACAATAAAGATAATTATACTGAACGGAACTATATAACAATAAAACAGATGTTGTTCAATTAAAAGAGTGACCACTGAGAGGCTCTGCTGTCAGACCATCCCCCAAGTTCTTAAGATGGACAGAATAACAGAGGGGAGAGGAGGGAGGGAGGCCACCTCATTACGTTCATGTAACAGATTCGCAGGGCCTGTAAGACGGAGTTATTCCACCAGGCCTACACATTGTCCGTGCTGCCCTCAGTTGTAGACCTGGTGGAATAACTCCGTCTTACAGGCCCTGCGAATCTGTTACAAGAACGTAATGAGGTGACTTGTGCCCTCCTATCTGTTGGAAGTAGGCTGTTGGTCTCTGAAGAGCTTCTGCCACAGTAAACTGGTTATAGATCATGATGGTTAGCCGTGTTAGTCTGTCCGTGGCAGTAGAAAAGAGCAAGAGTCCTCCTGAAAGAGTAACAAAATTCTGGCAGAGTGTGAGCTTTCGTGAGTCACAGCTTGCTACTTCAGTATCTGAAGAAGCGAGCTGTGACTCACGGAAGTTCACACCCTGCCAGAAATTTTGTTAGTCTTTCTGGTGCTACTGGACTCTTGCTCTTTCCTACAGTGAACTGGTTAGTTTGTGCAGCACTGCTGTGCTGTCGCTTTGCAGGAGACTTAAGTTTCTCTGTTTTTGAAACTGCTTCTTTGTCGCCCTGTGAAAATTTTATGAGCTTGCAGTCTGCCAGCATCAAGCGTTTTTGATCCCAGCCCTGTGCTGAGATGGCTAAATTCCAAGGCTTGAGTTCCATAGTTAAAATACCACGGGGTGACTGGGGCTGTTGCTGCTCTGGTGGGACTTGTTCAGTCAGCTTTTTCCTTTTAATCTTTTTGCCTAGTGAAGTGGGTCTCCTTTGGCCTTTCTTCTCATTTTGGACTGCTTGGAGACTTAGCCCATCTAAACATATGATTTTTTGGTTGTGTGATCCTTGAACACCCCTCTGGATGTAAAGTACATTGCAGTCAGGGAATCATCTCCCTAAACAACTATTCAGCGCCTACCAATAATAACCCACTCTTGCTGGAGATGTCCAAGCCAGAGCTGGGCTTGAGCTGTTGAGCTTTCGCTAGCTTTGGATTTCCTGCACTGAGCGGGGGAGGGTGTTGGACTATATAGCCTCTAAGGACTTTTTAACAAGAGGTGGCTATAGAGTTCTTTGCCACTGTTGACACCAATCCGGTTTTTTAAAAGATAGCATAACTAGACCCTTGTCAGGCTTTTTGAGCGCACAGCTCTCTATGAGACTACTCAGTTAAAAACAACAACTCGTAATTCAAGAATACCATTTCTAACCAGTCTTTTATCATGTCAATCTAGTTCTGGCAGGGTTGGTCCTGCCATAACAATGAAGGAAATCATAACATTTAAATCAGGCTTGTCCAAACTGCGGCTGGACAGCTATGAATGCGGCCCAACACAAAATCGTAAACTTACGGAAAACATTATGAATCAGCTATCATTAGTGTTATGGTCAATAGGACTTAAATTTTCTTCTTCACAAGCGATCAAAGAAAACTGGTACAAAATGTAGTGTTAGTGTATTTTATGTGTGGCCCAAGACAATTCTTCTTCCAACGTGGCCTAGAGAAGCCAAAAGATTGGACACCCCTGATTTAAATTCTGAAGATGTGCTTGAAGCTGAAGTTGCTAGAAGTCTTTTTAAAATCCAGTAGTTGTTCTAATTGATAATTTACTTTGTGGAGTCAAGTTTATTTAAAACAGTCATAGACCAGAATATAAATAAGAACACAATTAATCCATAAGTAAAATAGCTTACATACTGCCAATAAACATCTTATTAAAATACGAATTTACATAAGGCATCTTTATGTTGTCCTGCTGGTCTGAAGTGCTGCAAACGTAAAATATTTCCTACTTATAAGTCTTGGCACAGTAACTGTCCTTAAGACAAATGATAACCAGACTGAATAATTCATTACCGTGAAGAGATCTGGCTTTTCATCTGGGTCTTATGTAAATTATACCAGCAGCCCTGTTGGGAGGTGACATGCATCCTCTTCCTGTCGGGCATCTTACTGAGTAGCTGTAGTTGGCAGAGAGGATTGTTTGCCAGGAGCTACTACCATTATAAATATTTGGGAGTTTTGGGTGCGCTCTTAAAAAAGCAAGATGGTTTTAGAAAATAATTTCTAAAATTGCATGTCCCTGTCCTAATTCAGATGCACTACTGAAGCATTCCAGAGCTGGAGTTTTCCCGGATTGTTTCAAAATGGTTGTCCCGAATCAATTTGCCTGAAGTAAAATGTTTCTTGTGTGAGGCCCCCTGAGAAACAGGAAGTAGAAGTCATTGCTCACAGGGGTAACTTTGAGAGCTCTTGAATTTCAAGTGGCCTTGGGAATTTCCTTCTGCTGATTATAAGAGGAATAAAATGGTGTTCTGTTTCCCGGCATATGTTTTTAGCCCTTATATAATTTGGACAGTGAAGTGGCTATGTAAAACATCTCTTAGTTGGACTTCTCCAACGATTCGCAGATGGGTTTAATTAGTCCACTTGAGCCGGCATTCAGGATCTCAACAAAACCCATCTGTCTCTGCTGGCAATTGTAAACACCAGTGGGATTGTAAAAATTCTGTGTTCCCTCAATGAGCTATTTTCAGCAACTGTTTTGAAGCGGCAAAAGCGACTTAAAGCGTTCTGGCAGCCGCTCTTTAGGGCAGATAGGACGCCAGCTGTGAACCGCTGGGTTGCGATGACATGGCAGAAGTTGGTTTTGGAGGATGAAAGGAACAGGCCCTTGGTTGCGAGGAAAACCAGGGAGCTTTGCTGTTTGGCTTCCTTGAAAATACGGCATGGGAGGCATAGGGGCAATGGCAGACGTTTGAGTTAAAGATGAAACTTTACAAGGGTGGCATATTATAGGCCTTTATGCAAAGAGTTTATTCAAACTGTGGTAAGCCAAAGAGAGGGCATAGTTTGGGGAGGCCACCCGAAGTAGGAGTGGGCTGTGCTTGTTGCCAGGGGCATGGGGGGGGTTTTCCATTTCTGATTATTTTTTCATGAAAATAACAATGATTGCTAATGCAGTGTTAGACAAGCAGTCTCCAAGTTGTGGGTTGGATCCATCAAACATTTTCGAAGACAGGGTTTCTGTCCACAGAGTGAAAATTCTTCGCTTTCCCCTCCTACCAAAATGCAGCTCGGGGGGGGGGGGGAGCCCCAGGAACAATATGAGGGAGGAGTATGACGTCTGCAGCTGGGGGTAGAATTGGCAAAAATGGCCTTCCATCTGTCTCTGGAAATCCGCTGCTGGTTTGAAGTCACTAATGTTTTTCGGGTGCTGATCCCTAGGAAGCATGTGAGAGTACCTGTATGTAGTGGTCAATCCAGTGTAGGATCTGTGAGACCGGGGTTCTAATCCCCACTCTACTACGGAAGCTGACTGGGTGACCTTGGGCCAATCACTCACCATCCATCTAACCAACTTCATAGTGTGGTTGTGAGGATAAAACTCAAGGAGAGGAGAAAGATGCTCCTTCGGATCCCTGTTGGGGAGAAAAAGTGGGGTTTAAATGTTTTATTGGCTTGGTGGGGGGGAAGAGAAGCAACCACAAATAAAGCAAACCAAATAAATCACATGAAGTTGCCTCATACTGAGTCAGACCCTTGGTCCATCAAAGTCAGTTTTGTCTACTCAGACTGACAGCGGCTCTCCAGGGTCTCAGGCAGAGGTCTTTCATATCACCTACTCTCATAGTCCCTTTAACTAGAGATGCAGGGGATTGAACCTGGGACCTTCTGCATACCAAGCAGATGCTCTACCACTGAGCCACAGCCCCTCCCCAGCAATCAAGTTGGTTGGCTTTGCAGTTCAAATCAAATCCAAAGCTGCCATTGTTAATTACATGCTCCAGTCACCTGATGTGAAACCAACAGGTAATGGAAGTGAGGCCACAGAGAGTGGCAGTGAAATTGAGGTTGAGGTGTCCCTGCTACCTCTGTGGAAGAGTTAAGTTGAAATGGATGCATGGACGACCACATACACTCCATATTGAGCACAGTTCTTTAGGTATGCTGAAATTACAGTACAACCCTGTGCAGCGTTACTGGAGGTGAGAACATAAGAAAGGCCATGCTGGATCAGGCCAAGGTCCATCAAGTCCAGCAGCCTGTTCACACAGTGGCCAACCAGGTGCCTCTAGGAAGCCAACAGACAAGACGGCTGCAGCAGCATTATCCTGCTTGCCTGTGTACCAAAGCACCTGATATAATTGGCATGCTCCTCTGATCCTGGAGAAGTTTCAGGAGAACTGCTGGGTGTTTGCCCCAAAAGGGACATTTAATGGCAGCCGAGATTAATTCATTACAGTCGTTTTCAAGGCCGTGGACGAGATGGATACACAAGGGGAGAGACATGAGAGCCAATTAAGGCAGATGTTTTCTCTTCCATGAAGTTGTTACTGAAATAATAAAGTTAAGGGGCAGTTAGTTCTCCTGAAGCTGTTTGTGTGTGTGTGTGTGTGGGGTGGGGGGCTGACTGTTTTTACAAACTCTGGTGTGTCTGCATCAGATATTGTTATACAGCAGGCGGACCCGCTAACATGGAAGTAGATGGAATGCTGGGTGGATATCATTCTGGGAGGAGTGCTGGTCATTGGGGCCTTTGTTACCTTCTGCCTCACAGGACCAAAATGGGCATGTAGGAAGGGCAATTTTCATGTTTATTCTCTGTTTCTTGGGGCCTCCGACAACATTCTGAAACACACAAAAGTTTAAATTGCCCCTGGCTCGCAAGATGAGAACTGCACTGTTATGTCTTTTATTTTCCTTTCTGTAAATTGTCATGGATACATGTGCAAACCTACCTAACCTGGTCATCCTTTTCATTCCTTTACAGCATTGTCCAAGATATAACAGTTGGTACAAAGGTAGGCATTTCTCTTTCTTTAATTGCTCACTATCTGATGTATATTTTCTGCAGGCCATGATGTCCTTGCTAAAACAAGCTGCTTTTAAAACATATGGACCTTTTTGTGACATTGTATATGGTGTGTGGCTTATTGCCTCATGGGTGTGGTCATGTAATCTGGTGGCGTTCAAACTGCTGGGTGGGGACAGTGCTGTGTTCCCTCAAGGAGAAGATCAGTAATGGCAGGTGAACTTCCCTAAAATCAACTGTACCTGGTCTTCCCCTGCCATAAGGGATGGTGTGGGATGTGTTCTGGGGCACATCCAGGTATGAAGGAACTGTGCATACTCTAGTTCACTTCCCAAAATACATGGGGTCTTTGACAGGTAAGCTATAGAAAGCGTTTCCTCAGAAATTGCTGTTGTAATCCAAAACTGTATCAAAACATATTTCTGCTTTTAAGACTAATGGAAAGAGAGGGGAAAAGAGAGAAATCTGGATAATCCAGTTTGGAGTTACTCGGGAATCCTTAACATATAACAGCCTTCCTGTTTGGAAAATTGTGCCACTTTTAAAATGCTTTTTTCCTCTTGGAAGCCAGCATGGTGTAGTGGTTAAGAGCAGTGGTTTGAAGCGGGTTTGATTCCCCACTCCTCCACATGAGCCGTGGAGGCTAATCTGGTGAACTGGATTGGTTTCCCCACTCCTCCACATGAAGCCAGCTGGGTGACCTTGGGCTAGTCGCTCTCAACTCGACCTACTTCGCAGGGTGTCTGTTGTGGGGAGGGGAAGGGAAGGTGACTATAAGCCGGTGTGACTCTTCCTTAAGCGGTAGAGAAAGTCAGCATATAAAAACCAACTCTTCTATAAAACATGAACTTTAGTCCTGCTAGTTTTAGCCCAACCCTAATATAAAGCGCTGGTGGGGAAAGACACCTTATCTGCAGGGAAGGGCAACTGGAGATCAGTGTTTGTGGGATAAAAGCTTATGCCTGTGGACTTCAGGGAAATTGAAGGATAGGTGCTCTTAATTGCGCAGAGACAGTTAAAACACAAGAGCTTTGTATCTGCCCGTGTGAGGATGGCTAGGGTGACTACTCCTTAGCTACATGTGGTGTCAGTCCTCCACTGAGTAGGTGATGGTCATCTACAATTCTATGTTCTCCATCATGGTACAGAAGCCATTTGCTGGCCCTAGGAGTTGCACATTTTTTTCTTGCTCTGCCCTTGCTTATTAGTGAGCCAAAAAAAAAAAAAAGAACACTGTAAAATTGTTTTCTCCCAGCAAACATTGACCTTGGAAAAAGCTGTTCACTGGCTTGGCCTGAACTCTCGCATACTGCAACGGCTGCAGGTGGCACGGGCTTTGTAATGTGCCTTTATTGTGCTCTCCTCGCAAGTCGCTTTAGCAGGCGATACGCTTCGCCTGGCTGGCTAGACCTGGTTTTGTGGGGAGGCCAGGATCTTTGCTATGGGAACAGCAATTATGGCTTCGGGCCGCCGGCCAAGAATGCAAGGAGGAAATTCCAGCTCTCGTTTACAGCTTCAGTTCAAAGGCTGCAACAAGCTGGCGCTTGGTGGGCCTGTGGTAGCAGGCTTGGCTCCATTTGCAAGCCACATGTGTTGACACACACAAAAGAATATTGATGAACCCCCGAGCAGTCCAGAAAATATGGGAAACACGTAGGGTATGTGACTAGCATTATCTGGCATGTAAGAGAAGCTCGGTTTCTTCAGGTGGCCAAGGGGCCCTTTTGTGGTTTTTGAATGCATCGAAATCACTTCCCTTCTCACCAGTGAAGCCTGAAGTTCTGAAGAAGAGTTGGTTTTTATATGGCGACTTTCTCTACCGCTTAAGGGAGACTTAAACCGGCTTACAATCACCTTCCCTTCCCCTCCCCACAACAGACACCCTGTGAGGTAGGTGGGGCTGAGAGAGCTCTAAGAGAGCTGTGTCTAGCCCAAGGTCACCCAGCTGGCTTCATGTGTAGGAGTGGGGAAACCAACCCGGTTCACCAGATTAGCCTCCACCATTCATGTAGAGGAGTGGGGAATCAGACCTGGTTCTCCAGATAAGAGTCCACTGCTCTTAATCACTACAGCACTCTGGCTCTCTGGGCCCATTTCTTAATTGGCCCTGTGCCGTGACTCGAGTTGGTAGACTCTTGGAGTTGTAGAGCAGATTGTTTTACCCTCGGATGGCAAGCGGTGTTGTAACACGTGGAAACACTGCCTTGGATTAAAAGAAAGTTCCACAGGTTGAAAACCGGTAGCTCACAGCCTGTGCTGCAGCCGGGTCTCCCTAAAATACTGGGAATATTTGACAAAGGGGGCTTTGTATGTGAGGGAGCGCTCGAATGGTAGTCCTTCAGCCACAGTCTGACGTGGTACAGTCTGTACTGCCACCTTGTTCAGTTGTACAGATCGTGCCCCAAGTGACGTGGTTGCTCTTAGGCTCCAGTTTAGCCTCTGCCAACTCTTTCTAGGCACTTTTCAGTATGCTGGGCATGGTGTGATAATTGTTTCCGTTTAAGAATGGAGTGGGATCAATGTCAGCAGTCAACGGTTGGGTGAGGGTAAATGGTTTAGATTAGTGGTTCACGAACTTTTCGGGCCACCGCCCCCTTGGCTCCACAAACTCAATCCCAGCTCCCCCTACCCTATCCAACAACACAGTTGAAGGGCCCCACCTCTAGCGCCCCCTGCTGCCCCCTTGCTTCTTAGTGCCCCCCTAGGTAATCCCACTGCCCCTCGGAGTGGTACTGCCCACTTTGAGAACCACTGATTTAGATTAAGCCTCAACAAAGCAGTACTGCTGGTTGGGGTGATACCTGGTAGCAAAGGGGAGCCGTGGCAATCTGTTGTAGCAAAATTAAAAGTCCAGTAGCACCTTAAAGACTGACAACTTTAATTTCAATACGAGGTTTTTCCACAGTCCATTTCATCAGGTAGACCTGATCCAGGGATATGCACCTGAAGGAAGGGGCCATGGCTCTGTAATGAGGGGCTCGCCAGCCTGGTGTAGTGGTTAAGAGCGGTGGTTTGGAGCAGTGGACTCTGATCTGGAGAACCGGGTTTGATTTCCCATTCCACGTGAGCAGCAGAGGCTAATCTGGTGAACTGGATTGGTTTCTCCACTCCTACACATGAAGCCAGCTGGGTGACCTTGGGCTAGTCACAGCTCTCTCGGCCCCACCTACCTCACAGGGTATCTGTTGTGGGGAAGGGAAGATGAGTATAAGCCGGTTTGATTCTTCTTCCTCTTCATAAACAAAAGGTTCCAGGCGCCCATAAACAAAAGGTTCCAGGCGCCCTTAAACCAATCTCAGAGTAGAAAATACTCTCAAGGTGGCCTGATGGTCTTCCACATGCACATGTTCTCGTTTTCTGCATATATTCTCTTTCTCTGTCTCTCCCTCCCCCATGCTTTATTGTTTATGTACAGGTAAGTATTCAGCCTCTTTTTGATGGGGTTGCAACTCCTGGAAAGATTTTGCTTTTCTGTTTGGGTGTGCTCCTGTATCAGACCTGGTCCTGGCTGAATGCCCAGGTAGAGGTCTTTGTTTTGCCAGGCAAGAGTCATTTGGCGACTGTGCCCTGTTCTTGGCAAGAAGGGTACTACCATGTTTACTGGTGCTTTCCTCATTGGACTACCTTAATGGTCGGGGGGGGGCTGCCTTAGAAAGTATTTGGGAACAACGTATTGGATTCCATGGAAGATTTCTGCAAAAGAAAAGTGGAACGGTTTTTGTTGATTCCCCCCACCCCAGCTGTGCATGCCTTCTGACCCCCCCTAGGAATAGCATGGGGGGTGGTCTCCTGGGAGCAGAATTTCAAGGGCCTTTGGGGCTGCAGTGGAAGAAAAGGAAATCACACTCTGCAGGTAGAACTACAAGTGGATCTGTGCCTTCTCCTGTTCTGGGATATAGCTGCTGGACATGGTTAGCTAAGGCAGGTCAAAGTCACATGGCTCGTGTTAGTCCAGGTAGTGAACAACCACTAGTTTCCAGGGCCAAGTCAGGATTGTTTTTGACCTTTAAAGCATGAAACTGTTTGGCACCAACTGCTTTAAAGGACCACCTCTTCCTTCCTTGAGTTTGCGCATGAAATAGGTCATACTGGAGACCCTCTCTCATGTGGCCCCCTTTATGAAAGGGGCACGTGAGAGGACTTTCCAGAGGCCGCACCAAGATTATGGGACATCCTCCCTAGGGAAGCTTGCCATGTTACCTTCACTGGTGTTCAGAAGGCAAGTGAAAACTGCTCCTTCCAGTGGGTGCTGAGGAAATTCAACTGAGGTCCTCTGGGTTTTTTTGATGGCCGGTCATGTTTTGAAATTGATTTTGTTGGGTTGTTTTCACGTCTCGATTTTTGGCATGTGTTTTGTAACTTAGATTGCTTTGTGGAAATCAGGTCAAGAAGCAGTCTCTAAATAATTAGGCAAATGGGTTCTAGCTGTAAAGCTGCGAGGGAAGCCTTGCAGCTCGACTGGTCCTGTGAAGCAGGTGCCCATAATTTTAGACCAACCAGTGGTTAAAATACTGGTGAGCAAAAAACATTCCATGCTTGCAGGTGCTGAGAGGCTCAATCTCGTTTGCAGTCTCTTGCCATCAAGATAGAGCAAGTAGTAGTTTAATTAGCTTAAACAGGCCATGTGGGTAAAGCTTCAAGTTACATACAGGCCCTCCAGTGCCAGGGTGGTAAATGAAAATCAGCTGTCTTGAGTAAGCAGGAACAATCCTCAGGATTCATGGTTATTTCATTGCTTGCTTGGGGCATTTGAGTTGAGAAAGATCCCCCTGAGGAAGCGTACCGTAAAACGCGTAGGGGCAATTTAATTATTAAATACTTCTTCCTTGCACCAATTGCTGTTTTTTGTCTTCGTTTAGCATATGATACCGTCACGTTTGCGGGATGAGAGGTAATTTAAGGGATTCTCTCAAGTTACTCCAGAGGGAGAAGGTGGCTTCAGGGTGACAAATGCACTGAGAAAACTAGAGCCCTATACTGGGCCAGGCCTGCCTAAGTGGCCAGATGGAAGGTTTATAATTTCCAGCTCTGGCGTCTTAAAACTTCCTTATCACAACAGGGGAGTTGTTGGTCAGTTGGATCTTGGCTGGAAGAGTGGAATCGAACCCACAAGAGTTCTGATGGGGTCCACAAAGACCTGCCCGAGCTGGAAATGGTTGAGACTGTCAGCTTGGCTGGGCAGAGTGTGTGCCAAGGAAGAGGAACTGGGAGAACAAAGTGAAGCCTGCCTCAAGGCCGGGGAGGAGCAATCTTTAAGCTTCTGTTTCCCTGGAGCCCATTTTCCAGGAGGGAAATGTCAAGGCAAATACTGGCCTAGGATTAGCAAGGTGGCACTCCCTTTCTTCCTTTTTTTGTAGTTATCTGCAACATCTCTTAGCTGTGTTCTGACCCATTTACCCTTGATTGGTTTTTTGTCAAATTTATTTATTTACGTTATTTACAGTCTGCCTTTCAAGGCAGATTACAAAAGAGTGTGATCAGAGTTAGAGCCGTTCCTCAGTGGAACAGGCTTTCTCTGGAGGTAGTGAGCTCTCCTTCCCTGGATGTTTTTAAGCAGAGGCTAAATGGCCATCTGTCAGCAATGCTGAGTCTATGACCTTAGGCAGATGATGAGAGGAAGGGAATCTTGGCCATCTTCTGAGCATGGAGTAGGGGTCAGTGGAGGTGTGGGGGGTGAGGTAGTTGTGAATTTCCTGCATTGTGCATGGGGTTGGACTAGATGACCCTGGTGGTCCCTTCCAGCCCTATGCTTCTATGAGAGTGAATCAATGCAATCACCAGGATGGGACAGTCAATAAGCAATGCAATAGGATTAGGGTTGTAGAACCAGTCAGAAATCTAAATAGAACTGAAGCAAAGCATAAGTATTACTATGACACATTACATGATGCGGCTATTACGTAGTAGGATTCTAACTTCAGCAAGCTAAGCACAGTAGTATAGACCACAGCCAGTTATTAAAGCTCTATCTTTAAAGATGCTTGATATGTTCTGACTGCCCTTAGCTTTTATGTGCTTAGACCATCCATGCAGCTGTGCTTGACCCAGCCAAGCACAAGGGCTAGCTTCGGCTGAGGAAAGGAGGTTTGTCCCCTCTCATGCATTACCCCACCTCTAGTGGGGTATGAGAAGGGAGAAAAAGGGGCAAAAATATCACCCCTGGTTGGTGGCGGCTACTGAAAGAATTCTCTAGCCCCAGGAATGGGGGTTGAAGAGGAAGGGAAACTCGCATTTAACTTAGCTGTGAATGAACCAGCATGGTGTAGTGGTTTAAAGCTTCGGATTCTGATCTGGAGAACCAGGTTTGATTCATCCTCCATATGAGCGGTGGATGCTAATCAGGTGAACTGGGTTAGTTTCCTCACTCATACACACCAAGCCAGCTGGGTGACCTTGGGCCAGTCACGCGCTCTCAGCCTCGTCTACCTCACAGGTTGCCTGTTGTGGGGAAGGGAAGGTGATTGTAAGCCGGTTTGATTCTGCCTTAAGTGGTAGAGAAAGTCGGCATATAAAAACCAACTC
This sequence comes from Euleptes europaea, assembly GCF_029931775.1. Taxonomy (NCBI): domain Eukaryota; kingdom Metazoa; phylum Chordata; class Lepidosauria; order Squamata; family Sphaerodactylidae; genus Euleptes; species Euleptes europaea. Next base: position 9,028,061 of record NC_079313.1, read on the forward strand.
TTCTTCTTGATTGAGAACCAGTGTGGTGTAGTGGTTAAGGTGTCGAACTAGGACATGGGAAGCCCAGGTTCAAGTCCCCACCCGTGCTGTGGAAGCTTGCTGGGTGACCTTGGGCCAGTCACAACCCTCTCAGCCCTAACCCTGGCTAGTATTTGAATGGGAGACCTCCAAGGAACACCAGGGCTGTGACGTGGAGGGAGGCAAGGGCAAACCACCTCCGAAGTCTCCTGCCTTGAAAATCCAACAGGGTTGCCATAAATCAGCTGCGACTTGATGGCAAAAAAAGGGGGGATATTCGATTAGCATATTAGTGCAGCTGGCCATTCGTCATTGGCTAATTGATCTTGTTCCTAGAATACTGGCTTGAAGAGCCTTGATGAATAATGTTCTGCCAAAGGCTTTTTAAAGCTGAAGCGGCCAACTTGGGGATCGCTGTTTATGGAATAAACTCTGGCATTCCTGCCCTGATTGAATCTGCTCCATGGTACTCGCAGGTACACTTTGCCCTAAGGTGCAGAAGCCGGAGAGAGCTGAAAACTCTTCTTGGGAGGTGCTGAGGCCTGTCACAGCTTTTCTGGGAAAGGCAAGTTTGTAAAGTAAAATGTGAGACTGTATGGCAAACGCCAACATTCGTGCTGAGAGCCTAGTTACTCATTTACTCTGCCTGCATGCCCCAAGCAGGCTGGCCCTGCTTCTTACTCCTCCTTTTCAGCTGTAGGCTCCCTTTTCAATTAAAAGCTTTAGGTATTTTACAGATAAGCTATTGACATTTCAGCACCCCATAAAGTCCCTCCTGCATAATGGACTGTGAATGAAAATAATAATAGTCTACAGTACCTGCTGACCTGTGGAAAGAAGAGAGTTCCCTTTTAGTGCTGTGTCTGAAGCAGAGTTTCCTTTTCAATTACTGTTTTGCCAGATTTGCCCAGCAGCACAGTTTCTGGTGGGGACAGTGGACTGCCTTCAGCAGAGTCTGGAAGGTGTTTACTGAACCCGATGTACAGGCTGTATCCAAAACTGGCCTGAAGACTCTGCTGTCCGTTTTTGCGACTGAACTTAAAACTTTGGTTAAGGGTCTTGGGTTTGCAGTGTGACTTCACTTTCTGGAACTTTGTAAAAAGTGCCAAACTCAACCGGCAGTTTGCTTGGGGGGACGGGGTGGAGCCACGTACCCTATCAGACAAGAATGGCTGCATTGCTTTGGCTGCTTTGAGCTCAGGAATTTCCAAGTTGTTCAACAATAGCCACACCCTTAGATCTGCTCTGAGGGCAGGCATATTTCATGGCTTGGCTTCATAACAGATGGAAGTTGTCTGGATGGGGGCTGGGGAAGAGGTCAGAGCAGGATTTTGTCCATTTCCCTCCTCAGGCATGGACAAAAGGGGAAAAGTCTCCGCTGTATTTCAAGAGGTATCGAACTACTTGCTTATGCTTTGCCCCGAATGGATTGCACAGTCTTACCTCTGTGCGGGGTTAAACTGGCGCGGGTTCTTATTCTGAATTTTAGCCTGCTTCGCTCATTTGAGGCAGTATGGGGGATAGCCCATGAATGGCTTCTTCAACAGTAACAGCTGGGAGACTCTGGAGGTGTATACACTGAAGGATAGCATTTCAGCTAACTGGAGAAGTGTAACAAGAGTGAGATCTTTATCAAGTTGCCTGGGAAAGGGACACCAGACTGGCTTGGAGAAGCTCAAAACAGAATCAGCCAGACTCTGTTAATAAGCCCCAGTTTGGCTTTTTGGAAATCTGAGACAAGACAACCACAGAACTAGGAAGTAAATAGGGATCTTCCTTTCTGATTTTCTTAAAACCAGTGGTCGTATCCATCACCTTCAGTTGAGAAAAACGCTTCAAGCTCTTCACATTTTTTGGGCCCTTGGATTTCTTGGACTGTGACCATACTTGCATTACCATGGACACTGCCCAGTAACCCTGGGGATTGTAGCTGCTGGAGGGTGCTGGACATGCTTCTGGAAGTTCCTGACATAATACCCTGGGTCCTTGCTGGAACTACTTAAATTAGAGCTAAGCTGGTTTAGGTTTCAAGGTTACCAGAATTTATTCCAGTGCTTCTTTGTCTGATGAAGCCACCTGAAATTAAAATCAGGTCTTGCTTCAGTAGTCGGAGGATGTTTTACCTAGGAACACTCTTTGGATGTGTTTCCCAGTATAATAGAAACAGCCGTCCCAGATAGCTTTGTTTTTGGCCAATGAAGGCGGGACAAATAATCTTTAATGGCTGCTGTTAAATATTGAATCTTGATTGTTCAAAAGCAGTGATGTGGGTTTTCTGAGAAAATAATGAACTAGAAAATTTTCCAACACAAATTTAATTAATTTAAACATTTAATGTTACCAAATATAAATGTTAGCAAAAGAAGGCAAATATACCATGTGCAAGCCTAGACCATGTACAAGCACTGTCCATACTTCATGGCCCACATTTAGCCCACCTAAAATGATTGATTCGCAGCTCAGCAGACCAGACAACTTACTAAACAGACTATATTTACATATGTAGGGCAGAAAATTTCCCATGGAAAAATACAGCACTGGAAAATGTGTCACCCCACATCATTCTTCAGAAGACCCTTCTCCAAAAGCTCTTGGGGAAACATAAAACTCAGTCAGATAAGAGGGCAGATGAAATCCCACCCATTTCAGTGGGGTATTCAATGGGGGGGGTGAACCATGGACTCTTCACTGTCGCCTCCTAATTCCATCATGGGCCTGGATGCAGAATAATCTGAAGACTAAATTTATTATTTCATCTTATTAAATTTGTATCCCACTCTCTATCCCGACAAAGTCCAGGCTCAGAGCAGCTAGCATCCATTAAAATACAATCCAAAACATAATATATAACAAATTCAATACAACTCTTAACAATAAAATAAAATGTAACAATTCATGCCACTGGATCCTAGAGGCACATTAGTCCCGTAGTTCTTGCCAACAGTGGACTCTGAATGTCGGATGGGTGCTGTCTGAACAGCGCTTGGAAAAGTTCTGGTTCCCAGCAATAGGGCACGTGCAAAACTGAGGGAATAGGCTGAGGTTTCAGTGTGGGCACTGGTTTTAGGGCCAGATTAAGTGCTTCAAACTCGTCTGTTTCTGGTTCTATTGTGGTGCCTCCTCTAGAGAGTCTCGCTAGCCCGTTAACACTTTTGCACGAGGCAAAGCTGTGAGAGCATTGTGCCAGACTTTTCATAGCTGAAGCATTCTTTTTTTCCAGAATTAAAATTGGAGGTTCACGAGCGTCGCTGTTTTGTTTTGTTTTGGGATCAGCAACCTTAAAGATAAAACATTAGCCCTTTTGTTGGTCAGAGATGCTTCCAGAAGGTGACGTTGAAAAATTGAGAGGTTGGATTTAAGGGAGCTTGAGGGGAAAGGACTGTTGGGAAACATCGACAAGTATGTTTAGCCTGAAGAGGAGAAGACAGAGGTGATATGGCACCATCCTCTACGTGACAGCCCTTCAAGTCTTCAAGTACTTGAAGGGCTGTCACGTAGAGAATGGTGCCAAGTTGTTTTCTGTTGCTCCCAAAGGTTGTACCAGAACCAACGGGTTGAAATTAAATCAAATAGGAAAACAGTTGTGGGGGCAGGGTTTTTTCCCTGCTTTCCCCCCGTATTTTCTCTGGTCAGCATCTTTACCAGTTAACCAAATCTTTGTATATATTAATTTATACGTGTGAATTACATCCCTTCAGTGGAAAGCAGTGTTAAGTTGGGCCATTCAGTGCTGAGATGTTCTGTCACAATGGGTTTGTCATAGGTGGCTTAGGGAGACTGAGGCAGCCCGGTGAATGGTCAGTGCATCACTCTAAAAAGCCACAGCTTTGCAATAGAAAGGAGTCAGTTGCGTATGTGCTCAGAATTGTTCAAGGTCAGTCGAGTCAGCGACAGATGTGCCTTGTCAGTTGTGCTGAAGATGGATCCCCAGCCTCTAGGGCAGCACTGAAGACTAGTAGGTAGAGCCAGCATGATGTAGTGGTTAAGAGCGGTGGTTTGGAGTGGTGAACTTTGATCTGGAGAACAGGGTTTTATTCCTCACTTCTCCACATGAGCGGTGGAGGCTAATCTGGTGAACTGCCTGGCCATAGTAATTGTAGGAATCAGTGGTTACAAAGACCAAGGCAGGCATCCGCAGCAGAGAGGTTTGTCCAAGTTTTCCTAGGCCTTCCCATCTCTGAGCCTGAGGGGTTGGCCTAGCAGTTGTTCCTTCCGAAGAAACTGTATTCTTGCAGTTAAGCGTTTAACTCAAGGCAAAAGCATCTCCGTGAAGTATTAGCAGAAATGTTCGATTGCAGCCCAGTGAAAGCTCAAACTCAGCCATAGATCTGTGTCTTCCTTTCCAAATGACAGTAGTATCCTGTTAACCTCAGTAGTAGCACTTTCCCTGCCCTGCTGCACAGCCGCTTCGCTTTGGAGCAAAGTTGTTGCTTGTCTTGAATTCCTTGGCAAGAAGGAAATGGTGGCGCTCTCTATTGTGTTGTGGAGAGGAAGGGAGTATGCAGTCTTTGAAAAGAGACCTTGAAGGGTGATTTGTGGGACTACTGCTAAATCCGCTGCCAACTAGATCTGCTGCCAGCTATCTCCTTACAGCTATGGGGGCAGTAAACAGATAAATGCCGCTGTGGTAAACTTGCAGGAAGCCAGCCTCCTCCAGGCCGTTTCACGCTTGACGCAGAAGCAGGCACGGGTTTGCTGCCCGGGATTTGTTCACTGTGGCCACCCTTGGCTGCCAGACCAGGGTACCTACCCTATTTATGATGTTCACCTTTGGCATGTTCCCACATTGCACTGAGCATGCGCTGAACAGTATAGGCGCCTGCTAAAAAGACAAATGTGCGAAGGGAGGTTTAGAGAAACTTAAAAAATGCCAGATGGAATATAACATGCTTGGGATGAGCTAAATATGTTGGCCTGTACAGGAAGAGGTTCTGGCGATGCTTCTGAGGGTTGACTGCTTATCCGTTTGGTCCCCGGCCGGCAGTCTTTAGGAGAATTAGTGTAAGAAATTTGGGCCAGTGCCCCCCAGTATTCTTCCCTTGACAGTTTCCAAGGAAGGCACCTGGGGAGGGGCTGTGGCTCAGCGGTAGAGCATCTGCTTGGCATGCAGAAGGTCCCAAGTTCAATCCCTGGCATCTCAAGTTAAAGGGACCAGGTAAGTAGGTGATGTGAAAGACCTCTGCCTGAGACCCTGGAGAGCCGCTGCCAGTCTGAGTAGACAATACTGACTTTGATGGACCAAGGGTCTGTTTCAGTGTAAGGCAGCTTCATGTGTTCAAGGCTTCAACGTAGTGGCTCTTTCTTCTAAGGGGGAAGTCTACCCTTGGTTGTGGGCACCGTTGGGGCAGCTCTGCACCTTCCTCTGTGATTTCTGATCCTGTTCCATGCAGGCAAATGAAGGGAGGGGCGCACAAAATGCACACACCCTTCCTGCTTTCCCCACCCTTCCTGCTCATTTCCTCTACCACTTCAGTTCTGGATCGTCCTCTTGCTCTCACAGTACCTGAGTAGAATGTAGCAACATGCTCTCAACTTACCTTTTTTTTCCTTTTCTGTTTCTCTTCCAGCGGGGATCTGACGAGCTTTTCTCTACTTGTGTCACTAACGGACCCTTTATCATGAGCAGCAACTCTGCTTCTGCAGGTAAAATTTTGCCAGCCCCTAGGAGTTTAGCGTTTTGCGCTGGAGGGGTTTTTTTAGCCCATGTCCCTTACACTTATTTGCATGCTTGTTCTGGTTGACTTGGCTACTACATTGTCTTGTTGGGGGGGGGGTCAGCAGATTCCTCCCCCCTTCCTGCCTTTGTCTCTTTTTCTAGTTGCGCATGCTCATGAAGTGCACAGCCTAGCTTAGACAAGCAGGTCAAGGTAAAGAGGGCAGGTGGCAGCAAGCATGCATATCAGTAGGACCACTGTAGGGGCACTCCTGAGCACTGAATAGGTTTATTTATTTACAAAGTGCAGAACAATAAAATCAATAAAACCTTAAGATATAATTTAAATACATTTGAAAAATAACCCAAATCATTTCAATAAATAGGGGAGGGGTACTTCCCCTGATAGAGCCCCGTAGCACAGAGTGGTAAGCTGCAGTACTGCAGTCCAAACTGCTCACGACCTGAGTTTGATCCCAATGGAGGTTGGTTTCAGGTAGCTGGCTCAAGGTTGACTCAGCCTTCCATCCTTCCGAGGTCGGTAAAATGAGTACCCAGCTTGCTGGTGGTAAAGGGAAGATGACTGGGGAAGGCATTGGCAAACCACCCCGTAAACAAAGTCTGCCCAGTAAACATTGGGATGTGACGTCACCCCATGGGTCAGGAATGATCCGCTGCTTGCACAGGGGACTACCTTTACATTTACCTACTCCCCCCGATGGTGTTAAAATCACCTAGTGGATTCTCTGCAGCTTGCTAGATGGAACTGACCTCCCCCTAAAATGGGGGAAAGGGCTCAGCAGTGGGAAGGGGAAAAAAGGACTACCATCGCTGGCCTCAACCATAAGCCCGGCAGAATAGCTCTGTCTTACAGGACTTGAAGAATTCTTGAAGGTCCCACAGGGCCCTGATCTCACATGGGAGGCTGTTGCACCAGGCAGGGGCCAGGGCAGAGAAGGCCCTGGTCAAGGCCAGCCGGACACCTTGGGCCGGGGACCACAAGCAAGTTGTTGTTTTGTGATCGTAAGTTTCTCTGGGTAACATACCAGGAGAGGCGGTCTCGAAGATGCGAAGGTCCCAGACCGTGTAAAGCTTTAAAGGTCATAACCAGCACCTGGAACCTGACCCAATCTTCCAACTGGGACCAGTGCAGTTGATGGAGCACTGGAATAATGATCTCGCGGTGAGGTACCAGTAAGCGACCTCGCTGCGGCATTCCGTACCAGCTGGAGACTTCGAGTCAGTCTCAGTTTGTTGAGTTTGTAGGGAGGGGAAAACAGCTTTTAAAAGCAGGCTTCTTGGCTGCCTGCCTCCATATGTGAGACTGGCTTGGAGCATCTTCATAACATATTGGAGCATCTTCACAGCAATCGATATCCGTGAATGGCAGGTGTGCATTCTTGGCGTCCAGTGGCTACAGATCGCCCTTTGGCTGAACACTGCCACAACCCACGCTCTTCCCAGAAGTACTTAAGAGTTGGGCGGCCTAGGGTAAACCACAAGGGAGTGTGGAGAAATTGCCATCCCTTATTGCTGTAGCATTGTCTGGGTGAGCTGCAGACCTTGATGCTTGCTGAATAGGGTGCACAGTAGAAAAGTTTGTGGTTAGCCATTATGCAGTAACTGCCTAGAGCAGGGTGCTGCTCAGAGGTGCTACTTGGCAAACCGTGAAGGAGATAATGTTGGAGTCCCTATTACTTACCTGGATAGCCCCAGGCTAACTTGATCTTGTCAAATCTCAGAAGCTAAGTAGCGTCAGCCCTGGTTAGTATTTGGATGGGAGACCTCCAAGGAATACCAAGGCTATGATGCGGAGGCATGAAAGGACCAATCACTTCTGTTAGATTCTTGCCTTGAAAACCCTAATGGGTTTTATTTATTTAATTACATTTTTACCCCGCCGTCCCCAGCCTGCAGGCCAAGCTCACAGCAGCTTACAAACCCAGGGAAAAATCAATAAAACCTTAAGATATTCTTTAAATACATTTAAAATAACCCATATCAGATTCAATAAATACAGGCGTAATACTCCCCCCAATGGCGCTAAAATCACAAAAAGTTGTCTGCAGTTGCCATAAATTGGCTGCTACAGCAACAGAAAAGAGAAAGACATTTTGGAGGGCATTGATTCAGGAGTGACTTGACAGCACTTAATGCACGTGTGGTTAAGGTGTCGGACTAGGAGCTGGGAAACCCAGGTTCGAATCCCCAGTCATGCCATGGAAACTTGCTGGGTGACCGTGGGCCAGTCACACGCTTTCAGCCTCGACCCTGGCAAGTATTTGGATGGGCGACCTCCAAGGAACACCAGGGTCATGACGTGGAGGCAGGCAGTGGCAGACTACCTAAAGGGGAAGGGCTGTGGCTCAGTGGTAGAACCTGTGCTTAGCGTGCAGAAGGTCGCAGGTTCAATCCCTGGCATCTCCAGTTAAAGGGACTAGGCAGGTAGGTGATGTGAAAGACCTCTGCCTGAGACCCTGGAGAGCCGCTGCCAGTCTGAGTAGATAATGCTGACTTTGATGGACCAAGGGTCTGGTTCAGTATAAGGCAATTTATGTGTTCATGCGTATCTTCAAACATCTCTTTCCTTAAAACCCCCACTAGGGGGTCAGCATAAGTCAGCTGTGACTTGACAGCACAAAAAAAATTACCTGCAAGCTTGACATGGCATCCCTGTGGTGCTGGTCTCTGTTGCTGTGCGGCGTGTCTCACCACATGGTTTGTTCCTGCGCTAGTGCAGGATCTGCTCCTGCTGTCTACAAGAGACATGAACCTGCTGCTCACCGAGTCCCCAGTAGCTTGGGGAAGGAGCCCCTGCACGAAAGAGGTGCAGTTTCAGGCTGATCCCCTGTTTCACTTTCATATGGATCGGTCCTAAAAAAGTAATACCAAACCAGAGCTGCTTGGCCACAAACAACCCTGGCATCTGTCAAGACTTGTGGAAATGCTAATTGTATCGTAGGCGATTGAAATACAAATTAGACTTTGCCCTCCAGGACACAATATCTCTGGAAATATAGTGTGTGCCCTTCTGGTTTGGAGTGATCTGGAGAACTGGGTTTGATTCCCCACTCCTCCACATGAGAGTAGGATGCTAATCTGGAGAACCGGGTTTGATTCCCCACTCCCCCCACACGAACGGCGGACTCTCACCTGGTGAACCGGGTTTGTTTCCTCCACATGAAGAACAGTTGGTTTTTATATGCCAACTTTCTCTACCACTTAAGGAAGAATCAAACCGGCTTGCAATCTCCTTCCCTTCTCCTCAACAAACACCATATGAGGTAGGTGGGGCTAAGAGAGCTGTAACTAACCCAAGGTCACCCAGCTGGCTTCATGTATGGGAGTGGGGAAACAAATCCAGTTCACCAGATGATCCTCTGCCGCTCATGTGCAGGAATCAAACGGGGAATCAAACCCGTTTCTCCAGATCAGAGTCCTCTGCTCCAAGCCACCACTCTTAATCACTAAACTACGCTGCTGGGTGACCTTGGGCTAATCACAGTTCTCTCAGCCTCACCTGCCTCACAAGGTGTCTGTTGTGGGGAGAGGAAAGGAAGCCGTTTTGAGACTCCTTAAAAGGTAGAGACAATCAGCATATAAAAACAAACTCTTCTTGTTTTTCTGAAGAGAAGGGCCCCCCAGGACCCCAGTTGTGCTTGGGGGAAGTCTGTATTCTGTGGGTTTTTTTAAAAATAGGGGGTAATAGGGAAGTCTGTACTGAAACTCTTGACTTTGATTGTGGAGGTTGTGTAACTAACTGACGCGTGAGTTCAGGCTGGGTGTGGTCCTCCTAAGGCGCAGCTGGCTGCACAGGTTGCATTGTTCCTGTCAGTTGCGAGCTGGGCAGAGCAAGAAGTGGAACGTTGGAAGCCTGCTTCGAAATTGGGGGTTTGGGGTGGTGGAGCTGCTTGGCATGGGTGTAATTAGAACACTTAAGAACAAAAGAAAAGCCCTGCTTGATCAGGCCAGGGTCCATCAAGTCCAGCAGTCTGTTCACTCAGCGGCCAACCAGGCGCCTCTGGGAAGCCCACAAGCAAGACGACTGCAGCAGAATTATCCTGCCTGTGTTCCACAGCACCTAATATAATAGGCCTGCTCCTCTGATACTGGAAAGAATAGGTATGTGTCATGACTAGTATTAATTTTGACTAGTAGCCATGGGTAGCCTTTCCTCCTCCATGAATATGTCCACTCCCCTCTTAAAGCCTTCCCAAGTAGGCAATCATCACCACATCCTGGGGCAGGGAGAAAAGCCCTGCTGGATCAGGCCAAGGCCCATAACATCCAGCAGTCTGTTCACACAGTGGCCAACCAGGTGCCTCTAGGAAGCCCCACAAACAAGATGACAGCAGCAGCATTGTCCTGCCTGTGTTCCACAGCACCTAATAGAAGAGGCCTTCTCCTCTGATACTGTGCAGAATAGGGATACATCACGACTAGCATCCATTTTGACTAGTAGCCACGAATAGCGCCCTCTCCACAAACATGTCCATTCCCTTCTTAAAGCCTTCCAAGTTGGCAGCCATCACCACATCCTGCGGCAGGGAGTTCCACAGTTTTAACACTTGCTGTGGCGAGGCTTCTAGGTCGGTTCCTCCCCCCTTTTTTTTGTAGTTTGTGCTCGTGGGGAAACAAAAGGTTGGGGCTTGGCTGATTTCAGGCCTCCTTGCTTGCCCCTGGTGTTCGAACCTTCAGTGTTAACAAATGTGCTTGGCTGGAGTAGTTGGCAATACTGACCATAGTCCAAGAGGTGATCTGAATTGAATACCGGTGAGTCTCCAGGTAGTATCGGAAGATCAACTGAGAGAATGAAGTGCTATCAAAATAGAACAATGTTCTCTCCCCCCCGCCCCCCATTCAAAGCTGTGTTGCTATGTATGTGTTTGTGAAGATGGAAGGATAAATACGGACCTGGGAAGCAACAGCAGTGCGACCTGGTGTGAACTTCGATGTGTGCTCAATAATGTGCGAAAAGCAGCTGGTTGGGGAGTGCTGGGTGGGATACGGCTGTGGCAGAAGTTTAACCCATGCCCTCCCAATCTCTTTTCAGCCAATGGGAATGACAGCAAAAAATTCAAAGGGGACAATAGAAGCGCAGGCGTCCCATCACGAGTAATCCACATCCGCAAGCTCCCCAGTGATGTTACCGAAGCTGAAGTGATTTCCTTGGGTTTGCCCTTCGGCAAGGTCACAAACCTCCTGATGCTGAAAGGAAAGAACCAGGTACTTTGCTTGCTCTTTAAATTGCAGAATGGCAGCCCTATTGAGCTCCAGGCCTTCTCTGTCCCTTTTTAAATCAAGTAGCCTGATTAATACCTGTTTAGAAATAAAAAAGAATACAATGCCTATTGCCAACATGGTGTAGTGGTTAAGAGCAGTGGTTTGGACCGGTGGACTCTGATCTGGAGAACCTGGTTTGATTCCCCACTCCTCCACATGAGTGGCGGAGGCTAGTCTGGTGAACCGGGTTGATTTCCCCGCTCCTACACATGAAGCCAGCTGTGTAACCTTGGGCTAGTCACACTCTCTCAGCCCCACCCACCTTACAGGGTGTCTGTTGTATGTGTGGGAGAAGGTGATTGTAAGCCGGTTTGATTCTCCCTTAAGTGGTAGAGAAAGTTGGCATATAACAACCGACTCTTCTTTTTCAGATGCTAGTCTTTTTCCTTCCTTGTCTCTTAAGCAGGCCTGGTAACTTTCTTGGTTTCCATCCCCCCAGTTCTATGCCTTCCTTAACCGAGAGCTAAAATTCTCAGGTTGCCGAAGCCTGCCTCTGCAGGCAAAAACCAGGCTTGACTGCTGTTGCTAACTATTAAGCATATCCTAACCATGGTTCTGGCATTTTAAAATTCTGCTTCTGAAACTACCCCCACCTTTATGTTACGCTCAAGATCTTTGGTCGGATGAGCTTGAAATAAAAGGAAAGGAACTACCCCCACCTGATGTGTGGTGCATGGACTGACCTGCCTTTGTTGAGGGCCAGCGTGGTGTAGTTTTTAAGAGCGACAGACTCTAATCTGGGGAACCAGGTTTGATTCCCCACTCCTCATGTGCGGCAGACTCTAATCGGGTGGACTGGGCTTGTTTCCCCACTCATGCACATGAAACCTGCTGGGTGACCTTGGGCCAGTCACAGTTCTCTCCGAACTCTCTCAGCCCCACCTACCTCAGAAGGTGTCTGTTGTGGGGAGAGACTCAAAGATATACATACACATATAAATACATAATTCAAATTCTCATATTTTTTCCCATAGACTGCATCTGTCGCCATGTTTTTTTGTGTTGTTAAATGATGGTTCTAGTATATCTTTGAGTCTGGAATGTTGATTGCTTAGACCACTGAAGAAGGCTGCATGGCCGAAACACATATGGTCAGGGTATAATTGTGTTACTTTATGTTTTACTGTGTTATGTGATAGTCAAAAAGGGCAAGAGTCCAGTAGCACCTTAAAGACTAACAAAAATATTTTCTGGTAGGGCATGAGCTTTCTGAAGAAGTATCTGAAGAAGTGAGCTGTGGCTCACGAAAGCTCATACCCTACCAGAAAATATTTTTGTTAGTCTTTAAGGTGCTACTGGACTCTTGCCCTTTTTGACTACTGCAAACAGACTAACACGGCTACCCACTGTGTGTTATGTGAGCATGTCAATTTGGTAGGCTGTTGCAATGCCCTGTATGTGTTGTATGTGGTATTAGATTTTATCTTGAAATAAACGTATACATATTTTGTACTTACATAATTTTTAGAGTATATAACCTTGGGCCTTGGATTTTTACTTCATTTATATTTTCTTGACCTTTTGGATACATAATTCTGGTCTTTAGGGTTAAGTTTTTCCCCCCTTTGTTGCTGATGTGACAAATTCTTCCTCGCCAGGCTTTCATAGAGATGAACACCGAAGAAGCCGCTAACACAATGGTGAGCTACTATACGACAGTCACTCCAGTCCTCCGGAGCCAGGCCATCTACATCCAGTTCTCCAACCACAAAGAGCTCAAGACTGATAACTCCCCAAACCAGGCGGTGAGTTCTGCTTGGGGCTGTCCCCGGCATTGCTTCCTTGGCTTGAGTCCTCATTCTCTAGGCTCCTGCGAAGGGTTGTTGATATTCCTGGCTGCGGACACCAGGACCTTTGTGCCAAAATAACAGGTGGCACTCAAATGGCCTGTCCACTCAGATGTGGGTCCATTTGACTTGCAAGGATGGCATATTACCGGGGCGGGGGGGACGAGATCATGTTAGGGTGACCAGGAATGAAGCAGAAGCTCATCTTAGACTTGTAGTGAGAGAAATGAGTGGTGTCGATGGGTAGTTCAGGATTGTTGCGGAGGGGTGTGCCAGTTCTAGGACGATGTGGCTAGCGGAGTAAAGTGGGTGGGGTACAGATGGCCTTGCTAGATCAGACTGCAAGTTCCTGTTGGCCCAGTAACACCCCCTAGGAAGCTCATGGGTAAAAGAGGCATGGCTCAAATGGTGGAACACACCAGCTCCATCCTGGCACTCCAGTTAAAGGGTGTCAGGAAAAGCCCTTTCTCTTCCTGAGACGACAGAGAGCTGCTGGCATCAGAGGAAATAATACTGGGCTAGATAGGTGATGGAAGGGCAGCTTTGTACGCCCAGAACCTGATAACCCTTTGAGAGAACACATGAAGCTGCCTTATACTGAATCAGACCCTGGGTCCATCAGAGTCAGTATTGTCTACTCAGACTGGCAGTGGCTTTCCAGGGTCTCCGGCAGAGGTCTTTCCCATCACCTACTTGCCTGGTCCCTTTAACTGGAGATGCCGAGGATTGAACCTGGGACCTTCTGCATGCCAAGCAGTGACTCTACCATTGAGCCATGGCCCCTCCTTGAGGATCTGTTCCTAAGTATCATGGCTTACAGGGCAGAGAGATGTGTGTAAATTGACTATTTTTGTCTAAGAGCTTCTTACGTCGGAGCCCTCAGAACATCCTAGTCAGTGGCAACACAGGAACGTGAAGTATTGCATCACCTGAACTGTCCAGATCCACCTACTGTGGAAAGGCGTGACAGGCTTGTGTATGAAGTGAATCGTGCGCCTCTCTCCGCTATCATAGCTGTGTCCAAAACCTGTCTGCTTAGAGGCGGGCTCACGAGATATTGGTCCATTGGAGTAGCAGCCGTCCCTTTGCTCTTCCGTGTCGTGTTGCTTTGAGTTGGTAGAAGAGCAGGGGCCAAAGTGAAAACCTGTAAGTGTGTGTGTGTTTGGGATCCTCCCGTGTTAACACCCAGTGCCCTTTGGCTCCCCAGCGTGCTCAGGCGGCCTTGCAAGCGGTGAACTCGGTTCAGTCCGGCAACCTGGCCTTGTCCGCCTCTGCTGTCGATGTCGGGATGGCCATGGCTGGCCAGAGCCCCGTCCTGAGGATCATTGTGGAAAACCTCTTCTATCCGGTGACCTTGGACGTTCTGCATCAGGTGAGAGGCCACCCCACCCCCCGTCCGTCCATTTCAATGGGCATTAATCTGGTATTCGTGGCATTTTGTAGCAAGTTGCGGATTGTAGAATCATAGAGTTGGAAGTGACCACCGGGGTCTTCTAGTCCAACCCCCTGCACAATGCAGGAAATTCACAACTACAATCCCTAGGATCCCTGGCCTGGAGGGAAATTGCTTCCTGACCCCAAAGTGTCATTCGGCACTACCCTGGGCATGCAAGAGAAGGGCCACGAGAGCCAAGCACTGATGCAAACCTTCCTGCCCTCCCTCTCATGATCTGCCTAAGGTCATAGAATCAGCATTGCTGACAGATGGCCATCTAGCCTCTTCTTAAAAACCTCCAGGGAAGGAGAGCTTACCACCTCGCGAGGAAGCCTGTTCCACTGAGGAACTGCTCTGTCAGAAAGTTCTTCCTAACGTTTAGCCAGGGACTCTTTTGATTTAATTTCAACCCGTTTCTTCTGGTCTGACCTTCTGGGGCAACAGAAAATGACTCGGCACCATCCTCTATATGACAGCCCTTCAAATACTTGAAGGCAGGTCCAGTTATGTTGGGTCCAGTGGTGCCTTTCTCCCTAAATGTGTTGGCTGCAGATGGCTTTGGCCAAAGGGTATCTACCCCACTGGATCTGTTAAGCATGGCTTTAGGCCAGTGGTGGGGATACCTATTTCAGACTTTCGGTCCTCTGAGTAGCAGAGGCTCCCGGGAGGAAAGTAAGTTAGCAGTTTAATGCAGCAAAGGAAAATCAGGGAGCTTAACAGCTTGCTTTGTGTTGGGCAGGATTAATGATCTAGGTTTCCATTGTCAGAATAAACTTGAGGCTCCTGTACCTTTGGAGAACCCCCACAAAAGAGGTCTGTTTGATTCAGCCGCATGGCCAAGAAACTGCCTTGTGCAGAGTTCTCACACTCGGTCAGAAGGATGCATCCTGTCCTACGCTGGCTGCCATATTTGGCACTTGCGAACAGCTGCAGTACCCAGCGGTACTTGCCAGCTGTAGACTTTCTGGTGGGAATGGCTGGGATGCAGCTGTCTGGACTCGAGATGCTTGCGTGCAGGAGACCGGAGTCACCTCCCTGCTCCACAGAATGCGGGAAATGCCTCGGGGAAAGGAACGCCTCCAAAATAGTCATCTTGCGACTCAACCTTTTTTTTTTCTCCACACACACCCCCCTTTGGCAGATCTTCTCCAAGTTTGGCACAGTACTGAAAATAATCACGTTCACCAAGAACAACCAGTTCCAGGCCCTCTTGCAGTATTCGGACCCCATGAGCGCTCAGCACGCCAAATTGGTGAGTTCCCCTGAGTGCAGGAGCACGTGGTAGTGGGCAGAGAGCTGCTTCAACCATAGTGGAAGTGTTTTGTAACCCACATTCTCACAAACACACACACACAAAAAAGCTTAGAGGGGAAATCGGCATTAGCATGGGTGTCAGGCCCATAATGGTTGGTACTGCTTGGTCATCTGGGTGGGTGAATTGGACACAGAAACATAGTTGGAAGGGACCACCAGGGTCAACTAGTCCAACCGCCTGCACAATGCAGGAAATTCACAGCTAACTCCCACATACACACACCCTGTGACCCCTACTCCATGCCCAGAAGATGGCCAAGATGCCTTCCCTCTCACCATCTGCCTAAGGTCATAGAATCAGCATTGCTGACAGATGGCCAACTAGCCTCTGCTTAAAAACCTCCAGGGAAGGAGAGCCCACCACCTCCCGAGGACATGCCGAGAATTAATTGCGGAGCATTCCTTGTTGGGTCGCTTCCCTTTGGCTCAGTGGCAAGCCACAGTGGAAGGGATCTCTGCACTGGTGAGCCATCCTTAGGGCGGTTCCCCCGGCAGGCCAGCGTGCCCAGAGACTGAAGTACCCAGTTGGGATGGGGCAGGAAAGTGGGCGTGAGGCTCAGAGCCACGGCTGAACATGCGCATGCTCAAGCTGTGGTTTGAGTTCTCTGAGTGGCGGTGAGCGCAAGCCCCTGTTTGGTGTCTGAACTGAGCCACGCTAGGGATCCATGGGCTCAGCGGTAGAGCATCTGCTTGGCATGCAGAAGATCCCAGGTTCAGTCCCCTGCACCTCCAGTTAAAGGGACTAGGGAAGTAGGTGATGTGAAAGACCTCTGCCTGAGACACTGGAGAGCCGCTGCCAGTCTGAGTAGACAATACTGACTTTGATGGACCGAGGTTCTGATTCAGTATAAGGCAGCTTCATGTGTTCATGTGTGCCTTGTATGGCCACGGACAGTACAGCAGCAGCGTGTGCTCTGTAAGTCAAGTCCATCCGACAGTGGCTTGGCTCACAGTATGTATGAAGTGTGAATAGTGTTGCAGGTTCCTTTACCGTGTTCTGATTTATTGAAAATCTTTTAGCTTGCACTTCTCCCAATGTTGCTATAGTCTTCAGTTCCCATCCGTCCCATTCCCTCCCCCCACAACAACAGTTTGATGTAGTTTTGCCTCTAATTCTGAGCTGAGTAGGCAGCAGTAAGAAGAGGAGTTGCATTTTTATATGCCGACTTCCTCTACCACTTAAGGAAGAATCAAACCGGCTTACAATCACCTTCCTTTCCCCTCCCCACAACAGACACCCTGTGCGGTAGGTGGGGCTGAGAGGGCTGTGACTAGCCCAAGGTCACCCAGCAGGCTTCATGTATAGGAGTGGGGAAACCTACCTGGTTCACCAGATTAGGGTCCACCACTCCAAACCACTGTTCTTAACCACTACACTGCGCAGAATGAGAAGAGCAGGTGAAAGTGTGTGCCATTGCTGTGAGCATGGGTTTCCTGGGGTGCCTCCTCTGCCCCGTGCAGCCGGGGAACGTAGATCTTTTGAATTACTGCTGCAACGTGCGATGGCTTTTCTTGTGCCCACATGCTGAGTAACAGGGCAGCGCAGTGACTTTGGTGCCAGAAGAGAGACAAAGCAGAACGGAGGTGCATAGATTCCAAACACTAAGCCAGTCTGACACAGTCCACAACACACACACACACACACACACACACACACACATGCATACATACTTTGGCCACTCCCTTACATCGTGTCCCACGGTTGTACGGAAGTTCTGGGCCTGGGTCAGGGAGCCCCACAGCGGCTCAATTTCCCTTGTCTGCCTCCCCTCGCTGCAGTCCCTGGACGGGCAGAACATCTACAACGCCTGCTGCACGCTCCGCATCGACTTCTCCAAGCTCACCAGCCTCAATGTGAAGTACAACAATGACAAGAGCCGGGACTACACGCGGCCGGATCTGCCTAGCGGGGACAGCCAGCCCTCCCTCGACCAGGCGATGGCAGCCGCCTTTGGTAAGGGGACTGAGGGGCAGGGGATGGCAAAAGTGTGTCCTGTGAGCTCAGTGGCAGAGCATCTGCTTGGAACGCAGAGGGTCCCAGGTTCAATCCCCGGCATCTCCAGTTAAAGGGACTAGGCAAGTAGGTGATGTGAAAGACCTCTGCCTGAGACCCTGGAGAGGCGCTGCCGGTCTGAGTAGACAATACTGACTTTAATGGACCAAGGGTCCAATTCAGTATAAGGCAGCTTCATGTGTTCATGAGCCTGGAAAATAGGGTTGGAATCTTAGCTTGGGCTGTCAGCTGTCTCTTGACTTCAGTGGTTTTTGGAGTTGTCAACAGCTGCTTTTCCTCCCTGCCCTTTTCCATTGGGTCCTTTTACTGCCCTTCTGTTCCTGCATGTTGGCCGCACATTAAAGTTCTCAGGAACTGCTGGCCCTACGGTGGCCGCGTCTGTCTCTACAGAGCATTCCCTTCAGAATGGGAAACAATCCCACAGCTGGCACAGGTGTGCTCTTAAAAATAGAGAGGTTGGGTTGGACCAACTCCCATTCAAGGAGTAGATCCTCGGCCACACTGAAATGAGCTCATGTATTCTCTGGGAAAAATTCAGAAGTTAGACATTTGCAGTTCTGAAGAGCAGCTGATCTACAGGTAAGATCGCCTTGTCCTCATGAATCTAATGACAGAACACCTCTTTGCTTTTTCCTGTAGGTGCTCCAGGATTAATTTCTGCCTCTCCATATTCAGGGGCTGGCTTCCCTCCCGCTTTTGCAATTCCTCAAGCAGGTATTGTTTCCTCTCCGTGTTGCCTTTCCCAGAAGCTCATGACTTTGCCATTCAGCTAACTCCTCCTCCTCCTTCCCCCTCTGGGCACATCGAGTGCCCTCCCTGCATTGGGCAATCCGGAGCGTTGACCCAAGGGAGGATCCATAACTGGGGTGCCAAGTGTTCCCTCGGGCAGGTCCAGCGGCCTTTTTAAATCTCTGAAGTGAAGGTTCCCAACCCGCGTCACAGACCGCCTTGGGAACGCCTCTGTTTTCCAGGGGGCCCCTGAGCTCTTTGCCGGGATCTTTGAATCCCAGCCAATGGCCAGGCAAAATTTGTGCCTCTCTTGAGTTCCTTTAGGAACGTTTGGAAAAGTAGCTCAAAAGCAGAACGGCTCTGGCCTGTTTTCCCTTCGGTACCGGAAGGTTCAGCCATCTCCCCATGTTTCTGGAGCTCTGGAGGGTTGGGCTCAGGAGACAGTGCCCCGCCTAACAGCCATTTTGTGGGTTCATAAAGCCCATGTTAGAGCTGGACAATGAAGAAAGCTGATAGGAAGAAAGTAGATTCTTTTGAAATGTAGTGTTGGAGGAGAAGGTTACGGATACCCTGGACCCCCCAAAAAAACGAATCAGTGGGTTTTAGAACAAATCAAGCCTGAACTGACCCTAAAAGCTAAAATGACTAAACTGAGGCTGTCGTACTTTGGACATATTATGAGAAGATCAGAGTCACTGGAAAAACAATTATGCTAGGAAAAGTTGAAGGCAGCAGGAAAAGAGGGAAGACCCAACAAGAGATGGATTGACTCCATAATGGAAGCCATGGCTCTCAATTTGCAAGATCTAAGCAAGGCTGTTAAGGATAGGACACTTTGGAGGACATTGATTCATAGGGTCGCCCTGAGTTGGAAACGACTTGACGGCACTTAACACACATAACAAAAACCCAGGTTGAGGTCAGGTAGTGGTAGTGTGTGTGGGCTGGAAGCATTATGTTTGGGGGCTCAAAAGAGTGGGTGCAGCGAGAGGTTACAGGGGAAGCTCTGGAATTTGCTACTCTTCCGGCTGCTGCTCTAATGAGACATCACCTAGAGTACTATGTTCAGATTTGGGCACCGCAATTTAAGAAAGATGTAGACAAGCTGGAATGTGTCCGGAGAGGGCAACAAAGATGGTGAGGGGTCTGGAGACCAAGTCCTATGAGGAAAGGTTGAAGGAGCTGGGTATGTTTAGCCTGGAGAGAAGACTGAGAGATATGATAACCATCTTCTTGAAGGGCTGTCAGAGAGGAGGGTGCCAAGTTGTTTTCTGTCGCCCCAGAAGGTCGGACCAGAACCAACAGGTTGAAATTAAATCAGAAGAGTTTCTGATTAGACAGTAGGAAGAATTTTCTAACAGAGCGATTCCTCAGTGGAACAGGCTTCCTCAGGAGGTGGTAAGCGCTCCTTCCCTGGAGGTTTTTAAGCAGAGGTTAGATGGCCATCTGTCAGCAATGCTGATTCTATGACCTTAGGCAGATGATGAGAGGGATGGCATCTTTGCCATCTTCTGGGCATGGAGTAGGGGTCACGGGGTGTGTGTGGGGGAGGTAGTTGTGAATTTCCTGCATTGTGCGGGGGGGTTGGACTAGATGACCCTGGTGGTCACTGGGGGCAGGGGTTCTAGTGCTGCAGCAGCATCTGGCGGGACTGTCTGGAGTGCAGAGTCCCCAAGTCTCCCTTGGAGTACGTTGGACAGAATTCTACGGTTTCCAAAACATGCTCTGCTCTTTGCAGTTAAAGGGTTCCCATTATTGGGCTGCCTGCTGGTAGCTGCAGAAGCGTGCACACGTCTCTGACCCTTTACGCACCTCAGGAGTGCTCAGGAGCCCATCGCGGCTCCCGCAGAGCGTTCTGCCGTGTGTATTTGCATGCGCAAGGAGCGAAAGACGTGTGCATGCATTCAACGGTTTTGGCTGGTAGTGCCAAAGGGGAGGGGGCTGGCGCAGGAATCTTTCAGTTCTCCTGTGTAGGAGCTGGAGCTGAGATGCCTTGGCTGGAAAGGGTACCCATTTCAAACGGATATGTGGAAATGGCTGGAGTGGGCACAGTCATGGCTTGGCATATGCATGTTACAAGAATGAGGCTCTTCTGGCATGCATTGGTGGGAAGACCTGACGAATGCACCGCTTGTGTTACCATCCCTTCCCCTGCATCCCCTACAACGGATCCGCTTATGTCAGCCTGTGGAGTTGTGCAGATGTGTTTTAAAAGCCAGGTGTCCGGAAACATCTTTCCGTTTTGCCCAGCACCCAAGGAGAGCCAAATGCCAAAATCCTTTGCCCCCCTCCCCTTACCACCTTCTGTACGCCCGAAGCAGAGTTGTTGGTGTCCCAAAGGCTGGAGTGGAGGGACTTCCTCATGACTGAGCTGTCTGGCTTCCGAGTGCTCCTGTAAGAACTCTGAAGGACTCCCTTCCCCTGGGCCCTAAGCACCCCGCAAGTCCAAGCGTTCACCCCGTTAGCAGAGACCCCCCCCCCCCCCCCGGCTGCTGATTTCTTCACTGGTTAATATGTTTTGATTTTTCAGGCCTCTCAGTTCCAAATGTTCATGGAGCTCTTGCTCCTTTGGCTATCCCATCAGCAGCTGCTGCCGCCGCTGCCGCAGGGCGGATTGCTATTCCTGGCCTCAGCGGGGCAGGGAACTCCGTTCTGCTGGTTAGCAATTTGAACCCCGAGGTTAGTGGAAGCCTTGTTGTAATCTCTTCTGTTCGACTTCTCTCACGGTTTTTTTTGCTTCCTTCCGATGACTTTTTTTCGCTCTCACTTCTCTGGAACTGCTTTTTAAAACGAGATTTGTGCTGAAGCCATCCTAAGGGTTGAACCTGTCCTGCCTTGAAAGACAGGTCTGAAGTGGGATCATCAGAAAGGGCAGGTCAGCAGCCACGCCTCATTCTGAGTGGGTCACCGGGGCTGTCAAGGTCTTATTTCCCCCTTCCCGTGCCAGAGGAGCTTCTTTTTACCTTTTTTCGCTGCTGGCTTTGTTTCTCATCCCCCCCAAAGCCAAAGTTCAGAGTGACTTCCTCTCAAAACCTCGCCCTCACACTTTTATCCCCCCATGGTTTTGCCTCTACTTGGGTCTTCCTCTCCATAATAGTAAGAACCACTAGTTCTCCTTTGGCATGTTGTAATGCTTGACGTTGGAGTGACAGCATCTGTCCTGTCCTCTCCGTTGGGTCTCCTGATTCCCCCTCCCCGTGCCAGCTTAGCTTTGTTTTACCTTTTTTTGCAAGTATTATTTCCTTTGCCATGCATTGACACATCCCCCTCCCCCTTTTATGAGATTCCTTAAAATTGTGTGTGCCTTGTTTTCCGCTCCTTAACTTTCTAAATTGTGTTTTCAGTTCCATTTAACTTTTTTTTCCATCGAGTCGAAACATTTGGTTGCCGTTACATGTTCAAGAGGTTGCTAAAATTGGGAGTCTGCAGAATGTCTTTTTGTCCTAGATTTGGACTTGTGCGCAAAGCATACCTTGCATCTAGGGTTTCTCTCTGCAATGGGGAGACCCCTCCATTGCTTGGGACCCTGGATGCATAAAATAACTGATAGCCTGTACCTGAGACTGAATTTCCGCTGCCCTCGTTTATGTCCGAAGCTTCAAAGGGGAGGCATGGATGAGAGAACTGCTATCGATTTGAAACTTACAGGAAATTAACCGTTTTTTAAAACCTTTTGCTGTTCTTTTTTTCTGTCATTATAACTGTTCTCTTCAGGACATGAGATTTTTTGCCAGCAATGCTTGCTCCCAGCATATTCTCAAACCCCCACTGAGCTGTGAGGTTCCTAGTGACCAGGGCTCTCCCTTTTTACCAGGAAGACAGGCCGGGGGGGGGGCGGGGAGGGGGATCAGTTTTAACAGCTCCCTCTCAGGGCTGAGGAGGCAATAATAATGTTAAGTGCCCCTGGCTGTCCATCTGTCCCCGTCCCCCCCAGCTGCACATTTAAACCCCTTTGAAAGGAAGATTTCCCCCAAGGTTTCACGTTTTGATGCCCATTAAAGAACAGTAGAAAAGAGTAGGAGTCCAGTAGCAACTTAGGGACTAACAAAATTTCTGGCAGGTTATGAGCTTTCGTGAGCCACAGCTCTCTTCTTCAGATACAGCCGGAATTCAGATTCTTCAGATACATTCTAGCCGTATCTGAAGAAGAGAGCCAGTGAGGTGTAGTGGTTAAGAGCTGTGGTTTGGAGAGGTGGACTCTAATCTGGAGAGCTGGGTTTGATTCCCCTCTCCTTCACATGAGCGGCGCACACTGATTGGTGAACCGGGTTGGTTTTCCGCACTCCACCACATGAAACCAGCTGGGTGACCTTGGGCTAGTCATGGCTGTGTTAGAGCTCTCTCAGCCCCACCCATCTCACAGGGTGCCTGTTGTGGGGAGGGGCAGGGAAGGAGATTGCAAGCCGGTTTGATTCTTCCTTAAATGGTAGAGAAAGTTGGCATATAAAAACCAACTCTGCTTCTCCTTCTCACGAAAGCTCACACCCTGCCAGAAATTTTGTTAGTCTGTAAGGTGCTACTGGACTCCTACTCTTTTCTAATGTTAGCGACAGACTAACATGGCTACCCATCGGGATCTATCATTAAAGAACAGTTCTGCTTCCCAAAGTGGTACTGGGGTGGGGGTTGGGGAAGTGTAAGGGCTTACGGTCATTAGTATTCACACATTCTAATGTCCAAAAAGGTCAGATTCTCCAGTCAATTTCCCTACATGGTGACCTGTGGTCAGTGATTCAGCGGGAGGAGTTTGGTTTCTTCCCTTTGTGGAAGAATACAGCTGGGTGTGGGAAGGGGGTGGTTTAAGGCCCTACCTTGTTAGCAGCGACGGGGGGAGGGGACAGAGCATCCTCCTTTCTGAAGACATGTGTTTGCTTTGCTCCCTCTGGCGCCAAGAGGTAAAGTAAAACCGTCCCGGGAAGCCGAAATGCCTCTCAGCAGGAGCATGGTCAGGCTTCACGAAAAGGAATGCTGCGTTGGAAAAAAAGAAAACGGAAAGCGATGCGAACCGTTGGTGTCACGATCGAAGTACGCCCAGTGCTGGATTAACTAGCGGGGAAAGCCGTAGTTTTGAGAAACAGTGGGGGGGAGCCTCTTAAATTCAGTGCCCCTCCCGATGTGCCAAGCCGCAACCAGCCGTCCTGTTGGTCAGCACAGCCACCTTTATTTATTATGTTTTTATCCCGCCCTTCCCAACTAAAGCCAGGCTCCGGGTGGCTGACAACATAGTATTTTATTATTTTAATTATAATTCTATCTAAATAATTAAAACATTAGATTATTAATAAACAATAATGGCGCCCTGATCCCGGCTCTCAGATGATGTTGCTATTTCCAGGTTCAGAGAAACCCATGGTATCCTGCCTGGGGAGCCACGAGGTATTAATGGATGGGCATAAGATAGCCTTTACTTAAGATGAGGGCTCTGCCAATGCTGGGGCCCCCGTGACGGAGCGTAGTGAGAATTGCTGAGCAACTTAACTTCATGCCTTTTTGTGTGTTTTTTTAATGAGCTCCTCACTTCATCCATCAAGCTTCTCTTTTTGGGCTAGACACTTTGATCCCTGTAGTGAAGCTGTGAACTAACAAGACTCCTCAACTTTTTTTTTTATTATTTCCATTGCTTGTGTAATCAGTGTTGTAGAAACTTAATCTGTGCAAACGACGGAAGAGACGGTATTCCTCCAGAGGGACTCCTCCCCTCCTCCATATTGGGCCTTGCCGGTATTGAAAGGGGCGTGAATTGCAAGAGAAGGGGTCTGCTGAGCGCTGGCCCCGCAGCAGGGAGATCAGTTCTCGAGGTCCTTTGCTTGGCCAAGTCGGCAGCTGAACAAGAGAACATCTTGCTGTCCCGAATGCCTGGAATCCAGAAATGTGGGGAGCTGCTGTTAGGATTAAAAAAACAAAACCCCTCTCGCCTTGAGTTTTCCCACATCTAGTTTTGGGTGCTGGCAAAAACCGGATGTATTGGTTACAGGGAATCCCATTGTCTCTGACAGATGTGCTATTTCATTTAAAAGCACTTTCAAAAGACCCGGTTCTCAAAGTGCAAAGTGGACTCGAATTGCCTCTAGAGAAGGTGAAAGTTACCCCCTTAACCCAGGGCATTTCCTCCCTAGTTAGTGCTAACAAGATGGCCCCAGTTGGGCAGCTATTCAATTTTCTGCTTCTCCGGGGTCCTTAAAAACACCACTTGGTACAGCATCTTTACGCAGCTGTTTTGGCTGCTGCCCACTTCCCACCCCCCATCGCATCATAACAGTTTCCATTTTGGCTCAGAAAGGCACAGGGGTTGCCAACCGTTGGCCACTCTCAGTCGGGATGGCCAGCTGGCAACCCACTGGGTCGACCCTGGCAAGTATTTGGGTGGGCGACCTCCAAGGAACACCCGAGCCATGACGCAGAGACAGGCAGTGGCAAACCACCTCCCGGCGCCTCTTGCCTTGAAAACCCCTACAGGCTCGCCATAAGTCAGCTGTGACTTGAGGGCACTAAAAAACAAACAAACAAAAAAATCCCTGCTGCAGTTCAAGCTCTGCTGACGACCGGAGTTCGATCCCGACGGAAGTCAGTTGCAGTTAGCCGGCTCAAGGTTGACTCAGCCTTCCATCCCTCCGAGGTTGGCAAAATGAGTACCAAGCTTGCTTGGGGGCAAAGTGTAGACAGCTGGGGAAGGCAGTGGCAAGCCCCCCTGGAAACCCAGTCTGCCTAGTAAACTTTGGGATGTGATGTCACCCCATGGGTCAGTAATGACCCGGTGCTTGCACAGGGGACTACCTTTACCTTTTATAGAAACTTGAGTTGTGCCTGTAAAGGCTGCAAACCGAGTCCTTGATTTGCAGTTTGAGAACCTGGGCCTTGACTGGATTTGACTTGACCCAGTCGCTAGTTACAGTTAAGCTCTTTGGACAGTTGTGAGAAATGCCTCAAGCTTCTGTGTGCGTTGTGTGTGTGTGCAGCACACATGAAGCTTGTCTCCCCTTTTGAGCCTGCGGTTGGTTTCGGCCAGCGTTTCCCAACCTGTGGCGGATCCTCACCCAAAAAAGCAGGTCCCAAGCTTTTGCAGTTTCAATGACTTATTGAATGCTGGTTCCCCCCCCCCCCGCCGTGTGGGTCCCCATACCAAATAAATTTGGATTTACAGGTCACCATATCAAAGGTTGGGGACCCCTGATCTAGGCGGCCTGTCCCCAAAGCTGCTTCTCTCAGGTGCCCCAGGCTCCGGGAACGGCAGTCTTCCCTGCCCCTTGCCAAGTTGCTCTGTTGCAAATACCGTCTCTTCCCTCTTAGTTATATCTTAAGTAAAGTACTCTCCTTTTATCGTTGTGTTCCACTAGGTTTTAAAACCTATTAACTAGTTTTTTGTGTAAAACAAAAAGTGTTGTACGTTTTTTAGAAAAAAATCTATAAATCTTTTACTGATGGAACACGACATATTTTCTTTATGTATTTACTGACCTATGTTTTTTTGCTACTTTTTTTCTTTTCTCTCCTCCCCATCCCTGAATATTTATTATTTTTTTCTCTCTCCCCTTCTCCCCGATCCGGAATTTCTTTGCCAACTGACCTGCACGGTACTTCTGCTTCCTGTTGTTGCTTGAAACAAAATAAAAAATAAAAATATCCCCTTCCAAAAACAAAAAAAATACCAAACCTTCCTGCTCTTCGGAAACCAACCTGCCCTTCAAATATTAACCATCTTGAAAACTTCATCATCCATCAACCAATTTCGCCATTTCCTGCCGGGGGACTCTGCCCTTCCTTCGTTGTCGACGATTTTGCGCAACCTTCGCTCTTCCCTCCGATTCCTTACCTCTTCCCTGTCCCTCCGCTGCCTTGCTCTGCTGTTCTCTAAAGAGAGTTACACCCCAATGCCTCTTTATTCTTTTCGGTATGTTATCATTCACACTTTTATTATCTTTTTTTTCATTTTGAGATTTTACTTCAAAAAAAAAACGGGTTGTGTTTTTTTGCAGTTTTGCAGATTCTGTTGAATGCTTTAAAAAATAGATTACGTATACCATGCCATTTAGTGGTTACTTTATTATTTTCCTTTTTTCTTTTCTTTTTTATGTATTTTGCATGGTTTTGATTGCTTTGCATGCCTGTTGGGTCAGAAACAAGAGAGCATGTTGTAAGGGTTTGGTTTGACCCCCCTTGGGGTACAGTTGCTCAGCTTTTAACTTTTTCCTTGATTATTCCAATTATTCTGTTGCTTCTTGGATTTTACCCTGAGCAGCTTTAGACTCTGGAACAAAACTCTCTCTAGAATGAGAGCGAATCTGGGTGTGTGAATGTCTTTGTATTAGTTGGTGTACAGATGCAGGATTTCTTCCTGAAGGGGACTCCCTTTTGTTTTTCTTCCTTCGCTTCCCCAAGGGGTGTATGGTGATGTGCACAGAGTGAAGATCTTGTTTAACAAGAAGGAGAATGCCTTGGTTCAAATGGCAGATGGCAATCAGTCCCAGCTGGGTAAGCTTTTGTGGTAGACTACCATTTTTTTTTTCAATTTTTCAGCTCAACACTTGTGGGACCCTTAAGGGGTAGACCTACCTGCCCGTTAAGATCTGGGCTCCAAGCCCTGTTGCTGGTGGCAGCTTTTCCGTAGCGGCCACAACACTGTGGAATCACCCTCCTGAAGAGCTTTGGAAAGACCCAACATCTGTTTTCTGCCCAGCGTTGAGGGGCTGCCGTGTTTTGGGGCTGTTAAACCTGCATTTGCACTGTACCTTTTAAAATGCATTATGTACCGTCATCCTTGGAAAGCGAGATAAAAATTTCTAAATAAAACTCCAGAATTGATTGAGATATGGGTTCCAAGATCCATTCCAAGATACTGGTTACCAAAATTACTGGGATACCAAAGCATTCCAAGATACTGGTTAAAAATAGGTTTGGTCAGCCACCTGAGATTGAGGGAGAAGGATCCCCCCCCCCCATGACTTTTTCCACCTCTCTTTACAGGATTGACAGTAGCCTTATATGGGCTTGCTTGAAAATCCTGCCTTTCTATCAAACTGAACATCTGAGTAGATTAAAAGAATCAGCCTAACAAAAAACTAAGAATTAAAACCTGCTCAAATTATGATGAGGGGCCTGGAGACCTAGCCCCACCTGGAGTATTGTGTGCAGTTCTGGAGGCCTCAATTAAAAAAGGATATGGGCAGAACGGAGCGGGTGCAGAGGAGAGCGATGAGGATGATCAGGGGCCCAGAGACCAAGCCCTATGAGGAAAGGCTGTGGGAGTTGGGAATGTTCAGTCTGGAGAAGAGGAGGTTGAGGGGGGACAGGATTGCTCTCTTTAAGTATTTGAAGGGCTGTCACTTAGAGGAAGGCAGGGAGCTGTCCCTGTTGGCAGCAGAGGATAGGACTTACAAGAACAGATTTAAATTGCAGGCTGAAAGGTACCAGCTGGATATTAGGAAAAAATTATTTACAGTAAGAGTTGTTTGACAGTGGAATCAGCTACCTAGGGAGGTGGTGAGCTCCCCCTCACTGGTAGTCTTTAAGGAGACAAACAGTTGCCAGGGATGTTCTAGGCTAATCCTGCATTGAGCAGGGGGTTCGACTGGATGGCCTGTATGGCCCCTTCCATGATTCTATAGTACTGAATGGAACCAAAAGCAGCCCACAGTTAAAATGCACTCCCTAAGGCCGTTAGTGGGATTTGGTTTACTAAAGGCTAAAAGCCCCAAAATGGGTGCCAGGTAAATGCATCTGGAAGGTGTATATGATTTAGATTACCCTGCTTTTCACTCCTCCACTATCTTTGCAACAGCCCTGAGAGAGAGAGAGAGAGAGGTTGGGCTGTGTGGGCACGACTGGCCAAAGGTCATCCAGCATGCTTCCACAGCAGACCGGGGATTCAAACCTGCGTCTCCCAGATCCTAGTCCTACAGTCTCACTGTGGGGTGCCACAGCCAGAATGCAACAGCAGGAAGGGCCCAACTCTGCTAGCCACCCTCAGATCCTATGGAGCCAGCGTGGTGCGGTGGTTTGGAGCAGTGGACTCAGATCTGGAGAACCTGGTTTGATTCCCCACTCCTCCACATGAATGGTGGACGCTAATCTGGCGAACTGGATATGTTCTCCCACTCCTACACATGAAGCCAGCTGGGTGACCTTGGGCTAGTCACAGTTCTCTCAGAACTCTCACCCCCACCTACCTCACAGGGTGTCTCTTGTGGGGAAGGAAAGGGGATTGTTAGCTGGTTTGTTTTTCCCTAAATGGTAGAGAAAGCATATAAAAACCAACTCTTCTCCTCCTCCTTCTTTTCCTCCTCCTCCCTCCTGTGGGTGGGTGGGAAGAGTCTGTGCTGTTCGGTGCAGCTGCCTTGTGGTTGGGCAGAAGAGCAAGAGAGCATTCTAAGACAGATAACACTGGGGGAAGAGGGGAGGCTTCTCAGCCCAGGTCTGTATGTCTCCTCCTTCCCTCTTGGCAGCCATGAGTCACCTCAACGGCCAGAAGCTGCATGGCAAGCCGATCCGCATCACCCTCTCAAAGCACCAGACGGTGCAGCTGCCCCGGGAAGGGCAGGAGGACCAAGGGCTGACCAAGGACTACGGGAACTCTCCCCTCCACCGCTTCAAGAAGCCAGGCTCCAAAAACTTCCAGAACATCTTCCCCCCTTCCGCCACCCTTCACCTCTCCAATATCCCGTGAGTGCTTTGTGTCGGCGGGTTTGGGGGGCACAGGTGCCAAGCCCCTGGGGTTGCGCGGCCAACCTTGTCTTCCAATCTCAGAGCAGCCGTTTTACTTAGGGCAGGAGCCAAGTTGGGGGATTAAACCGATCGTATGAGCCAGGTATGTGGGTAACAGTTCAAGCAGTTCCTCAGTGCGACAGGCTTCCTCGGGAGGTGGTGAGCTCTCCTTCCCTGGAAGTTTTAAAGCAGAGGCTGGATGGTCATCTGTCAGCAATGCTGATTTTATTACCTTCGGCAGATCGTGAGAGGGAGGGCACCTTGGCCATCTTCTGGGCATGGAGTAGGGGTCACGGGGTGTGTGTGGGGGGAGGTAGTTGTGAATTTCCTGCATTGTGCAGGGGGTTGGACTAGATGACCCTGGTGGTCCCTTCCAACTGTTTGATTTGAAGCATGCTCAAGGGTACATACTATAGGCTAAGCCTAACCATGACGTGTTTTTTTTTCTCTTCTAGTCCTTCAATAACTGAAGAGGACCTCAAGATGCTTTTCTCAAGTAATGGTGGAATGGTGAAAGCCTTCAAATTCTTTCTGTGAGTCTGAGGTTGGATCCCTTCTAGCTACTGGGGAGGGGGGATGGTATTAAAGAGCTTCCCAGACTGTTAAATGGGGGGGGGGGGAGTAAAGTGTTTTGAGAATCAGAACAGTGATCTCTTCCCCCAGCCGAGAGCCACACTTGCCAGTTCAAGGTAGGTTTGGCTGGCTGGGCCATCAATATGACTCGTGCCTGGCCTTTCATACCAACAAATAAGAGACCAGATGAAGAAACCTCATAAGAGGGCTACCTCACTGGTCTCTCTACCCAGTGCTGTCTGTGGCTGGGAGAGGCAGCAGCTCCCCCTGGGTCTCGGACAGAGAATCGAACCCGGTTCTCCAGATTATAAGAGTCTGCCGCTCGTGTGGAGGAGTGGAGAATCGAACCCGGTTCTCCAGATTAGAGTGCGCCGCTCCTAACCCCTACACCGTGGCCAGAGATGAAGTGACGGGGAGGTCAACAGCCAAATTCTCACTTTGCAAGAAAAGTTCAGTCTCCGGCATCTCTAAGGACATCAGATGGCAGGTTCTGGGAAAGGCCTTTCTCCAGTCCTCCACATGAGCGGCGGACTCTAATCTGGTGAACCGGGTTAGTTTCCCCACTCCTCCACATGAAGCCAGCTGGATGACCTTGGCCTAGTCACAGTTCTCTGCAAACTCTCAGCCCCAGCTACCTCACAAGGTGTCTGTTGTGGGGAGTGGAAGGGAAGATGATTGTAAGCCAGTTTGAGTCTCTAAAAGGTAAAGAAAAGCAGGGGATAAAAATCAGCTCCTCTTTTTCTTCTACTGCTCACTTCCTATGCTGATCTCCAATCTTGCTGGGTTTTCCCCTTGACAGGAAAGACCGAAAGATGGCTCTGATTCAGATGGGGTCTGTGGAAGAAGCCATTCAGTCTCTCATCGACCTCCATAACCACGACCTGGGTGAGAACCACCACTTGCGCGTCTCCTTTTCCAAGTCCACCATTTAAGCGCTTTGGGTGGGGAAAGCACAGTGGACCCCGGACTGCAGGCAAAAAGCAAAAAACCCACCACAGCCCCCTCCCTCGGGCTTCGGCCTGGCATCTTGGGCAAACGCCTGCTTGGGGCGAGACAACTTCCATCATTCCAGAGAAGAAAAAAGAAAAGAAAAAAGAAGCCACTTTAAAAAGAAAAAAAAAGCAGCTGAAGTGACCTTAAGAGACAACAGATTTTATTTTTTTAAAGAGGAAAGCAGTTTACTGGGTTTTTAAAACAAATTAAATCTTAATTCACATTGCTATAACCTTTTCTTGCAGCGTTGTGGGATCACAATCCTGACTGGGGGGAGGGGGCAGGGTCACAAGCCTAAAAAGTTTACATTCTTAAACTGCTCTAGGATCAATCCTTCCTTCCTTCCCCTCCCTCCAGAGTGAGGAATAAGGGTGCCCAGTCCCAGAAACCGTCTCAGCTTCATAATAATGCCTTTATCTACTTCAGGCCTTGAAAAGAGACCCCCCCCCCCAAGCTGTGTGGTCTTGGTTCCTTTTTTTTTTACCCCTCCCGAGCACAGATACCTCCTTAGGGCTGACCTGCCGTCTCTCTAAGCCTTGGATCGAATATCTTGTGCCTTAGAAGCTTTTTTGCTAATTTGGGGGAGGATCACTAGTCAAAAGCCGTAAGAACAGAGGAATCATCTGTGGGCGATGGCCTGGGCGATGTCCCCCCTCCTTGAGCAGTCTAGCGTCTCTCCAGAAAAATTGTCTTAAACCGCCCGAGCATTTTGAACCGATTCCCTTAGTCCTGCATGTTGCCGGAGGGAGTCAACAGGACAAACAAAAATTTGGCTGGCTGTGCTGCATTGCTCGGGGTGGGGGAGGACAGGAGAGGGAAGATCCCTGGTCCCTTCACCACTCCGCTGTCAGCAGTCAGCCTAATCAGATTCCACTCGCTGGTTTAAAAATGCAAAATAGTTTCCCCCGCCAGTTGAAACTGAGCAAAGAGCATCAGAAGTTGCTTGCATAGCAGAGTCTGAATTATGGGTCTGCGTTCAGATCATAGATTCAGACCTCAGACATGCGAAAGGTTGCTTCAGGTTGCCTTGCCCCTCCCCTGCCAGAGTTCATCCTTAAGACCAGCATCTCTACTCTCCTACTAGTGACCTCAGCTTTTTTTCTTTTAAATCTTTTTATTACGAGTTTTTTTTTTTTTTACAAAACAAGTCTATTCTCTGCCTAGCAATATCTCCAGTTGACCAAATATTGTAATGGGTTCATATATATGCATATATATGCAAAAAGGAAATAGCTTAACTTTTTTTATAGCTAAAATGGTATAAATGTATCTACTTAACTCTTGTTCTCTTACTCTTGTATGCTCGTTTTTTTGTTTTGTTTTGTTTTGTAATCTGAAAATAGCGCAGTAGTTGAGCCAGGTAAAGAGTAATCTTATACGGTGAAGAAGTAAGTACTTAAAAGTAGCAAACACCAGTTACTTCAAAAGGAGGAAATGACCCAGATTTTAAGGGTGGTGTGTTTTTTTACTTCACCCGAGTTTATTTACTTTATTTAAAGAGAAATGCAACTTTCCCCTTCCTGATCATATCTCACAATGCTATTCCTCCCGCCTTGAGCTCTTTTGTCTGCCGATCTGCCTTCGTCGTAATCCAGAGTTGCCTTACTTCTGCCCTCTTTAACTTGCGTGAGATTTTTTAGAAGAGCCAGAATTTTGTACTTAATATCAGGGTTGTTTCTTCAAAATGTGGACCAAAGTTTTTTTCTTTTTTTTTAAACAAACAATGTGTTTTGGTGTCGCGTTGCTGTCCCCTCTTCCCCCTACCGATTCACGAGAGACGTTGACTTCCGGTGGGCTTTGAGGGGAGGCGGAAGAGTCTTAACACTACTTTAACTAAAACAATTTCTCCTTGACATGAAGAGGGGCAGCCTGATGCTGGTGATGCTGCAGGAGAGGGGGTCCCTCCTTACCCAGCTGCCTTTGTCAGGTCCAGGAAGCAACAAGGGGGCATCTGCTTAGACCATCGGGAGACCTTGCCTTAATTTGACCCGGAGGGAGCTCTCGGACACTCCGTGTAGTGGGTCCAGCACCAGTTGCCTCCTTTTGGCTATCCAAGGGCATGGCGGGCCTTTACCGCCAACCGGCCTTTCAACATTAGACCCATCGCTGCCTTTTGTTTTCACAAAGGCGACCAGCAGCTCACACAAACACACACCCTCCCCAGGCAAGCGATCGGCAGGTACTTGCATTTTACTCTTGTCTTTCGTGCGCGCGGGCCCACCCGGAGCGACGGGAAGGCCGCTCGTCTGCTCGAAGTGGGCCGGGGTTCCACAGGCTTGAGGTTTTTTTTCCCTTGGCCTGTCGGACCCAGGTCAACCGTTAGTTGTTGCCGGTGTGATAGGTCGGCTTTTGAGGAGGGGTTGAGTGACTCGTCCCGTCCCCCACCCCCGCTCCCCAAAAAGGAGTAAGGGAAGATCAACTGCTACCCCGTGTTTTTAGGTGTCAGCAGAACTTTGAGAATGGTCAGGCCTGGTCCCAAAATCCGCTTGGGGGTCCCGTTCTTGGTGGAACGTAGCCTCTTTGCTGGCACGTTTTATGCTCGCATTCCGTCAGGAGGCAGATGAGGGGTGTGTTTTGTCCTTGCCTCTTTTTTTTGCAAGAAGCACATGGCCGGTGTACTGCTGTTAACCCCCCAGACCCAAGCGACCTTAAGGGTGGAGAGGGATTAGTTGGTTTTGTTTTTTTCTCTTTGTTCGATCCTGTGTGTTGCATGTAAATGTAATGAGAAAAAGGTGTAAATATTTATGATTTTTTTATACCTGTTGTAAGACATGAGGGGGCAGCAGAACCCAGGTTTTTACAGCAAAAGGATGTATTGTATATTTTGATAACCAGCTATTACAGGTTCAGTATTGGGGAGTTGGGGAGGGGCTGATTGTTCACAAAACACCAGAATTCATGGCCTGGCTAAAAAGAATGTAATGCAAAAAAAGAAAAAAAATGGAAAATTAAAACTATTTTATAATGAATTTTAGTACCTTTTTCTGTAGCATTTAGTTCTTGACTTGTTCAGATTGTAGAAAACAGTTGTGGGCTTGTCTGTACTTCCTTTTTTTTTGCTTTCAATAAATGTCTTCTGTATTCTTTGCTTCTGTTTTTCCTATCTTTTTTTATTGTGCTTCCCCCCCCCATTTGTACTTGACTTCCTCTCCCCTCCCCACGTAACCCAGCTGCCTCTTATTTTGTGTAACTTTTTTTGACTTTTTCATTTATCTTCCTGGGGGAGGGGAGCGCTTCGGATTCTTAACATTTCCCACTACCGTATTTTTTAAGGGGGTTGCGGAGACCATGTTGAAGCGGCCGCGGGCCCTCCCTTATCCCCCTTGTGGCAAACGTGTCCCTTTATGCTTTCAGGAATGGTTTGGGCAGAGGGTTTGGCCCACAAAGGGGTGCCATCTCTGCTTTTTGCCCAGCCCTTTCCTGCCACGTGCCCTGACTTTTCATAATCTCTGCCCTAATCCATGAAATAACGCATCTTCCCATTGGCTACATAACTCCCTCTGTGCCTCTTTTCTAAAGGTAGATACGCATGCCATGGATGGCGTGCCCTAGTCTTTGTAACCACTGATTCCTACAAATCTTGTGACCAGACGTGAGGAGCTGTTGTCTTCACAAGGTCTTGGGGGGCGGGTGGACAGAGGCATGGGTCCCAAGGGGGTAGCAACCGTACCAATGGAGCCGGGCACCAAAGGGGGAGGAGGGTCGTTGTAGCTTTGAGGGAACTTTCGCAGTCAGCGTGGCAGGGAAGAAGAGGAGGAGTTGGTTTTTATATGCTGACTCTCTCTGCCACTTAA
Source organism: Euleptes europaea (assembly GCF_029931775.1). Lineage (NCBI taxonomy): Eukaryota > Metazoa > Chordata > Lepidosauria > Squamata > Sphaerodactylidae > Euleptes > Euleptes europaea. Next base: position 9,062,352 of record NC_079313.1, read on the forward strand.
GGGAGAATCAAACAGGTTTACAATCACCTTCCCCTCCCCACAATAGACACCCTGTGATGTGGGTGGGGCTGAGAGAGCTGTGACTAGCCCATGGTCACCCAGTTGGCTTCATGTGGGGGAGTAGGAAAACCAACCCAGTTCTCCAGATTAGCCTCCGCCGCTCATGTGGAGGTGTGGGGAATCAACCCCAGTTCTCCAGAGTCCACCGCTCCAAACCACCGCTGTTAAGCACTACACCACGCTGGCTGGTTCTTGCAAATACTGTGGCCAGGCGTGAGAGGAACTGTGGTCTTCGCAAGGTCTCGTGGGAGGGGTGGACGGAGGCATGGGTCCCAAGGGGGTAGCAACTGTACCAATGGAGCCGGGCACCTAAGGGAAGAAGTCGTAGCTTTGAGGGAACTTTGGAAGTCAGAGTGGCATGGGAGGCCCTGTGGTGTACATGGACGAGGCCTCAGTTTCACACCATCAGGAGAGGAACGTGTTTTCAGGAAAGGGTAACCTTATTCAAAATTTGCTATTGCAGCACAGTAGAGTGTGTCTTACAGATGGCCCCTATAAAGGCTAAATACCAGCGTGGAATACAAAACGAAGAGGCTGTTAAGCATTTGAGTAGGCTGCTCAAGAGGAGAACCACATATGTGGATCTAGTGGCAACGGAAGCTTTTGACAGCCCAAAACAGATTCACAAAGTGCTGCTCTTAAGTCCCCGAGAATCCCATTACTGATATTAAAACAGAAATGGAGATTAAGGCAGAAAAGGGATCTTTCCAACTAGAGTATTTTGGAATACTACGACTTCTCCACTCCTCACCGGTTATCCACCAGAAAATAGTGTGGCAAAGGAAGGAGGTTCTCCTAATAGAAACAACACAAATAGACTTAATTGGACTGAGCAACTAGAAATGCCTTCTAGAGCTGCTCAGATGGGATACTCAATATAGAAGAGTTGCTGTTTTTTATGCCGACTTTCTCTACCACAAGGGAGAATCAAACCGACTTACCTTACCTTCCCCTCCCCACAACAGACACCCAGGGAGGTAGGTGGGGCAGAGAGAGTGTGACTTGCCCAAGGTCACCTAGCTGGCTTCATGTGGAGGAGGGGGGAAACCAACCGGGTTCACCAGATTAGCCTCAGCCGTTCATGTGGAGGAGGGGGGAATCGAACCCGGTTCTCCAGATCAGAGTCCACCACTCCAATATAGGAGTATTTGATGCAGCCTTTTGTACATTTACCAACGGAAGACCAAATGGCAATGACAGACAGACTAGAGGATTTTAGGAATGAATTGCAGAGAATATTCAGTGGGAAGAATTTAATGGTTACGATGGAGATTGGACTAATCCCAGAGAGGAAGGAACTTTTATGGCACAGCAAATGGATTGGATAGAAGAGGAAATATCATCAGAATAAATGGTTCTAATGTGGCTGCCCCTCTTGTGTTAACATCTAGCAGTGTGGAGCGCGTGCCTCACCACCACCAACCTCTTGTGACAGAACAGGAGGAAGTTTAAAAATTGCAATAGGAAGTAGGTCCAGCCAGCCTCCTTCCCCTGAGGTTTCTCCTCTTACGGGGCCCTGGTTTTTTTTTTTAACTTTAAATCTCAAATATGGAAGATGCTAGAATAACTACGTGTTTTTAAAATGTGCGTGATGAAGCCAGAGCAGGTGAAGTGTGTACTTCATAAGAACATAAGAAAGGCCATGCTGGATCAGAACAAGGCCCATGAAGTCCAGCAGCCTGTTCACCCAGTGGCCGACCAGGTGCCTCTAGGAAGCCCACAAACAAGACTGTAGCAGCAGAATTGTCCTGCCTTTGTTCCACAGCACATAATATAATAGGCCTGCTCCTCTGATCATGGAGAGAATAGCGATGCATCATGACTAGGATCCATTTTAACTAGTAGCCATGGATAGCCCTCTTCTCCATGAACATGTCCACTCCCCTCTTCAAGCCTTCCAAGTTGGCAGCCATCGCCACATCCTGGGGCAGGGAGTTCCACAATTTAACTATGCGTTGTGTGAAGAAATACTTCCTTTTTATCAGTTTTGAATCTCACCCTACAGCTTCAGCAGATAGCCCCATGTTCTAGTATTATGAGAGGGGGAGAAAAGCTTCCCCCTGTCCACTCTCTCCAAACCATGTGTAATTTTATAAACCTCTATCATGTCTCCCCTTAGCCTCCTTCTTTTCAAGCTAAACAGCCCTAAGCGTTTCAGCCGTTCCTCATAGGGCAGTTGCTCCAGCCCCCTGATCGTTTTGGTTGCTCTTTTCTGCACCTTCCAACAGCACATGCGGCTACCGCAGGGAGAGTTTGAGAAACACTGCGCTGAATTCCCATTTCCACACGTGTTCTGCCGCTGCTGTACTTAAACATGAAGGGGGTGGGACTTCTGAGATGGTGGGTGGTCCTCGCTGTTATAAACATTCTAGATAGAATTTTTTTGTAAAAAAATTTGCCTGCCAGCTCAGACTCCGGAACTTCCTGTGACGTTCGTAGGCCACAGTCCAGTTTCGTATGCCCGCATCTGGTTGGCAGCGGTGTTTTGTGCTACCTGGCAGGAGCGATCGCAACCCCAAGTTGAACACATGAAGCTGCCTTATGCTGAATCAGACCCTTGGTCCATCAAAGTCAGTATTGTCTAAAACAGGCAGCAGCTCTCCAGGGTCTCAGGAAGAGGTCTTTCACATCACCTACCTGCCTCGTCCCTTTAACTGGAGGTGCCGGGGATTGAACCTGGGACCTCCTGCATGCCAAGCAGATGCCCTACCACTGAGCCACGGCCTCTCCCCATCGTCACTCAGCATCACCTCTGCCTAGGAGTTCTGTTGTAGCAACTACCTGCAGGAGTCTAAATTCTTCTGTTGCAGTATATTTAGTTCTGTTCTTCAACATTCAGGCAGGTTGAACATTTTCTCCCCCACAGGTTTACCCGATGTCTTGTTTTGTGCCCATAGTGTAGAGAAGGGCTGGGTTTGTCCAGTGTAAATAAGACCATGCTGGGTTCGCTATGCCATTGATGAGTGGAAGAACTTGGAATATGTAAAATCCCCGATTGCCCAGAAGCCCCTTTATTAACCTCCAGACTCCCCTGGCTACCTGCTGACCCTTCAGCTAAAGCTTTGGTTGAACTACTGCTTAAAAATTGCAGCCTACTCTAAGACTTTCAGCTATGTTTGGAGTTCTGCTGGTTTTCAGCAAATACTGTTTCATAGAATCAGAGTTGGAAGGGACCACCAGGGTCATCTAGTCCAACCCCCGGCACAATGCAGGAAATTCACAACTACCTCCCCCCCACGCACCCCCCAAGTGACCCCTACTCCATGCCTAGAATATGGCCAAGATGCCTTCCCTCTCATCTGCTTAAGGTCATAGAATCAGGATTGCTGACAGATGGCCATCCAACCTCTGCTTAAAAACCTCCAGGGATGGAGAGCTCACCACCTCCCGAGGAAGCCTGCTCCACTGAGGAACCGCTCGAACTGTTAGAAAATTCTTCCTAATGTCTAGACGAAAACTCTTTTCATTTAATTTCAACCCGTTGTTTCTGGTCCGACTTTCTGGGTCAATAGAAAACAACTCCACACCATCCTCTCTATATGGCAGCCCTTCAAGTACTTGAAGGTGGTTATCGTGTCCCCTCTCAGTCTTCTCCTCTTCAGGCTGAACATACCCAGCTCCTTCAGCCTTTCCTCACAGGACTTGATCTCCAGACCCCTCACCATCTTTGTTAACCTCCTCTGGACACGTTCCAGCTTGTGTACATCCTTCTTAAATTGTGGTGTCCAAAACTGAACTCAGTACTCTAGGGGAGAACGGTCTGGATCGCTAAGCCACCCTGCTCTGGTTAAATTATCTTCTTGCTCTTATGTGCATGCATTCTTCCCAGCTTTAAAACCCACAAGAGGCATCTTTTTTTTTTTTAAACAGTCACAGGGATAATCTGCCTCTTGGTTCCCCCCCCACCCCGCTCCCCTGGCATGGCAGTGAATTATGGTCTGTCCGGAGTCATTATGCGGTTCGGCTGTAGGATGGAGGTGGGTGGTAGACACAGCATCGCTGTGGCAACGGTGGGAAAAGCAGGATTCGGTTTCCCATTTGGACCACGCGTTCGGCTTTTACGAGCGGTGTTGCCATAGGAACTTGGTTCAGGGTGGAGGAAAGGGCTCAGGGATGCGGGGAAGCCATCAAACGGGCTCTTGGCAATAGGTGGCTATTAGCAATCGAAAGGACTCCTTGCTCTCGGCAATAGGTGGCTGATTTGCATTGCGGCCTACAAATGGAAGGAAACGTGCCCTGTGCCTGTTCAGAGGCAGCCGTGCCCCAGCCGTGTCCTGGCTGCCCCTCCTCTGGGGAGAAGCTGGAGAGAAGCTACGGGGAAGAGGGGGTGATGCCTGAGGCAGGAACGGCTGTCCCTATGGCAACAGTGAGGTCAGCAGCCCGAGACGTGCCCATTCATCACTTTAATGAGCTGTGAAAACGGGACTAGCGGGGGGGGGGGTCAGGGGAGGGGGCATTTCCCCCTGGGACCCATGTGCGCCTTGCACGACTAATGCTTCCAAATTAGGCACGCACTCGCAGGTGGCGTGGCCTGTGGTGGAATGGGTTTTGAGAAAGGGGCTCTACGCCGCAGACCCATCTAGCGCTGCTCCTTCCACACTGCGCACATTCCGCCCACCTTAGCCCGAAATACGCCTCCTTTCCTGTCCCCTCTATTTGAACACATATGAACTCATGAAGCTGCCTTATACTGACTCAGACTCTCGGTCCATCAAAGTCAGTATTGACTACTCAGGCCGGCAGCGTCTCTCCAGGGTCTCAGGCAGGGGCCTTTCACATCATCTACCTGCCTAGTCCCTTTAACTGGAGATGCTGGGGATTGAACCTGGGACCTTCTGCATGCCAAGCAGATGCTCTATCACTGAGCCACAGCCCCTTCCCAATGGCACAATTCTGCTCCCCCCCCCCCACTCCTGATCTCTTGCCAGCAACTGATGTAAGACCCATGCTGTGGCTGTCTGGAAGGGGTTCTTAGCAAGGTTAGTCACTCCTCCCCCCAAAGCCCTTAGAATCATAGACTCATGGAGTTGGAAGGGACCACCAGGGTCATCTAATCCAACCCCCTGCACAATGCAGGAAATTCACAACTACCTCTCTCCACACAAACACCCAATGACCCCTACGGCTTGCCCAGAAGATGACCAAGATGCCCTCCCTCTCATGATCTGCCTAAGGTCATAGAATCAGCATTGCTGACAGATGCTCATCTAACCTCTTCTTAAAAACCTCCAGGGAAGGTGAGCTCACCACCTCCCAAGGAAGCCTGTTTCCCTGATGAACCTCTCAAACTGTTGAAGAGATGCTTAGACAATGAAGAGACTGGTCATAACCATGACAGATCATAGAATCATAGAATTGGAAGGGACCACCAGGTTCATCTAGTCCAACCTCCTGCACAATGCAGGAAATTTACAACTGCGTCCCCCCTCCCACACCCCCAGTGACCCCTACTCCATGCCCAGAAGATGCCCAAGTTGCCCTCCCTCTCATGATCTGCCTAAGGTCATAGAATCAGCATTGCTGACAGATGGCCATCTAGCCTCTGCTTAAAAACCTCCAGGGAAGGAGAACTTACCACCTCCCGATGAAGCCTGCTCCACTGAGGAACCGCTATAACTGTCAGAAAATTCTTCCTAATGTCTAGATGGAAACTCTTTGGATTTAATTTCGACTGGTTGGTTCTGGTCCGACCTTCTGGGGCAACGAAAAACAACTCAGCACCATCCTCCATATGACAGCCCTTCAAGTACTTGAAGATGGTTATCATATCACTTGGGCAGCTGGGCCTTTGTCAAAGGGGGGAAAACTCAGGAGACCTGCTTTTCCCCCTCTATGCATTACTGTGTGGAGAAGGAAATCTCTGGACAGCGAAGGATGAGTTAAAAATGTCCCTAGCAGCTCCTTCCAGGGTAGTGTTCTTCCTTGTTCAAGTATGTAGGAGAACGCCGTGTGTCTACACCACACTGTAGCGCAGTTGGTGGGTTATGAACGTTGCTTTGCATCAAGAAGGAAAAAGCTCCATGTAGATACAGAACGTACACAGGGAGGAATGTCTTGGGCTTGTACTAGTTACACTCCCGGACTAGCATCTGGGAGACCCAGGTTCGAATCCTCGCTCTGTTGCGGGAGCTGGCGGATTGTGCCGACGCCCAGGAATAACCACCAGTACCAGTAGAGCTTGTAGAAAATGCAGTTGTTAATTCACAGTTAATTCACGCTCTTCCACCACTATCTCCCGACACAGACTCACAGAGTCTAGCACTTATATACAGATGCTATCTCCAGGCAGCAATTAGTGTTACTTGGCTGAGTCACTCTCCAGGTGCAACTCATTACCTTTAGGCTGAGTCACCCTACAGGTGCAACTCATTAACTCAGTCTCAGGCCTTCTAGGGGCTTTCCAGGTTATTGCATCAGCTTAGCTTGACACTTAGATCCCCTGAATCTAAAACCACCTGTTATTGCTAATATGAACAGACTTGAATATTCTGTCACGCTCTGCCATGGAAGCTTGCTCGGTGACTTCAGGCCAGCCACACACCCAGCCTCACCTATCTCACAGGTTTGTGAGGATAAAATATAGGCCAGGAGAGTTACACATGAGCACATGAATCTGCCTTATACTGACTCAGACCTTTTGTACTTATTATTTGACAACTCCTCGTCTCTAGAGCCTTCTGTTTAGCTAGACTGAATGCTAACCCCTCTATGGTTATGCAGGCCAGGATTTTGAATATACCATACCCAGACAGGACCTGTCCTTGCTCCTCTGGCTCTATTGATTCATTAGCTCATGCCCTCTTGAAATGCCGCTTTTATGAGGAACTCCGATCACATTAACATATAAATCTAATGCCTCTGTGTCTGACATAATGCCTTTTTTACTAGGTGACAGGGATCTCAAGGCTACATTGTCAGTGGCAAGATTTGTTTCAGTCCTTATATCCCTCAAACATTAGATATATGCTGCTCAAGATCAATGGATCAAGGAGCTTCTATCTAAGGGATAAAGGAATCAGACCTTTGGTCCATCAAAGTCAGTATTATCTACTCAGGCCTGCAGCAGCTCTCCAGGGTCTCAGGCAGAGGTCTTTCACATCACCTACTTGCCGAGTCCCTTTAACTGGAGATGTCGGGGACTGAACCTGGGACCTTCTGCATGCCAAGCATATGCTCTACCACTGAGCCACAGTCCCTCTCCATGGCTCTCGGGGGTCTCAGGCAGAGGTCTTTCACATCTCCTACTTGTGTAGTCCCTTTAACTGGAGATGTCGGGGACTGAACCTGGGACCTTCTGCGTGCCAAGCAGAGGCTGTACCACTGAGCTATGGCCCTTCCCCAAGAAGAAGAGTTGGTTTTTATATGCCGACTTTCTCTGCCACTTAAAGGAGACTCAAACCGGCTTACAGTCACCTTCCCCTCCCCACAACAGACACCCTGTGAGGTAGGTGGGGCTGAGAGAGCTCTAAGAGAGCTGTGACTAGCCCAAGGTCGCCCAGCAGGCTTCATAGGAGTGGGGAAACCAACCCGGTTCACCAGATTAGAGTCCACTGCTCCTAACCACTATAGCACAATCCAGATTTCTCCCCTTTAGAGCCCTGCTTTATCAATTTGAAATCCCTGGCTTTTCTCCTGCTATCCTCTCTGTGCAGTGGGGTGGGGGGTGGGGGTGGGGATGGGATTGACTGAATGCCCTCTGGTGCCTTTTCCACTTTCATTATCTTCTGGGTAGTCATTAGCCTGTATCTTGTCAACGGATGGACAATCCATCCATTTGAACTCTGGCATTGTCTCGATGCTTCTAGCACCTGCTGCCTGCCTTTTTTTCCTCCATTAAAACTGGAGGCATGCAAACGTGAACAGTTCATCACGTCAAATAGGGGGAAATGATCCTTTCTTGGAGGGGGCGACCCTTTTGCTTTTCTATGTGAGTCACTGGCCTGCATTTGCCTTCTTGGTTGGTAACTAACCCTTCTGCACCATGAGTAAAGGAATAGTTTGATTAGGCCTTATCCTTAGAAGTGGCTGATTAGTAAAAGACGAGTCCAGTGTTGGAATATACAGCCTTTGTGGTGTCACTTAACTGCAGATCCAGAGGGGGTCTCATCATAGAGATAGATAGATAGATAGATAGATAGATAGATAGATAGATAGATAGATAGATAGATAGATAGATAGATAGAACAGGGTGGAAGGACTATTTGATCTCTATCTCTCTCTTCCTGTGCTTTGATGTTGTAGACCAGGGGTGGGGAATGTCAGGCCTGGGGGCCGTTTAAGGCCCGCAAAATCATTTGGTCTGGCCCTTCATGGGTCCTGGCAGATCGCTAGCTCAGAAGGATCTAAGACTGGTGATCCGCCCCCTCCCACGGACAGGAATAGCCTCTATTCAAGGCGAATGTGAGTTTGCTTTGCCGAGAAAAGGAACCTTTCCCCCCCTTGCAGAAGAGTCATTAGCTATGGAGCTGCTAAGACCACCCAAGAAACTGTGTTAACCCTTTCCCACCCGGGCCGTGGAGAAATGTATTCCCTCTGTACTACAAGAGGGCTAGGGGTTAAAGGGGGCAGGGCCAGAATGCACGGGAGGGGGGGCCGAGTTCTTAGCCAGTGTGTCCTCATTTCCTCCCTGCAGGCGGAGGTAGCAGGAGCCGGCTGTAGAATCCGGCGCCAACCATGCAGAGCAGGAGCAGCTCCAGTGTGTGGCTGGACCGCTATAGCCGGCTGGTGCAACAGACCATCCATTGCCACCAGGTGGGCAAGTGCACCACCGGATGGATGCCTGCCTGCTTGCCTGTGCGGGGGGGGGGGTCATCTGGGGCAGCTGCCTGCTTGGAGCTTGGCTAATTTTTAAGTTGATAATTTTGTATGGCCCGCGAATGATGTTATAAATATCCAAATGGCCCTTGGCGGAAAAAAGGTTCCCCACCCCTGTTGTAGACTGATATATCTTAGGGTTGCTTTCGATTTCACTCACTTCTCTTTGTTCTCTCCTCTCATCAGCATCTTTGATGCTGAAAGTAAGGAGCCGCACGCCGCTCTGCGTGCCCGCCTTGCACACCCACACAATGGGGTGGAAAGCAGATACCTTTTCATACTTAGAAAACTAGAAAGTTAGATTAGATTAGTGGACTTGTCCTTTTCTATCAGAAGTGTATTTCCACAATAAATGAGTTTTTAGTTTGATTAGCAGAAAAACCTGATGCCTTTTCTTTTCCTGTGAGCGCACACACGTGGGATTCTGCTGTAGCTGTAAGCCTAGAGCACTCTGCGACATAAACGGAAATTATCGGAACCAAGATATATTTCCAACATCCAGAACACAATGGCAGCTGCCTCCAGGTTTTTGCTCAAGTCTCCCGTCGATTTGGGAATAGCGGTGCTTGTCACTTAACAGTTTGGTTTTACTCCTTGATGCAAATGGGCATCATCCCCCCCCCCCCCACATACACACACACACACTGCATTCTTCGTTTTTTCTTTGCCCTCCCTACTTTCGGAGACCTTCAATTTCACCTGCTTCCATTCTTGCCTTGTAGGCAAAGCTCTCTTCCTCCCACCCACCCCCACCCTTAGAAGCAGCAACACAGAGACTTTTCTTGTTCTATGGGTGGGGGTGGAGAACAGAGATGCGTCACTATGGAAGGAATGCCTCCGCCGAGTTTCACATGGATGTAAAAAAGCAAGCTTCTCACACACTGAAAACTGCATGTGTGCGCACCATCAAGTCACAGCTGAGTTATGGCAACCCTCGTAAGGCTTTCAAGGCAAGAGACGTTCGGAGGTGGTTTGCCATTGCCTGCCTCGGTGTAGGCAGAGTTCAGAGAGAACTGTGACCGGCCCAAGGTCACCCAGCAAGCTTCATGTGGAGGAGTGGGGAATCGAACCTGGTTCTCCAAATTAGAGTCCACTGCTCTTAACCACTGTGGAACTCCCTGCCCCAGGATGTGGTGATGGCTGCCACCTTGGAGGGCTTTAAGAGGGGAATGGATATGTTCATCGAGGAGAGGGGTATTTGTGGCTACTAATTAAAATGGATACTAGTCATGATGCATGCCTATTCCTCCATGAACATGTCCATTCCCATCTTAAAGCCTTCCAAGTTGGCAGACATCACATTTTGGGGCAGGGAGTTCCACAACTGAACTATGCGTTGTGTGAAAAAATACTTCCTTTTATCTGTTTTGAATCTGTCACCCTCCAGCTTCAGCAGATGACCCCACGTTCTAGTATTATGGGAGAGGGAGAAAAATTTCTCCCTGTCCACTCTCTCCATACCATGCATAATTTTATAGACCTCTATCATGTTTCCTCTCATGTCGTAGTCTTCTTCTTCTTCTCTCCCTCTCCCAAAATACTAGAACTCAGGGTCACCTGTTGAAGCTGGAGGGTGAGAGATTCAAAACTGATAAAAGTATTTTTTTTCACACAACACATAGTTAAATTGTGGAACTCCCTGCCCCAGGATGTGGTGATGGCTGCCAACTTGGAAGGCTTGAAGAGGGAAGTGGACATATTCATTGAGGAGAGGGCTATTCATGGCTACTAGTAAAAATGGATACTAGTCATGATGCATACCTATTCTGTCTAGTATCAGAGGAGCATGCTTATTCTATGAGGTGCTGTGGAACACAGGCTGGATGGTGCTGATGCAGTCGTCTTGTTCGTGGCTTCCTAGAGGCACCTGGTTGGCCCCTGTGTGAACAGACTGCTGGACTTGTTCTTGAAGAGACTAGAACATAAGAAAAGCCATGGTGGATCAGACCAAGGCCCATCAAGCCCAACAGTCTGTTCACACAGTGAAGCCCACAAACAAGACATAAGAAAAGCCCTGCTGCATCAGACCAAGGCCCATCAAGTCCAGCAGACTGTTCTCACAGTGGCCAACCAGGTGCCTCTAGGAAGTCCACAAACAAGACATAAGAACATAAGAAAAGCCCTGCTGCATCAGACCAAGGCCCATCAAGTCCAGCAGTCTATTCACACAGTGGCCAACCAGGTGCCTCTAGGAAGCCCACAAACAAGATGACTGCAGCAGCATCTATCCTGCCTGTGTTCCAAAGCACCCAGTATAACAGGCCTGCTCCTCTGATCCTGGAGAGAATAGGTGTGCATCATGACTAGCATCCCTTTTAAGTAGTAGCCATGGATAGCCCTGTCCTCCATGAACATGTCCATTAAAGCCTTCCAAGTTGGAGGGGGCAGGGAATTCTACAATTTAACTTTGCATTGTGTGAAAAAATACTTTTATCTGTTTTGGAAGAGAAGTCACGTTGGGGGTGGGTAACAGCCAGGTGGGTGATGCCGACTGGTGCCGCAAAGCTCCTCTCGCCTGCCGCTAATCCCCAGGCCCAGATGTTTCTTGGCTAAATATATGGGTTGATCCTTCTCAGCCATCACACCCAGCGGGGAGTGGAAGGGCCCAAGCAGCAGCCAGTATGTTCTGCCCATCCAACGCCTCTGCTTCTCCCTTCCATTCCCACTTTCCATCTCTGGCCAGGCATGCATGGGAGGGAAAAAATATTTGCTCAACAGGACTGGGCGAGCCCCCAACCTGATGGGTCTCCTGGGGGAGAGGTCAATTCTCCCCCACCCTTCTGAAGCACACGGCTAATGTTGGCCAGAAATTCAGGGATAATGAGGTACAATTGAAAATGTGGGAGGGGAAAAGGAATGGCCCCTCTCCTTGAAAAGGGTACCTTTGAGTTTCCAATGAACCTGCAGTGGCAGAATCCACTTTTTCTTGGTGCAGAATTGGTAGGGATGCCAACCTCCAGGTACAAGCTGGAGATCTGCTATTACAAAAGATCTCCAGCTGATAGTAGGGTTGCCAACCTCCAGTTTAATAGCTGGAGATCTCCTGCTATTACAACTGATGTCCAGCCGCTAAAGATCAGTTCCCCAGGAGAAAATGGCTGTTTCAGCAATTGGACTCTATGGCATTGAAGTCCCTCCCCTCCCCAAACTCCGCCCTCCTCAGGCTCCGCCCAAAAAAAACCTCCCGCCAGTGGCGAAGAAGGACCTGGCAACCCTAAGAATTGGGTATCCTTCATTCAGCGCCAAGCTTTGTCTGGTTTGGGTATTTTTATAGCTCCACCCGGACAGAAACGTTCTGTGACTTCCGACAGAGGGCCAGCGGGTTTTCAGAAACATCAACCTGCGGCACAGAATTTGCCGTTCTCCGGTGCAGAATTGAGAGCCGCGGCAGAATGGCGTGGGGGGACAGAGGGACGCAGGCAGGGTACGAACGTCACTCTCGCCAGCAGCTGTTCAAAAAAAAGAGATTCTCCCCCTTTTGGAGCAGGCGTTTAAATTGGCTTTGCAGATCGACAACCGGGCTGCAAAAGGGAGCACAACAGAGCTGATATTAAAAGCTTAGCGGCTTTGAATTAGTAAATCAGAAGGAGAAAGCAACGTGGTTCTCTGGCCTCCATGGAAACAAGGAAGGAAAAGGAGAGGAGTGACCTACGGTGACATCTCATTATCCACCAGGCTGATGTAACTCAGCTTGAGGCTTGCCCGACGAAACCATCACAAACAGATGCGGCAGCCACCAGGGGTATGAGTGCGCGCACGAGCTCAGGAGTTGGCCGGGCTTGTGCAGAAACGGTCTGCTTGGCCAGCGTGGGATCACCCCTATTGCGAGCTTTTCGGAACGAGAGAGGCCCATGTGAAAGTCATGCCCTCTCAACCAGACTCAGCTACGTGGGTGCCAATCCTTGGGTGCCCGAGTGTGCGTGTATTGATTCACATAATGAACATAAACAACTAAATACTTTTTTTGTGACTTTGGTTTGCCAAAACACAGGTGAGCTTCTGCACAACTCTGTGGTTTGGGTAGTTCCCAAATTGTGTTGGGGAGGGACTGTGGCTCAGTGGTAGAGAATCTTCTTGGCATGCAGAAGGTCCCAGGTTCATTCCCCGCATCCCCAGTTAAAGAGACTAGACAAGCAGGAGATGTGAAAGACCTCTGCCTGAGACCCTGGAGAGCCGCTGCTGGTCTGAGTAGACAATACTGACTTTGATGGTCTGATTCAGTATAAGGCAGCTTCATGTGTTCCTGTGGAATAGGGGCAGGAGACCTAACAGCAACTAATTCTGCTGTGTCTATGCACTAGCAGGCCATGAGAAATAAATGTAAGGCTCCTATGAGGCTCAAAAGAATTTATGCAGGGTGTGGAGGCTGCCTGCTACATCTCGGTATGCTTTACCGCTCTGGCCTTGCCTCTCCAGCCAGCTTCCACTAGGCTTAGATCTTGTTGAGAGCCAGTATGGTGTAGTGGTTAAGAGCGGTAGACTCAAATCTGGAGAACCGGGTTAGTTTCCCCACTTCTCCACATGAAGCCTACTGGGTGACCTTGGGTCAGTCACAGTTCTCTCCGAACTCTCTCAGCCCCACCTACCTCACAAGGTGTCCGTTGTGGGGAGAGGCAGGGAAGGTGATTGCAAGCTGGTTTGATTCTCCTTTAAAAAGGTAGAGAAAATCGGCGTATAAAAACCAACCTTCTTCTTCATGTCTCTGCTTCAGGTGAGTGACAGAGTGACCCATTCGGTCCCAAGGCACAGCAGAATTACCTGCCTTTAGAATAAAAACGTGGCTGAATAAGCAAATTACACCTGAGGCAAAGCCCCTGTAAAATTGATCGCTGGGGTTGCCAACCTCCAGGTACTAGCTGGAGATCTCCTGCTATTACAACTGATCTCCAGCTGATAGAGACCAGTTCACCTGGAAAAAATGGCTGCTTTGGCAATTGGACTCTTTGGCATTGAAGTCCCTCCCCTCCTCAAACCCTGCCCTCCTCAGGCTCCGCCCCAAAAACCTCCCACCGGTGGCAAAGAGGGACCTGGCAACCCTACTGACCACTCTTCCATTATGCCCAGTGAAATATTACATTAAAGTACACACCTCTTTACTTTAATGTAATATTTCACTACACACCCCTATAAGAGCCCTGCGGCGCAGAGTGGTAAGCTGCAGGACTGCAGTCCAAGCTCTGCTCACGACCTGAGTTCGATCCCAACGGAAGTTGGTTTCAGGTAGCCGGCTCAAGGTTGACTTGGCCTTCCATCCTTCCCAGGTCGGTAAAATGAGTACCCAGCTGGGGGTAAAGGAAAGATGACTGGGGAAGGCACTGGCAAACCACCCTGTAAAAACAAAGTCTGCCTAGTAAACATTGGGACGTGATGTCATCCCATGGGTCAGGAATGACCCGGTGCTTGCACAGGGGACCTTTACCTTTGCCTTTTTTACACACTCCTAGGAGCCGTGTTGTTTTTCTTAGATCTGGGTCCCTGGTTTCCTCAATGACAGATCCTGACCCTTCTCTGGGCCTTCCTTAAACCCCCACACACTTTACCAGAGAAAGCAGGTTTATTTTCTTTAATTAACAGATTCCAAAAAATCTCCAACAGACCGAGAAGTCGTTCAATGACTCACTTACAAGTTGTCAGGCTGCTATCTCGGTTTCGTTATTGCCTCTGTCTCTGTGCTGTATTGTCTGCCCCCCAAGGTCGCATGCCTAAGCCTAAGCCTGGGAACTCAGCTCCTGGGAAACTGTATTCCTGCGTGTAATCTCCCGCCTTTCCTGCCTTATAATATCTCCCAGCTAGTGAGCCTTTCATAGCTGTCATTTTATTCGTTTGCACTGTATGCCTATTTGATCAGTAAAATCCACCTGTTTGGACTCTATACGACTTTGTGGTGATTTCTGGTTCTGTGGGCCAAGGGCTGACATTATGACAGCTATCCCACATCTTCACCATTCTCCTAGCCAGGCTGGAGCCCAGGGGGGTTCGCCTGCCACTTGGATGGGAGCTGTGCAGCTCTCCAGGTGATTTACTACCCTGGAGCCCTTCTCAGAGGACCCTACTCTGTTACAGGACTTAATTGCTGAACTTTTCCGGACGAACCGAGAGGTTTGCCGCTTGAGGGGACTGGTACACGCGCAGTGGCAATCTCTTACAGGACGTCTCTGGATGTTAACATCGGAGGATACTGATGCTCGTTTAGATCTTCAGGACTTGGATCAATTACTGGACGATGCCCGATTGGCGACTGAGGATTTACAAATATTAACTGGACTTCTGGATAATCTTATTTCTCGACAAACTCTTTCTACCATGGCGGGAGCCCCACCGGAGGGTTTTTCCCTGATCCCGGATGCGGCCAGCTGCCAGGCTGAGGCCAAGCGAGTCGCTATTAGCACCGCTCTTCTCCTTGTGGAATGTACAAAAGACACCCCGGTAGCCACCTTGGCTCAAGTTTTGACCCCGACGTTTGGAGCCGAGGCATCCGCACTGGCGGTTCGAGTACAACCTCTGCTGGGCGGGGAACCTGACCCCATACTCTTGCTCCTCGAGACAGAACTTTTGCCACGCATTACGGCAGAGGCTGCCCTAAGACTTGAGAACGCCAAAGTTCTTGCGGATCAGCAAGCCGCCGAAGCGGCTAGGGTCGCAAGAGAGAGAGAGGCGGCGGAAGCAGCCAGGGCGGCTGCAGCAAGGAATCAGGCGAACGTGGACACGCGCCCCAAGGACTATGTACTGGGACTATCAGGTCTCACCTTTTCCCCGGCGTTTGTCCCGTCGCGTACGACCCAACGCGCACGCCGTTTGGCTGACCGACGTCGAGACTCAGATGAGTCTGAAGACGAGGATTTATATGGGGATAGCTCTCAATGGGCCACGAGCTTCCGAACCAGTAAGCCTCATCTTACTGGGGGCCCAAGTGAGGAGGTTCATCTTTTACGAGCCCAGAATCGGGAGCTCTCCGACCGTGTGGATCAACTCCAAGAAGTAATGGAACTTATGCTTCACGAGAACAGGCAATTACAACAAACCCTGATAGCTCAGAGACAGCCCGTTCCGATACCGGGTCAGGCGGTACCCGTACAACCACCCGCTAATGTGCCTGCTCCACCCTTACCTCCTGGAGCTCCTGTTGCTCCTCCGCTCCGACCACCCGTGCAACCACCTGCTAATGTGCCTGCTCCACCCTTGCCTCCTGGAGCTCCTGTTGCTCCTCCGCCCGGACCACCCGTGCAACCGGGTCAGCCCGCGCCCGGCCCTTGGAAGCAACTCAAATTGAGGACTACGTATGACGGATCTCTTGAGACTTTGCCTTGTTTCTTGCATCAAGTGGACAGTTATATGCGAGAACAAGGTCAACTTTTCCCCACGGAAGATAGCCGGGTGCGGTACGTAGCTTCCCTCCTGACAGGCAAAGCGGCTGACTGGATGGTCCTCCAGTTTGACACCCGCTCTCGTGCGATTCGTTCCCTCAACAACTTCATGACTGCCCTGAGAAGGAGGTTTGAAGACCCCTTCCTGGGAGAAAGAGCCAAAACGGAACTTTTACAATTAAAACAAGGCTCTGCTACAGTTCGGGAATTTGCCGATGAATTTCAGCGACTGGCAAGTAAAATTGTAGGTTGGCCCGAGACCACCCTAATCCATCATTTCAGGGAAGCCTTGCATCCTGACATTCTGAACTGGTCTTACATGCGGGGCGATCCCGATACCCTCGAAGGCTGGATCCTATTAGCCGAGGAAGTGGAAAGCCGCCGCCGCTTTATTTCTCTCGTCCGTCAAAAGCACAAGGAGAAGAGCACCCAAAAGCCTCAACCCAAGGCACCACTGCTCGTCCCACGAAATCCCTCACGTCCGCTCCAGGAACGTGAAGTCCGATTTCAGAGGGGTGCCTGTCTTACATGCGGAGAAATGGGCCACTTTGCAGCCGTTTGCCCACGCCGCCAGGAATTATTTCGTCCCAGCACGACAACCCGCGCCCGAGGTCGTCCACCACGCAGAGGCACCGCGGCCACCCGCAGCGCAGCTCCGGGAAGGCCCACACCCTCTGCACTCCATGCCGGGGACCCAGCCTCCCTGCCTGCTTCCAACGACCCCGCCGGGTCTCGGATTACAAGTGCCCCATTGGGGGACAGCTTTCCCTCTTCGGATGAGGAAAACCCTTGGATTTCTCCAGCCTTAAACCTGGAATCTCCCCTCGACTTGTCAAAAAACGGCTCCGGTCTGTGGTGAATGGAGCATCTCCACAGACCTCTCAGGATCTTCCTATCAAACCGAATGCTCCTACCAAAATCAAAGAAGTGGACTCCACCGTCTACGTAGATGCAGTTTTACAACAACTTAACGGAGGTCCACAAATCCCCGTCAAAGCACTAATTGACTCCGGTTGCTGTCGCACTCTCATAAGCGAAGCCACGTTTGCTGCCCTCAGAGCCGACTCAGAGGCTTTACCCGCCCCCGTCCAATTTGCTCAAATGGACGGGAGCCAATTCCAGGGGGGTCCAGTTGATCATCGCACCATAGGGGTGGCAATGGGAATTGGTTCCCACTGGGAACAAATAGACTTCACTATAGCCCCTATCCGATTTGAAGTGGTCTTGGGAATTAACTGGATTAAAGGACATAGTCCCAGTATTGATTGGGAAACAGACACTATTTCTTTCGCTAGTCCCACCTGCGACCAGCATCGGCAAAACTTTGCTCTGCCATTTCCGCCCGTTCCAGCGTTAACCTCTACTGCCCCAGTACCACCGGCTCTACCCGCTGTATACCGGGACTTTGAAGATGTCTTCGACCTTAAGGAATGTGATGCCTTACCCCCCCACCGGGCCTCAGACTGTGCGATTGAAGTAGTAAAGGACTGCACATTAACCAAAAGTAAGATTTACCCTATGAGCGCTTCCGAGCGCACTGTCCTCCGGGACTTTTTGGACAAAAACCTCGCCAGAGGGTTCATTCGCCCTTCGAATGCCCCGAACTCGGCCCCCGCGTTTTTCGTCCGGAAAAAAGAGGGCGACCTTCGCCTGTGCATTGACTTCAGAAAGCTCAATGCGGTTACCCAGACCAACGCCTATCCTATCCCATTAATATCGGATATTTTGGGACAATTACAGGAAGGCCGTGTGTTCTCTAAATTAGACTTGGTGGAAGCCTACTACCGAGTCCGTATCCGCGAAGGAGATGAACACCTCACTGCCTTCTCTAGCTGTTTCGGAATGTATGAATTCCTTGTAATGCCGTTCGGATTAAAAGGGGCCCCGGGGGTCTTCATGCAACTCATCAATGAAATCCTACATGACCTTCTATATCGTGGGGTGGTGGTCTACTTAGATGACATTCTCATTTATTCGAAAACTATGGACGAGCATGTGACTCTGGTCAGAGAAGTTCTACAACGCCTGCGTAACCATCAACTGTTCGCTAAACTAGCTAAGTGTGAATTTCACCAAAGCAAACTCACGTTTTTGGGATACATCATCTCCCACCAAGGTCTTCGCATGGACCCCGCCAAAGTCCAAGCCGTCCTCGATTGGACTCCCCCCACCAACCGTAAGCAAGTACAGCAATTTCTGGGATTTGCAAACTTCTATCGGGGATTCATCCCTAACTTCGCCCAAGTGGCTCTACCCATTACGGACCTGCTGAAAACTAAAGGAAAAGTAAGCTCGGCTGCCTTGCCCTCCGCAAAGATCCTATGGACTGAGCAATGCCAAGCCGCCTTTCTGGCCCTCAAACGCCTCTTCACTTCGGAGCCGGTGCTACGGCACCCAGACCCAAATCAAATGTTCATTGTGCAAGTCGATGCTTCCGATGTAGCCATGGGAGGGGCTCTCCTCCAGCAAGGACCGGACGGTCTTCTTCACCCTTGCGCTTACTTTTCAAAAAAATTTGCGCACGCTCAATTAAACTGGCCCATCTGGGAGAAAGAGGCCTCTGCAGTTCATCATGCACTGACTTTATGGCGGCAATTCTTGGAAGGGTCTAAAATACCCTTTGAAGTTTGGACCGATCACAAAAATCTAGCTGCCCTCACGGGGTCCCATAAGCTATCGGCGAAACAACAACGGTGGGCGGAGTTCTTTGCTCAGTTCCGTTTCACCCTGAAGCACGTCCCTGGGAAGCAGAACGTTCTCGCGGATGCCCTCTCCCGTTTACCACAATATCCGGTAAAACTCGAAAGACCCACCAACTCTCTATTCACCCCTATGCAACGTGGGGCCCTACCTATGCTGGCTGTGCAAACCCGATCCCAGCATCAACACACCTCGCAAGCTCCGCCAGCCCAACCGGCTGCCCAGCCGCCACCGCAACAGACCGGAGTTCCCGCCCCTCCTACCCCTCCGACCGCTCAGCCGCCTGCAGTCTGCGCGCCGCCACACGTAAGCACTAGCCCTATAACTATTTCTCAGATCTCCAAAACCGACGGGGGGGCTCCCTCCAAACTCCCCATCTCCGAATCCTTTTTAACTGTCCTTCGGGACCAGTGCCTTTTAGAACGTTCCGCTCATACCCTACCTCCTGGTGTTTTGGAACAAGGGGGGTCCTGGTACAAAGACTCAAAATTGTATGTACCCAAAGCTCTCCGGAAGGACGTTTTACATTTAGCTCATGGAGCCAAAACAGCTGGGCACTTTGGGTTTCTGAAGACCCTTCACTTATTGCGCAGACAGTTCTGGTGGGGGGGAATGCGTTCCGACATTGACTCCTTCATCCGCAGCTGTCCCGTTTGTGCCGCTGCGAAACGATCGCAGGGCAAACCCCCGGGTCTGCTACAACCTCTTGAAACGCCCAGCAAACCTTGGGAAGTGATCGCTATGGACTTCATGACTGATCTCCCTCTCAGTGGGGGTAAAACTGTGTTGTGGGTTGTTACTGATTTGTTTTCTAAGCAAATACATTTGATTCCATGTGCAGGGATCCCCTCTGCTCAGAAACTAGCCCGCCTCTTCGTGACGCATATATTTCGTTTACATTCGTTTCCGCGTAAAATAATTTGTGACCGCGGAAGTGGTTTCGTTTCTAAGTTTTGGAAAGCTTTCCTCAAGTTGGTGGGGGTGGAACAGGGATTGTCTAGTGCATACCATCCTCAAACTGATGGTCAAACTGAACGTGTCAATGCTGTACTCGAATGTTATTTGCGTTGTTATGTTAACTACCACCAGGATAACTGGGTGGAACTGCTACCTTTAGCAGAATATGCCTACAATAATGCCATGCATCAATCCACAGGTTTTAGCCCGTTTTTTGCTGTGTATGGACAAGATTTCAGTCCCATCGTTCCTACAGATGATGTAGAGGGGGAGGGGAACCCCGACATTGCCTCCTGGGCACACGCCCTCCGTACCACTTGGCCCTGGCTCGTTAGCAACCTCGACCGGGCCAAACGTAAATACAAAGCGCAAGCTGACAAACATCGCTCCCCCGGGGGTGATCTGCAAGTGGGTGCTTTGGTTTACCTTTCCACCAAAAACCTCCGGTCCACCCAACCGTGCCATAAACTCAGCGCCAAATTCATTGGCCCTTTCCCCATTACTCGGGTCATAAACCCTGTCACAGTGGAACTGGCTCTCCCCAAATCTTTGAGGCGTGTGCATCCTGTTTTCCACATAAGCCTCCTCAAACCCCATGTTGCTTCTCCACGGTGGCATCCGGACCCACCGCCTGCGCAACCCATCATGGTGGGGGGGGAAGAACACTTCGAAGTCTCCAAGATCCTTGACTCCCGTATTCACCATGGTACTCTCCAGTATCTAGTTCGTTGGAAACATTTCCCCCCTGCCTATGACGAATGGGTGCGCGCACGAGATGTCTCCGCCCCCGACCTCATCGACGCCTTTCACATTGCTTACCCGAACAGGCCAGCCCCCTTGCGAACTGGGAGGGGGCCTTGAGGGGAGCAGAATGTCAGGCTGCTATCTCGGTTTCGTTATTGCCTCTGTCTCTGTGCTGTATTGTCTGCCCCCCAAGGTCGCATGCCTAAGCCTAAGCCTGGGAACTCAGCTCCTGGGAAACTGTATTCCTGCGTGTAATCTCCCGCCTTTCCTGCCTTATAATATCTCCCAGCTAGTGAGCCTTTCATAGCTGTCATTTTATTCGTTTGCACTGTATGCCTATTTGATCAGTAAAATCCACCTGTTTGGACTCTATACGACTTTGTGGTGATTTCTGGTTCTGTGGGCCAAGGGCTGACACAAGTACCAATTGCAAAAATGGGTCGCCGAACCCTATTACGTGGGTGTGGGTGCACCCACGGCTTGCCAACCTCCAGGTGGGGCCTGGAGAGCTCCCGGAATTACAGCTCCTGTGGAGGAAAATGACTCCTTTGGGGGGTGAATGGAGGGCCCCCCTTTCCCCAAACCCTGCCCTCTTCAGGCTCCACCCCCAAATCGCCAGGAATTTTCCATCCTGGAGTTGGCAACCCTTGCAAACCTGCTGATAAACACCTCATTTCTCCCATCTAAACCCCTTCCCCCCCTTCCATGCGTCCCCCTTCACTAACCCCTCTACATGATCACTTCTTTCATGCCTTCAGCGGGGGGGGGGATTCCCCTAGAACCCCCACAAAGTTATATTTCCCTTCCATTTAGACAAACACCCCAAGCCTCTTTAATGCATGCCGACAAGCCCACATAACAATTGACTCCCCCACAGTGGGGTTTGGGTACTCAGCCGCCATTCATAAAATCATAAGAGTTGGAAGGGACCACCATCTAGTCCAACCCCCTGCACAATGCAGGAAATTCATAACTACCCCCCCCCACATCCCCAGTGACTCCTACTCCATGCCCAGAAGATGGCCAAGATGCCCTCCCTCTCATGATCTGCCTACGGTCACAGAATCAGCATTGCTGACAGGTGGCCATCCAGCCTCTGCTTAAAAACCTCCAGGGAAGGAGTGTTCACCTCCTCCCGAGGAAGCCTGTTCCACTGAGGGACCACTCTAACGGTTAGAAAATTCTTCCTAATGTCTAGACAGAAACTCTTTTGATTCAATTTCAACCCGTTGGTTCTGGTCCGGCCTTCTGGGGCAACAGAAAACAACTCGGCACCCTCCTCTATATGACGGCCCTTCAGGTACTTGAAGATGGTTATCCTGTCCCCTCTCAGTCTTCTCCTCTCCAGGCTGAACAGACCCAGCTCCTTCCACCTTTCCTCATAGGACTTGGTCTCCAGACCCTTCACCATCTTTGTTGCACACCTCTGGACCCGTTCCAGCTTGTCTACATCTTTCTTAAACTGTGGTGCCCAAAACTGAACACAGTACTCTAGGTGAGGTCTAACCAGAGCAGAGTTAAGCGATACCAGCACTTCGCGTGATCTGGACTTCTGTTGATACAGCCCAAGATCGCATTCCTATGAAGACCCAGAAAGCCAGTGGGGGTCTTCTTAGTTTTACCTCAGCGACCCAACATTTTGGACGGCGCCTCCCTTCCTTCGGTCCGCCTTTTTGTGTATTCTCCGCCCTAATGTGGGCCTCTTATCCATGTTGTGAAAGGCAGACAGAATCCTTGGGCACAACTTAAAAGCTAGAAACAGGGGGCCTGGTCATCTTGGCCTACGTAGACTACATTTCTAGCAATTGGGAGGCGTGGCGGCCATTTTTTTAAATGAGATTCCACTCCCCCAAATCTACACGGAGTCATCTCCCTCTTGTCCGAAGATGTCAAAAAACAAAACCCGGTTACTGTCAGGTATGAACGAGGGGCAAAATAATCTCCCTCCAACTTTCTTCCCATCCCATCTAACCGCACCAACCAATAATTAAATGGATCCATCCTTCTAAATAAAGCCAGATAACTGGACTTGATTCTTCCTCATGGACTTGGTTGGGGGTCTTTCCAGAAAGAGCAGGAAACCACCTTTCAGGTCATGTTAATATTTGGATAATGCTAGGCTTGAAGAAATCTACCTCTTGAGGGTCTATTCTAAGTGCATTCTCTCACCCCCCCCCTTCCCCATTATTCGAACCCTTCTCATGCTAACAGCGGATGCCCCGGTCGGACCCTATACCATCCCATAAGGCTATACATTCCTTCCCGTTGCCCCCACACTCTTTATTCGTGCCTTAACACTTACCCCACCCAACCTCCAGGTGAGTTAACCCAGAACTAAAACTCATCTTCAGACTACAGAGATCAGTTCCCCTGGAGAACATAAGAACTTAAGAAAGGCCCTGCTGGATCGGACCAAGGTCCATCAAGTCCAGCATCCTATTCACACAGTGGCCAACCAGGTGCCTCTAGGAAGCCCACCAACAAGATGACTGCAGCAGCATTATACCACCTGCGTTTTTTTACAGCACCTAATATAATAGGCATGCTCCTCTGATCCTGGAGAGAATAGGTATGCACCCTGACTAGTAGGGTTGCCAACCTCCAGGTAATAGCTGGAGATCTCCTGCTATTACATCTGATCTGCAGCTGATAGAGATCAGTTCCCCTGGAGAAAATGGCCGCTTTGCCCATTGGACTCTATGGCATTTAATTCCCTCCCCAAACCCCGCCCTTCTCAGGCTCCGCAAAAAAAACCTCCCGCCGGTGGCAAAGAAGGACCTGGCAACCCTACTGACTAGTATCCATTTTTACTAGTAGCCATGAATACTTGGGGGGGGGGCATTATACACTGCTGAGGTCCCTCCCCTTCCCCAAACCCTTCTCCCTTGGGTCCTCCCCCCCAAACTTTCCCGAATTTCCCAAGCCAGAGTTGGCAACTTTACCCCACCCATAAAGCTTTCCCCTCACCACATTCTCAGACTTCCCAGTGGGTGCAACATTAGAGACGAGAGGCCAAAAAATTCCGCCATTGCTTTTTGCTCCACCACCAACCCCGACCAACCACCACCATCACAAAAGCGCCGAAGCTCTGCAGTTGTCCAATCAGAGGGGGAATACTCAAATCGGGACTGGATGTATTCCCAGTTCTCAGTAGCATCCTGAAAATACACACACACCCCAGCCCCAAGTCCCCAGGATAGTTCCCGGTCCTTCCGACAGCACAGGTGAATCTCAAAGCAGGAAGTTAAAACCAGATGAAACCTCTGAAGCTGCAGGCCTGAACAGGAAATCTAGGAGCGGGAAAGGGAGGGCAAAGAACGAGCGTCCCGGATCGGGCCTTCCTGCGGCTGCCGGAGGTCGATTGTATTCTGCAAACTGAGCAGGTCTATCCTTTGCAGCCCTTGGAGGCTTTCCCAGAATTGTCTGGCAGTCCACTGTTGGAAACAGGACGCTGGGGTTCACGTTTTAGTAATCCTGCCCTTCTAAGAAAGGGAGAGGTCAAACACACCATCAGCCTCAATCCTCAGCAAAAGGGCCTTCCCGCCTCTCTGTTAGGGTTTTTTTTTTCCCCGCTCTCTTTTGTCTAGGACGCAAATATTTACAGATTCCCTCCCCACCCCCAATTTAATTCACAGGAAAAGAAGACACCTCTAACAGTGGAGGAGGAGGCAGCCTTTAGCGACACATTACACCTTTTCCATATGACACAAATTCTTATCCTCAAAATAATGGGTTCTTGACAATTTCTGTGATCCTGCAAATGAAAGCCAGGAGTTCTGGGGGAACCCTCGATTATTCCTGTGTTGTTTCATTCTCACCCTGCCCTCCCTCCATTGCTGGTTCTAGCAGTCCCTGATTTGGAATAAATTACTATTGTCCTTAATGTCTTGAGCACCTTTAAAAAAAAAAAGATCTACTGGAAAACCCAGCTGATTTTCTTTGAGAAGTCTTCACTCATTTCTAAACCAGAGGACGTTAGGGAATGATAATCTGGATGAGAAGGACCATTTTCTGGCTTGAAACACTTTATAGAAGCAGCTCCCATGCTGTCAACCCAGAAGTCTGGTCGGTCTTGGAGACGCCATTATTTCACCAGCATTGGCATCAGATCGAACCACGCAGATGATGTTTCCCAGAAAACTGACAATTGGCCTCAAAAATTCCCACCATCCTAAATAAATTCATTAAAAAAAAAAAAAGGTCCCGGACGGAATAGTTGAAGGTTCGGTAGAAAGAATTACTCCTTAAACCTTCGGTTGGCTTGAATCTTCTTGTAGTAATTTTCGGTCTCCTCGGTTTGCCCCTCCTTCTCTCCCACTGTCAAAGTGGTCGGCTTCCTCCGCAACGTCGACTCCCGGCTGGCAGCGCCCATCATGTTCTCTGCGGTGCTGACCTCTGCCGACATGACCGGGGTGCTTCCCCCTACTCCTGAGGTGATGTTGATGGTGGCCACGCTCCCGTAGCGCGGCTCGTCCTGTTCAATGTCGCTGACGGAAGAGCCGGGAGAGACGCCGGCGCTCTTGGCAGGCCGGAAGCCGCGATAATCCTTGTTCATCTCATTGAGCTCATAAACATCCGGGATATCCGGAGCTTTCTGGGTAGCCTTCCATTCCCAAGGCCCGTTCCCAGACGATAAGTGAACCACAGGGTGATGTGGGGCATGGGCATCGATGGTGACCACGCTGGAGCTGTCTCGTTCTGACGGAGAGCGGTATTGGGACGAATCCGAGCTGGTAGAAGAGGAGGAGGTCTCCGAATGCTTCGGGGTCACTGACACCATCCCCTGCTGTTTCGACATGGCGATCACCTGCATGAGGCGTGGAGGGTTGGCCACCCGCTGCCCTGAGCCCTTTTCAGCCATCATCATCCATTTGGCCCTCACGGCGGAGCTGCTTTTGGGAGAAATGTTGGCCCCGGCGTTGGCTTGGCTCTCCTCGGGGATGTGTACCAGTTGGGACGCCCCGGGCCTTGGCTGGATAAGAACGCGCGGGCCCATGGAGGCTCGTTCAGCAGTCCGGGCCTGGACCGTGGGGTACAGGGATGGCGGGATGTGGTCCTCTTCTTCGCCAACTATGGAGTCGGAGCCAGCTCGCCTGGCCACCTCCTCCGCCAGCGTCATGCCACGTCCTTCCACCGATTTCTGCTTCCACTCGGTGATGAGCTGTTTGGAACGAGAGGCGTCTACGGGCACGTGAATGGTCATGTGGCGACGGGCGGGGTCATCCATGGAGGGGGTGTTGACCCGGGGCAAGGTATTGCTGAACGTGACCATGTTCTCCTTGCCCATGGGGCTACGGGGGGCCAAGAGATCCACGTCGACACTCGCCCGTTTCAAGCTGCCTAGCGAGTTTTTCTCTCTCTGCACCTGCCGGTTCATCCCCTCCAGCCG
Organism: Euleptes europaea; assembly: GCF_029931775.1. NCBI lineage: Eukaryota > Metazoa > Chordata > Lepidosauria > Squamata > Sphaerodactylidae > Euleptes > Euleptes europaea. The sequence continues at coordinate 9,088,380 of NC_079313.1, forward strand.
GGTCTGGGGGTTGAGTTCATCTGTGCTGACGGACTTGTTCTGGTGGTAAACAGAATCATGGCCACGTTGGGTGAGGGCTCTCAGGGCATCTTTGGCTGGGGGGTTAGAAGGGGCCTTCTCTGTTGGTGCCCGGAAGTTGCCCACTGCATGGTATGCCTACGCGGGCAAGAAAAAGGTGAACATTAGAGGCTAAAAGAATCCGAGAATCCTGCGGGCAAGGATGAAAGCACCCTTCCTTCCCATCTGTTCACTTTTTCTCATAAGGGAGGGTAACATTCAGCACAGACTGCATGACTGAATGCTTGTTCTGGAAGGGGTTGAGCCCGGACAGTGGCAGATATTGGGCGGGGGGGGGACACACACCAATAATAGACCTTGCCCAAACTACAGCACAGGAGGGTGGGAGGAGGAGGAGAGTTGGTTTTTATATGCCAACTTTCTCTACCACTTAAGGAATAATCAAACCAGCTTACAATCACATTCCCCTCCCCACAACACCCTGTGAGGTAGGTGAGGCTGAAAGAGTGTGACTAGCCCAAGGTCACCCAGCTGGCTTCATGTGTAGGAGTGGGGAAGCCAACCTGGTTCACCAGATTATCCTCCGCCGCTCATGTAGAGGAGTGAGGAATCAAACCTGGTTCTCCAGATCAGAGTCCGCCGCCCATGTGGAGGAGTGGGGAATCGAATGCGGTTCTCCAGTTTAGCCTCCACTGCTCATGTGGAGGAGTGGGGACTCAAACCCGGTTCTCCAGATCAGAGTCTGCCGCTCCAAACCACCACGCTTAACCACTACACCACGCTGGCTCGCTGGAGAGGTAGCCTGGGTATTCAGGCGGCCTTCCGGTAGGCGAAATGCTATTTAAATGCAAAGTATGATTGTAAATGATAGCAATATATGACGGGAGGGGCCGTGGCACAGAGACAGGGCACTTGATTTACATACTGAAGGTCCTCAAAGCTATCAGGGGCTGAGAAAGACCCTCCCCACCCCAGCTGCCTGAGACTCAGGGCAGATAGGACGGAACAAGAGGGAACAGCGACAATGGATGGAAAACTTTAAAAAGGAGATAACTTTGCAGCAATGGGAAAGACTTTGGACAAAGTCAATTAAATTCATGGCAAGTAATAATCTATGTGAAAATTGGTACAAACAATTTTTCAGATGGTATATCACACCAGTGGACATAAAAAAAAAAAAGAACGAATCTTATGATAGTCGGTGTTGGAAATGTAAAGATAAAGATGGAACATATTTTCATTTGTGGTGGACATGTAAGAAAGTTAAGAAATTCTGGATACAAATTCATCAAGAAATGCAGAAAGTTTTAGGAATCAAATTCCCTCTGAACCCAGAAACTATGCTATTAGGAATTGAACCTGATAACTTGGATAGAAATCATGAACAATTATTTGACAACGGCGGCCAGATTAGTACTGGCAGCATTCTGGAAACAAGATGATATCCCGGACTTGGAAAAATAGCATCAAAAAATGGATGAATTTGCGGTGATGGCCAGACTGACCAGTTTGATAAAAGAGAAGACGACTGAAGACTTCAAAAAAAATGGGAATGATATTTCGAATATGTTAAACAGAAAAGATAGATTGTTAGAGATAAAGATTAGTTTATAAAACTTACTATATAGGATAGAAGGAATGTATTTTTTTAAAAACGTAGACTATAAGAATAATGTATAGGATATTTGAAATGAAGAGACAGATTCCCCGGAGTACAAACTGTGTGAATGTGTGTATATGTAATTTGTGTGTTTGTTTTTTCTTGAAAATGTTATTAAAATATCTTTTAAAAAAAAGAGGGACCAGCGATGTGATATGTTAGAAGTCGACTTCGTGGCAACAACAAAACACTCGCATCCTCCAGCCAATGGGATGGGGGGCGCCTGGACTCACCAGGTAGGCTGCAATGCCGGACCCTATCAGGAAACCCACGTAGACGTCTATAGGGTGGCTGCGGTACTGAGTGATCTGCGTCAGGCCACAGACGCCGGCCGCGATCGCGAAAGTGAACACCAGGATTGGCTTGAGAAGCTTGGTGCTGTCCGAGATGATGGAGTTGAAGTACATCTGGAAAGAAGGAGGCGTTCTTGTGAGGGGGTTAAGGAACACATACATGAAGCCGCCTAACACCGAATCAGACCCTTGGTCCGTCAAAATCAGGACTGTCGACTCAGACTGGCAGCGGCTCTCCAAGGTCTCAGGTGAAGGTCTCTTTCACACCACCTACTGCCTGGTCCTTAGAACATAAGAAAGGTCCTGCTGGATCAGACCAAGGCCCATCGTCCAGCAGTCTGTTCATAAAGTGGCCAACCAGGTGCCTCTAGGAAGCCCCCAAACAAGATGACAGCAGCAGCAGCATCCTGCCTGTCTTCCACAGCACCCAATATAAAGGGCATGCTCCTCTGATCCTGGAGAGAATAGGTCTGCATCATGACTAGCATCCATATTTACTGGTAGCCATGGATAGCCCTCTCCCCCATGAACATGTCCACTCCCCTCTGAAAGCCTTCCAAGTTGGCAGCCGTCACCACATCCTGGGGCAGGGAGAAGAAGCCCTGCTGGATAAAAATAAGGCCCATCTAGTCCAGCAATCTGTTCACACAGTGGCTGACCAGATGCCTCTAGGAAGCCCATTAACAAGACGACTGCAGCAGCATTATCCTGCCTGCGTTCCACAGCACCTAATATAGTAGGCCTGCTCCTCTGATCCTAGAGAGAATAGGTATGCATTGTGAGTAGTATCCATTTTGACTAGTAGCCATGGATAGCCCTCTCCTCCACAGACATGTCCACCTCCCTCTTAAAGCCTTCCAAGTTGGCAGCCAATCACCACATCCTGGGGCAATTTAACTAAGCCTTGTGTGAAGAAATACTTCCTTTTATCTGTTTTGAACCTTCAGCAGATGACCCCATGTTCCAAGAGAGGGAGAAAAGCTTAAGAACATCAGAACATAAGAAAGGCCCTGCTGGATCAGACCAAGGCCCATCAAGCCCAGCAGTCTGTTCACACAGTGGCCAACCAGGTGCCTCAATCTTCATTGAGCTATCCACTGTGTGTGTGTAAAGTGCCTTCAAGTCGCAGCCGACTCATGGTGACCCCCTACCACCCCAAGATCCCTTTCTTGGTCTGACGCTACCAGCACAGATCCCATCAGTGTATATGTGAAGTTGGGATTTTTTGCCCCAATATGCATCACTTTACACTTACTCACATTGAATCTCATTTGCCATTTTAATGCCCATTCTTCCAGTATGCAGAGATCCTTCTGGAGCTCTTCACAGTCCGATTTTGTTTTAACCACCCTAAATAATTTGGTGTCATCTGCAAACTTGGCTACTTCACTGTTTACTTCAGCTTCTCCCTGTCCACTCTCCAAACCATGCATAATTTTATAGACCTCTATCAAGTCTCCCCTTAACCGCCTTCTTTCCAAGCTAAACAGCCCTAAGCCCTTTTAACTGGAGATGCTGGGGATTGAACCTGGGACCTTCTGCGTGCCAAGCAGATGCTCTACCACTGAGCTACAGCCTCACTGTCCCCGTGGCTCACCCTCACGGACATCTTGGGCTGGATTAAGCTTGCGGCAGGGAAGCCTCGCTAGAAACAGTGTGTAGCGCAGGGCAGGGAAGAGAGACAGATGGGGGGAAAGTGGGAGGCAAGAACAGGCTGGGCGAGAAGACGGCACAGGAGAGAGGAGATGCGAGAGAGGCAGAAGGACGAATTCTCCCACGGTTTGTTGATGGTGGGAAGCTGTTTATGCGGATGGGGATATATTAGCCAAAATATTGGCCACCGGCCCGTTTTGTGTCGTAAATGTCTTTCGGAGCCAGTGTGGTGTAGTGGTTAAGAGCGGTGGTTTGGAGCGGTGGACTCTGATCTGGAGAACCGGGTTTGATTCCCCGCTCCTCCACATGAGCAGCAGAGGCTAATCTGGAGAACCGTGTTAATTTCCCCACTCCTACACATGAAGCCAGCTGGGTGACCTTGGGCTAGTCACAGCTCTCTCCGAACTCTCTCAGCCCCACCTACCTCACAGGGGGTCTGTTGTGGGGAGGGGAAAGGTGACTGAAAGCCGGTTTGATTCTTTCTTAATTGGTAGAGAAAGTTGGCTTATAAAAAACAACTCTTCTTCTTTCACAAGCCAGTATCCTGCTGATTCTCAGAACAACCCTATGAGGTAGGCCCGTAAATGTTTACATTTGGCACATGGGTGGAGGGAAGACTAAATGGAGGCCAGAGATGTGGTTGGAAGCCAGGGCTTCCAGTTGGAGGGCCCCAGTGGACAGCCAGTGTGATGTAGTGGTTAAGAGCAGTGGACTCTAATCTGGAGAACCGGGTTTGATTCCCCACTCCTCCACCTGAGCTGCAGATTCCAATCTGGTGAACTGAGTTGGTTTCCCCACTCCTACATATGAAGCCAGCTGGGTGACCGTGGGCTAGTCATAGCTCTCTTAGAGCTCTCTCAGCCCCACCTACCTCATAGGGTGTCTGCTGTGGGGAGAGGAAGGGAAGGCGATTGCAAGCCGGTTTGAGACTCCTTAAAAGGTAGAGAAAATCGGGGTATAGAAGCCAACTCTTCTTCAGTCTGCCTCTCCTGGCTCTCTAATTCCGGCAACTCCCCACCCAGCCTTTAACAAGCCAAGCAGTTAAAACTCACCGAGACATAGACGGCGGCGAAAGCAGAGAGCGTAGCATGCTGGGAGGGGAATGTTTTCCTGAAAGGAAAAAAAAAAAGGAATGACTGTACCGAAAAGAAAAAGAATTGTTGTCCGTTGCAACAAAGTCCATGACTCTTAGGTGAAGGATCACTGCAGTTTCCAACCTCCAGGTGGCTCCTGGAGATTCCCCACTATCACAATTGATCTCCAGGCTACAGAGATGAGTTCCCCTGGAGAAAATGGCCACTTCGGAGGGTGGACATTATGGCACTATATCCCGTTGAGGCCCTTCCCGTCCCCAAACCCTACCCTACCCAGGCTCCCCCCCCCAAAATCTTCAGGTATTTCCCCAACTCAGAACTGGCAACCATAATAATGTGCATGGAGAGACCATGAACTTGTGGGGAGAGGAAGATTATAACCCAGGTTTGAAGGGGGGACTAACTCTTTTATGCAATGGGCAGAAGTTGAAATGAATGGGCTTAGACTGGAGTAACTTTCCTTAGGAATAAGAACATAAGAACATAAGAAAAGCCCTGCTGGATCAGACCAAGGCCCATCGAGTCCAGCAGTCTGTTCACACAGTGGCCAACCAGGTGTCTCTAGGAAGCCCACAAACAAGACGACTGCAACAGCACCGTCCTGCCTGTGTTCCACAGCACCTGAGATAATAGGCCTGCTCCTCTGATCCTGGAGAGAATAGGTACGCATCATGACTAGTATCCATTTTTACTAGTAGCCATGGATAGCCCTCTCCTCCATGAACATGTCCACTCCCCTCTTAAAGCCTTCCAAGTTGGCAGCCATCACCACATCCTGGGGCGGGGAGTTCCACAATTGAACTATGCATTGTGTGAAGAAACACTTCCTTTTATCAGTTTTGAATCTCTCACCCACCAGCTGATGACCCCGCGTTCTGGTCTTATGAGAGAGGGAGAAAAGCTTCTCCCTGTCCAATCTCTCCAGACCACACACAATTTTATAGACCTCTATCATGTCTCCCCTCAGCCGCCTTCTTTCCAACATAAACAACCCTAAGCGTTTTAACCGCTCCTCATAGGGCTGTTGCTCCTCCCCCCTGATCATTTTGGTTGCTTTTTTCTGCACCTTCTATAGCTCGGCAATATCCTTTTTTTAGGTGTGGTGACCAGAACAGTACACAGTATTCCAAGTGTGGTCCCACCATAGATTTGTACACTGCCCTGTTAGTCTCCAGGGCAAACCTGGGTACGTGAAATGCTGCAGCCAATCCTGGGGGGTTACCGCACTTGTCTTCCCAGCAATGTATTAAGAGTTTGAAAACGTTATAAAAAATACTGCTCGCACTTTGTTTAGCCCCTTTAGCTGTGAAGACGTCTTCCAACCATTTATAAGCCGTGGTATCCAAAAACCCTTTTAAAGCGATTTTTTTACAACATTTTCAAACTCTTAATACATTGCTGGGAATACAAAGTGCGGTAACCCCCCTGGTTCTCCAGCTGCGAGAGAGTCTGCAGGCCTTTTTCCTTGGCCTCCGCACCTAAGAAACGTTCCTAAAACCAGAACGTTTGAAGTTCAAGGGGCTATATCTAGCCGCAACGATCAAACCCCCGAGAGACTCCGGCAAACCCGGTGCTGGCAAGACTCCCGAGGCCTGCCAGCGCAACGGTTTCAAAGGGAACCTCCTGCATAGTGACATGGACCCAAAACTTGAGAGACATCCCTCAAAGGAAGACAGGAATTCTCCCTGGGACTCCTGCTGGAAGGGAGAGGCTGGGGGCGGATCCCCGAAACGGACTCACCTGGCAGAAAGGATGGCGTGGTGATCTTGGCCCGAGCAGATATCCTGAGTGATGTAGGGGTTGGAGTCGCAGGAGATTCCCAGAAGGGTGTAATTGGGCTTACAGACGGTCAAGAAAAAGGGGGCGTGGTAGCCCGTGGCCAGCTGGATCACGTCGGTCACCAGGGCTGTGGCACAGAGGCCAAAAACATGGACACCTACGACAAGGGGTGAGGGGGGGGTTAATTGAACAGAATGCCAGGATTGATCCCCTGGGGGGGGGTGAAGGACCAGCCTCTGAGCATACGGGGCTTCATCCTACCTGGTGGCTCCCCTCCTGGCCCTAGATCCCATGCCTGGCCTTAGAATCACAGACTCATAGAGTTGGAAGGGACCACCAGGGTCACCAGGGTCTAGACCAACCCCCTGCACAATGCAGGAAATTCACAACTGTCTCCCCCCTCCCTCACCCCCAGTGACCCCTACTCCATGCCCAGAAGATGGCCAAGACGCCCTCCCTCTCATGATCTGCCTGAGGTCACAGAATCAGCATTGCTGACAGATGGCCATCTAGCCTCTGCTTCAAAACCTCCAGGGAAGGAGAGCTCGCCACCTCCTGAGGAAGCCTGTTCCACTGAGGAACCGCTATAACTGTCAGAAAATTCTTCCTAATGTCTAGACGGAAACTCTTTTGATTTAATTTCAACCCGTTGGTTCTGGTCTGACCTTCTGGGGCAACAGAAAACAACTCGGCACCCTCCTCTATATGACAGCCCTTCAAGTACTTGAAGATGGCTATCACATCACTTCTCAGTCTTCTCCTCTGCAGGCTAAACATACCCAGCTCCTTCAACCTTTCCTCATAGGACTTGGTCTCCAGACCCCTCCTCACCATCTTTGTTGCCCTCCTATGGACACATTCCAGCTTGTCTACATCCTTCTTAAATTGCGGTGCCCCAAACTGAACACAGTACTCTAGGTGAGGTCTAACCAGAGCAGAGCAAAGTGATACCACTTCTTTGCATGATCTGGTCACTATACTTCTGTTGATATAGCCCAAGATCGCATTTGCCTTTTTAGCTACCGCATCACACTGCTGACTCATGTTCAGTGTTTGGTCTACTAAGACCTCAAGATCTGATGGTTGGAAACGGCATGCATAATCCAAATTTCAAAACGCGGGCAAAATGCAGGGGGAGAGCGAGGCGACCTCTGACAGTCAGAAACGGCATGCATAACCCAAACAAAGACCCAAAGTCATCAGAAGGGTGACGGAGAGGGAAACAGCCATGCATAAAAGACCTATTGGGCAGCACGCTAAACGCTTGGGCAGATAGTTACCGTCCCTTATGCCACGCCGCAAACATCAGGCTCACAAGGACTCCGAGGGGTGATGGCAAGCTCAGCCCCACCACTTGCCTCCTGCAGAGGAGCGGGAGGCCCCCAAACTTACCCACAAACCGGACCGTCCTGCGCAGGAAGGAATTGAAATTGCACCCGCCGGCGTTGATGCTCCCTTCCGATCCGGTGCGCCCTTTCATCTTGGACTGCAGGCAGTACACGAGGCCTTCCCCCACCATGATCTGTGTGTGGGAGCAAAAAGCTTGGAAGACCTGAGTGCAAAACCTACCCCATTCCACCAGGCTTCTCTTGGGCCTTTGTTTGAGTGGCAGTGACCAGTCATTCTCAGCCATCACCGGGCGTTGCCAACTGCAGGGAGACCATACCTGCTCCTCCTCCCTTCCTTGGGTAGAAAATATCTCCTTTTGCCACAGTAGCTGGCTGCCATTCACACAAGGTGTGAGCCCTACACCTGGTGTGCAGTCCTTTTCCCCCTTCCTCTCTTGCCGCTGCCATTCTGGAACTTCGTTCTGCAGGAAGGTGACTATAGCCCGCTTGGGAATCTCAAACCTTTACTTTCTTAGCTCTCTGTGTGTTGGGGTTTGTGTGTGTGTTTTACCCTATTTGGTTACTTTTAATAAAACCCTTAAAATTCATTAAAGTCTCCTCGTTATTGGGTTGCTCTCTAGCTGGCTTGCTCACCTAGGGGCAGAATTGGTTAAAAAGATCCCCACGCCAGCCTCTCGCATAGCTCTATCTAGTCTCCAGCTAATTTCCCCAAATAAAAGAGACCTCTGTGCTTGGCGTAACAGATTTGGCGGAGAATTTTGGGGCAGACCCTGTCTCATGAGAATGTGTGGTTGCAAACACGTGTTCTCAGCGAAACAGGAACCAACCAGTGGAGAAAAACCCAGTGGCAAAAACAAAAAAACCATGTGTGCGGGTGTTTCAGCGTGTGCTTGTGCTCAGAGCAAATCTATCGGGGTGGAATCTATCCATTTGGCATCTTTGCCTTCTTTTTTGTTGTTGGTCAGCCTAGGGACCCTAGGAATTGTGGGTCAGGTTCTTCCGTTAGGAAGAGAGGAATGGAGGCAGTTTGCCATTGCCTGCTTCCTTGGTGGTCTCCCATCCAAATACTAACCAGGAATGACTCTGCTTAGCTCCTGAGATCTGGCAAGATTGAGCTAGCCTGGGCCAAGAAGTCTGCTGTGTATGTGTACAGTGCCATCAAGTCGCAGCAAACTTATGGCAACCCCATAAGGTTTTTATGGAAAGTGATTAAACAGAGGTGATTTGCAGCCCTTCTTGGTGGTCTTCCATCCCTGCTTAGCGAGATCTGACGAGATCCGTAGGGTTGCCAGCTCTGGGTTGGGAAATAACTGGAGATTTTGGGGGTGGAGCCTGAGAAGGGCAGGGTTTGGGGAGGGGAGAGACTTCAGTGGGGTATAACACCATAGAGTCCACCTTCCAAAATGGCCATTTTCTCCAGGGGAACTGATCTCTGCCACCTGGAGATCAGTTGTAATAGCGGGAGATCTCCAGCAGCCAACTGGAGGTTTGGAGAGCAAATGAACAGCACGCAGGCTCAAATATTAACATACAATGTCATATATTCATCAAAATGCAGCAATAGCAATAACTCAGTTAAGCAACAGCAATCACGAAATGAAACGTATTCCAATACATACGACCTATACACTGTCCAAACGACTGTTGATTCTCTAAAGTCCATCAATGAAAAATGTGCATCTTCAAACGGCGGTGTGGGCAGATGAGACCACTGGAGAAAGCAACCCCGGAGATGGGTGGACTCCCGGCAGGAGGGAAGTAGAGCAGAGAGGGTCAGGCAAAGAGCCCACAAATCTCTCGGCTCTACTTCCCTCCTGCCGGGAGTCCACCCATCTCCGTTGTGGTAGGCTACATGTTTCCTGTTCATCACAAGCCGTGAGCTGTAGCAAGCCAAAACCTTACACCTGTCTATTTAATGCAGTTTCTCATTCAAGTCATTCAGTTCCTTCTTCACACTGCCATGAAATCAATAATTGATGATTATTTCCCACACCACACTGCCATTTGAAAATGCACATTTTTCATTGATGGACTTTAGAGAATCAACAGTCGTTTGGACTGTGTATAGGTCGTACGTATTGGAATAAGTTTCATTTTGTGATTGCTATTGCTTAATTGAGTTAATGCTATTGCTGCATTTTGATGAATATATGATATTGTATGTTAATATTTGAGCCTGCGTGCTGTTCATTTGCTCACCAACCCTACACGATTTACAGCATAGGTGTTATTTGTTTGGCCAACTGGAGGTTGGCAACCCTAGAGATCCAGCGATACTACACCATTCCGCATCCCAAGAAGTCCGTTACAAAACATAAAAACAACCAACAGAAGATGTCAACAGAAGTAGACTCATATGTAATAAAAGGTAGAAATATGTAATAAAAGGTAGAAATAGAGAGTGTAGCAAAACCAGAAGGGGAGAATAAATTTAATCAAGAATAGCTATAATAAATATTGTACAATTTTTAAGTGGAGAATGGGAAAGTAGTTGGAATAGTTAGGAATGCAATTAGAACAAAAGCAGATATTACGGCAACGGTTATAGAATTGTAGATTAAGTCGATTAACTTTCTTTTAATGATATAAAATGCAAGTTTTTGAAAAGGCAATTATTTACCGGAACCCCAAAAAGGGTGGAAAAAAACTGTGCAAATGTGTATGTTTGTTATTGCTTTGTTTGTTTTATAAAATTTATAATAAAATATGTTAAAAAAAAGATGATGACAACAGGACAGAATCTGTTTGCAATGACAACATTAAGAAAGCAGAAAGAGACAGAAAAGGGCATCTTCCTCCACCCCTAGGGAGTCCACGGCTACTCACGGATGCCGCGGGAGCTGCAAATGCCAGGCTGAGGAGCATCAGCAGAGGGATCATTTCCTCGTTGGTTTCCACGTAGGGCATGGAGAGCGCTCGGTCGTGGCACTGGAAGCCCACCTTGGCAGGCTTGAAGAGGTCGGTTAACTCCAAGAAATAGAGAGTCACGATGGAGGAAGCCACAATGGGCAACTGAAAGGGGACAGAAACGATTCAGGCGCAACGAGATCGGTGTCAGGCCTTCCCAGGATTTGAACTCGGGACCTCGTGGCTGGAAGCTGGGGCTTAGTTGAGTTAAGAAGAGTGACTTACAGCCTAACCCCCTCCTCTTCTGTTCCTCTCCTGAGTGTTCGTATTTACGTGTCCCCTGTAAATTCTCTACTTCAGGCATCCCTAACCTTTTTGAGCCTGTGGCAACTTTGGGATTTGGAGAGTGGGGTGGGGAATGCCACCCAAAAATGGCTGCCACAGGAGGTGGGGCCAAATAGAAGGAAAGCCTGAAGGAAGAATGGAACCACACCCTGACTGAGGAAAGAAGAACAGTTGGTTTTTATACGCCAATTTTCTCTACCTTTAAGGAGTCTCAAAGTGGCTTACCCTCCTTCCCTTCCCCTCCCCTCCAGAGACACCTTGTGAGGTAGGTAGGGCTGAGAAAGTTCAGAGAGAACTGTGACTGGCCCAAGGTCACTCAGCAGGCTTCATGTGGAGGAGTCAGGAAACAAACCCGGTTCTCCAGATTAGAGTCCGTGGCTCATGTGGAGGAGCAGGGAATCGAACCCGGTTCTCCAGATTAGAGTCCACTGCTCCTAACCACTACACCACGCTGGCTCTCAGGTGCTTATCAACCCTCCTCATCCTCCGATGGAAAACCCTTTCATTTGAATGAGGGCAGCCAATAACAAGTCCTGCCTTACAACGGCCTTGCCCACTTTCCTTACAGCTTGGTGGGCGCCCACCGCATTGGGGAACCCTAGTCTACTTACCTCCACAAAGTAGAAACAGGGAAGGAGCGTCATGCTGTCCTTGGTGGCCTTTGACTTATCCTTTGCGGAAATCATGGTGTCAGAGGTGGGATCCGGAGGAATGGGTGAGGGGGGAAGGGAGGGTCTCGCTTCAGGTTCTGTGGGGGAACATGATCAAAATCAGAGAGGGGGTGGGATTTACTGCAGGGGGCGGCATCACAGAGAAAAGAAACAGCTTGGGGTACCTCCCTCCCCCCAGATGGTGCTTGCTAAAATGAGAAGTCAAGAAGAAGAAGAAGAAGATGAAGATGATGAAGAAGAAGAAGATTCTATGCCGACTTTCTCTGCTACCTTCCCTTCCCCTCCCCACAATAGACACCTGTGAGGTAGGTGGGGCTGAGAGAGCTCTAAGAGAGCTGTAACTTGCCCAAGGTCACCCAGCTGGCTTCTTGTGTAGAAGTGGGGAAACCAACCCGGTTCACCAGATTAGCCTCTGCAGCTCATGTGGAATAGTGGGGAATCAAACCCAGTTCTCCAGATCAGATTCCACCGCTCCAAACCACCACTCTTAACCACTACACCACACTGGTGTAGTGGTTAAGAGCCTCTCTTCTGCACTCCTCCAGTGATAAGCCCACTGAGAATGATATCAAGAAGGGGTTTTGCTCAGAGGTATCGTCACCCCTGATCCCACCGGGTGTCGAGTCTTGAGGGAGGCGGGGCGGGGGGGATGACTCAGCCCAGATTTCCTTGGGAGAAAAGGCGAGCAAGACAACACCCCAACCTGGGAGGCCTCTTGGGTGAAGACCCTGAATCCCCTCCACCAACCTCTAAAGCCTGTTTGAACACATGAACACGTGAACACATGAAGCTGCCTTATACTGAGTCAGACCCTTGGTCCAACAAAGTGAGTATTGTCTTCTCAGACCAGCAGCGGCTGTCAGGGGTCTCAGGCAGAGGTCTTTCCCATCACCTACTTGCCTACTCCCTTTAACTGTCGATGCCGGGGATTGAACCTGGGACCTTCATGCCAAGCAGATGTTCTACCACTGAGCTACAGCCCTTTCCCTAAAAGGGAGCTGTGTGTGCCACAAATGGACACATGAACACACATGAACACATGAAGCTGCCTTCTACTGAGTCAGACCCTTGGTCCATCAAAGTCAGTATTGTCTACTCAGACCGGCAGCGGCTCTCCAGGGTCTTAGGCTGAAGTCTTTCCCATCACCTACTTGCCTACTCCCTTTAACTGGAGATGCTGGGGATTGAACCTGGGACCTTCTGCATGCCAAGCAGATGCTCTACCGCTGAGCCACGGCCCTCCCCTCCTCCTGTCTGTTCAGTCCCCTCCCAGCTGGAGAAGGCAGAGGGCACGATCCAAGCTCCATTCAGTGGCGCCCACAATGCATGACTCGAAGGTAGAGCACCTTTAAGTTTCTGGCAGGAGACAAGGGAGTCTTGAGACACTGCTGGGATATTTACAAGCTCCCTTATGCTTTGAGTTGTCTCGGTGCAAAGTCTGCAGTTCCTGGGAGCTCTCCCAGGTCCTGAACCTGAACGGCTGTCTGTGAACCAGCTCTTTGCTGTTCGCAGCCTGCTCCTTTACAGCACATCCTGCGTCAGGTCACTTCTTCTAGACCTCACCAAGCACCTGGGGAAGGGGGGCTTTCAAGGTGACACGGGTGGCCCCGGAGCTCGGGCTCCCTAGCGGTTAGTCTCCCACTAGAACAAACTCTGCGGCAGTGAACACGAGCCAAGCGTCACTTCTCCTTCTGCCCACTGACATCCGCCCCCCCCACACACATACATGCTGAGCTGCCCTGAAATAGAAACCAGCTCTCAGCTGCAGCTGTGCGCTTCCAAAACAGCAACGCGGTTCCATGCGCAGTGACTGGAACAAACGTGGGGCTCATTGTCCGTCGGGAGCCGCCTGGCTCACATCTGAAGCCAAAGAGAAGCGATATGGCTTTTTTGATCTGACCCCCCCTTTCAATTTAATGTTTGCCCATACAGTTCAAAACAATAACATCCACAGTACGTGTCTGTTGGCACGATGCGTGTCTTGTGCCGGGGCGTGAACCCAGGACTTCTGGCTTGCAAAGCAGGGACTCTTCCACTGCCTTGTGGTACATGTCTTGCGGCACCCTTGGATCCTTCCCCCAAATACCACCCCACCCTGCCAAAGTACAATAACTTTGCACTAGTCACAATTTCTTTCAGAGCATCGAGAGAAAAGGTGCAAACGGTCCAGCGTCTTGCTCTGGACGGTCGGACCAGAACCAACAGGTTGAAATTAGATCAAAAGAGTTTCCGTCCAAACGTTAGAAAGAACTTTCTAACAGTCAGAGCGGTTCCTCAGTGGAACAGGCTTCCTCAGGAGGTGGTAAGCTCTCCTTCCCTGGAGGTTTTTAAGCAGAGGCTAGTTGGCCATGTCAGCAATACTGAGTCTATGACCTTAGGCAGATCATGAGAGGGAGGGCATCTTGGTTATCTTCTGGGCATGGAGTAGGGGTCACTGGGGGGATGTGTAGTGGTGAATTTCCTGCATTGAGCAGGGGGTTGGACTAGATGACCCTGGTGGTCCTTTCCAACTCTATGATTTTATGCATCTATAAAACAACCAATGGTTTGGGGATGCTAGGACAAGAGACAGGAAGTACTCCCAAATGTTCAGAAGGAGAGAGGGGGCAGAAAGTCATTGGCCATTAGCCCAAATGGCAGAACAGATGTCTTGTAAGCGCTAGCCCTGCGCTCCATCCCTCAAACAGAATTCAGCAGGCGGCAAATCCACGAAAGCAGTTTTATTGGGTAGAATCAACAGGTTACAGAAACTATATTCAGAATGATACTAGTGAGGGGCTGAGGTACGGCACATGGCATATATAGAAAAGCAAAAGGAGATAACCAGTAACCCAGGCAACCCCCCTCCCAGAGGCAGGAAGGAGTACTTGGCAATTCCCACACCAAAGGAATCTATGAAGTCTAAACATGGGGCACGGACTGGCCTTGGAGAGAACTGCAAAACAACACCTGGGAGCACAACCATGAACTGGCTTCACGGCCTGCTCCGGACACGTCTGCAAAATTGGTTTGACTACTACAGCCCAAGTACATGCCCCTAAACACTCCCTTTCCATGAATAGGGGTACTTCTTAAGAACAGAAGAAAAGCCCTGCTGGATCAGACCAAGGCCCATCGAGTCCAGCAGTCTGTTCACATAGCGGCCAACCAGGTGCCTCTAGGAAGCCCCCAAGCAAGATGGCTGCAGCAGCACTATCCTGCCTGTGTCCCACAGTACCTAATATAATAGGCATGCTCCTCTGATCCTGGAGAGAATAGGTATCTGTCATGACTAGTATTAATTCTGACTAGTAGCCATGGATAGCCCCCTCCTCCATGAACATGTCCACTCCTCTCTTAAAGCCTTCCAAGTTGGCCGCTATCACCGCATCCTGGGGCAGGGAGTTCCACAATTTCCCTATGCGTTGTGCGAAGAAATACTTTCTTTTCATCTGTTTTAAATCTCTCGCCCTTTTCCTGGCTGTCCCACCCCTCCCAATAAAAGCACACCAGAATGTCACACCCAAGTCCAGCATAGTTTCCAACAGGGGACAGCCAGACATCCCAATGGGGGGGGGAGGAGGAGAAAGAGGAGAAGAGGAGGAGGAGGAGGAGGAGGGGGAGGAAGAAGAATCTTTTATCTATACCCCGCCCTCCCACAGCCAAGCTGTGCCCAGGGCAGCTACCAACATAATCAGTATATAATAAATATTAAGTCAGTTTTTAAGTTTAAAACATTAAAACAGTTGGACACGCTGAAGTTTAAGTTTCCTTCTATCTTTCTAGACCCAGTGAGGTCCCAATAGGGAGAGATGTTACTATAGTAACGGTGAGTTGGTTTGAATGCCATATCACCTATGAGTGATTGTAAGTTGGTTTGAATGTCACACCACAGAAAGGAAGGCAATAACCCTATTTTGCCGTGGTCCCCTAATAAGTGTTACGCGAAGGTAGACTGCACCTGAACCTGGAGGATCGCCTTCAGATGGGACGCCGCATTAAGAATGCGAGTGAGGGTGTCTTCTATCCCAAAAGGGGACATCCGAGGCTGATTCGTATCCATCATGCCTTGTCCAATCTGGCAGAGGAGAGGAAGGACCAAGGACTCTTCCACTGGGCTATGGTGTATGCCATCTTTGTTCCCCAGTCTTTCCTCCCCCACCCACGGTCAGTTTACTTCCCCCCCCCCTTCATCCCAACCCCAAGAATGAGTTTCTCAGCCCCAAATCTAATTACCTGTGGGAGAAAACAGAATGCAGACGCAAGAGCCTTTCCCCCCTCAATTCCGTCGTCAATATTTAGCCTGACGTCAGAAGGGTTTCACCCCTTTTTTCAAACGGTGCATAAAATCTGCCACCCAAGCCGAATACCACCAGGGTTGATCCAGCGCTGATTTTTCCTCCCCTGCCCGCCCTTCTGGTGCTTCCTTAAAGTTTTCTCTAGGTTCTCCCCGTGAGCAGAGAGCGGCCCCTGAAAGCCAAGAGGTGCTAATGGTCTGTTCCACTAAAGGGGACCACAAAGGATCCTGGTACGGACCCACTAGGCAGTCACTATAGGCCCCAGCCAGGTCGCCATCAAAAAGAAGGGTGTGGTGGCATACAACGTGGTACCAAAACGACAGGGTGTTCTTGAACACAAGCCCAGCCGGATCAGAACCAAAGTCTGTCCAATCCAACACCCCATTTCCCACAAGGTGCCCCAGGAGGCCCACAATTCGTGCAGGAGGGCAACAGGTCTCCTCTTGTTATCTGCCTCCCAACGGCTAAGATTCAGAGGTAGACTGCTCCTGAACAAGGAGGTTCCATTTAGCTGCACTGGCCATTAACAGAATCTCTCGATTCCTTTTTTATATACTTACTTACCTACCCCATTTTAGCCTGCCCTTTCTTCAGGGCGCTCCCAGGGCCATGTATGCCCGAGGGCCTCACCCCTTCTCTATACCTTGTGGCAGTGAGTTCCACAAGCTCTGCATTGCGTGAAGACGCACTACCATCAGGAGATTTCCCCCTCCATACTAATATTATGGAAGGGCACATGGGAGTTCCAGTAAAACAGCTTCCTTTCTCCACCCAGTATAATTTTATAATTCCGATCTTTATGGATTTCCTTTTATTTTCATTTCTACCTTGCAGTAATCGGGGCGGGGGGGGCTTTAAACTAAAGAGAGAAACGAACACACAGGATGCACAATATCGAGGAAACAGATATTAAAAAAAAAAAAAACCCAAACACCAGTCCGTCTAGTTGGATTTATTCTCGTGTATCCAAATCCCCATTCAGCAGGGACTTGTTTCTTAAAAACAAACAAAAATCAGAGAGAATCGCAGAATCAAAAAGCTGGAAGGGGCCTAGAGGCCATCTAGTCTAACCCCCTGCACCATGCAGAATGACCTAGTGCATCCTGGACAAATAACTGTCCAATCTCTGCTTAAACACCTCCAAGGAGGGAGAACCCAAAACATCCCTGGGCAAGCCAGTCCACCACCGAACCGCTGAAGGGGGCTGAAACTTGCCTGAAATGGACTCTGCACGCGCCTCAAAGCCCTGTATTCTTAGAATCTCCCAGGGCTGAACCCCGCCTCACCTAACATGACGTTCGGCCATGGACTCAGTGAGGCTGGCCAAGGGCCGATCCCTGTGCCTCAGTTGCCCCCTCTGTAAAATGGGAACAGCAGGGATGTTGTTAGAAAGGCAAAGAAGAAGAGTTGGTTTTTATATGCCAAATTTCTCTACCTTAAAAAAAACACAAATCTTCCTTTCAGAAAACAACAATGAATGGGTTCCATTGCTAATATGGTTATTAGCCAACATTTATTTCAAAGCAGTAATTCATGTTTTTCAGGAGAAGAAGAAGAAGAAGACGGGTTGGTTTTTACATGCTGATTTTCTCTACCTTTTAAGGAGAATCAAACCGGCTTACAATCGCCTTCCCTTCCTCTCCCCACTCTACCTTGTGAGGTAGGTGGGGCTGAGAGAGTTCAGAGAGAACTGTGACTAGCCCAAGGTCACCCCAGCAGGCTTCATGTAGAGGAGTGGTGAATCGAACCCGATTCTCCAGATTAGAGTCCACCGCTCTTAATCACTACGCCACACTAGCTCTTAAAGGTTCATCAATTTATATGTTTAAAAATGCATCATCCAATAAGCCGATTGATCAGATGACACCAGGCATTTTATTTGGAGGGAGGCTCCACCTGAGGTCCCCATCTGACATCCTCTATCTATAACTGGAAAGAAATCCCCAAAAGCCCACAAGCAGGGCAGGAGGGCAGCAGCTGGTCCCTGTTCTTTGGTCCCAGGGTTAATCATAGGTAGACTTGTCCTGTGCCTGGAGGCTCCATTCAGCCATTCCCATGACTGGCAGTCGAGAGGGTGACTCAAACCTAAAACGGCCCACCCTTTTGTCATTTTGCCTGTTGAACGCTTCTGCAAGCTGAGCAGGACAAGAGCGGCCTTGCCCTCTGATTGGTTCCCAGCCCCCCCGTTGTTTCGAGATTAACTGCTTTGGACCCTGGAGGCTCTACTTAGCTATCCTGGCACACGGCCATCGCATGAAGCTGCCTTATACTGAATCAGACCCTCGGTCCATCAAAGTCTACTCAGACTGGCTGCAGCTCTCCAGGGTCTCAGGCAGGGGTCTTTCACATCACCTACTTGCCTGGTCCCTTGAACTGGAGATGCCGGGGATTGAACCTGCACCTCCCCAACTGGAGATGTGGGGAATTAAACCCTTAAACTGGAGATGCCAGGATTGAGCCCTTGAACTAGAGATGCCGGGGATCTAACCTGGGACCTTCTGCATGCCAAGCAGAGGCTCTGCCCCCGAGCCACGGGCCCCGCCCGGGCAATCACTAGGGCGCAATCCTTTTTTTAAAAAACAATGCCCCCGCCTTGCAGCCGGGAGTTCCGCAGGTGTCGCCAGTTTTCCCCCTCGCCCTTTCGGACGGCCGGGCTGCCTCTGCCCCCTCCCGGGGGACGGGGCTGGGCGCCAGGCGGCAACAGCTGTGCGTGCCAAAGCCGCCCTCCCCCGCAGCCAGGGTGCCCTAGGCGCCCCCCGCCCCTCCCTCGGAGCCCCCCCACGCCCCAAGCCCCCGATCTCCCCCCCCCACCCACCCACCCACCCACCCACCCACACACACACACACACACACACACACACTCACCTGCCCGGCATCTGCAGCGCCACGCCCGCCGCGAGAGGAGAGGCTGGGGAGGGGGCTTGGGCCGGCCCAAGTCGTCTGGGGAGGGGGGAGAGGGCCAGCCGCCCCCCAGATGCGCTCTGCCCCCCCCTTGATAAAGGGCCTGGCAGCGCCGGCTGTCTTGGGTCTGTGCCCCCCGACGTCGAAATGGGTGGGTGGGCGGCGCGCTCCTTCCCCTCCCTCCCTCCTGCCTCCAGCTGCTGCCGGCTCCAACACAAAGAGGCGAAGGGGAGGGGAGGGGGGGAGGAGGAGGGGGAGGGCCGGGTGTGTGTGTGTGTGTGTGTGTGTCTGTCTGTCTCTGTGTGAGTGTGTGTTGGCTCGCCCTGGTTTCCATAGAGAGCAATCCCGGAGCAGGGCCTGCCATAGCCCGGGGGGCTGGAGCCAGCCCCCCCCCCGCCGCAGGGGGGCCAGAGAGCCTCCCCCCAAACCCGCCCACCCTCAGCTTGGCTTTGCAGCCCTTTCCCTGGGAAAAGGCATGCTCGGGGCATGTGCAGAGGGCGCCTCCCTCGGCCCCGCGCCCTTGGGGAGCCAAGGGGGGTCCTTTCGGACGCCGGGGTTGCCAACCTCCGGCCGGCACCTGGAGATCTCCCGGAGTGACACCTGGCTAGGGAAATCCCTTCCCCTGGAGGAGCCAGGGTGTCCTTTCGGACACTGGGGTTGCCTACCTCCAGGCAGGACCTGGAGATCTCCCAGAATGACACCTGGCTAAGGAGACCAGGTCCCCTGGAGGAAATGGCTGCTTTTGGGGGTGGACTCTAGGGCATTGTGCCCTGCGGAGGTCCCTCCCCAAACCACACCCTCTCCATGCACTGCCCCAAAGGTCCAGGAATTTCCCAACCTGGAGTTGGCAACGTTTATCAGTTTCTTATCTTATCGGGCTGTTTTAATTATTGGGTTTTATATATTTGCAATGTTTCGTTGGATATTCATTGTTGTGTGAGCTGCCCAGAGCCCGGCGTTTGTCGGGGAGGGTGGGTAATAATAATAATAATAGATGCATGCACAGGGAAGAGCATTTAGGTTCATCCTCGGTGCTGAAGGGGATGTGAAAGCCATCCGGCAGACATTGACAGCCATCCTGCCTTTGGTGTACGGAGTAGATAGGAAATGAATTTGCTTCTTGAAATTCTCCCTTGCATTCTCGGAATACTTGAGCCTCCATGTTCAGCGCAGTGTATCTTTAAACATGAGTCATGCCCTCACTCCCCTGACCCGTCCGGTTGGCCTCTGCTGGAAACAGGGCGCTGGATTAGATGGATCTTTAACCTGATGCGGTTGGGTGAGGCTACTCTAGACAGGGAAATGGAACCATCCTGTTCAGAAGCAGCCTACCTTTATGTAACTACTAGTTGCTCGGGCAGGGCAAACTGGAGGAGAAGGCACCTGGCTGGGCCACTGTGGGGAACAGGATGCTGGGCAAACAGGAAATCCTGGGTTCAAATTTGCTTCCCCTCCATCATGAACACACAGGTGGTCTCTTAGGCAAACCACTCTTCCTAAACTCCACCCCTCATCTATGGGCCTACCTTAGAAGATTGTTTTAAGACATAAGAAGACGATGTATGTGACTGATATTGACCCCTTGAACATGCCAATAATCATTGTTAGTCCTGAAAACTGCCACAGTGAGGGACAGCATATGATTTAGCAAGCAAAACTAATTTTTCCATCTCTGAAAAATTAAAGGTATCTCAGCAGAAAGCAGTGTTTATTTTTAATGTTGCCAGTTTAAAAAGAAAAATCTGTGCCTTTTGCATGCTGGACAAGAATAAAAGTCAGGCAAAGAATAAAAACAAGGACATTTATTTATTCTTTTATTTAATTAATTTATATCCCGTCTTTTTCAGAGACCCAAAGCGGCTTAAATCATTCTCCTCTCCTCCATTTTTCCCTCATGACAACCGGGTGAGGTAGGTTAGGCTGAGAGTGTTTGACTGGCCCATGGTTCACCCAGCAAGCTTCCATGGCACGAGTGGGGATTCGAACCTGGGTCTCCCGGATACTAGTCCGACATTCTTAACCACTGCACCACACTGGCTCTGGAAAACAATCTGTTGGTCAAAAGGTCAGTGACTGAGGGCTCACAACTTAGCAGTGTACCAATGCAGGGTAGCATGCAGGGTTGCAACATTTTGAAGGGGACTCAATCCCACCGTCCAAACTTTGTGCCAAGTATGGGAAGCTTTGGCTCCAAGGAAGTTGCTTTCATTTCATGGTGGGTGACGCTGCGGCTAATCCTCCTCATCTTCATTATAATAATCTATTTCTTTACTTTAATTATACGGTTCATATGGCCAATTCGACCCTGAACAATGTCACGCTAAGAGCAAAATTTTAAAAGGAACTCTGTCTGTCTATCTAATAAGTATTTTTTTTTATCTTGATTGACTGAGATAAAAACTTGGCATCTGCCAAATCCACCTCTGCTAAAAGAACCCTCAGATTTTCCAATTCACAAGCAGAGTCCCACATATAAAAGACTTTATCCATCTGTC
This sequence comes from Euleptes europaea, assembly GCF_029931775.1. Classification (NCBI taxonomy): domain Eukaryota; kingdom Metazoa; phylum Chordata; class Lepidosauria; order Squamata; family Sphaerodactylidae; genus Euleptes; species Euleptes europaea. The sequence goes on from NC_079313.1 coordinate 9,109,762, forward strand.
TCTCGCTTTGTTGAGCAGGTCGCAACTAAATCCTCCAGTGTGGAGTAGTGGTTAAGAGCGGTGGTTTGGAGTGGTGGACTCTGATCTGGAGAAGGGGGTTTCATTCCCCCACTCCTCCACATGAGCGGCGGAGGCTAATCTGGTGAACCGGGTTGGTTTCCCCACTCCTCCACATGAAGCCAGCTGGGTGACCTTGGACAAGTTACAGCTCTCTTAGAGTTCTCTCAGCCCCCCCTACCTCCCAGGGTGTCTGTTGTGGGGAGGGGAAGGGAAGGTGATTGTAAGCTGGTTTGATTCTCCCTTAAGTGGTAGAGAAAGTCGGCATATAAAAACCAACTCTTCTTCCTCTTCTTCCTCTTCCTCTAAATAAGGAATGCTGAAGAGTGTCTATTTAGCCAGAACCACAATGGCATACTCTCTCATAATACAGTACCCTCTTTAAATGACCCATTGACTCCCCTGATGGAATGGCACTTAGTCTAGCCAACGTAAGTAATCACCTGTATTGCGGGATTGTCAGAAAATCAAAATACATCGGGAGAGATTGCGGCAAGTTTAGGCCCAGGTATAGAGGCGACCGCCCTGACCTGGATGGCCCAGGCTAGCCTGATCTCGTCAGATCTCAGAAGCTAAGCAGGGTCAGCCCTGGTTAGTATTTGGATGGGAGACCACCAAGGAAGTCCAGGGTTGCTGTGCAGAGGAAGGCACTGGCAAACCACCTCTGTTAGTCTCTTGCCATGAAAACCCAAAAAAAGGGGTCGCCATAAGTCGGCTGCGACTTGACGGCACTTTACACACACACACACACACACACACACACACACACACACACACACACACACACAGGTGACCATCATCTATGTCAGTGGCAAAATAAATAAAACTATGGTTCAGAAGGACTAAGCTGGTAATGTCGGGTCTCCGGGGGGAACTGTAAAGATTTCAGGAAGGCGGATGGGCACAGTACGTGTGTACAAGTTTGCCTTTATAGACAGGTGGGTACCCCCTTTTGAACAGCGGTCCCCACGGTCCCCCACGTATGCGCGAAGACGACTTTGGTGGGGTGAATGGCACCGCCACAAAGCCCTCTGCCTGGTTGCTTAGCAACACTGGGTTGATCACAACGATGGAGCCGATGGAGCTGGTATCTTGGGAAGCTTCACTACCAGCGAGCGGGGGGCCTCTCTGTGGGCTGGGATTGCCACATAGAAGAAACTCGGGGTGTCTCCCTTTCCCCCCTTTATGGTGTGTGTGTTGGGTGGGGAGGCGGTTGTGGGTCTGTGCAAACTGAAGCCAGGATTTTGCCGACGTAAAAAATGCAGATGCTGATTTTGCCCGCTGTTGGGAACATCACCTGGGGGAGGAAAACATTCCTGGTTGGCTCTGGGTACCCTAACCTGGATAGCCCAGGCTAGCCCAATCTCATCAGATCTCGGAAGCTAAGCAGGGTCGGCCCTGGTTAGTATTTGGATGGGAGACCACCAAGGAAGTCCAGGGTTGTTACGCAGAGGCAAGCAGTGGCTGGCAAAACCAATTATGTTAATCTCCTGTCCTGGATGGCCTAGGCCAGGGGTCTCAAAACTGCGGCTCCAGAGCTCTTTGGCCCATTGAGTGCTGCTCTCCGAACTTGGTTCGGAGCCCCTGCTCTTGCGCCCGCTCAACTGTTGGGCGGTGCGGGCTTCCTTTGGTAGACCTGGCCTCCGGCTGAGTCCTATTGGGAGGCCATGTCTACCCACTGGCTTTCTTGGCGGTAGACCTGGACTCCAAGGAGGGGAAAAAGTACCCCTTCAGAGGCCAGGTCTACCAATTGGCTTCTATGGGCCTCCGGAGGCCAGGTCTACTGCCAAGAAAGCCAATGGGTAGACTTGGCCTCCCAATGGGACTCAGCTGGAGGCCAGGTCTACCAATAGGCTTTTATGGCGGTAGACCAGGCCTCCAGACGAGGACTCCGGATGGGGAGGGGAAAATGGCAGGGACTTACAATTTAATTTTTATCAATAAATAAGATCACTATTAAGTATGATATCAAGTTTTATTCAGTGTACCTATAGTTTAATTAAGACTTAAAACTTTAAAGTTTATTAAGTTAATAAACAGTGTACCTACCTATATAGTTTAAGTTTAAGAAATTTGGCTCTCAAAAGAAATCTCAATCGTTGTACTGTTGATATTTGGCTCTTTTGATTAATGAGTTTGCCGACCCCTGGCCTAGGCTATCCTGATCTCAACAGATCTCAGAAGCTAAGCAAGGTCGGCTCTAGTTAGTATTTGGAAGGGAGACCACCAAGAAATTCCTCGGTTGTTACGCAGAGGCAAGCAGTGGCAAAACCGCTTCTGTTAAGCTCTTGTTCTGTCCTGGACGGCCTAGGCTACGCTGATCTCATCAGATCTCGGAAGCTAAGCAGGGTCGGCCCTGGTTAGTATTTGGATGGGAGACCAGCAAGGAAGTCCAGGGTCGCTATGCAGAGGCAGGCAACAGCAAACCACCTCTGTTAGTCTCTTACCTTGAAAACCCCATAAGGGGTCGCCATAAGTTGGCTGCGACTTGACGGCGCTTTACACACACTCATACAAAATGAATCCCCATATTTGTCTGTCTACCATGTGTGGGATTGTTGTTCCAGACAGCAGGATTCTCAGTTTAAGGTTAAGAGGTTTAAGGTTAAGAAGTAAACATATTTCTACTAAGGAACATTTGACCGCTTGGTGCAGAGACCCAGTGGAAGGACCGGCCGTTGGAGAATGCTGTCACTTGAGTCTCTGAATGAAGAAGAAGAGTTGGTTTTTATATGCTTACTTTCTCTACCACTTCAGGGAGAAGCAAACTGGCTTACAATCCCCTTCCCCTCCCCACAACAGACACCCTGTGAGGTAAGTGGGGCTGAGAGAGCTGTGACTAGCCCAAGGTCACCCAGCTGGCTTCATGTGCAGGAGTGGGGAAACAAATCCAGTTCACCAGATTAGCCTCCGCCGCTCATGTGGAGGAGTGGGGAATCAAACCCGGTTCTCCAGATCAGAGTCCGCCACTCCAGACCACCGCTCTTAACCACTACACCACGCTGGCTCTCTCTCCGTTGCAGTTCTGAGTTGCAGTTTTGGGCTTCCTTCGTCCCATTTTTTTTTTAAAAAAAAAACTTCATTTATACCCTTCTCCTCTCCTCCATTTTATCCTCACAACAACCCTGTGAGGTGGAGTAGGCTGAGAGAAAACGACTGGCCCCAAAATTCCATGGCAGAATGAAGAATTGAACCCGGGTCTTCTAGTTCAACACCTATCACTATACCATGCTGGCACTCAGTCATTCCAATCTGTCTCTGCTGGGGGAAAGTATTTGGGGGGGGGTTAATTAAATCATTCAGTCCTAGTACAGAAATACCCAGCCACAGGAGAGTGCCTGTTACTTCTCTGTATGAGTAACTGCTCTGGACTTGCCACCCCCCAATCACCAATTATATCCAGATCAGTAACTTATGCAGAAAAAGAGGGAAGGGGTATCTATGGAGAGAGTTAATTCTTATTCTTGCATGCTCTAAAGCCCCACCTACCTCACAGGGTGTCTGTTGTGGGGAGGGGAAGGCGTTTGTAAGCCGGTTTGATTCTTAAGTGGGAGAGAAAGTCAGCATAGAAAAACCAACTCCTCCTCCTCCTCCTCCTCCTCCTCTTCTTCTTCTTCTTCTTCTTCTTTTCCCCCCTTTTCCAGCAGTGACGTAGACTCTAACTGCAATTTTTAATTTGGGAGTGAGTGCGCTGAGAAAATTCGACCTCCTCTGGATTATGCACTATGCAGCTGTGTTTTACTGCTCATTATTATGACTACTGAATCTGGTGTTCTGCCACAGGGGAGATCACAAGGCAGGACATGGAAAAAACGCCTACCCCCAGCTGGTGCTCAGTGGTAGACTGCGTTTCCACGGGGAGGCTCCATCCAACTCTTATGGGCAATATGCCCTATCTGAGAACTTATGAAATTGCATTGCTGGATCAGACTAGCGAAGTCCAGCATTCTTTGCAAGAATCACTGAAAACGGTATTTGCCGGTATGTTAGTGGACTGTGGGGACACCTTCTGTCCACTCTTACTTGGGGAGGTCCTTCCAGCGCCATCTAGTGCCTTAGTGGCAAAACAGAAGGAGAGAGCATGCATTTAGATTGCTTGTCGGCGCTTTCTAATTTCCCCGAAAAAGATCCTAATCACTGCTAGATTTTCTATTTTCAAAGGAGAGCTTCCACGTTGTGTCTCGCTCTGAATAACTCCAATCCGAGACTTTAACCAGGATGCTTTTATATGTTAAAAAAAAAACTCTTTGAAAGAGGATTAGGCAAACTCACAGAGGTGCAGGAGAGTGCTGTCAGTCGCTGTTATGTACGATGGCTCAATGGAAACTCCATGTGGAGGTGCAGTCTACCTGTGAGTACCAATTGCTAGGGGACAGATGAGATCCTGCTTGCTTCTGAGCTCTGTTTGTGGGTTTCCTAGCTGCATGTGGTTGGCCACAGTGGGAAAACAGATGCTTGGCCAGATGGACCACTGGTCTGATACAGCACAGTACTTCTTACATTCTTATGACTAGATGGACTTTTCATTTATCCATCCATCCATCTGTGAAAATATTTATAGCCCACCTTTTCCTCCACACAAAAGTGGGACCCAAAGTTGGTAACAACTTAAATTGATAAACAGTAATAAAAACAGCAAAAACAGCAAGCGTAAAAGCACCGTTAACTAGAACTCCAAAGAACAATGCATAAGAACATAAGAAAAGCCATGCTGGATCAGACCAAGGCCCATCAAGTCCAGTAGTCTGTTCACACAGAGGCCAACCAGGTGCCTCTGGGAAGCCCCTGAACAAGATGACTGTAGCAGCACCATCCTGCCTGTGTTCCACAGCACCTAATATATTCAGCATGCTCCTCTGATCCTGGAGGGAATAGGTATGCATCATGACTAGTATCCATTTTAACTACCGTAGTAGCCATGGATATCCCTCTCCTCCACGAACATGTCCACTCTCCTCTAAAGCCTTCCAAGTTGGCAGCCATCACCACATCCTGGGGCAGGGAGTTCCACAATTTAACTATGCATTGTGTGAAGAAATACCTCCTTTTATCAGTTTTGAATCTCTCACCCTCCAGCTTCAGCAGATGACCCCATGTTCTAGTATTATGAGAGAGGGAGAAAAGCTTCTCCCTGTTCACTCTCTCCACACCATGCATAGTTTTATAGACCTCGATCATGTCTCCCCTCAACCGCCTTCTTTCCAAGCTACAGCCCTAAGCGTTTTAACGGCTCCTCATAGGGCAGTTGCTCTAGTCCCCTAATCATATTTGTGTATGTGTGTAAAGTGCTGTCAAGTTGCAGCTGACATCTGGTGACCCCAGCAAGGGGCTTTCAAGGCAAGTGAGAAGCAGAGACGATTTGCCATCACCTTCCTCTGCAGAGTCTTCCTCAGTGGTCTCCCTTTCAAGTTCCCACCCTGCTTAGCTTCCAAGATCTGGTGAGATAGGGCTATACCATGCCGTCTTCCCACTCAATGCATATTTAGGACCAGCAAAAAAACAAAACAAAAAACAACAACCTGCCTCATCTTCAAAATCCTCTCAAGTGTTACTACAGATTTAAAGGGGTGTGTCTGCATATGTGTCACTTGCAACCAAAATAAAGTTAATTCATGCCATCGTCTTCCCCATTACTGTGTATGGGTGTGAGATCTGGACAATGAAGAAAGCTGACAGGAAGAAAGTAGATTCCTTTGAAATGTGGTGTTGGAGGAGAGGGTTATGGATACCCTGGACCGCCAAAAAAACAAACCAGTGGGCTATAGATCAAATGAAGCCTGAACTGACCCTAGAAGCTTAAAATGACTCAACTGAGGCTGTTGTATTTTGGTCGCATTATGAGAAGACGAGAGTCACTGGAAAAGACAGTCATGCTAGGAAACGTTGAAGGCAGCAGAAAAAGAGGAAGACCCAAAAATAAATGGATTGACTCTGTGAAGGAAGCCACGGCCCTCAGTTTGCAAGACCTGAACAAGGCTGTTAAGGATAGGGCATTTTGGAGCACACTGATTCATAGGGTCGCCATGAGTTGGAAGCCACTTGATGGCACTTAACACACACGTGTCGACATTAACAAAGGAACTCCTTAACCCTGGATTGGGATCTTTTTGTCTCTCATACATCAGCGTGAATGGGTATACTACAGTGTGTGAGCCTTTGAGTTCACCAGGATTCCTCTTCAGGCTGGAGGAATGTTACCACACACACACACACACACACACACAAAGGTGTAAAAGGAGTTTTGGGAAGGCAGAATGCCTCAAGACATGGTGTATAGTCCTGTTAGAGCCTGCATTGTGTGAGAAGCAGAGCTAATTCAAACAGAGCCAGCTTTGTCAAGTTACTCCAGGCAGGAAATCAGTTATTTATTTTATTTACCTCATTTACACCCCACTTTTCTCTCCAATGGCTTACAAAATTTCCATCTTCTTTTTTTTATCTGCACAACAAGTCTGTGAGGTAGGCCTGACATGTTAACCATCATAAGAAAAACAAAGCCCAACAAATATCTGCGATACCTCTAAACCAGCAAGACTCAAAATCCCCTTTCACAAAAGAGATGAGAAATCACTTGGAAGTAGGGTTTCCAACCTCCAGGAGGTGGTTGGAGATCTCCCGCTATTACAGCTGACCTCCAGGTGACAGAGATGAGTTCCCCTGCAGAAAACGGCCACTTTGGAAGGCAGATTCTCCTATGCCGTCCATTCAGAGTGACTGACACTGGGTTCTCTACTTCATTGGCATGCATTTCGCCCTAGTTTATGGTTTTGAGTGGAAGACCAGGACAGAGGAAACCTCGGTGAAAAGGGACTTTTACCGCAACCTTCTCTTCGTTAGTTGGTCTCACTCTGATTTTTTTCCTACGTGCTTCTACTTCCAATTTAGGTTGTTTGTATAGCGCTGGAACCTATTGGGTTACCATTTGTACACTCTGGAACTTTGTCAATGTCAACTGCAGTTGCAAAACTGTTGTTGGTATCATTTTTGTGTGTTATTTGTTGCAACCTTGAATAACATCAAGTGTGATTCTCTAAGAGCATGTACATTGCACCTTGTGATAAAATCAATATACACAATTGTGGTTTGGTTATATGTTTATTGTTATAAGCATTGTTTGGACAGTTTCCATTTAGTCATTAGTGCTACTTTTCTGTACAAACTGCAGGTGGTGGCTGGAAATCTCCTGGGATTACAGCTGATCTCCAGGCGACAGAGATCAGTTCCCCTGGAGAAAAATGGCCGCTTTGGAAGGTGGACTCTATGGCATTATACCCCACTGAAGTCTTTCCTCTCCCCAAACCCCACCCTCTTCAGGCTCCACCCCCCAAATGTCCAGATATTTCCAACCCTGGAGCTGGCAGCCCTAATTTAAGGAGCCATTTTCTCCAGGGGACATGAGCCCTGTAGTCTTAGGGTTGCCAGGTTCCTCTTCTCCACTGGCAGGAGGTTTTTGGGCTGGGGCCTGAGGAGGGCAGGGTTTGGGGAGGGGAGGGACTTCAATGCCATAGAGTCCAATTGCCAAAGCGGCCATTTTCTCCAGGTGAGCCGATCTCTATTGGCTGGAAATCAGTTGTAATAGCAGGAGATCTCCAGCTACTACCTGGAGGTTGGGGAGAAAATAGACACCCCTGTACTAGTATCAAAGAGATTAGGAAATTAGCACAGGAGCAACGTTAATTAACAAAAGTGCAAAATTATTTATAATCTACTTAATAATACACAAACACATCATAGTGATCATATACAGACATGACCTACAATATGACAAACAATTAAAGTGACGTGTACTATAAAGTCAAAAGGATTCAAAATTGTCTCTTGAGAGTACAGTAAGTTCCTTGAAATGAGATATCACGTAGTCTTGTAGAAGCCAAGGTCTTGATGAGGATATGGCCGTTTCAAATTCTTAATTAATAATTCTTCATCAGTCTTTCAGTCAATAGTCTTCTTATATTTCTACATATTCATGAGCCCATCTCTATTGGCTGGAAATTAGTTGTAATAGCAGATCTCCAGCTACTACCTGGAGGTTGGCAACCCCATGTAGTCTGAAAATGAGTTGTAATTCCAGGAGCTCTCCAGACCCCACCTGAGCCATAGCCATTTTGAGCAGCCTTTTTGGTGCAACAAGACTGAATTATTCTCTCTGTATTAGATTGCTTTTATTGCATATACAAAGACAAATCAATTAATATCTATGAAGATTCCAGCTGATGAAGCTGCAATTTAGCAGTGAAAACGCTAGTGTGCATCTGGACCGCGTTACTGTGAACTTCTTCAATTTTTCAGCTTTCCTCGTGTTGCTTTTTGAAGAAAACAACCTAGAGATAAGACTCTTACTTACCTTGAAAAAGACTTTCCATCTTGGATTTGCTTGTACATACTATCACTGCTGTTTTCACTTGCCTGTAGATGTTACACATTGTTCACAATGTATGTTTGCATAGTTTGCTTGTGTATTATTTAAATTAATTGGTTTGAGCCTAGTACTATATTTCCACTACTATCCCAGTAGTGCTTGTGCATATTTTTCTCAGACTACCTGGAGGTTGGCAACCCCATGTAGTCTGGAAATGAGTTGTAATTCCAGGAGCTCTCCAGACCCCACCTGGGGGTGGCACCCTTGTCAAGAACTGGTGGCATCGGCTTGACTTTTCATTTTGGGAAGGAAAGTGTTATCAAAGGCCGACTTGGGGGAAATCTGTTTGGAACCGCCCTGGGACCTCGCGGGGATGTCAAAAGTCCACCGGTGGACAGGAGAAGAGAAAACAACATACAGCTTGCTGAGATTTCACAAGCCGAGGAGGAAGTTGTGCTCCTGCCAAAGCCAACAGCTGGGAAGGGCCATGCCGCCATCAACCCCCCACCCCCAGTTGTTTGTGCTGAAAAATTCCAGCCGATAAGACTCTTTCTTTGGAAATCCACTGGCTTTCTCACAAAGGGGAGACGCTGGCTTCTTGACAGCGCTGAAGAAGACCGAGTCAGAGTCAAGAAGATGGGGGGCTCTACCTTCTGGCTACTGATCTTCTGGGCGGGCGTCTTCTGCCTGTGTGGTGAGTCAGAGGGTCTTCTGAAGATTTCAGCCCCGCTGGGTAATCTCAGCACCCACCCACCCCACCTGACCCCACCCCCTAGGACAGGCCCCAAACCCTGGCTGTGTCTTGGGTTTCTTTCCCCCCTCTTCTCCCCAGATGTCAGCGGTTGCTGAGTCCTCTCACTCCTCCACAACTTTGCAAGCATGCAGCCTTTCCCCTCTCTCAGCCTCTTTGCAAACCCCCACCTTAGGGTTGCCAGCTCTGGGTTGGGAAATACCTGGAGATTTTGGGGGTGGAGCCTGAGGAGGGTGGAGTTTGGAGAGGGGAGGGACTTTAACGCCATAGAGTCCAGTTGCCAAAGCAGTCATCTTCTCCAGGTAGGGTTGCCAGGCCCCTCTTCACAACCGGTTGGAGGTTTTTGGGGCGGAGACTGAGGAGGGCGAGGTTTGGGGAGGGGAGGAACTTCAATGCCACAGAGTCCAATTGCCAAAGCGGCCGTTTTCTCCAGGGGAACTGATCTCTATTGGCTGAAGATCAGTTGTAATAGCAGGAGATCTCCAGCTAGTACCTGGAGGTTGGCAATCCTATCTCCAGGTGAGCTGATCTCTGTCGCCTGGAGATCAGTTATAATAGTGGGAGATCTCCAGCCACCACCTGGAGGTTGGCAAACCTACCCCACCCTCTGCCACCCAAACCCTTCCTTTCTCCCCTAGATTAGGGTTGCCAATTTCTGGGTAGGGCCTGAAGATCCCCACTATTACAATTGATCCCAAGAGACGACAGAGATCAGTTCCCCTGGAGCAAATGGCTGCTTCGGAGGGTGGGTTCGATGGCACTGTACCCTGCTGAGGTCCCTCCTCATCCCAAACCCTGCCCACCTCAGGCTAAACCCCCAACATATTGGTATTTCCCCACCCGGAGCTGGCAACCCTTCTTCAGATCCCCCCACCAGCTGGAGCTGACACAAGCGTCTCCCCCAGCCCCTTTCTGATGTACCCCTGCTTTCTGATCTTTGGTCTGCTAGGGGGGGTTACCGCACTTTTATTCCCAGCAATGTATTAAGAGTTTGAAAACGTTATCGAAAAACCCAAAGCGATGTTTTTTATAACATTTTCTAACTCTATTGCTGGGAATACAAAGTGCGGTAACCAGGGTTGCCAGGTCCGTCTTTGCCACCAGCGGGAGGTATTTGCGGCGGAGCCTGAGGAGGATGGGGTTTGGGGAGGGGAGGGACTTCAATGCCATATAGTCCAATTGCCAAAGCAACCATTTTCTCCAGGTGAACTGATCTCTGGCTGTTACCGCACTAGGTATTCCCAGCGATGTATTAAGAATTTGAAAATGTTATAAAAAACATCGCCTTCAAAGGGGTTTTGGATGCCACAGCTAAAAAATGGTTGGCAGACGTCTTCACAGCTAAAGGGACCAAACAAAGTGCAAACAGTATTTTTTATAACATTTTCAAACTCTTAATACATCGCTGGGAATACCTAGTGCGGTAACAGCTTCTGTCGGCTGGAGATCAGTTGTAATAGCAGGAGATCTCCAGCTAGTTCTTGGAGGTTTGCCTGGAAAAAGAAAGGCTCAGTGCTGTATGGATAAAGGAAGGAATCCAGACAGCACTCACAATATATATTAAAGTACTAATTTATAAAGGTGAAGGAAGGTGCAAAAGTGAACTGCTGGACTGCTATTGATATCTATATGTGTATCTGGTTATTACCTTGTTGTATATATTGTTCACTTTTGCACCTTCCTTCACCTTTATAAATTAGTACTTTAATATATATTGTGAGTTCCTGGAGGTTGGCAACCCTAGTTTCTGCCCTATAACCCACAGCTGCCCTGGGGTCTTCTGGACCCTGAAAGGACTTCCTTCCTTCATGCGTGGAACCTGCTCCTGGCCCACAGAAGTGATGCCCACCTTTGCTCTTTAATGACTTATTTAAAACGTTGCGCACCCTTTCACTCTGCTTTTCCAGAGCATACCATCCTCTAGGTTTCTCTGAGCGAGTGTCTGTTCGGGAAGGGGGAAGCGTTGCCCAATTCAAAACGACTCACGCAGAGATGCAGCAGGAGAGTCTGCTGCATCTCCGCATCACGGCATTAGTGCGTGACCCGAGCCCTGCCAACTTGGCAGAACAACTTCCTAACAGAAGAGCTCGGTTGGCAGGAGGCCGCGGCCAGAGACACAGTGGGTAGCCTCCTCTGCAGTTGGAGGTCCCATTCATTAATGCATTTCTGATTGGGCTCTAGTAGCCAGGAAGGTATCTTTGTGCTGCAAACTGGTATTGATTTTTATATATGTTTAACTCGGTTTGCCCCCTCATTTCCCAATGAATCCTGGGAACTGTAGTTTGGTAGGGGTGCTAAGCCTTGGGGTGATACATGTGTTCTGCACCCTTCTGCTGCTGCCTTTACAGAGGCTCGGCCCAGAGGCCGAATTCTGCGGGGACAGGAGACAACCCCCCACCAAAGGCCTTACATGACATCCTTGCAAGTGGCAGGGAAGCACATCTGCGGAGGGTTCCTCATCTCTGACCAGTGGGTCCTCAGCGCCGCTCATTGCTTGGGTGATGCGTGAGTACTGTACTTCTGCCCTCTGGGGTGTGCAAAAAGGGTAGGATCCAACAGACTGCTGGGCATAGATCTGGGGAGGGGTTCTAAGCCTTTGATTTGGGTACGGGAGATCCTGGCATCTCAGGGGCTGGGAAAGACCTTCCTCTGCTCCAAGACTGTGGAGAGACCCAGCTAGGGGGAATGACGGTGTGCTTTGTTCCTAGGGTTGCCAGCTCCTGGTTGGGAAATACCTGGAGATTTGAGGGGTGGAGCCTCAGGAGGGTGGGGTTTGTGGAGGGGAGGGACTGCAATGGGGTATAATACCATAGGCTCCACCTATGCAGGTGAACTGGTCTCTGTTGCCTGGAGATCAGTTGTAATAGCGGGAGAGCTCCAGCCACCCCCTGGAGGTTAGTACAGGAGCGAATATGTTAGAAAATAGCAAAATGTATTGCAACTATGTACAATTGTTTAAATGACCATCAACATACACAGACAACTAGTGTAAAAGCAACAAGTAAGTGGTAAGTAAAGGTGAGTACACTTCAATTAATAGTCCTTCTATAATATTCTTTTTCCACAGAAGCAGGTATTGATGGATGAAAGGGTGTCGGCAGACAAAAGTTCTCCAAGAGGATACGATCGTTTCAAAGTCACATCTTCATCAGTCCTTCATTACAAAAGTCTCATAATTTCCTATGTGATCATCCATATCAGACAGTCCCCATAGGGTAAATTTTTCAAGGTATTGCAATAATAAATATCCCAAGCTTGAAAAATTTACCCTATGGGGACTGTCTGATATGGATGATCACATAGGAAATTATGAGACTTTTGTCATGAAGGACTGATGAAGATGTGACTTTGAAACGATCGTATCCTCTTGGAGAACTTTTGTCTGCTGACACCCTTTCATCCATCAATACCTGCTTCTGTGGAAAAAGAATATTATAGAAGGACTATTAATTGAAGTGTACTCACCTTTACTTACCACTTACTTGTTGCTTTTACACTAGTTGTCTGTGTATGTTGATGGTCATTTAAACAATTGTACATAGTTGCAATACATTTTGCTATTTTCTAACATATTCGCTCCTGTACTGAGTTCCTTATCTTCCAGATAATTGTACAGAGGTGTCTTTTTTCCTCCTTCACCACCTGGAGGTTGGCAACCCTATGTTCCTCTCCTGGAATTGGGGGAGGAAGCAATAGGGTTGCCAGGCCCCTCTTCACCACCGGCAGGAGGTTTTTGGGGCGGAGCCTAAGGAGGGCAGGGTTTGGGGAGGGGAGGGACTTCAATGCCATAGAGTCCAATTGCCAAAGCAGCCATTTTCTCCAGATGAAGTGATCTCTATTGGCAGGAGAGAGGGTTGCCAGGTCCCTTTTCACCATTGGGGGGAGGTTTTTTGGGCGGAGCCTGGGGAGGGCGGGGCTTAGGGAGGGGAGGGACTTCAACGTCATAGAGTCCAATGGCCAAAGTGGCCATTTTCTCCAGGTGAACTGCTCTCTATCAGCTGGAGATCAGTTGTAATAGCAGGAGACCTTCAGCTAGTGCCTGGGGGTCGGCAACCCTAGGAAGCAAGGGTAAAGGAAACGTCGAATGCTTTTTGCTCTGGATTCGGAATCCTGCTGGGTCCCAGGTGCAGAGAGCACGGGCTAACCCCCAACACCGTTCACAGGGGCAACGAGACATTACAGGTCCTTGTGGGAGCCCATTCCCTCTCAGAGGCGGAACCGAACAAACGCCTGGTGGGAGTCCAGGCCCTGTTCCCCCACCCTAACAGCAGCGCGGAGAACAACCACGACGACCTCTTGCTTATCCAGGTGGGTGCCCTTCAGGTTTAGTGTTGCCAACTCCAAACTTAGGAAGTACCTGGAGATTTTGGGGTTGGAGTCTGGGGAGGGCAGGGTTTGGGGAGGGGAGGGAGCTCAACAGGGTATAATGCCATAGTCCACCCTCCAAAGCTGCCATTTTCTCCCGGGGGACTGATCTTGGTCTGCTGGAGATCAATTGTAATAGCAGGAGATCTCCAGGTGCCACCTGGAGGTTGGCAACCATATTCAGGTTAGCTTATCTGAACGACAGCTCTGACTCCAAGGAAGGTGTAGTTCCATGTTCCGTTCAGTAATGGATAGGGCTGCCAGATCTGAGTTGGGAAATACCTGGAGATTTTTTGGGTGGAGCCTGAAGAGGGTGGAGTTTGGAGAAGGAGGGACTGCAATGGGGCAGAATGCCATAGAGTCCACCCTCCAAAGCAGACATTTTCTCCAGGGGAACTGATCTTGGTCAGCTGGAGATCAATTGTAATAGCGGGAGATCTCCGGGTACCACCTGGAGGTTGGCAACCCTATTCAGGTTAGCCTCTCTCCGTTCAATTGATGCAGCCCACCTAGCCCAGTCTCTTGTGATGTAGTGGTTAACAGCGGTGGACTCTAATCTGGAGATCCGGGTTTGATTCCGCACTCCTCCCCATGAGCGGCGGACTCTAATCCGGTGAACCGGGCTCAATTCCCCACTCCTTCACATAAAGCCTGCTGGGTGACCTTGGGCTAGTCACAGCTCTCTCCGAACTCTCTCAGCCCTACCTACGTCACAAGGTGTCTGTTGTGGGGAGGGGAAGGGAAGGAGATTGTAAGCCGGTTTGATTCTCCTTAAAAGGGAGAGAAAGTCGGCATATAAAAACCAACTCTTCTTCTTTGTTTGCAGCCTTTTGTCTCCAGCAGAGACCACCCCTGATTCCGCTCAGAAACTCACAAAGATGACAGACTTCCTTTGCTTTCCCTAGGAGTCTCCCCAGGGGTAGACTGCCTCTGAACGTGGAGGTTCCTTCCAGCCCTCATAACCATTGACGGACTTGTCTTCCAAAACTTTGTCCAATCTTTTAAAAAATATATTTTATCAAAACCTGGAAATAACAGCTTACATGAACATACTTGTGAATAGTGATGCCAAACTTATCGAGTTAAATCCCCTGATTTCACAACATGTATATAATTAAAGATTTAAGTCACCTTATCAAAGGTTTCCATTCTATTAAGCACTAATTTTCATTTTTTTTGCATAATAATGCAAAACTTTTTATTGAGTTAAATCCCCTGATTTCACAACACACATATATTATTAAAGATTTAAGTCACCTTATCAAAGCTTTCCATTCTATTCAGCAATACTTTCCACACACAACGCATTTCTTTTATATCTTGAGATCTTTGCAAGGCTCTTCATTTTGACAATACACAGACCTCCTTTGTCCTAACAAACCAGTCAGGTTTCTGAGTTTGCAGCTCAGATTTCTCAGCCTTGGGATATGTCTTGCTAGCTGGGGGTCAACAGATAAAAAGCTATCCACTGATATTCTCTTGGTTTTGAGATGACATTGGGCGAAAACGTATGGGAGGTTTTGCCTTGCTTTTGCCGCTCTCTAGATGCACATTTTCCCCATCCAAATACTCAAAACTCAAAAATAAGCCCCCATGCAGAATTTTGAGAATTCAGATAGGGGAAATGTGCATCTAGAGAGTGGCAAAACCTCCCATGCGTTTTTGCCCATAATGAAACAAAACTAGTTACATCCATCCTTTAAGCTCAATGGTGAAACCAACAGACAACTCGGTGGTTGTGGAAAATGCCAACAAGTTGCAGCCAATTTATGAAGAAGAAGAGTTGGTTTTTATACCCCTCTTTTCTCTACTGTAAAAAGTCTCAAAGCGACTTACAATCGCCTCCCCCCCCCCCAAACAGGCGCCTTGTGAGGCATGTGAGGCTGGGAGAGTTCTGAGAGAACTCTGACTAGCCCAAGGTCACCCAGGAGGTTTCATGTGGAGGAGCGGGGAATCGAACCTGGTTTTCCAGATTTGAGTCCAGAGGTGGTTTGCCATTGCCTGCCTCTACGTAGCCACCCTGGACTTCCTTGGTGGTCTCCCATCAAAGTACCAACCAGAGCCAACCCTGCTTAGCTTCTGAGAGCTGACGAGATCGACCAACCAGGTCAAGGCAGGCAGATGACACACTGAAAACCATAGAGTCCATCCTCCAGCTAGGGTTGCTAGCTCTGGGTTGGGAAATACCTGGAGTTTGGGGGTGGAGCCTGAGGAGGGCGAGGTTTGGAGAGGGGAGTATAATGCCATAGAGTCCACCTTCCAAAGCAGCCATTTTCTCCAGGGGAACTGATTTCTGTCGCCTGGAGATCAGTTCTAATAAAAGAAGAGTAAGAAGAAGAGTTGTTTTTTATATGTTGACTTTCTCTACCACTTAAGGAAGAATCAAACCAGCTTACAATCACCTTCCCTTTCCCTCCCTACAACAGACACCCTGTGGGGTAGTTGGGGCTGAGAGAGCGTAACTAGTCCAAGGTCACCCAGCTGGCTTCATTTGTAAGAGTGGGGAAACAAATCCAGTTCACCAGATTAGCTTCCACCGCTAATGTGGAGGAGTGGGGAATCAAACCCGGTTCTCCAGATCAGAGTCCACCGCTCCAAACCACTGCTCTTAACCACTACACCATCTCAAGATAATAGCAGGAGATCTCCAGCCACCACCTGGAGGTTCAACAGGTAAGTTACAGCACTCTTGCTCAATATATTAACAATATTATCTAGAATTAAAAAGAAACCAATAGTCTATATATTTTTTATGCCTATATGGGCAATTTTACTAAGTTAAGTGTTAAAGTCACACTATAACCATAGACTATATATTCACCTAAAAATTCTTTCCAAATAATACAATAAATAATCTCCACTGTTCTAGTATAAAGTATTCAAGGTCATACAAAGAAAAGTAAATCTCACTGTAGCACCAATATTACAAAATAACATATAAGTGTACACAGTCATATTCCAGTTCATAAAAAATAGTCCATATAGGATCAGTCCATGGAGCTCCCGCCGGAGTCTCCATAGTTCCTGCCGCTGATCAGTTTCCTGTAAACGCTGCGCTCTGCGTATAACCAGTGCAAAGTGCACTTTATATCCCTTAGGAAGAGGGATAAGAGGATATATTATCTCAAAAAAATGTCCCCCCCAAAAATCACGTGGTGTTGAATAGGTCCCAAAGGGACCGAGTACCGTACAAGAGATATCATAGAAGAGGACGTGCTTTCCAAATATCGCTCACGTTTCAATAAGCTTTCATCAGCTCTTTACTTGGTCTTAATTTCTATAATATTAGTAACCTCTTGCTTGGACCTCAGTGGGTTCCTAGCAATCCTACCTCCAGCGCAGCCATTTTCTCCAAGGGAACTGATCTTGATCATCTGAAGATCTATTGTAATAGTGGGAGATCTCTAGGCCCCACCTGGAGGTTGTCAACCTTACTTACGCATGGTGATCTGGAAGGCATGGGATGGGCTGATGGGAGGGGGGTGAGGGGAGAAGGGGTCTCCCTTGTACTTTGGAATATGCCACGCTGTCTACTCCTTGCTTTCCCTCCTTCCCCTCTCCAAACCAGCTCGAAGAGAAAGTGTCAACCAATGCAGACGTGCAGGTCCTGGCTTTTCAGAGGCAAGACAGGGACGTTCCTGCGGGGACCCTGTGCGAGGTGGCCGGCTGGGGTTTCATCAGTAACACTGGCAGGCTTCCGGATAAACTACATAGGGTGGAGCTGGCCATCATTGACCGAGCCACCTGCAACACGAGGATCCATTATGATGGCAGCATTACGGAGAAACTGATGTGTACTGAATCCAAGAAGAAAGATTCTTGCAAGGTATCAGGCTTTCTAACACCATGGGGGGTGGGGGGGGTCAGAACGTAAGAAAAGCCCTGCTGGATCAGACCAAGGTCCATCAAGTCCAGCAGTCTGTTCACACAGTGGCCAACTGGGTGCCTCCAGGAAGCCCACAAACAAGACCACCACAGCAGCACCATCCTGCCTGTGTTCCAATGGACCTAATATAATAGGCATGCTCCTCTGATCCTGGAGAGAATTGGTATGTATCGTGACTAGTATTCATTTTGACTAGTAGCCATGGATAACTTCTCCGAACTGTCCACTCCCCTCTGAAAGCCTTCCAAGTTGGCAGCCATCACCATATCCTGGGGCAGGGAGTTCCACAATTTAACTATGCATTATGTGAAGAAATACTTCCTTTTCTCTGTTTGAATCTCTCCCCCTCCAGCTCCAGCAGATGACCCTGCATTCTGGTCTTATGAGAGAGGGAGAAAAGCTTCTCCCTGTCCACTCTCTCCATACCGTGCATAACTTTATAGACCTCTTTCACACCAGTCTCCCAGGCACTTTGTGAAATTGGGCTGACAACTCTGGGTTGGGAAATTCCTGGAGACTTGGGTGTGGAGCCTGGAGAGGACGGGATTTGGGAAGAAGAGGGAACTCAGCAGGAGTATAATGCTGGAGACCACCCTCCAGAGCACCAATATTTCCCAGGGGAACTGATCCCTGTAAACTGGAGATGAGTTATAATTCCAGAAGATCTCCAGCCCCCACCTGGAGTTTGGCAACCCTAGCTGCTTTGGAGGGTTGAAGCTATGGCATTATACCCCACTGAGGTCCCCCCTTCCCCAAACTCAGCCCTCCACTACTTCCCTTCAGATATTTCCCAACCTGGAGCTGGCAACCCTAGCTCTGCTGGATCAGACCAAATGTTTACACATCCAGCAGCTAAACAGACACTGGAGTTAAAGTGTCGGCCGTTCCCTTCGGTCCCCAAAGGTAGACTGCCAAGGCACATGGAAGCTCCATTTAGACATCCCGGCTGGCAGCATAAGAATAGCTCTTCTTGAATCAGACTGTCTAGTCCAGCATCCTGTTTCCCACAGAGGGCAGCCCCAGTACTTTCAGGAAGACCACTGGCTGAGACGCCTTGACATGAATTGAGGATTGGGTCCCTCAATAGCCACTGTTGGCCCATCCGCTAGGCAAACCTAGGTGATTACCTAGGATGCCAGAGCTGGGGTGTGTGTGCCAAAAGAGATAGAAGGCCACAGGCAGCCCCAGAGGGCAGGTAGGGTTGCCAACCTTCAGTTGGTGGCTGGAGATCTCCCACTATTACAACTGAGCTCCAGGTGACAGAGATCAGTTCCCCTCAAGAGAATGGCCGCTTGGGCAATTGGACTGTATGGCACTGAAGTCCCTCCCCTCTCCAAACCCCGCCCTCCTCAGGGTCGACCCCCAAAATCTTCAGGATTTCCAAACCCAGAGCTGGCAACCCTAGGTGCAGGCCAGAGAGGGAACCAAGACAGCATTTTTCCTGTGCATGTCTATCAGGCCTATGCGGAAGTTAAGTCCCGTTATATTCAATGGGGTTTTACTTCCAGATAAGCATGTTTAGGATTGCAACCCTTGGAATGAGCTGTTTGATATTTTGCTAGAGTTGCCAGGTCCCTCTTCGCCACCGGCAGGAGTTTTTTGAGGAGGGTGGGGTTTGGGGAGGGACTTCAATGCCGTAGAGTTGCCAGGTACCTCTTCACCACCGGTGGGAGGTTTTTGGGGCAGAGCCCAAGGAGGGCAGGATTTGGTGAGGGAGGGGCTTCAATGCCATAGAGTCCAATGGCCAAAGCGGCCATTTTCTCCAGGGGAACTGATCTCTATCGGCTGTGGATCAGTTGTAATAGCAGGAGATCTCCAGCTATTACCTGGAGGTTGGCAACCCTATGTTTCGCTATGTTTGTGTGTGTTGAATGGAAAGTGTATTTCATGGGCTTGCACGCTGGGACAGATTTTCTTAAGAGCCGTCCTGCTTCCCCCACCCCTCCAAAAAAAACCTAGTGATTGGGGTCAGCCGCTTCGGAGCTCACTTGGAACAGCTCCAGTCTTGCTCATTCGGTTTTATTTCGCAGGGGGACTCCGGCGGACCTCTCGTTTGCAAGGGGGTGGCGGAAGGCGTGGTGGCCACGGGCTCCCGCGTCTGTGGCAACTGGAAGAAGCCTGGCATTTACACCCGGATCATGCCCTATGTCGTCTGGATCGACAGCGTCTTGGCTGCGGCGCATCAGCCAACTGATAGGCCAGAGGCTGCCCCTGTACCTTAAGAAGGGGGTTGCTTGGGCACAGCACCCCAGAAAGCAAAAGGCCCAGATTATTTTGTTATTCTTTCTAGCATTAGTAGGGATGGGGGGGGGGTTCCTCCCCTCCCCTTATTGAGCTTTGCAGCCTTGTAATGTTATTGGCCAACCGGCCTCAAATTCCAAACGGCATTTGGGTGTGGAGGCCCAAAGAGTTCACCCCCTGTGCCCCCAAGAAAACATAATCGGCCCATAAATAGAAGTGTGCCCAGACTTGTCTCTAGTGGTGATTCGAACAAGAGGCCAGTCAGCCTGGAAAGCTGGGAGGGCGATCCTCGTCCTCCCTGATGGGTCGCATGGCTATTAGCCGTCGGCCCTTTACGCATGCTCAGAAGCCAGTCTGCTTTCTTTAGGACTGTGTTACAAATGTGAAAACAGGATCGATAGGTTTAAATCTTGACAAAGCCCTTCTGGTCTCTGGCTGTTTTAGTAGTGACATGGAGGCAGGCAATGGCAAACCACCTCTGAACGTGACCTGCCTTGAAAATCCTACGGGGTCGCCAGAAGACAGCTGTGATTTGATGGCTTTTTAAAAATATGCTAACACATTTCCGGATTTTAAAACTAGAAACGTCTTTGTTTACTACAAGCGAAGTTGGGTCTATACCCAAAACTAAAAAGATGGAGCAGTGCAAACCGTGGCACCCACTGCTACCTTTATAGCCATCTGAGAGGCAGGGAGGAAAAATCAAAACGGGAATTTTTATTTATTTAAACCACTTCATTACTCTGGAGCCGCACGCAGTTCTGACAGCCCCCCTGTGGCTCTTCTGAGCCCTGTTCTGCAATGCGTCACCTGCCCCGTGCTCCAGGTCAATGGGCAGGGACTTTGCTCGGTGGGAGCGCGGTTGGCCAGTGGTTCCCACCTTGAAACGGCCGCTGCTGGAGGAAAAAAGCAAGCTGTGATTTTCCCGGAGGCGCAGTCTTAGGATTGCCAGCTCCAGGTTGGGAAATACCTGGGGATTTGCGGGTGGAGCCTGAGGAAGGCGGGGTTTGGGGAGGGGAGGGACTTCAATGCCATAGAGTCCAATTGCCAAAGCGGCCATTTTCTCCAGGGGAACTGATCTCTGTTGCCTGGAGATCAGTTGAAATAGAGGGAGGTCTCCAGCCACCACCTGGAGGTAAGTAGCATAGGAGCGAAACTATGTATAACAGAGTGCAAAAATATCTATTTGTCAGCTACCAACGTAACATCATTTATAGTAACAATCTATAATCAAGCTATCAATATCTATAGTTCATAGCATGTTGTCAGGCTTCAGTACCCCATTGCGTCTCAGCAATAAACTTTACTCCAGACATTGCAGAGAGTTTAAAGATTTATTAAGAAAGGCTAACGGGTCAGATGGTCTAACGAACTTAAGGTCAGAATGCCGGTATGGGGAATACAAGGCATCTTTATAGGGAACATACAATACATTTGGTTACATCATTGGTAGGACATGAAAGGGTTACATCAAAGGAAGAGTATTTGTCACCTCGAGAGCAGATAGCAGTTTTACCATTGGAAGGCTTACTTTGAAGTGGAGATCGCTGCCTCCGGTCTTCACACTGATTCCTTAACTTCCCACAGGAAAGGAAGTGGCTTTGATACTAAACATATGCTTATCCGGGGCCCGAATGGATGCCCTGGCTGACACATGTCCTAGTACATTTCTTCCAAAAATATGCATAAAGCAATGTCAAGCTGGTTTCTTCCAGGAATGAAGTCAAAGTAGAAAGGGGATACGGCCGTTTCAAAATTCTTCTGTTCAGTTCTTCCTCAGTCCCCTAAATAATCATATTATTCCAGCTTCAATAATTCATGACTGCATTCAGATATTCAGGATAGTCGCCAAGTTTCACATAGGGATACATAAAAATGTAGCAGAAGAATGCTTCTGGTGGTTGTTTTACCTTGCTTACGTTTATGAATTTTTCTTTTCGCTCTTCCCCCCAAAATCCCTTCTTTAATTTTTGTATCCCACATTTTAAAAAATCAATAAAAATGTTATTAAAAAAGAAAGAAAAAGAAGAGAACTTTTTACTGTGTATCGAACAGCGGTTAAGCTGGTTCTTTGTCTCTCTGCTGGCGAAGCCCTTAAGCTTTACTGCCCATGCAAAACAAAACAAAGGAGGAAAACTTATAGTTTTCTCAAATTTATTCTGGGCTACCATAACCCTCTCTGCCTGCAAAGCCCTTAAGCTTTACTGCCCATGCAAAGACCAAAAAAAAAAAAAAAGAAGGGGAAAAAAAGGAGGAAATAGTTTTCTTAAATTTACTCTGGGCAACATAGCCCTATTGGTAGGGCTACCAACCTCCAGGTGGTCGGGCAAGGAGAAAACAGCACAAGCTCTAAGTTTAAGAAAAAACAATGCTGTTTATAGAAACAAACTCTATACAACTAAGTGCAACAAGACATATCAACTACAGTGCCATGGAAATACTAAGCAATATCCAATTGAGACGGATTACAATGAAAACTCTAGAAATTCCCAAAGTTGGCAAGCAGGACTTGGGATGGGATGGCTTGAATGACAAGAAAAGGTTGGTCATGCGCAGTAGCAAAGTTGAAGGCAAACACTATCTTAGACATGCGCAGTGGAAAGACTAATTCACAGCAGAAGGGCTGTAAGGGCAATCAGCGGTTTGTCATGTGCAGTCAGCAAATAGAAGGTAAGTTCCATCAGAGTAGTTGTAGGACATAAGCAATAGGAAAAAGGACGTCGGACATGAAGCCTGGCAGTGGTCGTCATGCGCAGTACTGAAAAAGCCGTCCCAAGCCGTTTGTAGCGATCTCAAAGGACAGATGAACGCACAAAATAAGTCTAATAAATACCAAAGTCCATGGCATAGATAAGGAGATTCGTGGCGTGGAACGTGGTCTCTAGATTACATTCACGTTTCGCTAGGGGTCTTCATCAGCCATTAAATATATTCTCATACCCTCAATGCAGCATAGCTAGGACCCGTAGGTTCAAACAATGAAGGAAGGGTCTCTTCAACAAGTCACTAAACTTCATTGTTTAGTGACTTGTTGAAGAGTGTGATGCAGCCGTAGAAGCTAAGGCTGAAGAAGCCATTATTGGTGAAAGCGTCAGTTACCTGGAAGACGTTTCCTTTGCTCGTGCCAGCAGGTTCCTCGTCTGAAAAAACATTACAGCTGCCGTTTGGATTGCTGTTCCAAGCGTCTGTTCATCAGTATGAAGAAGATTCCATCCTTGTTTTCGAGGGCTTGCCTTTACAAGGACTTTTCAGTCATATGAAGTGTCTTTTGGACTCTGAAGGAAACCTGGACATAGATTTCTTGTACATATTTCTTGTGTGTGTGTGTAAAGTGCCTTCAAGTCGCAGCCGACTTGTGGTGACCCCTTTTGGGGTTTTCATGGCAAGAGACTACCAGAGGTGGTTTGCCAGTGCCTGTCTCAGCACAGCAACCCTGGTATTCCTTGGTGGTCTCCCATCCAAATACTAACCAGGGCCAACTCTGCTTAGCTTCTGAGATCTGACGAGATCTAGCCTGGGCCATCCAGGTCAGGGTACTGTTAGGTATTTGTTTCCTGTTTAGATGATGGTTCACTTGTAGATATTTGCACTGCCTTGTTGTTATTTGTATCCTCCAGGTGGTGGCTGGAGATCTCCCGCTATTACAACTGAGCACCAGCTGATAGAGATAAATTCACCTGGAGAAAATGGCTGCTTTGGCAATTGGACTCTATGGCATTGAAGTCCCTCCCCTCCCCAAACCCCATCCTCCTCAGGCTCCACCCCAAAAACCTCCTGCTGGTGGTGAAGAGGGACCTGGAAGCCCTAAGTCCACCCCTCATTCAGCAATTGTCAGTGGTATTTCTGTGGCATGGAAGTGCCATAGAATTATTTTGCCTTTGGTCTCCCCCGCTTCCCCAGCAAGTTGTAATATTGAGGGGGAATCCCCCCACTCATAAATTTGGAAACCTTCATCACGTCGCCCTTTGGTTTTCTCATTTCCAGAAGCTATAAGTCCTTCACCTTCCCATGATGTTGGTTTTTTCCCCTCTCAATCAACAAGGAAGCAATCTAGAAAATTGGCAAGAGCAATTGACAGGAACGCACCGCTTTAATGCAATCATCTTCCAAACAAAAGGCACACCTGTACTTCTGCAGAATCCTGGAATCTGGCCACGGAAGGCCGATGTAGACCCACAGAACTCACAAAGTGTGGCCTTTTGGAACTACAGTTTCAGGCTGTGGGTGAGGGATCACCCTGGTTGATCCCAGGGAAACTGTTCAAACTCTGAACCGGTGCCTGGAGGCAGTTTTGGAGTGGATGTGGGCCAGTGTAGTAT
The DNA here is from genome assembly GCF_029931775.1 of Euleptes europaea. NCBI lineage: Eukaryota > Metazoa > Chordata > Lepidosauria > Squamata > Sphaerodactylidae > Euleptes > Euleptes europaea. The sequence continues at coordinate 9,133,740 of NC_079313.1, forward strand.
AGTGGTTAACAGCAGCGGACTCTAATCTGGAGAACCGGGTTTGACCTCCCACTCCACCACATGAGCGGCGGTCTCTAATCTGGAGAACCGGGTTTGATTCCCCACTCCTCCACATGAAGCCAGCTGGGTGACCTTGGGCTAGTCACAGTTCTCTCTGCTCTCTCTCAGCTCCACCTACCTCACAAGGTGTCTGTTGTGGGGAGAGGAAGGGAAGGCAATTGTAAGTCGGCTTGATTCTCTTTTAATGGGAGAGAAAGTCAGCATGTAAAACTAACTCCTCTTCTTCTTCTAATGAAATGAATCTTGTTCCCAGCAAGAGAGAAACGCTATTGGTGAATGGAAGGTCTAACCCGGGATTGAAAGTATCATCCATTCTGGATAGGGCTTCACTCCACGTGTAGGAACAGGCTTCTAGTTTGAGGGTGTTCTTGGACCTAGGGCTACTGCTGGATAAGAAGGTGGCAGGTGTGGGCAGGAACGCCTGTAACCAGCTTCAACTGGTTAGCCAGCTGCAGCCTTTCCTGGGCAGAAAATATCTGGCCCTCATTACCGCTCTCTTAGACTACTGCAATGCTCTCTACGTGGCACTGCCCTTGGAAACTGGGAAACTGCAATTGATTCAGAATGCTGCAGCCAGGATGTTGACTGGAGTCAGCCGTAGGAACCATATCCCTCCAGTCTTGGCCCATACACATTAGCTCCCCATTTGTTTCCAGGCACGATTCAAGATGCTGGGATTGACCTTATATGGCTCAGGATAAACATACCTACCGTCATCTTTAGAGGCCCTGCTTCGGGTACCCCCAACATCTGAGATTAGGATGGTGGCAACCTTGGAAAGGGCCTTCTTGGTGGTGGCACCAGAACTCTCATCCCAAGGAGATTCACCTGTTCCCTTTGGTTCCCATTTTCCACCAACGGGCAGTCTTTTTTGCTTCGTGTGGCATTCCCTCAAGTGGTCCCTCTCTTCCTGCCCAGGGTTTTGTTTTTTTTAAGTGTGGTTTTGTTTTAACTACATGTTTTTGTTGGTCTTCATGGTTTTTATGATGCGATTTTAATTATATAGGTTATAATTTGTTAGCTGCCTCAGCAGCCTTTCCGAGGGCAAACAGATAGGGGGATAACATTTTGCAAAATAAAATAAACAAAATCAGTCTGAAATCCTTCCATTAAAAAAAAGAAAGACTCCCCGCAAGCGGAAAAGCACCCTGCCAGGGAGATCTTGCAAGACCCACTTTGGTGGGCATGCTAGCTTCCTGTGTCGGGATTTTTCCTCCCCGGGAGGAAACAATTTGCCAGCCAACGTGCCCCCATGAAGGCAACTCTGCTCCTGCATCAGATAACTTCAGGGCCTCCAATGAGCTTCCAGTTTGGGGGTCGTTTGCAGCCATTCTCTGTGGATCGTGGCCGTCAAGCGGCCAGATAAGAGGTACCACCGACCCCAAAGTTGAAAGTGATCTGGAAGAACCACTTTTTCTCCCTGGTGGGCCAGAACCCCCCAATCATAAACTGTTGCCAAACCAGGCTGGTCATGGTGGAGGCAGTGGGATCACTGCCCCCCATGTGTTATTAGTAATAACAGACACGAGAGGGGTTTCCCTGGGGAATTTGTTAAAAATCATTCTATTCAAAGCTTGATTTACAAAACCAAATGAACAACAGGTAACCTGCCCGTCCCCTTTCTTCTCCTCCTCCTCACTGTGAGGTATGTTGTTTTTCCTGTTCCTTTTTTTGTTGGTTTGTTTCCTGTTGACCGCCTACCTTCCGGGGACAAGACTGCTCATGAGAATGGGGGTCAAGCACAAACACAAGGGAGGCAGGCTTGGAGAACAGGGCACGAGCACGGGGGAACCGAGGCAGTGAAGTCTCCATAAACATGACGGGGTTAGGAGGGGGAAGGATCATACTCAGGGAACATCGGGGGAATCGCGCCCTGGGAGCGTGTGTGATTTGCCTGGTGAGCTTTGGGGAGCGGAGCTCTTCTGGGCAAAACTTTCTCCTCGACCTAAGGGGCTGGGGGGGGGGGAATCCCATAGAGACACACTGACACGTACAAACGAAGAACCGTGACCAAAGCTGAGGGGGCGCACCTGCATGTTGAAAACAAGCACACCAGGAAGACAGGTTTTTAAGCACTGCCCCCTTCCCGGTGCACGACTTTGCTACATGCAGAGAGGGTTGGTTTGTTGTTTTTAAGGGGGGGGGGAACAGAAATGTGCAGAAAACACAACCACCCCCCCACACCCTAAACCGAGCCTGTGTTCCTGAACTCGACCGCCTCCTTTGCACAAGATGGACCACAGAATTGCTACTATTGGATTGCAGCCATTTTCGGACTGAGGGGCAGGATCATGGTACAGAGATGAGGGGTGGGGAGTTGGGGGGGGGGCGTTGGCTGCTCTACTCGCCGCTGCCGCTCTGTGGTGAGAATAGCCTGCAAATGTGCCTCCCCGCATCCTCTTTGCCGGCTTCTCATCTGAATCCAACCTCCCTCCCCCCAAGTAAGCCACAAAAGGGTCTGATCCTCCAAGTGCTCCACCTTCCTTACACCCCCCAACAAGCCCACGCTCAGGTCCATCTTCTTGTGCGTTGGGGAGTTGGAGAGTTTATCAATTCCTCTTCGGGGGGGCGCCCCTCTCTCTGTGTGTGCAGTTAGTCCTCCTTCCCCACAGGGGGCGCCGTCACGAGTAGCTGAGCGGCATCTTCCTCCACAGCCCGCCGCAGAGGCAGTTCTTGATCCACCGCTGCTCCCACTGCTTGACAGCCGTCGCCTTGTTTGGGGACTTGAGCATCGTGACGCAGCCGCACCTGCGGGCAGCGCGGGGAAGGGGGGCCACCGTCAGGACCGAGAAGCTCCCGCACCCACGAAACGAAACCCTCCCTCCCCCACTAGGGTTGCCAGTAGCTGGAGATCTGCTGTTGCAACTGATCTCCAGCCAATACGAGATCAGTTCACCTGGAGAAAAATGGCCGCTTTGGCCATTGGCCTCTATGGCATTGAGGTCCCACCCCTCCCCAAACCCTGCCCTCCTCAGGCTCCGCCCCCAAAAACCTCATACCAGTGGCAAAGAGGGTTCTGGCAACCCTGCCCACAGCTGTCCTCAACTAGGTTGAAGCCCACAAGTATATTGTCCTTGCAGGAGTGTTCTGGTTGAATTCAACAATTCTTCAACTTATTCATTTTTATTTGGTTTTGTATTTCTTTATTTGCTCCCAGTGGCATGGGCTTCAACCTTATTGCTGAGGCTGATGAAGCCAAACCATTGGTGAAAGCGCTATAGATATCCGGGATAGCGTTCCCTCTGTCACCTATGTGGAGCAGCAAGAGGCGTTCCAGTAGTCATTGACTTGTGAAATTTGTGAAGTTTACAAATGGACTTGTTCCTTGAATTTGTCACGTTGGAAGATAGCCAGTAAGCTATGTTTGAATATTGCTTTTCACATTGTGAATTGCTATGTATATAGTTGTATCATTGTGTATGTTTGTATTAGCACTGTTGTTGTTTTCTCATGTTTGCAATTTTCTAGAATATATACTTGTGATATAATTGCCTGCACTGTTTCTTTTTTGCCACTGCCTGGAGGTTGGCAACACTACCTCTATGGCATTGACGCCCCTCCCCCTAACCCCGCCCTCCTCAGGCTCTGCCCCCAAAACCTCCCGCTGGTGGGGAAGAGGGACCTGGCAACCCTCCCTCCCCACCCATCCCACTCCACGCTGCTTACCTGGTACAGGATTTGCACTCCTCGGTGGGGTACGCCCCAAGGTGAAGCCGGCGCAAATGGTCGATTTTAGGCTGCCCGGGTGCCCTGAAAGGGAAGGAAAACGTCACTTTGGCTTACTGTGAAGGGTACCTGGCTGGATCAGGGCCTAGCTACAGCCTGTCTAGTATCCAGTCTGGCGTCCTCAGTGGTGAACTGCCCCCGAAGCGGGAGGTTCACTTATCCATCGTGGCTTCCCCTCCCGTGAATTTCAGTTTGTCTAACCCAGGGGGTCCCCAACACGGGGTCTGTGGCCGCCATGGCCCTTGACAACATATTTCCTGGAACCCACTGGGTGTTTTTAGGAAGTGGGTGGGGCTCTTATGCAGCAGGGCTTTTGATTGGCTGTGCAGATTAAAATCATATTCAGTGGAAGCTGCCACCAGTTTTATTCTTTCACCTCTCTTTCCCAGTGTATTTCTTAAATTACTCTTCTTCTCTACTTCACTTGGACTTTCTCTGTGTGTGTAGCTCCGCCTCCTGTGGCAGCCATTTTGAAGTTGGCTCCACCTTCTGTGGCAGCCATTTTGTGGTTGCACCCTCCACCTTATGTCAGGATTCAAAAGGTACCTACAAGCTCAAAAAGGCTGGTCTAATCCTTTCCCTCCCCTTCCAAACATTATCTGAGCCTGTGGCCATCACTTCGTCTTGTGGCACTGAGTTCCACAGGTTGTTGTGTGAAAGAAGCACTTCTGTTACTCCTGAACCCGCTGCCGACCAGCTTCCCTTCAAGAAGCCCACAGAGCACAGCAAAAAAGGAATAGCCCTCATCGAATTTCCGTCCCCAGCGCCCAATCTTGAGAGGTAGACTGCCTCTGAACATTGGTGCTCTTTCATAAGAACAACCCTGCACGGTCGAACCACAAGCCCATCATCCCAGCAGCAGCCCGGCGAGCTGGTTCTGGGAAGTCCAAACACTATGGTACACTGCCACTGCCACTGGAGGCTCCATCGCTGCTAAGAACAGAGCCTTCTTCCACGTTCAAGCTGGTTCTACGAACCCAGTTGGAGCAAGGCAGCAGTCTTCCTAGTCTGCCAGCCTACCTGGCAAAGGCGTCGAACTGCAGTAAGGCGGTGTGGCCCGTCAGCCCCGGGGGCTTCCCGAACTGCAGGCGGAGCGGCTGCTTGTTCTGCAGCTTGCTGATGATGGAGTCGTTGGCGGGCAGCCAGCCGATGTTGGGGATGAGCAGCTGGCTGGGCAGGAGGCAACATTCGTCGATCAGGGCGTCGTCCGGCTCGCTGGGGTGGTTCTCGTCGCGGCCTGCTTAGAGGAAAGAAGCCTCTGTTAGGGTGGGGGAACAGTAGGGTTGCCAGGTCCCTCTTCGCCACCGACAGGAGGTTTTTGGGGCAGAGCCTAGGGAGGGCGGGGTTCGGGGAGGGACTTCCATGCCACAGAGTCCAGTGGCCAAAGCAGCCATTTTCTCCAGGGGAACTGATCTCTATCGGCTAGAGCTCAGTTATAATAGAGATCAGTTGTAATAGTTGTCTGGGGGTTGAGCCAGGCCTGCTGAGAAGAAACCGTCCCCAAAACTTGCATTTCGGACGCCCCCCCTTTGCCCTCCCAGCAGCCCCGGGGCTGGCTGGAAACCACTCACAGCAAAGCCACAGCTTGGTCAGGAGGCGGAAGAGTAGCGACATGCTGTCTTGCGTGTCTGAAGTGGCCGTGTAAATGGGGAGGCAGCTGGGTTTCAGGAGCCCCCAGATCCGGATCATGACCATCAGTTCACGGAGCATGCTCAGAGACACACCGTCGCGCAAGAAGCTGTGACCCGGGCGGACCGGGCCGGATCCCTGGGAGAAGGAAGAAAGGAAGGGAAAAAGAAGAAGAGTTGGTTTTTTATCCCCCGATTTTCTCTACCTTTAAGGAGTCTCAAACTGGCTTACCTTCCCTTCCTCTCCCCACAACAGACACCCTGTGAGGAAGGTGGGGCTGAGAGAGTGTGACTAGCCCAAGGTTACCCAGCAGGCTTCATGTGGAGTGGGGAAACAAACCCGGTTCTCTGGATTAGCGTCTGCCACTCATGTGGAGGGGTGGGGAATCAAACCCAGTTCTCCAGATTAGAGTCTGTCGATCATGTGGAGGAGTGGGGAAACAAACCCAGTTCTGCAGATTAGAGTCCATTACTCATGTGTAGGAGTGGGGAATCAAACCTAGTTCTCCAGATTAGAGTCCGCCGCTCTTAACCACTACACTATGCTGGAAGAGGGTTATCAAACCTCTAATTGTCGTTATTAGACATTCACTTCCACAGTTATCATTGGGACTTGCAATTTTTCTCATCCAAGGCATTCCCCAACCGTGAGACAAGAGGAAATGCCTCTTCCAAGCTGGCGCCTGCCACTTGCAGGTTTTTTTGTTGCAAATATTCCAAAGCAATTAGCAGCTTTAGACTAATGTGCTGCCCCATTAATTGGGGACGCTTTTCGTTCCCTCACAAACCAGAGCAGAAGGATTCAGATCAACTGAACCAGGGGTCCCCAACCTGTTCGAACCTGTGGGCACCTTTGGAGTTCTGACACGGCGTGGTTGGGCAAAGCCACAAAACGGGCTGCCACAAAACAGGCACCGCAAGAGGCGGAGCCAGCCACAAAATGATTGCCGCGGCGTCACTTCAGTATAGGGCTGCCAGGCCCCTCTTCGCCACCAGCGGGAGGTTTTTTGGGTGGAGCCTGATGAGGGCGGGGCTTGGGGAGGGACTTCAATGCCATAGGATCCAATGGCCAAAGCGGCCATTTTCTCCAGGGGAACTGATCTCTATCGGCTGGAGATTGGTTGTAATAGCAGGAGATCTCCAGCTAGCACCTGGAGGATGGAAACCCTATTCAATAACACAGTGCAGAAAAGATCTGCACAGCCCATCAAATCTCCAATCAGAAGGCCTGCTGGGCAAAAGCCCCACCCACTTTCTAGAAAGACTTGGCGGGTGCCAGGAAAGGTGTTAGCGGGCACCCACAGGCACCACGTTGGGGGGCCCTGCACTAAACAACAATGTCCTAACTAGGCGGTACCTGATTTGGCAGACTGGCGAGGAGGTAGAGGACGAAGTCCCCCACCCACTGGATAAGCTGCTGGAGGGACTGCAGTGTGGTCATCTCCAGGACAAACTCTTCCGTCTTCAGGTTAATCATCACCTTGTCAATATCTGGAATGGGTGGGGAGAAAGCCACCGTCACCCAGGACCGAGGGCAGCCTTGATTTCGGCTCAATTGCTCGAACTCCAGGAAAACATTTGGCTCCCCAGCCACAAACAGGGACCGTGGCTCAGTGGCGGAGCATCTGCTCGGTATGCAGAAGATCCCAGGTTCAAGCCCCGACCTTTTCAGTTCAAAAAGGGCCAGGCTGGTGGTGATGCTACCCAGGTCAGGGCACCACTTAGGTAGAGGGTTTTTTTTAAAAAAAGAGGGAGAGGCAGCTAATGAAGCTGGCGAGTACTAGAGTCAGGACAGACAAAAGGAAGTTGGCAACATCAAGGAGCCTGTGGCCAGCCTGAAGTTGCCCCACGAGGGAGGCTTGAACTTGACTCCCCGGGCTCTGCTCCCACTCACCAACCAGCCCCCGTTACCGTGAACGCACCGACGTCGGTGATTTTGGAGCAGATCTCGGTGAGCCGGTCCCCAGGACTCTTGTCGGGGGTATTCAGGACCGGCGGGCGGAGGAGCGACTTCAAGGTGCAGCTGATGGCTATCAGGAAGAGCTTGGCGTGGTAGTCACACACCCGGGCCATCGTGGCAGAGGACAGCTTGCACAAGGACGCTTTCATGGCGATGATGCGGGTGGAGAGAACCTGCCGAGCAAGGGTCATTCGCAAGACACGTTTCGAAAAAGCACCCCGTCCCTTCCTAGGGATACATCCTATGGGTGAATCCTTCCTATGGATATGCTCAACAAGGATAATTGTCGAGTTCTACATCTGGGTAACAGAACTGAGGGACGTGCATAGCGGATGGGGGATAGACTTCTGGGCAGCAGTGTGTGTGAACAGGATCTTGGGGTACGTGTTAAATATGAGCAGCCAGTGTGACGCAGCGGCAAAAAGGGCTAATGCAATCTTGGGGTGCATCAACCTAGGCATAACATCCAAACTGCAAGATGTCATAGTTTTGCTCTACAATGTATTGGTCAGGCTGCACCTGGAGTCTTGTGCACAGTTCTGGAGGCCTTGCTTAAAAAAGGATTTGGACAGAATGGAGCAGGTGCAGAGGAGAGCGCCGAGGACGATCAGGTGACTGAGCCCTGTGAGGAAAGGCTGAGGGACTTGGGAATGCTCAGTCTGGAGGTGAGGAGGTTGAGGGGGGACATGATTGCTCTCTTTAAATATTTGAAGGGCTGTCACTTAGAGGAGGGCAGGGAGCTGTTCCTGTGGGCAGCAGAGGAGAGGACTCGCAATAATGGGTTTAAATTGCAGGTGGAAAGGCACCGGCTGTATATTAGGAAAACTATTTTTATAGTAAGAGTTGTTCGACAGTGGAATCATCTTTCTAGGAAGGTGGTGAGCTCCCCCTCACTGGCGGTCTTTAAGCAGAGGCTGAACAAACACTTGTCAGGGATGCTCTAGGCCAGTGGTCGGCAAACTCATTAGTCAACACAGCCAAATATCAACAGTACAACGATTGAGATTTCTTTTGAGAGAGAAATTTCTTAAACTTAAACTATATAGGTAAGTACACTGTCTATTAACTTAATAAACTTTAATTAAAGTTTTAAGTCTTAATCCAGAAGATTACGTCAGCATTATCATTATTTTTTTAAAATTACATATTTTGTTTTATTTCAAGGCGCTGTATTTTTTTTGGTGCAGAATGATAACTAAACTGTGAGACCAAAGATACATTATAGGAGTTCTTCAGCGTAATTACATCCTTGTAATACACTGCAGGGTATACTTTTATCTTCTATATTACCATAATAACAGTGCCATTTTAATCAGAGACTGAACAGAAATTTTTTCATAAGTAACACAAGGCAAGTCTGATATGGATTCAGTTCTAAAACCACCGTGTAACAGCAGAAACAGACAAGAAATAGACAAAATACAGAGGATTTGCCGCTCTCTAAATGCACGTTTTCCCCACCCAAATTCTCAAAACTCAACAATAACCCTCCCTGCAGAGTTTTGAGAATTCGGATGGGGAAAACGTGCATCTGGAGAGCTACCAATCCCAGGCAAAGCCTCCCATGCAGAAATGGCCAGAGCAGCCAGCTTGCCCCGCTGCCGCCCTCAACCCTTTGGCCAACAACGAGCAACTTGCACAAAGTTTCTGGGCTCGGGAATCGAAGGCAGCCTGTCCACCCTTCACCCTCCTGGGGCGAGCAAGACGGGCTTCACTTCTGCCCTCGCTCCCGCTCCAGACTTCGCAGGAAACTTGGCTCTCCCTTCCGCACTTTTTGGCACCAGACAGCCAAAATAACGGGATCCCTTGACCGGCGCCTGGAACTTCCCGTATGGGTGCCAGACGCGCCTCTCGCTCGCTCCTTCCCCCCAGGCACGCAGCAGCTCCCAGGGTCACACCCGCAGGGGGGGGCAGAATGGCTCCCAATGCCCCCCTCCCGGGAGCCGATCTGCGCCCCAAGGCAGGGAGAAGGAGCAACGCCAGAAAAGCAAAAGGGGGGCTTCCCCCCCGCCCGCAATTCCTTACCTGTGAACATCTCCGCTCCCGCCGCCAGCCAAAGTCCAGCCAAAGTCAGCAAGCAACTTCCAACTTTCCCCATAGCCCCTCGCTCTCGAGAGGAGCCTCCCTCCGACCCTCCTGAGCGCCGAGGGGGAAGGCTGGGGTGGGCCCCTTGGCCCCCCTTCCGGGGCCCCTTCGCCTCCTCAAGGGGTGGGGGGAAGGCTCGACTCCCTCTGCCAGCCAACTCCAGCCAGCCCTGTTGTGCAGCCCAACCCGCCGCCGCCTCCTCCTCCCGGGCGAGCCCAAGGAGCGCGCGCCGCCGTCTTGGCGAAGAACAACTCCGTGCCTCTCGCGCCAGTCCCCGCACTGACTCGCGGTCCCCCCGGCAGGCGGGCGAGAGCAGCAGGCAGGCAGCCGAAAGCCAGCTGTCAAGTCACGCCCAGCCACCCGACACCGCCGCCTCTCTCCCGCTAGAGGGTGAGCCGCTCGGAAAAAGTGGCGTGCCGCCAAAGCCGCCCGCCTGCCTGGCACACAATGAGACTGCTGACTGACTGCGCGCCCGCACGTGGTCATTTGTGGAAGAGCCGCACTCAAGGGGCCAAAGAGCTGCATGCGGCTTGCGAGCCGTGGTTTGCTGACCACTGCTCTAGGCTGATTCTGCATTAAGCAGGGGGTTGGACTAGATGGCCCGTATGGCCCCTTCCAGCCCTATGATTCAATGATCCACCGCGCACACCAAAAAACCAGGGTAGCGCTCCTAACGAAAGAACCCTGGGAAGTTTAAGAGCAAGATTTGGGTCCAGTTGGACCAACAAGGTTTTCGGAGTATCAGCTTTCGAGAGTCAATGCCCCCGTCGTGACATACCGGTAATCTGACTCTCGAAAGCTTGTACCTTGGAAATCTCATGGTGTGTACTGGACTCGAATCTTGCTCTTCTACTGCAGACCAATGGGGAAAATCAGATCTGTTCGCTTAACTGTCGCAAACTCTAATGAAAAACTGCCGGGGGGGGGGGGGGGCAAAAGACGAAACAGTTTATTTAAAAATATTTTCTGTCCCGCCTATTAAATTGATGTCCAGGCGGGCGAAAAAGTGGGCAAAAACTGAATTAACCTTTGAGGCTGGGGAGGGGAGGGTTTGAAACGGCTGCCTCACCTGCTGCAGGGCTGCATTCTGGCGCATGTATTCCTCGTGCAACTTCTCCACCAGGTTTTGGACCATCCCGGGCTGGACGTGAAGCAAGATGTCCCACCAGTCATAGCCTGTGACCATGCAGTACTCCAGCAGGAAGAGCAAATGGCGGAGGGACATGTTCATATCCAGGACGTGGCCCATGGAAGGGGAGATCCGCAGCATACTCAGCTGGGGCAGAAGGGGAAAAATTCATTAGCGGCATCCTGAGGACTGGTGGCTTATGTGCACTCAAAAAGAAAGAATAGACTCCATGGTAAGATTCGCATTCATGCTCTAACTTGGGGCCTGAATGGTCTGATTCCTCTTGCATAGAATCAAGACCAGAGCTCTTTTGCCTTTGCTTGGCTCCCTTCCTAAACAAGTGTGGCACAGGAAATTTGCAGAGGTCCCTCACTGGCTATGCCACTAGGATCCCTCACTGGCTGTGCCACCAGGATACCTGTCTGGAAGAGGAAAACACATTGGCGTCCAGGGAATTAGGTGACTCCAGAGAGTGGGCCCCAGGCTACAGCTTACTAAACACTTCCCAGGGGTACCTGTGACTCACTGTTGAGACAGACTACCAGGTCCTCTCTTTACAATTCATGGCCTCTGCTCTGGTTCCCATTACAACCTACCTTGCCATGACTGTCAATTCCAACCAGCGCCAACGACGTCCACGACATCTGCACGGCTTTGAAGTGGACTGAGGGACCGGATGTCCGCTGCCTCTTGATGGCCTGCTCGTCAACTGGGCGCTGGGAGCCGTAGGAGACCGCCATGGTCTGCAGCGTGAGGCGGTGGATGATGTGAACGCTGCCGTCATGGAAGGCAAGAGCAAGGCCTGCCAAGGAGAGAGCATGAAAGGATGGGACTTGGTGGCCAAAGGTTATTTTGAAAAGTGTCCTTGCTATAACTAATTCTGAGTGCGGATCACAAAGCACACACAATGGGGCCATATACAGATAAGGAGAGTTTTTCTACAAACTTGGGGGGAGTAAATGTGAAATGTAAAAACAAACAAGAGAGCTGTAACTAGCTCAAGGTCATCCAGCTGGCTTCATGTGTAGGAGTGGGGAAACCAAGTTGGTTCACCAGATTAGTGCCCGCCGCTCATGTGGAGGAGTGGGGAATGAAACCCAGTTCTCCAGATTAGAGTCCATCGCTCCGAACCACCGCTCTTAACCACTACACCATGCTGGCACGGCTCTCACAGCCCTTTCTTATATCGGATTATGCCAATTGCCATTTTGGGGCCAGGAAGGAATTTTCCTCCAGGCCAGATTGGCCTGGGATCTGTGAGGTGTTTTGCCTTCCTCTGGGCATAGAGCAGGGGTCACTGGGGGAGGGAAGGTATTTGTCAATTTCCTGTGTCGTGCAGGGGGTTGGACTAGATGACCCTAGGGGTCCCTTCCAGCTCTATGTTTCTATGTAACGTAAAACTTCCTCACCCAACCCAGGGAAGAACTTGGTGTCACTTGCCACTTTCAAGTCCGTGTTGGTCAAGGAGATGGGCAGCTTGGGCAGTGCCACGGCTGACACCCGATCCAAGTCGTTGGTGGCCGAAAGGATCCGCCACTTCAGAATCATTGGCGGCTTGTCCCCCACTTCAAAGAAAAAAAGCAGGAGGTTGATGGGGAAGCATCCTCCTCCCCCCCGCAATTCGGCACACCCAGGGCTGCGAGAACCAGGCATGGAAATAAAAAATTTTAAGCCACATTCTGCAACTTGTAAACATCTATACAAACTAAGCAGGGCTGCAGAGTTATGCACAACACCACATCAAATATGTTCTTGCGTCGCAAAAAACAAACAAACACCCAGATCCCAGAAAACATGGAGGGTGATTCCTCAAGAAAACTGGCATGCTCTTTCTTCCTCAAAACGTAAACTTATTCAGGGAAGCCAAAACTGATTTAGCGATGGATTTTTAACACACTTCTTTGCAATATGAAGTATTGTTCAGACACAAAAGAAGTCTGTACTTTACGAAAACCCCACAGAACCGTTCATGGCCTGCTCTTCCGTTACCGCACCGCCAAGGTTGCTTACAAAAGCAGTATTGAAAAAACCAAAACACAACCGAGGACAGATGGGTAACATGCTGAAAATAAAAGAGAATTCTGAACTGGCCCCAGAAAAAGGAACGGGCAAGCAAATATTTTGAGGGAGGGTATCCCACAAACAGGTCCTGACCTGGATGGCCCAGGCTAACCCGATCTCATCATATCTCAGAAGGAAAGGGCCAGCTATAAATATCAGGAGGCATTGCCTGAGCATCAGAGCAGGATTGTCCGCCTACGTCCAGCTTTTCCAGGAGGGAAACTGAGGTTGCGAACTCCCCCCCTGCCCAATGCAGAACTTGTTTCAGGCATGGCAACTCCTAGCCATGACACATGAATACATGAAGCTGCCTTATACTGAACCAGACCCTGGGTCCATCAAAGTCAGTATTGTCTACTCAGACTGGCAGCGGCTCTTCAAGGTCTCAGGCAGGGGTCTTTCACATCACCTACCTGGCCTAGTCCCTTTAACTGGCGATGCCGGGGACTGAACCTGGGACCTTCTGCATGCCAAACAGATGTTCTACCACTGAGCCACGGCCTCTCTCCAAGGCTCTCCAGGGTCTCAGGCAGAGGTCTTTCACATCACCTACTTGCCTAGTCCCTTTAACTGGAGATGCCGGGGATTGAACCTGGGACCTTCTGCATGCCAAGCAGATGCCCTACCACTGAGCCACAGCCCCTTCCCTAGAAGGGGACAGGAGGCCGGGCAGTAGACTCACCCGTGGGTGACAGCTTTTGGAAGATGTTGTTTACTGGCAGGCCCTCTTTGCGGAGTGACCAGTACTCCACGATGCTGTTGTTCTGGTTGGAGGCACAGAGCAGGATCTGGGGAGGGAGGGGGAACAAGAAAAAGGTTACCGCTAACTCTGCGCCTGTTTCTTGGAAATGGGGCTGGCGGAGCTCAAGAACCACCTACGGGGGGAACCCCGTTCGGCAAGCCCTGCCAAGGTTTCGCTCAGGGCCTCAGCTTCTATCAAGGACCTCCCTTGTAGCATCGAAAGGGAGAAAAACTGTTTTTCCTGCTCTCTCTCCGTCCCAGGCATGAAATTAATAGTGTAGAGATCTTATATAAAGAGCCCCGTGGCGGAGAGTGGTCAGCTGCAGTCTCGCAGTCCAAGCTCTGCTCATGACCTGAGTTCGATCCCGACGGAAGTCGGTTTCAGGTAGCCGGCTCAAGGTTGACTCAGCCTTCCATCCTTCCGAGGTCAGTAAAATGAGCACCCAGCTTGCTGGGGGTAAAGCGTAGACGACCGGGGAAGGCACTGGCAAACCACCCCGTAAACACAGTCGGCCTAGGAAACGTCAGGATGTGATGTCACCCCATGGGCCAGGAATGACCTGGTGCTTGCACCGGGGACTACCTTTACCTTTAGAGATCTTATGGACAAGAACAATTCAAAGAATAGAAACAACCAACACTATGTCCTATTACAAAATGGACAAGTAAGAAGGAGTTAATGATGTAGAGCTGTAAAACATTTTACGTGATTTTACGTGATTATGTGACTGTTATTAGTTGATGCATATATCTATTGTCAGTTGTCCATTAATTTTTTTAAAAAAATCTGCACCGCCAATCAGAAGCCTTGCCGGGCAAAGGCCCTACTTCTAGAACACTGGCAGTGGCCAAAAATCTCTCCACAAAATTTTGCTTAAAGAAACAGAGAAGAAAAAACCCCTCCCCATCATGGGAGCTTGAAAAGAAGAAGAGTTGGTTTTTATATGCCAACTTTCTCTACCACTTAAGGGAGACTCAAACCGGCTTACAATCACCTTCCCCTCCCCACAACAGACACCCTGTGAGGGGGGTGGGGCTGAGAGAGTGTAACTTGCCCAAGGACAGCGAGCTGGCTTCATGTGTAGGAGCGGGGGAATCTAATCCAGTTCGCCAGGTTAGCCTCCGCCGCTCACGTGGAGAAGCAGGGAATCGAACCCAGTTCTCCAGATCAGAGTCCACTGCTCCAAACCACCGCTCTTAACCACTACGCCACACTGGAAAGGACAGGGCAAATCTCAAAAATGAGACGGAGAGCAAGAGAGAGATGGCCCACCTGCTCCGACATATCCCGGGCAAAGAATTTCAAGTGGGTGATAGCTGGGTACTTGTCCTTCCGCGCTGGATCTGTGGTGCAGCGCATGAAGAGGGAGGGGAGGATCTCCGTGTCGATCTTGCACTTCTCATTGACCACGCTGACGCAGACCTTGTAAAACTGGACGGGGGAGGCGTTGCTGCCGTCCGAGGTGGCCACCACAATGTTGCCCCCGCCCGTGAAGGCGATATCGGCCAGGGCCACCCGGCAGCGCAAGCGGCACAGGCTCTCCGTGGAGGTCAGGACCTGCCCGTTCGGCTTGAGGAGTGAGACGGTCACCAGGCCGCTGATGGTGACCGCGATCCAGCCCTCCATGGGCTTCCCGCCGAACAAGGTCAGTGACGGGGAGAACTTGACCCGGGAAAACTTCTCCCCGAAATTCGACACGCCGGACTGGGAATAGGAAGGCAAAGTTTAAAAATGGGAGGGGCTGCAGGCATTGCAGGGGGGGTGGAATGCGGAGTTCCCCTTGGCAGTGGTGTTATCTAAGCGCTTTCCTGGGAGTAAGCCCCATTGAATAGGATTCTGAGTAGAAGAAGAAGAGTTGGTTTTTATATGCCGATTTTGTCTACCTTTCTAAGGAAAATCAAACTGGTTTACAATCTCCTTCCCTTCCCCTCCCCACAACAGACACCTTGTGAGGTAGGTGAGGCTGAGAGAGTTCAGAGATAACCATGACTAGCCCAAGATCACCCAGCTGTGTGGTTGCCATTCACATCAAAATGACTTGGCTCACTCACAGGACTTGCCAGATACTGGCCCCAATTATCTTACCCAGTTGATAATTTCCAGAATTTAGGCGGGGGGGGGGGGGACAGAGAGAGAGAGAAGTTCTGCCCGGATTCCTAAGAACTTCTTGACTGTCATTTACAAGAATCCTAGGAGAATTTGTCTTGAGGTATGCAGGGAAAGGGGTCAGACTGGATAACCCGTAGGTGTCCCGCTGCACCTCTGCGATTCCCTCCCTCCTGCCCAGTCGCGACAGCTCACCTTCTCCACGTGCAAAGCCAATTTCACCCCGTTGTGCAGCCAGGAGAGAGCCACAATCGGGTCCCCTTCCACACTGCAGCCCACGGTGCTCTCCCAACTGTTGGCCAAGTGGTCTGTCATGCTCCAGCATTTGATGTGGCCGTCCGCATCTGCAGACAGAAGCCTGGACCCTGGAGTGCAGAAGTACAAAAAGGTCAAACTGCCCACCTGTGGGAGGGGGTCTCGAACTGGCGGGGCACACGGCCGGCCATCTATCCTGTTAGAACAGTGAAGCACTGTGCGGTTTATTTTATTATGTTTTTAAAAAGGAGCGAGTTTCTAGACCTCATTGTGTGTGAATTTTCCAGCAAGGTCGCACAGGCTGGCAAGATCTTGGGGTGCCTGGAGGATTCACTAGGAACCAGCCAGAACCTGACATCCACACTCATCGGTGTTTGTCATGGGAAACCAGGAATGCTTTTCTATCAGCTGGAGATGAGTCATAATAGCAGGAGACCTCCAGCTAGTACCTGGAGGCTGTGGAAAACAAAGGCTCAGTGCTGTAAAGATAATTGGAGCAACCAAAACAGAACAAAATACAATATAGGAAAATTGCTAAATTTATATAAGTGAATAAAGTGCAGAAAGTGACAATAAATATATACAAATGAAGTACAACAAGATACAGGTAATCAAAAAGGGCAAGAGTCCAGTAGCACCTTAAAGACTAACAAAATATTTTCTGGTAGGGTATGAGCTTTTGTGAGCCACAGCTCACTTCTTCAGATACAGCTAGAATGTGAATCCATACAGGTAAGTAATATATCAATCCAGCATCATAGGAACTTGTAAAAACTCCTAAGCCTGTTCAAAGGTAAGTCCAGCAGTTACATAGAAGAAATAATATTTCGTTATAAAAATTTGTTGAATGTCTCTTCAGTCTGTATATCAATTCGCTGGAGATCAAACAATGAATACAAAGCCACAATAAAAGGATGACAGGACGTGTCGTCTAGATCATAATCACGTTTCGCATATGGTTTCGTCAGCTACATGTATCTGTGTACAATAAAATCCATACAGTAATATTCCCAATATAATAATTAAATAATTAATTAATAAAAAGAACTATGCCATCAGATGTTGTCTTTCATAGAAAATTCATATTATAAAATGTCATAGAAAAATATATATATATATATATCTTACCCAAAAGCACAATTTCAAAAAACCATAATAGGTGACATCTCCTTAGGGACCACTGACAGTGTCTATATGGGTCTCCGTTAAGATAGAATGAAGTTAAACAAGCTAGGATGTTACTAAAAGGACTAAAGAGACCCTTAATTAGCTGCAGCTGAGCAAACCACTGTATGGCTGAACGGGACTCTTAAAGGGGAACTGTTTAAATTATCATAACATGCAGTTGGCAAATCATAAAAAACAGGAATAATCGATTTCATTATTTAGACCATGCTCAGAGGCAGCCTGTTGATATTGCAAGTGTTTCAGGGAATTCAGACTAGGTTCTGGGACTCTTGATCTGGGGCTGGAACCAGAGTCCTTCTGCGTGCCCGCTTCCTAAATTTAAATTTGGAATCGGAGACCTCTTGGTCCTTCACCCACTGCTTGCAGAAAAGCAGAATTTGCAAAATGGGAAGATCATGATGAGGTTTTTCATAGAATCAGAGTTGGAAGGTGCCATAGAAGCCATCTAGTCCAACCCCTGCTCAATGCAGGATCAGCCTAGAGCAACCCTTGACAAGTGTTTGTCCAGCTGTTGCTTAAAGACCGCCAGATAGGGGGAGCTCACCGCCTCTCTAGGTAGCTGATTCCACAAGTTAAAAAAAAATTCCCTAATATCCAGCTGGTACCTTTCTGCCCACAATTTAAACCCATTATTGCGAATCATATCCTTTGCTGCCAGCAGGAACAACTCCCTGCCCTCCTCTAACTACTTAAAGAGAGCAGAATACTTAAAGAGAATAGAGTCAGGTCTCTTGCTGGACAAAAGTCTTCCCCAGGGTGTGCATAACAACATAAGAACATAAGAAAAGCCTTGCTGGATCAGACCAAGGCCCATCAAGTCCAGCAGTCTGTTCAACCAGGCGCCTCTAGGAAGCCTACAAACAAGATGCCTACAGCAGCATCCTGCCTGTATTTCATAGTACCTAATAGGCCTGCTCCTCTGAACCTGGATAGAATAGATATGCATCATGACTAGTATTAATTTTTACTAGTAGCCATGGCTCGCCCTCTCCTCCATGAACATGTCCACTCCCCTCTTAAAGCTTTCCAAGTTGGCAGCCATCACCACATCCTGGGGCAGGGAGTTCCACAATTTAACTATGCCTTGTGTGAAGAAATACTTCCTTTTATCTGTTTCAAATCACGGCACACTTGTTCCTTTGTACCAAAAACCTGAAGGTCACTTTTTGCACGCAAGCATGAATTGCACCACTAAATGAATATTATTTATTTACTTTATCTGCCTGGTGCAGACGCAGACGTGTCCCCTCTGACCGACAGGAGCTCTCCAGGGTCTCGGGCAGAGACAGGGAGCTTTCCCCAGCACCAGAAACCCATGAACGCGAGCCTGAACCCAAGACATTCTGCCCCCCAAATGATGGCTCTGTTCCTCACCTGACTGGTCCCACTCCAAGCAGGTAATCATCTCCACGTGCCTGGAATTGATGGAATAGACGTCCCACGGATGCTCCGTGTCAATCATGTGGATCATGTGGGTGAGATCTGTGGAGGAGAGAAGGGAAGGGGTGGTCTCATTGCGGAGGTCTAGAAGAACGGTTCCCTTGTTTTTGCAGGCTGCTAGAGCCCTGATCCACATGTCCCAAAAGGAAGGTCCTTACTAACTCCACCTAACCCTGCATCCTGTTTCCAAAAGCAGCCAGCCCACAAGAAGGGTTTTTCTGTTTGTGCCTTTCCAGCAGGGCCTCTCAACACAAATTCTGTTTTTATATAAACACTAGAGGTCCCTAACCTAAGAACATAAGAAAAGCCCTGCTGGATCAGACCAAGGCCCATCAAGTCCAGCAGTCCGTTCACACAGTGGCCAACCAGGTGCCTTTAGGAAGCCCACAAACAAGACGGCTGCAGCAGCATTGTCCTGCCTGTGTTCCAAAGCGCCTAATATAATAAGCATGCTCCTCTGATCCTGGAGAGAATAGGAATAGGGCTGTGCATTCCAGAAATGGGAGGACGGAAACTTTATTTAAAGCTTCTACTTTGCTTTCCCCCATGCTGCAGAACTCACAATGGTTTTAATTTTGATTTGAAGAGCTGTATGTTATTGACACCACTGGGACAAATGCTCTCATCTTGCAAGAAGAAGAAGAGTTGGTTTTTGTATGCCGACTTTAGGAAGAATCAAACCAGATTATAATTACCTTCCCTTCCCCTCCCCACAAGAGACACCTTGTGAGGTAGGTGAAGCTGAGAGAGATCTAAGAGAGCTGTGACTAGCCCAAGGCCACCCAGCTGGCTTCACGTGGAGGAGTGGGGAAATAAACATGGTTCACCAGATCAGTTTCCACCACTCCAAACCACTGCTCTTAACCACTACACCACACTGGCTTTACTTTATCTGTGGGTTTGCTCTCTTTAAACTTCCTAATGTGCAGAGCTACCCGGGGTGGGGTGGGGCTGGACTGACCTTTTTCCTCCTCGTTTTTCAGGTCTGTGGTAAATGCGATAAGGTTGCGGCAGGACCAGGCACAGACGAGTGGGATGGAGGGGCAGTGGTTGCTCTTTGGCCGTTTCTCCCACTCGCAGATGTATGCCAGATCCATCGTTGCGTCCTTCGCGGAGGAAAAACTCTTACTGGGAGACCCTCGTGCCTGTTCAATGTAAACAAAGTGGTTATGTGTGGGTAACAGACCCAAAGGAGAATGTTACAGAAATGAGGAAGTTGAAAGGGAGACTTGAGAGGGTCCGTGGCCCAGTGGTAGAGCCTCTGCTTGGCATGCAGAAGGTCCCAGATTCAATCCCCAGCATCTCCAGGGACTAGGCAAGTAGGTGATGTGAAAGACCCTCTGCTTGAGACCCTGGAAAGCCGCTACTGGTCTGAGTAGACAATGATGGACCAAGGGTCTGATTTAGTATAAGGCAGCTTCATGTGTTCATGTGAGAGAGCCAAATGCCTTCAGGATTCATGGAAACTATTTAAAACTAAACAAATCAAGGCCCGGAAAGGATGCATCCCTTAGCTTAGGTAAGATGCCGGCAAGTCTACACATGAATGCATGAAGCTGCCTTCTACAGAATCAGACCCTTGGTCCATCAAAGTCGTTACTGTCTACTCAGACCGGCAGCGGCTCTCCAGGGTCTCAAGGTGTAGAGGTCTTTCACATCACCTACCTGCCTTGTCCCTTTAACTGGAGGTACCAGGGATTGAACCTGGGACCTTCTGCATGCCAAGCAGATGCTCTATCGCTGAGCCAGAGCCCCTCCCCAAAGGATGCCAGCGTGGCAAACGAACCAGGTCAAGTTTAGAAAAGAGATGACTAAGGGGGGACACGATAGAGGTTTACAAAGTTATGCAAAGGGTGGGGAAAGGGGATGGAAGGAGCTTTACGCTTTCTTCTCTAATACCAGAACTTGGGGAGGGGGGGAATCCAAGGAAATCGATGGGCAATTGATAAAGGACAGACAAATAGAAATATTTATTTACTAAATGAGTAACAAAACTGTGGCATTCACAGCCACTGGTTATAGTGATGGCCACAAGGGCAGGTGGCTTTAAGAGTCAATTTGACAGATTCATGGAGGAGAGGTCGACCGGTGGCTAACTAGCCATGGTGACTAAACAGAAGCTCCAAATTCAAAGGCAGTAAGGCGCCAGGCTGGATTGGCCTGGCTAGCCTGATCACTAGGGCTGCCAACCTCCAGGCAGTGTCTGGAGATCTCCCACTATTACAAATGATCTCCAGGCGACAGAGATCAGTTCCCCTGGAGAAAATGGCAGCTTTGGAAGGTGGATTCTATGCACTGAAGTCCCTCCCCCGCACCAAACCCCACCTTAAGAAAATAAGAACACAAGAAAGGCCCGGCTGAATCAGACCCAGGCCCATCAAGTCCAGCAGTTTGTTCAAACAGTGGCCAACCAGCTGCCTCTAGGTAGCCCACAAGCAAGATGACTTCAGCAGCATTCTCCTGCCTGTGTTCCAAAGCACCTAATATAATTGGCATGCTCCTCTGACACTAGATAGAATGGGTATGCATCATGACTAGTATCCATTTTGACTAGTAGCCATGGATAACCCCGTCCTCCATAAGATCATAAGGAAAGCCCTGCTGGATCAGACCAAGGCCCATCAAGTCCAGCACTGTTCACACAGTGGCCAACCAGGTGCCTCTGGGAAGGCCACGAACAAGACGAAAGCAGCAGCATTATCCTGCCTGTGTTCCGCAGCACCTAATATAATGGGCATGCTCCTCTGATCCTGGAGAGAGCCCTCCTCAGGCTCTACACCAAAAATCTCCAGGTAATTCCCAACCCAGAGCTGCCAACCCTACCGATCATGCCTGATCTTGGAAGCTAAGCAGGGTTGGTCCTGGTTAGTATTCAGATGGGAGACCACCAAGGAATTCTCAGAGTTGCTATGCAGAGGAAGGCAATGGCAAACCACCTCTGAACATCTCTCCCCTTGGAAACTGTATGGGGTCACCATAAGTCAGCTGAGACTTGACAGCACTTTACACACACAAGGTGCCAGGACGCAGTAAGCATCTATGCCCTGTTGTTGCCAGCTCTAGGTTGGGAAATACCTGGTTTTAGGGGCAGAGCCTGAGGAGAATGGGGTTTAGGGAAGGGTCTCAGCAAGGTATATTGCCATGCAATACACCCTCCAAAGCAGCCATTTTCTCCAGGGAAACTGGTCTCTGTCGTCTGGAGACTAATTCTGGGAGATCCCCAGCTACCTCCTGGAGGTCGATCACGATGGGTAGCCATGTTAGTCTGTTGCTAGCAGTAGAAAAGAGCAAGAACCCAGTAGCTTTTACAAAGAAGAAGAATAAGAGTTGGATTTTATATGCCCACTTTCTCCACCACTTAAGGGAGACTCAAACCGGCTTGCAATCACCCTCCCCTCCCCACAACAGACACCCTGTGAGGTGAGGTAGGCGGGACTGAGAGAGCACTAAGAGAACTGTGACTAGCCCAAGGTCACCCAGCTGGCTTCATGCGTAGGAGTACGGAATCAAACCCAGTTCTCCAGATCAGAGTCTGCTGCTTCAAACCACTACACTACGCTGGCTCCCAAAGGGAGTTTAGAAAAAGAGACTGCTGAATTACAACTAATAATGAAGCTCAAGACTATGCATTCTCCTGCACTTAATAGAGATCTGGGATTCCTGTCTCATTACCAATGCTGATTTCTCCATACCTATCACCCCTCTGCATATCACATCTAATCCAATCATACCAGCTAATGTCATTTACTTGCTTTTGACTTTTACATTGCCATTGTGTGTCTAATGCACTCTTCTCTGCTTAAGGATGGATGGAATCACATTCTCACTGTATCTGAAGAAGTGAGCTGTGGCTCACGAAAGCTCCTACCCTGCCAGAAATTTTGTTAGTCTTTAAGGTGCGACTGGACTCTTGGCTCTTTTCTACTTCCTGGAGGTCGACAACCTTAGATTCATGTGTAAACGGTTGGCTACTGCGTGAACAGAAGAAAATCAAGGTGTTGAATAAATTCTATATTGTTATTTCCTGATCCCAGTGTGTTTCCCCTGAGGAAGGTGCTGGCGAAACACATCGGGACCAGGAAACAATAATACAGAATTTATTCAACACCTGGATTCTTTTCTTCTGCTTGCTATTGCTGGCATGGCCCTGACTTCTTCCTGGCTACTGTGCGAGACAGGATACTGGACTAGATGAAAAACAGGTCTGATCCAGCCGTGGTCTTCTTGGTTCCCAGAAGCACGTGGTTGAGCATAGTCAATGAACTGCAAATGTTGCAGGATTGCTGCAGACATAAAGCACAGGCAACTAACCTAACTTCAGGCTTCTTTGATCAGCAGCCCCGGGCCCGCAGCGTTTGCAAAACCACAAACATTTTATTTCTCAAGGGGAAAACATGACATTTCCAAAGTGGAACAGATAAAATGCATTTATGTGCAGTGCAATCAGTTTGTCCCAACCCCCGCCATAGGTCTACCAGAGTTGGAATGTACTCGTCTTGCAAATATAATTTCCCCCATGCTCCTGGAAGCGGCTGGTGCATTGCAAAGTGGACATCAGGAACGACCTCTTCCATCTCAAGCATTAAAATAACTACTTCTTCCCCCCTCCCCGGTATCAAATGGACTCTTCCATCCTCTCTCCCCCCCCCCACTTACGCAGCGTCCATCCAGGCTATCCCGTTGCTCTGCGCCTGCGCCAACTCTCGCCAGCCGGATAAGAGCCCTCTTTAATTCGGTGCTGTCTAATTGAGCGCCTGGTGAATCTTCCCCATATAAAAAAAAATAAAAACGTAGACCCTCGCAGCTCTTAGCCTCCACGCCAACAATCCCTTTTGTCCTGGAGAGTCCCAAGGGTTGTTTCTTCAAGGATTTTGTACAGGCAGTTTTAAAGACAGACCTCGTTGGTCCGAGAAGCCTCGGGGAAGCAGCTCATTTGCGTACGAGGCCTCCCATCGTGCATCGGGGTAGTCAAGAATGGGGAGAAATTTATAACAAAGACGTAAAATTCCCCTTTGTTCGGCTATTAAACAACGAGAGATTGACGAAATAGAGATACAACAACAAAAAAGATGAAGAGATGGATAATTTAAGAAATTTTGAAAGTCACCATGATATGAAAAGTCTCAAAAAGGAAAACTATAAATACTAACGAGGGCAAAGAGCAATTTGTGCTCGCTTCGGCAGCACATATACTAAAATTGGAACGATACAGAGAAGATTAGCATGGCCCCTGCGCAAGGATGACACGCAAATTCGTGAAGCGTTCCATATTTTGCCTCCCCTGCAATCATTAAAAAGCAGTTGCAGGTGGGCGAGGGGGGAACCCGAAATCGTTTATTATTGCTCTTATATGCAAATAATGCATATAGCGACATATTGCACTCTGAGTGGAAATGCTCCAGTGGATCCAACCACGGGGGTTGTACACATGAAGCCTGAGCTCTTTCACATCACCTACTTGCCTGGTCCCTTTAACTGGAGATGCCAGGGATTGAACCTGGCACCTTCTGCATGGCAAGCAGATGCTCTGCCACTGGCCCCTGGCCCCTCCCTCTCCTTTTTACAAAGCTCCCGCCTTGCCCGCTCCTCAACCTATTCAGATTTATCTTTTCCCCCTCCCACATTCCTCCCATTTTTATTTACAAGCAGGGTGCCTTCATTTCTCCTTCCACTATATATAAGAATTCTTCTTCTTCTTTCTTCACGCCTCTGTCAAAATGCAATCAGGCTCACTGCTGGAGGGATTTAGAAAAGGGTGGGGGGCGAGGGAGGGATCTCAACACTTTAAAAAAAAACTTTTTCCCAAGAGAAGCATGCTTGGTTTTCTTGCACATGCACCTATTTGACATAAGTGTATATATATAAATTGAAAGGAGATATGTTTTGGGACACGGACAGGTGGGATATGTCATTGTGCATGTAGCTTCGCACCTTTTGGGACACGTTGGATGTTTATTCATGAAGAGGTTTTGACTTGGATTTGCCGCTCTCTAGAAGTACATCTTCCCCATCCGAATCCTCAAAACTCAAAAATTAGGCCCCATGCAGAGTTTTGAGAATTTGAATCAGAAAAATGTGCATCTAGAGAGCAGCAAATCCAAGGCAAAACCTCCCATGCATAAATGGCCTTTGGATATTTGTTTGTGCGTGTACATTCGCATTTTACCAGGGATTGTAAAAACCGTGCTTGGTGCATGTAAAACCAGATGACAGCAATAAGACACGTTGGATATTTGTGTATGTAGCTTTGCACGTTTAGGGACATGTTGGATATTTGTTTCTGCACGTACCTTCACATTTTACCAGGGATTGCAATAACTATGCTTTGTGCATGTAAATCCACATAATAGCAATACTCAAAGGTTGAAGTTTTCTTCCCTAGAGAAGCTTTATGGTCGTGGGAGCAGCAAAATATGGAACGCTTCACGAATTTGCGTGTCATCCTTGCGCAGGGGCCATGCTAATCTTCTCTGTATCGTTCCAATTTTAGTATATGTGCTGCCGAAGCGAGCACAGAAGATGCATAGACATCATGGCTATATAAACCCTCCACAATTGTAAGAAAGTAGGTTATGGTGACGATTTGGATTTCCCCTCCCACTTCCTTAACATTGTTTTTTTGCATCCTTAATGTCAGAGGCCACCGTGACTGGTTTTGTTTGAGCTTAACTTCTTTTTATTTAGAAGGAAAATGTGTGAAGTTTTGGAACGTGGACGAGGAAAATTGTTTCGCGGGGCCTGATGGGAAAGGATCGCAGAGAGGCATATGGAGTTAGAGGCGGGGCTTGAAGACCGGAAGAGGTCTTTCCTTCCCGCCTACTCTTTCCGAGGCTCTTTTCAATGCTCAGGCTCGGAAGCTAAGCAGGGTCGGACCCGGTTAGTATTTGGATGGGAGACCGACAAGTAAATCCCGGACCTCTCTCCAGAGGCAGGCAATGGCAAACCACCTCTGAACGTCTCTTCCCTTGAAAACGCTATGGGGTCGCCTGGGGGCTGTGACTTCATGCCCCAAAAAAATAAAAAAACAAAACCTACAGTCTCAAAAACAATTACCTGGGTGTAAGCACCATGGAATCAAATGGGTGTTACTTCTGAGTAGACCTAGTCAGGGTTGTTTCCTAAAAGTTTGGCTTCCCCACTCCCTGGAAAAAAAAATCCCCCAAAGCTTTAGCCTTTTTTTTTTATATTTTTTTTTTAATAAGGAAGGTGCTCCATCCATTTGCATTCTTTAGGATGTAGAGTAGGAGTGCCCAACCTTTCAGAGCCTGTGGGCACCTTTGGAGTTTTTTTTCATTATTATTATTTTAATTTATGCTTTAAATTCCTATCCCGCCCTCCCCAGCCGAAGCCGGGCTCGGTGGGTAACAACAAAACAATCACAACATGCAACCATCACTCATACATAGGGTTGCCAGCTCCGGGTTGGGAAATACCTGGAGATTTTGGGGGTGGAGCCTGAGGAGGGTGGATTTTGGGGAGGGGAGAGACTTCAGTGCCATAGAGTCCAATTGCCAACGCAGCCGTTTTCTCCAGGGGAACTGATCTCTATCTGCTGGAAATCGGTTAATGGGGCCTACCATTATATAAGTTGTGTGCCATCAGTGCTTGTTGTTGTTTGTTAATTTCCTACTTAAGCACGGGTTTGTTTTGAATCCTAGTACTTGGTCATGGCATATTGTTTGGCTCAACTCCAGAAATCCCAACATCAAATTTGTAGGCACAGCCCATCCTACACAAGTGAATTTTCTGGATCTAACAGTGGATGTTGACAGTTCTAAGAAGCTTATTATAAAACCTTACAAAAAGATTACCAATAAAGTGGCTCTTCTTCACTTCAACTCTTTCCATCCTATACACTTAAGAAAAAACTTACCGTATGGACAGCTTCTCAGGCTTAAAAGAAATGGCACACAACAAGCGCATTATGTAACAGCAGCTGCATCTTTATCTAGAACCTTGGAAACAAGAGGCTATCCACAGGGAGTAATCCAACGTGCTAAAACCAGAGTAGATACTATAGATCGTTCTCAATTATTTGCCCATAAACAACATCCTCCTTACACAGGCATCACATCCTCGCTGGAATTCACCAGCTATACGAGAGACATCCAAAATATTATTTTAAAACATTGGCACCTAGTTAGGGGATTGCCGGGCTGTGACAACACGCCCCGTTTTGGATATCGCAAATCTAGATCTCTCAGGGACTACCTCATGCATTCAGATATTTTGCCCAAACATACTTCTAACATGCCTTTGAGCCATTTTCGTTGTGGAGAGTGCAACATGTGTCCTTTTGTTTTTCCAGTGAAAGAGTTTAGAAGCACTATCTCCAATTCTGTGATTAAATTGAGACAATTTTCTAACTGTACTAGCAAAAAATGTGATTTACATTCTCAGATGCCCCTGTGGGCTCTTATATGTGGGCAAAACGAGGAGACAAATTAAATTAAGGGTGGGTGAACACAGATCACGTATCCGGAATCATGTGTTTGAAGCCCCATTAGTTTCACACCATCAAGCCTTACATCATTTGGACACAGAAATACAATTTTTTGTAATCTGGCAATATAGATCCAAACCATATTCAAAACAAAATATTGACAGAATCCTTTCCCAGCAGGAATCACGCTTCATTTTTCTTTTTAATACTTTATCTCCCCATGGACTGTATTCAGCTTCTGATTATACTTGTTTTTTGTAAATATTGATCACTAAATGTAATGTATTATAATGTAGTCACCTTTATAATACCCTTTTTGTATAAGATATTGTAGCAATTGTAGTGTTTTCTTATATATCGTATACTCCTTTAAGACTAGTTCTTGCAATCACACCTGTAGCCAATTAGTACACATAAAAATCAGGCTGAATGTTACCGTTGTAAGATCGCTGTTAGCCATCCCTCGATCTGTAAGCTACATGCTTCTCAGCGTTTGGTATGTAATACTCACTTCTTCTTTATATTAGCATTAACAAGTTTAGTGATAAGTATTTTGAGTCCCATTACAATTGTATTTTGCTATTGTAGAGATAGTCATTTCTCGCTATGCCATACTTCCCCGATGGATAAAGCCACTGCGAAATGGGTTTTACCATTCTCTCATCTCGGGATGAAGTAAAATTATGCCATAATTGCGGCTCATTCAGACAAATTCCACATTATTGAACGTGCTGACACATGCTCCTCTGTGTCCTGCTCTACGGAACTCTTGTCTGGGTTTTCCACCTACCTTCTACGGAGCGCCGCCTTGCCTTCGCTTCAACTGGAGCCACGTTGCCATCTGGCGCATGCAGCACCACTCCTTTTGTAAACCTTACAGATTTTTTCGGGACCACATGGTTTTTCTGTATATTGTTATACATTGTATGGGATTTTGTACCTATACCATTATATAAGTTGTGTGCCATCAGTGCTTGCTGTTGTTTGTTAACCACCTGGAGGCTGGCAACCCTACTCATACAATTAAAACCAAAGAATCAAACCGATATAACAATATAAACATCGCAAAACAACTGATGGCACTCGATTAAAATAGTGCCCACTGAAAGACTCTGAAATCAGACATTTCCCCCCAAGTTCACAGCATTGTAATGAAGAGGCCAGAGTATGGCCATCTTGGGTTAAAAGGTTAAATTAGCACAACCTCAGCCCTTTCTGTCTTTGCTCCCTGCTTGCAGAGAAAATATGTGCTGGCTGGCATGGTTATCTAAAATTTAGCAAGTTTAGAGAAAAACACAGTGTGCTAGGACTGAGTTGGCTGAGAGGGAGCAATAACACACAGTACATGGAAGAAGTTACAATTGCTTATTGTTAGGCCAAAATCATCTGCACAACGAGCGATCACTGCCCAAATATGGACAGAAGGACGTGTGTGCGCTTATAATAAAATAACCACATAATGCTAAAAGTATAGGGTTGCCAACTTCCAGGTACTAGCTGGAGATCTCCTGCTATTACAACTGATCTCCAGCCGATAGAGGTCAGTTCACCTGGAGAAAAATGGCCGCTTTGGCAATTGGACTCTATGGCATTGAAGCCCCTCCCTTCCCCAAACCCTGCCCCCTTAGGCTCCGCCCCAAAAACCTCCCGCTGGTGGCAAAGAGGGACCTGGCAACCCTACTAAAAGAAGGTGGCCTTAGTAAAATACGTGATCCTTCTGTGAACGTTGTATAAAAGACCCGAGAGCGTGGGTGTGCGCTGGAATCCAGGGGTTCAAGCCCTGACTTTACCTTTATTCGAATAATGCAATAAAACTTCTTGTCTCTATTTCTGGAGTCTAACTGGTTGTGTAAATTGGGAATGATCCACACGCCAGGCCAAGAGCCTAGCCGACCTGGACGACAAAATGAACAGAATAATAAAGTGGGGGGGAGGGGGGGAGGCCAGCAAAGTATATAGCAATGTGTTTAAAGCATTTTTGTGTGTATTTATCTCTATCGCAAAATGCTTTAAACTTATATATCCGATTGCAACTATATAGCATGAGACGACAACAGTCACTAGAAAAGACCGTCATGATAGGAAAAGTTGAGGGCAGCAGGAAAAGAGGAAGACCCAACAAGAGATGGATTGACTCAATAAAGGAAGCCACGGCCCTCAATTTGCAAGATCTGAGCAAGGCTGTCAAAGACAGGACATTTTGGAGGACTTTCATTCATAGGGTCGCCATGAGTCGGAAGCGACTTGACGGCACAACACACACAGCAATGTATTTAAAGCCTTTTTGTGTGTATTTGTCTATTTCACAAAATGCTTTATACAGGTTGCAATGACATAACTATATAGCAATGTGTTTAATGCCTTTTTGTGTGTATTTATCTGTTCTACAAAATGCTTTAAACTGATGTATCAGATTGCAAAACAAATAAGCATCTCAATGTGTTGAAAGCATTTGTCAGAAGACTTTTGTATATGTATATTGCAGTACATGACATGTACACGCGTCAAAACATTTTGAGCATTTTGCAAAACACGTCTGCACACTCTCCCCTGCTGGGGAAGTGCTTGCTTGCTTGCAGAGGAGGCAAAATATGGAACGCTTCACGAATTTGCGTGTCATCCTTGCGCAGGGGCCATGCTAATCTTCTCTGTATCGTTCCAATTTTAGTATATGTGCTGCCGAAGCGAGCACAAACTGATCTGAAACGGCAAGATTATTTAAAGGCTCCCAAAAAGGAAGTTTACAGGTTATAGTGAGTACTACATCAGTGGTTTTTTTTATCTTTTACCAGTCTGGTTTTTTAATTCTCACATTCATTCATTTCCATTCTCTTTTTTTACCTTCCCATGTTTCAAAAGACTTCATTAGAAAACGATCTGATGCGAAATACCCGCTTGGTGCACGCCGCGTTGCATTCTGGGAGGGCTTCATGCAAATGAGACGCTCTTTGACGGACGTGGGGAAATCCCATTGCCAAGGGCCTGGCGCAATGGGCCTCCGAGCTCAAGGGATCCCCCCCACACACACACACATGCAACAACACACCCGCAATAACTCAGCGTACGCCTGCATAGCCCCACATACCAATTGGTCGTTGCATTATCCTGCCAAGTGCATAGCCGCCCCCCGTCCCAAATTAATGCGATTGCTGCACATATGCATTTTTTTAAAATGCACACACATATGCACACACACACCCCAAAAATATCTACAGCTACACAGCTGGCAACACATATCACAACACTCTGCATAATGCACACACACCCCAAAAAATATCTACAGCCACACAGCTGGCAACACATAACACAACACTCTGCATAATGCACACACACCCCAAAAAATATCTACAGCCACACAGCTGGCAACACATAACACAACACTCTGCATAATGCACACACACCCCAAAAAATATCTACAGCCACACAGCTGGCAACACATAACACAACACTCTGCATAATGCACACACACCCCAAAAAATATCTACAGCTGCACAGCTGGCAACATATATCACAACACTCTGCATAATGCGCACACCCCCCCAAAAAAAATATCTACAGCCACACAGCTGGCAACACATATCACAACACTCTGCATAATGCGCACACACACACCCCCAAAAATATCTACAGCCCCACAGCTGGCTACACATAACCCAACACTCTGCATAATGCACACACACCCCAAAAAATATCTACAGCCACACAGCTGGCAACACATAACACAACACTCTGCATAATGCACACACACCCCAAAAAATATCTACAGCCACACAGCTGGCAACACATAACACAACACTCTGCATAATGCACACACACCCCAAAAAATATCTACAGCTGCACAGCTGGCAACATATATCACAACACTCTGCATAATGCGCACACACCCCCCCCCAAAAATATCTACAGCCCCACAGCTGGCTACACATAACCCAACACTCTGCATAATGCACACACACCCCAAAAAATATCTACAGTTACACAGCTGGCAACACATGCATAATGCGCACCCCCCCAAAAAAATCTACAGCCACAGAGCTGACAATACACAACACTCTGCATAATCCACTCCCAAAAATATCTACAGCCACACAGCTGTCAACACACAACACACTGCATAATGCGCGCACACAAAATATCTACAGCGACACAACTGGCAACGCACAACACTCTGCATAATGCGCGCACACACACACCAAAAAATATCTACAGCCACACAACTGGCAACGCACAACACTCCGCATTGCTGGCAGCGGCACAGCTCCAGCCCTGGAAGGGTTAAGGGCAGGCGGGCACAGAGGCCCCGCCTTCCTGGCTTCACCCTCCCCTCCCCTGACGTCACTTCCTGGGGCTGCTGCCCGGGGCTTCCCTGTTTGGGCCCGGCCAGGCCGGGGCTGCCGCCCGAGCGATGGTGGTCCTCAAGGGGAGGGACGCCGGGAGGGCAGAGGAGGAAGCGGCCCCCGCCCCCCTGGAGCAGCCCCACGGGTGAGTAGGGGGCCCGGCTGGGGCGGGGGTCCTCTGAACCCTTGCATTCTTCCATCCCCCCCCCTCCCCAGGTCCAACAGGTTGCAAGGGGGGGGCAGAGATCCCTTAAGGACAAAGCAGGACCCTCCTTCCCTGCTGCCCTCCCTTCCAAGAAATGGGGGGGGGGTTGGGGTAGACTGTCCCTGAGTGCGGAGGTTCCACGTAGGCCCTTTGGACAATGGCCAACCATAGGGCTCTGAATCTCCCAGTGGCTGCTGTTGTCTCTTGTGGCAGGGCGTTCCGCAGGGTAATAATTAAATCACACAGGCTGAGAATCCCTCAGCCAGACTGCTTGGGACCAGAAGCGGTCCATATTTGAGATCTTTCTGTATCTTGCAATATTTTGATATTAGGCATCGTATTGTCATTATGGCAGTGGTCATTATATCACCCTTATTGTCAAAGTTTTCTGATTACTGGAGGGCACCTCCTGCTTTTACTGCTATTAATGACTAACCTGTATACATTTTTCATTATTAAAACATAAAGGGACTTCTGTTTTGCTTTATATAGCTTATTATCTGACGTTGTTTTTAGTGTTTTCAATGTATATCATGTCAGCAATGTTGATTCTATGACCTTAGGGGGATCACAAGAGGGAGAGCATCTTGGCCATCTTCTGGGCATGGGGTAGGGGGTCACTGGGGGTGTGGGGGGAGGTAGTTGTGGATTTCCTGCATTGTGCAGGGGGTTGGACTAGATGACCCTGGTAGTCCCTTCCAACTCTATGATCTTATGATTCTGTGTGTTATTTTTTGGAAATATTTTATGGATAAGCATAAGATGCCAATAACTAAAAAGAATAAATACTCATCGTCTATTGTGGGTCCTTTTAAAGAGGAGATATACACACGAGCCCCGTGGCGCAGAGTGGTAAGCTGCAGTACTGCAGTCCAAGCTCTGCTCGCGACCTGAGTTTGATCCCGACAGAAGTCAGTTTCAGGTAGCCGGCTCAAGGTTGACTCAGCCTTCCATCCTTCTGAGGTCGGTGAAATGAGGACCCAGCTTGCTGGGGGTAAAGGGAAGATGACTGGGGAAGGCACTGGCAAACCACCCCGTAACCAAAGTCTGCCTAGGAAACGTCGGGATGTGACGTCACCCCATGGGTCAGGAATGACCCGGTGCTTGCACAGGGGACCTTTACCTATATACACATACACTGCCCTGGTTATCTACAGGTAGAGTATTCCTTATCTGGACATCCCATATCCGGACTGATATGCCTTCGAGCCGGCATGCAGGCAGATCCGTTCCACTTGCTTTCAATGTTTCCTCTCACCTAAAAAAATAAAATACAGTGTCCACCGTGTCGTAGGTGGAGACTGAAAGCCTGCAGTTGTTAGTTAGTTTGTTATTTGTTGCTGCTCTTATTTAACAGCTGATACAGGTATTCTGGTGAGATAGTTACCCCTTTGCTTTCTGATAGTTCAGAATTTTATTTTACAATATTGTTTAAAATTACATTTAGGCTATGTGTATAAAGTGTATATAAAACTTAAATGAAGTAGGGTCCCGTCCCCAAGATATCTCGTTATTTATATGCAAAAATACCAAAATATTGCAAGGTACAGAAAGATCCGCTTCTGATCCCAAGCAGTCTGGTTAAGAGATACTCAACCTGTGTTATTTAGTTATATACTTCATTTATACCCTCACTTTTCTCCCAATAGGGACTCAAAGCAGATTGCATCATTCTCTTCTTCTCTCTTTTCCTGACAACAACCCTGTGAGGTAGATGAGGCTGAGAGGGTGTGACTGGCCCAAGGTCATCAAGCAAGTTTCCGTAGCAGAGTGTTGATTGGAACCAGTTCTGTCGGATCCTAGACTGACAGCAACCACTACACCACACTGGTTGCAAAGAATGTAGTCACTGGCCCATCTGACCCCATGTTGCCTCCCCCCAAAAAAAATCTGTTCAGGGCAGAAAAATTCCTAAATGGAGGCAAAATTGAGCCTTGTGCAAAATTATTCTGGTTTTGCTGTAGAATAGGGGTCCCAGACGGGCGATGTAAAGTCATGGGTTCAAATGTTGCCCCTGCTGCAAACTTCGCACTTGGTACAGTGGTTGGAGTATAGGTTAGTTGTTTCGTGTAGGTTAGGGTCTGAGGGACCTGGGTAGGAATCCCTGCTCTGCCACGGAAGCTTGCCAGGTGACCTTGGGCTAGTCACAAACTCTCAGCCTTGGCCTACCTCACAGGGTTGTTGTGAAGATAAAACAGAGGAGAGAAGAACAAAGAAAGCCACATATACAGTTTTTACTGAATTTTATATTTGATACATTGGACTGTATTTTAATGGATGTGAGCCACTCTGAGCCCAGCCTCGGCCGTGATAGAGAGTGGGGTATAAATCCAATAAAATAAAATTGGAGTGAAAAGTGGGGTCATCAGTAAAATAAGCAAGTAAGTTATAAACTTATTTTGTGCCCTTGGGAAGCCTCAATCTCTCTGCTTGCACTTCCGTTCTGTGATATAAGATGATGTAATAGTGCCTTAGGCCGTTCTTTGTTTGCATAGCTTTCTAATTGTGTGACTCTACCCTTATTGCATTGAATGGCTTTCTGATTTTCTAAATACATCTTGTAATCCGCCTTGAGACTCAGTGAGAAAGGTGGGCCGTAAATGAAGGCAGTTAATAAATCCCCGGCAGAGTTACGTCTTCGGAACCCGCCAAAGTCAATGGCCTTTGAAGGGAGTAATTCAATTTAGGATTGCAAGGTGCCTACCTTCCAGGGTTGTCTCTTGAATTGCCCAGTTAATAATAAAAGTTCACCACCATGTTACATTCTGGAAAGAGATGCCCAGGGTTGCTGTTTGACAGCTTGGTTTTTGAAAAATATATCTAGACTTTTAATGGCTGTATTTTTTGCAAACCAACAGTGAGACCTATCTAAATTTTAATGCAAATAGTGTTCACGTTCTCTAATTTGTCATTGTTAAATAATTAACCTGCTGGTTTCTGCAGCTCTTTTTGTCTTATACTTTGATTTCAATCCTGAAAATATATTTATATAGAAATGGCCGAAGCTATGAAAAATTCTTCCAATGCAAGACAGCTGAAGTGGTTATAACCCTAGCCTACACTGCAGGGCTATTTTAAAAATAACAGAGAGGATACTATCTGGCATGTATTTAGCATTGTAGAGGGTCCATAGCACCATCCCTGTTGGGGCAATCTGCTGCTACCCACCCATGTGGCTCAGTGGCAGGGAATTTGCTTGGCATGCAGAAGGTCCCAGGTTCAATCCTTGACATCTCCATGTAAAAGTAGTGGGTGATGTGAGAAACTTCTGCCGGAGAACCAGGAGAGCTGCTGCCAATCAGAGTCAACCAGGGGTGCCCACCCCTTCTGGTATGGTGACCCGACCTGCAAATCCAAGTTTACTTGGCATGGTGACCCATCCAGGGCTGGCCGGAGGTTTTTTGGCACCCTAGGCAAATAATGAGCTCTGACCTGGATGACCCAGGCTAGCCTGAACTCGTCAGATCTCAGAAGCTAAGTAGGGTCAGCCCTGGTTAGTATTTGGATGGGAGACCACCAAGGAATACCACTGGCAAACCACCTCTGTTAGTCTCTTGCCATGAAAACCACAAAAGGGGTCACCGTAAGTCGGCTATGACTTGACGGCACTTCACACACACACGCGCACACACACACACACACACACACACAGGCAAGTCATGACCTCGGCACCCATTTAGTTCAGCATTCCCTTTTTTCTTACAGTGGCTAACCAGATGTTTTTTGAGAAACCAACAAACATTGCACATAGCTGCTCCCAGCTAGCGTGGAGTAGTGGTTAAGAGCGGGGGGTTGGAGCGGTGGACTCTGATCAGGAGAGCTGGGTTCGATTCCCCGCTCCTTCACATGAGCTGCGGAGGCTAATCTGGTGGACTGGATTGGTTTCCCCACTCCTCCACACGAAGCCAGCTGGGTGACCTTGGGCTGGTCACAGTTCTCCTAGAGCTCTCTCAGCCCCACCTACCTCATAGGGTGTCTGTTGTGGGGAAGGGAAGGTGAGTGTCAGCCGGTTTGATTCTTCCTTAAGTGGTATAGAAAGTCAGCATAAAAAACCAACTCCTCTTCTTCCCACTACGAACCACAAGCAGCCGGCATTCTGATATTTGCAAATGATGGTTACATTCCAGCCTTTGACCACCCTCTCCTCCATTCCTCCCTCTAGAATCATAGTTGGAAGGGGCCATACAGGCCATCTAGTCCAACCCCCTGCTCAATTCAGGACCAGCCAAGAGCATCCCTGACAAGTGTTTGTCCAGCCTCTGCTTAAAGACTGCCAGTGAGCGGGAGCTCACCACCTCCCTGGGAAGCCAATTCCGCTGTTAAACAACTCTTACTGTAAAAATAAATAAATCCTAATATCCAGCCGGTACCTTTCCTTCAATTTAAACCCATTATTGGGAGTCCTATCCTCTGCTGCCAACAGGAACAGCTCCCTGCCCTCCTCTATGTGACAGCCGTTCAAATACTTAGAGCAATCCTGTCCCCCCCAACCTCCTCTTGGGGGGCCGGTCCCCTCCAACCGGAGGGAGTTGGGACTAAGTATTCCCGACTCCCTCAGCCTTTCCTCGAAGGACGTGGTCTCCAGGCTAGTTCCTCCTAAGATTGTAAAAAACCCACTCTAGCAACCATTAGAACACGTTTTACTGGGTCAACATGTATATGCAGTGAAGAAGAAAGAAACCCAACTAAGGGCAGGAAGAGTTTGGTTCTAAGGGCAGGAAGTCAGTGTTTGGTTCTCGTGGCCCTTTCTTACCTGCCCAGGGTAATGCCGATTGGCACTTTGGGGCCAGGAAGCAATTTTCCTCCAGGCCAGATTGGCCTAGGAGTCGCTGGGGGTCTGGGAGCAGGGAGGTAGTTGTGAATTTCTTGCATTGTGCAGAGGGTTGGACTAGATGACCCTGGTGGTCCCTTCCATCTCTATGATCCTAATGTATGGGAGATACAGTTTCCATGGTCAAATCTGGGTTTCCAGAATACAAAAGACAGCCATAGAAGGGGCAGGGGTGGCCGTTAGGAAGTGCTGACCCACGACCCGCTTCTCGAGGCTTCGTGACCCGCATTTGAATCCCGACGCACAAGTCGGCCAACACTGGAGTAGACCGTACCGACCTTGATGGACCAGTCAGCTGGTTTAGTATATGGCAGTTTCATGTGTATCTAGCAGGATGTGGCTCCAGATCCTGCCGGGAAAAAAACCTTCTAGCCAAAGGGATAAAAATACTACTGAATTTTAAAATTGTGTTCATGTTGTGTTTCCCATAAGCTGCACGGGACGACAGTTTTTTGCTGAAAAGCAGGGTTAAAAGACAATGTGAACCGTAAGCGCTGGGCTCGGAGCATGGCGGAGGAACGTTTGTGCACGTGAAGTTCTTTCATGGATGGAGCAAAGCTGGATTGGTCCAGGAGGTTCTTTCTCTTCTGCCTCACAATTGGGATGATTCTGGGGAGGGTGGAGAGAAAAGGTGTGTGAGGATTCTGAAAGCATTTTGCAGCATTCTGGGGTTTTGTGGCTGCTGAATATATGTACGTGTTTAAACCTTTGGAAACCTGAGCTGGGCTATTTCCGAGTATTTGGACTTCTCTTTTTTTTTAAAAAAAAGAACTCTACAACT
Source organism: Euleptes europaea (assembly GCF_029931775.1). Lineage (NCBI taxonomy): Eukaryota > Metazoa > Chordata > Lepidosauria > Squamata > Sphaerodactylidae > Euleptes > Euleptes europaea. Next base: position 9,170,717 of record NC_079313.1, read on the forward strand.
GATAAAATTAAATTGGCTAGTCAGAACTGAGGCAGAAATGGCTGGGTCGGGTTTAAACGTGGGTTTTATTTATTTATTTGTTAGTCATGGGTTAATTGTGCATGGCCATAGAGTGGTAAGCTGCAGTACTGCAGTCCAAGCTCTGCTCACGACTTGAGTTCGATCCCGACGGAAGTCGGTTTCAGGTAGCCGGCTCAAGGTGGACTCCGCCTTCCATCCTTCCGAGGTCGGTAAAATGAGTCCCCAGCTTGCTGGGGGTAAAGGGAAGATGACTGGGGAAGGAACTGGCAAACCACTCCGTAAGCAAAGTCTGCCTAGGAAACGTCGGGATGTGACATCACCCCACGGGTCAGGAATGACCTGGTGCTTGCACAGGGGACCCTTACTTTATACGCCTTTACAATCTAGACAATATTGCAACAACTTAAAATATAAATATAAGCTCTCTTAAAAGTCATAAGATTTAAAATACACCAATTCACTTCCTTTCCTCATGTGGTGGCTTTCTTTGCCCTAATTTTTCTGGCCGCTAGGCCAGTGGTTGGCAAACTCATTAGTCAACAGCAGTACAACGATTGAGATTTCTTTTAAGAGCCAATTTTCTTAAACTATATAGGTAGGTACACTGTTTATTAACTTAATAAACTTTAATTAAAGTTTAAAGTCTTAATTAAACTATAGGTACACTGAATAAAACTTGATATCATACTTAATAGTGATCTTATTTATTGATAAAAATTAAATTGTAAGTAAGGTATCCATAAAATTAAATCATGATAATGACTGACTACATTTTCCCCATCGCATACTCAAAACTCTGCAGGGGGGCTTATTGTTGAGTTTTGAGAATCTGGATGGGGGAAATGTGCATCTGAGTGGCAAATCCAAGGCAAAACCTCCCATTCACAAATATCCAAGAACCCCCCATGTAGAGTTTTGAGAATCTGGATGGGGAAAATGTGCGTCTGAGTGGCAAATCCAAGGAAAACCTCCCATTCATAAATGGCCAAGAACCACTGCGCTAGCCATAAAGGGACGTTTTTCAGGAAACAAAAGGGTCGATATCAGAAAGCAAGAAAATTAGTTTGTCTGCATCAGATAACTGGTGTAAAGCGGAAAATATTTACCAGGAACTTATTCCGAGGTTCAACATAAAGAGGGCAGGCCAGGATATAATGGGGTGGATCTTCCACTGAGCTACCGCAGACGCAGATACGTTGAGCCCAGGGTTTTATGTCAAAGTTTTATTTATCATTTATTTAAGGGATGCATTAGCTGCCTTTCTTCCTACGGTGCTCTTAAGGCACTACTGGATTCGAATCTAGCTGAACAACCTCCCTGTATAGTAAAGGAGGAGATCCGCAAAGCCAGCCTTCAACATGACAGACAGAAAGGAGGCAAGAAGAGATCGCCACTGGTTGTCATGCACAATCAGCTGGTGTCTCCATTGGAGAGACGCATGTGTTCCTATGTGATCGACATAAAGCAGGCATAAGAAATTGCAGCGTTCAGAAACCTGGGAAGAGCCTTTTAGTTTTCCTGAACATACTGCTGCAGATCTAAAAGTTATTGTTCTACCTCCCCCCCCCCCCGCAAAAAAAACTTCAACGGGAATATGCAGCGTGAAAGTATTGAATTAGAATGCAAAAAAATCAAATGCCACTTTTCATCCTGGCTTAAGCAGGGATTTGGGTTTCCTGCTCGCTTCCATTTTTAGCTGCTCTAATTGGCCCCTTACATTCTTGTAACCATTTACTGATGCCAGTTAATTTTCTTATGCGTCAGAGGCCCGTTTCCTCAATTAGTTGCTTGTTTGCCTGTCATAATTACCCTTCTGTTTATTTGCACCCCATGAGAGAAAGACCGAAGCTCTGAAATTTCTCATCATCTATTATGTGTAACAACCTAATCCATTCCAGAGAATCGCATCCGAAAGGTTTATGCGGGATTCACACCAAGCCTTTCTCTGCATCCTTCTCCTTCCCCGTTGGTACTTTTCCCTATAAAACCGTGGAATATGTGTTCCTGGGCTGCTGTTTCGTTTCGCCGTTTACACCCTTATTAAAGGACCTGGTGAATAAAACGGCCCTACAGTGCCTCCTGACGATTTCTAAAGTCATAGAATCATAAGAGTTGGAGGGGAACCCCCCAGGGTCATCTAGTCCAACCCCTTGCACAACGCGGGAAATTCACAACAAGTCAGTGCCCCCCTCGCTCAACTTGGGGAGCCGGTTTCTGACAGTGGGAGATGCAGTGAAAAAGGTGAGGGCTCTGGTTGATGCTACTTAAGCAGGGGAAATGCCGGTGGGTGAGAGATTGAAGACAGGCACATATGGGTGGAAGCAGTCCTTCAGACATTTGGATTTCAGGCTGTGAAGGGCTGAGAGCCAGAGTGGTGTAGTGGTTAAGAGTGGTGGTTTGGAGCGGTGGACTCTGATCTGGAGAACCGGTATTGATTCCTCACCCCTCCACATGAGCGGCGGGGGCTAATCTGGCGAACTGGATTTGTTTCCCCTCTCCTCCACATGAAACCAGCTGGGTGGCCTTGGGCAAGTCACAGTTCTCTCAGCCCCACCTACCTCACAGGGTGTCTGTTGTGGGGAGGGGAAGGGAAGGTGATTGTAAACCGGTTTGATTCTCCCTTAAATGGTAGAGAAAGTCGCCATATAAAAACCAACTTCTCCTTTCAAGATCATAAGTAGCGCCTCAAGTTGGACTCGGAAGAAAACCGACAGCGGATGTCGCTGTTTTAAGACGGGTGAAATGCATTCCTATGTGCTACCCCCCTGACAATAAGCCACGTTCTGGACCAGCTGCCGTTCCAGGTTGTCTTCAAGGGCAGCCCAACGCAGAGTCCAACCGTGAGGTTACAGGCGCATGTATCAGTATGGCCAGATTGGCTGAGTCTAAGAAAGGGGAGAGTTGGCGAACCAGGGGCAGCTGATGGAAGGCGCTTTTCAAAGAGCGAGGCTGGTTCCATGAGCACTCCCCAAGCTCTTACAAATGCCAACTGTCTACAAATGCCAATTGTCCTCCATCTAGGACAATTGGCTCCAGTCCCTCTAAATCAGTGGTTCCCAAACTTTTCGGGCCACCGCCCCCTTGATTCCACAAACTCAACCCCAGCGCCCCCTACCCTATCCTATCAAAAGCATTATTCAAAATAAGGGTTTGCATAATGTAATGAAGAAGATAAGAACAATAAAATTACAAAACGGTAACAATTGCACATCTGTTCAAAGTAAAATTAAAACTTATTAGTTGAAATTTATTCAACAAAACTGATGAACTTGATCCAGCAGTACCAGATCTTCAAAGTCTGGAAAAAAATGCTGATCGTTTCCACCAAATTTGCCACCATGGTGCCATAGCTGGATCTATTGCAAATTAGTGAACAACACAGTTGAAGGGCCCCACCTCTAGCGTCCCCCCTGCTTCCCCCTTGCCTCTTAGTGCCCCCCTAGGTAGCACCACCGCCTCCCAGGGGGTGGTACTGCCCACTTTGGGAACCATTGCTCTAAAACATCGGTCTGCTTGAGCAGCGTCACCTCTGTCTTTTCTGAGTTCAGCTTGGGTTTTCCTGCCTTAGCAATTTGATGAATTTTAAAAATGCCAAATTAACTTTTTCTTTCTTTCTCTGTTTGCTTTTGCATCTCTGCAGGAGGATTGAAGATTGTCTGCCGCGTCTGGCCAATTCTTCCACCAAGAGATTCTCCCCAGCCAAACGGAAGCAACATTACATTAACCAGGCCATTCGCAACTCAGACCTCATTCCCAAGGCCAAAGGACGCAAGAGCCTCCAACGGCTGGAGAACAGTAAGAGGCCCATCTATAGGAACTTTTTCCTAGTTATAGAAAGCTTGGAGAAGACTAATTCCTGTAAAGGTTCACATAGTCCTGCCTCCTGTTTCCAACAGAGGACAGCCCAGATTTCCCAAAGGGTTAGATATTCAGATGTAGACCCCTACTGAACATGGAGGTTCCACATAGCTATCACAAGAGCTATCCCAGGGATTCTGTCCCTTCCCCTGTTGCTTCTCTGAAGCAGCAGATATTCAGATGTAGACTCCTACTGAACATGGAGGTTCCACTTAGCTATCACAAGAGCCTAAAAGGAGTCATGCTGCGTTAGTCCGGATTATGTAGGAAGGTCTTTTAAGTCAGACACGAATGCAATATTTAGCTCCTATTCTTACCTCCCCAGAACTAGCGTTCAGATATAGACTGCCTCTGAACAAAGAGGCTCCATTTAGGTTGTATGCTGGACACAATTCATGGACCCTTATCCTCTGTAAATTGTTCTGAGTCCTTTTAAAGCCATCCAATCTAGAACCCATTTCTACACCTTGTGGCAAGGAGTTGTGCAAGTTAAATACAAGTGCGTTTTGTCCTGAATCTACTTCCCATCTCCGTCAGTGCAGAAGGTCCTTTAAATCCTAACGGTGGATTGGGACCTTCTGCATGGTCATCGGTCTTCTCCACCTTTACTCAAGTGTTTATGGACTATTAATTTGTTACGAGTTTTGGCTATTGTAATTCAATTTCAAGTATTGACATATGAAAATATTGTGTGTTCAACTTTGGGCCTTCGTGCTGTTTGTTTCTCTACAGTACCTGGAGGTTGGCAACCCTACCCATGTTTCTCTGACTGACTTTTCTATGTGGTTTTTTTTTTCTTTTGTCCCCAGCTCGATATCTAATGACTCTTCTGGAAAGGGACGATTATGCCCCAGAAGAGGGAGAACCGTCCCACTCGGCTGCCCCGAGCATTTTTTCTGAAGCCTGCAACAACGAGTCGTATATGGCGGTACGTGCGCTCTCTTGGCGTTGCATTTCAGATCCCCCAGCAGGAAGCGCCCTCCCCTGTTTTAGAGCTGATTTCCCCCTGCTTGTCAGTTTGCTGCTCTGAGACCTGACCTTGCTGGGTTAAAGCGCGCCTCCCTTTCAAGACGTTGGCTCTTCTCCCGGCCGATCGTAATAAGCCTTGCCCAAACCCAAGTGGCCCGGATTGAAGAAAACCACCTTGCAAGAACTGGACGAGGGGCCGTGGCTCAGTGGTAGAGCATCTGCTTTGCATGCAGGAGGTCCCAGGTTCAATCCCCGGCATCTCCAGTTAAAGGGACCAGGCAAGTAGGTGATACGAAAGACCCCTGCCTGGGAGAGCCGCTGCCGGTCTGACTTCAGTGGACTGTTGGAGGGAAGGAAAGGTGATTGTAAGCTGGTTTGATGCATCCTTAAGTGGTACAGAAAGTTGGCATATAAAAACCAACTCTCCTTCTCCTTCTTCTCACCTTTGCCTATACGCATGGTCTAATATAATCAATAATTTATGCATATTAGATTGCTTATCATTGTTTGGTCTCTACAATGGCTTTTCCCTTTACAAGCTCTTTACCCATACATTATTTTGCCTCACAGCCGTAATACAATTTCCAGCTTTTTTGAAAATTCTTCCAACAGTCTTCTATTTGCGATATTTGTCACATTAGCCATCACTGCATAATCTGCGAATTATTTTGTAGCCAATCATCAGTTGATGGTAGAAGAAGAAGAAGGATTGGTTTTTATATGTCGGCTTTCTCTACCACTTAAGGGAGAATCAAACCGGCTTACAATCACCTTCCCTTCCCCACAACAGACACCCTGTGAGGTAGGTGGGGCTGAGAGAGTTCAGAGAGAACTGTGACTAGCCCAAGGTCACCCAGCTGGATTCATGTGTAGGAGTGGGGAAAGAAATCCAGTTCACCAGAGTAGCCTCCGCCGCTCATGTGGGGGAGAGAGGAATCAAACCCTGTTCTCCAGGTCAGAGTCCACCTCTCCAAACCACCGCTCTTAACTATTTCACCATACTGGTATTCCTTCTGATTTCTAATTCAAGCGCAGGTGGTTGTTGAGGACGATCATGACGAACCTGAGCTTTTCAGGAGGCTGGGTGTGGGGCTGGGTGTCAGTTTCCAGCTCTTCAGAGCGCAGCAGGGCTTAGCAACACACACCCGTGTTGTAAGCCATGGAAGAGGGCCAAAATGTCTGGCAACGATAGTACACCTTTTGGCTTCCCATGTTGGGAGACTGAAAGGCATGACATGCGGGTGGATGACTCAGTGGCGGATAAAGACTCCGTGTTGAATCATTCCTGCTGCTTCCTGCTTATCCGGTTTTCTTTGGTCCCCTGCTTATATAATCATAGAATCTAGTCCAACCCCCTGCTCCTTGCAGGATCAGCCTAGAACAGGGGAGGGTCAAACATAAGGCCCGCGGGCCGGATCCAGCCCCTTGAGAGCTATTCTCTGGTCCGCCAGCCTGCCGAGGCAGCCACCCCCTCCCACTCTCGATCTGGGCTGGCGAGGCATGGCCTGTCCCGACCAAGTGACATTTATGTCATATCCGGGCCTCGTAACAATTGAGTTTGACATCCCTGACAAGTGTTTGTCCCGCCACTGCTTGAAGACTGCCAGTGAGGGGGAGCGCACCACCTTCCTAGGCAACCGATTCTACTGTTGAACCACTCTTACTGTAAAAAATTGTTTCCTAATATACAGCTGGTACCTTTCCACCCGTAAACTTTATTTTCCAGTGCCCCAGACATGATGAGCAAATATTGCTTTGCCCTTTTAAAATGTCAAACCACCTGGATATTGTGCAAAATTTCAGCTAGGGGCGGTGGAGGGAGCTGCTTTCACAGATTCGCCTCAAGAGATCATAGAGTCACAGAGTTGGAAGGGACCACCAGGGTCATCTAGTCCAACCCCCTGCACAATGCAGGAAATTCACAACTCCCTCCCCCCGCACACACACTCCCAGTGACCCCTACTCCACGCCCAAAAGATAAAAGATGTTCTTTTTCTTATAGACACGTTCTTGGAGGATGGTCCATCTGTGGCTTCTAGCCCTGGTGACTGAAGAACCTCTAATTGCCAGGGCTGGGAGGCAGCATGACGGGGGAGGCCTCGATACCCTGTTTGTTGGTCCTCCCTCAAACTGGATGGCCCCTGAGATACAGGATGCTGACCTAGATGGACCACTGGCCTAATCTAGCAGTTATCTATTATTACTGTGTCACATGATATGCTTATTGTTTTCCTGGATATTAAAAAAAAACACAGAAATTTGATATTATTGCTTTACTGGTTTTATTACTCTGTGGTCAGTTATTTCAGACACAATGGCGTACGTTAAAAATAATGGTAAATTGATAACATAGTAAACTAGTAGTAGTTACAATAACTAGTATAGGAATAGCAAACTAAAGCCTCGGATGGCCCAGGCTAGCCAGATCTCATCAGATCTTGGAAGCTAAGCAGGGTCGACCCTGGTTAGTACTTGGAAGGGAAACCGCCAAGGAAGCTTTACTGGTTTATTACTTTATTGTCAGTTATTTCAGACATAATGGCATACATTAAAAGTAGTATTAAGTTGATAATAGAGTAAAGTAGTAATGGTTACAGTAACTAGTATAGTAATAGTAAATGGAAGCTTCGGATGGCCCAGGCTAGCCAAATCTCATCAGATCTTGGAAGCTAAGCAGCGTTGGCCCTGGTTAGTACTTGGAAGGGAGACCACCAAGGAAGTCCAGGCAATGGCAAATCATCTTTGCCCATCTCTTGCCTTGAAAAGCCAGTGGGGTCAGCTACAACTTGATGTCACTTTCAGCCACCGTTAATATTAAGAATAGTAATAAATGAAAAATAATTTTAAAAAATAATAAAACGTAGTTCTACCGTAACACATCAGAGTTTTAAACAGTTTCTTAAAACTTGTCTGTTAGGGTAGGGTAACCTTCAAAGCCCAGTCCCAATAATAAGGGTCCCCTTAATGCTTCAGCCCTTCACATTCTAAAATCTTTCTCTCACTGGATTAATCCACCAGGTTAGTCCACTGAATTCATTAGGCCTGGTTCACAAAGGCAGGAGTATCAATCAATCAAGTTTTATTGCAATACAATATCAGCTCTGAATAAAAGAACAAAGTTAGGTTAAAACAATAAAAATTGATGATTCTGGGAGGGATGATTTGAAGAAGAGGAGGAAAGATCTTCTACGGGGAAAGGTTTTCAATCAGCCGTTTAAGAATCCCACTAGACCAGAGGCAAAATTTGGCTTCTTGAGTGGTTCTCTCCCGAGAGGAGTCTGCTAGGAGAAGGGAAATTCTAGCTTCTTCCAATCTCCCAGGAAAGGATGACAATATGGGGAGAATGTGCTGCAATCTTATGTCATTGTAGAAGGGACATTTTAGCAGGACGTGTTCTGTTGTTTCCACTTCCTCTGTTTTGCATGGGAGCAGTAGTATGAAGTGGTGGAATGGACAACATCGCTTCTAATAGCTCCTGGTGGATCCCAGCTTTGAGTATTCCTCTGAATTAAAAAAAAATCCCTGCAAGTAGAAAATTAGCACAGAGACAGGGCTTGCTCTGCTGGCTTTCTGCTTGCAAGGAGTGCTTAGCGTGAAGGTTCATTCTGAATGGTGATTGTCTCTCTGCAGGCAGCCATTCTGTCACCTCGGGTCCCCACTTGAAACTCTAGTGGGTTGGTCTGTTTCCTTCAGTTGTTGACAGCATGCTTCTGGGGAGTTTGCACACACCAGAGGAACCCCGTGTCACAACCCGACAGTGAACAACAGCAAGAAAATGTAATTAAAAGCTGAAAATAAAGCAGTGTATTAAAATTTTTGCAATGGTATTGCACAGCCCACCTACCTGGTACAAACTGTGTTAACCAGCATGGTGTAGTGGTTAAGAACGGTGGTTTGGAGCGTGGTCTCTGATCTGGAGAACCGGGTTTGATTCCCCACTCCTCCACATGAACAGCGGAGGCTAATCTGGTGAACCGGGTTGGTTTCCCCACTCCTACACATGAAGCCAGCTGGGTGACCTTGGGCTAGTCACAGCTCTGTTAAGAGCTCTCTCAGCCCCACCTACCTCGCAGAGTGTCTGTTGTGGGGAGGGGAAGGGAAGGCGATTGTAAGCCGGTCTGAGTCTCCCTTAAGTGGTAGAGAAAGTCAGCATATAAAAACCAACTCTTCTTAACCAGCTATAATACCGTCCCAATTAAAACGGAAAACGTGAAAAAACAAATAGCAACAGAGAGCCATTTTTTAAAAAATAACCACCGCAATTAAATGCTAATAGCCGCCAAAATCAATCATAACGCAGCTGTCTATAAATCTTCAGGCCATCATTCCCAAGCATTTTTTTTTTGCAAAGCTGGCCAAATAAAAATGCTTTAGCCCTGCATGCAAGAAAGATAGAAGGAGGTTCCGTGAATTGCAGTCTGCAGTTTTAATGTATTAGCACAGCTGATCACCAGGGTGGTGAGCGACAGGTGGGAGCGGGTCGGACCCCAAGTTGTGTCCCATGACGTGCTGTGTCTGTTGGCTAGATCTGGAATGATTTCGTGAACCGGTCTGGCGAAGAGCAGGAGCGACTCCTCTCGTATTTGGAAGGAAAAGCCACAAAGAAGCGGAGAAACAAGCTGCCCGACGGAGCCGGAGATAACTGGAAAGGTATGGAGACGGGGCGGCAGTTCAGAATGGCCCCAGAAGCATCTCTCGCTCTGTACGTTATCAGAGGTACTTAATTTTGTTAAAGGCAGGGGCACAGCCAGAGTTGGGAGGGGCTGTGTACTGCATGTAAGAAATGTTATTTTTTCCCTTTTTTAAAATCACACAAAAGGGTACAAAAAGACATGTTACAGAGACAGGTCTTCCCATATCTATGAAAGGTCAGGGGGAATATTTTCTCCCTATCTCATCATACTAGAATGCGGGATCATCTGCTGTAGCCGGAAGGTGAATTTTCATCAGAGAGGAGTTTTTTGTGTCAAATGACCTGGGATTTTCTTAGGTAAAGGTAATCCCCTGTGCAAGCACCGGGTCATTACTGACCCATGGGGTGACGTCACATCCCAACGTTTACTATGGAGACTTTTGTTTGCGGGGTGGTTTTGCCATTGCCTTCCCCAGTCGTCTTCCCTTTCCCCCCAGCAAGCTGGGTACCCATTTTACCGACCTCGGAAGGATGGAAGGCTAAGTCAACCTTGAGCCGGCTACCTGAAACCGACTTCCGCTGGGATCGAACTCAGATTGTGAGCAGAGCCTGGACTGCAGTACTACAGCTTACCGCTCTTTTCTTTTTTCTTTAGTAGATTTTCTTTAGTATATTTTCTTTAGTAGAGGGTAAATAATCTTCATTCGCATTCCGTTGTAAAAAGGCCAACGAAAAAACCCATGTTCTTGAGTCTCTACTTCCCTAAGTATACCTGAACACTTTCTCTCCGAGAAATGGATCTTTTTGTACCTGCCTTCTAAGACTGCCGATGGCAAGGCTAGGGTAAACGCTGTTCTGTATCTTGTTTACTTCCAAGGAGCAAAAGATAAGAAGCCGGTGCCAGAATGTATCTAGCGTTTATTGGGGAGAGGAAAAAAGGCGTCCTCGAAAACACTGTGTTACTGAAGTTAACCTGACATTTTGTGGCTGGCTCTGCCTCCTACGGCAGCCATTTTGTGGCTGCGCCCACCATGCCATGTCAGAATTACAAATATGCCCGCAGGCTCAAAAAGGTTGGTGACCCCTGACCTAAGATGTCAACCATCACCTGATGAATAATTTGTATATCTCTGCAATGCCTCCATACATCGCTATCAGCTACGCTTTTGACAGCCTTGTTTGCGTTTCCTGATTTCTTAAAAGCGCTCTACTGCTTCCACAATAGGGGCACAGAGAACAGCGTGTCAGTAGTTTGGCTGTCATAAATCTGTGCACGAGCTCACTGTTCAACAGACAGGAGAATAATTTTTCTTCTTCTCTCCTTTTCCTTTGCAGAACATCCTGCATATACACCCAAAGAATGTTTCCAACGCATCAGCCGACGCCTGCGCATGACACTGAAGCGTGGCCGGATCCCCATGGTATGTTCCCAGGTTGGGGGTGGGGCAAGGGGCTGTGGCTCAGTGGTAGAGCATCTGCTTGGCATGCAGAAGGTCCCAGGTTCAGTCCTTGACATCTTCAGTTAAAGGGACTAGGCGAGTAGGTGATGTGAAAGACCTCTGCCTGAGACCCTGGAGAGCTGCTGCTGGTCTGAGTAGGCAATACTGACCTTGATGGACCAAGAGTCTGATTCAGTATCAGGCAGCTTCATGTGTTCATCTTTGTTTTAAGAGAGGGAATTGTGTTTTCCGGCCTGGGTCTTGTGCTTTGGGTTAGTTGGAAGAAATGGTTTTAAAATCAAATTTGTACTTGCTAACCAAACACAGTTCTCATCCGAATGCAGAAAAATGCCGGCTTTTCCCCCTGGCCCTGCTCTTGCGCTTTGAAGGGGGGAAAGAGTTAGATGCGTTTTTATATTACTATTAAAATAGTGAGGCAAACAATACCAGATATTGAGCCTCAGTTCATATAATTATCACACGCCTAGAATGGCTTACACAAATCACTGTTTGTGTTCTAACAGCTGCTCATGAAACTAATAGATGGATGTTATGATCGTCCAAAAAGAACCATTGAAATCTTTAGATCTAATTCTGAATGTGACCCAAGAGCGCAGATCAAAAAATCTGTACAGGAGGGCCGTGTACAAAAAAGGAAGACTTTTCACACATCTCTTTAGCAGAAAAAATCTTAAATTGAAAAAATAAAAGAGGGGAGTTAAATGAAGTGAAGTTTTAAAATGTTGAGTTCTCAGAAGAGCATCTCACAAGATCTTGGCTGCTGTGCTGGATTGTCTAGGCAACTGGTGACAGCATCGCCAATGTTGCCTGTCGTTGCCCAGGTACTCCAAAATGGCTGCCGCAGTTTAGTTTTTGAGACTTGATGTGAGGTAGAGGGAATGGAGGAGCGGTCAGGCAAAAAAATAAAATAAACAGGAAGGGGGTGCCAGATGGGAAAGAGGGATGAAAGAAAGATGGAACAAAGGGAGGAATCGTACTGGAGGGAGGGAGGAAACACGGAAAGCAGAGGGGGTCTAATGAGAAAGCAGGGGCTGAGAGGGGAACTGAGAATGTTTGGTAGGAAGGTGACAAGCAGAGGAAAGGAAGATGCTGTGGGGGTTGTGAGTGAGGCGGAAAATGGAGAGAGCGTAAGGGAAATGGCCAGTTTGGGAAAAAGAGGTTCCCTTCCTCAGTGAGCCCTCCTGGGTCCCCTTGTTTGTCTAGATTTGTTCCTCAACCAAAGCTTGTCATGAGACCTGGGGTCACCACCCGCTTGTTCTTTGAGAGCCGGAGGAGAACCCCGGCACAGATGTTCATCTTAAAGAACGGAAAGGTTTGTATAGAGACAGAAGGTCTGTCTGCATCTCTAGCTGTGAGGCTTCATATCAATCTGAGAAAAGCATCCAAGACGGTGGGGGCTTGACGGTGGCTGCACTCCCCTATCTGCCTCGTCTGAGGTTTTCCTTGGTGGTTCGAACTTGTGCACAATCCAGCTTAAAGACCTCCTTTCTTGCCTTTGTAGGGGACCCTGGAGTGTCTGGAGGAGGAGATACTGGCCTTTTTTTCTGTTAGCCCCCACTCCGTCTACACGGCAATGATGGATAATAGGTAACTCCAGGTTCCATGTGAGTGGCGCCCCCTTGTGTCGGGCTTGGGCTGCCAACAGCTCGCTTGCCATTTCCTGGCTTGGACTGCAGCTGGCTCCCATTTCCACATGCTGGCACCCCCGCATTTAAGACATTATTTGTTAGCATTCACTGCATTGTGGCCTCTGCATGGTAAGTGGTTAAGAGTAGCAGATTCTAATCTGGAGAACCGGGTTCGATTCCCCACCCCTCCACATGAGCGGCGGACTCTAATCTGAAGAACTGGGTTCAATTCCCCACTCCACATGAGCGTCGGACTCTGATCTGGAGAACCGGGCAATAGTAGGGCAGCAAGTTGGGGGCAGTGGTCTCTCTGTCTGCTTGTAGGTTCTCAGGGGTTCCGAGGGTTCAACCTTTTGATTGAGGATCCCCTCGTCAGCTTCCAAGGGTCCCACAAGAAACAGAGTGAAGACCACTTTAACAATCAAATTTTATTTCCTGCGTTTGTGTTTTTATATTGTATGATTCCAGTATTCAGAATGTTTCACTTGGAGAATCAGGTTTGATTCCCCGCTCCTCCACATGAGTGGTGCTCTAATCTGGTGAACTGGATTGGTTTCCCCAGTCCTCCACATGAAGCCAGCTGGGCGACCTTGGGCTAGTCACAGCTCTCTTAGAGCTCTCTCAGCCCCACCTGCCTCGCAGGGTGTCAGTTGTGGGGAGGGTAAGAGAAGGCGATCGTAATCTGCTTTGAGACTCCTTAAAGGTAGAGAAAAGCAGGGTATAAAAACCAACCCTTCTTCTTCTTCTTCTACCTTCCCTTCTATAAAGTAGGCCCATGGTTCTGAGTCCCACCGTCTCTAGAAGCAGAGAGAGAGTATTGCAGGGAGCCACATTTGGGGCTGGTGAGATTTGAAGCAGTACTTCCTCTCTCCCCATGCTCGGTTTGGTTTTTCACACTGTTGGGTGGTGATTCAGATCCTAGCGGTGGCTTTATGAATACCAGGAAAGGAAGAATTGGGATTCTGGGTCTGCCAGCAGAGCCGGATATTAAGGCAGTGCTTTTGGGGATGGGCTATAAGGAAACTCCCCCCCCCTTTCACACCCTTGTCAGCTGCCTTCATCACCTTGGGCTTGCTTTCGCAGCCAATGAGGACTACTAACTTGGCTTTTTTAAAAGGAATAAGTGCTTTAAACCAGGGGTGTCGAACTCATTTGTTACGAGGGTGGGATATGACATAAATGTCACTTGGTCGGGCTGGGCCATATCTCGCCAGCCCAGTTTGGGACTGCCTCGGCTGGCTTGTGAGCTGGATAAGAGCTCTCAGGGGGCCATATGTTTGACACCCCTGCTTTAAATGGTTGTGGGAGGGGGTGGGCTGTGAGACCCTTCTCTTCCCCCCCCCCCCACATATTAGGCAAACAAAAAAGCAAATAAGTGGGTTATAGATCACATCAAGCCTGAACTGACCCTAGAAGCTAAAATGACTAAACTGAGGCTGTCGTACTTTGGTCACGTTATGAGAAGGCAAGAGTCACTGGAAAAGACAATCATGGTGGGGAAAGTTGAAGGCAGTAGGAAAGGAGATGGATGGACTCTATAAAGGAAGACACGGCCCTCACTTTGCAGGATCTGAGCAAGGCTGTTAAAGATAGGACGTTTTGGAGGACATTGATTCATAGGGTCGCCATGAGTCGGAAGCGACTTGACAGCACTTAACACACACATATTAGGCTGACTGCTCCATCAAGGAACAGAGGGAACAGTTGTGGTTTGCTGGCTTGTGTTTTTGCGGCAGAGCATGGTTTCAGTGTGCCCCACAGCAGCAGGCTGGAAGGGCTTCTGTACCGGGGCCATGGCCATTAATTTGTTGGTTTCCTTTGTTTCCTTGCAGTTTCGAGCGGCTGTTGCTTCACGCCCTCTGCCAGTACATGGACCTTGCCTCTGCCAGTGAGGATGATTTTTTTTTCAAATGTATACTTGCCACAGCGTGAAATTGTCTCTTTTTTCTCAACGAAGCCTTTCTTGTTTCCTTGGCTACCTCCACTCTCCAATCTGGATTTGAAAAACCTCGGCATGACCTCCCCATTTTGCAGATTCTGCTTCGCTGCAAGAAGTGGGGGAAGGATCAAGAGGTCTCATATTCCTAATTTAAATTTAGGAAGCGGGCACGCAGAAGGACTTTCGTTCCAGCCCCAGATCGAGAGTCCCAGAACCTGGGAGCCAGCATGGTGTAGCGGTTAAGAGCGGTAGACTCTAATCTGGAGAACAGAGTTTGTTTCTCTGCTCCTCCACACGAGCGGTGGACGCTAATCTGGTGAATCAGGTTTGATTCTCTACTCCTCCACTTGAGCGGTGGACTAATCTGGTGAACCGGGTTGGTGTCCCCCTCTCCTCCACATAAAGGCTGCTGGGTGACCTTGGGCCAGTCACAGTTATCTCTGAACTCTCTCAGCCCCACCTACCTGACAAGGTGTTTGTTGTGGGGAGAGGAAGGGAAGGCTAGTGTAAGCTGCTTTGAGACGCCTTAAAAAAAAGGCAGAGAAAATCGGCATATAAAAACCAACTCTTCTTAGATTGAATGCCTCGAAACACTTGCAATAGCAACAGGTTGCCTCTGAGCATGAGCAGAATAACTTTCTCTCCCTACCAAGTAAGCGCTGCTGGCCCTTTCGCTGATAAAGAGGCAGGTTTTCCAGGTCAGGAAGTGTGAATATGTGTAAAAATAACTTCTTCAGCCCCAGAACCCCTTTGTTGAGAAGCTTACCCTGATTTATTGGCTTATGCAGAAAATGTAATGGAAGTGGAAAGCTGACATTTTTAAAAAAGAGAGAACACATTTGCAGGAGTTTGGTAGGAGAAAAACTGAAATCAAGCAGAATTATTTGTTTAAAAGATACATATGCTTGGAGCGTAATCTGTAATCTCTCAACGCGCCGCAGATCAGCTGCTCGCTGGCCTGCGACTGGGCAGCTGTAGACATGAGCACCGGTCTTAACGTTTGCAATCTTTCCCTCCAGGTTCCAGCAACGAAGGGAAGCGGCAGATGAAGGTCAGCAACAAGCGGACCGTCTTTCTCCCCCCGGACCTCCTGCTTTCGGCTTACCTGGAGCAAATGAGCTGATAGAGGCTCGAGGAAGAGGGCCCCTTGGCCGCCCTCCTCTTTCGTCCACCCTCCTCTGTCGGCTTTTTAATATTTAAAAGAGAAATTAATGTGTGTGTGTGTGTGAACGACAGAAGGGGGTTGCATTGGATTGCAGGAGTTATCGTTTCCTCTAGCTTGGGGGCCGTGGGGGGGAGGGAATTCAGAACCAGGTTGTCGCCATTCGGACCTGCGCGGCAAACCTCGGGAGCACTGACGGCCTCTCCTACCAAAGGCCTCAAAGTAATCGTGAAGGCAGATTAAAAAAAGCCTTTACCACTACCAGAAGGGTTCCCTGCTCTTTGCTGCACACAGGCCGTTGCTAAGTCTCTGCCTGATTCCTTGGCACGGTTTGGCTCAGGACAGGCCGTCAGCCTTTCTGGAGACTCTAGTTCCAGGCTCAGCAGTGACAGAATTAGCTGACCCCCGCCCCGCAATTCAATGTTAAACCTCCGACATTTTATTGGTTTTAATCCAATTTTAAAAGCGCTCTCAAATCCTAAAAAAAAGTAAATTTATTTTTAATGCAAGTCCACTAAAAAAAAGGACCCTGAGGTCAATCTGTGATGAGGCACTTCCTTTCATACAGGAAGTGATCTCTCTTCCTAAGACGAGGCGTTCCCCATCCACCCATTCTCATGAGGGAGTGTTTTCCTAAGAAGAGGCATTCCCCCCCTCCATTTTCAGGGATGAGGAGGTGTCTCCTAAGACGGGGCTTCCTCGGGCATGTGTGGGCATGGTCTAAAAGCAAAGTGTGGGAGCTTTTCTTCAAAATTCTGTGTCCATGTAGAAATTTATGCAGGCTTAGTTGATAAATCAGGCGATAAGTTGATAAATCAGATTGATTTAAATCAGGTGACGGTCTTATGAAGCACCCTTGGTTGAGGTTTGGAGGGAGGGGTATCGGGGAGGGGGCTTCAAGGCCCAGGAGAAGGGAAATTCCCCAGCCCCCAATTTACACAGTTGTTTTGAGAAAGGGCGAAAACGCATGGCCGCTTTAGCCTCCTTTATTCCCTGTTTCAGCCAGGATTCAACCAGGATCGAACGCATGCGTTTCGCCAAATGTGCGTTCGATTCTGGCTGAATCCTGGCTGAAACAGGGAATAAAGGAGGCTAAAGCGACCATGTGTTTTCGCCCAAAAGGAGACACCCCCCATAGCTTTCCCAACGCAATTTGACATTGTAGTTTTTCTGGCCCTTTTTTGTTCCAACCGATCTACTTGTAACATGATAGGGATGGGTTTGGGGAGTACAATTTTTTCTCTCTCTCTCAGCTTCTCTTCTGAGAAGTGCCAAGTGTTTAAACACCATCGAAGTGACAAAACATGAACCTTCCAATTGCTTTTTGGTCTTGGCAGGCTTTCCGGGCTTGGCAAACAAGGCCTTAAACACATTTTTAATCTTTTTAATTGCGAGACATCTCTCGCCTTTGACAAGCACATTGTTGGAAAGGGGGGGAAGCACATATTCTCCCCACATGGGTTAGGGTTAGCATTCTTTACTTTGACCTTAACCAAGAAGCATAAGAGAGCACTTGATTTCTCGGGCTTCGGCTTTGCCTTGGCTTGGAGCAGCATGGAAAAATGGGGATTCTTCTTTTCAGTGCCTTAAATTCTCAGCAGGGTTGGGGGGAGGGTCTTTTAAATTGAGGCAAGAACATTTAAAAATTGCTTTGCTAGACCCGGCCAAGGTTCAATGTGCCGTCTCCAAAGAGCCGCCGAAACCCACTAGCTGGGTTACAAAGGCAGCTTCCCTCCCCTGTTCTTTGCACCCAGCTTTTTTGGAGGCAGACTGCCTCTGAATGTGGAGGTTCTGTGCTCAGTGGACTGGTTTTCAGGAACCGGTTCCTGGATTTCAGAGGCTATCCCAGAGTTGCCGTGTTGAGATTATCGCCCTCCAGTATGTGCATGTGGGAATTCCAGTTGCATACCCTTGGTGGTTCTGTAGAAGGAAAAAAGTTTGTTCAAACTGTTTTGTTTACTCAAAATTATTCTCAGCCAAGAATAGACTTTGGGTGAGATCCCATGGAGGATTTTTGCAGGTGGAAGGGATTTCTGTCCCTGACCTCCCCTTCTCCCTGCAGCCCAAAATGCCCCCCAATGCTGTGTCCGGGGTGTGTGGCTAGTACCTTCATGGACTGCCGTGAGTAGGGTAAATTGGTCAACAGCCCCCTTCTGTCAGTAGCAATCCTGCCTAGGATTTAGCCCTTTGTCTGGCCACAGCAGACTCAATCCAGATTGTACCGCTCCAAACTGCCCTTGCCAAATCGCCCCATTTTCTAAACTCAGATATTTTTTCTTCTCGAAATAAGATGGCCCATTTTATAAAACGTGATGTAGTGTAACTTTGTATACGTGTATATCCTTCAGCTTAGCAAGCAATTGATCACGGTGTCCTGTCTGTTTCTCCCCATTTGCCAGGTGCTAGTGACGTGGCTCTTAAGAAACTAGTTTTCGTTGCCAGGGCGTTTTTTGGGAGGACGGGAAATCGCTCTTTTTTTAGGCTCTGCAGCGCCCTCAAGTGCAGTCCTGGGTGGCTTTTAAACGAGACAGTGTTGCTGTTCCAATACAGCTCCTCAAATCTGCAGGAGTTACTCGCTGTCCAGATATGGTTTTAATCATTTCCCTGGACACCTGGAACGTTACCTGTCGCTTGGCTTGAGGGGGAAGGTTCTTTAAAAGAAATCCCTGTGTGGTCCCGTAGAAGTAATATTATTTTAGGGAAGAGGCTGTTTGCAGGACGCTTCATGGGTACGTTCGGATGATGGTAGTTCTCATGAAGCCAATGCTCACGTTTTGAGGAATGGCGGATAAGCCAGGATTTCCATCTCCAGTTTCAAATCCACGGCTGAAATATCTTAAACCCGGGTTTCTCCCAAGATGTCTGTAAACTGAGTTCCGCTTTTCCCCAAGTTCGAGTTCCCCACTTGAGTTATAATCCCCCAATTTATTTTGACTTTGTACTCAAAAGTAGGAGTGTGCAAAAAAAAAAAAAAAAAGAACAATCTGGAAAATTCAGATTCGGGTAAATTGGACCCCAAAATTTTCGGAATTCCCATACTGGTATGGGTTTTTTTGTGGTGCGGGTTAAAGTAGAGGCACCAAATTTTCAGCATACCTGCTGGTGACTCTCCTTACAAGAACCGCCCCCCCCCCTAGATTGGTAAATATTGGGTCAGGGGGTCCAATTTTATGCGCCCCCATTTTTCCCTCCATTTAGAAGCCCATAAAATTGGATCCCCTGACCCAATCTTTACCAAACATGGGGGTTCTTGTAAGGAGGGTCACCAGAAGCTGTGCTGAAAAATTGGTGCCTCTACCATAAAAAAAACCCCACACACTTCGAGCCTTGGAATATTCCCCATAGACTATAATAGAGAAGAAGAGAGGGGGATTTAAACTTTAAAACACTCAACGTGCATGTGCTGAAGCGATTTTTTTCTTTTAAAAGGGTTTTTTACTGCTGTAACCAACAATCCTGAAATGATCCCGGAAAAAAAGCCCATTTTTTTCCAGCTTTATCGGGATTACCGGCAGTGGTTCTCAACCTTTCTTGCTCCATTCCCCCCATTGTTCAGAATATAATTCCCCCCTTCCCAAGATAGTCATAAACTTCATTGAATGTTGCAGATTAAATTAAAAACAAACTACAATTTTACAGATTGTACGTAATCTACAGGACATCACGCTTTGCTGAATAGTAGTCCCAATTCCCTCCCCCCGGAACCCTAAAATTCTCCCCTGGGGGGGATTCCCCCCTTGTTGAGAACCCATGGGCTACAGTTTAAAAAGCTGTGTCCCCCACCCCCAGTTTGGCTTTACTGAATGCACACCCCTACTCATAAGAACTGCCTGCTGTATGTTTTTCCTTGTGTTGCTGACCTGGGTATCTTGTTCAGCATTAACTGACAGGCAGTCTCTGTCGAGGACAGGCAATTCTGCAGTCTCCACTTCATTCGAGCAATTTCAGAATGGAGGTACAAAAGTATTGCCCACCTCCTGCGGAGATTGATTACAAGTAGGTAAGGCCAGAGCATCAAGCAGGGGTGCAGCAGACGTTTTCCCCTGGGTGCTGGAAGCCAACAGGCATTAATTCTTGCTGACGCAGTCTAGGGTTGAGTTTTGGGGATTGGGGTTTTTAAACTCTAAATGTTGGGATTTGAATCTTCGGTGGATTGGGTCCGACGTGAAAACTGTGTTCCAACGTTTGATGAAACCGCTTCGTTGTATATGAATTTTGAAGGTTGCTTTAACTGATGTGAATTTCGGAGCACAGAAGGGGGGAAATCCAGCTTGACGGATCAGAAACTTTCCCGTCTCGGTCTCGCCACCCCCGCCTCTAAAATACAGCAATTATCCATAATCAGAAGTATCGGGTGGGAGCATCGAATCGAAATTTTGTGTGTCAAACTTTTGCGAATAAAATTATGTTTCAACCCCCAGGGTGGCTTTGTGGGTTGGAGGCTCGGTTTCTGCTAACGAAGAGTGTTTAGCCAGGATTTAAAACAAGCAGGTCCACAGTTTTATATCCTGCGTTAGATCAATGGTTTGGTGCGGGCATGGGCCAGCTTTTGGGTTTCACAGAACGCTTGAACAGGCATCATCTGCTGAATGAGCAGTGTTGGGAAAGAGATTCATGTGGGTGTGATTACTTGAGAAGCCTCCTCCAGAGTTTCGCTTCTGTTAGCATCAATTTTTCTCGGTGTGATAAAAAAAGGTGACAAACCAAAAATTTTCATTTGTGTTTTTAATTTCAAGCTGCCAAATAGTGGTGTCCAGTTGAGTATATTCTGCTTATTGCAAATACTTCATTTGAGAATGTTGTGTTGTGATTTGGAGGTTGTGTTTCCATAGGAAGTTGTTCCAATGGGCAAGGGGAAATTGAGCTTCCCTAAACCCCTCACACACCTTTGAATGGCAGGAACAGTATGTTTAACAGCCGGTTTCTTAAAATTAGGACTGGTTTATACAGAATCAAAGTGGTAAAGCTTTTCCTGGTCTGTACCATTCTTGGGAATGCGTCTTTGTGTCCCAGGGACATGTGGTGGAGGTTGGGGTTGCATGTTGCTCTGTCAGGGTTTCCATGTTCCTTCTCCCTGATAGCTACATTTCTATATGCAGGGATTTTATTTTATTTTTTGCGTCCCAGTGACGTGGTCCAGTCATGATTTCACAGAATGTATGAACTGAGTTTGGATTATGTTTCGGGGGTGGGGGAAACAAAATCGTGGTCACTGTTGTGCTGGAAGATGTTTCTGTATAAATAAATATCAGTGCTTTAAATAGATGCTTTTCTTTCTTCTCACAAGCCCTTTGGACTACTTAATGTCAGGCAGAGGTTCTTTCCTTTCCTTTCCTTTTATCCCTTAGAAGCTCCTTGATCCATTGATCTTGAGCAGCATATATCTAGTGTTTGAGGGATATAAGGACTGAAACAAATCTTGCCACTGACAATGTAGCCTTGGGATCCCTATCGCTTAGTAGAAAAGGCATTATGTCAGACACAGAGGCATTAGATTTGTATGTTAAAAGGGGGGAAATATAATGTGATCGAAGTTCCTCGTAAAAGCGGCATTCCAAAAGGGCATGAGCTAATGAATCGATAGAGCCAGAAGAGCAAGGACAGGTCCTGTCTTGGTATGGTATATTCAAAATTCTGTCCTGCATAACCATAGAGGGGTTAGCATTCAATCTAGCTAAACAAAAAGCTCTAGAAAGACGAGGAATTGTCAAATAATATGTATAAGCACGTGGTGGTGGTGATATTCCGAAGAACTGGGATGAACAAACGCGGCGAGCACGAAAAGTAGTGCTGTTATAATCAAGCTCTTTAATGCACTTTTTAATTTTGGTGAAAGCTTTAGTTTTCCCAAGATCTAATAACATATCCTGCGAGAAGCCCAACAATGACAGTTTCTCTAAGATATTTTGCCATGAGGATTTAAAAGGGTCGTGCTTCAGAGAAGCTAGGAACCCCTCAGTGCTAAAGCACAGTTTAAGGTGTCGTTTAAAGGCGGCCAACCATGCCCTGGCTTCGAGCGACATTTGGCCAAACTCAGAACGAAGAGTAACGCCAGCAACATATCAAGGGGCATTTAGGAGTTTTCGTAAGAACTGAAGGAATGGACGATCTATAGATTCATTGACAACTGTTATCCAGATGGCAACACCAAAGAGAATAATTGGGGTAATTTTGAGATTAAAAACCTGAATAGCCCCTGGAATATATTTGCCACCTTTGGTGTGGAAAAAGTTGACAATAGCACCAACCCCAGGTTTAATTTTGTTGGACACTGCTTTTTGATGGTGGATGGTGCTGCTGCACTCGTCTTGTTAGTGGCTTCCTAGAGGCACCTGGTTGGCCACTGTGTGAACAGACTGCTGGACTTGATGGACCTTGGTCTGATCCAGCAGGGCCTTTCTTATATTCTTATGTTCTTATGTTCGATGGGCATTCTGATTTAGGTTATGGGAAAAAAGAATGCCAAGGTAAACAAACTCCTTGACTTGGTCAACCTCAAAGCCGTCTAATACCCAGCGAAAAAGAGGCACTTTTCTCCTCTTAGTAAAGATCATAATCTTAGATTTATGACGGTTTATTTTAAGATCTTCCCTAGAGCAGTACTCAGAAAAGGTTTGTAAAGATCTTTTCAAACCAATTCTTGTGCGGGACAGGAGAACTACATCATCAGCATAGAGTAGAATTGGGGTGGGATGACTTGCAAGCTTTGGGCGGTGACAAGACTCTGAGAAATTGGTTGTCATATCATTCAGGTATAGATTAAACAAGAGAGGAGCAAGGAGGCAACCTTGTCTAACTCCCTTGGCCAGTTCAAAGGGCTCAGTTAGTTCTCCTTGGTCGCCACAGGCAGAGGTTCTGAGCAGCAGAGATGGAGGTATGATAAAGAGAGGAGGCGGGAGCATGTCGCCGCTGGATTGTGGGACTCCTAAATTGAATCTCTAGAGCTGTGATATCCTGTACATAGACTGCAGAAGCTGATTCCCTGCCTCTTGCAACACTAGTAGGAATGAGGAGCAAGATGACTTCGATCTGAGTAGTAAGTAGGGTAGCCAACTCTGGGTTGGGAAATACAAGTTGAGAGCCAGCGTTGTGTACTGGTTAAGAGCTGTGGTTTGGAGCTGTGGATTCTGATCTGCCAAACCAGGTTTGATTCTTCACTCCTCCACATGAGCGGTGGAGGCTAATCTGGAGAACCGGGTTCGATTCCCCACTCCTCCACATGAGCGGCAGACTCTAATCTGGTGAAGCCAGCTGGGTGACCTTGGGCTAGTCACAGCTCTCTTAGAGCTCTCTCAGGCCCACCTACCTCACAGGGTGTCTGTTGAGGGGAGGGGAAGGGGAGGGGATTGTAAGCCGGTTTGATTCTTCCTTAAGTGGCAGAGAAAGTCAGCATATAAAAACCAACTTTTCTTATCCCTTATCTGGACTGCTTGGGACCAGAAGTGGTCCATATTTTGGATCCTTCCGTATTTTGGAATATTTGCATATACATGAGATATCTTGGGGATGGGACCCAAGTCTAAATACAAAATTAATTTATGTTTTATACGCATAACCTGAATGTAATTTTAAACAGTATTTTAAATGGCTTTGTGTACGTTAAACCATCAGAAAGCAAATTGGTGTGCTGCTCAGGGTGGTCATTTGCCTGACTTTCTGGTAGAAATCTCTTTGTTTTCTGCTCCACCAAGAAGCGCATCACCGTCTGTCTGTTTTCTTTGTGTGTTGCAATCCATTTGGTGATATTTTCCAGAAAGATGGGAAGATTAGCTGTTCCGGGTCACCCACGATGTACACGAGGCCGTTGTAATAAAGTAAAATCCTCGTACCTGTTAGGAAAGACAAGGGACTGTACCACATTTGAGTCCTCTCTATATGCTACTGTTTGTGCAGGATTAGAAAATATGAGTTGTTTCCCTTGAGAACTGTTCTCTTGAGACTCATTTCAAGGGGAGGAACCCTGAAGCAGTCTGCGGTTAATAAAAGGCCGTTGATTCCTTCCTTAAGTCCTTGGAAAGAAGGGGGGGGAGCACGAATAAAAGGTGTCAAAAGAGGTTTCAAGTATCTGTTGGCAGAAAACCACTGCTGGAGGGTCAGGGCCAAAGCATGTGGGGCTGCTGATACAGAAGAGGGCCGCATCTGTGGGGCTTGTTTTCTTGCCGGGGCTCCGGTGGAATGTACGCGCATTTTCAAATGTGTGCACCAGACTTGAAATGCAGCTACAATCCACTTCCACTGGTGCTGAGTTCAAAACACCCAGCGTGCATGATGCAATGCTGTGGTTCTGTAGTTTCCTGTCGTGTCCGTCCCTCTCTGCTGACTTCTTTTTCCAAACTGAAAAGCCCCAAACTCTGGCCTTTCATTGTAGGGAAGATCTTCTGACCTCTTGATCATTTTGGTTTGCCTTTTTCTGCCCCCTGTGAGGCTCTCCAGCCCCCCTGGGCTATTCCAAAAAAGCCACTCGCTCAGACGGTCAGGTCAGAAGCAGGTAAACTTTATTTAGAAGCAACAGGTTCAGCTAGGCCCTCGCAGAGGCAAAGCTGCAAGTGATTATTTAGAGAACAGTGCACAGCTATAAGCAATTCTACAAAGCAGGTGCCCAGCTCTGTGCTGCGGGAAAGGATTTGATAACAGCGCAGCAGACAACATAACACAGGCTTGGGCTTACTCATAGCGGTTGCTCGTTAGCAGTCAAGGACACGGGGAGGAGGAATCACCAGGAGTGGGAACAGTACGGCAGAGGCCTGACTCATGTCAGGAGCCGCTTGTACGGGCGAAAGCGAAAGTGATGCATGGCAGTACCTCACATTCTGCCCCCCTTAAGACCCCCCCACCCCCGTCGTGTCTGGATGAGGCTTGTGGGGATAGGCATCATGGAATTCACGAACTAGACGAGGGGCCGCAACATGGGGAGCTGCCACCCACTCATCGTGAGCCGGCCCCAGGTGTTTCCAGCGAACCAAGTAGAACAGTTTGCCTTTTTTCAGTTTAGAATCCAACACTTTAGAAACCTCGAGATGAACCTCCCCACGCACCACAGTAGGCACTTCTGGCTTTGGTTGAGGGTGGAACTGGGGAGCAGCAGAGTATGGTTTCAGAAGACTGATATGAAACACTGGATGTACTCCTCGGAGTGTTTTAGGAAGCTCTAACTCAACAGTGACTTCATTGATTACTCGAGTGATAGGGTAAGGACCCACATACTTGTCACTGAGTTTTTTGCAAGGACGTAACGGCTGTAGGTTTTTGGTGGACAGATACACCAGGCCTCCCACCTTAAACTCCCACCCAGGGGATTGGTGTTTGTCGGCTTGATCCTTGTATTTGCGTTTTGCTCTCTCTAGATTTTTCTGAAGCCAGGGCCATGTGGATTGTACCACCCGCACCCAGTCTTGCACTTCATGTACCCCCTCAATCTCAGGAGTGAGAGCTGTTGTACCAAATGGCCCAAACTCCCTCCCATACACAACCCGAAAGGGACTGAATCCTGTGGAAGAATGAGGAGCATTATTGTACGCATATTCATCAAAGGGCAACAGATCAACCCAATCATCTTTGTGGTAATTCACATAACATCGCAAATAACATTCCACAACTGCATTAACACGTTCCGTTTGCCCATCAGTTTGAGGATGATAGGCAGAGGACAGTCCCTGTTCCTCCACCCCCATCACTTTAAGAAAGGCTTTCCAGGACTTGGCCACGAATTGGGGTCCTCTGTCGGAGAGGACCTTCCGTGGGATCGAATGGTGTTTAACCACGTGTGTAACGAACAGGTGGGCCAACTTCTGAGCAGAAGGCAATCCAGAACAGGGAACGAAATGAACCTGTTTGGAAAACAAATCAGTTATCACCCACAACACAGTTTTACCCCGGCTGGGAGGTAGGTCAGTAATAAAATCCATGGCTACTACCTCCCAGGGAACGGTTGGGGTTTCCAGAGGCTTTAGAAGTCCTGGCGGCTTTCCCATAAGTTTCTTTGCAGTGGCACAGGTGGGGCAACTGCGCACAAA
Organism: Euleptes europaea; assembly: GCF_029931775.1. Lineage (NCBI taxonomy): Eukaryota > Metazoa > Chordata > Lepidosauria > Squamata > Sphaerodactylidae > Euleptes > Euleptes europaea. The sequence continues at coordinate 9,196,400 of NC_079313.1, forward strand.
CAAATCCACATCGGCCCTCATACCTGGCCACCAAAACTGACGCCGCAGCAACTGCAAAGATTTGACAAACCCAAAATGCCCCGCAGTTTTGGCTCCATGAACCATCTCTAAAACTTCTTTCCGCAGCTTATCAGGTACATACAGCTTGTCCCCATGAAACCATAAAGTCCCTTGACGGGTAAGGGCTTGAGGAAGTGTTTGGTTCCTTCCTCCTGTTGAGCGGCTTCACTCAGTTTTATCTGAAAGGTTTCTGGGACCCCACAATGGGGGGGTAGAGTCTTTAGCTCGAGCCTGAGAACGAGTAGTCACTGCCAGTCCAGGAGCCACCCCAGCTGCTCTGGGGTAAACAGTGACTCAATTGGCCGGTCGAAGTCATTGCGGTATTAGGGGAGCCGAGATAGGGCATCCGCCAAAGAATTGTCCTTCCCAGGTACATGTTTAAGGACGAACCGAAACTTGGCAAAGAACTGCGCCCAACGAACTTGCTTGGCTGACAGCTTTCTAGCCCCCTTCAAGGCTTCCAAATTTTTGTGATCGCTCCAGACCTCAAAGGGGACCTCAGCCCCTTCCAAAAAATGCCTCCAGATGGTGAGAGCATGTTTTACGGCCGCCCCTTCCTTCTCCCAGATGGCCCAATTGATTTCTGCTTGGGATAATTTTTTGGAGAAATAAGCGCACGGCTTCAGCTGACCACTTTCATCTCTTTGCAAGAGGGCACCCCCATGGCAACATCAGAGGCGTCTACCTGTACCACAAAAGGCTTTTCACAATCGGTTTGCACCAATACGGGTTCGAACGTAAACAACCGCTTGAGTGAATTAAACGCCTGCTGACATTCTGGAGTCCACAGTAATTTGGCAGTTGGCAAAGTAGTGGCCGCTCCTTTCCCTTTAGTGCTCAGAAGTGAGGTAAGGGGCAGAGCTACCTGAGCGAAGTTTGGGATGAAGTTCCGATAGAAATTAGCAAACCCGAGAAATCGCTGTAACTGTTTGCGCGTGGTGGGGGCGTCCCACTCAATCACTGCACGAACCTTTTCAGGGTCCATTTCCAAACCTTGATGGGACACCACATACCCCAAAAAGGTAATGGAAGGCTGATGAAAGTCACATTTAGAAACCTTGGCATACAGTTTATGGGTGCGCAATCGTTTCAACACCTCTTGCACTAAATGTACGTGTTCCTCCATCGTTTTGGTGTAAATAAGGATATCATCCAGATAAACAATAACTCCACGGAACAACAGATCATGTAAGACCTCATTAATCATTTGCATGAATACACTCGGAGCCCCCGTTAATCCGAACGGCATCACCAAGTACTCAAACATTCCAAAACAACAAGAGAAGGCTGTTTTAGGTTCATCCCCTTCCCTTATTCTGATGCGATGATAAGCCTCCACTAAGTCCAGTTTAGTGAAAATCCGGCCCTCCTTCAAATGTGCGAGCAGGTCGGGAATGAGAGGAAGGGGGTAAGCATTAGACTGAGTGACCGCATTCAGTCTACGGAAGTCAATACAGAGTCTCAAGTCCCCCGTTTTCTTCTTGACGAAAAAAGCGGGTGCCGAATATGGTGCCTTCGAGGGGCGGATGAACCCCCATGCTAAATTGGCATCTAGATAGTCTCGTAACACTGTCTTTTCCTTAGGACTCATGGGGTAAATTTTCCCTTTCGAAAGTTTACTGTCTCCCACCGCTTCGATCGCACACTCAGTATCCCGGTGGGGGGGGGGTAAGTCGTCACACTCTCGGACATCAAACATATCAGCAAACTGGGCATACTCCTTGGGGAGTTGGGGCGCCGGAGACTTGGCTGCTGGCAACTCTGTCAATGCGGCCGCCTGCTCCCGGAGTGCCCTTTCCCACCTGTGTTGGCTACACAGGGAGCCCGGGAAAGCGAGAGTCCGTTCTATCCAATCTATAGACGGATTATGTCTCAGTAACCAGTTCATCCCCAACACGACAGGGGCCTTTATGGGGGCAATAGTAAAATAGAGTTGTTCCCAATGTTCTCCCATGCCCAGCACTACCCGGGCCGTGCGATGAGTGACTGGTCCCCCCTTAAAGTCACTACCATCCATCTGGGCAAACTGGATGGGTTCGGATAACCTCATCCGTTTAACACGTAGCTCTCTGGCGGTCTCCTCACTTATTAGGGTGCGAGCACAGCCCGAGTCAACTAGGGCCGCCACACATACCAGAGGTCCCCCTCTGGGCAAAGTAAGGGCAACCTTCACATAAACATTGTCCTCCTGGTCGCTTACCATAATCGGAGCTCCCTGCTCGAGGTCCGGAGCGGTCTGCTGAGGAGCCCCCTTTACAGCAGACCGATGGCGTTTTTTGCCGGCGGGTCCCAATCCTCCCCCTCGCTGGAGGAGGGAGAGTCGGAAATTGTAATCCGTGGCTCCGATGAGCCCACAACTTCATTTGTATTCCGTGGCCCCGATGGGCCAGTAGCTTTCGACGGTCCTTGGTCAGGTTGCTCTTGCAGAGCCGAGGAGGCGCTCCGTCTCCCTGGCGCGCCGCTGCGGCGACGAGACGGTCCCTCGGAGCTGGCTTGTTCCGGTTCCCTTGCCGTTGGCGGAGCTGGTCCCAGCTTCCCGGCATGGGACAGGCATTGGGAGGCGAAGTGTCCCATACCACCGCAAACGAGACAGGCTCCACTCTCAAAACGCTTGCGGCGTTCCGCTACCGACACCCCCCAGGAGGGAAGCGAGAGTCCTTCGGGGCGCCAGGTCTGTCTCCATGGGGTTTGGTTTCCCGTCCTGTCCTCTGTTTAGATAGGTACAGCAACTGTCTCCGGTTCTCGATGTCGGCCGCATTGCGGACCCAGCCCTCCATGTCTGGAGGGTTTCCTTGCATGAAAGCTCAATGTTGCAATTCAGGGTTTAGTCCTTCACGAAAATATTGCACCTGGGTGGCTTCACTCCAATCCAGGATTTTACTCGAGAGTAGCTGGAACTCGCTAGCATACTGCACCACCGACTTAGTCCCTTGGCGCAGCTGCAATAAGGCAGTCTTGGCCCATTCACCCCGGTGCGGATCCTTGAACCGATTCCGGAGGGCTATCATGAAGTCATCGAGACTTCGCAGCACACGGGAGTGCAACTCGTACTGCTGTACCATCCACGCTGCCGCCTCTCCCCGCAGCAATGAGGCGACATACTGTACCCGGCTTTCGTCCGAAGCGAAGGTTCCACCCTGCTCCCGCATGAAAATGTCCACTTGGATTAAAAAGTAAGACAACAGATCACCCGTCCCATCAAAGATGATCTTCAGGTCCTGCCGCGGTGATGGAGCAGGGCGCGCTGGCGGAGCGGGCGCCACGGGCTGTCCACCCCCACTGGTGCTGCAGGCTGTGGCGGGTTGTGTCGCAAGTCATCCAACTCGCGGGCCATGTCCAGCATTGCGGCCTGCATGGCATCCATCCGGGCGGCCATCTCCTGCCGCTCCAAACGCTACTCCTGCCATTCCTCGTCCAACTGGTGCTGCCATACAGCTTCCTTCCGGGCTGGGTCCTCCTCAAGCCCAATACCTGTAAATCCAGGTCTCCGAGACCATGTGTCCACCCCTGACCCCGTCCAGCGCTGGGGGGATTCCAGCCAGGCACTCAGCCGGGTTGTCTTAGACTTTGCGCCTGAGCCAGATCCAGAGCCAGCCCCACTGGGTGTTTTTCCAGGAGGCTTCTCCCCCTTGGAATCAGGATCAGGCCCTTCAGGCACAGTCTTGTCCTCATCCGTTTTGTCATCTCCATTCCCTGCCATAGCTGTCCAAACGTAGAGCAGGAGCAGAAGCAAAGGACTTGCAGCTTAATGTGAGGCTCTCCAGCCCCCCTGGGCTATTCCAAAAAAGCCACTCGCTCAGACGGTCAGGTCAGAAGCAGGTAAACTTTATTTAGAAGCAACAGGTTCAGCTAGGCCCTCGCAGAGTCAAAGCTGCAAGTGATTATTTAGAGAACAGTGCACAGCTATAAGCAATTCTACAAAGCAGGTGCCCAGCTCTGTGCTGTGGGAAAGGATTTGATAACAGCGCAGCAGACAACATAACACAGGCTTGGGCTTACTCATAGCGGTTGCTCGTTAGCAGTCAAGGACACGGGGAGGAGGGAATCACCAGGAGTGGGAACAGTACGGCAGAGGCCTAACTCATGTCAGGAGCCGCTTGTACGGGCGAAAGCAAAAGTGATGCATGGCAGTACCTCACACCCCCTTTGGCTGGGAAGACAGCGTGGTGTAGTGAGTAGGAGCAGTTGACTCTGATCTGGAGAACCAGGTTTGATTCCCCCACTCCTCCACATGAGCGGCGGACTCTAATCTGGTGAGCCAGGTTGGTTTCCCCACTCCTCCGCATGTAGCCTACAGAGTGACCTTGGGCTAGTCACAGTTCTCTCCGAACTCTCTCAGCCCTACCTACCTCACAGGGTACCTGTTGTGGGGAGGGGAAGGGAAGGTTATTGTAAGCTGGTTTGAGACTCCTTAAAGGCAGAGAAAAACAAGTATAAAAACCAACTCTTCTTCTTCTAGTACTATTACTACTTCTACTACTGTTGTGGTCCCAAGTTCCCAAAGGTGGAGAAGAAGACTAAGCAAACTTTTGGCTATAGGAAATATATTTTTTTTCAACAGCATCAATTGTATGATGCATTTTTAAACATTTAAATTGATGAACGTTTGTCACCTTTGACAGCCAGTGTGGTGTGATGGTTAAGAGCGGTGGACTCGAAACTGGAGAGAGTCGCAGTTCTCTCAGCCCTACCTACCTCACAAGGTGTCTGTTGTGGGGAGAGAAAGGGAAGGTGATTGTAAAAAGGTAGAAAAAATCGGGGTATAAAAACCAACTCTTCTTCTTTCCCACCCCTGCACTCTCCTTTTTCAGATGGGGGTAAAGCAAAATGAACATATGCTACAAAACATAACACACACGGGCTCTTTCAGTACAGGCGCAAGCCTTAATTTAAGTACAGCGAACGCAATTTGGGGTCTTGTGAGCTTCCTTAGGGGTATTTTCCCTTTGCCTCCCCTCCCTTGACTGCAGTGCAGACAGATTGTTCTTTTTGACTTTTGTAAGGTAGAAATAGAAGCTGGAGGAAAACAGCCCGCTTGCTTTCTTCGCAATTTTCACTGATAAGGGGGGGGGGGCTATGAATGAAAAAATACAATGTGATCCTTGAGTGCCGTACGTCTCGCTCCCGAGATAATTGGACAGGTGTGGAATGATGGAAGGTTTTGTGTGCCAAGAACTAAGTACAGATCAGTCTCTCTCTGCTCAGATGGCTAAAAGAGAACATAAAAAAGGCCCTGCTGGATCAGACCAAGGCCCATCAAGTCCAGCAGTCTGTTCCACAGCGGCCAACCAGGTGCCTCTAGGAAGCCCACAGACAAGACAGCTGCAGCAGCATTGTCCTGCCTGTGTTCCACAGCACCAAATATAACAGGCCTGCTCCTCTGATCCTGGAGAGAATAAGCATGCATCATGCCTAGTATCCATTTTTACTAGTAGCCATGAGTACCCCTCTCCTCCATGAACATGTCCACTCTCCTCTTAAAGCCTTCCAAGTTGGCAGCCATCACCACATTTGGGTGCAGGGAGTTCCACAATTTAACTAAGCCTTGTGTGAAGAAATACTTCCTTTTATCCGTTTTGAATCTCTCACCCTCCAGCTTCAGCAGATGACCCCACGGTCTATTATTATGGGAGAGGGAGAAAACCTTCTCCCTGTCCACTCTCTCCAAACCATGCATAATTTTATAGACCTCTGTCATGTCTCCCCTCAGCCACCTTCTTTCCAGGCTAAACAGCCCTAAGCGTTTAGTGATGCCACATTAGATGTGGAAAGGGGCAACAATAATCAACTACGGGCAGATATCCTGAAACAGGGAGAAATGGAATAATCTACTTGAAGAAGCACGCCATGTGTCAATCAAAATCGGTGTGCCGGATAGTTTTGCTACTCACAAGGGGCCCAGGCACCCAACTCAAAAGGATGCCGAAAATTACTTCAGGGCGAATGTGTTCTTCAACATAATTGACTTGGTTATCGACAGTAAGCACTACAGCCTATTACAAAGCAGTGTTTCAAGGGACGGGGACTCAAATGCTTCCTGGTTTTTCATCTCCCAGCCGGCATTCTTTCTGAATAGATTTGGGGAGGGGCTGTGGCTCAGTGGTAGAGCCTCTGCTTTGCATGCAGAAGGTCCCAGGTTCAATCCCCGGCATCTCCAGTTAAAGGGACTAGGCAAGTAGGTGATGTGAAAGACCACTACCTGAGACACTGGAGAGCCGCTGCCAGTCTGAGTAGACAATACTGACTTTGATGGACCAAGGGTCTGATTCAGTATAAGGCAGCTTCATGTGTTCATGTGTGTGTCACAAAAAATGGGTTTTAAAATGACTTGGGTTTCCCCCCACATTCCCTTCCTTTAAAAGAGCTCCTTTTGGTGAAATGCTTTTTAACATGGCACTTGGGTTTCTGGGGGGCGAGAGAGAAAGAGAGGAACTGGACTTTTTTCTCACAGTGAGCACTACAGCCAATTATTAAGCAGCGTTTTCAAGGGGCGGGGACTCACACTTCTGGACTTGAGCATAGTGATTGTGCTGCTCATAGCTTTTTTAGCATCCGCAATGGAAAAGAATGGGATGAGCGAGCATCAAGCCCCAGGTAAAACTCCCATGCATAAACTCCCATCCAAAGAACGTTATAGCTTCACTGCAGGCTTCAGCACAATCCGTACCAACAAGATTCAGCATATGATTTGGACAACTGGAGGAAATGCAGTTCTCGTTCTTCTCCTTGAAGATAGCCTGCACACCACTGTACTTCCCAGCCATATCGGAGCCGTTGTTATATTCCTGCCCCACACAGTCTTCAAAGTTCAGATAGAGACTTATTAAGAAGTCTGAGGTTTTCTCTGCAATTTCTTCTACCCGTCTATTTGGAAAATTAACAAAATGCACAAAAGCGGTCTTCGATTGAAAAATTGGTATCTTTCCTCTCCACATATCTGATGATGAATGATAGCTGCTCTTTGTGAGAACAATCAGGTGTTCCATTAACAGCAGTTGCAAAACACTTGACAGCTTTTATTTCTTCAGTAATGCTCTTTCGCACAAACGATCCACAGATTTCAATCAACTCATTTTGTATTTTATTTGACAGGGTGCTTGGAGCCGTGTTTCACTCTCCTGTGCGTTCCCCACACGTGTAACGTGTTCGGCTAAAACTGGAGCGGTGGACTCTGATCTAGAGAACCAGGTTTGATTTTCCACTCCTCCATGCGAGCGGCGGAATCTGATCTGGAGAACTGGATTTGTTTCCCCACTCCTACATGTGAAGCCAGCTGGGTGACCTTGGGCTAGTCACAGCTCTCTCAGCCACACCTACCTCACAGGATGTTTGTTGTGGGGAAGGTACGGTGATTTTAAGCCTGTTTGATTCTCCCTTAAGTGGGAGTGAAAGTTGGCATTGTAAGCACTTGTCCTGTAGTACTTCCTAAAGCAACATCCACAGACAGGTAATCCAAGGAAAGTTGAGTTTATTGGAAAACATACAGGTATTCAGAGCTTGCAGAAGTAAAGGCAGGAATGGGGGGCAAGGATATACAGCAGAATATATGGAGGACTAGTGGTCATACAGGTCATATCAGATAGTACCGGTTGGCACGGCAACCCCGGCGACAGGGCAGGCTTCCACGGGCATCAAAGGCTGGAAAGGAATGCAACCGTTAGATAAACAATCCTTGAGAGAGGCATCTGCGAGGCATCTGCGAGGAGACATAACAGAGAGGCCTGACATCCTGCTCCCTTCAGGGCCCCCTCCCGCCTCGCAAGGGGGCTGGCTTGTGGGGGTAGGCAGTATGGAAGGCGTGCACCAGGCGAGGGGCGGAGACATTGTGTGCGCAAACCCACTCATCTTGGGCGGGGGTAAAGTGTTTCCAATGAACGAGATATTGGAGGGAACCGTGACTAATATGCGAGTCCAGGATCTTTGCAACTTCGAAATGCTCCTCCCCCCCCCACCATCACTGGTTGTTCAGGAAGAGGGTCGGGATGCCATTCTGGGGAGGGAACATGGGGTTTCAGGAGACTTACATGAAAAACGGGATGTATGCGCCTCAGTGTTTTTGGAAGGGAGAGTTCTACAGTCACAGGGTTAATGATCCGAGAAACGGGGTAGGGGCCCACGTATTTGGCACTGAGTTTTCCACACGGACGGGTGGACCGGAGATTCTTGGTGGACAGGTAGACCAAATCACCCACGTTAAAGTTCTGGCTGGGAGACCAGTGTTTGTCAGCCTGAGCTTTGTATTTACGTTTAGCATGCTCAAGGTTTTTCACCAGCCAAGGTCAGGTGGTCTGAATCGTATGCACCCAAGCCGCCACGCCTTCGTCGCCCTCCTCCCCTGAAACATCAACATGGCCAATGGGACTGAAGTCCTGGCCATAGACAGCTTGAAATGGGCTAAAACCTGTGGATTGATGTACAGCGTTGTTATAGGCATACTCAGCAAAAGGTAACAACTCAACCCAATCATCCTGGTGGTAATTGACGTAGCAACGAAGATAACATTCCAGTACAGCATTAACACGTTCAGTTTGCCCATCCGTTTGAGGATGGAAAGCACTAGACAGACCCTGTTCCACCCCCACCAGTTTAAGGAAAGCTTTCCAAAACTTTGCCACATAGCTACTTCCGCGGTCGCTCACAATCTTGCGCGGAAAGGAATGCAGTCGGAAGACATGTGACACAAAGAGGCGGGCCAGTTTTGGGGCGGAAGGAATACCTGCGCACGGGACGAGGTGCACCTGTTTCGAGAACAGGTCAATAATAACCCACAAAACAATTTCCCCCTCGTTGAGAGGGAGATCAGTCATAAAATCCATAGCGATTACCTCCCAAGGTTTGGAGGGGATTTCTAACAATTGCAATAGTCCCATGGGTTTTCCTTGGGCCCGTTTAACAGTGGAACATATTGGGCAACTGCGGATGAACGAGTCCACGTCGGCACGCATGCCCGCCCACCAAAACTGCCTGCGTAATAAGTGAAGCGTTTTCAAAAACCCAAAGTGCCCTGCGGTTTTGGCTCCATGGGCTAGTTGCAGGACTCCCTTTTGCAACCCCTTAGGTACATACAATTTGGAGTCCTTGTACCAATAACCACCCCTTTCCAGTAGAGAAGTGGGAAGTGTCTGAGCTGAGAGTTCCGCTTGGCATTGGGAACGAAGAGAGTCTAGGAAAGAGGCAGGTAGATCCATTTCACCCTGTGAGGTGGGCGGGACATGGTCAGGTTGCTGAACTGGAGGAGAGACTGGAGGCGAGGAGGGGGGTTGCACAACCGGCTCGACCTGGGGCTTGGGCGTCGGAGGATCGGATGGAGCAGGCGAGGGAGTCAGACCCGAGTCTCAAGTAGAAGTCCCCCCCCCCTCGAGCGTTCATTCCGACTGGCTCAGAGTGGGATTGAAGTCAGGTTTGTGACCTGGTTTGGACCGCCAGAGTAGGGAGTACTCCTCTGTGAACAGGGGAAAAGAGCGATTCAGTGGGGAGGTCTACTTTGGTAGGGTATTGGGGAAGCCGGGATAGGGCATCTGCCAGCACATTTTGTTTCCCCGGAACATGCTTGAGCACAAAACGGAATTGAGCAAAGAAGTCAGCCCAGCGTAGCTGCTTCGCGGACAGTTTACAGGTTCCAGTGAGAGCCTCTAGATTTTTGTGATCTGTCCAAACTTCAAAGGGGACCTTGGAACCCTCAAGGAATTGCCTCCAAGTAGTGAGGGCATGGTAGAAAGCGGCTGCCTCTTTTTCCCAAATGGGCCAGTTCAGCTGAAAGTGCGCAAACTTTTTGGAGAAATAAGCGCAGGGGTGTAATAAACCATCTTTACCCTGTTGTAAGAGAGCACCTCCCATAGCTACGTTGGAAGCATCCACTTGTACTATGAACATGTGTTCAGGATCAGGATGTTTTAGCACGGGTTCAGAGGTGAACAGTTATTTAAGGGTTTCGAAAGCGGCTTGGCATTGGGGAGTCCATAGGATTCTTGCTGTGGGTAACGTGGCCGAAGTCCCCTTTCCCTTAGTCTTAAGTAGGTCAGTGATTGGGAGTGCTACTTGGGCGAAATTGGGAATGAACCCTCGATAGAAGTTGGCAAAGCCTAGAAATTGCTGCACTTGTTTGCGGGTTGAGGGCAGATCCCAATCGACTACTGACTGTACTTTGGCAGGGTCCATGGTGAGACCTTGGTTCGAAATGATGTAACCCAAGAATGCCAATCGTTCTTGGTGAAACTCACATTTGGATGCTTTAGCATAGAGCTGGTTGTCTCTGAGGCATTGTAACACTTCCCTCACCAAAGCAACATGCTCGTCCATAGAGTTGGAATAGATAAGGATATCATCTAGATACACTACCACGCCTCGGTATAACAAGTCATGTAAGATCTCATTAATAAACTGCATGAAGCCCCCCGAAGCCCACTGTAATCCAAATGGCATCACAAGAAACTCAAACATACCGAAACAGCTGGAAAAGGCTGTGAGGGGTTCATCTCCATCAGGAATTCTGACTCGATAATAAGCTTCGACTAAGTCCAGTTTGGTGAAAATGCGCCCCTCCTTTAGTTGCCCTAGGATGTCCGAAATTAAAGGAATGGGGTAGGCATTGGTTTGAGTAACTGCATTGAGTTTCCGAAAATCGATGCATAAGCTTAAATCACCCGTTTTCTTGCGGACAAAGAAAGCGGGGGCTGAGTTAGGGGCGGAATAGGGCCATATAAATCCTCGTGTGACATTCTTGTCTAAAAAGTCCCACAACACGGTACGTTCAGCAGCGCTCATGGGGTAAATTTTACTCTTGGGGAGCTTACAATCCCCCACCACTTCAATGGCGCAGTCCGTTCTGCGGTGGGGGGGTAGTGCATCACATTCCTTCGCATAAAAAAAAATCCGCAAAGTCCCAGTATTCAAAGGGTAGCGAAGAAGGAGGTGGGGTGTCAGAGACTAATGCCGAGGCTGTCGGAAGGACAACAGCGACTTCGTGGCGGTGTGGGGCACAGCCAGGATCAGAGAACGTGATCGTATCGGCTTTCCAGTCTATAGATGGGTTGTGCCCCTTGAGCCAGTTTATTCCCAAGATGACTTCATACCGGATAGGGGCTCTGGTAAAGTCGATTTGTTCCCAATGAGTGCCAATACCCATCGCCACCCTACGGGTGCGACAATCAACTGGGCCCCCCCGAAAGCTACTGCCATCCATTTGAGCAAATTGGATGGGATTGGGCAGTGTCTCGGGTTTGACTCCGAGCGCTTTGAAAGTGGCCTCATTGATTAGGGAGCTCCCACAGCCGGAGTCTATGAGTGCTTTGACATGTATTTGGGGGCCCTTTTTGTAATGTTGTAACACCACGTCCACATATACGGTATTTTCAACTTCACTCACCATAACAGGAGACTTGGGTTTCGCAGGAGAAACTGCAGAGGTCTGCGGTGTCGCTCCGTTCCGGTGTCACTTTTTTGACAGATCGAGAGGAGATTCCAAATTGAACGCCGGGGGATTCCAGGTGTGATCCTCATCCAAAGAAGGAGAACTGTCCCCCAATGGGGCACTTGTAATCCGAGACCCAGGTGGGTCAGTAGATGTAGGAGTTTCTGGGAGTTTCTCCGGCGTGAAGTGCAGAGGGTGCGTGTCGTCCTGGAGCAGCGATACGGGTGGCCGTGGTGCCTCTGCGTTGTGGTCGCCCCTGGGTCTGGGGGGGTCCGTCTGGTCGGGGAGGAGGTGTGAGGTCCGGACGGCGCGGACAGGCAGCCGCAAAGTGGCCCATATTGCCACAAACGAGACAGGCTCCTCTTTGGAACCGGGAGTCGCGGTCCTGCGCGGGCCGCGTTGCTCTCTGCGGGGTGGGCGCTGCAACTTTAGGAGGAGATTTTTGATGACTGCTCCCCTCTCTGGTCCGGCGTCGGACCAGAGATATAAACTGACGGCGGCTTTCCACCTCCTCTGCCAGTAAAATCCAATCTTCCAGGGTTTCGGGGTCCCGTTGCATGTACGCCCAGTTCAAAATGTCAGGGTGTAGAGCTTCTCGGAAGTAATGTATTCGGTGGCTTCAGGCCAATCCACAATTTTACTGGCAAGTCGTTGGAACTCGTCTGCGAATTCTCGAATGGGAGTAGAGCCTTGCCGGAGTTGCAGGAGTTTGGCTTTGGCCCTTTCTCCCAAGAAGGGATCCTCGAACCGCCTCCGCAGGGCAAACATGAAATTGTTGAGAGAGCGAATGGATCGGGCCCGAGTGTCAAACTGGAGGACCATCCAGTCGGCCGCTTTCCCTGTCAGCAGAGAGGCAACGAATCGAACACGGCTGTCTTCAGTGGGGAATTACTGTCCTTGTTCCCTCATGTAACTGTCTACATGATGCAGGAAACAGGGTAGGGATTCGACCGAGCCGTCATAGGTCACCCTCAACCGAGGCTGCTTCCATTGTATAGGCAGTGGGGCAGGCGGCTGCCCTGGAGGAGGCGGAAACGGTGCTCCAGGGGCCGGCAACACAGGTGCCCCGGGAGCCGGTAAACCGGGAGCGCCAGGGGCCGGCACCCCCGGCTGGGCTGGTGCTCGTTGGCCCGGCTGGACTGGCGCTGGTTGGCCCGGCTGGGCTGGCGCTGGCTGGGCTGTTAGAGCTTGTTTCAAACGGTCGTTTTCATGAAGCAACCGTTACATTTGATCCTGCAGACGGGCCACACAATCATTCAAGTCCCAATTTTGGTCCCTCAAGAGGCGCATTTCGTCCCCAGCTCCCCCCGTGCGTCGGGACTGACTGACTCGAAGATCAGTAGCCCAGTGAGATCCGTCACTGTACAAGTCTTCTTCGTCAGAGTAGTCCAATTCTGGCAGAGTTTTGCAAGGCGCCGTGCGCGTTGTGTGGTGCGAGACGGGGGAAAAGCTGGGGAAAATGTGGATCCGAATGAGAATCCAAATCCTACAGTCTCTTTCGGACGTATGGCCGGGGCCGCTCGTGCTCAATTGACTGCTAATTGCTGTTCTTTGTCGGCCTGAGCCTTGGCCGCCGCCACATCCGCCGCTCATAACTGTTCCTCGGCCTTCTTTTGGTCTGCAAGTGCCTGGTTGGCTTCAAGGCGGCAGTCGCGGTGACAATTGGCAGGGCTTCCTGCTCTAGGAGAGCGAGGAGTGGGGTAGAGTCCCCACCAAGCAACGGTTGTACTTGGACAGCTAGTGCAGCTGCCCCATCCCCGAACGTCGGGGTTAACAGTCGCTTTAAATCGGCCACCGAGGTTGTGGTCGGGGGTAGTTCCACAAATAGCAACGCCGTCTGGATAGCGACCCGTTGTGCCTCCACTAAGCATGCGTTAGGATCCGGAACGAGTGACAGCGGGGTTCCCCCCGTCTGTGCCCCCGCCATGGTTCGGGGTGAGTCGGGGTGGATAGGAACCGCTACCGAGTCTTGTTGTGTTTCTTGCAACGTCAATCTCGCTAACAAACGAGTCAAGGTTGCCAAGTCCTCTTGTGCTGCACGCACCTCGTCCAATAGCCCGTCCAGGGCCAGGAGCTCGTGATGGGTGCTGCGATCTGTGTCCTCGGACGTCCAAGGCCTCACTTCAGAGAGGCAGCGCCACTAAACTCAAACAAGTTCCACTAGGCGGTTGATTTCGTCATCAGTCCGCACTGCTTCGATGAGCACATCACACAGTAGAGTAGGGTCGTCAGGAATATTAGACGTTCCCAGTCGGAGGGCCCAGTGGCATAAATCCTCCAGGATTCCAAGTGAGGAGCCCGTACTCGAGACATAGGCGAACCCTCCAGGGCTCTAGCCAGGCAGGAGAAAGAAGAAGTGATTCCTGCCTTAATGTAAGCACTTGTCCCGTAGTACTTCCTAAAGCAACATCCACAGACAGGTAATCCAAGGAAAGTTGAGTTTATTGGAAAACATACAGGTATTCAGAGCTTGCAGAAGTAAAGGCAGGAATGGGGGGGCAAGGATATACAGCAGAATATATGGAGGACTAGTGGTCATGCAGGTCATATCAGATAGTACCGGTTGGCACGGCAACCCCGGCGATGGGGCCAGGCTCCCACAGGCATCAAAGGCTGGAAAGGAATGCAACCGTTAGATAAACAATCCTTGAGAGAGGCATCTGCGAGGCATTTGCGAGGAGACATAACAGAGAGGCCTGACAGGCATATAAAAACCAACTCTTCCTCTTCTTCTAGAATTGCATTGGTTATCGGAGGTCTTTGTTGTGGGGAAAGTATGGTGATTGTAAGCCGTCTTGATTCTCCCTTAAGTGGGAGAGAAAGTCGGCATATAAAAACTAACTCTTCCTCTTCTAGAATTGCATTGGTTATCGTAGGTCTTGTGGGGAAGGGACAGTGATTGTAAGCCGTCTTGATTCTCCCTTAAGTGGGAGAGAAAGTTGGCATATAAAAACCAACTCTTCCTCTTCCTCTTTTCTAGAATTGCATTGGTTATCAGAGGTCTTTGTTGTGGGGAAGGGACGGTGATTGTAAGCCGGCTTGATTCTCCCTTAAGTGGGAGAGAAAGTCGGGATATAAAAAACAACTCTTCTTTCTTCTCTGTCTACCTTCTCCCTTCTTTCTCCTCCTCCTCACAATATCAATATTCTTTACCAATGGGCTCCCCCTTTGCCTCTACCCGGGGGAGTAGGCCCCTTCAAAATCATAGGCCCATGCGAACTAGCCCGCGTGCTGCTCCCCCCCCCACTCCCCGGTTCGAGCCTGGACATCCCCCACACACACCCTGGTGATTGTAAGCCAGTTTGAGTCTTCATTAAGTGATAGAGAAAGTCACCCTATAAAAGCTAACTCTTTTTCTTCTGAATCATATTTGCTCAGAAGCTCAACAACCCCCCCCAACATTGTCCATTATGACTATCGCCCAGAGAGCCCCCTCCCTGCCAAAAATAGGATGATATAAAGAAGGCAATGAAGAATTTTCTTCCATTTATTACTTTCAGCCTTGAGCAGGTCAACAAAATAATTGTCAATCGAAGGAACTGCTCATTGCTGACTTTCTTCTTTCCAGCGTGGTGTAGTGGTTAAGAGCAGCGGTTTGGTGCAGTGGACTCTGATCTGGAGAACT
This sequence comes from Euleptes europaea, assembly GCF_029931775.1. NCBI lineage: Eukaryota > Metazoa > Chordata > Lepidosauria > Squamata > Sphaerodactylidae > Euleptes > Euleptes europaea. The sequence goes on from NC_079313.1 coordinate 9,211,495, forward strand.
GGGTTTGATTCCCCACTCCTCCACATGAGTGGTGGACTCTAATCTGGTGAACTGGGTTGGTTTCCCCACTCCTCCACATGAAGCCAGCTGGGTGACCTTGGGCTAGTCACAGTTCTCTCCGAACTCTATCAGCCCCACCTACCTCACAGGGTGTCTGTTGTGGGGTGGGGAAGGTGATTGTAAGCCAGTTTGATTCTTCCTTAAGTGGTAGAGAAAGTCGGCATATAAAAAACAACTCTTCTTCCTCTTCCTCCACTCCCTCCATGGCCATTTATGCATGGGAGGTTTTGCCTTGGTTTTGCTGCTCTCTAGATGCACATTTTCCCCATCCAGATTCTCAAAACTGAAAAATAAGCCCCCCATGCAGAGTTTTGAGAATTCGTATGGGGAAAATGTGCATCCAGAGAGCCGCAAATCCAAGGCAAAACCTCCCGTGCATAAATGGCCCATGTAATATAGTTTTCCTTGTATCAGTTAGAATTTTCAGGCTGGAATGCATCCCTTTCATTTTCTCCACCCTTTCTCAATACTCCATCCTGGATGATTGGTTAATACACTTACATTAGAAGAGACATCCCCCCTTGGTCAACAAAAAACAAGGTACACAGTACAATGCTCGCTTCACTTGGCTCCCAACACAGTCTTGTTTACCTTTCTCTCCATTTGTCAGTGTTACTGTAAAAAGACATGTTGGAAATGAGTGATTATCATTATCGCTGGGAGCATCAGTTGGTACTTCACTGTCCTGAACTGTCAGAAATTATTCAGCTTGGTGTAGTGGTTAAGAGTGGTGGACTCTAATCTGGAGAACTGGGTTCGATTCCCCACTCCTCCACATTAGTGGCAGACTCGAATCTGGAGAGCCGGGTTTGATTCCCCACTCCTCCACATTAGTGGCAGACTCTAATCTGGAGAACTGGGTTTGATTCCCCACTCCTCTACATGAGCGGCAGAGGCTAATCTGGTGAACCAGGTTGCTTTCCCCGCTCCTACATATGAAGCCAGCTGGGTAACTTTGGGCTGGTCACAGCTCTCTCAGAGCTCTCTCAGCCTCACCTACCTCACAGGGTATCTGTTATGGGGAGGGGAAGGGAAGGTGATTGTAAACCAGTTTGATTCTGCCTGAAGTGGTAGAGAAAGTTGGCATATAAAAACCAACTCTTCTTTCTTTCTTTCTTTCTTTCTTTCTTTCTTTCTTTCTTTCTTTCTTTCTTTCTTTCTTTCTTTCTTTCTTTCTTTCTTTCTTTCTTTCTTTTCCTCCTTCCTCCTACTCCTTCCTTCCTTCCTTCCTTCCTTCCTTCCTTCCTTCCTTCCTTCCTTCCTTCCTTCCTTCATTTATTTATTTCTCCTCCTCGTTCTTTCTTCCTTCCTCCTTTCTTCTTCCTTCTTTCTTCATTCTTTCTCCTCCTCCTCACAATATCAATATTCTTTACAGAAAGCTCCCCCTTTGCCTCTACCCAGGGGAGTAGGCCCCTTCAAAATCATAGGCCCATGCCAACTAGACCACCTGCTGCTCCCCCCTCCGGTTCTGGCCTGGACATCTGAACCCTTGCTGGTTACTGGGGTCATTTATGTATGGGTACTTCTACTCAAATTCACCCCCTAACTCAGTTGTCCCTTGGAGTTATGCATGAGTTTTCCATTCGTTAGAGGTGACCTCGCTCCCAGCCCTCGCAAATCCCAGGTCTTCCCATTGCAGTTTAAACCTGATTGTTTGATCTCTCCTGAGATCTAGCCAGGTGAAATTTCCATGCATAAGCCAAAGCGCGGGACACGGATGCTTGGGGGGGGGGGGTGACGTTTCCTCCCAGAAAGCAGCACAGCCACTTACAAAGCTGCATTTCAAGGGGCGGAACTCAAATGCTTCCTGCTTTCTCAGAGTCCTTTTTGAGCAAAAAGGATTTTGAAATGACACTTGGGTTTCTCATCCCCCCCCCCCCCCCGTTCCCTTTAGAGAGCTCAATTTTTGTTTTGGTTTTTAACACAGCTTTCCGCTGGAGGGGGGAGAACTGGATGCTTCCCTCACTGTGAGCACTGCAGCCAATTACAAAACAGTGTTTCAAGAGGCGGGACTCAAATGCTTCTTGATTTGAGCTTGCTGACTGCTGGTGTATAACAATATCAAAATTTTCTCAACAGAAAAGTCTGGTTCCAGCGAGCAACACACTCCGAGTAAAATTGCCATGCATAAGCGACCTGGGTTTCTTGCAAAGAATGCTGGCCTTGGTTGTTCTGAGCTAGCTAGGCAGTTTCTTACATTCTTAGATGGGGAGGGGGGTCTATCAGCACCTGCTACTCATGAAAGCTAGGTGGGGAATCCATGTGCAGAGGCAGTCTACCTCTGTTTTACAGATGCAGGGAGAAGAGCAGAGGGTGGCCATTATCTTCACGGCCTGGCTTGCAAGTGCACCAGAGGTATCTGGCTGGGAGAAGTGTCCCTGTAGGTGTGACTCAGTAAGAGCTGAAAGAGCGGCAGAGTGTTAATTTTAAAAGCCTTCTCAGGAGCTAGGAGACCGTCTCTTGAAAGATTAATTTTGTGTTCTCGTGGTGTGTGGTTCAAGTTCTGCCCTCTGCCAGCGAGATGTAGTGGTTAAGAGCGGTGGACTCTGATCTGGAGAACCGGGTTTGATTCCCCTCTCCTCCACATGAGCGGCGGATGCTAATCTGGTGAACCGGGTTGGTTTCCCCACTCCTCTGCATGAAGCCAGCTGGGTGATCTTGGACTAGTCACACTCTCTCAGCCCCACCTACTTCACAGGTTGTCTGTTGTGGGGAAGGGAAGGTGATTGTAAGATGGTTTGATTCTTCCTTAAGTGATGGAGGAAGTCAGCATATAAAAACCAACTCTTCTTCTTCTAGGCTAGGCTGAGAGATGATGACTGGCCTAAGTAATTATAATGAAGAACAAAACAAACCAGCATTTTTTTAAAAAAATCCCTCTGTATGTGCCTTCTGGTGTTTGCTGGCCCTCAGCACGGAGACGGGGGGGGGGGGGAATCAAACCCGTGGCTTGAAGGGATGCAAGCCAAAGCCAGCTGTCTGCGTAATCACTACCCGTTCAAACCTGCACTCATTTCGCTAGGAACACCTTGCCAGCATGGTCTAGTGGTTAAAAGAGGTGGACTCTGATCTGGAGAAGTGGGTTTGATTCCCCGTTCCTCCACATGAACCCAGCTGGGTGACCTTGGGCTAGTCACAGTTCTCTCCGAACGCTCTCAGCCCCACCTACCTCGCAGGGTGTCTGCTGTGGGGAGAGGAAGGGAAGGAGATTGTAAACTGGTTTGATTCTCCTTCAATGGTCGAGAAAGTCAGCATATAAAAAACAGCTCTTTTTTTTCTTGCTGCCGCAGTAGGAAGTTGGAGAAGATCAGCGTTTTTGGCCTCCTCTGGCGAGCCTCTTCTTTTGTTCTGATGTTAGATATATGGAATCTGCATGTTCAGAGGCAGTGTGTTCAACACCAGCTATTGGGATGATTCACTACAAAGTGCTTATTGCCTTCAGAGTGCTTATTGCCTCCTTTGGTGCGCCTCCAGCAAACATCAAGCACCTGGCACATACTTTCCAAATTTCCATCCAAAATGAGAGAGTAAACGGTGCCTCCTTAACCTAAGACTCTGTGACAGAACCATCTATTGGATACAAAGAGAGAGAATTCTGCAAGGTCAATGCCCCAAGACTGTTTTGTTTCGCATGTTTTGTTTCTGCTTTCGCTCTTCCCAATCTTTTCCTTCAAGCACACCGTGACCCGCAGCTTCTTAAGCGCCAAGCCGCAACTGACGCAGCGCATTCATCTGCTTAACTTGCAGGGTTGCGCGTTGAGTTTGGCACAGGGTTTAATTGGCTTGACTGTAAACAATGGCAGCATGAAAACATGCGGGGGTGGTGCGCCAAAGAGCCGTGTGGAGACGCAGGTCTGAGAGGCCTCTGCCGTGCGCCCGGTTCCTTGCACGCCAGTGCACAACGCCAGTAAATCCACAAGTGCTGCATTGTCTGGATGCATCCACAGGTGTAACGAGGCCGGCGTTGGCGTGGGGCATGCGTGGGCCCATTCTCAGGCCTACAGCCCAGCAAAGGGTCCCTGCCTGGAGCCCCATCCAAGACACGATGTACCATCATAAGAACATAAGAAAAGCCCTGCTGGATCAGACCAAGGCCCATCAAGTCCAGCAGTCTGTTCACACAGCTGCCAACCAGATGCTTCTAGGAAGCCCCCAAACAAGAGGACTGCAGCAGCACCATCCTGCCTGTGTTCCACAGCACCTAATGTATTCAGCATGCTCCTCTGATCCTGGAGAGAATAGGTATGCAGCATGACTAGTATCCATTTTGACTAGTAGCCATGGATAGCCCTCTCCTCCACGAACATGTCCACTCCCCTCTTAAAGCCTTCCAAGTCGGCAGCCGTCACCACATCCTGGGGCAGCGAGTACCACAATTTAACTCTGCGTTGTGTATATATATATATAACTGAGGACAGCTGCAAAAAGATCCATCTTCACTGGCCTCCCCATCCTGCCCCCCACTTTGAAATCTGGGGGGCTGATCTGCTGACATTTATTGCTGTGGCGCCTAGGTATAATTACAGCCACCTGTTTAGGGTTTTAAATAATTTTAATTATTATGGTTTTAAGGATGTACTTGATCTATATTGGATGTATTTATGTTTTAATTATTGTTCGCCGCCCTGAGCCTGGTTTGCTGGCGATAAGGGCGGGTTATAAATTCGAATAAAAATAAAAATTATGAGAGAGGGAGAAAAGCTTCTCCCTGTCCGATCTCTCTCTTTTATAGACTGCTACCATGTCTCCCCTTAACCACCTTCTTTCCAAGCTAAACAGCCCTAAGCGTTTTAACCGCTCCATAGGGCAGTTGCTCTAGTCCCCTGATCATTTTGGTTGCTCTTTTCTGCAGTTTCTCAAGCTGTGCAATATCCTTTTTTGGTGTGGTGACCAGAACTGTACAGCTGAAAAACTAGCACAAAGGTAGAAGACAATGCAGTCAAAGCAAGATAATGCAGACAATAACCACTACCCCATAATGTAGTGGTTAAGAGCGGTGGTTTGGAGTCTGATCTGGAGAACTGGGTTTGATTCCCCACTCCTCCACATAAGTGGCAGAGGCTAATCTGGTGAACCGTGTTTGTTTCCTACTCCTCCACACAAAGCCTGCTGGGTGACCTTGGGATAGTCCAGTTCTCTTAGTGCTCTCTTAGCCCTACTTACCTCACAGGGTGTCTGTAGTGGGGAGGGGAAAGGAAGGGTGATTGTAAGCCAGTTTGATTCTCCCTTAAGTGGTAAAAAAAGTCAGCATATTAAAAACAGCTCTTCTTCATCGTCATCATCTTCACTGCCTGGCTTGCGAGTGTACCAGAGGTATCTGGCTGGAAAGAGTGTCTATCCTCGTAGGTGTGAGTCAGTAAGATCCGAAAGACCAAGTGGTAGAGTGTTAATTTTAAAAGCTGTCTCAGCTAAGATACCATCTCTTGAAATATTCATATTGTCGCTGTCTGTGTGTGTTTCAAGTTTTGCCCTCTGCCTGTTCTTCCCAAAGAGACAACATTAATGAATGAAGTGCCTCCTCCTCCTCCTCCTTGAGTTCTGCAGGGGCTGTAAGACAGAGCTATTCCGCCAGGCCTACAGTTGAGGGCAGCCGCGGGTATCCTCTTTGCTGGCTTCCCTACCTCCCCTCCTTTCTACGTTATGCTGTGTGTCAACTTGAGGGGGCAACCTGCCACTGTCTCGGGCAATGTGAGTGTAATTCGGCGCCAACTTGACTTTCAAGTTTGAGGGATCTTAATTGGGATTTTACTGTTTTAAAGTTTAGAATTTATTGTTAATTTTATTGCTTCTTATTATCAGCGAGGTGTAGTGGTTAAGAGCGGTGATTTGGAGCGGTGGACTCTGATATGGAGAACCGGGTTTGATTCCCTACTCCTCCATATGAGTGGCGGAGGCTGATCTGGTGAACCAGATTGGTTTCCCCACTCCTCTGCATGAAGCCAGCTGGCTGACCTTGGGCCAGTCACAGCTCTTAGAGCTCTCTCAACCCCACCTACCTCGCAGGATGTCTGTTGTGGGGAAGGGGATTATAAGACGATTTGAGTCTCCGTTAAGTGGTAGAGAAAGTCGGCATATAAAATCCAACTCTTCTTCCTCTTCCTCCTACAGGTGAACTGTTCTCCATCGGCTGGAGATCAGTTGTAATAGCAGGAGATCTCCAGCTAGTACCTGGAGGCTGGCAACCCTATTAATATAATAGGCATGCTCTTCTGATCCTTCAGAGAACAGGTATGCATCATGACTAGTAGCCATTGATAGCCCTGTCCTCCATAAGGACATCAGTAAAGCCCTGCTGGATCAGACCAGGGTCCGTCAAGTCCAGCAGTCTGTTCACACAGTGGTCAGCCAGGTGCCTCTAGGAAGCCCACAAACAAGATGACTGCAGCAGCATTATCCTCCCTGTTCCACAGCACCTAATATAATAGGCATGTTCTTCTGATCCTGGAGATAATAGGTGTGCATCATGACTGGTATTCATTTTGACCAGTAGCCATGGATAGCCCTCTCCTCCGTGAACATGTCCACTCCCCTCTTCAAGCCTTCTGAGTTGGCAGCCTCACCTCATCCTGGGGCAGGGGGGAAAGCCCTGCTGGATCAGACCAAGGCCCATCAAGTCCAGCAGTCTGTTCACACCGTGGCCAACCAGGTGCCTCTAGGAAGCCCACAAACAAGCCGGCTGCAGCAGCAGCATCCTGGCTGTTTTCCACAGTACATAATACAATAGGCCTGCTCCTCTGAGACTGGAGAGAATAGGGATGCATCATGACTAGTAGCCATTTAGACTAGTAGCTATGAATAGCCCTCTCCTCCATGAACGTGTCCACTCCCATCTTTTAAAAAACATTTTATTAAAAATTTCACTTAAAAAACATAACAATTAAATGCCTACACATACATACAGTATATTCACACTTCTGGGGATTTGGGTAAGTACTGTAATTGCCATTACGAAAGCACTCTTTTTAAGCCTTAGAATAAACTTATCCTAGCAATGCACTCTTCTAGAACCAATGCAGATAATTCCGTTTAGATTGTAAACATGTTGTATATTAGTCTAGCGATTGATCAATTCTGAACTTCTAATTCATCTTATCTCTAAATTAAGAAACTAGAAACAGTATATATTGTTTCCTTACTTAACTATGCCTATCATCCTTAATTTAACTTTGCTAAAATTATTTCCCCCACTTTCTACTGCATACTAACCCAGTTTTATAACCACTTTATCTAATACCATCCAATACCTACGTGTCCACTCCCCTCTTCAAGCTTCGTATTTGTTTTCTCAAAAATTCTCAAAACTCCGCATGGGGGGCTTATTTTTTGGCCATTTATGCATGGGAGGTTTTGCCTTGGATTTGCCACTCTCCAGATGCACATTTTCCCCATCCAAACAGTCAAAACTCAACAACAAAGCGGCGCATCCAAGGCAAAACCTCCCGTGCATAAGAGGTCTTCTCTTGCAGCCAGAGCACCGGGAGGGTCACCCTGGGCAGATACACCCCCCCCTGCCCGGGACATGCCGTCTAGGGGGCGGAGGAGTCGCTGGGGGGCCGGGTCGCAGAGGAGACCAGCCCCCTGGGCGGAGGGGGAGAGCGGCTAGGAGAGGCGCCGAAGGCTGGCTGGCTAGCCCGGAGCTGGTGAGCAGCCAAGAAGCCGGGAGAGGTTGCCAGCCTGCCAGCCCGCCCGCCCGCGGAGCTGTCCCAGGTGCTGAAGGCGGGTCGGCGCGGCCAGCCCGAGGTTGGCTGGAGCAGGACCCTCGCTGCTGGGGGAGGGCAGGCCGGGCGCTGGGCCCCAAGGACCCTTCCGAGCCGGCGTGGTGTGGCGGTGAGGAGCGGTGGTTTGGAGCGGCGGGTTCGATTCCCCGCTCCTCCGCATGAGCGGCGGAGGCTCATCAGGTGAACCGGGTTGGTTTCCCCACTCCTCCACGTGAAGCCAGGCTGGGTGACCTTGGGCTAGTCACAGCTCTATTAAGAGGTCTCTCGGCCCCACCTACCTCACAGGGTGTCTGTTGTGGGGAGGGGGAGGGGAGGCGATTGTAAGCCGGTTTGATTCTCCCTTAAGTGGTAGAGAAAGTTGGCATATAGAAACCAACTCTTCTCCTCCTCTTCTTTTTCCTCTTCCTCCTCTTTTTTCTTCCTCCTCCTCCTCTTCTTCCTTCTCCTCCTTCTCTTCTTCTTTTTCCTCTTCCTCGTCTTGCTCTTCTTCCTCCTCCTCCTCTTCTTCCTCTTCTACTTCCTCCTCCTCTTCTTCTTTTTCCTCTTCCTCTTCTTCTTTCCCCCCTCTTCTTCTTTCTCCTTCTCCTCTTCTTCTTCCTTCTCCTCCTCTTCTTCTTCCTCTTCTACTTCCTCCTTCTCCTCCTCCTTTTTCCTCTTCCTTGTCTTCTTCCTCCTCCTCCTCCTCCTCCTCTTTTTTCTTCCTCCTTCTCCTCTCCTCCTTCTTCCTTCTCCTCCTCCTCTTCCTTCTCCTCCTCTTCCTCCTCCTCTTCTTCCCCTTTTTTCTTCCTCCTTCTCCTCTCCTTCTTCCTTCTCCTCCTCTTCTTCCTTCTCCTCTTCCTTCTCTTCTTCTTTTTCCTCTTCCTCATCTTGCTCTTCTTCTACTTCTTCCTCCTTCTCTTCTTTTTTTCTCTTCCTCATCTTGCTCTTCTTCCTCCACTTCATCCTCCTTCTCCTCTCCTTCTTCCTTCTCCTCCTCCTCCTCTTCTTCTTCCTCTTCTTCTTCCTCCCCCTCCCCAGGAAGGTGCTGCCCACGTGGTTTGGCTTGGCCGGACTGATCTCCTCCCCCAGGACTATGCTGGATGAGGCAGCCGTGGCAGAGTTCAACTGGTCCCTTTTGGTCCTGAACGGTTCGGCGTGCCTGGCTGGGCTGCCCTGTGCCAACGGCTCAGAGCCACAAAGCCCCCCGCCCCTGGTAGATGCCTGGTTGGTGCCACTCTTCTTTGCCATGCTGATGGTGGTGGGGCTGGCGGGCAACTCCTTGGTGATCTACGTCATTGGCAAAAACAAGCAGATGAGGACCGTCACCAACTTCTACATTGGTGAGAGGGGCCAGGGTGTTCCCTTGGGGAGCGATGAGGGGCAATTGAAGTGGGCCAGTGGGTGTGGGGTGAGCAGGGGTCCCTCCACGAGAAGTGTTATTAGTGCTCAGATTTGGCTTTAGTCATCCAATCATAGAGTTGAAAGCGTCCCTAGAGGCCATCTAGTCCAACCCCCTGCTCAATGCAGGATCAGCCTAGAGCATCCCTGACAAGTGTTTGTCCAGCTGCTGCTTAAAGATTGCCAGAGAGGGGGGAGCTCACCACCTCCCTAGGTAGATTATTCCACTGTGAACAACTCCTACTGTAAACAATTTTTCCTAATGTCCAGCCGGTACCTTTCCGCCCACAATTTAAACCCCTTATAATGAGTCCTCTCCTCTGCTGCCCACAGGAACAGCTCCCTGCCCTCCTCTAAGCGACAGCCCTTCAAATATTTCAAGAGAACAATAATGTCCCCCCTCAACTTCCTCTTCTCCAGATGGAACATTCCCAAGTCCCTCAGCCTTTCCTCTTTCCTCGTAGGGCTGGGTCTCCAGGCCCCGGATCATCCTCATCCCTCTCCTCTGCACCCGCTTGATCTGATTGGGATCAAATCCGATTGGGATGGGCCAAGCATTTTTGGCACCCTAGGGACCACTGCCTTCCCCACCCACACACACACACATCGAGGAACAGTGAGAAGTTGCCTCCTGTCCCTCTTGCCCCCCCCAACTCTGGGGCACCCATGCTCCTCATTCTCTAGCATGGTGGCAAGGGAGGAAAAGGTCTGAGCATGCCCCGGCCCCCAGCCAGAGGGAGGAAGGAGAAAAGCAGGCTCTTCACAGCGGCCCACTGGAACCAAGGGGTAAATTCCTGGGCTGCTGGATATTCTGGCACACCTGGATGCCGTGGGCATGCAGGGATGATGGGGGGAGCAGGCACAGAGCTGGTTGGCACCTGCCTGCCTCTGGCGCCCTAGATGATCGCCTAGGGCTGCCTAGTGGGTGTCCCGGTAGAATTGTGATGCCATCCTGCCAGCCGGCTAGCCCCGATTGGCCTGATCACGGAGCCAGCAAGAAGAAACTGAACTAATGTCACTGAAGTGGAGAACAGCAACCAAAATGATAGAGCAACTAGAGCAACTGCCCTATGAGGAGCAGTTGAAATGCTTAGGGCTGTTTAGCTTGGAGAGAAGGTGGTTAAGGGGAGGCAGGATCGAGGTCTATAAAATTATGCATGGTGTGGAGAGAGCGGACAGGGAGAAGCTCTTCTCAATTCCTCATAATACCAGAACGCGGGGGTCATCTGCTGAAGCTGGAGGGGGAGAGATTCAAAACCGATAAAAGGAAGTCTTTCTTCACATAAATGCATAGTTAAATGGTGGAACTCCCTGCACCAGGATGTGGTGATGGCTGCCAACTTGGAAGGCTTTCAGAGGGGAGTGGACATGTTCAGGGAGGAGGGGGCTTATCCATGGCTACTAGTCAAAATGGATACTAGTCATGATGAATGCTTATTCTCTTCAGGATCAGAGGAGCAGCCTATTATATCAGGTGCTGTGAAACACAGGCAGGATGCTGCTGCTGCAGTCATCTTGTTTGTGGGGCTTCCTAGAGGCACCTGGTTGGCCACTCTATGAACAGACTGCCGGACTTGAAGGGCCTTGGTCTGATCCAGCATGGCCTTTCTTATGTTCTTAAGTGGTTGGTCAGTGGCTACTAACCATGGTGACTGTCTGAGTAGGCTGTACTGACCCTGATGGATTGACTCATTGCAGCTTCATGAGTGTTGCTAAATGCTTAATGGACCGACTCATTGCAGCTTCATGTACACTTCTAAATGCTTAATTTGCCCTGCACCAGTTTGGCGGAGCAAATGGAAAACCGCTTTGTGCTCTTCTGCCCAACAGCTAATTTGGCTGCCACGGACATCATCTTTTTGGTCTGCTGCGTCCCCTTCACCGCTATTCTTTACCCACTTCCTGGCTGGATTTTTGGAGAGTTTATGTGTAAATTTGTCAACTACATCCAACAGGTGAGTTACTCACAATTTGGAGAATTGGTTTATATATGCTGACTTTCTCTACCACTGAAGGAAGAATCAAACCGGCATTAGTGGGATCTTTGCCTCTTTTTGTAGCTGTTTAAGGCACAGAATGGTCCCGGTCGATACAGATCCTCTGGAACTTACAGAGGGGACATGGTTTTCCCTTTCCTTTTTTGGGCAGCGAGCCCATTGCCCAACACATTTACCAGCTTGGTCTGACTTTGGGTTCTCCCAGGTCTCCGTGCAAGGCACGTGCGCCACTCTGACAGCGATGAGCATCGATCGGTGGTACGTGACTGTGTTTCCTCTCTGCTCTCTGCGCCAGCGCACCCCTCGTGTGGCGACTGCAGTCAGCGTCAGCATCTGGGTTGGTGAGTAGATGGAGGCGGGGACTCCCACCCCAGACTGCCTGACTTTGGGGCTTCTCCGTTAGCTTGGGGGTCAGCCGCTTTGCTTTGAAGCAGGAGTGGCTCACTCTAACCCGTGGGTGTCATACATACGTCCTGCGGGCCAGATCTGGCCCCCTGAAAGAAGAAGAAGAAGAGTTGGTTTTTAAATGCCGACTTTCTCTACCACTTAAGGAAGAATCAAACTGGCTTACAATCACCTTCCCTTCCCCTCCCCACAACAGACACCCTGTGAGGTAGATGGGTCTGAGAGAGCTGTGACTAGCCCAAGGTCACCCAGCTGGCTTCGCGTGCAGGGAAACAAATTCAGTTCACCAGTGATCCTGTTCTTAATTTCTTTTATTTAGCTCATGGCTGTGAACAAATGTGCGTCCTTAAGTTAAAATGATCTCTAAGGCAGTTTAATGCAATAATTAAAGGCGGCTTTAAAATCCAATCAGGTAGGGATGCCAGTCTATAGTGGGAGACCTCCTGGAATACTGGTGCTTGGGCGAGGGGGAATGGAGCATGTGCCAGGGAAGCGCTGTTGTGCTGATGTCACTTCCTTAAAAACCAGAAGCAATATAGTGGACGCTATAGGATTTACAAAACACTATATGGTAAAACCATAGACGTCTTTGTAAATTCTAGAGTGTCTAATGACATCGCTTCTGGTTTTACTAGAAGTGACATCAGCACACTGCACTGGAGCAACACCGGTGTGCCAGGTCTCTCCCCCCCCCATGTTTCTCCCAGGGGTTGCCAGCTGCTGCTTGGCAACCCTACAATAAGTCCTGTTAATAACACCATCCACCACAACTGCAAAAGATTAAGATCTGTAGGGAAGCGTAGGTATCCAACCTGACAGTTGAGATCTTGTTTTCAAGCCCTGTTCTTGGTTGCCCCCACCTGTAGAGATGAGGCAAATGGCAACTAGAGACACGGCCTTTTCTGAGGTGGCACCCTGCCTCTAGAACTCTCTCCTCCTTGAGGCTCGCCTGGCGCCAACTTTACTTTCTTTCAGGAACCAGGCCAAAATATTACATTTTAACCCAGCTTTTAAGAAGAAAAAGAAGAAGAAGAAGTTGGTTTTTATGTGCTGACTTTCTCTACCACTTCAGGGAGACTCAAACTGGCTTACGATCACCTTCCCCTCCCCACAACAGACACCCTGTGAGGTAGGTGGGGCTGAGAGAGCTGTGACTAGCCCAAGGTCACCCAGCTGGCTTCATGCATAGGAGTGGGGAAACCAAAACCCAGTTCACCAAATTAGCCTCCGCCGCTCATGTGGTGGAGTGGGGAATCAAACCTGGTTTTCCAGATCACAGTCCAGTTCTCCAGAACAGGAGTCCCCATCCATAGCCCAAGTATGTCAGACTTAATTCTTGGTTCAAAGGCCGCTGAAATAGTTAACACAGCACGATTTAAACCACCTCATCAGCACAGATGCAAGGAGCCAGCGTGTTGTAGTGGTTAAGAGCAGTGGTTTGGAGTGGTGGAGAGCCCCGTGGCACAGAGTGGTAAGCTGCAGTACTGCAGTCCAAGCTTTGCTCACTACCTGAGTTCAGTCCCGCCGGAAGTCGGTTTCAGGTAGCCAGCTCGAGGTCGACTCAGCCTTCCATCCTTCTGAGGTCGGTAAAATGAGTACCCAGCTTGCTGGGGGTAAAGGGAAGACGACTGAGGAAGGCACTGGCAAACCACCCCGTAAACAAAGTCTGCCTAGTAAACGTCGGGATGTGATGTCATCTCATGGGTCAGGAATGACCTGCTGCTTGCACAGGGGACCTTTACCTTTTTGGAGCGGTGGAGTCTGATCTGGAGAACCAGGTTTGATTCCCCACTCCTCCACATGAGCGGCCGAGTCTGATCTGGAGAACTGGATTTGTTTCCCCACAACTACACATGAAGCCAACTGGGTGACCTTGGGCCAGTCACACTCTCTCAGCAGGGTGTCTGTTGTGGGGAGGGGAAGGGAAGGTGATTGTGAGCCGGATTGATTCTCCCTTAAGTGGCAGCGAAAGTCGGCATATAAAAACCAACTCTTCTTGTTCTTCTTTTTCTCAGAAGGTGTCTGTTGTGAGGAGAGGAAGAGAAGGTGATTGTAAGCCGGTCTGATTCTCCTTAAAAAAGTAGAGAAAATCGGCATCTAAAAACTAACTTCTCCTCCTCCTCCTCCTCCTCCTCCTCCTCCTCCTTCCTCTGCTGTTAGAATTGCATTGTTTATCAGAGGTCTTTGCTGCTTGATTGAATTGCTTTCCATACTTTCTAAATTGCCTAGAGTGTGAGGGAGAAAGGTGGGCTATAAATGAAATTAATAATAACAACAAAAACATCTAACACACAATCATTGCTATAAAAACTTTCCATACATATATGTGTAAATGCAGTACTTTGCTCCTCATCCAAAAGAGATAATCAAATCAAATACGCATGCATTACAATAACACAGATATTACAGACCATTACAAAACTGAGCTTGATTTTTTAAAAGATACTGTGCCAAAATAAGGTCTATTAACCTTCACAGACCTGCTAGACATTCATAATACCATAATTGTGTTTCCAAAAATGGAATAAATGTTTGCTGAGTCAGTTTCTGACCATTAGTGGTGGATTAGCACACTTATTCTAAAGCACAGAGGATGTACTTGGGGCATCCAACCCCTTGCACAATGCAGGAAACCCCCAGTGACCCCAGAAGATGGCCAAAACAATCCTCCAGGATCCCTGACCAATCTGGTTTGAAAGAAAATTGCTTCCTGACTCCAGTGAACTTTTTCATCCTGCCTACATTTTCTTCACCAGTATATGCCTTTTGATTGTTTCTCTTACAGCATTTGTAACAGGGAGGGGCTTTGTGGTAGAGCATCTACTTGGCATGAAGGTCCCAGGTTCAATCCCCAGCATCTCCAGTTAAAGGGACTAGGCAAGGAGGTGATGTGAAAGACCCTTGCCTGAGACGCTGGAGAGCCGCTGCCAGTCTGAGTAGACAATATGGACTTTGATGGACCAAGGGTCTGATTCAATATAAGGCAGCTTCATGTGAAGTCAATAGGCTTTAGGAGAGGGGCCGTGGCTCAGTGGTAGAGCATCTACTTGGCATGCAGAAGGTCCCAGGTTCAATCCCCGGCATCTCCAGTTAAAGGGACTAGGCAAGTAGGTGATGTGAAAGACCTCTGCCTGAAACCCTGGAGAGACGCTGCCAGTCTGAGTAGACAATACTGACTTTGATGGACCAAGTATAAGGCAGCTTCATGTGTGTTCAACCCAATGTAATACTACCAAATTTCTTTATGGCGGGTGGGGAGGGGAGAAGCACCATTTCATCCTGAGTGCTGAGAAACTACAAGAGAAATCCTAACTTTTGACTCAATCAGAGAGTGGTCTCATCTCTGCAGGGTCTTTCATCGTCTCCACCCCAGTGCTGGTCTACAACCGTCTGATCGAGGGCTACTGGTTCGGCCTGCAGACATACTGCAGCGAGTCCTTTCCGTCCGTTGCCCACGAGAAAGCCTTCATCCTCTACAACTTCCTGGTGGTGTATCTCCTGCCCCTGCTGACCATCCTGATCTGCTACACGGCCATGTTGTGCCAGATGGGGCGCCCCACAGTTGAGCCGGCTGACCACACCTACCAGGTACGCATGCTGGCTGGCACGCCTCTGATGCTTGAGGGGGGGCAACCTCTGGGTCCAGTCTAGTGACTCCAGCACCTTTGCTTGCAACATTCATCAGCACCAGCATTGTGGGGAAGAACTCTGAGGATACTGACTCCATCCGAACACCGGTTGGAACCTAAGAACATAAGAAAGGCCCTGCTGGATCAGGCCGAGGCCCATCTAGTCCAGCAGCTTGTTCACACGGTGGCCAACCAGGGGCCTCTAGGAAGCCCACAAACAAGACGACTGCAGCGGCATTCTTCTGCCTGCGTTCCATGGCACCTAATATAATAGGCCTGCTCCTCTGATCCTGGAGAGAATAAGGATGCATCATGACTAGTATCAATTTTTACTAGTAGCCATGAATACCCCTCTCCTCCATGAACATGTCCACTCCCCTCAAAGCCTTCCAAGTTGGCAGCCATCACCACATCCTGGGGCACGGAGAAAAGCCCTGCTGGATCAGACCAAGGTCTGTTAAGTCCAGTAGTCCGTTCACACAGTGGCCAACCAGGTGCCTCTAGGAAGGCCACAAACAAGACGGCTGCAGCAGCATCCTGCCTGTGTTCCACAGCACCCAATATAACAGGCCTGCTCTTCTAGTAGTGTCCATTTTTACTAGTAGCCATGGATAGCCCTCTCCTCCATGAACATGTCCACTCCCCTCTTAAAGCCCTCCAAGCTGGCAGCCATCATCACATTCTGGGGCAGGAAGTTCCACAATTTAACTATGCATTGTGTGAAGAAATACTTCCTTTTATCTGTTTTGAATCTCTCAGCCTCCAGCTTCAGCTGATGGCCCCGCGTTCTAGTATTATGAGAGAGAGAGAGAAAAGCTTCTCCTTGTCCGATCTCTCCATACCACGCATAATTGTATAGACCTCTATCATGTCTCCCCTAAGCTGCCCTCTTTCCAAGCTAAACAGCCTTAAGCGTTTCAACCGCTCCTCATAGGGCAGTTGCTCTATTCCCCTGATCATTTTGGTTGCTCTTTTCTGTACCTTCTCAAGCTCTGTAATGTCCTTTTTTAGGTGTGGTTGACCAGAACTGTACACAGTATTCCAAGTGTGGCCTCACCATAGATTTGTACATGGGCAGTATGATAGCAGCAGTTTTATTCTCTGTTCCTTGTCTGATTATGGCCAGTTAGGTCTCAGACGACGAAGTCAGTCGACATTCCGGCATCCTGCTCAGATCTGTTCAGCGGACACAGTCGTCCTGAGGAGCCTGGGGAGGGTGGGCTTTGGAAGGGAAGGGACCTCGGCAGGGTATAATGCCATAGAGCAGGGGTGTCAGACATAAGGCCCGCGGGGGAGATGCGGCATCCTGAGAGCTCTCTGTCCCACGAGCCAGCTGAGGCGGCCACCCCACCAGGCCCAGAGCAGGCAACCCTGTCCCCCCCACCCCCTGCTGGTGGCCAGGGGGGGAAACTGACAATCCCAGCTAGGGTTGCCAACCTCCAGGTGGTGGCTGGAGAGCTTCTGATATTACAACTGATCTCCAGACGTTAGAGATCAGTTCCCCTGGAGAAAATGGCCGCTCTGGCAATTAGACTCTATGGCATAGGAGGCCCTCCCCTCCCCAAACCCCGCCCTCCTCAGGCTCTGCCCTCCAAATCTCCAGGTGTTTCCTAACTCAGAGCTTACCACCCTAAACATGAGGGAAGAGAACCTGGTAGGAAATAAAGACCTGTGGGTTTGTTTCTCACAAAGTAGGGAATGGGGAGATTTGACTGGGACTGGAGCATTCCAAAAATTCGATCTCAGTCCTATATGGACTGGCCTCAATTCAGTCACAGGGCCATTGGTAGGGTTGCCAGGTCCCTCTTCACCACTGGCAGGAGGTTTTTGGGGTGGAGCCTGAGGAGGGGAGGGGAGAGACTTCCATGACATACAGTCAAATTGCCAAAGCGGCCATTTTCTCCAGGTGAACTGATCTCTATCAGCTGGAGATCAGTTGTAGTAGCAGGAGATCTCTAGCTAGTACCTGGAGGTTCAACCCAAAGTAGGTATCCCAGTTAGAAACCAGTATGCTGTATATTGCGTCAAACTATCCCGTTGAGGCAGGAGGACTAGTACCTACTTAATAGGAGATTGTACCAACCCATAGGCTGCAGGCCATTGATGATATGCCAAGAATATATGTTATTGAAGAGGAACTGATGAAGATATAAGAACAGAAATGGCCGTCATCCTTTTCAGCCTGATTTTCTTGTCAACCTGATGTGTTGAATTTAAGGAATATTGTTCCTGTAAAAAAGACAAAAGAGGATTTATGACATTAATATGAGATATTGTGATTGATTGTATACTTACCTGGTCAACATGTCTGAATTGTAACATAATGGAACACCATTTTTTGGTACATTGTTGATTCCATGACACCTTTGTATTCTATATTTTGATTCCCATTACATTTTGGGTTATGTTTATATGAGTCAATATTCTGTGTGTCTTTGGGTTGAACTTGTTTGTACACAGAAGTGTTTATTTTGATACTACCTGGAGGTTGGCAACCCTAGCCGTGGGTCTATTTCCATGAGCTGACCATTCCTTCCTGCTTCCCATCTGCAGGGCCAGCAACTCGCAGAGCGGTCCGAAGCCATGCGGACCAAGATCTCCCGCATGGTCGCCATCATCGTGGTCCTCTTCGCGGTCTGCTGGGGCCCGATTCAGCTCCTCATCCTCTTCCAGGTCTTCGGCCCGGGCTTCCAGCGCAACTACTACACCTATAAGGTCAAGATCTGGGCTCACTGCATGTCTTACGCCAACTCCTGTGTCAACCCCCTGGTCTACGCCTTCATGGGGGCCAATTTCCGGAAGGCCTTCAAAAAGGTCTTCCCCTTCGCCTCCAAGCAGAGGGTGGGTGTCTTCAACACAGCCGGGCCCGCCAACGCCCACACCGAACTCCAGTTCATCTCATCGGGGATGTAACCCAAGAAGGACTCTCCGGGAGCTAGGGTTGCCAGCTCCGGGTTGGGAGATACCTGGAGATTTTTGGGGGGAGCCTGAGGAGGGCAGGGTTTGGAGGGGGAGGGACTTCAATGCCATAGAATCATAGAGTTGGAAGGTACCACCAGGGTCATCTAGTCCAACCCCCTGCGCAATGCAGGAATTTCACAGCTACCTCCCACACACACCAATTGCCAATTGTCCAATTGCCAAAGCGGTCATGTTCTCCAAGGGAACTGATCTCTATCGCCTGGAGATCAGTTGTAATAGTGGGAGATCTCCAGCTAGCACCTGGAGGTTGGCAACCCTAGAGGAGGGACGTTAATGCCATGGAGTCCAATTGGCAAAGTGGCCATTGTTTTGTGCAGACCTATCCTGGACATAAATTGTTCCCGTATTTGCATGTGCCTGACTTTGCTTATGCGCCTTTTCAAATGGCTTCACTTGCCTTTTTCTCTCCCTCCGCCTTTTGTTCCAAATCTTACTTTGGAGGGCTCAGATGCTAGGCTTCGACTGATTTGCTGGGGATATGTTCCAAAGCCTTGAAAACCTACCAAGAGAGAATTTTGGCTTTCAGCCCCGCAAAATGGTTGCGTATTCCGCTGCTGCAGCTACACATCAGCTTGGACAAGGGACCAGTGTGGGTGGGTGTCTGCTGATGTTTTGCAGAAAGCTGCTAACCCCTAATGTCCCTAGACCTGGGCAGGGAAGAAAAGAAGTCTGCATATAAACTAGTTTTGGAGTAGCGGGTAGGCACAAAGTAGGGTTGCCAACCTTCAGGTGACACCTGGCGATCTCCCACTATTACAATGGATCTCCGGACGATCAAGATCAGCCCCCTGGAGAAAATGGCTGCTTTGGAGGGTGGACACTATGGCATTATACCATGCTGAGGTCCCTCCCCTCCCTAAACCCTGCCCATAGGATTGCCAACCTCCAGGTGGTGGCAGGAGATCTCCTGCTATTACAACTGATCTCCAGCCGATAGAGATCAGATCACCTGGAGAAAATGGTGGCTTTGGCAATCGGACTCTATGGCATTGAACTCCCTCCCCTCCCCAAACCCCACCCTCCTCAGGCTCCACCCCAAAAACCTCCTCCTGGTGGTGAAGAGGGACCTGGCCCTGCCCTCCCCAGACTCCATCCCCAAAATCTCCAGGTATTTCCCAACCCAGAGCTAGCAACGTTAGCACAAGGTGTTAGGATTCTTGAAGCCTATATTTATATTTCTGCAAGCCGCAACCCTGAATGATAACATGATCACTCGTCAGGGACAGGACAAACTAGGGTGCACATTCAAGGCGGGAACCAAGGCTGGAGCTATTCATGACTATGAGTCAAAATGGATACTAGTCATGATGCATACCTATTCTCTCCAGGATCAGAGGAGCAGGCCTATAATATTAGGTGCTGTGGAACACAGGCAGGATGCTGCTGCTGCAGCCATCTTGTTTGTGGGCTTCCTGAAGGCACCTGGTTGGCCACTGTGTGAACAGACTGCTGGACTCGATGGACCTTGGACTGATCCGGCAGGGCTTTTCTTATGCTCTAAGAGGTGCGAAGCCAGACAGGAAGGGTTAAGATTTTGTAGTACACAAATCTAGGGTTGGCTGACCTAACTGGTGGAGGAAAAGTTACCAGAACAAAGAATCTGTGCTGTAAACACATCCAGAATCCTCAGGTCACCCTGCATGAAAACAGAGACTGCCGAGCTGGAAAGGATCCATAGAAGGGAAACCAAAACGATCGAGCATTGGCACACCCTCCCTACAAGTAAAGGCTAAAGAGTTCAGGGATTTTTATTTTTGTCTAGAAAAAGGATGACCGGATAGAGGTTTTCAAAATTATGCATGGAATGGTGGAAGTTGACGAGATAACTTTTCAACCTCTCCCAAAATACTAGCTGGGGGGGGGGGGGGGGGACACTGGATGGACAGTAAAAGGAAGCATTTCTTCACACAATGCATAATTTTGGGGGGACTCACTGTCAGAGTGTGCAACCGTGGCTATTAGCAGAACCAGAGTGTCAAACTAGGACCGGGGAAAACCAGGCTCACGTTTCCTTTCGTTCACGAAGCTCCCCAGGTGACCTTCTGCCAGCCTCTCTCTCTCAGCCTAACCTACCTTGCAGGGTTGTTGTGAGGAATAAAGGGGCCCTTACGTGCAAATAGAATGTGCAGATTCATACATCCCTCAGCCGCTGCGGTTCCTGCTGTCTTGAAGTTATGCCTGCAGATTGCTAAACTGCACCTCTGTGGCTGGGGGGTGGGGAAAGCTTCACCTGTGGGTTTCCTACCTGTCAAGATGCCCCTGTTGGAAGGCGCAGCGGTCAGAGAGAGAAGGGGCTGTCTGTGCGTGATCAGATGGGCCTCCAGAGACATGTCTCCCGTGTCATCTTTCTCCACCAGATGTCGCTCGGTTCAAAACAAATGAAACCGAAGTTAGTTAGTCGTTTCAGAGGGTAGCCGTGTTGGTCTACGGTAGAACAGATTAGAGCAGGGGTGTCGGACTCATTTGTTACGAGGGCCGGATGTGACCTAAATGTCACTCGATTGGGCCGGGCCATGTGTGCCATAACATTTAATGCCAGGCACCTGAGAGACAAACTTTAGAGAAGACCAGTCAAAGCCTATTAATGATATTATTTCTTATTTGAAACACAAACATGCTTAAAACAATCACACCCTTACGGGAGAGCCAGCGGGGTGTGGTGGCTGAGAGCGGTGGACTCTAATCTGGAGAACCGGGTTCGATTCCCCGCTCTTCCACATGAAGCCTGCTGGGTGACTTTGGGCTAGGGTTGCCAGGTCATTCTTCACCAACGGCGGGAGGTTTTTGGGGAGGCGCCTGAGGACAGTGGGGTTTGGGCAGGGAGGGACTTCAATGCCATAGAACAATGCCAACTTTCTCTACCTTTTAAGGAGCCTCAAAGCAGCTTACAGTCCCCTTCCCTTCCTCCCCCCACAGCAGACACCTTGTGAGTTAGGTGAGGCTGAGAGAACTGTAACTAGCCCAAGGTCACCCAGCAGGCTTCATTAGGGTTGCCAGGTCCCTCTTTGCCACTGGTGGGAGGTTTTTGGGGAGGAGCCTGAAGAGAGAGGGGTTTGGGGCGGGGAGGGACTTCAATGCCATAGAGTCCAATGGCCAAAGCGGCCATTTTCTCCAGGTGAACTGATCTATATCGGCTGGCGATCGGTTGTAATAGCAGGAGATCTCCAGCTAGCACCTGAAGGTTGGCAACCCTACCTTGAACTCTCTCAGCCCCACCTACCTCACAAGGTGTCTGCTGTGGGGAGAGAAAGGGAAGGAGATTGTAAGCTGGTTTGTTTCTCCTTATAAGGTCGAGAAAGGCGGCATATAAAACCAACTCTTATTCTTCTATTTTCTTTTGTTTAACAGTCTTGGATCATTGACATCTCGGGATTGGGGGGGGAAGGGCTGCCTTGGCTGGCGAGTCTGCTGTGGGCTTGCAATGCCAGCCCAGATCGGGAGCAGGGAGGGCTGCCTCGGCTGGCACGCGGGCTGGATAAGAGCCCTCAAGGGGCAGGATCTGGGCCCCCGGGCCTTATGTTTGACACCCCTGGATTAGAGTCTCCTAGCACCTCAGAGACCATCAAGATTTTTTTTTTGTGGGGGGGGAAACTTTCAAGAGTTGGATACCAAAGGAAGGGGCCGTGGCTCAGTGGGAGAGCCTCTGCTTGGCATGCAGAAGGTCCCAGCCCAGGTTCAATCTCCAACATCTCCACTTAAAGGGACTAGGCAAGTAGGTGATGTGAATAGACCTCTGCCTGAGACCCCGGAGAGCCGCTGCCGGTCTTCGCCACTGGCAGGAGATTTTGGGGGCGGAGCTTGAGGAGGGGATGGTTTGGGGAAGGGCTTCAATGCCATAGAGTCCAATTGTAGGGTTGCCAACCTCCAGGTAATGGCAGAAGATCTCTTGCTATTACAACTGATCTCCAGCCGGTAGAGATCAGTTCACCTGGAGAAAACGGCCGCTTTGGCCATTGGACTCTATGGCATTGAAGTCCCTCCCCAAACCCCGCCTTCTCAGGCTCCGCCCCAAAAACCTCCCGCCGATGGCAAAGAGGGACCTGGCAACCCTATCCAATTGCCAAAGCGGCTATTTTCTCCAAGTGACCTGATCTCTATCGGCTGGAGATCAGCTGTAATAGCAGGAGATCTCTAGCTACTACCTGGAGGCACCCACTCAATTTGCCTCCCCCCTCCCATCCTGAGACATGATAAGAACAAATAGCAAGAATCAACTAAGTGTGTATGTGTGTGAGAGAGAGAATAGTTAGCAAAATATTGGGGGTGGGGGGAATGGACACAATCTGCTTCCCCCCATCCTAAGGAATGATAGCACAAATAGCAAGAATCAACTAAGTGTGTGTGTGTGTGTGTGTGAGAGAGAGAGAATAGTTAGCAAAATATCTGTGAGGGGGGAAACCAAATTTTCCTCTGGCGCATAATGGTCAACAAAGGCCGCAGGGGAGAGGGAAATGTGCTCTTCTTCCAAAACTATTTATGTAAGCCAATGCAAATGCAGAGACGACTCACGCCAGCGTCCAACCAATATTTTCCTTACTGGGATCCCAGCCCTAGAAATGCAACTTTTGCATTCGACGGCAGATCACGAGGACGGTCGCCAAGGCCCCACGTTGCGGCCCCTCTCCACTGTTTGGATGGGCCGGCTGGATGTTTAATTTAGGCAGGAAATGAGCTGACTCCCAGCAAATAAATCCCTGAGTCGTTAAATCCCATCTTTTTATAAACAGAATAAAGTCACGGCTGCCCTGCCCTGGGCGGAGCGGAAGAATCTTTCGGCCCTGGCAAAGCTTGTGACATCACGTTTAAAATTCCCCAAAGGCCGTCTTAATGGGCCTGTTTTTAAGCACGGTTCCCCGAAATTACAGTTTATCTCGTGGCCACAGAGATCAGTTCTCCTGAAGAAAATGGCTGCTTCAGAGGGTGGACACTAGGCATTATACCCTCATGAGGTCCATCTCCTCCCCAGACTAAGCCCCCAAATCTCCAAGTATTTCCCACCCCAGAGCTGACACCGGCAACCTTTCTTTGACGCCACACACCCATTAATAACAGGAAGAAAGATAAAACGGGCTGCAGCTTTCCGCCATGCTGTGATTTACAAATGATGTTTGTTTGAATATTGCGTTTTTAAATCCAGGGTGCCATCTTATTATTAGAAGAAGAGCTGGTTTTTATGCCCCAATTTTCTCTTTTCACTAGGCTGATCCTGCATTGAGCATAGGGCGGCCAACCTCCCGGTACTAGCTGGGGATCTCCTGCTGTTACAACTGATCTCCAGCCAACAGAGATCAGTTCACCTGGAGAAACTGGCCGCTTCGGCCATTGGACTCTATGGCATTGAAGCCCCTCCCCTCCCCAAACCCCGCCCTCCTCAGGCTCCGCCCCCAAAATCTCCAGGTGTTTCCCAACCTGGAGTTGGCAGCTCTAGTTGAGTAGGGGGTTGGACAAGATAGCCTGTATGTAGGGTTGCCAACCTTTAGGTACTAGCTGGAGATCTCCTGCTATTACAACTGATCTCCAGCCGATAGAGATCAGCCCCCCTGAAGAAAATGGCCACTTTGGCAATTGGACTCTATGGCCCCTTCCAACTCTATGATACTAGAGGTTGGAATGGAGAAGGAGAGGGTGGTCAAAGGCTGGAAAGATTAGTTGGCTTTTTATGCCAACTTTCTCTACCTTTTAAGGAGCCTCAAAGCAGCTTACAGTCTCCTTCCCTTCCTCCCCCCACAGCAGACACCTTGTGAGTTAGGTGAGGCTGAGAGAACTGTAACTAGCCCAAGATCACCCAGCAGGCTTCATTAGGGTTGCCAGGTCCCTCTTTGCCACCGGTGGGAGGTTTTTGGGGCGGAGCTTGAGGAGGGCAGGGATTGGGGCGGGGAGGGACTTCAATGCCATAGAGTCCAATTGCCAAAGCGGCCATTTTCTCCAGGTGAACTGATCTATATCGGCTGGAGATCAGTTGTAATAGCAGGAGATCTCCAGCTAGTACCTTAGGCAGTGCCGGATTTACGTATAAGCTAAACAAGCTATAGCTTAGGGCCCCACTCTCTTGGGGCCCCTAAAAAAATTTAAAGGAAAAAAATACTGGATGTACATTTCCAAAATATAAGATAAAAAACAAATAAAATAAATCCTATATACAGCAACAGTGTTTTGTTATGTGCAAATGGCTATTAGGTCCATAAATTACCATATAGCATATATTCAACACAAAAAAACAGCGACAATTTGTTGTTGACAAAGGACAGCTGGACATATAAAGGGCCCCATTACCTTCAATAGCTTAGGGCCTCATCAAACCTAAATCCGGTCCTGACCTTAGGGTTGCCAGGTCCCTCTTTGCAACCGGCAGGAGATTTTGGGGGCGGAGCCTAAAGAGGGAGAGGTTTGGGGAGGGGAGGGACTTCAATGCCATAGAGTCCAATTGCCAAAGCCGCCATTTTTCTCAGGTGATCTGATCTCTATCGGCTGGAGATCAGTTGTCATAGCAGGAGATCTCCAGCTAGTACCTTGAGGTTGGCAACCCTAGGCTTCATGTGGAGGAGTGGGGAAACCAACCCGGTTCACCAGATTAGAGTCTACCGCTCTTAACCACTACACCGCGCTGGCTGTCTTTATGTCAGACGGTCAGGTTTTAAATTGTGACGTCTTGTGATGTGTCGATTTTATATTGTAGTTTACCTGCCGAAAGCTGCCCTGAGCCCTGCTTGGTGGGGAAAGGTGCAGGATAAAAGCTGAATTAACTAACTAAATAGATAAAATTCTGTATTTTGCTGTGGGCAAATCCTTGTGGGGAGGCAGCATTGAAATATCACACGTAAATAAACTAAAATTAAGCTGAGTGGCTCTCCGTTGTGCAGGGCGTGTTTGTGCGTGGGAGAAATTCCTTCTCTCCGCCCCGCAAGCAAATGGATCGTGTCCCAAAATGTGGAACGTGACTTTCGTCTTTTCTTCAAAGTGATGCGGGCTTTGACTAAGATGCAGCGTTGCCCTATAGAGGCAAACTGGTACTCTTTGTCAGACAGGAAGAGAACAGGCTGGGCCAGTGAGAAACAGCATTCCCCATCAAAAAGACTTCCGAAAGTTCTCTCTTAAAACACACATTTCTTTACAGCTCAGAAAGCCCTATTTTTGCACGGAGGTCAGAAATATCTGATGCCCGTTCCTGACATAAAGTCGAAGGTAACAATTGAAGTAAGATAACATTTCTCTTTATGGAGAGATAAATTCTATAATCATAACCACTAAGCACAGTCGTAGATTGGCTTCAGGGTTGCCAGCTCTGGGCTGGGAAATACCTGGAGATTTTGGGGGTGGAGTCTGGGGAGGGGAGGGACTTCAATGCCAGAGAGTCCAATTGCCAAAGCAGCCATTTTTTCCAGGTGAACTGATCTCTACCGGCTGGAGATCAGTTGTAATAGTGGGAGCCCTCCAGCCACCACCTGGAGGTTGGCAACCCTACTGCTGCACCTATGGAAGTTTCGTTTTAGCCTGCAAAAAAGCCCATCCTCAGAAGAACTCACGTGCTGTGTTTCTGCATGAGTCTCTGTCCAGGGCATGCTTCCAGATTGGAAGTTCCCAAGCTCAAAACAGTGGGTTGTGCAGAGATGTAACGGGCTGATCATCCAAAGGCCGGTGAGTGTGTTTCATCTATGTGACAGGGAGTGACTGAATGCTCCAGTTGCACCCAATGTAGAGACAAGAGCAGAATTCTCCAGCTTTCACAGAGGCTGATTGACAGCTCAGAGCAGGGACTCATTCGGAGAGGCAACAGGAAGCTCCTTCCGAGAGCAGATCTCTGCACTGCGTTTCGATCAGGGGTGGGTGAAGGCTCAGCTCACATGACACAAATGTTATGGAATAGCATA
This sequence comes from Euleptes europaea, assembly GCF_029931775.1. Classification (NCBI taxonomy): domain Eukaryota; kingdom Metazoa; phylum Chordata; class Lepidosauria; order Squamata; family Sphaerodactylidae; genus Euleptes; species Euleptes europaea. The sequence continues at coordinate 9,237,531 of NC_079313.1, forward strand.
GCTCTAGTGAAGGCTGATGTAAAGTAGCAGTGACTCATACAGAATCTTAACAGGCAGCCTCTGCTGAGGGTGCCTGATTTTGTTGTGTCTCAAGTATGAGAATAATTGAATGATCTGATCACCCCTTTGCAAAAATGCACCAGAATTAAGCAGCTGATTAGGAGGAGGCCAAGATTTGAGCAGTGACTACTTCAGAGATGCACCGGGCAACTTCCATTTCAGCTTGGTTGTTGTGGGCTAACAGGAGTCTTTTCAAAAAATCATATTTGCCCTACCACACTCATAGGTGTCTTGTGGTATATGGTATGAGAATCGCGTAATGGGTGTGTGTGTTTTTTAATGATTTGCCATCTTAATACATACACAATATCTTAATTGAATTTGGTGAATACTATATTATTAGAAAATGTATGGAACTACACTGAGATAGACGCACACACAAAAATTTCAGGGCAAAATTGAGGAAGGAAGGAAGGCTAGATAGACAGGCAGACAGGAGAGCATAGCTTAAAGGAGCTGAATTTGGGGCATGGAATATTAGCTCCTAGGGGGATCCTCTGTGCGCCCAAACACATGAACTGTCCGATGAAAAATCAGGCGGTGCGCATGCACAAAGAGAAATCTTCGTGAGCAACTATTTTAAAGAAAAGCTCCGCCATTTTTCTGCTGGCCAGAAAGGGTTGCCAGCTCCGGGTTGGGAAAAACCTGGAGATTTTGTGGGAGGAGCCTGAGGAGGGCAGGCTTTGGGGAGGAGACTTCCATGCCATAGAGTCCAATGGCCAAAGAAGCCATTGTCTCCAGATGAACTGATATCTGTCGCCTGGAGATCAGTTGTAATAGCGGGAGAGCTCCAGCCACCACCTGGAGGTTGGCAACCCCATGGCCAGAATATATGTACACCTTGTTCATTGGAGGAAAAAAGAAAGAGATAGAATGAAAAAAGAGAAAGGAAGTCAAATGGAGAGAGGGAAAGGAAAGGAACTTGGAAGGTTTTAAGAGGGGAATGGATATGTTTATGGAGGAGAGGGGTATTCATGGCTCCTAGTCAAAATGGATACTAGTCATGATGCATGCCTATTCTCTCCAGGATCAGAGGAGCAGGCCTATTCTGTGAGGTGCTGTGGAACACAGGCAGGATAAATGCTGCTGCAGTCGTCTTTCTTGTGGGCTTCCTAGAGACCCCTGGTTGGCCACTGTGTGAACAGCCTGCTGGACTTGATGGGCCTTGGCCTGATCCAGTAGGGCTTTTCTTAGGTTCTTAGGAAAGGAAACAGGAAAGGAGAAAGGAAAGGAAAGAGAAACAAGCAAAACAAAAACCTTGAAACAGCATGCTTGTGAATTTAGAAGTGTGACTTTTCACAAATGAAGGGGCTGCAATGCAAACATTTTTATCTCCCTCCCCCTCCCTTCCATCTCTGCGTTATCTGCTCTCTAAGTATCTCTTATGACTAGTTAGCAGAACTGGCGATTCAGGAGGGGAAGGAGGAGGGGAGAAAAAAGGGCAGGGCTCCTTTAAATGAAGAGAGAGCTGAGAAGACAAGCAGAACTGCCTTTAGCAGGAGCTGCGCCCAGGGAGTGTCTCCAAAGAGCGACGAGCATCCCACTGGGGCGCCTGTAAAAGACACAGGAGCCTTGCTGCAAGGGGGTAAGTTGGCAATCCTGGGCCTTGAGCGTTGATAAGCCGAACCTGCCAACCAGAAAGGACACCTATTGGGGGGTTACCAGCATGCCCCCCACAGCACCCCATCGCAGACAGCTCTAGAGACAGGGTTGCCAACTGAACGGGTAAAACCCCGCTCCGCCTGCTTTCGTGCCTCTAAACACCAGCTTGAATATGCCTGAACGAAAATGGTTTAAGTGCATCACGACAGTGCAATCCTAAGGAGAGTTACTGCAGTCGAAGCCCATTTCTTTCAATGGGCTCAGACTGCAGAAAACTCTGCATAGGATTGCGAGTTGTGCAAACTGAGATGCTGCTAGCGGCAGAAGAGCACAGGCCGTTAAAAAAGTTGGCAACCCAGAGCAGGAAGGAAGCAGGAAGGAAACTCCCTTGTGACGCAGAAAAAATCTAAGCAGCACAGAAATGACAAAACCGTGTAGTGGTAAACCTGAGAGTAGCCAGTTTTTAAAAATTATTATTATTGGCCCAGTGCTTGTATTTTTTGGCAGGTTTTGTAATTGCACACACACCCGGGGGGGGGGGGGTATTGGCAGAGGCTAACTGAAAGATGTTAGCATGCTTACAGACATATAGTTAGTTTAGGGAGTAGACAAGATTTGAACTCGGGACCAGGCAATGAAGCTCTCTGTCATTCCAGGCTTCTGTACATTTGCACAGAAGTAATCAAAGCCGAGCTTTACTAAAGGCTCGGGTGCCGAGTTCAAGTGTCAGCCTCTGCCACCGATGCGCTACGTGTCCTTAGGCAAGTCGCTCTTTTTCTGTCCATCCCATCTCTGCAAAATGGGGAACCCCCGAACCGGCAGGACCACCTCTCTCGCCCGGCTCTGCCGCAGCAGCTTCTCATCCTTCTGAAGGTGCCGCTCTAGAAATGGCTAAGGTCAGAAAGGGCCTTCTTTGTGGTGACTCCCACCTGGTGGAACACCTGCCTGAGGTAGTCAGGAAGGCTTCCACGCTTCGGTCATTCTGTAAGATGTGCAAAACAGAAAAGTTCAGGAGGGCATTTTTAGAAAGGGAATGGGGTCATAGTGTAACAGAAGAAGAGGAGTTGGTTTTTATAGGCCAACTTTCTCTGCCCCTTAAAGGAGAATCAAACTGGCTTACAATCACCCCTTGGGCTGGGATTACATGCTTCCCCTCCCCACAACAGACACCCTGGGAGGTAGGTGGGGCAGAGAGAGCTCTAACAGAGCTGTGACTTGCCCAAGGTCACCCAGAAGGCTTCATGTGGAGGAGTAGGGAAACCAACCCGGTTCACCAGAGTAGCCTCCGCCACTCATGTGGAGGAGTGGGGAATCAAACACGGTTCTCCACCGCTCTTAACCACTACACCACACTGGCTCTCCTATTACAACTGATCTCCAGCCGATAGAGATCAGCTCCCTGGAGAAAATGGCCGCTTTGGCAACTGGACTCTATGGCAGTGAAGTCCCTCCCCTCCACAAACCCCGCCCTCCTCAGGCTCCACCCCCAAATCTCCTGCCTGGTGAAGAGGGACCTGACAATGTGAATCACAGAATGACCACACTGATCTCAATAACCAGACACCTTGGTCTGATCCAGCAGGGCTTTTCTGATGTCCTTATGGAGGGCAGGGCTATCAATGGCTACTAGTCATGATGCATACCTGTTCTCTCCAGGATCAGAAGAGCATGCCTATTATATTGATAGGGTTGTCAGCTTCCAGGTACTAGCTGGAGATCTCCTGCTATTACAACTGATCTCCAGCCGATAGAGGTCAGTTCTCCTGGAGAAAATAGAAGAAGGGTTGGTTTTTATATGTTGACTTTCTCTACAACTTAAGGGAGACTCAAACCGGTTTACAATCACCTTCCCCTCCCCACAACAGACACCCTATGATGTAGGTGGGGTTGAGAGAGCATGACTGGCCCAAGGTCACCCAGCTGGCTTCATGTGTAGGAGTGGGGAAACAAATCCAGATCACCAGATTAGTGTCCGCCGCTCATGTGGAGGAGTGGGGAATCAACCCCAGCTCCAGATCAGACTCCACTGCTCCAAACCACCGCTCTTAACCACTACACCATGCTGGAGTGGTTCCTGAGGATGCTTTCATAAGGGAATAGATCTGTAGTCTACATGGATTATTGTGGCTACCATCTTGCTTTTTCTGCATTGTCTTCTACCTTTGCAATTCCACTTTTTGCATTGTTTATTACCATAGACAGTTGGTGGTTTGCATTGTTCTATAATTTTGTAATCCCGGCCCTATGGCATTGTTCGTCGTCTGGTTCCACTGTTTTATAACCTGTAATCTGCCTTGAGTTTCCAGCAAGAAAAGCAAGCAATCATTAAAGTCAACACATAAATGCTGGAGCTGGCCTACACTACAGGGCTGTTGCTAGGACTGAAGCAAGCGAATGTGTGTGAACTGCTTTAAGCGCTCTAAAGCGAAACGGAGGCTGCAGGCCGTGGGAGGCAGCCTGCGGTAGCTATGCACACCTGCCTGGCAGGAAACCCAATTGTACAGTGGAGCTTGCTTCCAAGTAAATGTGTCGGCAGGGGTCCCCAACCTTTTTGAGCCCGCGGGCATGTTTGCAATTCTGACACGGCGTGGTGGGCGCAGTAACAAAATGGCTGCCACAAAATGGCTGCCACAGGAGGTGGAGCCAGCCACAAAATAATCACCACAACTTAACACACAGTGAAGATCCTTGTGTTGTGATGGCAGCTGCTGCAAAAACAACATTTTAAAAAATCTGCACATTCAATCAAATCTCAAATAGTCAGAATCCTTGCTCGGCAAAAGCCCTACCTGGCCCCGCCCACTTCCTAAAAACAGCGGGCGCCAGAAAATGTGTCCACCGGCACCATGGCTCTTATGGCAGAATTGCCAGCCTCCAGGTACTAGCTGGAGATCTCCTGCTATTACAACTGATCTCCAGCCGATAGAGATCAGTTCCCCTGGAGAAAAATGGCCACTTTGGCAATTGGACTCTATGGCATTGAAGTCCCTCCCCTCCCCAAACCCCGCCCTCCTCAGGCTCCTCCCCCAAAGCCTCCCACCAGTGGCAAAGAGGGACCTGGCAACCCTGTCTTATGAGCACCACGCTGGGGACCCCTGATGTAGAGGACTCTGGCCTTTCTCTACATGTTTACTTGGAAGTAAATCTCCCCACTGAGTTCAAGGGGACTTTCACTCAGGGAGGGAAGAGGCTGCGGGTCCCCTTGACAGTTCATTACTATCCCTTCAGTGCGAACAGTGCTGGAGGAGTATTATTATTAGCATTATTAATCATTGGTATAACATACCATTTGTCTTCTGCAATTTATTCCGAATACATTTTTTATAATTACATGTTTTCCTGATGCCCCATTCGCACCCAGGACCCTACCAACCATCACTGGTTATTAATAATGGGCAAATGATGCAGTGCACATTGAGGGTTTTATTTATATCATTAGTCTTCATAATGGCAACCACGCTATATCGTGTGCATTGATGATTCTATCATAAGCTTCATTATTAACTTTTACGACGATTGATCAATCAAATAGTAATGACGATGACAAAATCATCAGTCTGCGTGTCAAAAGGGCAGTTAATATTAATAAATGCCACGGATGATTCCATCCATATTGTTATTATTATTAATAATAGCAAATATGTCATGGTATTGTTGGGGCCTTGTTACCAGTTATTCATTTCTAACTAGCCCTTAATAACTGTTGATGCTTTGATTTGCATTATTATTAATCTGAGTCATAGTTAGCCAGGATGGTTACCCCGCCAAGCACTTGTAATGTTCCCTGAACAGGGTTGCCAAGTCCCCTTTGCCACTGGTGGGAGGTTTTGGGGGCGGATCCTGAAGAGGGCGTGGTTTGGGGAGGGAAGGGACCTCAATGCCATAGAGTCCAATTGCCAAAGCGGCCATTTTCTCCAGGGGAATGGATCTATATCAGCTGGAGATCAGTTGTAATAGCAGGAGATCACCAGCTAGTACCTGGAGGTTGGCAACCCTGCCCCTGAATAAATTCACCCTCATGCCCTCTGCTGTTTGGTTGTTTATTTCCCTTCCTCCAAGAAGCTGGGGTGTGTGTGCTGGTTTTCCCCTTTCATTTTGTGTGTGTGTGAGTGTTAAGTGCTGTCAAGTCGCTTCCAACTCAGGGCAACCCTATGAATCAACGCCCTCCAAAATGCCCTATCCTTAACAGCCTTGCTCAGGTCTTGCAAACTGAGGGCCGTGGCTTCCTTTATACAAGTCAATCCATCCCTTGTTGGGTCTTCCTCTTTTCCTACTGCCTTCAACTTTTCCTAGCATGATTGTCTTTTCCAGTGACCCTTGTCTTCTCATAATGTGACCAAAGTATGACAGCCTCAGTTTAGTCATTCAGGCCTGATTGGATCTATATTCTGATGTCCATATTACAAGGAGGCCAGATTAAAATATCTCCAGCCAGTGTTAATTGGGCTTCTTGATTAATCTGATGCGGCTAAACTGGAATATCTGTTGTCTGATAGAAACCACTGGGTATCCAGACAAGTGGCCAAATTCTGTCTAGGGATATGCAAGACATGGGGGAAACGCTATCAAAGCTGATGCAGAGCTTTAAACCCATTTGACTAGCTCAAATGTTCATGCAGCAGTTTTTGTCGTTGTATTGAATTATTGTTGTTTCAATGATGTTTTAACGTTGTAATACTGGTCAAGGACCGCAATAAATTATAACGAATGAATGATCTATAGTCATTTTATTTAGTGTTTTATTAATAAACACTGCATGTGTTTCAATGCATTTTCTTTAAAAGAAATTGCTTTACCAGTTCATTTTTTGTGTCCAGCTCACTTTCCAGATCTGTATAGCTCTGTTTTTGTTGCATTTTTTTTGTTTTTATTTTAAAGATCTGTTCAGGTCATCTTGCTGCTGTAGCGGTTTAAGCAGACTGGCCTGCTTGTTTTTAAGGTCTTCCCTTTCATGTTTCCCCCCCCCCCCAAGTCCCTTTCTAGATTTTCTGTCTCTTCTGCAAAATAAAGAAAACCAGCAATACATTTGTTTAGCATCTTAGGCTTTTTAAAGGGTGTTTGTCTATGTAGACATGATTAGCATTAAAATAATCAGGGGCACCGGAAAGATCAGCAAAATTTGATTTTTTGCAGCTTTGTGGGAGAATGTGACAGGGTAGTCTTGCCAACTCTGGGTTTGGAAAGGGAGATTTGTGGAATTGGGCTTGCGGAGGGAGCTCAGCAAAGGTGTGAAGCCATAAAATCCACCCTCTGAAACTGCCATTTTCTCCAGGGGTCCTGATCTCTGTGGTCTGGAATTTGCCTGTAATTCGGGAGATCTCCAGGCCTCACCTGGAGTTTGGCTTCCCATAGAATCCACCCTCTGAAATTGCCATTTTCTCCAGGGGACCTGATCTCTGTGATCTGGACATCGCCTGTAATTCCAGGAAATCTCCAGGCCTCACCTGGTGGTTGGCTTCCCCACAAAAAAGGACCGCAGTTGGCTTTAGGGTTGCCAACCTCCTGGTGGGACCTGGAAATCTCCTGGAATTACAACTGATCTTGACAGCAGGTATCAGTTCCCCTGGAGAAAATGGTTGCTTTGGGTGGTGTGCTCTATGGCCATTCATTTATTGAATACAGTCAATGACCAGCATAACAACTGCAATAATACACTACAATTGTGTGTGTGTAAAGTGCCGTCAAGTCGCAGCCGACACACACACTACAATTACCCCAACATTTATTGGGCAGTCTCTTGTGCAACAGCGATCTCCGTATTCTGATGGCAATGTAAGTTCTTATCTTCGAGCAGAAAATTTGCCACTGAAGTGCTAGAGTACTCATAAAAGAGCTAGAGTACTCATAAAACCTGGCCAGCAAAGGTAGAATGGGGCAATTCCCTGTGAAATTCACAATTCAACATGTGCAATTGACTCGGTCTCCTTAGCACTCCATGGGGCCAGTGTTGAAAATCTTTTGCTGAGCAGGGCCGAAGAGAATGTCCTCTACATTATACCCTGTCCCGGTCCCTCCCTAGGCTCCACCCCCAAATCTCCAGGAATTTCCCCCTGGAGTTGGCAACCCTAGTTGGCTTCTCGGGGCAGGGACCGCCTTTTTAACTGTATCCATCATGTTTCCATGCCTGCTCCTCCGGAAACATGATGGATACAAGTAGGAGACAAGGCCCCACGCTCTCTTAAGGCACGGGAGGTTTTGCCTTGGGTTTGCCACTCCCTAGATGCGCATTTTCCCCATCCGAATTCTCCAAACTCTGCATAGGGGGGGGGGGTTATTTTTGGCCACTTATGCATGGGAGGTTTTGCCTTGGATTTGCCACTCTTTGAATGCACATTTCCCCCATCCAAACGGTCAAAACTCAACCATAGGCCCCCAGTTTGGAGAATTTGGACGGGGAAATACGTGCATCTAAAAAAAGCAGCAACTCCAAGCCCAAACCTCCCGCGCATAAATGGCCTTTTTGAGTTTTGAGATGGGGAAAGCTGGGCATGTAGAGAGCGGCAAATGCAAGGCAAAAAAACCCCGTGCGTAAATGGCCAGGTGGGTCCCCGGCGGGGGAGAGAGGGCGAGAAGAAGGGAGGGCGCGCTTCGGCGGAGAGTCTCCCCGTCGCGCCCCTGCCGGCTCTGCGCCCCGCTCTCCGCCGGGGAACTGCGCGACGCTCCCTGGAGCCGGGCCCCGCCCTGCCCCCCCCCTCCGGCCGGGCCCTGATTCAGAGGTTAGGAATTTGCATCTGATTGCTATTTGTCACCGTCTGATTTGTCTGTGCGGCCCCGGAGCACGCCTTGGGCAGGAGGCGGGGGCCGGGCCAGCCAGCCAGCCAGCCAAGGGAAGGGGGAACTTGGCCCGGGCAGGAGCCAGGCCGGGGAGGTTGCCTGGCCAAGCCAGCAAGGGAAAAAGGGAAGGCAGGGGAAAGCCGGCCAGCCAGCCAGGACAGGAACTCAGGAAGGAGCCGGTGGGATCAGCTGCTCAGATCCACCGGGTTGGGGTGCTGGTGGGGGGGCGGAAGGCAAAGGAGGGACGGGGGAGGTTCCCCTCCCCTCCGGAAAAACAAAACTATGCAAGGTAAGCACCTTTCCTGATTATTTCCTTTCCAACTAAAAAACATTGCAAATGCATTTTTTTTAAAAACCCCACACCACCACTTAGATCTGTTTGCCAATGTAAGGTTGTGCATTTCCGAAGCGCGGATCTTTTTAAATGGGGTGGGGGGGGGTCGTCGGGTGGGGAGGCTGAATTGCTATGGGGAGGCTGAATTGCCAATGTAAGGTTGTGCATTTCCGAAGCGCGGATCTTTTTAAATGGGGTGGGAGGGGGTCGTCGGGTGGGGAGGCTTAATTGCGATGGACAGGGGTGCCTTTCCCACCCATTCCGCCTCTGGCAAGGGGGCTTGGTTGTGGCTTGTTTATTGACACCGACCCCCCCCCTTTGAATATGCAACTTTGAAAAAAAATACAAGGTTAAATATCTGGGGATGGAGTTGGAGGGGTGGGGGGAGGGGACCGAGAATCTCAATGTCTCTCTCTAGTAAAACTGGAGAATCCACCGGTTTAAGAGTGCAAAATTCCCACCCACCACCCTCCGCCGATTTAGGCCTGGGAAGTTGGCGAAGAAATTAATTTCTCGCAATCTCTGTAGGATCGCATGCAGAACTTTGAAAATTTAGAATGGGGTTTAATTTTTTGCCTGGCGCAGCTTTTTTGTTTGTTGGCAAAACAACTCGGGGTGGTTCTCTTCCGCCCATGCGCTGCCTGGCTGACCTTTTTCCTCTTGGTGAAGCTGTGTTAACTGGGTGTGTGTGTGGGGTGGGGTGGGGGGAAAACACTGGATTGTTCCAATAGATCATTTTACACACACACCCCATTGATCTGAAAACATTCCAGCTGCCACTAAATATAATGGGCACCCCCCCCCCCATGCTTATTCTCACCCCGGAACTATCTTTACCTTCTGCCCCTCTCCTTAAATTTCAGAATGAGCTGCCCAAATCTAGAAATACCACCTCTATAAAAATAGCACACCATTAAATCAGCCTGCCCCATACTTCCGGTAGTTGAAACGCACTCTTTATTTTCTGAATTAGCCTGTCGGCACGCTTCTAGAGCGCAGAGTGAATGAATGTAGGCATTATCTGGTTTTTGCGGGTGTGCCGTTTCATGGGAAGGAGGCCCGATCAGCAACTCGTACAGAGGTGCACAGGGTAACTTCTTCTGATGAGATGTAGCACTGCTGCATTGGGTGAAAAGGACTGTTTGCACCTGATGGGGTGTGTGTGCGGTTTGGAGGGACCATGGGGCCAGAACAGCAACTCTTACAGAGACTCTGTGTATGGCTCCTCCAGTGTGCTGCTGTTCTGATTTAGCTTACTCCTTGCGGTGTGTGGCTTGGTAGCAGTTTGGGAGCAGATGTCTTTTGCTAGCCTGGTTCTTGAATGCAGCCATTTCCTCCCCCACCCCCACCCGTCATTTTATTGATTCGTTATAAAAAGATCATTTGCAAATAAAATCATTATAGATAGGCTGAGGGATGGTTTATCTTGAATTCCAACCCCTTGTAGGCCTAATTTTTTCCAAGCTCCTTTTATACCAAGCGGAGATGATCGTTCAGATTCGTCCCATGATGTCAACCGCTCCTCTGGTCGAGATGGGAGGGTGAATCAGCTCTCTGCTCCTGGTGACCCCCCATCTCGCCCCCCCCCCAAAGCTGTGGAAAATTGAACCAGTGCTTCTCTTCCTGGCCACGCCCCTTCATCTGCATAGCCACCAGAGGCGGACGCCATGTTGAAAACTGGCTTTTCTGTCCAAGTCAATAGGCCTTTGGCGCCATGATATCTGGAAATGGAAGACATTTGGGTTGGATCTCACAGGTCTATTCCTGCATCCTTGCACCCGAGTAAAGCGCCATTAGGAGGGGAATGGGTCGGGAGCAGTGCTCATGGAGCACTTTTCAGGAGAGAAATTCATCACAGAGCACCAATTTTCACCTAGCACCTATATACTAAACCAAATGACAGTAGTATTTTTCTTTCCAGTCTCTTCACGGAGCACTGGGAGACGTTTCGCGGAGCACCAAGTGCTCCACGGAGCCCAGTTTGGGAACCGCTGGTCGGGAGGATCCAACCCTGAATCTTTATTAGAGGTGACGGCTTATTTGTTTGGAAGAGGAAAAGTAACATGGTGTCCTCCACTCCCATATGGCGCATGCCTCCCACATAATTCATAACCGCCATAATTTATGGCAGAAATCTGCCATAGACACCATGTTTGAAAAGTAGAGACCTGAGAAAAAGCATGACCCTGCTCTAGCCAACCTCACTCTTTCACTCCTAAAAACGTTGTGGCGTGTACCTTTGGGACCTCTCTGGTCCCGACTTCAGAACATTCGCTTCCTTACATCCTAAGAAGTAAATTGTTTCCTTTCAGGTGTTTGGTGTTTTGCATTTTTATCACCACCTGTTCCTCTTTACCATATATTCAAATTATTTGTAATTTGCCAATCAAATAGGCCTCGGGGTCAGGCAAAAGCGCTCTGCCAGTAACCAGTATCTGCCAAGATCCAGGGAGCACACTATGCGCATGTGGGGCGTGTGCCTCGAACTGTGCCCAGGCCAGCTTAAGAAGGTGGGGAGATCACAACCCCCCCATCTTTTCTGTACCTCCAGCTGTACTTCAAAAAACAAGCATGCGCTTGGCGAGTCTCTGCCCTGAGGCGTTTACAATCCTCAGTTTACAATAAAAGCTTAAACAAAACCCCTATTAATAGAGATGGCAACCCTCTCTCTTAAAAAAAACAAAACATTTTATTGTTTTATAGGAAAGGGTACAGAAGGAAAGAGGGATAAGGGGAAAATAGGAATGTCAGGCATACAAATATAGGTCAGTCAGACTACATTGCCCTGCGTTTCTTCATTATAATCAAATATTTATTCTAATTATAAAGTAATGAAAGAATATTTGAGCTAGTGTGTAATCTAAAAATGATCACCTTATAAAGTTATTAGACATATCAACTATCTCTGTTATATCTCTATCAAAGTTATTTATGTTTATATCTCTACATTCAAATTTGTTATCTAGGCACGGAAATTAGGTTAGATATCATTACCATCAATTAATCTCTACTTTCCTATTCTACTTTTTGTTGGTATTAAACCTCAACATGTTTGTAAAATAATTTCCACAAAAATGCCCTCTCTCAGACCGGCTCTGTGGCCTGCACCGCCCCTGTGGGAAGCTCATGTGCAGTCCTGCACGCCCCTTTTGGCGAGCATCATGTGCTCAAGCCATGCGCCGTGTGGGCCTCGCCACGGAGAGGGCAGACGCCACCGTGCTTGTTTAAATAGCTGGGCTTTGTTGTAGGCCTTCACGTTTCCCCCCCTTCCTTCCGAAAAGCAGGATGGCTTCTCGCCTTCCCCCACGGCGGTTGCTTTGAAAGTTTTGAGCGTCCCTTTCCCTCAGGGCCTGACATCTGGTGGCACCGCAAAAACCGGTCATTTTGCCTTTGGGGAGCTTGCGAGGGGCCCCTGTAAAATTCTGCCCTCTGCCGCCTACAAGTTCATTAAAGAATTAACGCAAAGAGCTTAGGAGAGATTCCCTTCTCGGATGCCGGCACAGCGGCCCCTCTTCACCCCCCACCCTTAAACCAGTAAATTGACAGTTGTAATAATCTTGTCTGTATCTACCAGGCTTGGGGGGTATCACTGGGGGAAGAGAAGACTCTCTCGGACGCCCTGGAGATCTTCTTTTCTGGTGGGAAAGAGTTATAAAAATAGGGGAATTCCACAGGCTTCTGATGTTTAGTTTCTGGAACGGGCCCTCTGTGCATGCCCCAACGGCACATTGTTTGTTCACCTGTGTTGAAAATGTGTTCCTTTTAGAGTAGCAAAGAAGGTACAAAAGCGAAGGTTAGCAGGGTAAGAAGATCTATATTAAGTACCAAGTCTTATTAATGTTTTATTAAATATCCTGGAAAGTACTGAACGTTAAGTATGAGTACAGTTCGGCAAGCAGTGGGAATAATAATAAAGGAGTTAAGCTGAATTTTGATTAAACAAATGATTAGTAAGATTTTAGCAAAAAATATAAAATATACTCCCTGAAAGATGGCACATATTGTATGTTTGTGAATGGATGTTTGTTTGTATGTTTGTTTGTATGTTATTTGAAAATTTGAATAAAAATTTGTTTAAAAAAGGAAAATGTGTTCCTTAGGCCCGCCAAGGTGAGGGCATCTTGAGTTGGTGTTTGAGGTGGGTATGCGGACACTCGGGTATCTATTCCATGAACAAATGCAGCTTTATGTTTTTGGTGGTAAATCCAGATTTGAGTGCGGACACCTGGTTTCCCATGCCTGATTTAATGTGGTTTATGCTCTGGTGCTTGTATTATGGAAGATTTATTACGCCCGTGTGGGGTTTTCTGTTAAAAATGTGCTTGTTGGGGGGGGGGGATTCTAAGCCTTGTGTCTTTATCATGGCAGAGCAGAGTACGAAAGCTAGGCCCAGGCTGTAAAATGGCGCGATCCCACAATTTTTTAAAAATTAAAATATTTATATCCCACTCTTCAATTAAAACCGGAATTTTCGGTAGCTAATGCAAAATAAAAAATCTCCCAGTTTACAATTGCAGTCTCCTCTTTGCGCAGCCCGAAGTTCTGGCTTTGGGGACGTGGTCAGCGTACACCGTTTTGGGCGGCTTCACCGACGCAAATCCTCCCCGGGGTTTTCCTCCCTTCTCTGCGGGAGGCAGCCAACGGTAGAGATGCCCTGGTGGAAGGAAGGCTTGTGATTGGTTCGCGCGCCCTCTGATGTTAGAAGGTTCTGACCTGGGGGGGATTCCGTGGCAGTTGCAGAAGGATTTGGGATTCAGGGGCCGGTGAGTAAACGTGGGCTGATGGGCAGCTGCCGACAACGGTGGAGGTGGATTGAGTTGCAGAATAAGACGATTATATCGCGGTCGTCCTTCTGCTTTGTGGATGGGCCGGAGATGGTGGTGTTCGGCCTGGTGGTTTGTAGGGCTGGGCAGCCCAAGCAGCGTGGATGAAGTTGCACGTTAGGTGTGTGGCCATGCTGATCCCCGCAGGTCATTTGGTGTGGGGAGGTTAGGAACCCCAAAAGAACCCTCCTGGATCCAAGGTATGTCAGGCTCAGCAGCCTGTTTCCAGCAGTGTCCAGCATATTTTTGTGAAGCTCCTCCCCCAGGTAGGGATGCCAGCTTCCAGGTGGGACCTGGGGATCCCCCGTGATTCCAGCTCATCTCCAGACTATAGAGATCACTTCCCCTGGAGAAAATTGATTCTTTGGCAACCCTACTCCCAGGGCATGGAGGTAGCAGCCTTCCACGCATGGTTTGTTCCCCATATTTTGTTATTCAGGGACTGACTTCCTGTGGGCGTGGAGTAGGGTTGCCAGGCCCCTTTGCCAACGGCGGGAGGTTTTGGGGGCAGAGCCTGAGGAGGGCAGGGTTTGGGGCGGGGAGGGACTTCAATGCCATAGAGTCCAATGGCCAAAGCAGCCATTTTCTCCAGGTAAACCGATCTCCATCGTCTGGAGATGAGTTGTAATAGCAGGAGATCTCCAGCTACTACCTGGGGATTGGCAGCCCTACAGTGGAGGCACCATTCGGCTGTTACGCGGCTGGTCAAATCTGCCTAATTCGCTTTTAAAATTGCAGAAGTTGAATCGCTGTGACTGGTCAGCCGCTGAGCCCGTCTTCTTAGCCCCTCTGATTGGAAAGCGGACTCCCCTCTCCCACAATCCTGGAGGGCCGTCTTGGTTCCATTAACTGCAGATGCCAAAGGCCGGGCTTGGGACTTTAGGCATTTTGTTATAGTTCAAAGTTTCCTGCTCAATCTTTGAGGCTTCTGGGGAAGAGTTGAACCGAGGTTTCCCCAATCATGTCCTCGAGATGACCGAGAAAGGAATCGGGGTGCTATGTGTGTGGAAATGCAAGAAATGAAGTCACTGGAACCCCGTGCCTCATGAGGCTTCACTTTCCCAGCTCACCTGAACATTTGTCGCGCCTTTATTCCTATTATTCCAGAAGGCAGTTGTTGTTGTTTTCGTTTCCACAATTTTGTGTGTTTAATTGCTAATGTTGTCCTTTAATTAATAATGATAAATTAACAGTAATGACTGCTATTATGGGCTCCTGAGAAGACTTCTTAAAAAAAAAACAGTTTTAACTTTGCTGCCAGTTACTCTTTTTTAGGTGGTAGTTGTCAGATGGGCTATGCGTGCGTTTAGTGCCGTCAAGTCGCTTCCGACTCATGGCGACCCTATGAATCAATGTCCTCCAAAACGTCCGATCCTTAACAGCCTTGATCAGATCTTGCAAATTGAGGGCTGTGGCTTCCTTTATAGAGTCCATCCATCTCTTGTTGGGTCTTCCTCTTTTCCTGCTGCCTTCCACTTTTCCTATCATGATTGTCTTTTCCAGTGACTCTTTTCTCGTAACGTGACCAAAGTACGACAGCCTCTGTTTTGTCATTTTAGCTTCTGGGGGTCAGTTCAGGCTTGATTTGATCTAGAACCCACTGATTTGTTTTTTGGGCAGTCCACGGTATCTGTAACACTCTCCTCCAACGCCACGTTTCAAAGGAATCTACTAGATGTGCTATGGTGTGGTCTTAAACCATTTTTCAGACTGGCATGGCGGTTGCATTTCAGTGACGGAAGCAACGGCGAATATCATGAATCCTACACATACAGCTTAGGGTTGCACAATTTATTTCGTTTGTGACTTTTTACCCCTGCCCCTGACCGCTTTCTCGGCGTTTCCTGTCTGACGTAGCACCAGCTTGCTGTTTTTAAAAATGCCATTGTTTTAGTTGGGCATTTAGATTTGAAGCACTGTGTGTGTTTTAGGGTACCTTTGTTTCGCTTTTAAGTAATGTTGCATGGTACGGGCTGATGCGGGCTTTCTGGAAAAATACACATTGGGGATTCCCCCCCCCCAATTGCCTTAAAGAGTGTGATCTGATTTAGTATATTTTTAATTAACGTTTGTAAACAAAATTTAAACAGTACCCCGCATTAATAACGTCTTGTGTCCTAATAGCAACAAATACTTGAACTGAAATAGTTCATTAGGAAATAATGAATCAAATGTAGTTTGAATAGTATATTCTAACAAATTTAAAGCTTTATGTGGAGATTATTTTCATTGGGATGATACCTGTAAAAATTTAAAGACAATACAGCACGTACTTCCTTTACATCAGGGGTATCGAATTCAATTGTTACGAGGGCTGGATATGATATAAATGTCACTAGGGCTGGATATGATATAAAAGTACCCTGCATTAATAATGTCCTTGTGTCCTAATAGCAACAAATACTTGAACTGAAATAGTTCATTAGGAAATAATGAATTAAATGTAGTTTGAATCGTATATTCAAACAAATGTAAAGCTTTATCTGGAGATTATTTTTATTGGGATGATACCTGTAAAAAATTAAAGATAATATAGCACGTACTTCCTTTACATCAGGGGTGTCGAGGGCCGGATATGACATAAATGCCACTTGGTTGGGCCGGGCCATGCCTCGCCAGCCCAGATCGAGAGTGGGGTGTGTGTGTGTGGCTGGCTTGTGGGCCTATAAGAGCTTTCAAGGTGCCGGATCCGGCCCGTGGGCCTTATGTTTGACACCCCTGCTTTACATAGTTTAAGTTTAGAGAGGCCCTCTTAGGCAGGGGTCATATTTCAGTGGCCGAGCATCTGCTTGGCACACGAAGGTTTTAGGTTCAGTCCACGGCATCACCAGTTTAAAAGGCTCAGGTAGTGAAAGACCTGTTAAGAGCCCCGTGGAGCAGAGTGGTAAGCTGCAGTATTGCAGTCCAAGCTCTGCTCATGACCTGAGTTCGATCCCAACGGAAGTCGGTTTCAGGTAGCCGCCTCAAGGTTGACTCAGCCTTCCATTCTTCCGAGGTCGGTAAAATGAGTCCCCAGCTTGCTGGGGGTAAAGGGAAGACGACTGGGGAAAGCACTGGCAAACCACCCCATAAACAAAGTCTGCCTCGTAAACGTCGGGATGTGACGTCACCCCATGGGTCAGGAATGACCCGGTGCTTGCACAGGGGACCTTTACCTTTTAGTGAAAGACCTCTGGCTGAGACCCTGGAGAGCTGATTGTCTGAGTAGACAATCCTGACTTTGATAGACCAAGGGTCTGACTCGGTATAAGTCAGCTTCATGCGTTCACTGAAAACTGATGGCACTTTAGCAGTGCCATCGAGGGCAGAGTAAAGGCCGGTCTCAGCCTGTGGAAATTAATGGGCTTTGTGTGGGCTAGCTCGGCCTAGGATTGTGCTGTCCTTATTGGACACCCGTAGAGCTGTGCCTGCGATTCCATAGAAGTGGCTGTCCCCCGCTGTGTTTCATCAGATTTAACTCTTCCCAATGCCTCAGTTTGACTGTCTCTCTTTCGAGCATCACTTGCATGACTTCCTAGTTCCTTATCAGGTTGGGGATTATGATGTCCTTTTTACCATATGAGAGGAGGCCTAGAACTCAGACATTTTAGCTTCAGTTTTGATTTCACTTGCACTTCGAATCAGCTTGATTTTTTTGGGGAAGTGGATTAGTGTATGTGGTTGTATTTCTCTCCCCTCTACGAATCAGTAAAACGTGCATGCTCTCCACACAGTTCCTTGGGAATAATCACCACCGTGGTGTGGTGGTTAAGAGCGGTGGACTCTAATCTGGTGAACCGGGTTTTTATTCCCCTGGCTGCTAATCCGAGCTCCTTTTCCCGTGAATGAAAATGGCGCATCGCCCCAAACGGTGACCGGGCATGCCAAAACCACCTTTCCTTTGTGGCCATGGCTTTTGCTCTTTCCTTCCTGGCAAAAAGCTGAAAAGCCTCTTTCTCCACCCCAATAAAATGTGGGTCTTCCCCTTTTCTCATCCTTCACAACTTCCGCTTCCTCTTTTTTTCTTTTGGTCTGGAGTGTGCGGCGTGTGTATGCCAGTTCAGGAGGAACCCAGCTCGCTGCCCTTACAACTTTCCGCCCACCTTCTGTTAGCGCACTCCTAACCTAGCTGGCTTCTGACCGTTTTTGCTTCTGCGGGGCTCTCCGTTCAAACTGTGTCCCCCTACTACCACCCTTACGCTTTCCTTGCTCAAGATTGTCTCCTTCTGTTGGCCAGCGTGGTGTAGTGGTTAAGAGCGGTGGTTTGGAGCAGTGGACTCTGATCTGGAAAGCAGGGTTTGATTCCCCCACTCCTCCACATGAGCGGGGGACGCTAATCTGATGAACCGGGTTGGTTTCCCCACTCCTACACTTGAAGCCAGCTGGGTGACCTTGGGCCAGTCACGCTCTCTCAGCCCCACCTACCTGACAGGGTGCCTGTTGTGGGGAGGGGAAGGGAAGGTGATTGTATGCCCATTTGATTCTCCCTTAAGAGGTAGAGAAAGTCGACATATAAAAACCAACTCTTCTTCTTCCTGCCTGAGCGACTTCTTTGGTCTTTGTACAGCTCCTGGCACTCTGGGAAAGAGAAGTCAGTTGTGGACCTCACCTCTCTAACACACTGTTGTCTTTTGGGGGGTCTGTTTGGACAGGGTTTTCACTGACGCCTAGATGAAGACGTGGGAAATCGGCATCCAGCTGGCCACCGGGGCACCCGCGAACGGGAGAAACGGGAAGGCGCGAGGGCTCGATCGGGCTGCGGCTTTGGTGCAGCATTGTGGAAAGCAGCGCTCTGGATGTGCCCACTGAGGGAATTTGAACCTGGCTGCTTCTGGAAGTGATGCCATCAGTGGAACTTTAATTTTGGAGAAATTTGACTTTATTCGCCCTCAGGTTCTTGGCGCTGCCCCACCAGTGCCTGAATGGCCTCCTGCCCAAGCTGATGCACCAGTTCCGCCCAAGGATTATCCCGCACTCGTAAGACGTTGCTGCTCTCGACGTCCTCCCCCTCCCTGGGACCGCTGGGGCGAGGGGGCCCCCCGCCATCCACCCCCACGGCGTTGCACCCCACCGAGAGCTGTCCCCCGGGGCCTCCCTCGGGACGCCTAGGCCCCTCCCCTTCGGAGCATTGCTCCGCCCCCACTGCCCCGCCCGTGGCCTCTGCCAGGGTGCCGCCCCCTGCTGGCAGAGCCATGAAGCTGCAGGCGGTGATGGAAAACCTGCAGCGCCAGCAGCGGGCCCGGCTGCAGCAGGAGATGGAAGCCCGCCAGCAGCAGCAGCAGGACCAGCTGCGGACTGCTTTTCCGGTACCGGGTCAGGGCCCCGCTCAGCCAGCCTCAGGGGCCGTAGCCCGAGGCCCCGGCCAGGAGCCTCCGCCTTTGGAGGAGGCGGGGGAGCTGGAGAGCGTTCGGATCCAGCGGGCGCAGATGGCGGCTCTGGCAGCGATGCGGGCGGCCGCTGCCGGCCTCAGCCAGTCGTCCAGTCCGGTGGCTTCGGAGGAGAGCCGGTCCTCAGAAGAGGAGGAAGAGCGCGGGGAGGAAGACGAAGACGGGGAGTACCCGCGGGAAATGGGCTCTGAGGAAGAAGAGGAGGTGTAAGTATGAGCGGAAAGCTAACCGGGGGGCATCGCAGATGGGGGTGGCTGGGTGGGGGGGTCAGGCGTTGGGGAGGGAGCCCCTTCTGTCTCTGTGTTGCTCATCTTCCTGAGTGGGATCTCGACCACCCTGTCCTTAGATTGAATGCCAGCTCTGGCGATTTCCTCTAAAGGGTGCCCGTTGGTCCCTCCCCATACGTGCACCCGGGCAACTGTTGCCAGCTGCTGTGGCAGAAGAAAAAGGTTGGAATGTATGTATATATGTGTGTGTCTGTGTGTATGCATATGAATATATATATAATATATATGTATATTTGTGTGTGTGTGTGTGTGTGTGTGTGTGTGTGTATATATATATATATATATATATATAAATACATATATTATTTTATCCTTTTATAAGATCTTATTATCCTTTTATCAGATACTGTTAATCCTTTGGATTCAGATACTGAGAAAGTACATCAGATAGCAAAATAGCTAGCACATGTAATGGCCCTAAAGCTATCAAATAGCTCTGATACTGCAAGTTTATCCTGTATCACAAATGGATAATTTTTTTATTAATCGTGTTTATTCTAAAATTGTAAAATAGTTTATTTCTCTGTTTCTCTATACTATGAATGCTTAAGACTTTGTCAATGGGCAATGAAGGTTACTTGGACTGAGGGGAAAAATATATATTAAGAGAGATTATTTCAAACAATACGAGTATATTTAAGTACAATCAAAACAGAGCGGTTTTTGTGTGTTGTTCTTAAAAATAAAAAATGGAGGGGGGGAGAGGCCCTCTCCGGGCACTGTTCCTCCTTCGCTTTGAGGCAGCCCCTCCCCATGGTGTTGGGGTCAGGAGGCAATAAAATGGGAGCGCGGCTCCGAAACTGGTTTGGCTTGTTTTTGAGTGGGGGCCTCCGGGAGGGACCACTGATGTTCCTGGTCCACTTTTGAAATTTTCCAACCTGACGACGAAACAAAACAAGCAGAAAAGCAAACACCGGTAGAATATCCCCCCCCCCCCCGTTGTTCGTCCTCCCTCAGCCCCCGGAGAGGACTACACCCGCCTCTGAAGAAGGGAGCTTAATAATTTGATGTTGAATGTGAAAATACCAGTGCGGCCGGGAAGCGACTAGCCCTCAAGAAGCAGAGAGAAACAGTGCTGACCTGGTTGCTCGACAAGGCTGCCCTCTCAGGCAAGGCCCGGGAGATGGAATCTAGATGTGTTACTGCAGGGGTGTCGAACTCAATTGTTACGAGGGCCGGATGTGACATAAATGTCACTCGGTCGGCCAGGCCAGGCCTCTCGACAGCCCAGATCGAGAGTGGGGGCGGCTGCCTCGGCTGGATCACGGGCTGGATAAGAGCTCTCAAGGAGCTGGCCATGAGAGCCAGCGTGGTGGAGCGTTAAGAACGATGGTTTGGAGCGGTGGAATCTGGAGAACCGGGTTGGATTCTCCACTCCTCCACATGAGCGGCGGAGGCTGATCTGGAGAACCGGGTTTGATTCCCCACTCCTCCACATGAAGCCAGCTGGGTGACCTTAGGCTAGTCACAGCTCTCTTACAGCTCTCTCAGCCCCACCTGCCTCGCAGGGTGTCTGTTGTGGGGAGGGGAAGGGAAGGTGATTGGAAGCTGGTTTGATTCTCCCTTAAGTGGTAGAGAAAGTCAACATATAAAAAACAACTGCTGTTCTCCTCCTCCTCCTCCTCCTTTCCTTCTTGACAACCCTGTGTTACTGGCTCCATCTAGCTGAGACCTGTCTGGGATGTCAGGCAGGGTAAGGGGTCCTCAGGGGTTCCTCAGCAGGCTGATTGACCAGGATGGTGTTCCCGACCAGTAGGGAGCGGAAGAAACCTACTTGTGCAAGGGTTTATTTATTTATGTATTTACTTCATTAACACCCTGCCTTTCTCTCCATTGGGGGGGACCCAAGTGACTCGCGTTGTTTTCCCTTCCAAAGTTTTATCCTCACAACAGTCCTGAAAGGCAGGTGAGGCTGAGAGGGTACTACTGGCCCAAGGGTCAGCCAGTGAGCTTCTGTGGCAGGACAGGGATTCGAACATGGGTCTTCCAGATCCGAGTCTGGCATTCTAACCACTACACCATGCTGGTTTTGTTCAGAGATTGCAGTTGGGCAGTTGTCCCGTCTGCGTCTTGGGGTGTGGCCTAATTTCACCCTCTCCCATTGTTAACCCCCAGGAAGGGCAAGTGGGTGGACGTCGATTTTGAGGAAGACCTGGGAGAGGAGGAAGAGGAGGAGGAGGAGGAAGATGATTTCGAAGAGGATGAAGAAATGGTGGAGGAAGGACTCTGCTCCGGAGACGCAGCCCGCTCCAGCACAGGCGCCGTGCTTCTCCGAAAACAGCAGGCCCCGCAACAGTACCGGGGGGAGGCTACGCGGCTCACAGGGGCTCAGGAGCGGCTGGCTTCCGGGGCGGCCCACCCTGGCCACGCCCAGCTGCAGCCCCAAGCCCCGGATCACGGAGACTGGACTTACGAGGAACAGTTTAAGCAAGTAAGTGGCGGCCGGGCTCCTGTGGTTGCCAGTAGCGTTCCTCGGTGCAGGCTGCAGATCTCGCCCAGAGCATCTGCCTGCCATGTTTGGCGGCCATGTGGGGGCAGGGGGATGCCCGCCATGGGGATCTGTTGGTGACCCATGAGGTTGCCCTCTCACTAGGTTGTTTGTACTTGACGGAAATCTGCCTCCTGGAGTCATCCAAATCCTGCAACCGAGTTCCGCAACCTGTACTGACGTGTTGCAACAGGGGAAAGGGGGGCCATGGCTGAGTGGTAGAGCATTTCCCTTACCAGGTTCAATCCCAGGCATCTCCGGTTAAAAGGATCAGGTAGGAGGTGATGGGAAAGTCCTTCACCGGAGACCCTGGAGAGCTGCTGCCAGTCTGAGTCGACAGTACTGACCTCGATGGACCAAGGGTTTGGTTCAGTGTAAGGCCGCATCATGTGTATCCCTTTGTGCATGGCTTGTTGCGCAGCGTTCAGCAAGTTTTGCTTATAAGCCATTCTGTTTCGTGTAGTGATTATGCGTTTTATCCTGCTTGTCTTCTGTTGTGGAGCGCAAGCCAGTTCATGGGGGGGTGGGGGTGGCCTAGACAGGTGGAGTGTTCTAGGAGGTCGCCCATCCGGGCATTGGCTAGACTCAGCACTACTGATTCTCACATGTCCTCCAGCCTGGGACCCTGCTGGGATTTTGCATTGTGTGTGTGCCAGAAAGTGGCTTCCGTCTTTAGCAAGTGTTGCTCAGTATCTCCAGGATGGCACTTCAGAGGCAGGTGCCGCTTTCAGCGATGGCCTCCCTTGTGCCAAACAAAGGCATTCCAGTGTCAGGGTTTGCTTCAACTGTGAACCTGGGAGAAAGCCACCTCTGTCACCGTCTTTGCCAGAGGGGCACTTCTTAAACTAACAATTCTTTCTGTTTCCGTTTGGCCCGGTGCTTTCCTCCCTGTCTGGTGTGCACCTTTTGGGTGGAGCCGATGGGTTTTAGCAAAGGAGGAGGGTGAATGGTGCTTTGGTCATGCCGGAGGCGGGCTTCACGTGTTCCAGGACACCAGTACTCTGGTCCTGCAAAACAGGTTTCCCCTTCAAAATAATGCAGACATGGTCAGTCTCTCTCGTTTTCTCTCTCTCTCGTTCTCTCTCTCTCTCTCTCTCTCTCTCTCTCTCTCTCGTTCTTTCTCGTTCTGTCTCGTACATTCGTTCGTTCTCTCTCTCATTTGTTCTCTCGCTCATTCGTTCTCTCTTCTTTCATGCAATCTTTCTCTCTTCTCTCCCTCCCTTTATTTTCTTTTACGGCATTCTCCTAAGATGAGTATCTTCATCGGTGCGTGAGAGAGTCTAAAATCAACCCGGGTCCGAATTTTTCCATTCTGTAATTTGGCGGTGGCGGGGTGTATGAAGGAGCTTGCTGGGTTGGAAAGGTTTGGCCTTGGGCAAAACCAGCCAGAGTCCGCCGGGCCCTTCTGGAAGAGGCCGTAAAAGGGCAGCTGTTGGAACTACCTTTTTCCGGGGCTGCTGTCCACCCATTGCATGTGGGAGTTTTCCCTCCGCCACTTTTAATTTTGTGTGCCAGCACTGGGAGATGTGTGCGAACTCTGGGGAGTGTGCCATCTTAGGTGTGGGGGCTCCTTTAGATGAGAGAACAGGGGATGGGTTATGAGCAGAACTCTTATGTCTTTGTGTTATGGGCCAGTGAAGATTGTTTCTTTTTTTAGCACTGCAAAAAGCCGGCTTTTAATTTGAAAAGAGGCTCTGGGGTCTTGTGACTGAAATGCCCATGGAATAGTGGTGCAGGATGTTGGATACTGTTGCAAAAATTTGGGATTCTCGTGAGTGACTAAGGCCATTTGTTTCCGAGCGTCATGGCGCTCTTCCCTGCCCGAGCGAAGGGCAGAAGCGAACTGTTGAAACTCTTTTGATTTACTTTCTACCTGTTGGTTCTGGTCTGACCTTCTGGGGCAACAGGAAACAACTCGGCACCATCCTCTATATGAAACAAAATTCAAGTCAAGTAGCGCCTTAAAGGCCCAACAAAAAATTTCCGGGGTACAAGCTTTCAGATCTGGTGAAATGAGCTTCGACTCTCAAAAGCCGATACCCTGGAAAACTTTGGTGGTCTCTAAAGGTGCCTCTGGACTCGAATTTTGTTCCGCTACTGCAGACTAAAACTGCTACCCACCGGAAACAGCCCGGGAGTAGTGAGTGAAGAGATTCTTCCAGCTGCCGAGACCGAATAGTGTGTTCCCAGGTTTTAAAGAGCTTCTCCACCACTCCAACCACCATGGATGATATTGGGTGCAAAGGGTTTAATTTGTGTTTGGACCCTCCACCGCCGAATGCACGGAGAGCCGGTATGGTGGTTACAAGTGGTGGTTTGGAGTGGCGGACTCTGATCTGGAGAACCGGGTTGGATTCCCCCCTCCTCCACATGAGCGGTGGTGACTAATCTGGTGAACCAGGTTGGTTTCCCCACTCCTCTGCACGAAGCCAGCGGAGTGACCTTTGGCTAGTCACAGCTCTCGTAGATTTCTTTCAGCCCCACCTACCTCACAGGGTGTCTGCTGTGGGGAGAGGCAGGGAAGGAGATTGTAAGCCGGTTTGATCCTCCTTTTTTAAAAAAGGTAGAGAAAGTCGGCATATAAAAACCAACTCTTCTTCATTTCTTGTGTCTTCAGAATTCCTGTTTTGCCTGCAGTATTTTGCACCCCGGAACGCCAATCCGTTCTGTGCAGGATGCGCCGTTTCGGAACCGGTCCTCTCTTAGTGTAAGAGGAGGGGAAGACCCCCAAGTTTTTCTTCCGACCAATTAGTGCAAACTGACTTAAGGCAACCGATGGGGGAACAAAACCCTGGAGGGAGGAGGAGGCAGCGCTAATTTAACCCCCCACCCCATAGTCCTGTAAAACCTTTCCCCCTTCTTTCCGGCCAGCCCGCTGCCCTGTTTGATCAGGCCAGGGCCCTGGGTATTCATTCAGTCAAGAAAGCCTTAGAGCTAATAGAAGGAAACGGGTCTTTACAACCCCCCCTCCCCAGGGGCTGAGGCGCCTTTGATGTATGGGTTGTAAATACATTGGGAATTTGGGGGGGGGGGAACCACGGTGTGTGTTTTTTTGGCCCAGCAGCAGCAGATGGAATCCAGATGGAGGGGGGGAGATGACTCGATTGAGACAGGGTAGCCAAAATATTTGCGTACTGGAGGGGACGGGGATCTGGCTTCTCTTTTGTATTATTATTATTTTTTAAAAGTAAATTTTTATTTTCAAAACGACACGAAAAACATCCAACAGCTGCCTGCGGGCCATACTGTGGCCTTTATATCGTAACCCTGTGCGCCATCCGGAATTGGAATTATAATTTTAATCTGTTTAGGGCTGTTTTAATGTATGGTTCTATATGATTTTATCGTTTTTGTTACAGGTTTGTAGAGTGTGTGAACCGCTCTGAGCCCAGCTTGCTGGGGAAGAGCGGGTTATAAGACTGATAGAATAAATAAATAATACATAATAATCAGTACACACTGCAATACACACTGCACTTCACACCAAACACACAACAATACATTCACAATCTGCCATTTACATTTATCTGGGCGAATCAATATCTTTTTTTGCCTTCTGTCTTACTCTGAATTATCATTTATTATTATAAAATTATAATTGTGATTATTTTACAATCAGTACACACTATGCTTTGCACCAAACACACAACAATACATTCACTATCTGCCTTTTACATTTCTCTGGGCGAACCAGTATCTTTTTATGCCCTCTGTCTTACTCTGAATTATCATTCATTATTATAAAATTATGATTATATTATTTTATAATCAATACACACTGCAATACACACTAAACACACAACAATACATTCACAATCTGCCATTTACATTTCTCTGGGCGAATCAATTTCTTTTTTTGCCTCCTATCTTACTCTGAATTATTGTTCGTTATGATAATTATTATCATTATTATCGTTTTAGAAAAATGGCAGAGAAGCAATCATGAAGTTCTGTTTCGGTTGGAAATGTCTCCTTTTGCCGTTCCTCCTCGCTGGCGAGCTCTACACGCCGGTGGTTCCAGGGCTCACGGCGGGGGCGGCCGGGTGATGAAGAAGTCAGGCGGCGTCTCTGCCAAGGCCTCCGCCCGGGACAGCCCCGGTGGTAACTTGGCAAGCCCCGTCTGGTGTCTTCCTCTTCCGGAGCCCCGTCTTGTTTACATTCCAGCGCTCTCGTCTTTTTTTTCCCAGGCATCTCCTTGCCGTGGCCGTGGCCAATCAGCTGGCCTTGGAGAGCGTTCAAAAAAAGGGAAAGAAAGCCGGTCTCCTGGAGGGTGGCCAACAGCGCTGCCTGCCAGATACTTAACCGGGCAAACCGCTGGCTGGGATCCAAAGGTGACTACGTCGGGCCTCTCCCTCCCTCCCTGCCTCTCTCTCTCTCTGAGACATCTGGCGTTCCCCGAAGCAGGCGCACAGTGGAGGCTTCCCCGCCCCCAGTTGCAAGCTGTGTTGTGAACTGTGTGCAGCCGCGGAGAGTGTCCGAGGCACTGTCCCTTGTCCGTAGGCGTGGATGTCTGTTTCATGCCAGCTTGCAGCTCCGGGTCAGTTTGAACACAGCGAGAGACCTGGGGTGCCTCGAGATTGGCCCCCAGTCCCCCGCTTGTGCGCAAAGCGCTGGTTCTGCCAGCGTGCTGTAGTGGTTAGGAGCGGTGGACTTTAATCTGGACAACCAGGTTTGTTTCCCCACTCCTCCACATGAGCAGCGGACGCTAATCTAGAGAACCGTGTTGGACTCCCCACTCCTCCACATGAGCGGTGGACTCTGCTCTGGAGAACCGGGTTCGATTCCCCACTCCTCCACATGAGCGGCAGATTCTAATCTAGAGAACTGGGTTCGATTCCCCACTCCTCCACATGACAAGCTGACTCTAATCTGGAGAGCCGGGTTTGATTCCCCACTCCTCCACGTGACCTTGGGCTAGTCACAGCTCTCTCCCAGCTTTCTGAGTCCCACCTACCTCACAGGGTGTCTGTTGTGGGGAGGGGAAGGGAAGGCGATTGTAAGCCAGTTTGATTTTTCCGAAAGTCGACATATAAAAGCCAGCTCTTCTTCTTATTTAACTTTGTGGGGTTTAGCTGCCTGACTAGTCTTCTGTGGCTGCTATTATTACCACTATTACTCCTTGACTGAGAGCCATCTTGGTATTTTGTAGGGCATTTATTTGGTATTCATTTATATTAATATGGGTTTGATGATGATAGTTGCTGTTTTAATTCGAGTGTTATGCTGTCTGAAATGTTGTTATCTGCCCTGAGCCCAGCCTGGCTGGGAATGAGGGCGGCTTATAAATTTAAATAAATAAATGTTGTTGTTTTTTAAAAAGGATCCCGGAGTCCTTTTTGGAGGCTCCGTTGCGGCCAGCCAACCCCTTCCATAGAATCCTAGAGTTGGAAGGGTCCACCAGGGTCATCTAGTCTCCTGCACAATGCAGGAAATTTCAAACTACCTCCCCCACACACCCCCAGTGGACCCCTGCCCCATGCCCAGGAGATGGCCAAGATGCCCTCCCTCTCATGATCTGCCTACGGTCACAGAATCAGCATTGCTGACAGATGGACATCTAGCCTCTGTTTAAAAACCTCCAGGGAAGGAGAGCTTACCCAAGGAAGCCCGTTCCACTGAGCAACCGCTCTGTTAGAAAATTTTTCTTAATGTCTAGATGGAAACTCTTTTGATTGAATTTCAACCTGTTGGTTCTGGTCCGACCTTCTGGGGCAACAGAAAACAACTCGGCACCCTCCTCTATATGACAGCCCTTCAAGTACTTGAAGATGGTCATCATATCCCCTCTCAGTCTTCTCCTCTCCAGGCTAAACATACCCAGCTCCTTCCACCGTTCCTCATAGGACTTGGTCTCCAGACCCCTCACCATCTTTGTTGCCCTCCTCTGGACATGTTCCAGCTTGTCTAGGTCCTTCTTAAATTGCGGTGTGTGTTTCCCCCAAAGCACTGTGTGTTGTTGGTAGTCAGAGGCAGCTCTGCGGTGGAGAAATCTATTCCGCCCTCATGTTCTTGCCCCATTAGGACCGCATTGGGTTAAAAGACGCAGGCAGCTTCTCTCTCCCCCTTGCTTTGGAGGTTGAACGGCTCCATTCTCTTCATCCCAGAGAGGCTAAGGGTTGCCAGCTCCGATTTGGAAAATGCCTGGAAATTTGGGGGAACCTCAGCAGGGTATAACGCCGTAGAGTCTCACCTTCCAAAGCAAGTCCTTTTCTCCAGGGGAACTGATCTCTGTCCCCTGAAACCGATGGGTAGCGGTAGCAGATTCAGGATGTCCAGACGGCTGAATTTCTTCACCCGCAGGGAGAGGAAGCTGTGGAACTCCCTGCCACAAGGTGTGTTCATAGCCTCTGGCTGAGTTGGCTTGAAGAGAGGCCCAGGGGGAGGAAGAAAACAATCCCTGGAGGCTAGGTCTGTTGGTGGCTGTTAGCCATGTTCAGGGCATCAGGCCTCTGAATCTTATTTCCCACGGGGCCTTTGGAAGTAGCTTTTCTCGGCCAGAGAGCTGCTGCCGAAGTGGATGGAATTGGCCCAAGAACTCCACCCACCACGGATGGAGCATGGCCATGTTCTGATCCGGCCCAAAGCTGCTCCCACAGCATGGTGTAGCGGTTAAGAGCTGTGGTTTGAAGCGGTGGATTCTGATCTGGAGAACCGGGTCTGATTCCCCACTCCTCCACATGAGTGGCGGAGGCTAATCTGGTGGACTGGATTTGTTTCCCCACTCCCACATATGAAGCCAGCTGGGTGACCTTGGGCTAGTCACAGCTCTCTCAGCCCCACCTACCTCACAGGGTGTCTGTTGTGGGGAGGGGAAGGAAAGGCGATTGTAAGCCGGTTTGAGTCTCCCTTAAGTGGTAGAGAAAGTCGGCATATAAAAACCAGCTCTTCTTCTTCTTCTCCCCCCCTCAAGAGGAATCGTGTGAAGGAAATTTAACGCATAGTTAAATTGTGGAACTCCCTGCCCCAGGATGTGGTGATGGCTGCCAACTGGGAAGGCTTTAAGAGGGGAGTGGGCATGTTCATGGAGGAGAGGGCTATCCATGGCTACTAGTCAAAATAGATACTAGTCATGATGCACATCCATTCTCTCCAGGATCAGAGGAGCATGCCCATTATATTGGGTGCTTTGGAACGCAGGCAGGACGGTGCTGCTGCAGTCGTCTTGTTTGTGGGGCTTCCTAGAGGCACCTGGTGAACAGACCGCTGGACTTGATGGGCCTTGGTCTGATCCAGCAGGGATTTTCTTATGTTCATATGAAAATGGCTGGCATGGCTGTGTCAGGCGCACATCTGGGAGCTGAGCTGGAGTTCCAGACGCCTCCCAGGCGGGGTGTCCTAACCTCTGGCTCTTCCGGGGCAGTGTTAAATTTCCCCTGGCAGCTGCTTCCGAGGGAAGCCCATGCCTTCACTTCCCTTAGCCTTTTAAGTTGAAGGGAGGGGGGGCTTTTAAAACCGGGGAGGGGGAAAGGACAGGGGAGGGGGCGCCGCAAGCAAACCAAAAGCAGGGCGAGAGCCAGAATTATGGAGGTTAGAAAGCCAAACGGCCGGGGCAGCCCCCCTCCTCCCTCGAGCCAGCTACTGAATGAGCGGAGGTCAGATGGGAGGGTGACCCCCCTCGGCCATGTACGCTGGGGAACAAAAGTCTGGCGGACAAAGTCCCAGCACGGAAGGGCATTCTTCTAGCTTGTCAGGAGGCTGCCAAGCTGAACAGGAAACATAACCTCAAAGAAAGGGGGACTCGCGCTCGGGGACAAAAATTAGTAAGCCGCTTGCGGTCCCAGAAAGGGGTCCCCGCTGCCATCAAGCGGCTCTTGCAAATTCAGTGAGTGGGACGTCCTGGGAGACGGACGTGCTGAGGTGGCAGGGAAGAGATGGAGGGCCCAGGTTCCAGAGTAGGTGTTTCCTCTACTCACCAGGGGGCCTGGGTCAAGGGCCTGAACAGAAAGGATTGTCTCTCTGGATTGGATCCACTTTAGGCCCACATCTGTTTTCCCACATCAAGAGGCCTCTGGGAAGCCCATAAGTGGAGCCTGAAGATACCAGCCATCCCCAGTGATCTGTACCTGATATCTATCCATCCATCCATCCATCCATCCATCCTATCACGGGCCAGATAAGAGCTTTCCAGGGGCCGGATCTGGCCCGTGGGCCTTATGTTTGACACTCCTGCTCTAACCACTACACCACTCTTGCTCTTTAATGAATATGTACGTTGAATGTGGGAATCTCCTTTAGCTATGGCCATCTGTGAACCTCTCCTTCAACATAACATGTACCGAATAACCCTTCAGAGTCATCTAAACCAGTGGCCGTTGGGTCCTGTGGCAGATAGTTCTGCAAGCTAGCTCTGTGTTGTTTGAAGTTTTTCCCTTTTGTTCTAGTGCTGATCCGTTGTCATTTTTCTTATCATCTAATATCGCTCCTTTTTTGGGCCTTGAGTATTCATTAAAGTCTTGTCTGCGTCGCAGTCTCACGGAATCTCCGACGTGTTTGAGATCGTCTGGTGAAAGTTTTTAGGGTTTTTAGTCAGCTCTTCATGTGGGCTGTAAGCCCAAAACCTGTATTACTTGGCTTAAAAAAAAAAAAAAGGTAAACAAATCCTGACATTTGTGCAACAGGAAAGGTGGGGGTGTCGGAAGCCGCAAACTCTTTTTCTCACCCGTCTCTCCTGTCTAGTTTTTATAGGAGCGTCTAGACTCAGTTTATCGCTGGTGATTCTCGTCTTCCAGGAACAGTGAGAGAGGTGCTGTCTTGGGGTGCAGACAAGTTCCTTTTGTGTGGCCGTGTAATGGTGGGGCAATCTGGAGGGATATTGGGCCATAACCTCGAGGCGGCTGCTTCCGATCTAGGAAATAAAACGATGCATGTCTTTTCTTTCTTTTGTCCATCCGGAGTTTCTTTGAGAATATAAAAGGGACCTTTTCTGGATCCAGGGTCCTGTTTCCCACCGCAGCCAACCGGATGCCCCAGAAAGGCCCTTTTGAAGGAGGCATCGTTCAGGTAGAGGCTCCTTCTGATCCAGGAGGTGCCATAAAAGCAGCTGACAGGTGACCTTCTCTGTCGTTTTATTCATGCCCCCTCTGTATAATAGTCTGAGCTACTGGCTGTTGCTACTTCAAGTGGCGGCGAGTTCTTTAAGCTCAGTATTCATGGAGTGAAATGCTAAGAGCGTAAGAAAAGCCATGCTGGATCAGACCCAGGCCCATCAAGTCCAGCAGTCTGTTCACACAGTGGCCAACCAGGTGCCTCTAGGAAGCCCACAGACAAGACGACTGCAGCAGCATTGTCCTGCCTGTGTTTCATAGCACCTAACATAGTGGGCATGCTCCTCTGATCCTGGAGAGAATAGGCATGCATCACAAATAGTTTTCATCTTGACAAGTACCCATGGATAGCCCTTTCCTCCATGAACATGTCCACTCCCCTCTTAAAGCCTTCCAAGCTGGCAGCCATCACCACATCCCAGGGCAGGGAGTTCCACAGTGTAACTATGCGTTGTGTGAAGAAATACTTCCTTTTATCTGTATTGAGTCTCTTACCCTGGAGAGAATAGGTATTAATCATGACCAGTATCCATTTTGACTGGTGCCCATGGGTAGCCCTCTCCTCCATGAACATGTCCACTCCCCTCTTCCAAGTTGGCAGCCATCGCCATATCCTGGGGTAGGGAGAAAAGCCCTGCTGGATCAGACCAAGGCCCATCAAATCCAGCAGTCTGTTCACATGGTGGCCAACCCGGTGCCTCTAGGAAGCCCACAAACAAGACGACTGCGGCAGCATTGTCCTGCCTGTGTTCCACAGCACCTAATACAATATGCCTGCTCCTCTGATCCTGGAGAGAATAAGGATGCATCATGACTAGTATCCATTTTGACTAGTAGCCCTTGATAGCCCTCTCCTCCATGAACATGTCCACTCCCCTCTTGAAGCCTTCCAAGTTGGCAGCCATCAACTGGGGCAGGGAGTTCCACAATTAAATTATGCTTCCTTTTCCGTGTCCTGAATCTGCCGCCAGATGTCCTACCCCCCACCCACCCCCGGTTCTAGGAAGACGGAGCAGAGAGGGGACAAAAAAAATCTTCTCTATCACTTTCTCCACCCTGTGCATAATTTGGTGAACGCCTGTTTAACTTCTCCCCCCAAAAAATCTGACAAGCTCCAAACTCTTACCTTATATGACACTTGAGTCCGAAGAAAAGTGATATGTTCAAGATTGTCTCAGAAGCTAACCTGGGCCGGATGAAGAGTCCTGTTAAACCCCAGTGCTTGCATTGTGTTGGTTTCATAAGACGGGTTGATTCCAGAAGGTATTTTTCTGCTGACATGTGACTTTTTTTTAGTGCACGCCACCCAATTCTAGAAAGAAAAGGACGGGGCAGGGGTTGCATTTGGGCGGGGGGGGGGGGCTTTTCATTTTAGCCAGCTTGTATTTTCATGAGTAGGGCAGGGGAAAATAACAAGAGAAGGAAGAAACGGATGAGAGCAGCAAGAAAATTGTGATAGATTTCTCTGTTTCCCCTCTTTGCAGTTTTCTGGTTAGGATGTGGTGTGGAATGAATGTAGATTTAACAGAAGTTTAGTGGCTGACTTCTGAAATTGAGAATGGGGGATTCCAGTGTAGCCAAGTGGCTAAAACCGACGTGAATGGGGAAGTCTTGTATTCCGTTTTCTCCAATGTATTCGACGGCCTTGTGGGGCACCTATGCTGTTTTAGATCCACCTCCCACCACCCCCGCATTATGGGATAGCCTGACCACAGAGAGACTGTTCATCTGGCAACGTGATCTGACCTTTAGGTGGCAAATTTTTCCCATTCATTCAGACTTTGGGTTTATTATTACGGACTTTGTGCTTATGCACCTGCTTTCTTGCATAGTTTGCTGGTTTTACTGAGCGTTATCAATGTTGGCTCATTTAATTTGTCTTCTACCGATTTTAGGAATTGCCTGCGTTTTTGCCTTTATTATTACCGGTTGAGTCTCCCCAAACTGCTTGGGACCAGAACTGGTCCGTATTTCGAATCTTTCCATATTTTGGAATATTTTGGAATTTTTGCATATACATAATGAGATATCTTGGGGACAGGACCCAAGTCTAAACACAAAATTCGTTCATGTTTTATATGTGTGTTATGTGTTATATGAGAGCCAGCATGGTGTAGTGGTTAAGAGCAGAGGTTTGGAGTGGTAGACTCTGATCTGTAGAACCGGGTGTGATTCCCCACTCCTCCACATAAGCAGCGGAGGCTAATCTGATGAACTGGATTTGTTTCGCCACTCCTCCACATGAAGCCACCTGGGTGACCTTGGGCTAGTCACAACTCTCTCAACCCCACCTACCTCACAGGGTGTCTGTTGTGGGGAGGGGAAGGTAAGGTGATTGTAAGCCAGTTCGATTCTTCCTTAAGTGGTAGAGAAAGTTGGCATATAAAAACCAACTCTTCTCCTTCTCCTCCTCCTCCTTTATATACTTTTTACACATAGCCTGAATGTAATTTTAAACAATTATTTTTAATAATTCTGTGTACACTGAACTATCAGTGGCGTTGCTGAGGGCCTGTGAGTAATGCCCGCATGCCGGCTCAAAAGGTCCGGTTTTTGGATCGGCCCATATATCGGCTGTCTGGATAAGGGGTACTCAACCTGTATTATTCTGGAGCTGCCAGGGGAGCTTGTGGCTGAGAGATGGGCCAGAAATATTTTAAAATAAATTCTGGCTTGCTTCTTGCAAAGGTGGGCGTTTAAGTGCTGTCAAGTCGCTTCCGACTTATGGTGACCCTATAGGGTTGCCAACCTCCAGGTACTAGCTGGAGATCTCCTGCTATTACAACCGATCTCCAGCCAATAGAGATCAGTTCACCTGGAGAAAATGGCTGCTTTGGCAATTGGACTCTATGGCATTGAAGCCTCTCCCCTCCCCAAACCCCACCCTCCTCAGGCTCCTCCCCAAAAACCTCCCATCGGTGGTGAAGAGGGACCTGGCAACCCTATGACCCTATGAATAAATGACCTCCAAAACATATCATTAACAGCCTTGCTCAGGTCAGACTGAGGGCCGTGGCTTCCGTGATGTGAGTCAATCCATCCTGCTGGGTCTTCCTCTTTTCCTGCCGCCTTCCACTTTTCCTAGCTTTTAGGAGGAGGAGTTGGTTTTTTATATGCTGACTTTCTCTACCACTTAAGGAAGAATCAAACTGGTTTACAATCGCCTTTCCTTCCCCTCCCCACAACAGACACCCTGTGAGGTAGGTAGGTGAGGCTGAGAGAGTGTGATTAGCCCAAGGTCGTCCGGCTGGCTTCGTGTAGGAGTGAGGGAAACAAATCCAGTTCACCAGATTAGAGTTCACCGCTCATGTGGAGGAGTGGGGAATTGAACCCGGTTCTCCAGAGCAGAGTCCACTGCTCCAAACCACCACTCTTAATCACTACATCACGCTGCCTCCTCCTCCTCTCTTTTATTGCTATTTTCCAGTGCATCTTGTCTTTTCATAATGTGCCCAGTTTTTCATAAATAGCCTCAGTTTGGTCATTTTAGCTCCCAGGGAGAGTTCAGGCTTGATTTGATGTAGGACCCACTGATTTGTCTTTTTGGCGGTCCGTGGGGTCCATAAAACTATCCTCTGACACCACGTTTCAAATGAATCAACGTTGCAAGGATAGTGACCAAAAAAGGACTGTATGCCGCATGCTTTGAAACTCCTGCCTGGTGCCTAAGAACTGTAGATTCGGGACAGATGGAAGAAAGCACTGCCTTGTGAACTTGTGGATGCTGTTTGTGCATTCAAAAAGGTGGCATTAAAACAGGGGATATCATTACAGGCTGCGGTGTTCAGAGCAAGCCTCCCTCCGGCTAGGTGGAACATCCACCTTCAGAGGCAGTCTATCACCGGGTGCAGTGAGGATGGTTAAATAAAGGAGGGAATGCCCTAAACTCAGCTGGGACACAATAGAAGTATTGCAGAAAAATGAAAATTCCCATTTTGTTTGGATCACATAGATTCCCTAGCCCACATTGTTATAGCTCATCCACAAAATAACGTTGCACGAAATAAATACATCACTCCCTGGATAAAACGGCTAAAGACACTTTTGTGAGAAGGGGGTACTGCGTTATCTGCTGTCAAATAGATCGGTCAATTGCATGAGACGTGGCGACTTTTCTCTTTATAGTGTCAAGGGAAAAAATTAAATTCCATTTCCCCCTTTTAAAGTGTGAAGTGGTTGATGGATAGCCAATGGCCATTAAATCTAGGGAAAAGGAGAAAGTAAAAGGGGAGTCCCTCTCATCTCTCGATTCCAGGGGGTTCCGGTTCTCCTTTCAGTGCAGAAGTACGGCATTCCTGGTGTGTGTTGGGGGGGGGGGCGCCGTCGGCAGCGGTGTCCACAAGCTGTCCGACAAGTCCTTGGAAGAAACGGATTGCCTGCCTCTCTCCTTAATGACTGCTGGAGGGTCAATTTACTTGCTTTTAAAATATTGATTAGGGTATTTTTCTGCATTAGCTGGCAGGGAGGAGCAGATAATTTCTCTGCCGCTGCAGCAGACCACAGCTGTTCCAAAGGTGCTTTCTCTCTCTCTCTCTTCCTCCCCCCACCCACCACCACACCACCCACTAAGAGATCCCCCTCTTTCGAAGAGCAAGACAAGGCGGTGTTAGCTTCCTTTGCAGCTTGGAAAGCCAGTCCATCTTTCCCATCACCTACCCAATACTCCCTTTAACTAGAGATGCCGGGGATTGAACCTGGGACCTTCTGCATGCTAGGCAGAGGCCCTGCCACTGAGCCACGGCCCCTTCCCTAAAGTCTATTGACTTCACATGAAGCTGCCTTATACTGAGTCAGACCCTGGGTCCATCAAAGTGAGTATTGTCTACTCAGACCGGCAGCGGCTCTCCAGGGTCTAAGGCAGAGGTCTTTCCTATCACCTACTTGCCTAGTCCCTTTAACTGGAGATGTCGGGGATTGAACCTGGGACCTTCTGCATGAGAGGCAGATGCTCTACCACTGAGCCACAGCCCCTCCTCGAGAGGCACTTTGGTGACAGCGCTGTTCTGCGTCTGCTGTCACGTCCTCCTGGCTTCTCCAGGGCTTCCTTTTCCATCCCGTTTCCTCCCTCTTTCTTTCTCTCTCTCTCTTCACATTCTGTTCATGGCCTTTGTGGCTTCGCTCTCACAGCCAGGAGGTCTGAAAGGGGCTGATAAATCCTGCCTTCCCACCCCCCACCCTATCTTACAAGGCCAGCGCACAATGGACCGACAAAAGGCGGGGAGTGCCCTTTAACTTGGAGGGAGTGGCACGGCCCTTCAGCCCGGGTCTCCCTTTCTCTCCTGCACTCCCCAGAGCCTTGTTAGCAAGCCCGTTGGACTCTCCGTTGGGGTTTGAGCATATGTATATATGTTAAGCATTGCCTGCCTCTAGGGAAACCTGCTTAAGGATGGCAAAGGGGAGACCGTAACGTGGGGGGGGGGAGGGCGCTGTTCTCTTCCCCAGGAGGTGCAGAAGAGAACCCCTGGGGACACCGGCGCTGGTAGACAACACGGTTGGTAGCCAAGAGGCAGCGTGGTATAGTGGTTAAGAGCGGTGGTTTGGAGCGGTGGACTCTGATCTGGAGAGCCGGGTTCAATTCCCCACTCCTCCACATGCGCGGCGGATTCTAATCTGGGGAACTGGGTTGGTTTCCCCACTCCTCCACATGAAGCCAGCTGGGTGACCTTGGGCTAGTCACACTCTCTCAGCCCCACCTACCTCACAGGGTGTCGGTTGTGGGAGGGGAAGGTGATTGTAAGCTGGTTTGATTCTTCCTTAAGTGGTAGAGAAAGTTGGCATATAAAAACAAACTCTTCTTTTCCTGTGGGAGCAATGTAGAACCAGTCAGGCTTTGGGGAGGGGTGGTGGCTCAGTGGTAGAGCATCTGCTTGGCATGCAGAAGGTCCCAGGTTGAATCCCGGCATCTCAAGTTAAAGGGACTAGGCAAGCAGGTGATCTGAGAGACCTCAGCCTGAGACCCAGGAGAATCGCTGCTGGTCTGAGTAGACAGTACTGACTTTGATGGACCGGGGGGTCTGATTCAGAAGAAGGCAGTTTCATGTGTTCAGGCTTGCAGATGTAGTTACCTGGCAGCTGGTGAGCAGAAGAGCCCCGGCCGGATTGGACCCATGGTCCCATCTGGACCAGAATCCTGTTTCCAGGAACTATTGCTCCTGAGAAACCCGGCATCAGGGCAGCGGAGGTAAATGCCCTCACAGGCTACGCTTCAGGGGCAGGCTGCCCCTGCATGTGGAGGCTCCATTGGGTTACCGAGTTTAACGGCTGCTTGTAGGCACCGGGCATTTCTTCTGACGCTTATAAGAACGCAAGGATAACCCTGCCGGGTCACGCTCCACTTGTCAGATTTTTAATTTTCTGCCGTGGGAGCTCAGGGATTGAAGGTACAGCCCTGTAAGTCTGTAAGATTAAGCAAGGTCTGGTCCACCAGCTGTCCCCATGTCTCCAGAAAGGAGGCTCTGCCCCTTTTAAAAACTATTTTTGATCACTGGTATCTATTCGGAGAGGTTCACATTAACACATGAAGTTGCCTTATACTGAATAAGACCCTTGGTCCATCAATGTCAGTACTGTCTACTCAGACCAGCAGCGGCTCTCCCGGGTCTCTGACAGAGGTCTTTCACATCACCTACCTGCCTAGTCCCTTTAACTGGAGATGCCGGGGACTGAACCTGGCACGTTCTGCATGCCAAGCAGATGCTCTACCACTGAGCTACGACCCCCAGAACACATGAAGCTGCCTTACACTGAATCAGACCCCCCTCGGTCCATCAAACTCAGTCTTGTCTACTCACACCGGCAGCGGCTCTCCAGGGTCTCAGGCAGAAAAGGGTCTTTCATCTCACCCACTTGCCTAGTTCCTTTAATTGGATATGCCACTGGGGATTGAACCTGGGACCTTCTGCATGTTCCATTTTGCTGTTATTGGTAATAGTCGTATTGATTAGGTCTGCCCCCCTCCATTAATTTTAATCCATTCCGTCCTCTCTTTAAAGTCATCTCTGCTAGTGGCCGTTACCGCATCTTGTGGCTGTGAGTTCCACAAGCTAACTGTGTAAGTAGTACTTAAAAAGAAATTAGTCCTGAACCTGCCAACCAAGTCAGTGTTATCAAGGGGTCTGTGGATCCTGTTCTTTCCCCCCTCTTTTCTCCTTTCCGGTAGATTGGGAAGGGACCAGACAAAGCAATGGAAGTGTTTAAACGGAGAAGGGGTCCGTCGGTGGAGAGAAGTGACACGTTTGCACAGTTGCTTGTGGGAGAGGCTTAGAAATACCTTTGTGCTCTGTACTGAAAAGGGAATCATCTTGCTTTTCTCCCTCTCTCGTAATACCAGAACGCGGGGTCATCTGCTGAAGCTGGAGGGTGAGAGATATTCAAAACAGATAAAAGGAAGTATTTCTTCACACAAATGCATAGTTACATTGTAGAACTCCCTGCCCCAGGATGTGGTGATGGCTGCCAGCTTGGAAGGCTTTAAGAGGGGAGTGGACATGTCCATGGAGGAGAGGGGGTATTCATGGCTACTAGTAAAAATGGATACTTGTCATGATCAGAAGAGCATGCTTATTAGGTGCTGTGGAACACAGGCAGGATGCTGCTGCTGCAGTCCTCTTGTTTGTGGGCTTCCTAGAGGCACCTGATTGGCCAGTGGGTGAACAGACTGCTGGACTTGATGGGCCTTGGTCTGATCCAGCAGGGCTTTTCTTATGTTTTTATGGAGGAGAGGGCTATCCATGACTACTAGTCAAAATGGACACTAGTCACGATGCATACCTATTCTCTCCAGTGTCAGAGGAGCATGCCTGTTATATTAGGTGCCTTGGAACACAGGCAGGATAATGCTGCTGCAGTCGTCTTGTTTGTGGGCTTCCTGGAGGCACCTGGTTGGCCACTGTGTGACAGACTGCTGGACTTGATGGGCCTTGGTCTGATCCAGCATGGCCTTTCTTATGTTCTTACCATCACTCAGCCTTTAGTACAGAAGCAATTTTGGTGTTACGTGTTTATTTCACTTAATTTGCACCCTGCCTTTTCCCTTAATGGGGACCCAAAGCAGCTCACCACATTGTCCTCCCCATTTTATCCTCACAACGATCCTGTGAGGTCGGTTAGGCC
This sequence comes from Euleptes europaea, assembly GCF_029931775.1. NCBI lineage: Eukaryota > Metazoa > Chordata > Lepidosauria > Squamata > Sphaerodactylidae > Euleptes > Euleptes europaea. Next base: position 9,276,421 of record NC_079313.1, read on the forward strand.
GAGTGCGTGTGTGTGTGACCAGCTCAGGGTCAGCCGGTGAGTTTCTGGAAGGGGGGGATTCGAACCCAGGCCTCCTCGATCTGTACTAACAACCACACCGCGCTGGCTCTCAGAACGACTGTCCTGCCTTCTGGTTGGCATGCGGAAGGCAGCAAGCAGATTTCACTGTTGCACGAAAATAAACCGCTGTAGCAATTTAAGGTGAATTGGACAGCCCTTGCAAGATTCTGGGGCGGGGGGAGATACGATTTGGCCGTATGCTTTTGCAGGGGGGGGGGACTCATTCCGTGGCAAGAGTTCTGCATGTTTGAAGGGCTACTTTCTCCAGCATTCCTGGCATGTCTGGGCAAATCATGGAAATCCCCCTAATTCCATTTACAGTCAAACCAGCGGCTGTTTTCCGCGCATTAGGCCTCGAAAGAGCTAATTGCGCGCATTGGCTAATGGTTTAAGAATGTGCACTTTAATAGCTGGGGAGGGGGTGAAAGAGTAAACGGCCGTCAGACTGGTTTTCTCCCACCGCCCTCCCCCAGAGGGCTCGGATCCCTTTGGCCTTCTGCGTCGCTCTCCCCCCCTCCCCCCCATTGTTCGTCCCTCCTGATTCCCTTGTGGCACGTTTCGCATGTGACGCTTCTCATCTTTTTTTAAAGAGAGAAGCCACAATGTTGTTGACCTTTCAAATAGATTTTTGGGGGCATTTGGAGCACCGTGTGTGTGTGTGTGTGTGCGCGCGCGCGCTCGCATTGACCCCGTCGTGGCTTCAATGGAGAATCAGAGGTCACTGGGAAACCCACCAACAGCCTATTGCTCCCCTGGTGCGCTGCCACGGAATGTTAGCAAATATTCCAGCAGCTTGGGGAGCAGGACAGTGTCGGCAATAGAATGTTTTTTTAAAAACATATTTTTATTTAAAATTACGCATCACGTTAACAAACACACACAAAACCTCCACTTAACACACGCTATACAAACAAACCTAGCATAAATCTAACACAGAATCTAAGGGAAAATCTAGCATAAAATCAAGCGTGCCTCTATCTACCATCTATTAAAGAATTGCTCTAAATTTCAACCAAGAATTGCTCTAAATTTCAAGCAATTTCAATGCTTGTTAATATTTGTTAAAAAAACTGAAAAGCTTCCACATTGGCACCTGCATTACAGTACTTAAGCGGAAGTAAACTACATTATTATTTCTTGCTTATGTTATTGTATTACTGTGGTATTTGTTTGCATGTTCTGTTCTGTGATATTACCAATCAATGCTTTTTTCATCTATATATAGATTAATTATAATGGTTATAGTAGAGTACTATACTGTTAAACTGCTACTAAACTTAACAATTATTTGCTGAAGTTAAAAATTACAGTTTTACGTAATCAGAGCAAGTTTTGCATGTTCCATTGGTCTTTTGTTCATCAAATGTGTCAAGTTTGGCTGTCATATTCGGCCACTTTCTTGTGCCACATATCTATTTCTGGAGTTTCTTCCCGTTTCCACTTTGCCGCTAATGCTACTCTGGCAGCTGCAATCATATAATAAAGTACTTCTCTGGATTGTTGACATACAGTGCTTTGATGGTCAGAACCTAGGGTTGCCAGCCTCCAGGAAGTAGCTGGAGATCTCTCCTGCTATTACAACTGATCTCCAGCCGATAAAGATCCGTTCCCCTGGAGAAAATGGCCGCTTTGGCAATTGGACTCTATGGCATTGAAGTCCCTCCCCTCTCTAAATCCCGCCCTTCTTAGGCTCTGCCCAAAAAAACTCCCGCCGGTGGCGAAGAGGGTCCTGGCAACCCTATCAGAACCTGTGGAGGGCTTTGCTGATGCTGAAAGAGTTCTCTAAATGGATGAAACAGTTGGGGGAGTGCCTTAAATTGCTATGCTACCTGCCCCGTGGACTGCGGGGGACTCTGGTGAAGAAAAAGGGTCTTTTTTCAAGTGTTTGCTTGGTTGGTCCAGGCCAGCAGTTCCCAAACCCTGCTCCACGGAGCGCTTGGTGCTCCGCAAAACATCTCCTAGTGCTCCGTGAAGAGATCGGAAAGAAGCCTAAATACAATAAATGTGACAAAATCTCAAAATTGTGAATTTTTGCGGCCATGAACTGTGCGTAGGTAGGTATCAAGTATAATTTATTTAGCTCCTACAGTGTGTTGTGAAGCAGTAACTATAAAGGGCTAGTCAGCGTTCATAAGAACATAAGGAAAGCCCTGCTGGATCAGACCCAGGCCCATCAAGTCCAGCAGTCTGCTCACACAGTGGCCAACCAGGTGCCTCCAGGAAGCCCCCAAACAAGACGACTGCAGCAGCACCATCCTGCCTGTGTTCCACAGCACCTAATATAATAAACATGCTCCTCTGATCCTGGAGATAATAGGTATGCATCATGACTAGCATCCATTTTGGTTAGTAGCCATTGATAGCCCCATCCTCCATAAGAACATAAGGAAAGTCATGCTGGATCAGACCAAGGCCCATCAAGTCCAGCAGTCTGTTCACACAGGGGCCAACCAGGGGCCTCTAGGAAGCCCACAAGCAAGACAACTGCAGCAGCACCATCCTGCCTGTGTTCCACAGCATTCAATATAATAGGCCTGCTCCTCTGATCCTGGAGAGAATAGGTGTGCATCATGACTAGCATCCATTTTTACTAGTAGCCATGAATACTCCTCCATGAACATGTCCCCTCTGAAAGCCTCCCAAGTTGGCAGCCATCACCACATCCTGGGGCAGGGAGTTCCACAATGTAACCATGCATTGTGTGAAGAAATACTTCCTTTTATCAGTTTTGAATCCTCTCCCCCTCCAGCTTCAGCAGATGACCCCGCGTTCTGGTATTACGAGAGAGGGAGGAAACCTTCTCCCTGTCCACTCTCTCCAAACCATGCGTAATTTTATAGACCTCTGTCATGTCTTCCCTTGTGCCAAATTCAAAGTTTGCCGTCTGTCGCCCACCACGTCGGCCCTGTGAGTATATAGGTGCTAGGTGAAAGTTAGAGCTCCGTGACGAATTTCTCTCCCGAGAAAGTGCTCCGTGGCTCAAAACGTTTTGGGAACCGCTGGTCCGGCCTGTCAGCCGAGACTGACTTGCAGCCAAAGAGGTGACCTTCGATTGCCCTTGGCAGCGAAGCCCTGGCGCTTGAATAAAGTTTTGACGTGTCGAAACGAGGAACGGCCATCGGAGCGAGAGGCGCAAACTCTGAAGCTTCCCTGTGATGCACCTGCTGATTTCAGTCATGGGGTGTAACGGGAAGCAGCCCCCGAAACGGGGGCTCTATAATTGGCTTCCTGGTTTCAGAGGCCGCCTTGGAACATAAACAGCCCTTTTTCGGTTCCTCAAATTCTCTATATCTCCTCTCCCTCCCTTCTGGCTCCCTTCCAGTACCTGAGCTCTTGAGCAGTACGTGCTTCCGTTGGCCAAGAAAGAAGTCACGGCTGGATGGGGGCGGCGGGAGGGTTTACATGTTTTTGACAGATTTGTGCAATGTCCCTTTTGGACGAGGTGCTCAGAGGTCGGTCATTTTGAGCCCTGTCGAAATGGCGGCTGCGCAGTGAGAAATAAACAAAGGGGGTTTCCGCGGTGTCTCTGTGTTCCTCATGGGTCTGTTCTCCCCTTGCAGTTGGCCTGTGTTGGGGCTGGGCAGTAGGGTTGCCAACCACCAGGTACTAGCTGGAGATCTCCTGCTATTACCGCTGATCTCCAGCCGATGGAGATCAGTTCCCCTGGAGAAAATGGCCGCTTTTGGCAATTGTACTCTAGGGCATTGAAGTCCATCCCCTCCCCAAAACACGCCCTCCTCAGGCTACACCCCAAAAACCTCTTGCCGGTGGCGAAGAGGGACCTGGCAACCCTACTGGGTGCTGTGGTGGGGGGAGAAGAGTTCTGCTCTCTACTACTTAAGGAAGACTCAAAGTGGCTTACAATCACCTTCCCTTCCCCACAACAGACACTCTGCGAGGCAGGTGGGGCTGAGAGAGCTGTAAGAGAGCTGTGACTAGCCCAAGGTCACCCAGCTGGCTTCATGTGTAGGAGTGGGGAAACAAACCCGGCTCTCCAAATTAAGAGTCCACCACTCATGTGGAGGAGTGGGGAATCGAACCCGGTTCTCCAGATCAGAGTCCACTGCTCCAAACCACCGCTCTTAACCACTACACTGTGCTGGCTCTCATATACTGGACTCTTGTGTCCAATTTATTTTATAAAATTACAGAGCCTGCTGCCAAGGAATACATTCTACTTGTGCTTTTCTGGGCTGTATTAGCCTTCCATAAAAGGATGTGAATGCCAGTATCAACCAGATAAACGGTGTCCTCAGTTGACAGATGGACGACTGAGGCACGAGTGAGAGTTGAACCAGGGGCTGCTTGGTTTGTCCTTGGGGGGCTTTCAGCGCGGGATGTTTTTAGACATCCCTTGAAAGGCGTAATGTGCAAATGTGGAGGATGTATATGACATTGAGGGGGAGCAGGGCAGGCTGCAATTACCTGTTGGCGGATTTGAGTTTGCTTCTATATTATGCATGGGAAAACGTCCTGTGAGGGGGGTCTCAGACACTAACACCATAGGCATGGAGAGGTGGCCAGTCTGTGTTGAGTGACCGTAAGGATTTCCTCATAGTTCAAACGATTTGGGGGAAGTGGTTGACACCACTTCACTTCCCCATCTACCCATCCCGTTGCGCATCATTGATAGCAAAATAAATTCAAAGAGGGGTGGATGTTAAAGTGCCCTGTCCCTCCACCTCTCTGCTTCCACATCTGGTGTTCCTCGAAGTTCATCTTTTTTCTAAGCACCTCCCTCAAACTGGTGCCTTCATGCTCCATAGAATCATAGAGTTGGAAGGGACCACCAGGGTCATCTAGTCCAACCTCCTGCACAATGCAGGAAATTCACAACTAACTCCCCCCCACGCCCCCAGTGACCCCTACTCCATGCCTAGAAGATGGCCAAGGTGCCCTCCCTCTCATCATCTGCTTAAGGTCATAGAATCAGCATTCCTGACAGATGACCATCTAGCCTCTTCTTAAAAAACCTCCAGGGAAGAAGAGCTCACCACCTCCTGAGGAAGCCTGTTCCACTGAGGGACCGCTCTGTTAGAAAATTCTTCCGAATGTTTAGAAACTCTTTTGATTTAATTTCAACCTGTTGGTTCTGGTCCAACCTTCTGGGGCAACAGAAAACAACTCGGCACCCTCTTCTATACGACAGCCCTTCAAGTACTTGAAGATGGTTATCATGTCCCCTCTCAGTCTTCTCCTCTCCAGGCTGAACAGACCCAGCTCCTTCCACCTTTCCTCATAGGACTTGGTCTCCAGACCCCTCACCATCTTTGTTGCCCTCCTCTGGACACGTTCCAGCTTGTCTACATCTTTCTTAAATTGCGGTGCCCCAAACTGAACACAGTACTCTAGGCGAGGTCTAACCAGAGCAGAGTAAAGCGATACCATCACTTCGCGTGATCTAGACGCTATACATCTTTTTTCTAAGCACCCCCCTCAAACTGGTGCCTTCGTGCTCTTTAGTAGTTTAGTCCTTCACATGAGTCAAAGGTGGGTTTCCAACTCTGGGGAAACGCTTAGGAAGCTGCAGATTTTAGCTGTGCTCTATCAGCAAAGTTTAATCTCAAACCGGGGCTCCGTAGCTCCACTTTGCGGATTATTAGGAAAGGGATTTAGAGAATAAAATAGCCGATACTGTAGACCCCTGGTATAAAATCGCGGTGTGGCCTCGTTCGGAAAATTTGTGCGCAGTTCCAGTTGCCATATCTCAAAAAGGGTATTTGCAGAGCCAGACAAAGTACACAAGAAGGCAACCAAGATGATTGGGGACTCAGAGCTCCATTCGGGCATTCGGGTTTGGTGAGGTCTAGGGGGACTGAAAGCAAAGTGTATGCATTGGATGGGGCTTGCTGAATAAAATTTTGTCCAACAACTCATGTAAACAAGCTGAGCCACATTTCTACAGAGAAAGGATGCTCCATCTCCGCTTCTTCCCCGGAAAAAGGAGAACAAGATCCACACTTGAGGGTCAGGTGAGAGCCAGGGGCTGTTTTCAGCCAGCTGTCAGGTGAATCTGGGTCCGCTCCCAAGCGGGGCCCATGAGCAAGTGCCCTCCTCCTAGTATGTTCCCCACTGTCAGCCGTCCAGAAGGTAGTCTGTGTAGCCTTCCTGGTGAATGGCCATTCATTAAGTTCTTCTCAAATAACTCGTCTAAAACCATTGATGTCTGCAGCCCTTGCCATGTCTTTGGCAGGCAGTTCCATAGAACTCCTGCCGCAGGGGCATCTGGTTGATTAATCGGTTGCATTACTCCATGAAAAGCATGCCTTTAGAACAGGCACGTTTACTCCTGTGTTTAGGAGGGAGGGTTTCCTTCTGCCGCCGCATCCTGTAGCTTTTTTGGGGGGTCAGACCCTTTCTTCTGCGCCAGTTGAAATTGCTGCCAGAATTTCTCAGGGCAGAGGGAAAAGCCGTATTAACTGCCCGCTATGTCAAGAAGCTATTTCTTTTTTCGGAGCGGCCTGCTGGTTTCGCTGGGCGACAGTGCAGTCCTAAGCAGACTTCCACCCTTCGAAGTCCGCTAAAGTCAGTGGGCTTAAAAGGGGGTAACCCTGCTTACAATTGCACCGGCGGGCTTCTACCGTTAGACAGAGAGATGGTTCTCCTTCAACCCCCACCCCTCCCAAATTGCCTTGGCTGATTTTACCTTGATTTGTGCTCTTCTCCTAGTGATGGGCAGCCAGGCCCCAAAAGCCAGCTGTGCCAATCTTCTCAAGCCTCCCGAGCTGCCCAGTCGGTGCCCTGCTTTCGGTGCTCACGCACGTACCCGCACAGAGCGGCCATGCGTCTGGGGATCACAGTGCCCATGATCTGAGCAACGTGGTAATTCTGTGCCATCTCGAGTCTCTAAAAATGTCTGGCCTGGTGCAAAGAGCGGGTGAAAGCCGGTGCTGTCTGAGATTAGCGGCTGGTTCGGGGCCACCAGCATTCCTGCCAACTAAGCGGAGGGGCTATTAATAGCAGGGAATGGAGATCAGTGGGACATTTGCGGCCCATGCGTCAGAGCTTGGGCGAACCCTCCTCCTCGCTGTGAAGAAGTCTCCATGCCCGCGAAAAAGGCAATCGAGCAACAAGAGAGGCACCGGTTTTGTGCTGGGGACAGGCAGGGGGCTTGGTTACAACTTGTGTGTACAAATGCAGGAGAGAGGATTCATTGCGGTGAAGAAACCCATGGATTCTCTAAGCCCCACTCGCCCATAGGTACAGGTCGATATGCAAAATCTTGTTGACTGTGATCATATCGGCTCTTTTCTCTCCCCCCGTTCTGTTCTGGCCCTGATTTGGAAACTGTTACTCCTGGGATGGATCCGCAAAGTGTTGGCTGGACGTAGTAGCCAGACTTGAAGAAGAAGAATAGTTGGTTTTTACATGCCAACTTTCTCTACCACTTAAGGAAGAATCAAACCGGCTTACAATCACCTTCCCTTCCCCTCCCACGACAGACACCCTGTGAGGGAGGTGGGGCTGAGAGAGCTCGAAGAGAGCTGTGTCTAGCCCACCGTCACCCATGTGGAGGAGTGGGGAAATCAACCCAGTTCTCCAGATTAGAGTCCACCGCTCCAAACCGCCACTCTTAACCGCTACACCATGCTTGGTTTTTAATAGCCACTGATCCTTTGTTTTTGGGTTCCAATGAGTGGGTTTCACAAGGGGGGGGCGAGAAGCAGCTGGTGTGTATGGGGGGAACCCCTCCCATCCAAGGCCTTTGCCCCCCCCCCACACAAAGATCCCTTCTGCCCCAGCCCGATATTCAGCAGAACACACACAAGATACGTAAGCAAAGCAGCTGTCTTCCCCTTATCCCTCAGCAGTATTTGGTCCTTTCCCCCCAAAAAATATTGTTTCCTTTTGACGCAGGTGTTGCATCCCAGCATAATAAGCACCCTGCCGCCATTGTGGAAGAGTCACTTCCTGCCTTCCTGTTTCGCTGTTTTTTAGAGAGGTTGCTTTTCTGTCGGAGTAGGCTGCAGGTCTCCTCTTGATCACTGGAATGAAGTTTCTAGTCGCCACAGGTGACCACGTTTGTGGGACCCGCTGTATGGCCCTGGGAAAGATCCCCCCTGAGTTTGGAGTGCCGCAGAGCAAAAATAGTTCAACCTGCTCTCTTAAGAGAGAATAGGAAGGCTGAAGTGATGATGACCGACCATATAGGAGTCTCCTAGGGAAGAGTATTCAGTATAATGGAGGTCACTGTGACCTTCCTAATGGTGCAGTGGTTTGGAGTGGTGGACTCTGATCTGGAGAACCGGGTTTGATTCCCCCCACTCCTCCTCGTGAGTGACGGAGGCTAATCTGGTGAACCGGGTTGGTTTCCCCACTCCTCCACATGAAGCCAGCTGGGGGATCTTGGGCTAGTCACAGCTCTCTCAGCCCCACCTACCTCACAGGGTGTCTGTTGTGGGGAGGGGAAGGGAAGGTGATTGTAAGGCGGTTTGATTCTTCCTTAAGTGGTGGAGAAAGTCGGCACATAAAAACCAACTCTTCTTCTTCTATCAAACGTTGTTTTCTGAGTTGACTGGTTAAAGGCTACCCAAAAAAAAGAGGGAGGAGAGGGAGGAAAGGTTTTAAGATAATCATAATCTCAGATGTCACAGGAAACATCTACTGGATTAGAATGAATGTCAAGTTTTTATTATTATTATTACACCATCGTCGCAAGTATCTGATGCCACACAAATTGAGGCATGTTGTGCATAAGGCATGGGAGTGTGCGTGCGTTTATTATAAGTGGGACTGTCACACAATTAAAAACTTAAAATGATGAGTTGGCACGGAGTGGCAGGGAGTCAACCAGTGCTGGACGATGATTTGCTGTCGAGATCTGGTTAGTCTGGGATCAAATCCCCACCGGGCCTTGGAGCTGACTGGGTGACCTGGACCTAAACACTTTCTCTCTCTTGGCCTGACCTACCTTTCAGGGTTGCTGTGGGGATAAACGGGACCCTCAAGCTCCTTAGAGGAAGGGAGGGTTAAGATACGGTAAACCTTGAGGAGCACGGATGTCATGGATTTTTAAAAAATGCTATGTTCAACCCCTTAACACCCTAAATAGCTTGGGGGCAAGGTACGTGGAGGACAAATGCAACACTCCCCCCCCAAAAAAAAATCAGGGCTGTGCCCCAAAGACCTCCTGCCACATGCAGAAATTAGGGAGGTCACAGTGACCCCCATTATATTGACTACTTTCTCCTAGGAAAAAGAAGAAGAGTTGGTTTTTATATGCCAACTTTCTCTACCTCTTAAGGGAGAATCAAACCAGCTTACAATCCCCTTCCCTTCCTCTCCCCACAACAGATACCCAGTGAGGTAGGTGGGGCTGAGAGCTCCAAGAGAACTGTGACTAGCCCAAGGTTACCCAGCAGGCTTCATGTGGAGGAGTGGGGAGACTCCTATATGGTTGGTCGTCATCACTTCGGCCTTCCTATTCTCCTGTGTCTCCTGGTTTGATTGTACCCTGCTCTCTGGTTGCTTAAGCGTGGTTTGACGTTAAAGGGGTGTTGTTGTTTTTTAAAGAGAGCAGCCATGACGGACTGACCTTCTGAAGCCATTCAACAGTTTTAACTGTTAAAACTCTGCTGCTTTAAAAACAAAATGCAACAAAATGGTTTACTTGCACGCTGATTCGAAGGCAGAGAGGACCTGATGAATTCCTTTTAAAAAGAAAACTTTTCGATGCGGGCGGGAAATAATGGTTCCGAGGGAAATGGCCACCTTAAAAAGAACGGGTTGGGCGGTATCCTTGAAGGAGTATTCCCTTCTGAGGAAATGCCTCTTCTCAGACCTGTTTTTAGGGGGGGGGGGGTTGGGTAGTAATTTTCGTCGGTTATGAGCCACTTGGAAAATTTCGCCCCTTGCCAAATTAATTCAGGACACGTTTTTCGGCCGTTCGAGGCGGCTCCCGGTTTTATCGGCCTGGACCTTAAAAGGTTCGGCAGGCTAGACTCCAGATCGTGGCAGCAAGGCGAACGCTTCGTCACCGGTGATTCAGCCGGTCCCTCGAAAGAGACACGTCTGCCCTCTTTGAAAGCCAGCCGGGGGAGGAAGGAGGAGGCGGGAAAGCCTGGAAGCCGTCGAGGAGGGCGCGGTAGGAATCTGGCTTGGGTCCCGGCGTTTTTGGCGGTGTCACCCCTCCCCCCCGGGGCCCCGCAGCCACCTCGTCCACGTTGCTGACTGTGCGGTTTGCCAGCACCGTGCAACGTCTAATTAGACCAGGGATGGGTTTGGCGTGTTAATCCGTAAATAAGGGCTTGAGCCAGCCCGGAAATGGACCGGCTGTACCAGGGCGGGGCTGGTCTGCCGGAGACTGCTTCGCTCATGGGCCTTTGCCTGAGAGTTCTTCCCTCGTGGCCAAATGCACCCATGAGGGCTAGGAACTTGGTATTTGTGTGTGTATTGAGTGTTGCACTAGGATCTGGGAGACCCAGGTTCGAATCCCCTCTCGGCCGTGGAAGCTCGCTGGGTGACCTTGGGCCAGTCACACCCTCTTGTCCCGTCCTACTTCACAGGGTTGTTGTGAGGATAAAATGGAGGCAAGGAGAACGCTGAAAGCTGTTTTGGGCAGAAAGGTGGGGCATAAATGCAGTAAATAAATTTGGGGGAGGGTCCCCAGTTAAGTGGGATGGGGCGGGGCTTCTGGCGTCACCCGGGAAGCCGGTTTCTTTCGGGTTGCCTCAGAACGAGCTCCTCTTGTTGGTTCCCTGTGGTTTTGCCGTTGTTGGGTTATTGTGCGTTGCACGGCCTAACACTTACCAGCTGCCTCACGTGCGTGTTGAACGAAACGGGCGGGGGGCACATCAGTTAACTAAATGAATAGGATTTTATGCGTTTCTGCAGACAGGCAAAACTGTTTACTAGTTGTTACTAGTTTGCGCACTTTGTGTGGCAGGCTAACATAGCCCAGAAAAGAACAACTAGTACGTATTCCACAAAAGTGGGCTCTTTAATTTGATCAGCTATATTGGGCACAGAGTCAAATTGGAACACAACCCCAACTAGGGTTGCCAACTGCCAGGTAGTAGCAGGAGATCTCCTGCTAATTCAACTGATCTCCAGCCGATAGAGATCAGATCACCTGGAGAAAAATGGCTGCTTTGGCAATTGAACTCTATGGCATTGAAGCCCCTCCCCTCCCCAAACCCCGCCCTCCTCAGGCTCCGCCCCCAAAATCTCCTGCCGGTGGCGAAGAGGGACCTGGCAACCCTAACGCCAACATACATACCTGGGTGGTTGTAATTCTGTCATAATACTGTTATGCATGTTGTATAATGCGCATGTGTGCATTACAAGGGATTTTATTATACCACTGATGAAGGCCAGGGGGTCGAAATGCGTTTGGTTTGTGGTTTAAGTTTATCTGCCTGCATTAGTTGCCATTGTGCCTTCTTTTAATATGACTTTTAATGTTTTTAATATCGATATCAGCACCTTAAAATAAACACATTTCTATATATTATTTAGCCTTTCTCCAACCAATCTTAGCAATTTTACCACTGTCAGATTATTGCATGTTACACGGCCTAACGCTGGCTAGCTGCTTCGCGTGCGTGTCGAAAAAAACGGGGGCGGGGGGACGTCAGTTAACTAAATTAATAGGATTTTATGGGTTCCTGCAGACTGGCAGCAGAGAGACAGCTTTCCCTCCATTAAAACCCATTTCATTGTGGAGGTAAACGGTTCTGGTTCCTCAGGGGAACCCATTTCCTGCCCTGTTGGCAGCAGCACACAGCTTTCCCGCTGTTAAAACTCATCGTAATGTGTAGGTAAAAGGTTCTGGTTCTTCTGGGGGACTGGTCTCCTGCCCCGTTGCTATCAGCACACAGCTTTTCCGCCATTAAAATTCGTTCCAATGTGTAGGTAAACGGTTCTGGTTCTTCGGGGGACCAGTCTCCTGCCCGATTGCTATCAGCACACAGCTTTTTCTGCCCGATTGCTATCAGCACACAGCTTTTCCGCCATTAAAATTCGTTCCAATGTGTAGGTAAACGGTTCTGGTTCTTCGGGGGACCAGTCTCCTGCCCGATTGCTATCAGCACACAGCTTTTCCGCCATTAAAACTCATTCCAATGTGTAGGTAAAAGGTTCTGGTTCTTCAAGGGCGCCTGTCTCCTGCCCCGCTGGAATTTGCCCCGTCCTCCCTGCTTGGTATATAACCTGCCCTGCCTCTTTCTTTCTCCCCCGACAGTTATATGAACTCGATGGGGACCCCAAGAGGAAAGAGTTCCTGGACGACCTCTTCAGTTTCATGCAGAAGCGAGGTGAGCACCCGCAGGCACAGAACGGGGGGAAGGAGCGCCCAGGGCGGGGTGGGGGAGAGTGGTAGGGGGTGTGCCACGTGCATGTGCTGGCACCAGGCGCTGGTGGCCCCAGGGGCGGAGAGAAACACGCCGGGTGGAGTGTGCAGCGGCCACCCCCCCAGAAAAGGACAGAGGGAGAGCAGCGGGCGGTACGAGCTGAGGGCAGGCAGTGCGCGCAGTAGCTGGGCTGTAGCCGAGCAACTGCTCCCATAATGCAACATGGCATTCCTTCTGCCCATGTCCGCGCTCCCCACGGCCACGCTGATGCCTTCCCTCTCCTTGCGCCCAGGGCAAGTGCCCCCACCAGACTCCCCCAAGATCTGTCCCCCTGTTTGTCCGTTCCTTCGCTGGTCTTTGTCTCTTCTGCTTTGCACGGGGGTCTTTTTCTGGCCCTTGTCAGAGGTCCCGGAGAGATGTGTCAAGGCACAGGGACAGGATGATCTGTGGGAATAAAGCAAGGTTTTCAAGTTTACCCCCATCCCCAAATTGGACAATCTCAATCTGTATGAGAGACATTGTGTTATAGTGGTTAGCATGCGGGACTAGAAGCAGAGGAAGACAAGTTGGTTTTTATATGCTGACTTTCTCTACCACTTAAGGAAGAATCAAACCGGCTTATGGTCACATTCCCTTCCCCTTCCCACAACAGACATCTTGTGAGGTAGGTGGGGCTGAGAGAGTGTGACTAGCCCAAGGTCAACCAGCTGGCTTCGTGTGTAGGAGTGGGGAAACTAACCCAGTTCTCCAGATTAGAGTCCTCCACACCTAACCACCGCTCTTAACCACTACACCACGCTGGCTCCAGCTTTCAGCGCTCACTTGTGCCATGGAAGCTCGCTGGGTGAATTTGGGCCAGTCGCACACTTTCAGCCCCATAGGGATGCCAGCCTCTAGGTGGGACTGGGGGATCCCCCAGAATTACCACTCATCTCCCAACTACAGAGATCAGGTCCCCTGGAAAAAAATGGATGCTTTGGAGGGCGGGCTCTATGGCATTGTACCCTGCTGAGGTATCTGTCTTCCCCAGGCTCCATCTCCAAATCTCTAGGAGTTTCCCAACCTGGATCTGGAAACTCTGCACCCCCATCCCCCCGCCGGAGTCCAGGGGAGACCTGGCACCCTTACTGAGCCCCGCTTCCCTCACAGGGTTATTGTGGTGATGAAATGTAGGAGAAGAGAATGGTGTAAGCTGAATTGGGGCTCCATTGGGGAGAAAGGTGGTATATAAATGAATCAAATGAATAAATAAATACGGCCCACTTCCCAAGATGAGTGCGGGTTGCTGTTTTCGAAACCTTAGCCGTTGGGCTGTAAGTACGTTTTCGCTTCAGTGGATTGAAATGAGGTTTTCCTAGCTCAGTGGTCGGCAAACTCCTTAGTCAACAGAGCCAAATATCAACAATACAATGATTGAGATTTCTTTTGAGAGCCACCTAATTGGAGATGCCGGGGATTGAAACTGGAACCTTCTGCATGCCAAGCGGCGGCTCCCTCCTCGCCGCTCAGCACCAGCGCCTCGTGGCTCAGGCTCACCAGCACCCGGTGCCACCGGTTGCACACCAAAACTTCCAGCCCGCCGCTCTGCAGCACCCGGCCACCGACGCCTCCCCCTCCGGCTGCCGCTACTGCCATCTTTAAAGCATTGCTTAATGCGCCATGTGATTGAGTACAGACGCGCACTTTCCAAAGCGAGACTGGGGGAGACGCAAACCCCGAGCCGGAGCGCGGGGTGGGGGAAGAAGCCAGCCAGAGAGCGCCGAGAAAGCGCGGCGGACTTTTCCTTCACTCCGGAGAGGAAGCGGAGCGATGGGCGGCCCCGGAGCGCTCCCGGCCCTGCAGCGTGGCGAGCGGAGGGGAGGAGCGTCGAGGGAGGGACGGGGGGAAAGTAGGAACCCGGGCGGAGAGAGGCGCAAAGGAGCTCGACCTGGAGTTGGCCCCGGGGCGTTGACAACATGGACATGCGGGCCCCGCCCCGCCCTCCTTTCCCTGCGCATAAGAACATAAGAAAAGGCCATGCGGGATCAGACCGCTCCGCCCAGCCCAGCCCCGGCTCGGCATCCGGGCCCGGACAAGCCTCGACGGTGCAGCGGGTGGGAATCGGGAAATGCGGCCGCCGCTTCCAAGAGAAGGCGGTGGGGCGTGGCCGCTTTGGCAAGCCCGGGTGCGCACCTGCGGCGGGTGGGTGGGTGGGTCGCTGCGTGTTGCAAGGGCGCAGCAGCCCACCCAGCCGCTCTTGGCAGCTGCCCCGCGGGGCTGGGGGGAGGCAGTAGGCTGGAGGCTCTGGTGCGGCCCCTCGTCTTGCTGTGCTCCTCCGCCCTGGCCAGGAGAGGCGGGGGGGGGGGGCGGCGAGCGCGTCCTCAGCAAGACAGCCTGATCCGGGATTCCCAGCGGGTTCGGGGACCTCGCGTGGCTCAGGCATGCGCGGGGGTGTCGGTCGGGTGACGGGTCCCCGCGCCTCTCTCCTCATGCATGCGTGGACGCCCGCCCGCTCTGCCCAGGCCCGCCTGAGGGGATTGAGCGGCACTGAGGGGGGAAAAAGGGAGGGCGGCGGCGAGCGTCTCTCTGGGCCAGAGCGGGCGAGCAGCAGTGGCAGGAGGAGAGGCTCAGTTTATTCGCACGGCGGAGGCGACGACAGCCTATGCCGCCTCTCCCGTCACCTGACTGAGAGCCACACTCAAGGTGCCAAAGAGCCGCATGCGGCTCGGGAGCCGCGGTTTGCCGACCACTGTCCTAGCTGTTTGCTCGGCTGACACGGTGTCACGGGATGTTCACGAACATTCCGACTTCTTGGAAATTTGGGAACCTGTCAGTGTGCTTGGCCCAGGGAGAGGTTTGGGGCTATTATGGGCCGTTTTCCGGGAAGGGATTTGGCCGGGGCGATGGTCAGAGAGCGTTGTTACAGTGTTTGGGGGTCATGTGTTTGTACAAGACTGACTGAATGACACACGTGCAACAGTTGTGCATTGTGTGCGAACTGTACAAACAGGGAAGATGTGCATATGGGCGCAAAGGGGAACTGGTGCAGAAAAGGCACAAGGACACATGACGCCAGAGCCGTAACTCTTCCACCAGCGTGGTGTAGTGGTTAAGAGTGGTGGTTTGGAGTGGTGGAGTCTGATCTGGAGAACCGGGTTCGATTCCCCACTCCTCCACATGAGCAGCGGAGGCAAATCTGGTGAACTGGGTTGGTTTCCCCACTCCTCCACATGAAGCCAGCTGGGTGACCTTGGACTAGTCACAGCTCTCTCAGCCCCACCTACCCCACAGGGTGTCTGTTGTGGGGAGGGGAAGGGAAGGCGATTGTAAGCCGGTTTGAGTCTCCCTTAAGTGGTAGAGAAAGTTGGCGTATAAAAACCAACTCTTCTTCTTCTGTTCTTTAAAACAAAATTCCACTGCTTTGAGGCTTGGTTCATCTTCCAGGCAAACAATTTATCGACTGGTACCCGACTTATGGTATGAAATTATATTCAAGATTCACAATGCATTCTTGTGTTTGTATATATGAAAATCAATTCAATAGTAACAAAGGTAAGTATTGCATTTGTAATACAAGCCTGACAAATTAACACCTTTTAATCCAAACTAAATACAAAATAAATGGAGGCCTTATTGCTGTTTCTTTCTTAAAAGGTGTTAATTTGGAAGACTTGCATTACAAATGTAATGTGTACCTTTGTTACTGTTGAATTGATTTTCATACATACAAATACATGAATGTGAATCTTGAGTATAATTTCATACCCTAAGTCGGGTACCAGTCGATAAATTGTTTGTCTTGCACATGACTCCGCACCTCCCCCCCCCCATTATTATCATCCAGCTTGGTTCATCTGCCAGCACATCTTCCATTATATTCTAGGTCCAAAGAATACCTACTTTTAAATCTGTTTTTATGGGAGGATAGAAACTATTTTCGGGGGCCTTAAAACCTTGCTTACAGCCGGCTGTAAAATCTAGCTGGATGCGTCTGAAGGCAGAGCTAGAAATCCTAAAAAGTTTTTCCAAAACTGCAGGACCTGGGGAGGACAGAGCAGCCGAATTCCAGCTTATCTGACAAGGTTTTACTGACATTCTTGTCTGTGTTTACAAAGGCAAAGAGGGAAGGGGTTTGCATTAGACCAAGGAATCCGAAGCAGATGGCCTTGGCAGCCCAGAATGGCTGGCTGTGCTTGGATTGGGAGGGGGGAATGGCTGATTGTCTCGGAAACAGCAAGGGAGGGAAAGGAACTCGCCGGGCACTTTAAGCAGGTTTACAATCCTCTGTGGAGGGGCACCCTCCACCTGGAGCCCCCCACAGGAACGAGGACCCTTCAGTCGCTACCTCTTTGGAGGAGAAGGGGAAAGGAGGGGTGCATCCAGCAGTCCGAGGAGGGAGTGGCTGCAAAGAACCACCACCGTAGAATCATAGAGTTGGAAGGGGCAATACAGGCCATCTAGTCCAACCCCCTGCTCAATGCAGAATCAGCCTAGAGCATTCCTGACTAGTGCTTGTCCAGCCTCTGCTTAAAGACTGCCAGTGAGGGGGAGCTCACCACCTCCCTAGGCAGCTGATTCCACTGTCGAACTACTCTTACTGTAAAACATTTTTTTCCTAATGTCCAGCGGGTACCTTTCCTCCTGCAATATAAACCCATTATTGTGAATACTATCCTCTGCTGCCAACAGGAACAGCTCCCCGCCCTCCTCTAAGTGACAGCCCTTCAGGTACTTAAAGAGAGCAATCATGTCCTCCCTCAACCTCCTCCAGACTGAACCTTCCCAAGTCCCTCAGCCTTTCCTCGTAGGGCTTGGTCTCCAGGCCCCTGATCATCCTCATCGCTCTCCTCTGCACCCGCTCAATTCTGTCCACGTCCTTTTTGAAGCGAGGTCTCCAGAACTGCACACAATACTCCAGGTGCAGCCTGACCAATGCAGTGAACAGCGGAACCATGACATCTTGCGTTTTGGATGTTATGCCTCTGCTGATTCACCCCAAGATCACATTAGCTTGTTTTGTCGTTGCATCACACTGGCTGCTCATATTTAACTTAACAGCCCACCCGTACATGTTTTTGAAGGAGGAAGGAGCCACAGTCCTTGGTTATGTGTTAAGTGCTGGCAAGTCCCCGACTTAACAGCGACCCTGTGAATTAGTAGAAAAGAGCAAGAGTCCAGTAGCACCTTTAAAGACTCACAAAATTTCTGGCAGGGTATGAGCTTTTGTGAGCCACAGCTCACTTCTTCAGATAAGCTCTTACCCTGCCAGAAATATCGTTGTCTTTAAGGTGCTACTGGACTCTTGCTCTTTTCTACTGCTACAGACAGGCTAACACCAGCTACCCATCTATCTTTGAATTAATGACCTCCGGAACATCCTGTCATTAATAGCTTTGCTGAGGTCTTGGCAAACGGAGGGCCATGGCCTCCTTGTCTGAGGCAATCCATCTCACGTCGGGTCTTCCTCTTTTTCTGCTGCCTTTCACTTTTCCTAGCGTGATTTGTCTTTTCCAGTGACCCTTCTCTTCTCACTATGTGACCGAAAGTACGATAGCCTCATTACTAGTTACTATTTATTATTTTATTATTTTATTTATACTATTTATTTATTTTATTCTACCTCGCCCTCCCCAGCCAAAGCCGGGTTCAGGGCGGCTTACACAACAAATCTCGATAAAATAAATAGAATAAAACCCCTTAAAAACATCAATCTAAGAAGAAGAAGAGTTGGTTTTTATATGCCGACTTTCTCTACCGCTTAAGGAAGAATCAAACCGGCTTGTAATCACCTTGCCTCCCCCTCCCACAACAGACACCCTGTGAAATTGGTGGGGTTGAGAGAGCTCGGAGAGAGCTGTGACTAGCCCAAGGTCACCCAGCTGGCTTCATGTGGAGGAGTGGGGAAACAAACACAGTCAATCAGATTAGCCTCCGCCGCTCATGTGGAGGAGTGGGGAATCAAACCCGGTTCTCCACCGCTCCAAACTACCATTGGCCCTATAAAATCAAAACAGGGGACAAAATGTCTGATGGGTGTCCCCAAGCGCCTCATGCATCATCAGCTGGAATTCCAGGAAAATATGGGCTGTAACTCTGCTTAATGAGGGGAGGGGACAACAGCACAAAAGGGGGGGCCAGGTGCTTTGCACGGTTACTCGGGCGGCAGGGCTCCGGTGAGCGTGGCACAGATAATCTGTGATTTTTGCTTTCTGGTGGCCTCCCAGCGCGAAAACCACACAAGCTGAAATTGCTGGGGCTCCCCGAAACAGACTGGTTTCAAGCTTCTCCTCTCTCCCCCCCCCCTTCCCTTGGCTATGCCATAGAGCATGAAGGTGTGCGACTTGTAGTGTGATACCCGGTCCTGCAGCCGCGCTGGGCCGGCAGCGTCATGCTGCTCCCCAGCCCGCCTTGGCTCGTGCCTCTGCCCCTGCATCTCTCTGCCCTTCATTTTGACCTTCTCCACGTTTTAAAAACCTCTCAAATTCGCCCCTTGCAAAAGTCCTCTGGGGAATGTGCAGGCGCTGCCCGGTTGAGCATGTAGCGCCACCAGCTTTTCCCTGGTTCGAGCCAACCCACACTGGAAATTCACTGTGCCGTGCGTGCGTGCGTTTTTCCCCCAGAGCGTGCCACAGGTCAGAAAAATTCACGGTGCTGGTACTATCGGGCCGCTTCTGCCGCTTGCAAAATGTCACAGCTGCCTTTTCTTTAAGCTTCTGAGCTGGGTTGTAGCACTGAGTCAGGAACATCATGCGCCGCTAAGGGAACAAGAGCCAGCGTGGTGTAGTGGTTAAGAGAAGTGGTTTGAAGTGGTGGACTCTGATCTGGAGAACCAGGTTTGATTCCCCACTCCTCCTCATGAGTGGCAGAGGCTAATCTGGTGAACTGGATGTGTTTCCCCACTACTTTGCATGAAGCCAGCTGGGTGACCTTGGGCTAGTCACAGCTCTCTTCAGTCGCTAGCTCTTTGGAGGAGAAGGGGGAAGGAGGGGTGCATTCCAGCGGGATCTGATCTGGAGAACTGGGTTTGATTCCCCACTCCTCCACATGAGCGGCGAAGGCTAATCTGGTGAACTGGATTTGTTTCCCCACTCCTCCACATGAAGCCAGCTGGGTGACCTTGGGCTAGTCACAGCTCTCTCAGCCCCAGCTACCTCACAGGGTGTCTGTTGTGGGGAGGGGAAGGTGATTGTAAGCCAGTTTGATTCTCCCTTAAGTGGCAGAGAAAGTCGCCCTATAAAAACCAACTTCTTCTCCTTCTCTTTCTCCTCCACAGAACATGCACCCCTGTTTCCGCTTTGGGGGAAATGGCACAAACGTGTTTTATTTGCTGATTGACGTTCAAGTCTTCCGGCTTGTAATTGTCTGGTGTGGGTAACGAGCCAGCAAATTGCAGTATACACCGTCAGGGACAATACCAGGGAGGAAAGAATTCTTTGTGTTTATGGGGTTATTTCCCCTTCCTCTATACGACACCCTTTTAGTGGCGGATTTCGCCAAGCGAGGAAACCCGATTGGCTGAAGGTCACCCCACAACAGTGGTTCCCAACCTTTTTTTGATCAGGGACCACTAGGACTTTTTTGTTCAGTGCAGGGACCCCAAGGTTCAAAATAAAAATTCTGAGAATTTGAAAATAAACTTTAATCATAACTGTTAGTTAAACATTAAACTTAGAATAATATTTGAATATATATATTTTATAATAGAAAACTTTTAATTGAAAATATTAATTTATTATGGGTTTATAACTTTGTTTCGCGGACCTTAATTTAGTTCTTGCAGACCCCTGGGGGTCCATGGACCCCTGGTTGGGAACCCACAAGCTGGCGAGGTTTCCAACCTGAATCTCCCAGGCTCAAGAGGACAGCGTGCAACCTGCCACAAGGTCCTTCCAAATTAGGTGTGCGCAAAGCAGATGAGCATAAGAAGCGGCAGCTGGGGGAACCTTGAAGGAAACAGATCAGTTTTGGGGTTCTGGTGTGGCAGATGCATCCTCCTTGGGCCCCTTGGCTCGGCGGTATCCTTCGTTCCCTACCCTGAGATACTCAGCGAGTGGAGCACGGCTGTTCCTGTTTTGCAGATGGGGCAACCGAGGCTGGAAGGAAAGCTGCTCAGGCCGGAAACACGTGAAGGTTTTTGTGCCTAACAAATCTGGTCTTTAAGCGGCAATGTTGCCCCCCCCCCCCGCGCCCAGACACTTTTTTTTATTGCAGGAAGACACCACCGGATTAAAACCCGCCAGCCACAATGGGGTGGTTTTTTTGCTGGGTTTTGTTTTCGTGCTTTTTAGGAAGTAATAAATCAATAAACGGGGGAAAGGGGGCAGGAGGGAGAGGCAAAGAAATGCCTGTGTGTGTGTGTGTGTGAGCGCATGCATGCGCTTCCCACCCCTTTGCCATGCCTGCTTCTTTGGCAGCAACTGAAAGGGGGGGGGAGACTTCCTTTCTCTGCTCTCTCACCGTGAAACCCCTCTTCCCTGTGGGTAGAAGCCAGCCGTCCTTTTACTGAAGAGAGGCACTATCAGAGATGCGCCCCCCCCCCATGCGTCAGCCGCAATGTCCCTGTATCTCAGATTCTGTCCTCCGGAGGACGGTGGACTCTGATCTGGAGAACCGGGTTGGATTCCCCACTCCTCCACATGAGCGGTGGAGGCTAAATCTGGTGAACTGGATTTGTTTACTCACTCCTATACATAAAGCCAGCTGGGTGACCTTGGGCTAGTCACAATCTCTCAGCCCCACCTACCTCACAGGGTGTCTGTTGTGGGGAGGGGAAGGTGATTGTAAGCCGGTTTGAGTCTCCCTTAAGAGGCAGAGAAAGTCAGCATATAAAAACCAACTCTTCTTCTATTCTGTTTTTTTATTTGATGTTCTCCATATCAAACATATCCTCATAACTTATGCTGTTCTCACGGAAGCATAACGGAGCCTTTAGTTCAAAATAAATTCTTCTCTGGGTCTTTTTCGCCTCTTGTCTCTTTTCCCGGCTCGCAGGGACCCCTGTGAACCGCATCCCGATCATGGCCAAGCAGGTGCTCGACCTCTACATGCTCTACGTCCTGGTGACCGAGAAGGGCGGCCTGGTGGAGGTGATCAACAAGAAACTCTGGCGGGAGATCACCAAGGGCCTCAACCTGCCCACCTCCATCACTAGCGCCGCCTTCACCCTCCGCACCCAGTAAGTACGAGGGTTTGGAAGTGACAGCTGTCCGGCTTTAAGGCTGAATGTTGCTCGCCGGAGAGCGATTGAGTGTTCGACCTTGATTGTTGGGGGAGTTTTTTTTTTTTAAGGCATTAGCCTCAACCTGGAGTCAGCCTTTTTTCTCCTCCTCATCTGACGGCCTTCACTAGCGATCAGGATGGTTTCATTTGCTTGTTCTGTACCGAGAGCGTTTTCTTTAAAATAAACTTTGCTTTATAAAGCTAGGGAGAGGAGCTCATAGGATCATAGAGTTGGGAGGGACCACCAGGGTCATCTAGTCCAACCTCCTGCACAATGAAGGAAATTCACAACTACCTCCCCCCCACACCCCAGTGACCCCTACTCCATGCCCAGAAGATGACCAAGATGCCCTCCCTCTCATGATCCACCTAAGGTCATAGAATCAGCATAGCTGAGAGATGGCCCTCCAGCCTCTTCTTAAAAAACCTCCAGGGAAGGAGAACGTACCACCTCCCGAAGAAGTCTGTTCCACTGAGGAACCGCTCTAACTGTTAGAAAATTCTTCCTAATGTCTAGACGGAAACTCTTTTGATTTAATTTCAACCCGTTGGTTCTGTTCCGACCTTCCAGGGCAACAGAAAACAACTCGGCACCCTCCTCTCTATGACAGCCCTTCAGGGGTAACCATCTTCAAGTACTGTGCGTGTTGTGAGTGCAGCTTTCCCGGGGACGAATCAAAGGCCAGAGGGATAGGGCTTTGGCAAAGAAAAGCTCTTGACCTTATTATTAAATGAACCACACCTTGCCCATTGGGAGTCTGAAAGGGCTGTCGTCAGCATTTCGGACCTGGGCGAGGGGTTGCCGGTTGACACGCCGAGGGCATTGCTGAGGCCTCTTTCCTCTGACTGGCTTGCGGTGTTGAGCCGATTGAAGCCGGGGAGATCAGTCGACAGGGACGGCGTTTCCACTTGGTTGGGGAGAAGGCTTTTACATTTTTTAAAATTATATTTTTTGATGTGACCCCCTTGGAACCGCAGGCAGTGAGAGGCGTTCCCTCCTGCAGAGGAGAGAGAGAAGGGAGGGGACGCCTCTTCTGAGGGGAGTGGGCATTACCTTGGGAGAAGAATTCCTTTGAGCGAGAGAGAGAAGGGGGCCAGGAACTGTAGTGTCTTGGAGGATGCTCGTGAGAACATAAGAACAGCATTGCTGGATCAGATCAAGTCCAGCAGTTTGTTCACACAGTGGCCAACCAGGTGCCTCTAGGAAGCCCACAAACTACAGCAGCATTATCCTGCCTGTGTTCCACAGCACCGAACATAATAGGCATGCTCCTCTGATACTAGAGAGAATGGGTATGCATCATGACTAGTATCCATTTTGACTAGTAGCCATTGATAGCCCCGTCCTCCATAAGAACATATGGAAAGCCCTGCTGGATCAGACCAAAGCCCATCAAGTCTAGCAGTCTGTTCACAAAGTGGCCAACCAGGTGCTTCTAGAAAGCCCCCAAGCAAGACGACTGCACCAGCATTATCCTGCCTGCGTTCCACAGCACCTCATAAAATAGGCATGCTCCTCTGATACTAGAGGGAATAGGGATGCATCATGACCAGTATCTATTTTGACAAGTAGCCTCTCCTCCATGAACATGTCCTCTGCCCTCTTTAGCCTTCCAAGTTGGCAGCCATCACCATGTCCTGGGGCAGGGAGTTCCACAATTTAACTATGTGTGTGGATGCGTCACCTTAAAATGGAAGGCACTGCATTTTCCCACCAAACGGCTGGATTTTCTGTTTGGCCCAGGGGTGTTGTGGCATTGTGCTCTGCTCCTTTCCCTTTCCGTGTGATGAGAACATCCCTTTGGAGCAGGAGAGGCGGTGGGTTAGTGGCAGTCCCGGGTTCAATACCTGCCCCTTGAGAGAGCCGCTGCCTATCGGAGTAGGCTCTGCTGAGCTCAATAGACCCAGGGTCTGATCCTCAATACAGCAGGGTCATGCCGTGAGCACCTTTCTCCCCTGAAGATGGCAAAGTCTGTTATCAGCATTGGTATCACAGAGTTGGAAGGGACCACCAGGGTCATCTAGTCCAACCCACTGCGCAATGCAGGAAATACCCAACTCCCTCCCTGCCCCCGCACCCCCAGTGACCCCTACTCCATGCCCAGAAGATGGCAAACAAAAAAACAACCCTCCAGCTTCCCTGGTATCGGTCACCTGATTTGCGCATGAGGTTCAGCGAAGCAAGCTTTCTGGGAAGTGTTTTGAAACTTTTTCCGATGCCCAGAATAGATCATGATCCAGTTTAGTAGGTTTGCTTTTCATTGATAGATTTACGTTATATTTAGCAAACAATTTTTTAAGAGTCCCTGGTGTTAGTTTTATGTCCCCCAAAGGACATATTCTGGAAGGAGGATATTTGATAAGGGGGGGAAACAAACTTATCGAGTGTGGGTCAACAGTTACGTTCGGATAATGTCAGTGCTTTATCTGTGGGTTATTTTTTAGTGGCCCCGTACTTATAAAAATGAGGCGACAATGCAGCGCATAGGTGCCTTTATATTTAAGAAGAAAACCCAAAGACCCTGAAAATGTTGACGCATGAATTTTAGCACATAAGAACCTAAGAAAAGGCCATGCTGGATCTGACCAAGGCCCATCAAGTCCAGCAGTCTGTTCACACAGCGGCCAACCAGGTGCCTCTAGGAAGCCCACAAACAAGATGACTGCAGCAGCATTTATCCTGCCTACGTTCCACAGTACCTCATAGAATAGGCCTGCTCCTCTGATCCTGGAGAGAATAGGTCTGCATCATGGTATGATAACCATCTTCAAGTACTTGAAGGGCTGTCATATAGAGGATGGTGCCGAGTAGTTTTCTGTTGCTCCAGACGGTTGGGCCAGAACCAACGTGTTGAAATTAAATCAAAAGAGTTTCCGTCTAGACATTAGGAAGAATTTCCCAACAGTTAGAGCGGTTCCTCAGTGGAACAGACTTCCTCGGGGGGTGGTACGTTCTCCTTCCCTGGAGGTTTTTTAAGAAGAGGCTGGAGGGCCATCTCTCAGCAATGCTGATTCTATGACCTTAGGTGGATCATGAGAGGGAGGGCACCTTGGCCATCTTCTGGGTATGGAGTAGGAGTCACTGGGGGTGTTTGGGGGGCAGGTAGTTGTGAATTTCCTTCATTGTGAAGGGGGTTGGACTAGATGAACCTGGTGTTCCCTTCCAACTCTATGATTCTAAGACTATTATCCATTTTGACTTGTAGCCATGGATAGCCCTCTCCTCCACTCCCCTCTTAAAGCTTTTCAAGTTGGCAGCCATCACCTCATCCTGGGGCAGGGAGTTCCACAATTTATGCATTAAGGAAGTGTACATTGGTATGCCACAATGGCCAGTTAGTTTGGGCTCCTTGGCTTCACTGTTGCCCTCTGCTGCATTCCTTGTTAATTCCATATCAGCCTGGGGTTTGGTTTATCCCTTCTACCACATGGTACAGGGGTATGATTCCATAGCAGCCATTTTCTGCATGTATTTGGGAGCCAGCGTGGTGTAGTGGTTAAGAGCGGTGGTTTGGAGTGGTGGGCTCTAATCTGGAGAACCGGGTTTGATTCCCCTCTCCTCCACATGAGCGGCAGACTCTAATCCGGTGAACCGGGTTGGTTTCCCCACTCTGACACATGAAGCCAGCTGGGTGACCTTGGGCTAATCACAGCTCTCTTAGAGCTCTCTCAGCCACACCTACTTCACAGGGTGTGTGTTGTGTGGAAAGGAAGGGAAGATTGTAAACTGGTTTGATTGTTTCTTAGGTGGTAGAGAAAGTTGGCATATAGCAACCAACCCTTCTTCTTCTTCCTCTTCCTCTCTGGGAGAACCCCCGGCCCCACTGGAATGGTGACTCTTGCGAGTCTTCAGAAGGAGAATTTCCCACCCTTATGTCGGTGCTTAAGCACAGGGGCGATGAGGGAAGTCCAGTTTGACTTTAATATACATCCCAAACGTCCCTCTGCTTCCATGAATTTGATTTTTACAGTAAAATATTAGAGAAACATGGCAGAACTGCTCAGCTCTTGCAAGGAATTCTGTGTTAGCAGCTAGAGGCTTGCAACGGGGTGTTCTTACCCACTTCCTCGTCAACGGTATTTAGCAAGCCTTTGCTGAAGGAATACGAATTGACATAAGCTCCGTGTCTTTTAATAGCGCACACTTAAATCCCGTTGGAATGAGGGGGGAAAAAGGAATTGTGTTTGCCAGAGGGAAGACCAAAGGACCGTCTGGTCCAGCATCCTGTTTCCAACCGAGGGTAGCTCTTTAGGAAGCCTGCAGGCGGGGCCCACGAAAGAAGCAGCCTTCCCTGTTTTATCTCCAGGGCCCAGAGGTAGACTGCCTCTGAGAATGGAGGTTCTGTGTAGCTATCCTAGCAAATCCATAAGCTCCTCGAAAAGTTCTTGGAACTGGGAGATTACACAGCCGAGCTTGTGTCTGCTTGGATGCTTTGAAAGCAAAATTTAAAACGTTATAATTTTGCATGTAACCCTGTCTAGTCTACTGGGGAGAAAATAACAGCTAGAAAATCTTTGCATGTGAATTGATTTGGCCCAGTTTAATACAGCGTGTGGGCAAATCTCATTTGGGATCTGGTAGTTTGTGTGTGTGTGTGTGTGTATACATGTGTGTGTGTTTTAGCTTGAATTATCTGTGTGTGTGTTTCTAGCTTGAATTATGTATGTGTGTATGTTTTAGCTTGAATTGTGTGTGTATGTTTTAGCTTGAATTGTTTGTATGTGTTTAGCTTGAATTGTGTGTGTGTTTTTAGCTTGAATTGTGTGTGTGTGTGTTTTTAGCTTGAATTGTGTGTATGTTTTAGCTTGAATTGTGTGTGTGTATCTTTTTAGCTTGAATTGTGTGTATGTTTTTAGCTTGAATTGTGTGTGTGTGTGTGTTTAGCTTGAATTGTGTGCGTGTGTGTTTTTAGCTTGAATTGTGCGTGTGTGTGTATGTTTCTAGCTTGAATTGTGTGTTTGTGTGTATATTTAGCTTGAATTATGTGTGTGCGTGTATGTTTTGAGCTTGAATTGTTTGTGTGTATGTTTTAGCTTGAATTGTGTGTGTTTTTAGCTTGAATTGTGTGCGCATATGTTTCTAGCTTGCATTATGTGTGTGTGTATTTTTTGCTTGAAGTGTGTGTGTGTGTGTTTAGCTTGAATTATGCAAGATTAGGGGATTGCAGAAAGTGGGCCCACACTAGCATCTCAGCCTTGTAACCTCTATTTTTGACATGGATGGGGGTGGACCAGTCCCTCCTCTCTTTCTCCAATCCCTCCCCCCCACCTTTACATCCACCTTAATCAAGGCTAAAGTTAATTAGTCTGGAATTCAGAGGACCAGGTGGTGGAAGGGGATTTGGGGGGGGGGGAGGCAGTGCCCCGCTTTTAACTCCTTCACAGCTGTAGGCCTCTGAAAACCTAGCTGCGTCCAAGGAAGACTCAAGGGTTCTTTGCCGCTTAGGAATATTCACCTACAATGAAGATAATGAGGGGGAAGAATGAAAGTCGCTATGCCCCCCCCCTTCATAAGGCAGCATTATTTAAGCAGGTTGGTACGACACCCCACCTTTCTGTTATAAATAACATTATATCAACAACGACAAAAAAATACCAGTAGCAAGTAGGGATGCCAGGCTCCAGGTAGGACCTGGAGAATCCCCCGGGATTACAACTGATCTCCAAGCGACAGAGATCAGTTCCCCTGGAGAAAAATGGATGATTTGGAGGGTGGACTCTATGGCATTGTACCCCACTGAGGTCCCTGTCCTCCCTAGGCTCCATCCCCAAATCTCCAGGAGTTTCCCATCCTGGATCGGGCAACCCTGCCCCCCTCATCCTCCGCCGGTGGCCGGGGAGACCTGGCAACCCTAGTAACAAGGGCAAAGGGCATTTGGGAACAGGCATGCAAATACAAACCGCAGTCTTTAAAAAGAAACCGAGGAGCCGCAATCCCTAAGGGGCAGCCAGCAGCCACCTAGAACACATCTGCAAGTTACGATCTCCTGGAAAACTCAGAGCCCTGCTAGGCATAAATAAATTCAGCTATCAGATTAAAAAAAAAAATCATCAGGATCTAAAGCCATGGAAAAGGTGATTGTTTCCCCCTGTTCCTTGACCCAAACAAGGAATACCACATTCAAAGGTAGACTGCCTCTGAAGAAGGACGTTTCATTCAGCAACTGGGGCCGTGACTCAATGCTAGGGCTTCTGCTTGGCTATGAAGAAGGTCCCAGGTTCAATTCCCAGCACCTCCTGGTGAAATAATCAGGTGGTAAGTGATGTGAAATCATATCATAGAATCATAGAGTTGGAAGGGACCACCAGGGTCATCTAGTCCAACCCCCTGCACAATGCAGGACATTCACAACTGCCTCCCCCCCCACACCCCCAGTGACCAGAAGATGGGCAAGATGCCTTCCCTCTCATCATCTGCCTAAGGTCCCAGAATCAGCATTGCTGACAGATGGCCATCTGACCTCTTCTTAAATTAGTACTTATAAAAAGCCCCATCAGTAACACTTATTAGTAGCCCCTTGCAAGTTTATTGCTTTGAGTTAAATGTTCCTCATGGAAAATATAGAAACTTAATACTAAAGAACCCATGCATTCCCCTCATTCATCCTATGGCGTAAACACTGGAAGCAAAACAATAAGACTTCCGTCAAAGGTGTTTTCAAAATGGAGAACGAGAGCGGAAGTATCCCTTCCCCCCCATGGCTTGCAAATGTACTTAACATTACCACTTAGTGCCAATAGAAGAAGAGCAAATCAAATCAAATCAAATCATTTATAACAGCCAAAGGCCAGCATAAAATGTAAAATATACATAAAATATACATCCTATATTAAAATTATACAACTTCCACTTACAGCATCTCATCTGTACCAGTTAGTCTGAAGGTTTACCCATATGGTCTTTGTTCTTCATAAGTGTCTTCCGTTTCCAGCAAACATAGGAGCAAAATTTTGCTACAGAATATGAGATATAGCTCACCCTATCTTCCAATAGATATTCTACCAAGGAGGTCTCAGAGGTGTGAGAGTGTACAAATCGAAATAGGAGGGGGGTGATTAAACTATTTCTGGCATCATTATAATGTTCGCAATGAAGCAAAATGTGTGCTAGCGTCTCTACCATATCCATGGAGCAAAAACATTTGAGTGTTGGGCAGTGAAGAAACCTTCCTGAGAGTACAGCAAATGGAAGGGCATTAAATCGGGCCCTAGAAAAGGCCCATCTTAATGTTGGGGAAGTAATTGAGGTTAGATAAGGGGCTGAGTAATTGCCTGTCCATGACCTGAGGTTTTTAAAGTAGTTAGGGAGAAGAGCGTTGTCATTTTGAAGCTCTATGTCAGTGAGACGTTGATGGACCGCAGATTTGGCTTTCCTCAGTCCCAACTCTATCAGGTTTTGTGGATCAAGACCAATTGTAAATAATTTTTTTATGATCCTATCAGACCATGATGGATATGGTAATGCGGATAGTAGAAGAAGAGCAAACGTGAGAAACATTTTCCAGAAGTTTAACTGATTACTGTAAGAAGTTTATACAAAAGGAAAATCATGTTTCTTACCGCATAAAAATCTAGTCTTTTGGAAGAAGGCATAAATGTCATAATCTCAATGGAGAAACAGCTCCCTCCTGCAGACCGAATGTGGCGGTCTCCATGCTTTCAGTGTGCAACAGCGGGTTTCTGAATTCAGCAATGCTTTAAGAAATCTCTAACAGTAGTCAGGGTGCCTTACTAAAGAAATGCATACTGATGGGTGCAGGGGGGGGGTGTCAGTTGCCCATCCAGCTTCCGGTTGCATCTACGCAGTATCGAGTGTTCTACCAAGATCGTCGTCTTCAGAATCATCATCTGAAGCCGTTTCAATGTCATCCACGTGTGCCTGAAGAGTTCTTGCAAGATTTAATAAACCGGACGCGAGTGTTGGCCTCGCTTGTCGTTCCCAGCATGTCGGGAAAGTGCTGTTCGCACAAGTGCTGTTACACTACAAGATAAAGCCCGGAGCTGATAAACTCACAGTCTGCTTGTTCATTTGCGTGTGCTCTATGAAGTTCATGGATATCAAAATCGTCAAGATTGAGACGCAGCTTCTCTTTGCACAGTTCACAAGTAGTTACTGCTTCCAATGAAGAACCAGAGTTAATCTTGGACTGAGACCCTGGAGAGCTGCTGGCAGTCTGAGTAGACAATACCGAACTTGATGTACCAATGGTCTGATTCAATATAGGGCAGCGTCCTGTGACCTGTGACTAGAGCTAGTCGGCGATGATAGATCCTTTGCTCCATTGATGGGTCAAATCCCCTTTTCAAAAGGACTGTGGCCGTTATCTTGTGACGAGGAGTTCCCTAAACTACGGTCGTTTATGTACCTGGACTCATGTTCGCCCCCAGTCTGACTGGTTGTTCCTTGGAGTTCTGCATGAGTTTTCCATCCATTAGAAATGACCTCGCTGCCAGCCCTCGCAATGTCTGAGTCTTCCCATTCCTCTGTTAACCTGACTCTTCTGTCTCCCCTGAGCATAGCCCGCCTGAAATCTCCATGCAGAAGGCAAAGCACTGGACACAGAAGCTTGCTTTCTCTCACAGCCAATCACAAAGCAGCGTGTAAAGAGGTGGGGGTTCAAATGCTTCCTGCTTCCTGGGAGCTCTTTCTGAGCAGAAGAAAGGCTTTTTAAAACTGAGGCTTGGATTTCTCTCCCCCCACCTTCCTTTCAGATTGCTCCGGGGGGGGGGTTCCCCCCTTAAAATGCTTTTTAATGAGGCAGTTGGGTTTTGGGGGGTGGATTTTCTCTCACAGTGAGCACTGAAAAAGTTAGCCAATTACAAAGAAGCATTTAAAGGGGCAGGGACATGATTTGAGCTTGGAGGCTGCTGGTGCAGAAATTCCCAACTGGAAAGTGTGGGTCTAGGCCGCAACGAACTTCAGGTAAAACGCCCATGCACAAATGACCTATGTGTCGTACTATCCTCTCTCTCTCTCTCTCTCTCTCTCTCTCTCTCTCTCTCTCTCTCTCTCTCTCTCTCTCTCTCTCTCTCTCTCTCTCTCTCTGCAAGGTATATGAAGTACTTATACCCCTACGAGTGTGAGAAGCGGGGGCTGAGCAACCCCAACGAGCTCCAGGCCGCCATCGATAGCAACCGGCGCGAGGGACGCCGCCAGGGCTTCTGCGGCTCCATCTTCACCTACTCGCCCAGCGGCACCCCCGGCATGCTCTCCTCCCCCAAGCTCCAAGTCCCCGCCCTGGGAATGGCCTCGGCCACCAACGGCAGCCCCGTTGCCCCCATGACGAAAATCAAGAAAGGTAACTCTCTGGCCCTGGCTCGGCGGGGATGGTTTCGGGGACCCTTTGCCGGGGGTTTGGGGGGGCAGGACCCTGCTTTACGGGTTTGTTCCAGCATGCTGTAAAACCAAAAGGGGAGGGGCCGTGGCTCAGTGGTAGAGCATCTGCTTGGCATGCAGAAGGTCCCCGGTTCAATCCCTGACACCTCCAGTTAAAGGGACTAGGCAATAGAAAAGAGTAGGAGTCTAGTAGCACCTTAAAGACTTAACAAAATTTCTGGCAGGGACTAGGCAAGTAGGTGATGTGAAAGACCTCCGCCTGAGACCCTGGAGAGCTGCTGTCGGTCTGAGTAGACAGTATTGACTTTGATGGACCAAGGGTCTGATTCAGTATAAGGCAGCTTCATGTGTTCATGCATTGCGTACCATTGCTCGTTTGCTCTTTAGCTGTCAGGTGCTTTGCTGGAGCCGTAAAGTATGCCAAGAGTGTGAGGGGGAGGGGGCGGAATCGCCCTGCTGAATTAAGCCAAAGGTCTTCATAAAGTGGCCCAGTCCCTTTTTTCAAGCCAGCATGGTGTAGCGGTTAAGGTCACTGAATAGGACCTGGGAAACCCCGGTTCGAATCCCCATGGAGAGGGATTTAAAATGCAGTCCACCCCTTGGATCGACGCAAGGCTGTTGTTTTCAAGCCTCGTTCCTAATAATCCCTGGGGCAAATTTTTCCTCTTTTGCTGCCGCCACGCATTGAACCAAATCCGCCACCACCCCAACATCTCTACCGGTTTGGGTCTCAGCAGCGTATCCGGAATTAGGATTTTGGGGGGCCTCACATGCACCGCTTTACACGAGGCAGTGACTGTAAAGATCTTGTTACCGGCCTCCGGCCCTGTTTTGCCAGAACGCTGATGGGCTTCCATGGGTCTCGGTCCGAGATTTAATTCATGCTGGCGGAGAAAGGCTGAGGTGCATTGTGTTGCTTTGTCTCTCAGATAATAGCAGGGAGGCATCTGGAGGGCTGGTTAAAAAACAGGACAGGCCTGTAGCATTTTTGCCCTGTTTGGTTTTTTTTAATGGATCTTGGCTAGGATGAAGCCAGGGCTTGCCACGGGAGGGGGGGGAGGGGGCAGTATTTTAGGATGCTGCTGAGACAACACCCGTGTAAATCTAGATTGCCAAATGTCATGCTTTGTGGTGCCCTAGAGCAGGGGTGTCGAACTCAGTTGTCACAAGGGCTGGATATGACATAACTGTCACTTGGTCGTGCCGGGCCATGCCTTGCCAACCCAGACTGAGAGTGGAGGGGGGGGGGCTGCCTCAGCTGGCTCACGTGCCGGATAAGAGCTCTCAAGGGGCCGGATCTGGCCCTCGGGCCTTATGTTTGACACCTTCCTTAGACTCTGCTGGCCATGACCTGGATAGCCAGATCTCATCAGATCTTGGAAACTAAGCAGGGTTGGCCCTGGTCAGTATTTGGATGGGAGACCACCGAGAAAGTCCAGGGTTGCAACGCAAAACACCTCTGAACATGTCTTGCCTTGAAAACCCTATGGCAAGAGTGGGGATTGTCAGGCCCGGGGGCCATTTAAGGCCTGCAAAATCATTTGGTCTGGCCCTTCGTGGGTCCTGGCACATCTCTAGCTCATAAGGATCTAAGATTGGTGATCTGCACCCTATCGCGGACAGGAATAGCCTCTATTCAAGGCAGATGTGTGTTTGTTTTGCTGAGAAAAGGAACCTTTTCCCCCCTTGCAGAAGAGTTGTTAGCTATGGAGCTGCTAGAACTGCCCAAGAAAGTTAACCCTTTCCCACCCGGGCCATGGGAAAACCTATTGGTCGGCTAATTTTTAAATTGATAATTTTGTATGGCCTAC
Organism: Euleptes europaea; assembly: GCF_029931775.1. NCBI lineage: Eukaryota > Metazoa > Chordata > Lepidosauria > Squamata > Sphaerodactylidae > Euleptes > Euleptes europaea. The sequence continues at coordinate 9,309,117 of NC_079313.1, forward strand.
GAATGATGTTATAAATATCCAATTGGCCCTTGGCAGAAAAAAGGTCCCCCACCTCTGCCCTATGGGGGTCGCTATAAGTCGACTGCAGCTTGATGGCAAAAGGAAAAAAGATGCTACTAACGGAGACCCCAGAAGGGGTGGGGTGGAGGGGCTCCAAACGTGGACTGCTGATCACAAGGATGTTTATTTTTGAAGGTGTAGGTTTTCGGGGACACACACACACCTTTCCCCAATGAATTTTGAATCATTTCAGGGGGTTTTGTACCTTCTGTTCCCTTCTGCCCTCCCCCTCCCCTCCCCCCACAGAGGAAGATTCTTCCATCCCAATCACCGTGCCCAGCCGTCTCCCCGTCTCCCTCGCGGGCCACCCTGTCGTGGCGGCTCAAGCCGCAGCGGTCCAAGCGGCGGCTGCCCAGGCCGCGGTGGCTGCCCAGGCTGCGGCGCTGGAGCAGCTGCGGGAGAAGCTGGAGGTGGGGGAGCCCCCGGAGAAGAAGATGGCGCTCGCCTCGGATGAGCAGCAGCGGCTGATGCAGCGGGCGATCCAGCAGAACCTCCTGGCGATGACCGCCCAGCTGCCCATGAGCATCCGGATCAACAGCCGAGGGACTCGCTCGCCAGGTCGGCCCGCGTGGCGATCCCGCTTCTCCCCCTCTTCCCGTTCCACTGGGCCGTGAACTTGGGTGGGGCCGATGCACGGACCCCCAGGGAGGCAGGGGTGTGTTTGGCCAAATGAAGGAGCTTTACATGGAGCGAGCCCTGGATTCAGTCGCCAGCAGCTGGCGTTTGGAAAGGCCCGGTCTTGGCCAGGGAGTGAGGGTGGGATACAAATCGAAACAATAAATTAAATAAATAAGGCCCGTTGCTCTGCCCTGGGCATTTTGGGAGCAGCTGTCAGCCTAGGGTTGCCAGGTCCCCACTCACCTTCGGCGGGAGGTTTCTATGCATATCTTGTGTGCGTGCGCCGACGCAAGGAGTCTTAAAGGGCCACAATTGCCCACCCGACCTCAGCTTGTTGGCGGGCAGAGGGGCACCCTGGCAACCCTATGTCAGCCAGAGCAGGCGATGCTTATTTATTTACTTTTTCGATTGCAGCCCTCCCTCCCCAGCCGAAGCCAGGCTCAGAGCAGGGTAACATCATTTAAAATACATCAAAAATAATCAATAATAAAATTAACCATAAATTCTAAATTTAAAACAGGGAAATCCCAATTAAAACCTCAGAAACTCCAGATGGCGCCTAAATTCACTCATGTTGCCTGAGGTAAGCGGCAGGTTACCCCCTCAGCTTAACATAGAGTAAGATGGAAAGGCGTGGGTAGGGAGGCCAGCAAAGATGATACTCGCGGCTACCCTCAGCTATAGGCCTGGCAGGAAAGCTCTGTCTTGCAGGCCCTGTGCAACGGTTTAAGGTCCCGCAGAGCCCTGATGGTACCAGGCAGAACATTCCACCAGGCCGGTGCAAGGGCCGAGAAGGCCCTGGCTGTTGTCGAAGACAGCCGCACACTCTTAGGGCCAGGGACCACCAGTAGATAACTGTGAAGATCTTTGTAAAGATGTTGAGCTAACAGGGCCAGGCATCTGATTCTAGAAGGCAGTTCAGGGTTCGTTTTGCCTGGCGTCCAGCAATATTTGCATTGTGAACATGCCTGTATTGATTGTATATGCGGGCTGCATACATTTGGGGGTTGCAGAACAATTAAAAATCTCACCTCTCCCCCAGAAATCCAAATTGCAAAGCAAGAAAAGTTGAACTGTGCAATCTGAATAAGTCTTTGTTTTAGACCCCATGGAGTGGGGCAGGGGCCATAAAGGGCTCTAAAGCCAGTGCCTGGAATTGCTGGAGATTTTACTGCACCACTCTCTACGGCAGGGGTGTCGAACTCATTTGTTACAAGGGCCGGATATGACATAACCTCACTTGGCCGGGCTGTGCGTACCATAACATTTAATGTTGGGTACCAGAGATACAAATTTTATAGAAGACACAGGACAAAACCAATTAATGATAATATTTTTGACTTTATTTTTTACTTAAAATACAAACATGCTTAAAACAAGAACACTCTGACAGTATGTTCTTTTATTTAACAGTCTTTGATAATCAACACTTCGGGCCTGCATCTCCCCCAGAACTCTTGTCCGCTGCCAAATTTGGGGGGGGGGCTACCAGTTGGGAGCTGGGAAGAGAGTAGACCAGGGGTGTCAAACCCATTTGTTACCAGGGCCAAATATGACATAAATGTCACTTGGTCGGGCTGGGCCATGCCTCGCCAGCCCCGGAGAGTGGGGGGTTGGCTACCTCGGCTGCCTCGCAGATGGGATAAGAGCTCTCAAGGGGCCATATCCGGTCCACGGGGCCATATGTCTGACACCCATGTTCTACAGCTTCTGAGCACTTTATTACTTTATTTTAGACTTATACCCTCCCTTGGGTCTCAGGGCTCTAGGCGGCTCACAACAGATCAATGAACACTCATTCAACAACGATAAAACATACAAAATCTTAAAAATACAAGATAGTAAGATATCCTAACTGACATCCAAATAAAACATCATCATGAGAGCTAGAAACTTAATTGGGTTTTTTAAAAATGAAAGATGAGTTTCTGCACTTGCTACTGTGTCCCGCAGCTGCTGTTTTCCCCACCGAAGCTTCTTCCAACTGTAGCCATCTTTCTGGGATGGCATCGGGCAGATGAGTTAATGTGAATACTGGGGTGGTGGGTTTTCATTTTGTCAGCCTGTTCAAAGTCTTTCTTCACCTCGTTGCCTGGCAGAAAACCGCCAAGATTCTGCTGCGAACCTGGCCCCCAATGGCACCAACAGCATCAGCATGTCAGTTGAGATCAACGGCATCGTTTATACAGGTAAAAGGTGTGCGGGGGGGCGGGCTCCATCTCCACCAGAACTCTTGTCCCCTGCCAAATTCGGGGGGGGGGGGTACCAATTGGGTTGATGAAGAAGAGTTGGTTTTTATATGCCGATTTTCTCTACCACTTAAAGGAGACTCAAACCAGCTTACAATCACTTTCCCTTCCCCTCCCCACAACAGACACCCTGTGGGGTAGGTGGGACTGAGAGAGCTCTAAGAGAGCTGTGACTAGCCCAAGGTCACACAGCAGGCTTCGTGCATAAGAGTGGGGAAACAAATCCAGTTCACCAGATTAGCCTCTACTGCTCATGTGGAGGAATGGAGAATCAAATGCTGTTCTCCAGATCAGAGTCCACCACTCTTATCCATTACACCACGCTGGGTTCTGGGAAGAGATTAGATCAGGGGTGTCAAACTCATTTGTTACGAGGGGCAAATATGACATAGATGTCACTCAGTCGGGCTGGGCCATGCCTCGCCAGCCCAGATCAAGACTGAGGGGTGTGGCTGCCTTGGCAGCCTGTTAAACAGAGGCTCTGCCTGAAATGTTGAAGTGGTACTACTGGAGTTGTAGATAAACTTGCTCCTGGACATTTTGCAGTGGGTTCTGCCTCCTGCGGCAGCCATTTGGTGACTGGCTCCACCTCCTGTAGCAGCCATATTGTGACTGTGCCCACCACCATGTGTCAGAATTCATAGAATTCTTGTTGGAGAGACCACCAGGGTCATTTAGTTCAACCCCCTGCACAATGCAGGAAATTCACTACTACCTTCACACCCCCAGTGATCCCTACTCCATGCCCAGAAGATGGCAACAAAAACCCTCCAGGATCCCTGGCCAATCTGGCCTGGAGGAAAACTGATTCCTGCCCCCAAAGTGGCGATCAGCATTACCCTGGGCATGTAAGAAAGGGCCACGAGAGCCAGACACTGGGAGCCCAATTCCCAAGGTGCCCACAGGCTCAAAAAGGTTGGGGACCCCGTCTTAGAATAACGAGTGTGTTTGGAGTCCCATTGGCAAAGTCAAAAAGCTTGAGGAGGAGAGAGTACTACCGAATTAGGGGGAGGGAGGGTTAGGTTGGTTGGGGATCCTGGGTGGCTCTGGCGATTATCCGGATATTGGGCAAATGCGTTTCCCCTGTTCTTCCCTCTCCCTTTCCAGGTGTGTTGTTTGCGCAGACACCTGGTGCGGCATCCTCTTCTGCCAGCAAAGGGAACACCAACAGCGGGCAGAGTGCCGGTGGTGGGAGCACAGGTGGCGGGAGCACCGCCAGCAGCGGAGGGGCGGCGCCTCCTCAATCCGGCTCAGCCGCACCCCCGACATCTACCTCAACCAACTCCTCTTCGCCTTAAGAGCCCTACAACCTTCTTCTCTCCATCCCGCCAAAGCATAGGCCCGGGTCAGATGATACACCGCCCCTTACCTGCTTGCTGTACTTTGGGAGTGGGGTGGGGGAGGGTGGAGCCTAATTACCTCCGCCGCCCCCACTTGGTGTGTCCACAAAATGGAAGCATGTTTGAACAGGGCGCAGCCGCGCGAGGTTCGGCGCTCGCAGGCCCAAACTGCGGGCCGCGCAGTTGAGGTCACGCGGTTTGGGCTTTGGCGGTCTAAATGTTGCTCCCCGATCAAATGTGCCTTCACAAAGTGGACAGGCGGAGATGGTCAGGCGGCTCCGGAGGGTACAATCCCGCAACCCCGGTGGTGTGTCACTGGTGAGGAAGTGGCGGTATCATCTGCACCGGGCCGAAGGAAGATCAAAGTTGCTTCCTCTGCAGCTGACACCAAATACAAACCAAACTCGACATTTGCTTTTTTGCTGGTGGAGGGTTGTTGTTTTTTTTAAACTGGGGCTCATGTTCTCTCTCCCCCACCCTTTCCTTCCAGTGCTGAATATTTTTGTGGTAAATGAATATATTGAAAGGTAGGGGTGGAAAGAGTTTTTACGGGAGGAAGGGGGTGAGCGTGTCATTGAAATTCTGAGCCACGTGGTCACTGTGTGGTTTGGGTGTGTTGCGTTGTCAATCCACAACTCTTTTACCTCATGCAAACCCAAGCTTTGCACACTCTCTCTTATTTTAAAATATATTATTATATATTTTTGAATATCTTCGGACAGACACAATCACTCTGCAGACTTGCATCATCATCGTTTTTAAAGAATATGAAATCTCCAGCCTCCTTTTACTAATAGATCGTATAATATATATGTGTGTGTGTATATATATATTATGAAAACCCACAGAAAAGAATTTTACAAATGGCAAGAGGGAGGAGAGCAATATTCATATTAAATTCCCTCTTCCCCCTTTAAAAAACAAACAAACTCCCTTCAAGGTATCTATAGAGCTTTAAAGAGTTTTCCCTTTCTCTTCTTATAAATAAATTTTAATTTTGAAAGTTAACGCAAAAAGAAAAGGAAAAAAGAGACCCTAAAGCAAACAAATCTATTTTTAGTATTCATTCAGGGAAGACACTTCTAAAAGATTTTTTGTTTGCCTGTTGGGGGCCTGTTTCCCCCCCCACCCCACCATCTTCTGAAGACCTGGTAGGACGATGTGCCCCATTAGCAAATGAACTCAAGTGGTCCTACATGCAGGGGGTGGGGCCTAATCAACTGCCGGGGAGGGGCTTTTGCAGCTGACTCCACATTTGATAAGTGTGGTATTTTTGCATGGAGCCCCTCCCAGTTTTAGAAGGGGAGGAGGATCGTAAGGGGCAGCTTGCTAGGCTTTAAATCTCTGCTCCCCTTTCGACGCGCTCTTTGAACAAGGCGAGCAGGAAAATGGTGGGGGACATCTTGGGCTATCCCCGTTCGAGAGGAATGCCCCGAGGCTGCCCAGATGGAGCCAAAGGGCACCTGCTCTCTAAAATCGGTTTTCTGTGGTTGCCTCTGCTTCCTCCCTGCAGCCTTCCAAAGCCCAGCTTATAAAGGGGCGAGAGAACTGCTTGGCCTTTCCTGGATCTTCTGCTCTGGGTGCGGGTTGGTCGCACCGAGGGGGCTTAACTCTGTCAGCCGCTTCAGGCCTCTCGACTTCCTCAGGAACAGCCTCGTATTTTCCTTGGAGTGGCCGTGCCTGCAGTCTCTACCTCAGCTTCCTTCTCCTTGCTTTTCCATCTCCTGGTGGGAAAAGAGAGCCATTGATCCCCCCCCCCATCCACCCCCTTTTGGCAATATATGGGAAGATCAAAACTGAGATATTTTAAACCGATGTACAGATGGAGTATAAGTAGGGTCTAAAGGAGGGGGAGCTTCTAGCTAGGATTTCCCCCTCCCACTAGGAAAACCAACCGTGGGGGGAATTGGCAGCTAAAGCAGCCATGTTAGGAGCAAATGAAAACCCAACCTAATGACGCATAACACAGTTGTATATGTGTTATCATTTTTGCTTATGCTGTTTTCCTCTTCCTTGGTTATTTTAATTTCTCGGGGGGAGGGAGTCTCGTGAGCATTGCCTTAACTCTCCTGTGCCTGCCCCAAGGGGACAGCTACTCTGAGGCGCATGCTTGCTTGTGCGCATACCCTTCCGCAACATAGTTTACCTCAGTTAGTATAATTAAATGGCGGCTGATGCTGGTTTAACAAGAGGGCTGGGGTTTATTTATTTATTTTTGAGAGAGATTCTCATCATTTTGGGATTCATTCCAAATCTTCTAAAATTGCTCGCCTTGGCTGACAGTGTCTTTGGTTTGGAAAAGACTCCTGAGACGACGACCTGGTGTTTTAATCATTTGCCTTGGGGATCAAAGACTTCCCTTTTGGACTTCTCGCTCAAGTGGACTTTGGGAATTGCCGGGGTTTTGTTGCCGTCGCTTAGCAATGCTGTACGGGGATCCATGTACTGTTCGCCCTTTCCCCTCGTCGGTTTCAGTGAGTTTTAAGCGAGCGAGCAAGTTTTTGAGGCCTTGTCTCGGCTGCCGGGGCTTTTCGGATGTGGACCAGGCCAACATGGGCCCTTTTCGCACTTGCACAAGTTTTGTACGGCAACAAAACAGGATTCCCCCCCAAAAAAATCGAGTAAGGGGAAGAAATCGGAAGCTGATGGTTTGGCAGTTGCAAGCAAGGTCCAATTCGCCCCATCTTGAGGCCACATCCATTAAGCCGGACTTAAGGACGGTGCCGGTTCAACTTTGGGTCTTCTCAGTTGCGGGAATCCCCAAAGACCTAGCCTTTGGCGGTGAATCCTGGCCCATTTCTGTCGCTCTGAGCGAGGCAAACGCATCCTTTCCTGAGAACTGGCAGGCAGCAAAGGTGGTTCAGCTATCGCCAGGAGGCTTAGACGATTACTTCGGCTGAGTCTAACTGTAGGTGGTAGGCCCAATTGGTGGTTATTTTTCCATCTTGAGCGACCACTCCAGAGAAAGAGGCAGAGCCGCTGAGGGAAGATCAGCTCGAGACACGGGGTGGGGGGGGGACAACAATGTAAAGCAGCTTAGCCCTGAGGGAGATAGGAAAAAGTGCTTTGGGCCGGGGGGGGGAGGCTGAACCTGGTGTGTCTAATCCTCTTTAGATGTGAAAACCTGTCTGCCTCTTGCTTCCAAGAACTCAGCTACCTCTCCATGTTAAACCAAGAGAGGGTCTAGGATCGGGGAAGTGGGTCTAGGATTGAGGAAGACCCTCTTTGAGGTGAGGGCTGAAAGATGTCTCGTGCTCTGTATTTAGATGTCAGCCCGTTGCTTGCACGAGGGATGAAGCGGTCTTTGCCAGGCTGTGGTTAACATGGGGTTTGCCCGCGAGGGGGTCACAGGCAAAGGCACCCCCTCGTAATTTCCTCTGATGTTCTTTGGTGCCAACAAGAAAATCCCCCGGCTGAAGGGACCCCGCCATCTACAAGGTGTCCCTCTTCAAGCATCATATCACGGGAAGCTCTGAGAGATCCTCCAGAGATCTCGCCTGTTGGGCTTTCCATCACTCGCACGGTCCCTGCTGGTTTGTGGTGACCGTTGAGTTTGAGGGTTTTAAAAAACTTTGGCCTGGTTCAGCTATCTTCGGATCCCTTGTGAGGGTTTTGTGAAGATTCGTCACTGCAATCCCCCTGCCCCCCCCCCAACTTTCATCTAAATCTCTGCATGTTTTCTCTCCCTTTCCCTCTGACTGAAACAAGAGAAGTTTTCTCAAGATATTCACACCTTTCCATCCAAGACATGTTTCTTGGAAGTGTACCCTTCTCATTCTGTTTTGCTCCAAGGGTACTATGTTTTTTGTAGTACTGTAGGGAATTCATCCCCAAATTCCATTTTTCCATATTTATCTATAATTCAGCTTGGCTGTTATGTGATAGTTTGGGGGTTTGTGGTTGGCTTTGTGACTGGTGCATTTGCGGAATACAGGCGACCTCTAAGCAAGCAATATGGTAGTATCTGGAATGATGGTTGATCATTGACAGATATCCAGAACCCTACATTTTAAAACTGTACATTGTGATTCCTCCTTCCCAGGATTCAACTGGGCCAAAATGGAGGCTGTTTCATGCCGCCGATCTCTGAGGTGCCTTCCATATTGTAGTGGTGGTAAATATGGATTCTCTTATAGCAAAACAAATGAGATTCCGATCTGCCACAAAGTCCAAATGGTATCAGTTTTCACCACCATATCGGCCAAAAATGTTCTCCTCCTTCTCCAGGAAGGGTCTGGAGAGATCCGTGTTTTGTCAGAGGCTGGGTTCCAGGTTTTAAAAAGCGGGTTTTACAATCAATTTTTAAAAAACGTTTTCCAGCATCTGTCCTCAGAACTGAGACTACTTCCCCCACAAGCCAGTCCAGGAAGCCTGTTTGTGCGCGTGTTTTTAAATCTCTTGTTTATTCTCCCAAACCCCAAATAGATTATCCCTTATCTAACTATACGGGTATGTTGGATCACCTGTGAACAGTATAGGTGTGTTTGACTGTGTGGCTTTATTCAAGTGTGTTAGCTATAAAGAAGGGTTAAAGAACCCCCATGCTGGTTCAGCCGTGGGTGTGATCTCTTGACAGTTCCTCCCCACCCCCCAATCCTACCTCTTTCCTATTTGTCTGGTCTCCTCCTAGACAGAACCTCTCTGTTAAAACTCCACACCAGCTTTGGAAAGGGGGCACATATCTTTTTGGCCTCCTTGTAAAAAAAACCAAACCCTTGCCACAAAGGAAATCTTTGTCAACTGCTTTAATCGGTCCTGGTTTTTTCTCTCCTGGCCTCTAAGAACTAAGACCCAACACTCTGTGTCTTGCCCTGCCTGGCTTTCTTGGAAGGCCCCTTTCCCTGTATCCCGAAATGTGCCCCTCTCTGCCCACAATCCTCTACAACTGCGCTCTTGACCTGTTCTGTTTGGGAGATGTGCGTTTTGAGAACAGAGCAGTCTCTCCAGCGCAGGCTGGCTAAGATCCAACCTAGCTTCTGCCTCCAGCCGAATCCCTGGTCCTTTTCTGGCCCTTCTCACCAGCTACGGAGCCCTGGTTTCTCTCTCCTTTCTGCCTGGCACGGCAGCGTGGCATCTGCAATCTTGGGGAGGGATGCTAATAATGGCATAGCCACCCTCTTTGCTGCTTGTTCTCCCCCCACACAAAACAACAGTAATTGGGACAAGTGTTTTTAATGCACCCCTCTGGGTGGGACACCCCGTCTTTCTAGCACGGCATGGACCACTTGCGTGCTGTAGCCTCTCAGATTAGCTTTTCTGGATCGAGCCTCAGTGTTAACCCAAAAAATTACCTGCTCTGAAGGATGCTGCTGGGCCCGAGTTGGTAGCGCTTTATCTTCTGCCCATCCCTAAGATGTCGAACGCCAGCCCTTGGCGATTGGCAGGCCCGTTTTCGAGCCCTCTTGCGTACTCCCTGGCATGTCTTTTCTCCAGAAGTAAAAAAATGCCAGGGGCGGGCACGGCGGTCCTGATTCTGCAGCCATTTTGGAGCCGGCCGGCCTTGGCCTCTTTCTCGTGCGGCGACCTTCCTTTCCCTTCCCCCATAATTTTTTTTCGTGTGTGGGTGGAGAAGAGAGATTCTATATCAAAATTATATATATATATATATTATATATAAAAAAGAGCGTGTATGTCTTTTTTTTTTTTTGAGCGTGTAAAGTGTGTGTCTATAAGAGATGTGGTATAAAAAAACTGATTTTTTTCCTTCATAGTCCAAGCTTGAATAAGAATTGGATTTTCACTCAGGGGAATTGAACCTGCTGTTTTGGATCTTGATTGTATTTTGGAAGGGAGGGGACTGGAGGGGGGGTTGGGGAACAAGGGCATGGCGAAAACTAAAATTGGGGTGGGGGCGTTCCTTGCTGTGGCGGTGGCTTAGCGGGGAGCTGAACTATCGGGCTCTGCGGCTTGTTTCTTTGCTTTAAAAAAATCTCGGTTTCTCATAAAGCCAGGGGGTGGAGGGGGGGGCACAGTTGAAGCAGCTAGCCTTTAACGTCTTAGTTGTTTGACTTCTGGGGGGGCAGCTGTGCCAGTTAAGGGCAGCAAATCCTCCAGAGGATATTCTGTTTTTCGAAGGGGCGTATTTGTTATCTTGTGGGTGGCTGGCTTACAAAGACCCCCCCATTTATTTTATCTCTTGTCGGGGGGGGGGTGCTTGCCACGCCATGACCTCAGGCATGCTCAAAAGGGACATCCTTATTGCTGTGATTATCAGAGCTTCTTTAGGGAGTGGGGAGGCTGCCATCCCCCCCCCCGTCCCCAATTTCAGAGCCGCTGGCGTTCAGCCAATGCTACTCCAAAAATCATATTTTGCTCCACTGCTCTTAAAAGCGTTTTGCCTATGCCAACATTTTTACCTGGGGGGGGGGGAGAGCTGCACAAAACTTCCCGACAAGATCAAACTACAATCTTTTAGTTTTTGATTTCCGTCTTCGGGAGGGGGGTTGTTGTTTGTAGTTGGGTTTCTCATTTTATTCTCACGACGAGGGAAGGGAACGACATTATAGTTAGTTGTAAATGAGTTTGTCTTGCTTCTGTAGAAACACTGTTTTTAGGGGGGGGTCTGATCTTTTTTTGGGGGGAGGGAGAACGTAAATTTCTCATTTGCATATAGATTTTAAAACGTGATTTCAGTTTCTTCGGGTTTCCCGAAAGGAAAGAAACTAATGCAGCGAGTATATGCAATCTGTACAGCACGTGTTGGTTTTTTAACTCAGGTAATTAAAATCATAAAATAAACCACATTCTACCTCTGAAAACAGCAGGGCCCACCCAGGCTGCCTTTGTGTCTCGGGCCGCTGTGGTTTTGTTGTTGTTGTTGTTGGTTGTTGTTTTTTCCTTTGTGTTTTTGAAACAAAAATAATTTCACTTTTTTTCACAAAAAAGAAAAAAATATTCAGGTATTAAACCTTTGTGACTTAACTGAAACGGAAAAAAAATCGAAAACACTGAAAAGTTTACATTTTATAACATTATTATACAGATTGTATTTAAACTTCAGAAATATTTAAGACCACTGTAACCTTGTAAAGTTGAATATTAAAGAGGAGGGGGAAAAGGACACCTTTTTAAAAAGCCGTGTTGTATGTGCGCCTCCGTGTGTGTGTTTGTATGTGCGCAGCGTCTCTTGGAAGAGGGCAGAGGAAGGCCTTTGGGAGTCAAGATGGAAACTGGGGAATAGGAGAAGATCAACTTACAGTGTCTCTTACATCTTGGCCTCCGGTGTATCGCCTTCCACTGTCTCCCAAACTTCTTCTCTGCAGCCTGTATCTCAGTGGTGGAAAATGCCGTCCAGTCACAGCTGACTTATGGCCACCCCATAGGGTTTTCAAGGCAAGAGCGCTTCGGAGGTGGTCTGCTATTGCCTGCCTCAGTGTGGATTTCGGAAAAGAAGAAAAAGAGTTGGTTTTTATATGCCGCCTTTCTCTGCCACTGAAGGAAGAATCAAATAGGCTTACAATCACCTTCCCCTCCCCACAACAAAGACCCTGGGAGGTAGGTGGGACAGAGAGAGTGTGACTAGCCCAAGGTCACCCAGCTGGCTTCACGTGTAGGAGTGGGGAAACAAATCCACCAGATGAGCCTCCGCCGCTCGGGTGGAGGGGTGGGGGAATCGAACCCAGTTCTCCAGATCAGAGTCCACCGCTCCAAACCACCGCTCTTAACCACTACCATGCAGGTGGTATACGTAGCGGTGAGGAGCAACTGATTTTTAAAAAACCTTGTAAGCACTGGCATGCACACATTGGCATCAGTGGCTTTGGCACTAGACATGGGCATCCCATCAGCTGATATCAGAAAGGCCAGGGATTACCCACTGACTATCTTCAAGCCTAGATTAAAGTTTCCGAGAAGGTGTTAGTATAAGGTCCTTCTTGTCCTCTCTTAGTTTAAGCTGTTACCATACAAGCACTGAATCAAACGGACGCTGCATGTCAAGAGTAGTCACAAATTATGTGATAAAGACACCTTGCTGTTTGAAATACTGGCTGACAAGTAGTCGAAACGGTGAGAAAGATCATCTGGCGTCCCGTCCCAAAGTTGGCACCCAGTCAAGGTTGCAATTCTCGCAGTGCCGGAGCGGGCTACAGGCTTCTATCTACAAACTTCCAGCCGTAATTGTTTTGAATACTGGACAGCAATTGGACTGTGTTGTTGCAGTTTAAGCTATTCTGCAAGGGGTTAGACTGTGAACCTTTGAAGATTTATCTTTTAAATGAAGATTCACCTCTTGACATTTGTTTGAATTGTCTGAATGACTTGGAATGTATGACACATTATTGTAATGAAACGGTGATTTACTACGAGCCTACCTGCTGAATATTTTTTCTTGCACCCCCAGCCCTGCATCTTCAGTTTCTAGCAGACCTGGTCTTTGCGCGCATTAAAATTCCTGTATCGGGCAGCTGTGCTATATTGTAGGGTCCAGCACTTCTAATTCCTTTCTGCTCAGAGTGAGGATATCAGCTGGTAGTTATGCCAGCCTCCAGGGGGGACCTGGGGATCCCCCAGAATTACAGCTCATCTCCAGACGACAGAGATCTGTTCCCCTGGAGAAAATGGATGCTCTGGAGGGTGGGCTCTATGGCAGGGATGTCAAAAATAGGCCCGCGGGCCGGATCTGCCCCCTTGAGAGCTCTTACCCGGCCCATGAGGCAGCCGAGGTAGCCACCACCACCTCATCTCGATCTGAGCGGGCAAGGCATGTCCTGGCCCAACCAAGTGACATTTATGTCATATCCAGCCCTTGTAATAAATGAGTTTGACACCCCTGCTCTACGGCATTGCCCTCCGCAGCCTCCATCCCCAAATCTCCAGGAGTTTCCCAACTTGGATCTAGCAACCCTTGTTGGTGGGCTTCCGAGAGGCACCTGGCTGGCCATAGTGGGAACAGATTGCGGGACTCAATGGACCTTGGTCTGATCCAGCATGGCCTTTCTTATGTCCTTAACCCTATCCTTCATCCCCTGCCGGTGGCCGGGGGTAACCGGCAAATTTAGTCTGGTATGTGACTGGGGGTGGGGAAAATGTTAAGAAAAGCCAGAGGTGCCTCTCTTCTCTTCCCCTCGCCCCAGCAAAGAACATCTGTTGGCTTGGCTGCCTACAAGGAAATAGAAAGGCCTTGCCCATCCGAGAATCTCCTGTATCGCTTGTCAAGACATCAGGTCTTCAATACTGCCAGCCAGCATTTGGACTGGAAGTGTGGTGTCTAGCTCCCCCTATGCCAGAGACCTTGTGGACCCTTCCTCAAACTCTGAAGCTGCCCCCCCCACAAGGTCTTCAGCTAAAAACTGAACCTGGGGGGCTTCTGTGTACCATGCAACTGTTCCAGCACTAAGCTACAGGCCCTTCTGTAAACACAGGGAGCTCCCTCGGAGAGACCCTTGGCCCCTGCAACTCAAGATAGCTGTCTGGCTCTCCTCGGTCATCCACAGTCATCCGCCAGGGGACTTTTAAATGGAGGTGCCTGGAAGTGAACCTGGAACCTTTTGCTTATGCTGGGCCTCATCTCCCCGTCCCCACCTTCCTGCCTGTAATTCCCGAACTCTAGCTAGCGAGGTGTAGTGGTCAAGAGCGGCAGACTCTAATCTGGAGAGCCGGGTTCGATTCCCCACTCCTCCAAGTGAGGAGGAGTTCTGGAGAACCGAGTTTGATTCCCCACTCCTCCACATGAGCGGCGGACTCTCATCTGGTGAACTGGGTTGGTTTCCCCACTCCACATGAAACCTGCTGGGTGACCTTGGGCCAGTCACAGTTCTCTCCAAACTTAGCCCTACCTACCTCATAGGGTGTCTGTTGTGGGGAAAGGAAGGGAAGGAGATTATAAACCGGTTTGATTCTCCCTTAAAAGGTAGAGAAAATCAGGATATAAAAATCAACTCTTCTTCATGCAAGTTGCTACTCCACAACTTCCATCCATCTGCCTACACAGACTTCAGTCAGCCACTTATTTACGGCATAAAAGACTGGGTTTGCAGCTTTAGGGGTTGAAATGTCCACCCTCATCCTATTCTGGGAAGAGACGTTCTGCCTCTAGTCGTCCAGGCTTGACTGCCACAATGTGCTGTACTTGGTCCTGCCCTTCACCTGCTTTGGAATACAGCAGCCGGGTTGTTCACTGGGCAGAACCGGGTTCGATCCCCCACTCCTCTGCACGAAGCTAGCTGGGTGACCTTGGGCCAGTTCTCTCCGAACTCTCTCAGCCCACACAGAGGCAGGCAGTGGCAAACCACCTCTGGACGTCTCTTGCCTTGAAAACCCTATGGAGATCTCCCTGAATTACAACTGATATCTAGACGACGGAGCTCTGTTCCCCTAGAGAAAACAGCTGCTTTGGAGGATGGACTCTATGGCATTATACCATGTTGAGATCCCTATCCTCCTCAGATTACATCCCCAAATCTCCAGGAAGGCAGGATAGTCAGCAAAAACAAGAATTATGTTTAAAGATGGGGGAGGGGGAGAGCAGGCAGGGCCCGGGTGCCCTCTGCTGTTTTCACGCTGCTTAACAGATTGAAGAGTACCTACAGGAGAACATAAGACCATAAGAAAAGCCCTGCTGGATCAGACCAAGGCCCATCATCAAGTCCAGCAGTCTGTTCACACAGTGGCCAACCAGGAGGAAATGTCATGTGCGTTTGGAGCTTTCGGGTCAGGGCTGAAAAATGAGTAGATATGATTTATATGGATTTTAAACATATCCAACAAGTCAGTATACATACACACAGCGTGGTGTAGTTGTTAAGAGCGGTGGAGTCTGATTTGGAGAACCGGGTTGGATTCTCCACACCTCCACATGAGCGGTGGACACTAATCTGGTGAACTGGATTTGTTTCCCCGCTCCAACACATGAAGGCAGCTGGGTGACCTTGGGCAAATTACAGCTCTGTTAGAGCTCTCTCAGCCCCACCTACCTCATAGGGTGTCTGTTGTGGGGAAAGGAAGGGAAGGTGTTTGTAAGTCGGTTTGAGTCTCCCTTAAATGGTAGAGAAAGTCGGCATATAAAAACCAACTCTTCTTCTTTCTCAAATTCATCACCCAGGGGCAAGGCAGCTTTGCCATAATACTGGAAAGTTTAGGCTCGCCACAGGTGAAATAAATCAGAAGTCCAACGGCACCTTAAAAGCTAACAACGTTTATTTCAATATGAGATTTTGTGAGTCACTTCTTCAGATATGTGGAGATCAAACTCAGAATCCTACTTAAGGGAGAAGAAGGAGTTAAGGTAGAGACTGAATTCCATCATGAACCATTCACGTGTAGTCTGTATTGAGGGGGGGGAGATAACAAAGGTAGGGTTGGCAGGTCCCTCTTTGCCACTGGTGGGAGGCTTTTGGGGCGGAGCCTGAGGAAGGCGGGGTTTTGAGAGGGGAGGGACGTCAATGCCATAGAGTCCAATTGCCAAAGCGGCCATTTTCTCCAGGGGAACTGATCTATCGGCTGGAGATCAGTTGTAATAGCAGGAGATCTCCAGCTAGTACCTTGAGGCTGGCAACCCTAAACAAAGGTTAGGCGTGAATCCAGTTATAGAACTTTGGTGTGAGCTCTCTGTATGTCTGAAGAAGAGTTGGTTTTTATATACCAACTTTCTCTACCACTTAAGGGAGAATCAAACCAGCTTATAATCACCTTTCCTTCCTCTCCCCACAACAGACAACCTAAAACAGAACTGCAGTAACAAATAATGGATGATAAGTTTCAACAGAAAAGCAAGGTGATACTTTTAAGTGATAACGTACAGATACTGGCATAAAGTTATAGTCTGATAATACAGGTTACAAACAGCTGATCAAATTTTTTTTAAGGGAGTCCTGTATAGCTATTAGAAATTGTAGTGACCAAGGACATTCAAGTCTCTGTTTAACCCAGTATGACATGCGGGGTTCAGTTTTCTTGATGAATTCTCATTCAGCTTTTTGCGGTTTTCATTCCCTTTTGAAGTATTTGGGAGGGGGCACAAAGAGGGAGGGTCTTTCAGGTCTGCTGTAGTAGCCAGAAATCAGAGGGAAAACATTTTAATTTCCCTGGACATGCCAGATCTGAAAGTCAGGCTATGATTGCCAGTTCTGGGTTGGGAAATACCTGGAGATTTTGGGGGTAAAGCCTGGGGAGGGCAGAGTTCGGGGAGGCCAGGGACCTCTGCCAAGTATAATGCCATAAAGTCCACCCTCCAAAGTAGCCATTTTCTCCAAGGGAACTGATCTCAGTCGTCTGGAGATCACTGGTAATGGTGGCAGATCTCCAGGTGCCAGCTGGAGGTTGGCAACCCTTCCACGGTGGAGCAATGGCTACTCGCTCCTCCCTTTCCCCTTCTGTAAAAACCCAAAATTCCTGTCTGTGCCTCTCTCTCCTTATACCAGTCTCCTGGAGGAGCAGGATTGCCAACCTCCAGGTGGTGGCTGGAGATCTCCTGGCATTACTACTGATCTCCAGCCGACAGATATCAGTTCCCCTGGAGAAAAGGGCCGCTTTGGAAGGTGGGCCCTATGGCATCATACCCCAATGAAGCTCCTCCCCTCCCCAAACCCCGCCCTCCTCGGGCTCCACCCCCAAAAATCTCCAGGCATTTCCCAACCTGGAGATGGCAACCCTATGGAGGAAGGGAGGAAGAGCTTCCAACATAGAGATGGATGGACTGCCCGGAGCGCAAAACAAACACATTTGTCCCTCCCCGCTTTCCTTCCCCCCCCCCCCCGCACTGAAGTGAATGGAGGTGCGAGAATGGCTGGAGCGCAAAACAAACACGTTTGTCCCTCCCCGCTTTCCTTCCCCCCCCCCGCACATTGAAGTGAAGGGAGGTGCGAGAATGGCTGGAGCGCAAAACACACACATTTGTCCCTCCCCGCATTCCTTCCCCCCTCCCGGCATTGAAGAAGTGAATGGTGGTACGAAAATGGCTGGAGCGCAAAACACACATATTTGTCCCTCCCCGCTTTCCTTCTCCCCCCCCTCCCACATACTGAAGAAGCGAACGGAGGTGCGAGAAAGGCGGCGGAAGTAGTGCTTCCCTTCACGGAAGTCCGCTCTGGAACCTCTCAGCTCAACTCTGTCGTCCCCGCGCGCTCTTTCCCCAGTGGGCTTGACCAGACCGCGCGTGCGCGGAGGGGGGGGCGTGTGGCGGCGGCGGAAGATGGCGGCGGCCGGAGGCCCCGTGGAGGTGGCGGTGGTGGCGGTTGCCGAGGCGACGGCGGCAGGCGCGGCCTCCTCGTCCGGCGGCGGCGGCGCCTGCTGCTGGGTGTGGGAGGTGGGCTCCGGGGCGACGCTGGCCAGCTATCGCGGCGGGAGCTTCGCGGCCCGAGGGCTGGCGCTGCTGGGCGGGGAGCATCTGCTGGGGGCGCAGCTGGGCAAGGCCTGGCTGGGCGCCTGGGAGCTCCAGAGGAAGGTGAGCCGGAGACAGGCTGTTCCCACCCCCCCTTCCAAGTATTTTGGGGGATGCCTGGGAGTCAAAAATCCTAGCCCCCTCCTCTAGGGTTGCCAACCTCCAGGTAGTTAAAGATAACAACAGCACCCGGCTCAATATCGAACATTCATTTACTGATTGGGTAATTGCATCCAAAAAATATCATGGAAAATAATGCAGTGGAAGAAAATACAAAATGGTACAATATAGTACAAATCATAAACTGTCTTCACGAATTCAGACAACCAAGGTAAGTAGAAAATTGTAAATATTCTCTCCTTTTTCTTTTTCAGGAGACTAACGCCAGGTTGCTTCACCCACAAGGCACAGTTCCACGAAGAATTCCCAGTGTAAATGCAAATCAGCAAAATAGACCCCTTATTACAAATGTTCTATGCAATTCGCATGAAATAATACAGAAGAACAACTGATGAAGCAAGTTTATTGCGAAACGTGCACTGATCCGGAAGTGTCGTTTTGTTTTTGTTGAAATTAGACTATTGCGTTTACACTTGGAATTCTTCGTGGAACTGTGCCTTGTTGGTGAAGCAACCTGGCGTAGTCTCCTGAAAAAGAACAAGGAGAGAATATTTACAACTTTCTACTTACCTTGGTTGTCTGAATTCGTGAAGACAGTTTATGATTTGTACTATATTGTACCATTTTGTATTTTCTTCCACTGTATTATTTTCCATGATATTTTTTGGATGCAATTACCAAATCAGTAAATGAATGTTCGATATTGAGCCGGGTGCTGTTGTTTTCTTTAACCAGTGTTTTGTTCAGCATAAGTTTCAATTTGTTAGATAAACCTCCAGGTAGTAGCCGGAGATCTCCTGCTATTACAAGTGACAGAGATCAATTCCCCTGGAGAAAATGGCCACTTTGGCCATTGGACTCTATGGCGTTGAAGTCTCTCCCCAAACCCCGCCCTCCTCAGGCTCCCCCCAAAAAACCTCCCAGCATCAGCAAAGAGGGACCTGGCAACCCTACCCTCCTCAAAAAAGATGCTGCCCTTCTTAAGGCATGTCATATAGAAATGTTATCACTATGCATTCTTTATGTAGGGTTGCCAACCTCCAGGTACTAGCTGGAAATTGCTGTTACAACGAGGGTTGCCAACCCCCAGGTGATGGCTGGAGAAATCCCGCTATCACAGTTGATCTCCAGGTGATAGAAATTAGTTCACCTGGAGAAAATTGCCGGTTTGGCCATTGGACTCTATGGTATTGAAGTCCCTCCACTCCCCAAACCCGGCCCTCCTCAGGCTCCACCCCCAAAAATCTCTAACCTGGAGCTGGCAACCCTATCTTTATGATTCTCAGTGTGTGTGTTTCCCCACCCCCAGGCGTTTGGTGCGTGTGCACGCACACCTTTTGGTTCAAGATTCTGGCAGTTTTTTGCCATAATAGCTCACAGCCTGTATCAGCCCCTCAAAAGCCATCCCCTCGCAGGGCTGGTCTTTGGGCACAAATGCCACTTTCTAAGCACTCTTCAACTCCTTTCTAGTGAAATGGTGGAGCTGAGGTAGAAACTATGGATGGGGAGAGTGGCTGGCTTTCATAGAATCATAGAGTTGGAAGGGACCACCAGGGTCATCTAATCCAACCCCCTGCACAATGCAGGAAATTCACAACTACCTCCCACCCCCAGTGACCCTTACTCCATGCCCAGAAGATGGCGTGGAGCTTTGCTGACTGTTAGTGTATAACTTTTTTATAACTTTTTTTTTGCCACCAAGTCACAGCTGACTTATGGCAACCCCATTCCTACACATGAAGTCTTCTGGGTGACCTTGGGTGTCATAGGGGGTTACCTCACTTTGTATTCCCAGCGATGTATTAAGAGTTTGAAAATGTTATAAAAAACATCGCTTTAAAAGGGTTTTTGGATACCACGGCTTATAAATGGTTGGAAGACGTCTTCACAGCTAAAGGGGCCAAACAAAGTGTGAACAGTATTTTTTATAATGTTTTCAGACTCTTAATACATCAGTGGGAATACATAGAAAGTGTGAACAGTATTTTTTATAACATTTTCAAACTCTTAATACATTGCTGGGAATACAAGTGCGGTAACAGCCATAGTCACAGTTCTCTCTGAATTCTCCCAGCCCCACCAACCTCAAAAACTGCCTGTTGGAGGGAGAGGAAGGGATTGTGATTGTAAGCCACTGTGAGACTCCTGAAGGTAGAGAAAAGCAGGATATAAAAACCAACTCCTCTTTTCAAGGCAGGAGACATTCACAGGTGGTTTGCCATTACCTCCTTCCACATCACAACCCTGATATTCCTTGGAGGTCTCCAATTCAAATACTAGTCAGGGTCAGAGCAGAGAGTGTGTGACTGGCCCGAGGTCACCCAGCAAGCGTCCATAGTGCCAGTGGGGATTTGAACCTGGGTTTCCCAGGTCCTACTCTTGACACCTTGGAGAGTGAAGAAGAACAACTGGAATCCAGAGATTGTAGTGTGTGTGTGTTAAGTGTTGTCAAGTTGTTTCCGACTCATGGCGACCCTATGAATCAATGTCTTCCAAAATGTCCTATCTTGCAAATTGAGGGCTGTGGCATCCTTTATGGAGTCAATCCATCTTTTGTTGGGTCTTCCACTTTTCCTGCTGGTCTCAACTTTTTCTAGCATGACTGTCTTTTCTAGTGATTCGTGTCGTAATGTGACCAAAATACGATAGCCTCAGTTTAGTCATTTTAGCTTCTAGAGTCAGTTCAGGCTTGATTTGATCTATAACCCACTGATTTGTTTTTTTTGGCAGTCCACGGTATCCGTAACACTCCCCTCCAACACCACATTTCAAAGGAATCTACTTTCTTCTATCAGCTTTCTTCAATGTCCAGCTTTCACACCCATACAGAGTAATAGGGAATACGATGGTATGAATTAACTTAATCTTGGTGGCCAGTGACATGTCCTTACGCTTAAGAATCTTTTCTAGATCTAGAGATTCTAGTAAAAAAAAGGTAAAGGTCCCCTGTGCAAGCACCGGGTCATTCTTGACCCATAGGGTGACGTCACATCCTGACATTTTCTAGGCAGACTTTGTTTTTTACGGGGTGGTTTGCCAGTGCCTTCCCCAGTCATCTTCCCTTTACCCCCAGCAAGATTCTAGTACATCCTGTTAAAAAATGCCAGGTGGAGTAGCCACTAATGTTGTCTGGAAAGGAAAAGCCCTGAGTTTTTCTGCCCGGCCCAGTTGGCGGAGAAGGTTTAGCCTTCTCTTCCTGTCTGACAGCTCATGGGGTGGCTCTCTCCTCACCCACAAATGCCACACGGACTCACTGCCAGCTTGAGTGCATCCCTGCTTTTTCTCCCCAGGATCAGCTCCAGCAGAAGATCATCTGCCCAGGGCTGGTGTCCTGCCTGGCAGCTGCTCCCAACGGCCTCTACGTCTTGGCGGGCATTGCTGAAAGCATCTATCTCTGGGAGGTAAGGAGCTTGACCATGGATGGGGGTGGGGAGAGGAGAGCGAGCTGCTCGGACTCCTGAACTTTGAAGATTGTAGTTGTGTTTCAACCCTATAAGGGGGGCGACTGCACTGTGGTCTCCCTGCCTCCCAGCTTCTGTCTCAAGAGAGCCAGCATGGTGTAGTGTTTAAGAGCAGTGCTTTGGATCAGTGGACTCTGATCTGCAGAACCGGGTTTGATTCCCCACTCCTACACATGGGCGGCGGAGGCTAATCTGGTGAACGGGATTTGTTCCCCACTCCTACACATCAAGTCAGCTGGGTGATCTTGGGCTAGTCACAGCTCTCTTAGAGCTCTCTCTGCCCCACCTACCTCACAGGGTGTTGTGGGGAGGGGAAGGGAAGGTGATTGTAAGCCGGTTTGATTCTTCCTTAAGTGGTGGAGAAAGTTGGCATATAAAAACCAACTCCTTCTTCCCTTTCTCCCAATGTTTCTGCTCTTTCTCTGCCTTGAACACAAACCAATAGAAACCAATACCACTACACAAACATGAGTCTATTTTATGTACATTCATTAACGATAAAGTCCATTACATATATATAAGCTTTGAGCTTTTATACAAATGTTATAACAGAAATGCATAAGCTTTTGACAAGGTTTCGCGATTATTTTCCTTGTTTCACTGCTGCTTTCTCTGAAGTCTGTTGCTTTAAATTCACGGGAGAATCTTAGCTGCTTACGAAGTCTTACTGATTCTTATACCTGTTCTCTATATAAAGCAAAGTTTATAACATAAGTTTACTTATCCTATACTAACTTGTTTACATTATTTTGTTTGTATGATAAATAAGTTAATAATGGGATTAGTAAACTGATGTTACAAACTCAGTTTTGTATAGAGAACAGGGATAAGAATTAGTCAGACTTCATAAACAGCTAAGATTCTCCTGTGAATTTAAAGCAACAGACTTTGTAGGTGGGGCTGAGAGCCAGCGTGGTGTAGTGTAGTGGTTAAGAGCAGTGGTTTGGAGCTGTGGACTATGATCTGGAGAACCGGGTTTGATTCCTCACTCCTCCACATGAGCGGCGGAGGCTAATCTGGTGAAACGGATTTGTTTCCCCACTCCTCCACATGAAGCCAGCTGGGTGACCTTGGGCTAGTCACAGTTCTGATAGAGCTCTCTCAGCCTCACCTACCTCGCAGGGTGTCTGTTGTGGGGAAGGGAAGGTGATTGTAAGCCAGTTTGATTCTCCCTTAAGTGGTAGAGAAAGTTGGCATATAAAAACCAACTCTTCTCCCCCCCACACCCCGCAAGTATTCAGTTAAATCTGACAGACCACGATTTGGGCTATGCATCTCTCTCTTGCAAAGGTCTGTGATAACAGCCAGACCTTTAGTTCACCACTGCCCTCTTAAGTGTGCAGTAGTGTCATAGGATGCCCCAACGCAACCAGTAATAGTAACCTAGACATAAAAGGAGCCCTCCAGGCAAAAGCAGCTTTATAACATATGTTTGGGAGATAAGCATACAATCCACAGATCTCAGACCCAGGGCCCTCTGCGAACTCCTTCATATTAGGTTGAATTCCTTATTTGCTGGGTGCTGCTTTTTAAAAAAAGGCTGTGGGGAAATGTGGGATTTGGGGTTTTATCGTCAGGGCGAGGGTGGGGGAGCAGCATTAGTCAGGCTGCACCTGGAGTATTGTGTGCAGTTCTGGAGGCCTCAGTTCAAAAAGGGTGTTGTCGGAATGGAGCGAGTGCAGCGGCGAGCGGCGAGGATGATCAGGGGCCTGGAGACCAAGCCCTGTGAAGAAAGGCTATGGGGAATGTTTAGTCTGGAGTAGAGGAAGAAGAAGAGTTGGTTTTTATATGCCGACTTTCTCAAGCACTTAAGGGAGAATCAAACCGGCTTACAATCACCTTCCCTTCCCCTCCCCACAACAGACACCCTGTGAGGTAGGTGGGGCTGAGAGAGTGTGACTAGCCCAAGGTCACCCAGCTGGCTTCATGTGTAGGAGTGGGGAAACCAACCCAGTTCACCAGATTAGCCTCCGCCGCTCATGTGGAGGAGTGGGGAATCAAACCCAGTTCTCCAGATCAGAGTCCACCACTCCAAACCACCGTTCTTAACCACTACACCACGCAGGAGGTTGAGGGGGGACATGATTGCTCTCTTTAAGTATTTGAAGGGCTGTCACTTGGAGAGCAGGGAGCTGTTCCTGTTGGCAGCAGAGGATAGGACTCGCAATAATGGGTTTAAATTAAGGGCAGAAAGGTACCGGCTGGATATTAGGGGGTGGTGGAATTACAGTAAGAGTTGTTCGACAGTGGAATAGTGTCAGCTAAGGCTTCCTGTCATCCCCGGATAAAACAAAATGGTTCCTCACAGAAACTAAACGGAGTTTTAGTTCGCTCCGTCCCCCCCCCCCCGTTTGCACTCTGTCTCCCGCCCGGTATCTGCACCACAATGGAGACCTGCCCGAGTAATCGCTAGTATGATACCGGGTCCCGCGGAACGATGCCGGGGAGCTCTGGAAGATAACCTAACTATTACGCGCGTTAATTTCTTGTATGCGTTTTCTTAAGTCGTTACCGGCAGTTAACTTCTGTATTGTTTCTTTGTATCTAAACTTAATCAACCTCATTGTATGTACCCTATATATGTACCAGTATTTCCGCATGCCTGTATTCTAGCCTTAAGTTTCTATGACTTGCTGAACTCGCTGGCTTTCTTAATAAAACTTTAAACTCGCAACTACGTGTAGAGTGAAGTCTCTTATGCAAGGAACGCAACGAGGTACTGAGATCTGACAGTAGGCTAGAATCCATCCTTTTTTATTTTTGTAGTAGTTTAATTTTAGAATAGGATGTCCGCACAATCCACTAACCTGTTCTTTGTGGATGAAAACCTCCGCCAGAGCCTCTGGCCGGGAGCAACTCCCCTCGATGGAGGGAGAAGCAACTCAGAGACGACGCCCGTCTGAGTTCGCCGGGTTCCCCGAGAGGCCGGCGTGAACCTCTCTGCCGACGCACGCTGAGCTATGATGCAGGACCAGGACTGACGGCGCTCCTGGGGAGTTCAACCGACGGCCGGCGACGGAACCTGACCGTATCCGTTTTTACCGAGGACCGCTGACCGCCATGTATGGAGAGGGAAAGGAGCGGAGCCGAGAATGGGTGACAACCGACCGGTGGGACAACCCCTCGACCATCCACCCTCCGGGTACCCCAGCCCTTGGTACCAAGGAGAAGGAAGCCCTGCTACAAGAACAGAACCAGGCACTGACTCTACAGAACTGGGACCTCCAGGCGCAGCTGAGAGCTCTGCAGAGGGACATGGCAGTGAGAGACCTCAAATCACCCGTCGACGCAGAGACGCCACCACCCATCCTGCCCAGGTAAGCTGCAACCCGGGATCTGAAGGTGTCTTTTGACGGATCCAGCGGCCAGGTGCCCCACTTTGTACTCCAGCTGTCTGGCTTCATGAAGGACCAAGGAGACACTTTCCCTTCAGAGGAAGCCTGGGTCCGGTACGTCATCAGCCTATTGGAAAAGGAGGCGATAGAGTGGGCGGTGACGGCAACAGAGACCGAATCTGGAATTCTGAACTCTTTGGGTGCGCTTATGTCTGCCTTACGACGCCATTTTGAGGACCCCCATAGGGGGTAGAGGGCCAAGATTGCTATACGTAGACTGAAACGGGGCCCGCTCTGTCATGGAGTATACCCAGGAGTTCCAGTCCCTGTCTTGCAAAATCAGGGAGTGGAGTGAAGCCACCAAGGTCCAACACTCACTGGGTGAGTGACCAACACTTCCGCGAAGGACTGCGTTGGGAAGTTCTGGATGGCTGTTTAACCCTAGGGGACCCAGAGACGATCACCGAATGAATCAGACCGGCGGCCCAGGTGGAGACCCGTAAACAGACGCTCCAGTTCGCAAAGGATCACCCGGCCAAAGAGTTCTCCTGAGACCCCTCCAAGGGGATCACCGCGACTGCACCTCGGCGGGACGGAAGGAACCGTGGTGGGTTCTCTGAGGAAAGAGCGCGCCTCTTTAAGGAGGGGGCCTGTTTAAACTGTGGCAAGATGGGCCACTTCGCGGCAAACTGTCCCAGTGGATCGCCGGACCCGCCTGCTAACACAGCTACCCGAGGTCCTGGGAACCCCCCTACCCAGATCCCGGAACAGAGGAGAGCGGAGGGGACGATCACCCAGCGCGGGACGGCTGCTCTGCGCACAGACCCGGCGCCTACTCCTTGCGACCACGACCATCGCTGCGGTTCCAGGGACTTGTCACCGGCAAAAAACAAGGAGGGCTTTCTGTGAAAGAACCGGCACGGAAGGCTACCTTAAGTGACACCAATCCGGTTCCGAACTGGGTGAGTGACCAGGGAGACACCCTCCTGCTGCCCGTTGTGTTACGGAACCCCCGGGGAGGGGATCCTGTTGTGGTCGTTGCGATGTTGGACTCTGGGTGCTCCCGGACTTTGATAGACCAGGAGGTGATAAACCGCCTGCAGGTTGAGACTCAGGAACTTGACCACCCTCTGCATCTCCACCAGATGGATGGCAGTGACCTACAGGTGGCCCCCGTCCATTTGCGTTCCCTCCCGGTGTTGTTGGGGGTGGGAAACCACTGGGAACACATCCGCTTCACAGTGGCTCCTCGGATCTCTTACCCGGTGGTTCTTGGTAGTAACTGGCTAGCGGGGCACAACCCTAGCATCGACTGGGTACAGCGCTGGGTGGTGTTTGGATCCCCCCAGTGCAAACGGCATGGCAGGGAGGACATGCCCGGGGGAGATGGGGGGATGCCGCTGCAGCCGAGCTTACAATGCTGCTGCCTGAATATAGTGATTTTGCAGATGTTTTCGAGGGGACGGACTGTGATTTATTACCCCCTCACCTCACTTAGGACTGTGCTATCGAATTAACTAAGGACATTAAGCCATCCAAAGCCCGGGTCTACCCCATGAGCCCCCAAGAGAAGACTGTACTACGAGAGTTCCTCGATAAGAACTTGGCCCGGGGGTTCATACGGTCGTCCAAGGCTGCGTTTTCGTCACCCTGCTTCTTTGTGAAGAAGAAGGGAACCTCGGACCTCAGATTGTGAGTGGACTATGGGATCTTAGGGTTGGAGAAAAGGTGTATCTCTCCACAAAGAATCTCAGGTCCTTACATCCGTGCAAGAAACTCTGTCAAAAGTATGTGGGCCCGTTCCCAATCTCCCGGGTTATCAATGAGGTCACCGCCGAATTGGACCTTGAGAACCACTGCTCTGGGCTGATCCTGCATTAAGCAGGGGGTTGGACCAGATGGCCTGTATGGCCCCTTCCAACTCTGTGATTCTACAAACCACAGAATGTCGTGGAGCGAGGTTTTATAGTAAGCGTTTTGACATTCCAAGCAGAAGATTTGTTTAACAGGATGCCTTTTAATCTGTACCATCAATCAGAAGCCCGGCCGGGCAAACGCCCCACCTAGCCCCTCCCACTTTCTAAAAGCACTTGGGCGCCAGGAAAGGTGTCGCTGGGTGCGATGGCACCCACAGGAACCACGTAGGGGACCCCTGCATTATAGGATTTTTCCCCCTTCTCTGCTGGGTTGCAGATTCTGAGTGTGCCACAAGAGGGCAGGAGCGCTCTGCTTCTCATTTATTCACGTTAAGTTCTAATTCCATTTCTTAGGGAACGTTGAACTGGATAGATTTCCTCCTCCCTCTGAGCATCCCGTGACTTTCGAGGGTTTGGCTATAAGTATTGTGCAGGAGAGGATGCAGGGCTTTGCCCCCACAATGCATAGTTAAATTGTGGAACTCCCTGCCCCAGGATGCGGTGATGGCTGCCAACTTGGAAGGCTTTAAGAGGGGAGTGGACATGTTCATGGAGGAGAGGGGTATCCATGGCTACTAGTCAAAAGGGATACTAGTCATGATGCATACCTGTTCTCTCCAGGATCAGAGGAGCAGGCCTATTATATAATTTGCATTGGAACACAGGCAGGACAATGCTGCTGCAGTCGTCTTGTTTGTGGGCTTCCTAGAGGCACCCGATTGGCCACTGTGTGAACAGACTGCTGGACTTGATGGGCCTCAGTCTGATGCAGCAGGGCTTTTCTCCCTGCCACAGGATGCCCACTTGGAAGGCTTGAAGAGGGGAGTGGACATGTTCATGGAGGAGAGGGGGATTCATGGCTACTAGTCAAAATGAATACTAGTCATGATGCATGCTTATTTTCTCCAACGGTGGAACCTGATCTGGAGAACCGGGTTGGTGTCCCCACTCCTCTACACGAAGCCAGCTGGGTGACCTTGGGCTAGTCACTGTTCTCTCTGAACTCTCTCAACCCCACCTACCTCACAGGGTGTCTGTTGTGGGGAGGGGAAGGGAAGGTGATTGTGAGCCGGTTTGAGTCTTCCTTAAGTGGTGGAGAAAGTTAGCATGTAAAAACCAACTCTTCTTCTTCATACCTGTCACACACGGTGACAGATCACCCTGTCACCCTGTAGGTGCTCTATGCCCTGGGACAGGCACCAGAATTCCCTGCAACTGCCAGGGGTTTCCAGTGCAGACACAAAACCCAAAGAGAGGCAACTTGTGTGCCAATCACCCTTGTTCTGCACGCAGGGGGCTACAGCAGAGGGAGAGTGTCTCCATATTACTGGAGATAGATCATGATGGGTAGCCGGGTTAGTCTGTCTGTAGCAGTAGAAAAGAGCAAGAGCCCAGTAGCACCTTCAAGACTAACAAAATTTCTGGCAGGGTTAGAGCTTTTTTGAGTCACAGCTCAGCCAGCATGGTATAGTGTAAGAGCAGCGGACTCTAATCTGGAGAACTGGGTTTGATTCCCCACTCCTCCATGGGAGTGGCAGACTCTGACGTGGTGGACCAGGTTGGTTTCTCCACTTCTACACATGAAGCCACCTGGGTGACCTTGGGCTAGTCACAGCTGTCTCCAAACTCTCTCAGACTCACCTACCTCACAGGGTGCTTGTTGTGGGGAGAGGAAGGTGATTGTAAGCCAGCTTGATTCTCCGTTAAGGTAGAGAAAATGGCATATAAAAACCAACTCCTCTTCCTCCTTCTCTTCTTCCTCCTCTTCTTCTTCTTCCTCTTCTTCTTCCCCCTCTTCTTCTTTCTCCTCCTCCTCTTCTTCTCCTTCTTCCTCCTCCTCCTCCTCTTCCTCCTCCTCCTCTTCCTCCTCCTCTCTACCTCAGCATTACTGGCCTTTGTTGTGTTTTGAGGCTGCCTAAGTTGGAAGGCAGGAGGGAGAGAACTTCCCGAATAAGAGAATTGTTTCATCGTGCCCACATACATAGATCAGAGCCCATTTTGCTCCCAAGAGACTAGTATTTTCTTTACCGCAAGCAAGTCGATGTGGCTCTTAACATGCAATAAGTGGCAAAACGCCAACAGTGCAAGAAGCAGAATATTTATTAGATGATAATAGGGAAAAAGCGGGAAATAATATATTCCTATCCCTACATATTTTATGTGAGCTTCATCAGGGGATCTAATTATATTATCGTCTCATTATACCTTCCTAGTCCAACTAGGGATTGGAACATTAAAAAAAACAATTTTACCTATTCTCTTTTAAATAAATATTCTCTTTCTTGCAGTATTGCTTTTTTTCTTATCATGCCCAAGCCATCTTGGCCTATCTGCTTTGCAGCGGCTTCCCTGGGCTGTGTAGTGAGCGCCCCTGGGCTGGAGCGGTTGCCGTCTGCCGGATTCTTCATCTATGCAAACGCCACTGAATCCGGCTGTTGCTTGGTGTCTCATAGGGGCTCTGTGTTCAAGTTATTATTATTATTATTTTCAATTTATATCCTGCCTTCCCCAGCCGGAGCCAAGCTCAGGGCGGGCCACAACATTAAAACAGCCAACAGGCACAATACATCCATTAAAAACTCTAAAACGATAGTTAAAACAGTCTCCGCTAATCAGTTCCAAACAACAGATGACTGCCAAAGAGGGCGCTGCTGCTTGTAGCAGCCAGATACCCCCAAGATCATATATTAGCCCAGGTACTATGGAGGAGAGGATAAGGAGGCCAGCATAGACAACATCGCGGCTGTCCTCAATTAAAGGCCTGGTGGAACAATTCCATTTTACAAGCCCTGTGGAACTCCTTAAGGTCCCTCAGGGCTCCAATGTTGCTTGGGTCTGCCTCTACTGCAGACCAACATCTACCCTGTGAAATTATCCCTGGCTTACATTTGCTTGGCCAGAGTAAAGGCATAAGAAGATAAGAAAAGCCCTGCTGGATCAGACCAAGGTCCATCAAGTCTGGCAGTCTGTTCACACAGTGGCCAACCAGGTGCCTCTAGGAAGCCCCCAAACAAGACGACTGCAGCAGCAGCATCCTTCCTGTGTTCCACAGCACCCAATGTAATAGGCATGCTCCTCTGATACCGGACGTTATGCTGTTTAAACCAGCATTTAAAACAGCATTTGTCAAAACAAACCAGGGTTTCAGTGACCACCTGCAAGATGAATCCTGGTTCCACAAAACTATCCACAGTCCAAACAAACCCATGCTTCTGTATTATGTCTGAATCTTAACCAGCAGCTTACCCTGGAGGTCGATGAACGCATCAGCAATAGTTAGGCAAGGGAACAAAATTGCCTCCAAGGCCCAGTCACCTTTCCTTGAGAGGTTAATGTGTTTTGCACGCTCCACTTACAGCTGCTGGCCCTGCAGACGGCTTTGTGCTACACCCAACCAGATGATCCCATAGAAATGGTGGACAAGTCTCAAGGACAGGAAATCTCACGACTCTCTCCTTCTTTTCTGGGCTGTCCGCCAGGTCTCCAGCGGGAACCTGCTCGCCATCCTGAACCGGCACTACCAGGACCTCTCTTGCCTGGCCTTCACAGACGACAGTAGCCACTTCCTCTCCGGGGCCAAGGACTGCCTGGTGATTGTGTGGAACCTTTGCAGGTACGGGCTGGGCGGGGGGAATCCACCTCCTCACCCCCTTCCCTGAGGCAGAGAAACTATGTGCAAGGCTGCTTTTGTGGGTTGCCGCGTGTCTGTCTGTTTCTGCCTACCCGCAGAGGCGATTACTGCTCACCGAGAGAAGCCGGAAGCGTTTAAGCATACTTCGATATTAATGAAATGGCTTTTTAAAGGCTTTTGATGGCTGCGCGGGGCCTGGGAGACTTTTCCTTCAAACAAACACACGCAGCGAAACCCTTGGGTTTATACCTGTCTGAAAAACACCTCTGATGCTCGCCTAATTTGTAAATTGCCTGGGGGGGTGGTCTAGGTTTATGCCTTAGAAAGGAGGTGTGTGTTTAAATAACGCTCCGGCTTGCGGCGCCAGCTAGAAAGGCTAGGGCTTCTCATCTGAAATCTCCGTCTGGGGAGCAGTTCAGGAGCTTCCAAAGGCTGTAAGTTTCCATCCCGTGCAGGGAGCGGGGGCCGAATCGCTGCCGCTCCCTCTCCCTTTTGGTTATTTTGCTGCCCGGGAGGAGCGAAAGCTGATGGTTCCCCTGGGCCAAAGACTATATCCGGGGAGAGGGAGCAGAGCTCGGTTCTGAGAAACCTTCACCCGGGGAAAACGGAACGAGGGCAGCGTGCGTTTTGCAGCTTTGGGCATGGAGCGCCAGCCGCTCTCGTCTTTGCTCCAATGCCCTTTCTCCCGTTGCAACTACGACCTCAGCGTCCTCCATATTTCCTAGTTGTGTGCAAGGACAGGGCTCTCTTGTGGTTTCCTTAAGAGCAAGCACTGGAAACTCTCCTAGAGATGCTGTCTCTTTCTCCCTGTTCTTAGACCGAGGTCTTGAACAATAAAACCATAAAACTTAAATAAGGCCCATCTCTAAAAACACCTCCCTTCGACTCTTCTCTGCAGCCTCCAAACAACGAGCAATAAAATAGGTATACTGAGGGTCAGAGGCCTCTAAGAGGAACTGAACCTTTTGCTCCAAAGTTGCTCAAGAAAACGTGGACCATTTGTTAAAATGTGGTATAATCCACTTTAGCCTAAGCTGGTGCACGTAAGGATGTTGCAAAAGGATACGTACCAAGGAGTCCACTGAGGGAAGAGGGCAGGGATGCAGCCGCTCTGAAAAAAGGATCCTTAGCATACAAACCCAGCAAAACCATTGAAAAAGGGCAATTAAATCTTGAATGCATAAAGATGCTACATAACTTTGGACTAGCCGGAGAATCCAGATAGGAAGGAAGATTACCCCCCTGCTTAGTGCAGGATCAGCCTAGAGCAGTGATGGCGAACCTTTTAGAGACCGAGTGCCCAAACTGCAACCGAAAACCCACTTATTTATCGCCGAGTGCCAATGCGGCAATTTAACCTGATTACCACCCCCAGAGGGGGCCCAGAGGGAGAGTCTAGGATTGCCAAGTTCCTCTTTGCCATGAGTGGGAGGTTTTTGGCCTGAGGAGGGTGGGCTTTGGGGAAGGACTTCAGTGCCATAGAGTCCAATTGCCAAAGTGGCAATTTTTTCCAGGGCAACTGATCTCTATTGGTTGGAGATCACTTGTAATAGCAGGAGATCTCCAGCTAGTACCTGGAGATTGGCAACTAGTTCCTTAGTGTTTTCTCTACGTATCAAAACAAATGGAAAGATGTTTAGAGGATGACTTGTGGGCACTTCAAAGGTGGAATAGGACTGCATGCCCCTCCGCCCGCACAGACCCAGAGGGTGCTGGAGAAGCCGCTGGAGAGAAAGAAGGCAGGAAGGAAAGAAGGGAAGGGAGGGGGAAAGGGAAGGAAGGGAGGGAGAGAAAGAAAGAAAGAAAGAAAGAAAGAAAGAAAGAAAGAAAGAAAGAAAGAAAGAAAGAAAGAAAGAAAGAAAGAAAAAAGAGAAAGGGAGAAAGAAATGGAGCGAGGGATAGAAAGAAAAGTAGGGAAAGAAAAGGACAGAGGGAGACAGAGAAAGAAAGAGGCCAGTTATGCATGGGAGGTTTTGCCTTGGATTTGCCACTCTCCAGATGCACATTTTCCCCATCTGGATTCTCAAAACTCTGCATGGGGATTTACTGATGAGTTTTGAGAATTTGGATAGGGAAAATGTGCATCTACAGAGTGGCAAAACCTCCCATGCTTGAATGGCCAGAGACAGAAAAGCCTTCCTGCTTTCTCTCTCTCTCTCTCTCTCTTTCTCTCTCTCTCTAACACACACGGCCCCCGCCTCCTCCCTCAGCCCGCAGCCTAGAAGTGGGGGGGAACACGCAGAACAGCCCGCAGCGCACGGGGCGCCAGGAGACCCTTCCCTACCCGCGGAGGCTCAGTGTCCTGCCCCGCTCCTACACACCCATGGAGGGCTGGGGCAGGTCCTGGGTGAGGGAGAAGGAACTGGGAGAGGAAGGGTGAAGGGGCAGGAGAGGCAGAGCAGCCCAAGGAAGGCCAACAGTGCGGCGGTGTGGCTCAGGCCCACCCAGCTGGGCGGCTCGCAGGAAGGCATGCAAGGGGAGAAGGGGGGAAAGGGGGGAATGGATAAGGGCCCAGAAGCCTTCCCCAATCAGGCACCAGCTGCGAAGGGGGAAGAAGGGAAGGGGGACAAGAAGGCAAAAGAAAAAAGAAAAAAAATCCTGCCCCGTTGACAGCTGCCCCCACCTAGCCGGGCCCGCCGCCAGGGAGGGAGGGAGGGGAGGGAGGCGCCCCAGAGCCTCCGCCTGACTTCCTGCCCTGCGGCTCACCAGCCACCAGCCCTGCTGCTGCGCCCTTTGCCTATGGACGCCTCCCACGTGCCTGGGGCGAGCAGCAGGAGGAGGAGGATCCCCCGCCACCCGGCTGGGCCTTGTCGCCACCGCCCGGAGGGGATCTCCCACCCAGCTTGCCTGCCTGCCCCGAGGGGGGGATGCGGCGGTGGGGCACGGCGGCGGCAGGCTTGTGAGAGGCGAGCAGGGTGGGGCAGAGGGCGCCTCCTTCGCACCCACCGGCCAGCCACGCCCCTCCGCCCGCACAGGCCCAGAGGGCGCCGGAGAAGCCGCCGGCCATGCCGAGTGTGGGCGCCCGGCTTCTGTTCCCCGCTCTCCCACCCGCCTGGCCGGCCGCACACGCTCCCGCGGCGGCAATGGCGGCTGCTTCTGTGGGAGAGTCCGGGGGCCACCGCCAATGATGTCGGAGGTTCCCCACCCCTGGGCTACAGCCTCCCCCATTCGGGGCGGGGCAGAGCCGGAAAGGCCAGCGGCTTGGAGGAACCACGCATGCCGGCAGAGAGAGCTACGCGTGCCGGAAGTGGCACGCGTGCCATAGGTTCGCCAACACGGGCCTAGAGCATCCCTGACAAGTGCTTGTCCAGCCTCTGCTTAAAGACTGCCAGTGAGGGGTGGGGTCACCACCTCCCTAGGTAGCTGATTCCGCTGTTGAACTACTCTTACTGTAAAAGACATTTTCCTAATATCCAGCCGGTACCTTTCCTCCCGCGATTTAAATCCATTATTGTGAGCCCTGTCCTCTGCTGCCAACAGGAACAGCTCCCTGCCCTCCTCTAAGTGACAGCCCTTCAAATACTTAAAGAGAGCGATCATGTCCCTCCTCAACCTCCTCTTCTCCAGACTGAACATTCCCAAGTCCCTCGGCCTTTCCTTGTAGGGCTTGGTCTCCAGGCCCCTGATCGTCCTGGTCACTCTTCTCTACACCCGCTCCATTCTGTCCACATCCCTTTTTGAAATAAATTCTTCTATTATTTTTTATTGGTTAACAGCTATATAACCTAGGAATACTTTCCTTTTTTTTAATAGAACTCCAAGGTTGATCTGTTACGCACTAAAAACGTTAATTTAGCCATGGTTGCATATTCTGCTACTTTTGTTCGTCCCTTCGATGACACCTGGGAAAGCTTTTGTTTCCACTTTCTTGCATACTCCAATCTTACCTCGTGCCTTGAGGTTTGAACAAGGAACACTGGGTAGGCGCTGGCTGCCAGAACTCTCCCCACCCCGAGTAGATATTCTGTTCATGTTGTACTGCAGCAGTCATTCAGATTTCGGCGCTTCAGCGACTGTTTGATCGTGTCTGGCGCTGCAGCTCTCACGATGTGGTTTCTTTGTCCCTCTGTTGATTCTCCTCTTCTTGATCCATATTTATATGTAGAAGAGAAGGAGGAGCTGGTTTTTATATGCCGACTTTCTCTACCACTTAGAATCATAGAATCAGAGTGTTGGAAGGGACCACCAGGGTCATCTAGTCCAACCCCCTGCACAATGCAGGAAATTCACATCTATCCTCCGTCCACACCCCCAGTGACCACCCCCACTACATGCCCAGAAGATGGCCAAGATGCCCTCCCTCTCATCATCTGCCTGTGGTCATAGAATCAGCATTGCTGACAGATGGCCATCTAAACCTCTGCTTCAAAACATCCAGGGAAGGAGAGCTCACCATCTCCCGAGGAAGCCTGCTCCACTGAGGAACCGCTCTGACTGTTAGAAAATTCTTCCTGATGTCTAGATGGAAACTCTTTTGATTTAATTTCAACCCGTCCAACCTTCTGGGACAACAGAAAACAACTCAGCACCCTCCTCTATACGACAGCCCTTCAAGTACTTGAAGATGGTTATCACATCCCCTCTCAGCCTTCTCCTCTTCAGGCTAAACATACTTAAGGAAGAAATGAATCGGCTTACAATCACCTTCCCCTCCCCACAACAGACACCCTGTGAGGTAGGTGGGGCTGAGAGAACTGTGACTAGCCCAAGGTCACCCAGCAGGCTTGGTGTGGAGTGGGGAATCAAATCCAGTTCCCCAGATTAGCCTCCGCCACTCATGGAGGAGTGGGGAATCAAACCCAGTTCTCCAGATCAGACTCCACCGCTCCAAACCACCGCTCTTAACCACTACACCACGCTAGCATAGATGCTACCCCCACTCTTCAATTCACTCATAGTAGAACATTGCCTCCCAGACTTCTGAAGCATACTTTCTTCTTCTAATTTTGAAAAAAAGAAGCTTTTCTTTTAGACGGTGCAAGAGTAAGACTTGTTGTCAGGGAAGGCTAATCCCTGTGAGATTCGCTGTGGTGTCGGGAAGGAGGCAAGCGGAGAACAGTTACTCCTGTGGAGATGTAGTATGTAAACCCAGGGATCCCCAACATTTTTGAGCCTGCAAGCACTTTTGAAACTCCGGCACCGTGGGGTTGGGCACAATCACAAAATGGCGGCCACAGGAGGTGGAGCCAGCCACTTAATGTCATGGAGCGAAGTTATGTATAACTCTTGACGTATAACCTCTTCGACATTTCAAGCAGAAGTACAGTTGAACAAGTAGACCTTTTAATCTGCACAGCCGTTCAGAAGCCCTCCTGGAAAATTCCCCACCCATCACCTACTTTCTAAGAGACAGCCAGCGTGGTATAGTGGTTAAGAGCGGTGGTTTGGAGTGGGGGACTCTGATCTGGAGAACCGGGTTTGATTCCCCACTCCTCCACATGAGCAGCGGACTCTAATCTGGTGAACTGGGTTGGTTTCCCCACTCCTACATACGAAGCCAGCTGGGTGACCTTGGGCTGGTCACAGCTCTCTCAGAGCTCTCTCAGCCCCACCTACCTCACAGGGTGTCTGTTGAGGGGAGGGGAAGGGAAGATGATTGTAAGCCAGTGTGATTGTTCCTTAAGTGCCAGAGAAAGTCAGCATATAAAAACCAACTCTTCTTCTTTCTCTTCCTCCTCCTCCTCCTTCCTCCTCTTCCTCCTGCTGCTGCTGCAGGCATCAGAATGGCTAATTCTGCCATCTCTGTGCATTGGGAACGATAGGATCATTCAACAGGGCCCAGTACATACTACATCTCCACAGGAGTCACCGCTTTGCACTTGCCTCACGTCTGAAGTGCATGCAGTGGAGGTCGGTCAGAAGGAGGAAGGCCAGGAAACTAAAGCATGCAGAGATGCAGCAGGCAGACTCCTTTGTGGGAGGTTACTTGGGGAGGTTGTGGAATCTTCCTGTGCCGGGTTTTCTTTCCCACAGCACAGCCCTATGCTCTGTGCAGCTCTAGAATTGCGTTTCTGAGATGTTGCAACTAGAGGGGTTTTTAATCACCCCTTTCTGCCGTTCTCCACAAGCTCATTGTTGGCAGTTATCGTCAACGACTTCTGAGCAATCCGTCCTCTGAGCTCCGCCACGCAGGCTTTGTTTACATAAACCCCAACCTTTCCTTCTCTCTTCCCATCCGCAGCGTACTGCAGGTGGAGCACGGCCAGAGCCCCGAGCCCCGCCACGTGTGGTCGCGACACAGCCTTCCCATCACAGACCTCTGCTGCGGGGTCGGCGGCCCCATGGCGCGAGCTGCCACCGCCTCTCTAGACCAAACGGCCAAGGTAAGGGGGCCAGCGCGGCATGGCGCGGGTGAGCTGGTGGAAGGCAATTCTTGTGTCATTTAAGGGGGGGTCTCTTTACATGAGGAGCCCCTTGGTGCAGAGCTGCAGTCAAAAGCTCTGCTCACGAACTGAGTTCGATCCCTACGGAAGTTGGTTTCAGGTAGCCGGCCTGAGGTTGACTCAGCCTTCCATCCTTTCGAGGTCGGTAAAATGAGTACCCAGCTTGCTGGGGGTAAAGCGTAGACCAAAGCTTCTTAAACTGTGGGTCGCGATCCCATATGGGGTAACTGCATGTGGAGATCGCGAAAAAATTGGTAACAGTAAATGGTAAAATTATATGTATACCAAAGAATTGTTTTAAAATAAATTTCTTTATGATTTATTATCAGTAAATGTTTGGTTTGTATACCTATTTTATATATATATATATATATATATATATATACACACACACACACACACACACACACACACACACACACACACACACACACACACACATACCCGGGGCTGTGTAAAAATTTCTCGGGTGAAAAGGGGTCGCGAGTGTAAAAAGGTTAAGAAGCCCTGGCGTAGACGACTGGGGAAGGCAATGGCAAACCACCCCATAAACATAGTTTGCCTAGTGAGCGTCGGGATGTGACATCACCCCATGGGTAGCAACATCGAACTGGAAAGAACCTCAAAGGTCATCTTGTCCAACCCCCAGCACAAAGCAGGAACTACCACCCCACTCGCTCGGTGACCCCTGTTCTACGCCCAGAGGAAGGTGAAAAACCTCTAGGATCCCAGAGCCACTCTGGCCTGGAGGAAGAGGCCTTCCTGACCCCGTAGTGGCGATCAGCATTACCCTGGGCATGTAAGAAAGTGGGCTGCAAGAGCCGAGCCCTGGCTCATCCCTTCCTGCCCCCCCCCACAGTCTGCCTAAGTTCACAGAATCAGCATTGCTGTCAGAGGGCCATCTAGGCTCTGCTGAAAACCCTCCAAAGAAGGAGACGTTCCAGCTTATCAACATCCTTCTTAAACTGCGGTGCCCGAAACTGAGCACCAAACTCCAAGTGAGGTCTGACCAGAACGGAGCGGGAGTCAGTGGCCTCCTGTTCTTCTGTGACTCACTTGGCACAGCCGCATTCCATTACGGAGGGCCTGTGGCTCAGGGGCAGAGCCTCTGCTTGGCATGCAGAAGGTCCCAAGTTCAATCCCCAGCATCTCCAGTTTAAGAGACCAGGCAAGTAGGTGATGTGAAAGACCTCTGCCTGAGACCCTGGAAAGCTGCTGCCAGTCTGAGTAGACAGTACTGACTTTGATGGACCAAGGGTCTGATTCAGTATAAGGCAGCTTCTTGTGTTCATGTGTTCTTTTTGGGGAGGAGCTGTAGCTCAGTGGGAGGGGCCATGGCTCAGTGGTAGAGCATCTGCTTTGCATGCAGAAGGTCCCAGGTTCAATCCCCGGAATCTCCAGTTAAAGGGACTAGGCAAGTAGGTGATGTGAGAGACCCCTGCCTGAGACCCTGGAGAGCTGCTGCCGGTCTGAGTAGACAATACTGGCTTTGATAGACCAAAGGTCTGGTTCAGTGTAAGGCAGCTTCATGTGTTCATGTGGTCGTAGTGATATTTTAGGCAATTGCTTGAGCTTCTCTCTGTAAAA
Source organism: Euleptes europaea (assembly GCF_029931775.1). Taxonomy (NCBI): domain Eukaryota; kingdom Metazoa; phylum Chordata; class Lepidosauria; order Squamata; family Sphaerodactylidae; genus Euleptes; species Euleptes europaea. Next base: position 9,347,135 of record NC_079313.1, read on the forward strand.
TCCAACTTAAGATCTTTTGTATGCAAGATGGGGATCCTATGAGGATTCACTGGGAGGATGAATTATCGGAAATCTCACTCCATCCTCCCAAATCTCCATCCAGGATTCGCCAAGCCAGGTCTCCCCAACCCCTTTGGGCCTGCGGGCACATTTGGAATTCTGACACGGCATGGTGGGCGCGGCAACAAAATTTCTGCCGCATTAGGCGGAGCTGGCCACAAAACAATGTCCTCAGCTTAACTTCAGAAACACAGTGTAGATCCTTGTGCTGTGGTGGCAGCTGCTGCCAAAGCAACATTGGGGAGGGACTGTGGCTCAGTGGTAGAGCCTCTGCTTGGCATGCAGAAGGCCCCAGGTTCAATCCCCGGCATCTCCAATTAAAGGGACTAGGCAAATGTGAAAGACCTCTGCCTGAGACCATGGAGAGCCTTAGAGAGGGGCTGTGGCTCAGTAGTAGAGCATCTGCCTGGCATGCAGAAGGTCCCGGGTTCGATCCCCAGCATCTCCAGTGAAAGGGCAGGTAGGTGATGGGGGGGAATGGGGGGAGTGATTGAAATATTATGCAATACTGGTTTGCCTAGCTAGCAAACCAAAATTTATTTTGCTGATTTAACGGCATGAAATGCATAGTTTGTAATTTAGTCAGCATAGCCAGTTGTACTTTTTGGCATACTGATGGGACTTAAAAGATTAACTTGTCTTCCTTTTCTTTTAAGAAGAAATTGCAAGCATGCCCAGTTCTTGCAAACGGCTGCCCGCTATTTATTTATTTTATTACACTTTTACCCCGGGCCAAATCTTTAATTTTTGCCCCCTGAGAAGGGTAAGAAAAGGCAAAAACTGAAGGCGGAAAGCGAATTCGGTCGTAAACAAAAGTATATTATTTGGACAGAAACCACCCCATAAAGTCACAATAGGTAGGATTGCCAGCAGGATATTAAGCTGGTTGTGTAAAAAACGCCTGCATGATGCGCTGTGCCCCAGGCCGCCCTATTTGATGGTGCAGCTTCACTAGCTGAACATTCTTGGTTAATCCTGGTTCTCCTGTTTTGCTTCCTTAGCTTTGGGAGATCTCCTCCGGGGACCTTCTCCTGTCCGTCGTCTTCGACGTGGGCATCGTGTCAGTGACCCTAGACCTCACCGAATATTTCATGTTTTGTGGGGGCATGGACGGCTCCATTTTCCAGGTTGACCTCTGCTCCTGGGTAGGTCCTTTTTTCATTTACTTCGTTTGTATCCCACCTCTCCCTCCAACAGAGGACTAGAGAAGCTTTCGTCATTCCCTTCTCCTCCCTTTTATCCTCACAACAACCCTGTGAAGTAGGTTAGACTGAAAGTGAATGGCTGGCCTGATGTCACCCAGTGAGCTTCCATGGCTGAGTGGGAATTTATTTATTTGTTTTTAGGCTGTTTATTCAATTTTACAGTCCTTAGACCAAACAAAATATTTGCCTTACCCAAACCGACAGTATAAAACAATACCTTTTGGTTAAAGCACTCTACAAAATATTACTCTCTTTAAAAACTGGTCAGCAATATAAAATTAAACAATCAATCCACTCTACTGTTTTCTATTTCTATTTAGATTTCCTATAATTAAATACTATTCTACAAAACTTGGCCGCTAACTTTGGTGTTTGAGAGAATTCATCCTTAAGAAGGATGTTAACTCTTAACGGATTTGGGGTAACCAGTGCTCTTTCGTAAAAGAGGGCCAAGAATCTTCTCCCTGTCCTCCCTATAGTAACAGCACCTAAGAAGGACTTGTTCCAGTGTTTCTGGTTCACCACTGTTGCAGGGACAGAGCCCTTGTGAGAAGGGAGCCTTTTTGAATTTTCCTTCTAATACTGCAGACGTTATTTTTACTCTGGTGTCTCGCCGTTTCTCCCGGCTGAAGTCGGGCTCAGGGTGGCTAACGTTGGATAAAGACACCATAAAACATAGTAAAAGTATACAAAATTACCCCCAGCTAAAACCCAGCAAGCTGTAATTTAAAGTCAGATGGCACTCATTTCCTAGCAGGCAGGGCCACACCCGGCCCTGGGAAGCAATCAGAGTCTCCTATCAGATAATCTGATGAAATAAGCAGCAAGGGGAATGGGAAGGGAGGTGTCCGCCGCCTTGAGGTGGTCAACCACACCTAAGAAAGGATATTGCAGAACTTGAGAAGGTGCAGAAAAGAGCAGCCAAAATGATTAGGGGACTAGAGCAGTGGTCGGCAAACTCATTAGTCAAGAGAGCCAAATATCAACAGTACAACCATTGAGATTTCTTTTGAGAGCCAAATTTCTTAAACTTAAACTATATAGGTAGGTACACTGTTTATTAACTTAATAAACTTTAATAAAAGTTTTAAGTCTTAATTAAACTATAGGTACACTGAATAAAACTTGATAACATACTTAATAATGATCTTATTTATTGATAAAAATTAAATTGTAAGTAAGGTATCCATAAAATTAAATCATGACAATGACTGACAAACAATGTGAACAATGGCCTTGCATCTCCTTGGAAAGTTTGGGTAAATCAGGTTTGTATGTTGTTGTTTTTAATTTTAGGCATGATTCCAGGTTATCATCAATAAGGACTTCTCAATTTACTCTTGATAAGGTTCATGCTTGAAAAAGATTGTTTGCATGAATATGTAGAACCGAAAAGGGAAAGAACAGCAAATGCTAGTAGAGGAAGGGAGGGGGGAGGAATGGAGAAAGGAAGGAAGGAACTGGGAAAGGAAAAAAGGAAGGAAGAAAGGGGGGAGGGATGGAGAAAGAAAGAGGAAGGAAGGAAGGAACTGGGAAAGGAAAGAGAAGGAAGGAACTGGGGAAGAAAGGATGAAAGGGAGGAAGGAAGGAAGGAAGGAAGGAAGAGTGGGGGAGGGACAGAAAGAAAGGAAGGAACTGGGAAAGGAAAGAGAAGGAAGGAACTGGGGATGAAAGGGCGGAAGGATGGAAGGAAGGAAGAGTTGGGGGAGGGACAGAGAGAAAGAAAAGAAGGAAGGGGGAAAGGAAAGAGAAGGAAGGAACTGGGGAAGAAAGGATGAAAGGGAGGAAGGCTGGAAGGAAGGAAGAGTGGGGGAGGGACAGAAAGAAAGGAAGGAACTGGGAAAGGAAAGAGAAAGAAGGAACTGGGGAAGAAAGGCAGCCTGGAGCTGGACTTTTGGGAGCCGCCTGAGGGGGACGAGGAGGAGGAAGGCGGCGAGGAGGAGAGTTTACCCCTTCCAAGTGGGCCAGTGATTAAGGCGCGAAATCCGCCCCCCGCCCTGGAAGTTCCCCTGCAAGATCCCGGCCGGGCAAGATGCGGCCTGCACGGGGGGCGGGAAGGCAATGCGCCGGACCGGCTCCAAACTCTCAGTCTGAGGCGCGGGGAGGGCGAAGCGAGCTCGGTCCTGGCCCAGGAAGCATCGTCGCCTTCCCTGCCCGGGACCAGGCAGAGCCAACAGGAGGAGGAGGGGGGTGAGAGGTCGGCCAGCTCTGGTCATCCATAGAGACAGAGGAGGGAAGGCGGCGGCTGCCGCCAAAACGAGGACCGGACAGCCACGCCTCACTCCTCATGGTGGAGAGAAAGAAGGGGGGAGGGAGGGAGGAGCCCCCTCTCTGCCAAACCAAGGCGCGCAGCCGGGCGACAAGAAAAGACGGGGGGGTGGTGGCAGCTGAGGGGCTCTTGTCGTTCTCCGGCCACCGCCGCAATAGTGGGAGGCGGGGACGGCACTGGGGCGAGAAGGAGGAAGGGCCACTCCTTCCTCTCTCGGAGACCCTCCCGCTGCTTTGGCCGGCCTAGGGCGCTGCTTCCGCACGTGGGAAGAGCCGCACTCGGGCCCAAAGAGCCACTTGTTGCTCGGGAGCCTCGCTTTTGCAACCCCTGGACTAGAGCAACTGCCCTATGAGAAGCGGTTAAAATGCTTAGGGCTGTTTAGCTTGGAAAGAAGGCGGTTAAGGGGAGACATGGTAGAGGTCTATAAAATTACACATGGTGTGGAGAGAGTGGACAGGGAGAAGCTTTTCTCCCTCTCTCATAATACCAGAACGCGGGGTCATCTGCTGAAGCTGGAGGGTGAGAGATTCAAAACAGATAAAAGAAAGTATTTCTTCACACAACACATAGTTAAATTGTGGAACTCCCAGCTCCAGGATGTGGTGATGGCTGCCAACTTGGAAGGCTTGAAGAGGGGAGTGGACATGTTCGTGGAGGAGAGGGCTCTTCGTGGCTAATAGTAAAAATGAATAGTACTCATGATGCATGCCCATTCTCTCCAGGATCAGAGGAGCATGCCCTATATATGAGGTGCTGTGGAACACAGGCAGGACAATGCTGCTGCAGTCGTCTTGTTTGTGTGCTTCCTAGAGGCGCCTGGTTGGCTACTGTCTGAACAGACGCTGGACTTGATGGACCTCGGTCTGATCCAGCAGGGCCTTTCGTACGTTCTTATGTTAACATTTCCCCAGGCAAACCATGCTGAAGGCAGCTTATCTGCCTCGCCAGACTCTCTGCTTGCAAAGGGACGAGTCCCCAGCGGATCTCCCCGGTGTCCTGCGCTACACTCCTCCCTGGCTTCTAAGTTGGCAAGCTAAACTGGGATTTCGCTTTCCCTTTGGGATCCTGTCCAGAGTTCAAGCGGCCAGCCATGGCTGAGTGTCGTTGCTGCAGAGGATTTGAGCGGCTCGCTGTCACAAATCGTTCCTGCCAAGCTATTTGCCGCAGCTTCTCCTTTTAAGTGGGCTTTGGCTGTAGCGTTTCAAAGCTGTTTCAAAGGTGGCACTCCTGTTGAATGGCTCCAAGTCCCAAAATTCAGCGTTGGCCCTTGGTGCTCTGTGCCCCCTCGTGGCTGAACTCAGTCTTTTTATCACACACACCCCCGGCAGCCAAAGAAAGCAGAGGCTTCCCAGAGGATGGCAGTATCCAGCCGCTGTTTGTTTGTTTTCTTCTGGGGAGCGGGGTGGACCTCATTCCCGGAATTTGGCCCCTTTCCAATGACTTGCCTACGTCATAGATTCATGGAGTTGGAAGCGACCGCCAGGGTCATCTAGTCCAACCCCCTGCACAATGCACAAAATTCATGACTACCTCCCACCCCCATACACACCCAGTGTCCCCACTCCATGCCCACAACATGACATCAAAAACCATCCAAGATCCCAGTTTTAGAATTTAGAATTCTGGTTAACTAGAAGATTGGCATAGTTAAAGAGCAAGATGCTTACATGATATATGTGTCTTAGAGTAGTTCATCATTAAGTTAAATCCGCTGTATGATTTAAACAAGTGTTCTCTGATTATTTACTGGTTCAATTATAAGTATTTACCGATTTCCTTGGAAGAAGGTCTAGACTGAATGTATGTGTATGTGTTTGCAATGTTTAAATTTTCAATAAAAAATATTTAAAAACAACAGCAGCATCCAAGATCCCTGACCAATCTGGCTTGGAGGAAAAGTGCTACCTGACCCCAAAGTGGTGATCGGCATTACTTTGGGCATGTAAGAAAGAGCCACGAGAGCCAAGCACTGGCGCAACCCTTTCTACCCTCCCTCTCATGATACGCCCAAGTTCACAGAACCAGCAATGCTGTCAGATGGCCATCGAGCCTCTGCTTAAAAACCTCCAAAGACTGGACAGCTTCCCCGCTCCTTTGTGTATGGGATGTACCATTTAAAATCATTTTTCCCCTTTTTGTACAAGAGGTGGCAATTAAAACTGGGCTCTTTTTTTTCTTCTTCTCCCTCCCTCCCTGACAGCCTGTGCAGCGAGAGAGGGGCTTCCGGACCGAGCGGGAGAACGGCAAAGTCTTCCAAGGGCACAGGTGAGATGCCGTTCTTGCACCTGGAAGAAGCGCTTGTGTTCGGCCACCTTTGCTGCCCTACCCATGCGCATCGAATGCGTTGCGGAAACCTTTATGGGTTCTCTTACTCTTGGCCTCCTTCCAGCATGGAGTGAGAGCCAGCGCAGTGTAGTGGTTAAGAATGGTGGACTCTAATCTGGAGATCCATGTTTGATTCCCTACTCTTCCACGTGAGCAGCAGACTCTAATCTGGAGAACCAGGTTTGATTCCCCACTCCTCATGAGCGGCAGACTATAATCTGGAGAACCGGGTTTCATTCCCCACTGCTCCACATGAGCGGCGGACTCTAATCTGGTGAACCGGCTTGGTTTCCCCTCTCCTCCACATGAAGCCTGCTGGATGACCTTGGGCCAGTCACGGTCCTCTTCGAACTCTCAGCCCCACCTACCTCACAAGGTGTCTGTTGTGGGGAGAGGAAGGGAAGGTGATTGTAAGCCAGTTTGAGTCTCCTTAAAAGGTAGAGAAAATCAGCATATAAAAACCAACTCTTCTTCTGCAGGGTTTAATCCATTCTTCCCCCTCATTCCCGAGCACATATGAACTGAGAACAAGAGGTGCAGCAGAAATGATGGATCACTCAAAGGCTAGACTCTCGGGGCGGGAGAGGCAAGGCTCCAGAGGCGGCTTCTTGTGTTTCTCTCAGGCACCTTCCCTGCGGTAGACACCCCTGCTTCTAACTTGGGTGGAGCGGGAAGCAAAGGGGCAGCCGAGAACACCTCCAGGCCCATTTCAGGCATTCACGGTCTCCTCCACTGCAAAGATTAAGAAAGATAATTGGCACATGAGATATGAACACGTGAAGCTGCCTTATACTGAATCAGACCCATGGTCCATCAAAGTCAGTATTCTCTAAAACCAGCAGCAGCTCTCCAGGATCTCAGGCAGGGAGCTTTCCCATCACCTACCTGCCTGGTCCCTTTAAGTGGAGATGCCGGGGATTGAACCTGGGACCTTCTGCATGCCAAGCAGATGCTCTGCCACTGAGCCACAGCCTCTTTCCCTTTGGTCCCTTGACTTGGATGTCTCTGCTTCTTTCCCGGCAGGAACCAGGTGACGTGCCTCTCGGTCTCCACTGACGGCAGCCTGCTGCTCTCTGGTTCGCACGATGAAACCGTTCGGCTGTGGGACATCCAGAGCAAACAGTGCCTGCGCACGATGAATTACAAAGGTGGCTGTGGGGGAGCGCTACACCCTGGTGGGGACACATACACACACTGAGCCAGGCACACTTTGATGTGAGGAGGGAGAGGGAAAACACATGTGCCTGATGCTTAGGACTTGGTGTGTCATAGAAACATAGAGCTGGAAGGGACCTCAAGGGCAATCTGGTCCAGTCCCCTGACAACGCAGGAAATTCACAACTACTCCCCCAGTGACCCCTGCTCTATGCCCATAGAAAGGCAAAAAAAAAAAAAAACCAGGATACCTGGCCAAGGGGAGACATGATAGAGGTCTTTAAATTATGCATGGTGTGGAGAGAGTGGATGGGGAGAAGCTTTTCTCCCTTTCTCATAATACTAGAACGCGGTGTCGTCTGCTGAAGCTGGATGGTGAGATTCAAAACAGATAAAAGGAAGTATTTCTTACTCAACGCATCGTTAAATTGTGGAACTCCCTGCCCCAGGATGTGGTGATGGCTGCCAACTTGGAAGGCTTGAAGAGGGGAGTGGACATGTTCATGGAGGAGAGGGGTATTCATGGCTACTAGTCAAAATGGATACTAGTCATGATGCGTACTATTCTCTCCAGGATCAGAGGAGCAGACCTATTATATTAGGCGCTCTGGAATGCAGGCAGGACGATGCTGCTGGAGTCGTCTTGCTTGTGGGCCTCCTAGAGGCACCTGGTTGGCCACTGTGTGAACAGACTGCTGGACTTGATGGGCCTTGGCCTGATCTAACAGGGCTTTTCTTATGTTCTTACGTTAATGCGCAATCTGTAGCAGTGCTCATTACCTTCTCCCCACAGTGTATCCCCTCTGAAAAAAAATTCTTGCTGATAGCACAATGAAAAAATGGAAATACTGCTTTGGTGCTCTTTGAGGTAGGCTCCAAGAACTTCAGGCGACATTCCAGCCCTGTACCAGCCTTTGTTTAAAGAAAAGAATCCCAATTCTATAAAAAGTGAAACTTGAAAAAGAGAGTGTGAGCTTGAACACGCTTGCGTTACGTTGGCGCTGTGCATTCGGATCTCAGCCCTGAATGTCCCTCAAGCCCTTTGACAGTAGAAAAGAGCAAGTGTCCAGCAGCATCTTAAAGATGGACAACATTTCTGGCAGGGTATGAGCTTTCGTGAGCTGCAACTCACGAAAACTCATAGCCTGCCAGAAATTTTGTTCGTCTTCAAGGTGCTGCTGGACTCTTGCTCTTTTCTGCTGCAACAGACAGACTAACACAACTCTCTGTCGAGAGTTAACTTAACAGGCCCCCTCCCCCTCACATGGCGGGATGCTTTAGGAAGCCTTTGCCCTGTCCCAAGTTCAGGTATCGTTTGCTTTGCACCTGCCTCAAGTTTTCTTGAGAAAGGCAGACTCCGAATACTGTAAAGGAGACTTTGTTTCTGGCCCATGGGCAGACAGGGCCAACGTGGTGTAGTGGGTTAAGAGTGGTAGTTTGGAGCAGTGGATTCTGATCTGGAGAACCGGATTTGATTCCCCACTCCTCCACGTGAGCAGCGGGCTCTCTCAGCCCCACCTACCTCTGACAAAAGGGCCCTGAATTCGAGTGGCGGAGACAAAGGTAGGGCTACGGAATTCACTCGATGAGAGAGGCGGGGTTGGATGATGAGCTTAGAATGGCCCAGAGCCCCTTTGCACGGTTGCCTCACCATTGGACTTCTGCACCGGTTTGCCCAGAGGGCCGACTGTGAAGCATCACCAGCGTGGTGTTGTGGTTAAGAACGGTGGACTCTAATCTTCAAAGAGGCTGATTAATCATTTTTGTAGCATCGGTGGGTCCTGCAACAATTTTGCTGAGCACATTTGGTCCGGGGGCAACCCATGGTGACTTTGCTCCCTCTGAAATTCCTCAGCAGCATTTCTCTTGAGGCGGGAAATCACCCAAAGCGGCGGCAGAATTTCCCTCCAGGCGGTGCAGTTGTGCTCCTCTGGGCTGGTTGTGAGCGGGTTAACCGCCTGTGTCTTGGCAGGGGAGATTCATTTTCTTCCTGCGCTTCTGTTGTTGTGGTCCATCCTTGGAGTGCCTAATTATTTCCCTCCCTCCCTGGCTAGTCCTGTCAGGTCCTTTGGAGCCCCTCCTGTCCTCCCTGCCCCGAGGGAGGCATTTAGCATCCTTTATCTCGGCCACACAGAGCTCCGATAAGGAGCCGCTCAAATGTCTCTCTTTCCTCTGCCTGGAGTTTCCCTTCCTTGTCTCCCCCCCCCCCTTCTGTGCTAGTAAACACCCTCACCCTTCTGTAGCACTGGGCCCGGCAGGCTGACAGGCCGTTAACGGCCTCGGCCGAAGGCTGATCTCGGCAGGGCAGGAGCCAGTAAATCCTCCGCATCCGGAAAGGCCAGACAGCCCTAATAACCAGGCTGGAAACATAACTTGTAAATTAATCAGATTGATGTCCAGCAGTGTCCTTGCCAGATTGCAGAGAATCCCGGAGACGCCTTGTAAATAGCAGCAAGTTTCTAGCACTTAGCGGCTGGGCCAGTCACTCCGGTTTGTTAATTAAACCACAAGAACCGCTGTGAGTCTGCGCAATTGGCTGACCTTGCCACTGCTCGCAATGCACGGAGTTGGCCCGTTGCATCTCTGCGTGATAGGGCTTTTTCCTTCCAGGATAAACACATGCATGAAGCTGCCTTATCCTGCACCAGACCCTTGGTCCATCAAAGTCAGTCTCGTCTACTCCAGGGGTGGGGAACCTTTTTTCCGCCAAGGCCATTTGGATATTTATAACATCATTTGCGGGCCATACAAAATTATCAACTTTAAAATTAGCCGACCAAGCCCAAGCAGGCAGCTGCCCCAGATGACACCCCCCCTCCGGTGCGGACAAACAGGCAGGCATCCAACAGTGGCGCACTCGCCCAGCTGGTGGCACAGGATGGTCTGTTGCACCAGCCAGGCGTTGCCGTCCAGCCACACGCCGGAGTTGCTCCTGCTCCACATGGTCGGGGCCGGATTCTACAGCCGGCTCCTGCTACCTCTGCCTGCAGGGGTGAAATGAGGACACACTGGCTAAGACTCCCCCCCACCCGCATGCATTGTGGCCCTGCCCCCTTTAACCCCTCCATTGTTGCCACTTCTGCCCCCAGCCTTCTTGTAGTACAGAGGGAATACGTTTCTCCACGGTCCTGGTGGGAAAGGGCTAACACAGTTTCTTGGGTGGTCCTAGCAGCTCCATAGCTAACGACTCTTCTGCAAGGGGGGGGGAGGTTCTTTTTCTCGGCAAAACAAACACATCCACCTTGAATAGAGGCTATTCCTGTCCGTGGGAGGGGGCAGATCGCCAGTCGTAGATCCTTCTGAGCTAGAGATCTGCCAGGACCCACGAAGGGCCAGACCAAATTGATTTTGTGGGCCTTAAATGGCCCCTGGGCCTGAAGTTCCCCACCACTGGTTTACTCAGACGGGCAGCGGCTCTCCAGGGTCTCAGGCAGGGGTCTTTCACATCACCCACTTTCCCGGTCCCTTGAACTGGAGATGCCGGAGATTGAACGTGGGACCTTCTGCATGCCAGGCAGAGGCTCTACCCCCTGAGCCACACATCCAGTGGCCCCTTAAAGACCAACGACGTTTATTCCAACATAAACATTTTTTTGAACCAGGGCTCCCTTCTTCAGATGCATAATTGGAAAGGAATCGTCTTCTTTCCAATCAGCAGAGGCGCCCAGAACAGCAACTCGTGCAGGGGGGCAGCCGGAAGTTAGCAGAGCCGTGGCTTTTTATCGCTCTGAAAGCCAAGCCGAGCAGGCGGTACCAGTGTTTGGAATTATAATTTCGACCAAAGTACGGCGCAGAGGTTTTAAGAAACAGCAGCTCACTTGCTGCTCATGGAAACGCCTGAGGCAAGGTGGAATTTATCGGCAAGAGGAACAAATGTTTTCAGTCTCCGCAACTCCCTGAAACAATCCTTCAAACTCCTGGGCACCCGGAGCCAAGCATTCCTCTGTCTGGGCAGCACAGCAGCGCATGTTTTGCATGCCGAAAGATCTCGGTTCAAACCCTTACTTGCAGAGCTGGCGCAAGCCCCTCTGAGAGAGCCAGGGTGGTGTAGTGGTTAAGAGTGGTGGTTTGGAGGGGTGGACTCTTATCTGGAGAGCCTGGTTTGATTCCCCACTCCTCCACATGAGCGGCAGAGGCTAATCTGGTGAACTGGATTGGTTTCCCCACTCCTACACACAAAGCCAGCTAGGTGACCTTGGGCTAGTCACAGCTCTCTCAGCCCCACCTACCTCACAGGATGTTTGTTGTGGGGAAGGGACGGTGATTGTTAGCCAGTTTGAGTCTCCCTTAAGTGGGAGAGAAAGTCAGCATATAAAAACCAACTCCTTCTTTCTCTGCTTGAGGCCCCGGGCAGCTCTGAACCCCAGGCTATGGGGAGCGACCGTCTGCCTCTGTTGTTGGGGGAGAGCCGTGCGAGTGGAGGCCCCGATCTGAAAGCACGAGGCTCTCCAGTAGACAGGGCTGGGAAAGGCCTCTCTGTCTGGGCCTCTGGATCAACCACCGCCATTTAGAGCAGGCTGTGTAGGCCGATGGCCTTACTTGGCCGTGGGCAGCCTCCCGCCTTCGCATTCCTTCTCTTCCCAGCGTCCCTCGAATTGATAAACTTTTATTGCTTCCAAACGTAAGAAAAGCCCTGCGGGATCAGGCCAAGGCCTGTCAAGTCCAGCAGTCTGTTCACAAAGTGACCAACCAGGTGCCTCTAGGAAGCCCACAAACAAGACATCCTGCCTGTGTTCCAAAGCACCTAATATAATAGGCCTTCTCCTCTGATCCTGGAGAGAATAAGTATGCATCATGACTAGTATCCTCTTTTACTAGTAGCCATGAATACCCCTTTCCTTCATGAACATGTTCATTCCCCTATTAAAGTCTTCCGAGTTGGCAGCCACCCCCACATCCTGGGGCAGGGAGTTCCACAATTCAACGATGTGTTGTGTGAAGAAATACTTCCTTTTATCAGTTTTGAATCTCTCCCCCTCCAGCTTCAGCAGACGACCCCTTGTTCCAGTCTTACGAGAGAGCGAGAAAAGCTTCTCCCTGTCCACTCTCTCCACATCATGCATAATTTTATAGACCTCTATCATGTCTCCCCTTAACTGGCTTGAACTGGAGGGGCGGGGAGGGAGCTCTTGTCGTCTTTTCCTGGGCTGCGGTTCCAAGCCAGCTCAAACAAGCACCAGGTTTTTGCAGACGGCCAGAGCTTCCGGAGAGCCACAGTGGCCGTTTGTCACTGAGGAGGGGCCCTGTGCGCCTCCTCATGCAGAAGCTGCCGGGGAGAGATCAGAGCCTTTGGCGGCTGCAGGAGAGGAACAAGAGGGGAATCCTGGGCGGAGTGGGGAGGCTGTTGCTGAGTCAGACCACCCAATTGCTTTAAAGAGCTGCTACGGTCAGCGGCCGCGTGGGGGGGGTGGCACCCGCCTCTTCCACCCCACCTGCTGTCTCGGTGCCCCGCCGAGGGTCCTGCTTCTGTGACCAGGTTGCCTGAGCAACAAACACAACCGAGTGCCCCTGTGCGTGGGAGGAGGGAACAGGAGCCAGAGGTGTTGCGAGGCTGGGGTGGGGGAAGCTTGACAGAACCAGCAGCCCGTGTGGGTAAACGTGGCAATTAAAGCGCTCATTAACTCTGCTGAATGAGCGTGCGTGATAGATCATTACCGGAGAGGCGCTGGTCGGGGTGATGGATGAGCTGGCTCGTCGGAGGACGGAAAGGCCACAGAGGCGTTCTGTACTTGGATGCACTGCAGAGATCGCCAGCAGCTCTGGTGCCTTCCCTACAAATTGGGAGTGGAGAGAGGGCCCCAGGGAGCAAAGGCAGCCAAGCCCATCTGGTCATTGTCACCCCCCCCTTGGCCTCCTGAGAGCTAGGGGGCAGCATGCATGGTTTCCCTTCCCTGACAACCCTGTAAGGTAGGCAAGGCAGACAGAGCGAGTGACTGATCTAATCCTCCCATTGAGCTTCATTGCAGAGAGAGGACTTGAACACACGTGAAGCTACCTCATACTGAATCAGACCCTGGGTCCATCAAAGTCAGTATTGTCCACTCAGACTGGCAGCGGCTCTCCAGGGTCTCAGGCAGAGGTCTTTCACATCACCTACTTGCCTAGTCCATTTAACTGGAGATGCTGGGAATTGAACCTGGGACCTTCTGCATACCAAGCAGATGCTCTACCACCGATCCACAGCCCTTCCCAGGACTTGGACCCAGGTCGCCCATATTCTTGGCTACCACTGCGCAATGCTGTCTGAGCCCGAATAGCTACAACCACCTGCCCTGAGGCATCTAGTGAGTTTGAGCCCAAATAGCTACAACCACCTGCCCTGTGGCATCTTGTGAGTATGAAGCTGCTACCGTCCAGCGGCGTAGGTTACGGCATCAAAACTGACTGGAGAGCCATAAATACTTGCGATGCTGAGAAAGCGACTCCATGCCAAAGATGAAAGCCCATTGTACCGGCTCAGAGTTTGCCTCGGAAGAAGTTTGGGAAGCGGAGCCGCTCCTCTCCGGTAGTTCTTAAGTAAGCGGGACCCTCTCATGGATCCCAGCATTCTCCCGCCGAGTTAGGGTGGCCTCCGTGCCCCCTTTCTCCCCCTGACTGCAGCTGCCTTCTAGCTTCTAGGCCAGGGGGAACGTCGTCACGCCTGAACCTTGGAAAGGTGCTTCCGAGCCAGGGTAGCCTGTACCGAGCAAGGGGGCCGAATTCTTTGCCTCTTGCCCAAGAAACGGTGTGTCAGGCCACAGAAGTTGGTATCTAGCGCCAGTTGCATTTCCCATCTGCCTGGAAGGCTTTCAAGCCCTTTTTTATCTACCATTTGTTTCCACGTGACTTATAATTATCATTCCCAAGACACTGCACATAGAAGCTGGTGTATTTAGCACCAACCTTACCCAACACTTAAAAGTTGAGTTCCAGGCTCTCATTTTGAGGGAATTCATTGCCAACTCAGCTTGTATTGCTATATTGGAAACACGTTTTGGGTACACCCGTGACCTGTCTTAAGAACTTATACAGAGAAGTTTCAGTAGAATCATTTATTCCATCAAGCCAAGACCCTGCGTAATAGTTGACGGGATTACCTTGGCCTCAAATATTCATAGAATCCTAAAGCTGGAAGGTACCACCAGGGTCATTTAGTCCAACCCCCTGCACAATGCTGGAAATTCACAACTATCTCCCCCCCACACCCCCAGCGACCCCTACTCCATGCCCAGAAGATGGCCAAGATGCCCTCCCTCTCATGATCTTCCTACGGTCATAGAATCAGCATTGCTGACAGATGGCCATCTAGCCTCTACCTCAAAACCTCCAGGGAAGGAGAGGCCACCACCTCCCAAGGAAGCCTGTTCCACTGAGGAACCACTCTAACTGTTAGAAAATTCTTCCTACTGCCTAGACAGAAACTCTTTTGATTTAATTTCAACCTGTTGTTTCTGGTCTGACCTTCTGGGGTAACAGAAAACAACTCAGCACCCTCCTTATATTCTTATAGCTGCTGGTATGAACCTCCCTCCTCGTCTCAAATAAAACTTCACAATGTCATTAATTACTCCATCCGCTTTACTTTTAGCGATTTTGATACGGTTGTTGCTGTTCAATCTGGCGTTAAACCAGATGAAGGCTTTCAAGCGTAGCTGCCAGGTGTTGAATGCCAGAGGACCCCGGAGAGGGTGGCCAGTGAATGAGTCGTCGGGGGTTTAACAGTGTCCGTCATGGGTGCAGAGTCCAAGCTGTTCGTAGCCAATCTCTCTGGAATTTTGTTCACCGAGCAAGAATTTCGGTGAGCTCGATCAAGAGCGCCCGGCCCTCCTGCTTATCAGACATTGCGTGCCCTGGTCTCGTACCTGAGGCCTCACTTCAAAAAGGATGTGGTCAGTATGGAGCAGGTGCAGAGGAGAGCAACGAGGATGATCAGGGGCCTGGAGGCCAAGCCCTACGAGGAAAGGCTGAGGGACTTGGGAAGGTTCAGTCTGGAGAAGAGGAGGTTGAGGGGGGACATGATCTCTCTCTTTAAGTATTTGCAGGGCTGTCACTTAGAGGAGGGCAGGGAGCTGTTCCTGTTGGCAGCAGAGGATAGGGCCCACAATAATGGGTTTAAGGGCAGAAAGATACTGGCTGGATATTAGGAAAAAATGTTTACATTAAGAATTGTTCAGCAGCGGAATCGGCTCCCTAGGGAGGTGGTGAGCTCCCCCTCACTGGCAGTCTTTAAGCAGGGGCTGGACAAGCCCTTGTCAGGGATGCTCTAGGCCAGAGGTTCCCAAACTGCTCCGAGGAGCACTTGGTGCTCCGCAAAACATCTAGCGCTCCATGAAGAGATTGGAAAGGGCAGGGAGCTGTTCCTGTTGGCAGCAAAGGATAATCTCAGAATAATGTGTGTAAATTGTGGACAGAAAGGTACCAGATGGATATGGGGGGGAATTTACAGTAAGAGTTGGATATTAGGGGGGAAATTTACAGTAAGAGTTGTTCAGCAGTGGAATCGGCTACCTAGGGAGGTGGTGATTCCCCCCCCCCCACTGGCAGTCTTTAAGCAGAGGCTGGACAAGCACATGTCAGGGATGCTCGAGGCTGATCCTGCATGAAGCATGGGGTTGGACTAGATGGCCCGTATGGCCCCTTCCAACTTTAATAGAATCATAACTCTTCCTTTTCCCTTCCTCAGGCCCAGTCACCAACGCCTTCATCACCCTGGCCCCGGCCAACATGATCAACCCAGACAGCAAGCCCAGCGTGCCCCTGCCGAAATTCAGCCGGCACCTCCACAACGTGGAGAGCACGGAGCACTCCACCAGCGAGGGGCTGACACTCTGCCTCGGCCTGCATCAAAAGGTACGGGGGCCTAAGCGTCTGTGTCGGGGGGGTGGCTGCGCTTGAATTTGTGTCGAGAGTGTGGGAGGCCTTGGTTCCTTCCGGCCAGAGAAGGAGCAGCGGATGGCGGATTCTTGTTGATGCAAAACAGGTCTACGAGGAAAAGTTGAAGGAGCTGGGTATGTTTAGCCTGAAGAGGAGAAGACTGAGAGGGGATACGATAACCATCTGAAGGGCTGTCATATAGAGGAGGGTGCCGAGTTGTTTTCTGTTGCCTCAGAAGGCCGGAGGAGAACCAACGGGTTGAAATTAAATGAAAAGCGTTTCCGTCTAGACATTAGGAAGAATTTTCTAACCGTTAGTGCGGTTCCTCAGTGGAACGGGCTTCCTGGGGAGGTGGTGAGCTGTCCTTCCCTGGAGGTTTTTAAGCAGAGGCTAGTTGGCCATCTGACAGCAATGCTGATTCTATGACCGTAGGCAGTTCATGAGAGGGAGGGCATCCTGGCCATCTTCTGGGCATGGAGTAGGGGTCACTGGGGCTGTGTGGGGGAAGTAGTTGTGAAATTCCTGCATTGTGCTGGGGGTTGGACAAGATGACCCTGGTGGTCCCTTCCAACTCTGTGGTTGTATGTATAGGTCATGAATGGGCTGGGCTGGACATTGTAGCACTCTTCTGCTAGGAAAGGAGAGGATTTGGGTTGGGGTGCATGCGCGTCTGTCTTTGGGTCCTGTTGATAGAAAGGGAGGCAGGAATTGCCTGGGACCACACCATCCCACCTTGGGACTGCTGCCGGTCTGAGCAGACAATACTGACTTTCATGGACCAAGGGTCTGATTCAGTATAAAGTGGCTTTATATATCCATGTGACTATGCATCCCTTCCATCTCCAGGCTCAGGGCTATACCCGTAACCTCGATTTGCCAAGTTACGCGGATTGGGCCAGAGTACCGTTAACTGTTTCCAGCCCCCCTCCAAACCCTGGTTTCTGGTTCCAGCTTGCTTGCTGACCCAGTACAGCGTGGTGTACTGGTTAAGAGCGATGGCTTGGAGCGGTGGACAGTAATCTGATGAACCGGGTTGGTTTCCCTGCTCCTCCACGTTAAGCCAGCTGGGCGACCTTGGGCTAGTCACAGCTCTATTGCATCTCTCTCAGCCCCACCTACCTCACAGGGTGCCTGTTGTGGGGAGGGGAAGGTGGTTGCAAGCCAGTTTGTTTCTCCCTTAAGTGGTAGAGAAAGTCAGCATATAAAAACCAACTCTTCTTCCATGGTTGCATCAGCTCAGACCGTGCTCCTTTCCGTGGTTTCGGCTCCTGTGAAGCTGATGTCCGGACAGCTGGCAATTTTTAACAGCCTGTTCCTTCCTGGCAGCAGCTCACCAACACAATAGTCTTTTTTCCCCTCCCTGCTTGTATCTGTCTCTCTCTGTGCTGGGAACTTGTTAGAATTGACATGTCTGCCACTTACGAGAACTGCGCCCGTTTTCCAGCAGCGGGTGATCAAATGCCCTCATAATTGGCTCGGAGAGGCTGCAAGGGGTCGAAAGGCAAACCGCTCTTGAGAAGAGCCATTCCCCGCCCCTCGCTGCGTTGGTCTGGCCTCCTCCACTTCTGGGCTCAAGGATGTTTGGATGCGTTATCTCTCCTGTCCATCATCCTCCCCCCAGGAGACTGATGGGCTGTCGTCTTTGATGGATTAGCTCCTTGCCGAAGGGAGGCTTGCCTGTTCCCAGCACAGGGCGTTTGTCCTCCTGGTTCGTTCGGACGGCGGGGAGGGGCGAAGCGCGACACCCACCTGGGGACGTCCCGGGTACCACTTCGCTTTCGAAAACAGGTTCCCAGAAAGACCCTGGTTGGTTTTGCTGCTCTCCTCTGACCCTGGGGAGCACACCTGGGCCCCTTCACGCTACACAATGGAGTCTCCTTAGATCAGGGATGGGGAATGTCAGGCTCGGGGGCTGTATAAGGCCCGCAAAATCATTTGCTCTGGCCCTTCATGGGCCCTGGCAGATCTCTAGCTCAGAAGGATCTAAGACTGGCGATCCGCCCCCTCCCGCGGACAGGAATAGCCTCTATTCAAGGCTGATGTGAGTTTGTTTTGCCGAGAAAATGAACCTTTTTTCCCCCTTGCAGAAGAGTCGTAAGCTATGGAGTTGCTAGGACCGCCCAAGAAACTCTGATAACCTTTTCCCACCCCGGCCATGGAGAAACGTATTCCCTCTGTACTACAAGAGGGCTGGGGGTGGAAGTGGCAGCAATAGAGGGGTTAAAGGGGGCAGGGCCAGAATGCACGGGGGGTGTTGTGCAACTCTGGCGTGCAGCTGGATGGCTACGCCCATCTGGTGCAACATTCCATTCTCCAGTTGGATGCCTGCCTGCTTGCCCGCACGGGGGCGGGGTCATCTGGGGCAGCTGCCTGCTTGGGGCTTGGTTGGCTAATTTTTAAGTTGATAATTTTGTATGGCCCTCGAATGATGTTATAAATATCCAAATGGTCCTTGGCGGAAAAAAGGTTCCCCACCTGTGCCTTAGATGCAAGGAAGGATGTTGACGGTGGAGCTGAGGAGCCGTGGACCGCATGCGTTTGCAGGGAAATCTGGCTGGCTTTCCAGAACTGTCGGCTAACGGGCTTCTATTTCAGGGGGGATGGGGACAGAGCAATATCTTGTCCTCAGGACAACAGAGAGGGAGAAGAAGGAGCATGTCAATATCACTGCCTTGGTTGTGCACCTTTTCAGTTCGCAAAGCCCTCTGCAGGGTTCTTCACACCAAGCTTGGGGCTTCTTGTCGGAGGATGCCCTCTCCCCATTGGAGTTCATGATAGCCCTGGGAGAGCCAGCATGGTGTAGCGATTAGGAGCGGGGGTTTGGAGCAGTAAACTCTGATCTGGAGAACCGGGTTCGATTCCCCACTCTTCCACATGAGCAGCGGAGGCTGATCTGGTGAACTGGATTTGTTTCCCCACTCCTACACTTGAAGCCAGCTGGGTGACCTTGGTCTAGTCACACTCTCTCAGCCCCACCTACCTCACAGGGTGTGTGTTGTGGGGAAGGGAAGGGGATTGTAAGCCCATTTGATTCTTCCTTAAGTGGTGCAGAAAGTCAGCATATAAAAACCAACTCTTCTGGGTCCCCTAAGCAGAGTGCAACACCTTTTAAATCTATCGAAGCCAGTGAGTTTAGCAAGGTGTCTATCTGCTTAGAACTACTCTGTGAATCATTTCCTCAACCCTGTCTAAAATTTGACAGTGGCTCCTAGAATTTTCCACAAGACCCTGGTGGAAGGGGAAGTGTTTCATACTCAGTAGGTCTTGTTAGAGCCAGTGCAGGGGTGTGGTTAAGTTCTTGGACCCAGTTGCATATCTTCATTCTGTCTTGAAGGTGACTTTGGGCAGGTGGCCACTTTTATCTCAGCCTAACCTACCTTGCAGGGTTGTTGAGGACAGAACAAAGGAGAACAGAACTATACACACCAGCCTGAGCTCCTGGGAGAATTCGTGTTGGGCGGATATTAAATATATGTTTCGGTGAATGCTCCTCCAAATCTGGGGCTTGGAAATGACACTAAGAGCAGGTTGTGGGGCTAAGCTCTTGCGAGCCCATTCTTTATTCTTTCATTTATTCATTTACACCATTTAAACCCCCAATTCACCCCAGTGGAGATCCAAAGCGGCTTCTCGATTGAGCTTCCAGGAGAATCCCTGATTAACCTGCCCAGTTAGTAAGAAGAAGAAAAGTTAGTTTTTATATGCTGATTTTCTCTCCCTTTTATGGAGAATTAAACTTGCTTACAATCTCCTTCCCTTCCTCTCCCCACAACAGACACCCTGTGAGGTTGGTGTGACTGAGTGAGTTCGGGGAGAGCTGTGAGCAGCCCAAAATCACCCAGCAGGCTTCATGTGGAAGAGCGGAGAAACCAACTTGGTTCACCAGATTAGAGTCTGCCGCTCATGTGGAGGAGTGGGGAATCGAACCCGGCTCTCCAGATTAGAGTCCGCCACTCTCAACCACTACACTATGCTGGGCATATAAGGGGGAAGGATGTTGAAAATGTCTTTAACCTTCATAAAGAGGTGGGCACAGGCCTAAAATGGAAGGCTGGTGTTACGGTCTTTACCGCTTCCCCTCCTCTCCAGAGGCCCCGGTTGACATTCTGTCTTTCTCATTTCGGAGACACCGCTGTAACAATTGGAGTGAGCGGCTGGGATGGCATCGGGACGGCTCTGCGGAGCCTGACGGCTGGCGTGCAGGAGCAGGAGATAAAGATCACCTGTTTCTCCGTTATCAGCAGATTGTCTGCTCCCAAATGAGAACAGCTGCTCCAACCCTGCGTGTCTGGAGTTCCTGATGAGCTGCCTTCGCAGGGCTAGGGGGGTCCCCCTCCGTATCAACGGAGGCTTTGCAGGGCCTGTCAGGGGCGGGGCGGGGGGGAGCAACTTCCCAGGTCTGTCCCCTTGGTCCTGAGGGGAGCCAGTCCAAGGCTGACCGCCACAGACTCAAGGGTGGGCCTTTGGAGCAACTCCTGGCCTCTCTGCCCCTAAGCCACCTCCAGTCTTGCAGTACTGGCATAAGAAAGGCCGTGCTGGATCAGACCAAGGTCCATCAAGTCCTGCAGTCTGTTCACACAGCTGCCAACCAGGTGCCTTCAGGAAGCCCACAAACAAGACGACTGCAGCAGCACCGTCCTGCCTGTGTTCTACAGCACCTAATACAATAGGCCTGCTCCTCTGACCCTGGAGAAAATAGGTATGCGTCATGACTAGCATCCATTTTGACTAGTAGCCATGGATAGCCCTCTCCTCCGTGAACATGTCCACTCCCCTCTTGAAGCCTTCCAAGTTGGCAGCCATCACCACATCCTGGGGCAGGGAGTTCCACAATTTAACTATGTGTTGGGTGAAGAAATACTTACTTTTATCTGTTTTGAATCTCTTGCCCTCCAGCTTCATCTGAAAGTGGGGGGTGGGGCAGGAGCAAAAGGCCCCTCTCTCCCCAGGTCCACCCCCAACACACCCCTCCTCTAGGATTGGGTGGTCCCTTGCCCCGCCCCTGACTTTCAAGCCATGGGGTCTGACTTCTCCTCCTGGCTCCCTGTTGCAAGCCTTAGAATCATAGAGCAGGAAGGGGCCAGGCAGGCCATCTAGTCAAACCCCCTGCTTAACGCAGGATCAGCCTCGAGCATCCCTGACAAGTGCTTGTCCAGCCTCTGCTTAAAGACAGCCAGTGACGGGGAGCTCACCACCTCCCTCGGTAGCTGATTCCTTGCTTCCGCAGCCGAGATTAGACACGCCTGAGAATTGGAAGGACTGCTCCTCCTCCTGCCTGGTTTGCGGAGGGAGCTTACCTCTCTCTGCGCTCATGTTCCAAAGATCTTTGGGAAGAGACAGAGAGCTCTTTATCCTAATTCAGCCTCGTCCTGGTTCTCCTAAACTGTCACTTGGACTACTCTAGAATTTTTGCCTCAGCTACCGCGTCGCGTTAATACTTAAGGCTTTGCTTCAGCGCTGGTTCAGACCTGGGGTCAGTTTCCAGGTTTCTGCAGCGTAATTCCGTATTGCGCCGTTTATTGGCCGTGCCTTCTTGTCGATTGTATTGGCCTTCTCTGGGTAATCCATCTCGAGGCCCGGTGAGAAAGGCCAACTGTAAATAACATAAATCAGGGATGTTGAACTCATTTGTTACGAGGGCCGAATGTGACATAAAAGTCACTTGGCCGGGCCGGGCCTTGCCAGCCCAGATCGAGAGTTGGGGGGGTGGCTGGCTCGCGGGCCGGATAAGAGCTCTCGAGGGGCCAGATCGGCCCACGGGCCTTATGTTTGACACCCCCAGCGTAAATAAATTTTTGCTATCATGCCAATAAAGGTGACTGATTTTTTTTAAAAGGGTTAATTGGTCAGTGTGGTTTTTTTTTTTATGGAAATGAAATTGCATCTCCCCTATTGAAGCCTTCCTAGTTGGCAGCCATCACCGCATCCTGGGGCAGGGAGCGCCACAATTTAACTTTGCATTGTGTGAAGAAATACTTCCTTTTATCTGTTTTGAATCCTCCAGCTTCAGCAGATGACCCCGCGTTCTGGTCTTATGAGAGAGGGAGAAAAGCTTCTCTCTGTCCATTCTCTCCATACCGTGCATCATTTTATAGACCTCTATCATGTCTCCCCTTAACCACCTTCTTTCCAAGCTAAACAGCCCTAAGCGTTTTAACCACTCCTCATAGGGCAGTTGCTCTAGCCCCCTGATCGTTTTGGTTGCTCTTTGGTTGGGAGAGGCCGAGAGTGGGTTGCCTGGGGCCAAATAGTGAGTTCACAGCACAGGCAAGATTGAACCGAGGCTTCCGAGGCTTGCAGCTTTCGTCTCTCAGCCAGGCCGACTTGCTCAGCGGGCGACCGAGAGCTCGTCGCGTTTCAAACGTGCCTTTGCAAGCGTCAACGGCCATGGGTCTGGATGGTAAGCTGCCTTTGGTGCGGAGCACCCGTTCTGCCACTCATGTCCGCCCCTCCGATTCTGTCATTACTCTCGGAAGAACACTCAAAGCCTATTTGTGTTCCACCCCGGCCTGTTGTTACCGATGTGCGCCGCGTCCTTCGCGTCCCGTCAGCCGCTGTCAGATTTGCCGGCCTCTCTGCGGAGATTATCTGTTCGCGTCTCCTTCACGGCGCAATGCTCTGTCAGTAAGTACAGAGGGCTGTTTAGCTTGGAAAGAAGGTGGTTTAGGGAAGATTTGACAGAGGTCTAAAAAATTATGCATGGTTTGGAGAGAGTGGACAAGGAGAAGCTGTTCTCCTCTCGAATTACTAGAACGCGGGGTCATCTGCTGAAGCTGGAGGGTGAGAGACTCAAAACCGATAAAGTATTTCTTCACACAGTGCATAGTTAAATTGTGGGACTCCCTGCCCCAGGATGTGATAGCTGCCAATGTGGAAGGCTTTAAGAGGGGAGTAGACATGTTCATGGAGCAGTTCATGGCTGCTAGTCAAAATGAATACTAGTCATGATACATACCTATTCTCTCCAGGTTCAGAGGAGCATGCCAGTTATATTAGGTGCTGTGGAACACAGGCAGGACAATGCTGCTGCTGCAATTTGTCTTGTTTGTGGGCTTCGTAGAGGCACCTGGTTAAATTTTGGAACTCCCTGGATGTGGGGATGGTTGCCAGCTTGGAGGTCTTTAAGAGGGGAGTGAACATGTTCATTAAGGATAGGGCGATCCATGGCTACTAGTCAAAAGGGATACTAGTCATGATGCATACCTATTCTCTCCAGGATCAGAGGAGCAGGCCTGTTATATCAGGTGCTTTTGAACGCTGGCGGGATAATGCTGCTGCAGTCGTCTTGCTTGTGGGCTTGCTAGAGGCATCTGGTTGGCCTCTGTGTGAACAGACTGCTGGACTTGATGGGCCTCAGTCTGATCCAGCAGGGCTGTTCTTACGTTATGTTCTTATCCCCAGTGCCATGCCCGAGGAGAGCTTTGGTGCTAGCCAGACGCGTGCTAATTACCGTTTTCCCTTGGAGGTGCTTGCTTGAAACACTGCAGAGCAGCTGCTGAATCTCCACCGCTAGCCCAACCGTTCTCTTATTTTCCTCTCGCAGGGATCTGGGGAAAGCTACTTGGAAAAAGCAGAGCGTTTGTACTCCCAGATGTGTTTGACACGAGAGAAGGTGAGACAACTCCAACTCCCCCCCCCAGTACACAAATTCGGGGCAGTTGACAGAGAGCTATATTTCAGGGTCCTGCGCCCCTTTTTAAAACGGGCCAGCAGTTTTCAGACACCAGTGTGGTTGTAGTGGTTATGAGCAGTGGTTTGGAGCTGTGGAGTCTGATCTGGAGAACCGGGTTTGATTCCCCACCCCTCCACATGAGCGGCGGAGGCTAATCTGGTGAACTGTGTTTGTTTCCCCGCTCCTCCACATGAAGCCAGCTGGGTGACCTTGAGCTAGTCACAGCTCTCTCAACCCCCACCCATCTCAGGGTGTCTGTTGTGGGTAGAGGGAGGGAAGGTGATTGTAAGCTGGTTTGAATCTTCCTCAAGATAAAGTCAGCATATAAAAACTAACTCTTCTTCTTCAAGTTACCTCATTATGGATATGCAAATATTCCAAAATATGGGAAAATCCGAGATACGGACCACTTCTGGTCCCAAGCAGTCCGGATAAGGGATGCTCAACCTGTTCCACCCTCGAATGCGTGGGGTCCCGCGGAGCTTCTCCGGCACTGGGCCTGGACGGGAAGATATTTTAGCCCCTCCTAACTTCCGCCCTTTCCTTGCAGAACCTGATGGGTGACCAGGAGCAGCTGAAAATCCAGGTGACAGAGCTGGAGGAGGAGGTGGGCACGCTGCGGAAGATCAACAAGAGCCTCTTCGACTTCTCCAGCCGCATCATCACCAAGCCGGGCAAACAATAGCCCCGTCCCGAGCTCGCCTCTCGAGGGATGGGAGAAGCAGGCAGACACCCGGCCTCGGAGGCGGGGGACACTCCCCGCGCGCTTTTGAGTTTTCTTTTTCCTGGACAGATGGCGGGGGCCCCCATGTCTCTGCGGGCTCCTCCCTCCTCCATTTCACTCCCATGGAGCTGCGAGGGCCATGTGGCCCACCAGACTCCGTTCTGCCGCCGCACAGAGCCTGCGGCGTGTCTGGGCAAGCCAGGAGAAAAAAACAAGAAGGGCAGCTCCATAGGACAAAAAGGAGTCCATTTGGGGGCGCAAGAAAAGCAGTGATCTGTACGCGTCGTTGAAGCCTTTCCTGGATCCTGTCCTCTGCGGCGTGTAATAGCGACGCTCCACATAACAGATCCGCAGGCCTCCTTAGATACTGTGCTGTCCAGCTGGAAAGGACGGTGCTGTTTCAGAACCTCTTTTAATACCTGAGAGCTGGTTTTGCGGGGAGTTTGTTTTTTTGTGGGGGGGAGAAGAAGGGTACCTCTTTTCACAATCAAGAGGGAGTTTGCTGCAACTCAAGCGGAGAGAAGGTGTACCTTTCTAGCTGCCTGTGGGAGTGTGGCAAACCGTTCCCAAGACTGCGACTCTTTTTGTACCAAATCAGGCTGCAAGGCGATTGGGGTGTTGGGTGGGGAGGGTCGTATTTCCAAATGCTTCCTTCCCTCTCCTGTAAAAAAAATTAATAAATCCCCTTTTTGTAGTAATCTAGCCTACGCTGGACATTTCTTCTTGAGTTGCTGGCTGTCCACATGGAGGAGCAGTATCATGATGGGAGGCGGAGCAGTTCTCTTCTGTCCCTTGCTTCCCCAAGTAGCCTGGGGGGGGGATCCTCCAGGTCAAGAAGTTCTCCCCCCTCCTTACCGCAGCATAATGGAAGACTTCTGGATTTGTAGCAACCCCCATGGGGTTTGGATCCTGTAGATCCATTCGCTGGGAATGACGTTTTCCTCCAGCACAAGGACCTTTTCCCGACACATGCTGGCGGAGGGGCAAGAGAGTACAGTGTCCTCCTGGGCCCATTCAGTCTGGGGGTAGTTAGGGGTGGGTGCCCAGGGCAGGTTAGGTGTGTTTGGTCCTGTGTGTTTTGGGAGGAGGAAGCCCCGCTTGCGATGCCAGATCAGGAAGCTTTTCCTGCAAGCTGGCGGGAGGGTCACTGGCTTTTGCCAGGCCTGTTCTGTTGGGCTCAGGATTTGGGCAGAATTGCCCCCTGCTTGTTGGGGGCGGCCTTGCCCGGCAGAGAGCTTGTCTGCGTCTGCATGTGCGGTCAAGTCACAGCTGGCTTATGGAGACCCCCTGTAGGGTTTTCAAGGCCAGAGATGTCTGGAGGTGGGTTGCCATTGCCTGCCTCTGCGTGGACTGAGCGAGTTCGGAGAGAACTGTGAATGGCCCAAGGTCACCCAGCAGGCTTCACGTGGAGGAGCAGGGAGTCCAGCTTACAGCCGCTTTACTCCTGTGCCGCACACACAGGAGATCTTGTGAAACGGGTTCTGCTGCTGACCCTTCCTCACGCCGTGAATGAGGTGGCCCTCCCGTGTGGTAAGGGTGTCGGGCTAGTATCAGGGAGGCCCAGGTTCGAATCCCCACTCGTGTCATGGAAGCCTGCTCGGTGACCTTGGGACAGTCGCACTCTCTCCGCCTAAGAGAGCCAGCGTGGCATAGTGGTTAAGAGCGGTTTGGAGCGCTGGACTCTAATCTGGACAACCAGGTTTGATTCCCCACTCCTCCACATGAGCGGCGGAGGCTAATCTGGTGAACCGGGTTGGTTTCCCCACTCGTCCACACGAAGCCTGCTGAGTGACCTTGGGCTAGTCACAGCTCTCTTTGAGCTCTCTCAGCCCCACCTACCTCACAGGGTGCCTGTTGTGGGGAAAGGGAAGGTGATTGTAAGCCAGTTTGATTCTGGAGAGAAAGTCAGCTTATAAAAACCAACTCTTCTTCTTCTTCTAACCTACCTCATAGGGTTGTTGTGAGGATAAAATGGAGGAGAGGAGAATGATGTCAGCTGTTTTGGGTCCCCAGTGGGGAGAAAGGCGCGGTATAAATGAATCAAATAAACAAAGTGGGGAGGTAGTTGTAAATTTCCTGCATAGTGCAGGGGGTTGGACTAGATGACCCTGGTGGTCCCTTCCTATTCTATGATTCTATGAAATGTAAGCCTAGAAGCAACGGAATTGTCACCGACAGCAAAAAAAAAACCAACCCTGCAGAGCCTTAAGCGTCACCTTCTGTCGCGTGTGTCACAGGTGCCCAGGGCAGAGGTTTCTAGGCGATCCAGCAGTCTCCCTTGTTTATTTCCATCTCCTTCCTTGCCTCTTTTTTTAAGGAGCAACGAGAGGTTCCATTCATCCTTTGCCAGTAACCCTGCACCAAAACCCATTTGATTTAAAGCGTGGTTTAATACCCCTGAGTATCCAGCTGGCCCTCCGACACCTGCCAACTTGGTTAGATAATGCTTTTAGTGTAATAAGTGCCATTTCGCCTTTGGTCCTTCTCCCGCCGCGGAGCTGGCCCATCTTTTTAATAGGCTGAATCTCTTCCGCAGCTCTCCGAGTTCTGAACAGACTGGGTCGGAGACCTCAGGCCGAGCCAGGAGCTCTTTGAGCTGCTGGTGACAAAGAACCATGGGGGTGGGAGAGATAGAATCATAGAGTTGGAAGGGACCACCAGGGTCATCTAGTCCAACCCCCTGCACAATGCAGGAAATTCACAACTACCTCCCCCCACACACCCAGTGACCCCTACTCCATGCCCAGAAGATGGACAAGGTGCCCTCCCTCTCATCATCTGCCTAAGGTCATAGACTCAGCATTGCTGACAGATGGCCATCTAGCCTCTGCTTAAAAACCTCTGGTGAAGGAGAACTCACCACCTCCCGAGGAAGCCTGTTCCACTGAGGAACCACTCTGTTAGAAAGTTCTTCCTAATGTCTGGACAGAAACACTTTTGATTTAATTTCAACCTGTTGGTTCTGGTCCGACCTTCTGGGCAACAGAAGACAACTTGGCACCATCTTCTATGTGACAGCCCATTAAGTACTTGAAGCTGGCTTTTTTTGGGGGGGGGGCATATGGGGCAGGCCCTGACCTGGATGGCCCAGGCTAGCCTGATCTCGTCAGATCTCAGAAGCTAAGCAGGGTCAGCCCTGGTTAGTATTTGGATGGGAGACCACCAAGGAATACCAGGGTTGCTGGCAGAGGAAGGCACTGGCAAACCACCTCTGTTAGTCTCTTGCCATGAAAACCCCAAAAAGGGGTCGCCATAAGTCGGCTGCGACTTGACGGCACTTCACACACACACACATATGGGACAGAGACTGGCTTTCTCGCTGTCCAGCTAATCCGCTGCACATCACACTGAACGGCGCAGCGGGCCCCTAAGATCCAGCTCGATCAGAACAAAAGAACAATCGGGGCTCAGATTCTGGGCCTCAGGCTCTATCCTGTTCACCATCACCACCAGTCTAGAATCTCAAAGAATGGGACTGGGAAAGCAATATCTGTTGGCAGAGTACGCTAAGTGCGCAGAGAAGCGTCAGATTCACTGATTAAAGATAAAGTTGCTTTTTTATTGAGGAAACTACATTTTAGGATAGAAAAGCGGAGAGAAAGAGCCTCTAGCTGCCTATCTAGCTAGAGAGGAAGAGTGAGGGTAGAATGACTTCCAAGAAGAAGCAGGAAATTAGACCTAAGAATAACTGTCTTAAGGACTGACGAGAGGTGTGGAAAGGGTGGAAGGGTCTCTCGCCTTACGGCCCAAACTAGCTGACCACTTGCCCGCCCCTGTTGGGTCGTCTTCTCCATTCCTTTGCACAATAGACATTGCAACTCTTCCAACAATTGCCCTTCCCCCAGCATCAAGCGCTCAGAAGCAGGAGGAGACGGCTGCCCTTAGCAGCACAGAGCCAGGCCACGTTCTCCTTCGAGGTCACCAGCCGAGGAGTTTGCTTGGGTCTCTGTTCCAGCTCCTAGAGACCCATTCTCCACCCCACCCTCCAGTCAGGTATACGGTGCCCCTACAGCGCTGCAGTAGTCCAGGGAGAGTAGTCCGGGCTTCCTCTGGCAGGAGCACTCTTAGTTGCCAGCTCTGCAGTAGAGGGTCAGAGGAACAACAGTTGGGGTGGGGGGGCGCCCCTCTGAAGAGAAGAAGAAGAGTTGGTTTTTATATGCCAACTTTCCCTTTCACATGAACACATGAAGCTGCCTTATCCTGAATCGGACCCCTGGTCCATCAAAGTCAGTATTGTCTACTCAGACCGGCAGCTGCTCTCCAGGGTCTCAGGCTGAGGTCTTTCCCATCACCTACTTGCCTAGTCTTTTTAACTGGAGATGCTGGGGATTGAACCTGGGACCTTCTGCATGCCAAGCAAATGCTCTACAAACAGCCACAGCCTCTCTCCTAGGAATTCTCCTTTCGAGGAGAATCAAACCGGCTTACAATCACCGTCCCTCTCCCCGCAACAGACACCTTGTGATTTAGGTGGGGCTGAGAGAGTTCAGAGAGAGCTGTGACTAGTCCAAGGTCACCCAGCAGGCTTCATGTGGAGGAGTGGGGAATGGAACCCGGCTCTCCAGTTTAGAGCGCCATCTACAGGGGCCACTTGCCTCTGCATCACTGCGTGGTCTTGTGCAAGGGGAGTTTTGGAGGGATCATCCCAGGCAAAGTGTGTGCAACCTATTCCCCTCTCCTCCCCACCCCCATCAGTGGCTTTCCTATGCTCTGCTTCTGCGCAGCGTTGGCCTTTCCCCCATAAATGATGGCTATGTTTTCCTTGAAAGTCTGTGCACATGGCTTTGTTTTGGCCTGCAGTGTAGAGCCACGGGGGGGGGGCTGCTCTAGGGCACCCCCTCAGTTTGCACAAAGGCCAACA
Source organism: Euleptes europaea (assembly GCF_029931775.1). Classification (NCBI taxonomy): domain Eukaryota; kingdom Metazoa; phylum Chordata; class Lepidosauria; order Squamata; family Sphaerodactylidae; genus Euleptes; species Euleptes europaea. The sequence continues at coordinate 9,376,259 of NC_079313.1, forward strand.
GGTTCGGCTGGTGTCTGAAATGTGCTATGGACTCTGATTTGGAGAACCGGGTTTGGTTCCCCACTCCTCTACATGAGTGGCGGAGGCTAATCTGGTGAACTGGGTTGGTTTCGCCATTCCTACACATGAAGCCAGCTGGGTGACCTTGGGCTAGTCACAGCTCTCAGACCCACCTATTTCACAGGGTGTCTGTTGTGGGGAGGGGAAGGGAAGGTGATTGTAAGCCGGTTTGAGTCTCCCTGAAGTGGTAGAGAAAGTCGGCATATAAAAACCAACTACTACTCCTCTGCCTCCTCCTCCTCCTTTTTCTTTCTCCTCCTCCTCCTCCCTCTTCCTCCTTCTTCCTCCTCCTCCTTCTTCTTCTTCCAATTCCTCCTCCTCCTCCTCCTCCTCCCTCCTTCTCCTCGCAGCACTGGCCGGACCTTCAATTTCTCTGCAACACACAGGGACCCTTCCTAAGACGAGGGTTATGAGTTTTCCCGAGGACTGAAAAATCAAAGGTGCCGTCCCCAGCTCTGGCAATCTCCGATTTCATCCCTTTGTCCCCATCAATCATTCTCTTTATCTTGTCAAAACATCAAATATGAACAAAAAGCCACCCGCAAACACTGGCGGTTGGAGTGTGCCACACAGGAGCTAAAAGGACATTGCAGGGTGCAATGAACACATGAACAAACCTAGCTCTTGAGCACATGAAGCTGCGGTATACTGAATCAGACCCTTGGTCCATCAAAGTCAGTATTGTCTACTCAGACCGGCAGTGGCTCTCCAGGGTCTCAGGCTGAGGTCTTTCACATCACCTCCTTGCCTGGCCCCTTTAACTAGAGATGCTGGGGATTGAACCTGGGACCTTCTGCATGCCAAGCAGATGCTCTACCACTGAGCCTCAGCCCCTCCATTCTTACCACAGCCTTCTGTTTCCAACTCTAACCCTGGGTTTCCCTGGTGGTCGAGCTCAATAGATCCTTTTCCCCTTGGGTGGCTAACAGATTTTGTCACTGGTTGGTGTTCTGCACATCTGGAAATATTGATAATTTCCCAACAGATGCTTGTGTGAGCAAGTTGCCATACTAAAAGACCCACGATTGGTGTTATACTTTACATCTGGCCACACAAGGCGTAAGGTTTTCACATTTCCAGGTGTGTTTTTAATAATTTAAATTACGGTCACAGCAGCCGGAGTGGTACTAGCTGCAAAATGGAAATCGGGTGAAGATCCCAATATAGAAGAACAAATTGGCAGAATGCGCTGTGATGGCAGAACTAACTAATCTAGTAAATAAAAGACCCAGAGAAGAATTTTTAAAAAAACCTGGAGGTTTTATTATGCTTACGTGAAAGTAGCATAAGTAATGAGGAATTTAGAATGGATAAATATGTTTTAAAGGTATTTTTGTTTAGCTAAACAGAAATATAGAAATAGAGAATAAATATATTTTAGAATGTTAGAGATTAAATAGGGACATAAGTGTAAGCACTTGTTCCATAGGATTCCCAATAGCCACACCAGGAGACTAGTAGTCCAAAAGAGTTGGTTTATTGGTAACACAGGTAAGCAGAGCTTAGAAATCGAAAGGCAGCAATGAGGGGGAAATGGCATTGCACTTGATTATATGAGAACACTACAAAAGCAGGCGCAGTACAGTCTCATGAGATAATACCAAACAGAAGCACCAAGTCTCCCCCGAGTCTCCTCGACCCTGGGAAGCATAGCGAAGCTAGCGGTTTAGATAAGCAACCTTGGAATCCGAGCCAAAACAAAGTTCAAAGGCAGCCAAGGCAGCCAGAGTTCAAAGACAGCCTGACAACAAGGTATATTCACACCATGTGTGTGTGTGTGTATATAATATAATTGAACAGTAGATATAGGATGTTTAGGGTTGCCAACCTCCAGGTACTAGCTGGAGATCTCCTGCTATTACAACTGAGCCGACAGAGATCAGTTCCCTGGAGAAAATGGCCACTTTGGCAACTGGACTCTATGGCATTGAAGCCCCTCCCCTCCCCAAACCCCGCCCTCCTCAGGCTCCACCCCAAAAACCTCCTGCTGATGGCAAAGAGGGACCTGGTAACCCTAAAGATGTTGGAGACATCACTGTAATCCCCTGTTCCCCCTTATCCCTTTTTCTTTTATGTTCACCCCCTTTATTCTTTTTAGAAATAAAACTTATAATAAAAATAATTCATATTACGTGTCATCGTCAACGGTGTTGAATATTTCTGTGACAGTTTATACCAGTGGTCTCATACGTAGGCTCTGTTCCATGCCTTGCGTTTTTTATCACATCTGTTGTGTCCACTTCATAAATATCATTACTTTATAAGAAGTTATAGTTTTCCAGCTCAACCTTTGAGGCTCTCTGAGCAGAAGAGATGGAGGCTGGGCTCCCCGCTCTGCGGCTGCAGTCAATTTCCTTAATTGGCTGCTAAGCAGATAAATGACCTGCTCTGGGGTTTGCTTAATAGCCTCCTTGGCTTCCTTACTAATTTTTGTTAAGGCAAACGCTGCAGGCGCTTCTGCTCCGACGGGCCACCGCTCCCCTCCGCCTCCTCTCACTTGGGAGCCTCCACCTTTTTAACATGCACCCCCTATCCCCCCATTTTACCTCCCTCTTCCCTCCCTTTTCCTTCTCCTCTCCCAGTTCTCAGTTCTTTATCATCACAGTCCACGACCAGTAGGTATAGAATCACAGAGTTGGAAGGGACCACCAGGGTCATCTAGTCCAACCCCCTGCACAATGCAGGAAATTCACAACTACCTCCCCCACACACCCCCAGTGACCCCTACTGCATGCCCAGAAGATGGCTAAGATGCCCTCCCTCTCATCATCTACTTAAGGTCATAGAATCAGCATTGCTGACAGATGGCCATCTAGCCTCTGCTTAAAAACCTCCAGGAAAGGAGAGCTCACCAACTCCCAAGGAAGCCTGTTCCACTGAGGAACCACTTGAACTGTTAGAAAATTCTTCCTAATGTCTAGGTGAGGGGTGTCAAACATGCGGCCCATGGGCTGGATCCGGCCCCTGGAGGGCTTTTATCCGGCCCGCGGAGCCGAGGAACCTAGTCCCCCTTTTATTGCATAAGGTACAATCAAATAACAGGTGCTCGATCGATTCTATTTCTTTTTGTGGGCAGACACATAGTCTCTGTTCATAAGGGATTTTCTTGAATCTTCCCTCCAGTACCGCAGAGGGTAAGGAATTACTTCTGGCTAGTGTAAACGCCCTTCTGGCCTTATTCGATTCCAAAAAGTATAAATAAGCAGCCGGGGCTGATATTGATCTAACATTTTCTTCCCTCCCTTTTTCTCCCCTGTTTCCTTTTTCCCCTTCCCTCTTCTGGGTCTGATATGATCCTCTCCTAAACTCTTCCCCCATATGCCTGCGGTCCATTGCCCCCCTCCCTGGGATTTGTAACATGGCCACGATGCTGTAACAACTAGCCCCAAACCGAAGCTAGAATCATATACTTACAGCGGGCTAAGGTTTTAGAATGTTTTAGATGTGTTAGATAGTTTATCTATATAACATGTAAGTGTTAAGTATATTTGATTGTGCGGTCCATTGCCCCCCTCCCTGGGATTTTTAACATGGGCACGATGCTGTAACAACTAGCCCCAAACCATGCCAACATCGCTCCCTATATAGGAAACTAGAAGCCGAAGCTAGAATCATATACTTACAGCGTGCTAAGGTTTTATTATGTTTTAGATGTGTTAGTTTATCTTTATAACATGTAAGTGTTAAGTATATTTGATCGTGTTGGTACGTTCCCTGAGCCTGGCAGCAGCAGCAGCAGGAGGAAGAAGAGGAAGAGGAAGACAACGACGACAAAATAAGACAGAGAAGAAGAAGAGGAGAGTTGGAAGAAGAAGAGAGTTGGATGTGAGGTTCAGAAGACTACTTCCTTTTTTTCTTTTTTCTTTTTATAGAAGACTACTTCCTGGAAAAAAATTGAATTTTTCTCTCCAAGATATGTTCTGTCTCGCATGCAACCCAAGCTTTCCTTTTAATAGATTAAATGCAAAAGTTAAGAAGTAGAGGCGATGCTTTGAAGAAAGGATCATTGCTTCCAAGAGCGTGCAATGTAAATTTAGATCGGGGGGGGGGGGCAGTAGTGGAGGAAGGATCCCACAAGAGAATCCAAAAGAGATGGCACCAGGGAGGGGTTTGTCCCCCCCCCCCATTAAAATTCTCACAGCAGCCCTCTGGAGTAAGTCGGCATAAAAGTGTGTAACTGACCCAAGGTTGTCCAGTGAACTTTGTAAGGATTCGAACCTGGCTCTCCTAGGTCGAAGTTTTAATCTAACCACCACACCAGTGCTCAAAGGGTGTGTGTGTGCTCATTTGTGTCACTGGATGCAGAACAGACCTCTCCCGCTGTCCATCAAGAGGAATTAACTGATGGACAAGCGCAGCCCGAGTTGTTTTGTCTTTCCCCTTGCTCACTCACTGAGCCAGAAGTGAAGATTAATTTGCAACGCAGCCAGCTACTTCTGTTGGCTGCCCCATTAGAGGAAGGAGACAGCCGCTCCGTTCATCTGAATACGTTTCCATCTCATTGGTTTGGGAAAGATTCTCAAGAGCCGAAGGACAGCTGGGGAATGGAACGGAGGCCTTCGAGAACTCCGGAGACGAGGAGGCTGAGGGCCTTGGGCATGTTCAGTCTGGAGAAGAGGAGGTTGAGGGGGGACAGGATTTGCTCTCTTGAAGTATTTGAAGGGCCGTCACTTAGAGGAGGGCAGGGAGCTGTTCCTGTTGGCAGCAGAGGACAGGACTCGCAATAAGGGGTTTAAATTGCGGGAGGAAAGGTACCGGCTGGATATTAAGAAAACATTTTTACAGTAAGAGTTGTTCGACAGTGGAATCAGCTGCCTTGGGAGGTGGTGAGCTCCCCCTCGCTGGCTCTCTTCAAGCAGCGGCTGGACATACACTTGTCAGGGATGCTCTAGGCTGATCCTGCGTTGAGCAGGGGGTTGGAATAGATGGCCTCTATGGCCCCTTCAACTCTATGATTCCATGAGGCAGAGGCAGCAGTAGCATCAAGCCGATTGGGTAGGGTTGCCAACCTCCAGGTACTACCTGGAGATCTCCTGCTATTACTACTGATCTCCAGCCGATAGAGATTAGTTCCCCTGGAGAAAGTAGCCGCTTTGGCAATTGGACTCTATGGCATTGAAGTCCCTCCCCTCACCCCGCCCTCCTCAGGCTCCGCCCCCCAAAAACCTCCTGCCGGTGGCAAAGAGGGACCTGGCAACCCTACGACTGGGAGAGGGATGGAGGAAGGAAGGGGCTAAGCGGAAAGACGGGTGGGAAGAAAAGCCTCCAGGAAGTCCCAAGGGTACCAGGAAGGGAGAAAACTGGGACGGGTAGGGTTGACTCCAGGTGGGGCCTGGAGACCTCCAAGAGCAGCTGAGCTCCAGATCAGTTCCCCTGGAGAAAATGGGAGCTTTGGAGGCTGAGCTCTATGGCATTACGTGGCACTGAGGCCCCTCCCCTCCTCTAACCCCACCCTCCATGGGCTCCACCTCGAAAGCTCCAGGAATTTCCCAACCCGGAGTTGGCAACCCTAGCAGCAGAGAGCACAGTGGGGCCAGAACAACGGGCTCATCGCCTCCAGCATCATCTTTCTCATGGCAGCCAACAGGTGAGCCTGGAAGGCCCACATGGAGGGGCACAGAGATCCAAGCCTCCCTTCTGGACCCCCATAACTAGTATTCGAAAGTTTACTGCCTCTTAATATGGAGGTTCCATTTTAGCCATTGGAGCTTGTTTTGCCCTTAACCGGCTTTCTCCCCCATGTCTTTTGTCTCATTCTGTGTTAAAGTACTCTTAATACTGCCGGACTTCCAGCGTACACATCACAAATGCAAACCGGTCCCCGTGCTTGGTATTTTATATGTAGGTTTTATTACAAGATTTCCTCCATCTTCCTGCCCTGATGCAGAAGTCTTTGGCTTCTACAAAACTTGGAGAGGAGGAAGAGTTGGTTTTTATATGCCGACTTTCTCTACCACTTAAGGCAGAATCAAAACTGCTTACAATCACCTCCCCTTCCCCTCCTTACAACAGACACCCGGTGAAGTAGGTGGGGCTGACAGCGGCCTAAGAGAGCAGTGAGTAGCCCAAGGTCACCCAGCAGGCTTCATGTGTAGGAGTGGGGAAACCAATGCGGTTTACCAGATTAGCCTCCGCCACTCATGTGGAGGAGTGGGGAAACAAACCCGGTTCTCCAGATTAGAGCCCACCGCTCCAAACCACCGCTCTTAACCACTACACCATGCTGCCTCTCCACAGTGCCTTGACCCTTGGGGATTAAAGGAATCTTCGATGCCCTGTCAGTATCTATATTTCATTGGAGTGCAGATGGGACTCTGCGATAAGGTTGCCAACCTCCAGGTGGTGGCTGGAGATCTCCTGTTATTACAACCGATCTCCAGGCGACAGAGATCAGTTCGCCTGGACAAAAAGGAAACTTTGGAAGGCGGACTCTATGGTTTTATACCCCATTGAAGTCCCTCCCCTCCCAAAACCGACCCTCCTCAGGATCCACCCCAAAATCTCCAGGTCTTTCCAACCCCGGAGCCAGCCACCCTACCCTAAGAACTAACCACAGCCCTCGTCCCTTCTTTCTACGGTTGCCATGTCCCTCTTCGCCACCGGCGGGAGGTTTTTGGGGCGGAGCCTGAGGAGGGGCGGGGTTTGGGGAGGGGAGGGGCTTCAATGCCATAGAGTCCAATTGCCAAGGCAGCCATTTTCTCCAGGCGATCTGATCTCTATCAGCTGGAGATCAGTTTCAATAGCAGGAGATCTCCAGCCACCATCCTGAGCATTCATTTAAACAAAGGCGTGTCACTTGTCATTAAGATCTGACAATATTTGAAGATGCATAGGGAATGCAGCATGGCATGAAATCTAAGAGACAGGAACGTCTCCGCACCGAGCCCCGTTTCCAATATTTGGGGAGTTTCAGGAACCGAATTGTCTACTGCGAGGTAAATACCTTGCCCTCAGGGCATTTGAAGAAACCAGTTAACAGCAGAATCACGGCAGATTCATTTTTTTAAAGTGCTGCTTTGCCTAATGCACAATTAGCTCGTCCAATTTGCTGCCACGAGACGTGTAAGCCGTTCTCTTAAATGGCTTTAAAAGACAGGAAGGAGAGGAATTTTCTAGAATATTAGCCATGCTAGCAAAAATGGAGCCTCCGTGTTCAGAGGCAGTGCCTCCTGAAGTACCAAACGCCGGGACTGATGGGGAAAGGCTGTCCCCTTCATGCCCCGCTGGAACATTTCTTGTTCGTTCTGGCTGGCCACGGCTGGAAATGAGATCTTATGTTAGGAGAACTTTGTCAACTGATCCATTTTGACGTACTTATTTTGTTGCCACATCAGAGCAAAGATCTGTCTGTTACTCTGGAAGCCACACAGCGTTGTGAAGACACTTCACTCATTGTTTGTCCCTGCGGTCCATCATTCAGTGCTATACTGCTCCTGCTCATGGAGGCTCCATCTGGCTCTCACTGCTCAGAGGCGCTGATAAGAACAGGGGCCCTGTGTCCTGTTTCCAACAGTTTCCGCACAGCGTTGTGAAGACACTTCACTCATTGTTTGTCCCTGCTGTCCATCATTCAGTACCATACTGCTTCTGCTCATGGAGGCTCCATCTGGCTCTCACAGAGGCGCTGATAAGAACAGGGGCCCTGTGTCCTGTTTCCAACAGTTTCCACACAGCATTGTGAAGACGCTTCACTCATTGTTTGTTCCTGCTGTCCATTATTCAGTGCTATACTGCTCCTGCTCATGGAGGCTCCATCTGGCTCTCACGGCTCCGAGGCGCTGATAAGAACAGGGGCCCTGTGTCCTGTTTCCATCAGTGTCCAGCCAAGCTGTCTCTCCCTCCCCTGCCACATTTCTCCCACCATCAAATGTCCGACTAGGGATGCTTCATTCTGTTAAAAAGCTATCTAAGCTAGTTTCAAAAAGTATTCATCTTTGGGCTGCTTCTCTCTCTCCCCCCACCCCCTAAAATTACACAGGCCAATTTCCCTATGTATCAAACGGAGGAGGGGGAGAATTCATTAGCTCATTTTAACTCATTACATTTGTCTGCTGGGTGATCAATATTTTGGGGCAGCTGGTACTTGGCAATTTCTATTAATTTTTTTTTTGCCCTTAAAAGCCGTTATTGTAATTGATTTTCTCTTTTCTGCAAGCAGTGTCTTTTCTTTTCTTTTAAGGGGAGGGTTGCTAAGGAGGGCAGGCCTGGAAAACCCCAGTACAGGCTGTAGGCAGGCTCTTCAAAACAGGGGGCAAAACGAGGGGAAACACAGGGGGAGGGGGAGGTGACTTCTGACAGTCAGAACCGGCATGCATAAGCCAAACAAAGACCCCAAGTCATCAGAGGAGTGACCACGAGGGGAACAGCCATGCATAAAAGACCTTCGAGAAGGTTAATAAGCATCTCATCAGACCTTGGAAGCGAAGTAGGGTCCACCCCGGTTAGTATTTGGATGGGAGACCACCAAGGAATACCAAGGCAATTAGTGTTGCCAACTTCCAGGTACTTATATGAAACAAACAGCAAATCAGGCTACTACATACAACAGTGCCAAGAAATTGTATTCACATTAAAGAATCAATCATGACTCACAAACCAATAATAAGCAAGACCTTATAAATATTAAAGTCCTTATACTGTTCGTGTAAAGTCCATAGCTTATTAATCTGTGTAAATACAGATTTCCAAGTCCATCCTTCTTCTCTTCTTTTCCCCCGGGATCCAGTTATTCACCTGTTTCGACAATATTTCTTCTTCAGAAAATATTGATGGACTGTATAAGGCTGTTATACATACATATAACATTTGTAACTTTTACATTCTTGACAATGTCAAAATAAATACATATTATGAATTTTTATAACTATTATAAACCGAGGACATTTACTTACAAACAGTCCGCAATCTTGCTAGTTCCTTCCCTTTAGAAGGAACTCGTAAGTTCCCATTACTCGTAAGTTCCCATTACAATTGAAGGAACTCGTAAGGAACTCGTAAGTTCCCATTACTCGTAAGTTCCCATTACAATTGTCTATGGTAAGGGATCCCCTCCCCAAGTTTCCAGGAATTTCCCAACCTGGAGTTGGCAATCCGAGCATGTGGAAAAAGTAGAGAGAAATATTTTTTTCCTCCTTCTCTCACTCAGGGGTACCCAGTGGATTTGGTGGACTGTCGATTCCAGGCAGAAAAAAAGGAGATTGCTCTATACACAAGGTGTAATTAGTTTGTGCAACTCACTGCCACATGAGGTAGTCACAGCTGCTACTTTAGAAGGGGATCGGACAGAATGCAGAGGAGGAGGGAGTCTTTCTGCAGCTACTTGCTGCGGTGGCTGGATTAGGCCGAGATAGAAAATGTCACGGCTCTGCCGCCCTAGAATGTATAAACGAATCCTCCTTCGGAAGGGTTCTCTGGGTGAGGAAGCACAGTATTCATTCCCCCCACGAACAGATCAATGTGTTACGGTGTATTTATACCGCAAAATTCACATCGGTTTGGGAGGGGAGGAGAGACAGGCGCATCACAACCTGCTTTTAGCCTGCTGTGGAGGCAAGAGAGGAATATAGGAAGAGTCCTATGTGCGTGTGCGGGAAGAAGAGTTGGTTTTTATGTGCCGACTTTCTCTACCACTTAAGGAAGAACCAAACTGGCTTAAAATCACCTTCCCTTCCCCTCCCCACAACAGACACCCTCTTTCCTTGCAGTTTTTAAAAAAGCCAAGGGCTCTATCAAATGAGGCAATGGATCGCAAGGACTGCAAGACCGGGCGCTCCAGCAGCTGACCGGGCAAGCCGAAGGGCTTCCACCTGGCAGACGGGCAGCTGAGTCACTTCCCCTTCTGCACGGGGCCTCATAAATATCATACAAACTTTCTTCTGTCCTGTCTTGGGGTTGTTGGTCTCCAGTTGGGTCCTGAAGATCTCCCTGAATTACAACTGATCTCTAGACTAGAGGCACCAGTCTCTCTGGTAGGTTTGCCAACCTCCAGGTACTAGCTGGAAATCTCCTGCTATGACAACTGATCTCCAGCCGACAGAGATCAGTTCACCTGGAGAAAAGGGCAACTTTGGCAATTGGACTCTCTGGCATTGAAGTCCCTCCCCAAATACCACCCTCCTCAGGCTCCGCCCCATAAACCTCCCGCTGGTGGCGAAGAGGGACCTGGAAACCCTAGGTAGGTGGGGCTGAGAGAGTGTGACTAGCCCAAGGTCACCCAGCAGGCTTCGTGTGGAGGAGTGGGGGAAACAAATCCACCAGATTAGCCTCCGCTGCTCATGTGGAGGAGCGGGGAATCAAGCCTGTTTCTCCAGATCAGAGTCCACAGCTACATCACGCTGAACCTTTGGACTGCAGGTCTGCCTGAAATTCAACCCTTGCCCACCTTGGCTTTCGTGATGCGGAAAGCCCTGGGCTTCATCTGAGCAGCTGTTCAGCAATTAGGCATTTGTCCTGCAGGCCAAATGTGTTATGTGCCTCTAAGCCCACGCTGAGCCGTTGTACTGACATGGAATACTCATGAACGTTCTGATCTCCAGCGGGAGAGGGAAGGCGAGGGAGCATTTACCCAATGGTCACCTATAACATCAAACCGTCGGCAAGCTGGTCATCCGCATCACGCTGCACTGAGGGGGATTTGACACTCCACTCCCTCCCCCCAGTTTTGCGATTTGCCCAGAGCCTCACTTTTACCTGGGGAGAGACCTCCCACCCAGGTTCAATTGGGGTGACTGTACCATCTTTCCAAGATGGATTTGTATTGCACGTCATGTGAGTACTTAGGACAAACAGAAGTACTTCTTAGAATCACAGAATCATAGAGTTGGGAGGGGCCATACAGGCCATCTAGTCCAACCCCCTGCTCAATGCTGGATCAGCCTAGAGCAGTGGTTCCCAAACATTTAGGGCCACCCCCCCCCCTTGGTTCCACAAACTCAACCCCAGTGCCCCCCCATCCTTTAAAAAGCATTATTCAAATTTGCGTGACTCACTAAAAATGATAACAACAATAAAATTTCAAAACAGTAACAATTAATTGCACGTCTACTCAAAATCAATTTAAAACTTTTTAGTTGAAATTTATTCAACAAAACTGATGAACTTGATCCAGTAGTACCAGCTCTTCAAATTCTGGAAAAGAAAAAAAAACACAGTTCTGATAGTTTCCACCAAATTTGCCAGCATGGTGCCATAGCTTGATCTATTGTAAATTAGCGAACAACACAGTTGAAGGGGCCCACCTCTAGCGCCCCCTGCTGCCCTTTTACATCTTAGTGCCTCCCTAGGTAATCCCACCCCCCAGGAGGTGGTACTGCCCACTTTGGGAACCACTGGCCTAGAGCATCCCTGACACATGTTTGTCTAGCTGCTGCTTAAAGATTGCCAGTGAGGGGGACCTCACCACCTCCCTAGGTAGCTGATTCCACTGTTGAACTATTCTTATTGTGAAATCCACCCCCACCCCCCAAATATCTAGCCAGAAATATCTAGGGTTTAAATTGCACATTAAGCTGCAAAGGCATTGAATAGTGCATGAGAATTACTCAATGCACATATCAAGAAAAATGAAGGGTGCCCAGTACATAGATTGTACATGGGTGCACTGTATCTTGTGAACAGGGCTTTTAAAAAAATGTGTGTAATAGATTCAGGCAGACAAACCAGAGTCCTTCTTCACACAGAAATGTAACCTGGAGTCTAGTCAAACTCCTCTTTATCTCTGCCTCACATTTGATAAGCAAAAAGCCTGTGCCTTAAACATGTAATATCCGAGGACGGCCAGACAGCTCTGAGGTCCAATTTCCCAGCAAATGGCTTTTTTCATGCCCCCAAAATACCCAGTTACAACAGTGCATGCAAAAATCTATCTTTCGACCCTGGAGTGTCGGAGTTAATTTGTTCAGGGAGTGGGTGTACCCTGCAAGGATGGCTTGGTAATTGCAAAAATAATTTCTGATATTGGCAGGGCTGGGGATGGGGAGAGGATTTTTGTCTTACTCTGAACAGCTGGCCAAGTTTGTTTCACCTTTGAGTTTCCTGTGGTGCTTTAAATGCTCTATAAATTTAAAAGCAGGAGATAGATGCTGATTACCTTGGCACAGCTGTTGCTGAGTGTTGGAGCCTTTAATACCCCCCCTTTTTTAAAGGCAGAAAAATCTGATTATTTTTTTTGAAGGGAGGTGAGTGTGTGTTTTGATGTTTGGTTCTGGGCTGAAAGTTCCCTTGATTATCGTTTGGAGGCTAAAAGGTTAGGGACAGAGAGAGAGATGAAAATGCTTCATAGTAAGTAGGTACTAAGACCATAAGAACATAGGACAGGCCATGCTGGATCAGACCAAGGTCCATCAAGTCCAGCAGTCTGTTCACATAGTGGCCAACCAGGTACCTCTAGGAAGCTCACAAACAAGAGGACTGCAGCAGCATTGTCCTGCCAGTGTTCCAAGGCACCTAATATAACAGACATGCTCCTCTGACACTGGAGAGAATAGGTATGCATCATGACTAGTGTCCATTTTGACTAGTAGCCATGGATAGCCCTCTCCTCCATAAGAACATAAGAAAAGCCCTGCTGGATCAGACCCAGGCCCATCAAGTCCAGCAGTCTGTTCACACAGTGGCCAACCAGGTGCCTCTAGGAAGCCCACAAACAAGAGGACTGCAGCAGTATTATCCTGCCTGTGTTCCAAGGCACCTAATATAGTGGGCATGCTCCTCTGATCCAGGAAATCATATTGATCTCAGGCCAGATTGCCCAGGGATCCTGGAGGCTTTCTGCCTTCCTCCGGGCATAGAGCAGGGGTCACTGGGCGAGTGGAATGGGAAGTAGTTGTGAATTCCCTGCGTTGATCATAGGGTTGGACTAGGCCCATCAAGTCCAGCAGTCTGTTCACAGAGTGGCCAACCAGGTGCTTCTAGGAAGCCCACAAACAAGACTGCAGCAGCAGCATTGTCCTGCCTGTGTCCCACAGCACCTAATATAATGGGCATAAGAACATAAGAAAAGCCCTGCTGGATCAGACCGAGGTCCGTCAAGTCCAGCAGTCTGTTCACACACGGTGGTCATCCAGGTGCAGCAGCAGCATCTTGCCTGTGTTCCACAGCACCTAATAGAATAGGCATGCTCCTCTGATACTGTGGAGAAGAGGTATGCATTATGACTGGTAACCATTTTGACTAGCAGCCATGGACAGCCCTCTCCTCCATGAACATGTCCACTCCCCTCTTAAAGCCTTCCAAGTTGTCACCCATCACCACATCCAGGGGCAGGGAGTTCCACAATACCGGGGCTTTGCTGGGAACCTTTGTGCCCCCAGACTTTGGGAGTCCATAATCTAGGGTTGCTAATTTGGGTCTGGGAAATACTTGGAGATTTGGGGGGGTGGAGTCTGGGGAGGGTGGGGTTTGGGGAGGGGAGGGACCTCAGTGGGGTAGAATGCCATAGAATCCGCCTTCCAAAGCAGCCATTTTCTCTTTTTTTAAAAACACAATTTTATTTTAACAAACACAAACCAACAACCAGTAAAACATTAAAACATAAACTCAGAATAACAGTATATATGGCGCTTGCCGTTTGAAATTACAATTCTATTGTCAGCCTCACCAAATTACATTGCTGTTTGTTTATCGCATATTCTTACATATCTGTTAGCACGTTTATTGGTTAATGCCTAAAACTCTCTTATTTTATCTACATTTGATTCAGTTCTGTTCCAGATTTCTAGCTATATAATTGAAAAAAGCATTCAGTTTTCCCCGAAATTCTGAGATTGGCCTATTAAGTATAAAAGAGGTCAGTTTTGCCACAATTGCATATTCTATTAGTTTATTAATCCATCTAAATCAGGGCATTTCTCTGCCCAAATCAGCCATTTTCTCCAGGGAAACAGATCTCTGTCACCAAGAGACCATTTGTAATTCCAGGAGATCTCCAGGCTCCCCCTGGAGGTTGGCAACCCTGGCATAATCCTATGTAGGGGAAGTTAAACTTTCTTCTCTGTGAGTATGCTCAGAGGAACTGTTTGCATTGCCTCCCATTGCCCAGAACTGCATTCATTCTACCTTCCCACTAAGCCAAATCAAGAGTCAGAAATGTTGTTTTGGAATGTATTTTTTTCTGCCAAAATAATCTTTCTGGGGTTTTTTCGCCCCCTTTCCTCTCCTTCATGCAGAGCCCAGGCTTAATAGTTTGTGAACCGTTTATTGATCTCACTGAAGAAAAGAGGCTAAACTCCTTGAGAGGAAAAAAATATCTTTATACCCTGTCAGATCTGACATCTCTTTCCCCTTGGCAGTATCTGTATACCATAAACAGCCCATCAGGCAGGAGTTGAACTGGTGCAGAATTCCTCTTCCAGGCGCAGGGATCCCTACGTGGAACTTGCTGACTATCCAGACTCAGATAACAGCATTAAAAATAGCAGTCGAAATATGGAAGTAGTGAGCTTATAAAAGTGACTGAATATTGGGGGACTGAGGAAGAGATTGAGAAAAGAAATCGAAACGGCTGTATCCCCGCTTTTCTGAGGCTCCACTTCGTGGGATCCTTTGCAGAACCACTCTTTACATTAAACTTGGACTATTTTGGACTCTTTACATGAAAACTGGATGACTGTACAAAAACTTTTGATTGTATGCTTATGTCTGTTTATTAGGATAGTTCATGGGTTGTATATAATAGGCTAGTTTATTCTTAGTGTTGTATTTGTGTAGCTATTTATTTATATAAATGTTTGCACGTTACTAATAACTTTCGCATCTATGCTGATTTCCAAACCTTGTGGTACTAGTACAGTGGTGTCTTTTTCCTACAAACGTCCAGGTACTAGCTGGAGATCTCCCGCTATTACAACTGATCCCCAGCTGATAGAGATCGGTTCCCCTGGAGAAAACGGCCGCTTTGGAAATTGGACTCTATGGCATTGAAGCCCTCCCCTCTCCAAACACCGCCCTCCTCAGGCTCCGCCCCAAAAATCTCAAGGTATTTCCTAACCTGGAGCTAGCAACCCTACGCAAGAGTGATGATTGCTACAAAATGGAAGTAAGAAGAGTGCCCGGATCTAGAAGATTGGAAAGACAAACTAGCAGAGTATGTGGTGATGGCCAAGCTGATAAATTACGTGAACAAAAGATCCAACAAAGAATTTTTTAAAAAATTGGAAGTTATACTATGCGTATGTTTTGTCATTATGTAAAACTGGAAAGGATAATGGTTAGTTATAAGCCTAGAATGGAATAATATATAATAAAAACTAGTGAATGTATTCAAATTGATGTAAGCAATTAGAATGATTTAATAACGGTTAGCCTTATTATGCTATTTTAAAGCATTTATACTATGAGAAAGATTAATCAAAAGCAGTAGCCTCAATGTTATAATGTAAAAGATTTAATGTTATAAAGTTCTGACAGTATTTACAGGGAATATAGCTACAGGGAAACAAAAATTCTGTATGTCCACAGAGTTAAAGTATATTTTCGTATAGTTTAGTATATTTTAGATCTTGTATATGTAGGGTTGCCAGCTCCGGGTTGGGAAATACCTGGAGATTTTTGGGGCGGAGCCTGAGGAGGGCGGGGTTTGGGGAGGGGAGGGACTTCAGTGCCATAGAGTCCAATGGCCAAAGCAGCCATTTTCTCCAGGGGAACTGATCTCTGTCGCCTGGAGATCAGTTGTAGTAGCTGGAGATCGCCAGCTACCTGGAGGTTGGCAACCCTATGCATATGTAGTGTTTGTATCTGTATTAGGTATGTACATTTGTGTTTATTTTGATACATTTGTTTGTTTATATGTTTTTGTTTAAATGAAATAAAAATAAAAAGTTGGGAAAAGACAGTTGCCCTATTTTCAGATGGGACTGTGGCTTTCAAAAGGTTCTCGGCACTTATTTCTAGCCTTACAATAAAGTTCTTCCCAAGTTTCTGCTCTCTTCACCCTCAAAGACTCCCACACACAAAAAACTGTTTTCCCCCCTCTTATCTTTTGATGCTTGGAGAACAATATTCTCAAAGAGTAGGAAGAAATATTTCTAGCTCCGCTCCTATCAAAGCCTGCCAGATAAAAGTGGGGATGTATTGAAAGGTTTCAACGAAAAAGCAGAATTGCATTTCCATTTTGAAGAAGGCGACAATCTGCTTGTTGGGTCTCTGTACATTGAAGCCCCCCCCCCCACTCCCCTGGTCAATTGACGGGCCCCCAATCAGGATCTTGGGCCTACGTCTTCTCTTCTGGGTGCCATAACCGGGAACAACCATCCGGGCAATGAGTCCGGCTTCATTTTTTGGCCCTCTGAAGCGGCAGGAGTAAACATTAAACGGAAAAGGAGCTTTGAGCGACGGCAACACTGCGCCTTTGTCTGCCACTTTTTAACAGCGGAGAGCAAAATAAACTCTAGGATGAAAGGGAGAGAGTTTGGTGTCCTTTCCATTTGTGTCCACGGTCTTTGGAACGTTCCCCCCCCCCCCCCGGTTTAGCTGAGTTCTGCACTGTATTTATTCTAAATAGGGTTGCCAGGTCCCTCTTCGCCACTGGCGGGAGGTTTTGGGGCGGAGTTTGGGGAGGGACTTCAATCCCATAGAGTCCAATTGCCAAAGGGGCCATTTTCTCCAGGTGAACGGATCTCTGTCGGCTGGAGGTCAGTTGTAATAGCAGGAGATCTCCAGCAAGGACCAGGAGGTTCCAACAAAACAAAGTTACTCTCAGTTGTGTTGAATAGTTCAAAAGAACATACAACGAAAGGCTCAATATAATTCAAACAACATCAAATATATTCAAGTGACAACACACTACATACCAAGACTGTGCAAAAAGACAACAGAACTGAACAAAAATTGCATACTATGTACAATATATACAACAATTATCATGAGTAGTCACCACCAGAAGAACATATAAAGCCAAATAGCTTATAGGAAAGGATGTCCGTAAGCTCAAAGAAGTACACCCGGCTTCGTCTATGTCTTGAAATTCCCTTAAAAGGATAATGCCAATTGTCCGGTGGGGACCATCAAAAGCATTGAATACCATGGATGTACGTTCCTTCGATCCAGTTCTGAACACTTTTGATGGTCCCCACCGGACAATTGGCATTACCCTTTTAAGGAAATTTCAAGACACAGACGAAGCCGGGTGTACTTCTTTGAGCTTACGGACATCCTTTCCTATAAGCTATTTGGCTGTATATGTTCTTCTGGTGGTGACTACTCATGATAATTGTTGTATATATTGTACAAAATACCTGGAGGTTGGCAACCCTAGTTGCCAGATCCAGGTTGGGGAACTCCTGGAGATTTGGGGGTGGAGCCTGTGGACAGGGACCTCAGTGGAGTACAATGCCATAAAGTCAACCCTACAAAGCATCCATTTTTCTCCAGGTGAACTGATCTCTGTGGTCTAGAGATGAGCTGTAATTCTGGGGGATCCCCAGGCCCCACCTGGAGGCTGGCATCCCTAATTTTAAATAAGGGACTGGGCCTTTTCGGGAGTACCCCCTCCCCAGGGTTTGGAAGTCCCGGCCCAAGGAATTTTGGTTGCAGCGGCATCAAACTATGCTGCTTTTTCATCGTTGCTCGACCACTGATTGATTTTCTCTTTGTGTGCTTTGAAACTCTTGCTGGCTTCTTTTCTCATTTACTAACTGTTCCCAGTGGCAATTTTAGAATAAGAAGCATTTGGTTTTTATAGGCTGATTTTCTCTGCCTTTTAAGGAGAATCAAATCAGCTTACAATCGCCTTCTCTTCCCCTCCCCACAACAGACACCTCGTGAGGTAGGTGGGACTGAGAGAATTTGGAGAAAACTGTGACTAGCCCAAGGTCACTGTCAGGAGTCATGCTGTCCAGGCAGGCCCATTTCTGTTCAAGTGCATCTTTTGGTTTTGTTTCTCTGAGCTGTTCAAGCTGTCCCTGCTCCTTTCCTCCCCGCCCCCCCGCCTGCTCTGACCTTGAGTCTCAAGCAGACAACTTCAGTATTATGGCTTGCTCACTCCCTACTTCCTACCAGGCACCGTTATCTCCTAATTCCAAGGCCTGCTTGGTTTTGCACCTAGGATTGCTTTGTGCTTAAAGTTATGCTTTGTAGTGTGGTTTGTCATTAGCAGCTTTGAACTTGTGGATTGCTTATGCTGTACCTGTGGCTCCTGAATAAATGTTTACCTGCTTTAGACCTGCCTGTCTGAGCGAGTGACTTTTTGGGATTGCCGAGGTTGGCTGGAGAACCTCACAGTCACTCAGCTGGCTTCATGCATAGGAGTGGGGAAACCAACCTGGTTCTCCAGATTAGAGCCCACCGCTCCTATGGAGAACTGGGGAATCAAACCTGGTTCTCCAGATTAGAGTCTGCCGCTGGTCTAGAGGAGTGGGGAATCAAACCCAGTTCTCCAGATTAGAGTCTGCTGCTCATGTAGAGGAGTGGGGAATCAAACCTGGTTCTCCAGATTAGAGTCCATCGCTCTTAATCACTACACAATACTGGCTCTTTATGCGGCTTCCATCACAGTCTCAAGCTTCAGGAGTGGAAAGACATCATTGTTGTGTAATGCCATAGAGACAAGCCCCAAAGTTGTCTTTTTTTCTCTCTCCAGGGGAACTGATCTCTGCAATCTGGAGATCAGTTGTAATTCTGGGAGATCTCCAGGCCTCACCTGGAGGTTGGCAACCCTAGTGGTGGGGACTGCAGTCCCTGACCATGAAAATATGATATTATGAATTGGTCCGTGGGGGGAGGGAAAAGGGGGGAAAGGGGGAAATTTGTATTGGAAGAAGGAAAGTGTAAATTGTAATTATAAAGGTATGGAGATGTAAAATGACCTCCAATGCAATAAAAAATATATTAAAAAAAAGAAAAAGAAGGAGGAAGCACTTTCACCCTCCTGGAGGGTATATTTCAGCAGAATCAGGGTAGCAATGAAAAGATGCTGTAAGAGCTCCCCATTCTAAAGCGCTCAGGGAACACAGCTGTCAGAATGATGGCAGTCCAACTTCTGTGAGGGAAGGTGTTGGTTTGATTGGGGTTATGTGAGAGTCCCAATCCCCTGTGCTACTTCGCCAAATCACTTGCTCAGACTTGATGCAGAAACAAAGGATTTATTGAAGGCTTCAGAAGATATGAGCAGACACGGATTCAAAGTTACAAGTGAACTAGCTTATCGGGGTTACAGTATATATCTACTACAGGGCAAAAGGTTCACACTCCTGTTGTGAGAAACTGCAAGACAGATTGGTGCAATACAAAACATCAAACAGTCCCAAGGAGACAGTGAGGGCTATCAGCACTTCAAGGCCGGGCTCGGCCTGAGGGAGTGGAGGCAGGAAGCGCAGCAGGGGAGGGAGAGCTGGCACCTGGGCAAGATAGATGGGACGTGAGACCCAGGAAGGCACGGGGAGGTGTGAAATGTTCTTTACGAGTTCAAAGGGGTGGGAATGAGGAACCTGGAGCAGTCAGAAACACATGGCCCTCACATTCTGCCCCCCTTAAGGCCCCCCTCCCGCGAGGTCGGGAGGCCGAGGCTTATCAGGATAAGCGCAATGAAACTCCTGAACGAGGCGAGGGGCCGCCATGTGGGGGGCTGCAACCCATTCATCGTGCGCGGGACCCAGATGTTTCCATCGGACAAAGTAGAACAGTTTTCCCTTTTTCCACTTGCTGTCTAAGACCTTGGACACTTCCAAGTGTGTATCCCCTCCCACAACTGTCGGCAGCTCAGGTTTGGGTGGGGGATGGAATTGAGGAGCGGCTACGTAGGGTTTGAGTAGACTAATATGGAAGACGGGGTGGACGCCCCGCAAAGTCTTTGGAAGGTCCAATTCCACCGTGACCTCGTTGATCACTCGGGATATGGGGAAGGGACCCACGTAACGATCATTGAGTTTTTTGCAAGGTCGGAGAGAGCGCAGGTTTTTGGTGGAGAGATAAACCTGTTCTCCCACCTTGAGTTCCCACCCCGGGGAGCGATGCTTGTCAGCTTGCTCCTTGTATTTACGCTTGGCTCGTTCAAGGTTCTTTTGTAACCAGGGCCAAGAGGATCGGACTACTTGCACCCACTCCTGAACTTCGGGTACCGCCTCGAGTTCAGGGGTGACGGGAGTGGAGCCGAAGGGGCCAAAGTCTGTCCCGTACACCACCTGGAAAGGGCTAAACCCCGTTGAGGAATGGGGAGCATTGTTATACGCATACTCAGCAAAAGGCAGCAGGTCAACCCAATTGTCTTGGTGATAATTGACATAACACCTGAGGTAACATTCAACCACTGCATTCACTCGTTCGGTCTGCCCATCGGTCTGCGGGTGGTAGGCCGAAGAGAGTCCTTGCTCTTCCACCCCCATCAATCTTAGGAAGGCCCGCCAGAATTTGGCAACAAACTGGACCCCCCTGTCGGAGAGAACCTTCCTGGGGACCGAGTGAAGTCTGAGGACATGGGTGATAAACAACCTGGCCAGTCCCTGGGCCGAGGGGAGCCCGGCACAGGGCACAAAGTGGACCTGTTTGGAGAACAGGTCCGTGATTACCCAGAGTACCGTCTTGCCCCGGCTGGGAGGCAGATCGGTGATAAAGTCCATGGCTATCACCTCCCAGGGTCGGGAGGGGACTTCCAAGGGTTTCAAAAGCCCGGGAGGCTTTCCCATTCTTTTCTTGGCCGTGGCGCAGGTGGGGCAGCTGCGCACGTACAGTTCCACGTCGGCTCTCATGCTAGGCCACCAAAATTGCCGTCTTACAAGGTGTAGGGTTTTTACGAAGCCAAAGTGACCCGCAAGTTTGGCGCCGTGGACTAATTCCAACACCTCCTTGCGGAGAGGCGCTGGGACATAAAGTTTTCCCCCTAGTGTCCACCAGGAACCCTGCTGCTCCATGCCGGAAGGGAGAGCCTGCTGCTCCGCCTCCTGTAAGGATGCGTCCCGGAGGTGCTGCTGAAACGCCTCCGGGATTCCCTTGAGCAAGGGATCGCCGGGCGAGCGAGCTTGCGATCTGGTGGTGACGGCCAGTCCCTGGACTTCCCCTCGTTGTTCGGGGGTAAACAGGGAGTCCACAGGACGGTCAAAATCATTGCGGTACTGGGGCAGTCGGGACAGAGCATCGGCCAGGGCATTCTCTTTACCGGGAACATGTTTGAGTGTGAACCGGAATTTGGCGAAAAACTGAGCCCAACGAATTTGTTTCGCGTTGAGCTTTCGGGCTCCTTTGAGAGCCTCCAAATTCTTGTGATCGGTCCACACCTCAAATGGACTCTCTGCCCCCTCCAGGAAGTGCCTCCAAATGGTGAGAGCATGTTTGACTGCTGCCGCCTAACTTCTCCCAGTTAATCTCGGACTGGGAAAACTTCTTAGAGAAGCCTTCCCGTTGCAGCAGCGCCCCTCCCATAGCTACATCCCAGGCGTCCACCTGGACTACAAAAGGTTTGTTGCAGTCCGGGTGGGCCAGGACCGGTTCGGACGAAAAGAGCAGTTTTAAATTATCAAAGGCCTGCTGACAAGGAGGAGACCACTGCAAACGGGCGGAAGGCAGAGCGGCGTTTGCCCCTTTCCCCTTGGTGCGCAAGAGGGAAGTGAGGGGAAGGGCCACCTGGGCGAAGTTGGGGATAAAGTTGCGGTAGAAATTGGCAAACCCCAGAAATTGCTGTAACTGTCGGCGTGTGGAGGGGGGTTCCCAATCCTTAACCGCCCGAACCATGTCGGGATCCATCTCCAGACCGTGGTGAGAGATGACATATCCCAAGAACGTTATGGAAGGTTGGTGAAATTCACACTTGGACACTTTAGCATACAATTTATGGTCCCTAAGCATCTGGAGAACCTCACGCACCAGACGGACATGTTCTTCCATAGTTTCCGAATAAATGAGAATGTCATCTAAAAACACTACCACCCCACGAAATAGCAAATCATGTAATACATCATTAATCAATTGCATGAATACGCTGGGAGCCCCGGAAAGTCCGAACGGCATGACTAAGTATTCAAACATGCCAAAACAGCTGGAGAAGGCTGTCTTGGGTTCATCCCCCTCCTTGATACGGATGCGGTGGTAGGCTTCCACCAAATCCAATTTGGTGAAAATTCGGCCCTCCTTCAATTGTGCTAGCAGGTCTGGAATGAGAGGGAGGGGGTAAGCGTTAGACTGGGTGACAGCGTTCAGCCTGCGAAAGTCAATGCACAGTCTCAAATCCCCTGTCTTCTTCTTGACGAAGAACGCAGGGGCAGAATACGGGGCTTTAGACGGACGGATAAAACCCCGGGCTAAGTTAGTGTCCAGGTAGTCCCGTAAGACCGCTTTCTCATTAGGGCTCATGGGATAAACCTTTCCCTTGGACAGCTTGCCTTCCCCCACAATCTCAATGGCGCAGTCGGTTTCTCGGTGTGGGGGCAGTTCATCACATTCCCTCACATCGAATACATCCGCGAACTGTGCATATTCGGAGGGTAGCTGGGGGGGAGCGGTAACAGGCGCCGGGGAGCCCACCAACGCGGCGGCTGGGGTGCAGAATACTTGGTCCTTATCGTGTAGAAGGCAGGGGTCCTCGGGGAAGGTAAGCGTCCGTTTAACCCAGTCTATGGAGGGGTTATGTCCCCGCAACCAATTCATCCCTAACACTACGGGGGCTACAATGGGGGCGATGGTAAAATAAAGTCTTTCCCAATGTTCCCCAACGGCCATGACCACTGCCGTGGTGCGGTGGGTAACCAGTCCTTTTTTAAAGTCACTACCGTCCATTTGTGAAAAACGGAGGGGGGCCGGGAGCCGTTTGCGCCTGACGTGTAACTTCTTGGCAACTTCCTCACTCATTAAAGTCCGGGCGCACCCGGAGTCAACCAAGGCGGGAAACTCTAATCTTGGGCCTCCCTTGGCTAGGGAAAGGTGGACCCTGATATACACATTTTCCTCTTGGGCGCTTACCATTGGGGGAGCTCCTTGCACAACAATCGGAACGGTCTGCTGAGGAGCCCCTCTTACAGCAGACCGACGGCGTTTTTTGCCGGCATCTCCCACTCTTCCTCCTCGCTGGACGAAGGAGATGGGGTAATTGTATTCCGTGACTCGGCGGAGTCAAAGGTGGCATTTGTAATCCTGGATCCCGATGGACCGGAGGAAGTGGAAGCTTCTTCTTGGGTGCGCGCGTGCAGCGCCGAGGGTGCGCTCCGGCGTCCGGGAGCACTACTCCGGCGTCGAGGTTGGCCCTCCGCCGGGGCTTTCTCCGGTTCGGTCAGACGGGGCGGGGGAGGACGCCCGGTACGGGACGGGCATTGCGAGGCGAAGTGGCCCTTGCCTCCGCATACCAAGCACACTCCCGCTTCGAAGCGCTTGCGGCGTTCAGCGGCCGAGGGGCCGCTGCCGCCCGGTGCTCGGGGATCTCTGGGCCCGCCTGGTTTGTCCCCTCGCCGCTGAAGATCGCGACCGGTACGCTGCTTGGACAGATTCAGTAGTTGCTTACGATTTTCAATGTCTGCCGCATGGCGTACCCAACCCTCGACATCAGGGGGATTACCCTGCATGAAAGCCCAGTGTTGCAGGTCCGGATTCAATCCCTCCCTGAAGCACTGTACCCGGGTGGCTTCACTCCAATCCAAGATTCTACTCGATAGGGACTGGAATTCGCTTGCATACTGCGCCACCGACTTAGTCCCTTGGCGCAGCTGCATCAAGTTGGCCTTAGCCTGCTCCCCCAGGTTCGGGTCCTCGAACCGGTTCCGGAGAGCAACCATAAACTCATCTAGACTCCTTAGTACAGGGGAGCGGAGTTCGTACTGCAGCACCATCCAGGCTGCCGCCTCGCCTTGCAAGAGGGAGGCCACGTACTGGACCCGGGACTCTTCGGAGGTGAAGGTCCGGCCCTGCTCACGCATAAAAATGTCCACTTGGACTAAAAAGAAAGTCAACTGATCCCCCGACCCATCGTACGTGATCTTCAGGTCACGGCGGGTCGGGGCGCTAGGAGGGACGGGAGGGGTTACCGGTGCCCCGTCTGGGGGGTTACCGGGGGGCGGCTGTACCTTCAGCGCGTCCAGAGCGGCTGCCATCTGGCCCATCACAGCCTGCATGGTATCCATGCGTGCCAGCATGGTCTGGCGCTCCTCTTGCCATTGCCTCCGTTCCTCCTCCATCAGGGCCTCCCTTCGTGCGAGGTCGCCTTCGAGTCCCGTGCCGGATAAAGCCAAGCGGCGGTGTTTCGCCTCGGTCCGTGAGAGCGACCAGTCCTTGGGGGAGTCCAGCCAGGAGTTGAAAGGGTTCTTGGGCTTCGTACCCAAGTCCGGTCCCAGCTTAGGGACCACGGGTATCTTCCGCTTGGCTTCCTCCTCCTTAGGGTCTGGAAGCACTGGTGCCTCGCGCTTGTCCGGCGAACCGGGGGGGGTAGTGGGATCCTCCTCGCCTTGCATCGCTGTCCCGTGCGGTACAGGTGCAGAGCGAAAAAGGCAGAGACTTGTAACTTAATGTGAGAGTCCCAATCCCCTGTGCTACTTCGCCAAATCACTTGCTCAGACTTGATGCAGAAACAAAGGATTTATTGAAGGCTTCAGAAGATATGAGCAGATACGGATTCAAAGTTACAAGTGAACTAGCTTATCGGGGTTACAGTATATATCTACTACAGGGCAAAAGGTTCACACTCCTGTTGTGAGAAACTGCAAGACAGATTGGTGCAATACAAAACATCAAACAGTCCCAAGGAGACAGTGAGGGCTATCAGCACTTCAAGGCCGGGCTCGGCCTGAGGGAGTGGAGGCAGGAAGCGCAGCAGGGGAGGGAGAGCTGGCACCTGGGCAAGATAGATGGGACGTGAGACCCAGGAAGGCACGGGGAGGTGTGAACTGTTCTTTACGAGTTCAAAGAATGAGGAATGAGGAACCTGGAGCAGTCAGAAACACATGGCCCTCACAGGTTAAGAGAGAAAAGCGCATAAGCATGGCGCAGTCTGTGAACTGGAGCCCTGTGGCGCAGAGTAGTAAGCTGCTGTACTGCAGTCAAATTCTCTGCTCACGACCTGAATTCAGTCCCAACGGAAGTCAGTTTCAGGTAGCTGGCTCAAGGTAGCCGGCTCAAGGGGAGGGGCTGTGGCTCAGTTTGTAGAACATCTGCTTGGCATGCAGAAGGCCCCAGGTTCAATCGCCGGTATCTCCAGTTAAAGGGACCAGGCAAGTAGGTGATGTGAAAGACCTCTGCCTGAGACCCCGGAGAGCCGCTGCCAGTCTGAGTAGACAATACTGACTTTGATGGATCAAGGGTCTGATTCAGTAGAAAGCAGCTTCATGTGTTCATGTAACTCAGCCTTCCATCCTTCCGAGGTCAGTAAAATGAGTACCCAGTTTGCTGGGGGTAGAGTGTAGACAACTGGGGAAGGCACTGGCCAAGCACTCCGTAAACATAGTCTGCCTAGTAAATGTCCGAATGTGACATCACCCCATGGGTCAGGAATGACCCAGTGCTTGCACAGGGGACTTCCTTTACCTTTACCCTTTACCTGTGAACTGGAAAGAGATCCGGGGCCCTCAGCGTTTTAGAATCCAGCAGGCAAAACAAGGATGCAGAGGAGGCCATGAACAGAATAAGAAAACTTGAGGGAAGGGTACGTGAAGGGCAGTGAGATCCCAGAAAGGAAGGAACTAACTTTGGAGGATAAGGAGGGAATGGAATTCAACTATTGATTTCAACCAAGTGGTTGGGTTTTTTTTCACTTTCCTTTTTTTTTTGGCTTCAAGCTTCTGGTTTGTTTGCTTGGATTTCT
Source organism: Euleptes europaea (assembly GCF_029931775.1). Classification (NCBI taxonomy): domain Eukaryota; kingdom Metazoa; phylum Chordata; class Lepidosauria; order Squamata; family Sphaerodactylidae; genus Euleptes; species Euleptes europaea. Next base: position 9,402,024 of record NC_079313.1, read on the forward strand.
AGGTCACCTTCCCCAACTACGCTCGATCCTCCAATGTGTGACTTAGCAAAAATAGAGCTCCGAACCAGATAAGGGCATGATACGGTGCCATTCTTTCAACAGCCAACAGATCTGCAATTAAAAAGCAAGACGGGGGCCCAGAAGACCGCTCCGTCCCGCTTTGACGCTTGCCAACTTCAGGTCTAGGCCTTCAGGCTCCCGCTTGGCTGGATGGCTGGCTCAAAGCCAAGGAGGAAAATCCGGGGGTCTTTTTTTAGTCTGGCCACCCCATTTCTCTCTGAGCACCCTACCAAGGTCGAAGGGAGTTGGATATATTTCGGGTCTGTGTGCTAAACAAAGGCCATTTTTGCATGATAATTAGCTGAATTCTATCTAATATTCTATCTAACAATTGTGCTGTGCTGTATCATTATTCTATCATTGTTATCTTTCACACTTATTGGTGTTTGCTTCACTATTGTACATATCATGGTGTTATATTAGATAGAATTTTTGTTAGTTAGTATTGTGGCATGAAATTAATTCCAGTAAAATTATTGCAATTTGCACGTTCCTTTACTGTGATTTATTGTGTTTGAGCCCTCATGCTGCCAGTACCCGGAGGCTGGCAAACCTATTTGGGGTCCAATTTCCCTCTGATCGGTTCCCCCTCGACAGCAGTTCCTTCACAAACCCGAAAGTGCAATTAAATCAGCTTTGCCAGAACTGAGATTCTGCACCAGCCCAGGCGGCTTTAGCGAGACAGAAACCACAGAGAGCTCATTCCAGGATTATACCCTGCTGAGGTCCCTCCCTTCTCCCAACCCTGCCCTCCCCACATTCCACCCCAAATCTCCAGGTATTTCCCAAGCAGCAGTTGGCAACCTGTTCCTCTGCCCTTGGCTAGAGCTGGGTGCCTGTGAACAACCCGGAAGCCTTTCCCTCTGACTACTGACTTACAGGCGGGAGGTTTTGCCTCAGATTTGCCGCTCTCTAGAAGCCCATTTCCCCCATCCAAATGCTCAAAACTCTGCATGGGGGTTTATTTTTGAGTTTTGAGAATTTGGATGGGGAAAATGTGCTTCTAGACAGTGGCAAATCCAAGGCAAAACCTCCCATGCATAAATGGCCACCGTTTCCTCAGTGGAGAAAGCAATTGCACTCTGCACATGCACCAAGGCACCCGTTTATTCTTCACATCTTCCAGGCTGAATCTTGGTTTGCAAAAACTGCATTCCGGGGCTCTGCTTGAAGGGCCGCCTCCCTCCTGGTCTCTAGAAATGATCTCTCGGAGACATTGTGCCAATCTGTTTCCTATCCCTCCCCCTCCCCAAAACCCCCAGAGCAATGCATGGATTTTGAATTCTGGTCACACCGCACTGAGGTGTTGAGGCAGCAGATGAGAAGAGGGAAACGTTTTGCTCTGGTTGCTGAAACAACGGCTTGAATTGCTCTGGATTTCAGGCTCTGCCTTTCGCCTCTCTCATGCCACCAAAAAAGCTTTTCTCCCCCCCCTCCCCCCGAGTTAACAGGGTCACAATAAGGATGTGTAATGAATAGGGTTGTCAACCTCCAGGTAGTGGCTGGAGATCTCCCACTATTACAACTGATCTCCAGGCGACAAAGATCAGTTCCCCTGGAGAACATGACCACTTTGGCCATTGGACTGTATGGCATTGAAGTCCTTCCCCTCCCCAAACCCCTCCCTCCTCATGCCCCACCCCAAAAACCTCCCACTGGTGGCGAAGAGGGACCTGGCAACCCTAGTAATGAGGCCCTGGCAGTTGGAGAGAGTGGCACCCTTTGCCATATTAACTCCCTCACCCGACTCTGTAGTTGCACGCATGATCCCCTACTGGGGTCAGTTGCAACCTTTCGTGTGCCAGGCAGGTACAGGCAGAGATGTGGGGTACACCATGGGTGTACTGTGGTGAATACCTAAAAATGACCAAGGGCTGGCGGCTCTAGAAAGTAGGGTTGCCAGCTCTGGGTTGGAAAATACCTGGAGATTTTGAAGGTGGGGCCTGAGGAGGGCAGGGTTTGGAGAGGGGAGGGACTTCAATGCCATAGATTAGAATCCAAGAATCATAGAGTTGGAAGAGACCACCACGGTCATCTAGTCCAACCCCCCCGCACAATGCAGGAAATTCACAACTTTCTCCCCCCCACACCCCCAGTGACCCCCTACTCCATGCCCAGAAGTTGGCCAAAATGCGCTCCTTCTCATTATCTGCCCAAAGTCATAGAATCAGCATTGCTGACAGATGGCCATCTTCTCTGCTTCAAAACCTCCAGGGAAGGAGAGCACGCCACCTCCCGAGGAAGCCTGTTCCACTGAGGAACTGCTCTAACTGTTAGAAAATTATTCCTGATGTCTAGGCGGAAACTCTTTTGATTTAATTTCAACCCGCTGGTTCTGGTCCGACCTTCTGGGGCAACAGAAAACAACTGTGCACCATCCTCTATATGACAGCCCTTCAAGTACTTGAAGATGGTTATCATATCATCTCTCAGTCATCTCCTCTCCAGGCTAAACATACCCAGCTCCTTCAGCATTTCCTCACAGGACTTGGTCTCTAGACCCCTCCTCACCATCTTTGTTTCCCTCCTCTGGACACGTTCCAGCTTGAACACAGTACTGTAGGTGAGGTCTAACCAGAGCAGAGCAAATTCCTATTGCCAAAGCAGCCATTTTTCCCAGGGGAACCATTCTCTGTCGCCTGGAGATCAGTCGTAATAGCGGGAGACCTCCAGCCACCATCTAGAGGTTGGCAACCCTACTAGAAAGCCGCAGTTTCAAAACAGAACTGAACTAAGTTCCACTCACCTCGAGTCCAAAGTGACCCCATCCAGAAAACCCCACAACCGCACTGATCCGAAGGAAATTTCTCATGAATCAAATCTGGATTGAGGGGAGATTTTTCTTGGATTGATTAAAAAACATGCGTGCATTAAGGTCTATGTCAGACACCTTACAAGCTGCAGGGAAATGTCTCCTGTTCCTGCTTTCCGGAGACCTACACGAAGCTTGGCAGAGCGGCTGCCTCTTTCCCGAGTCTCTCGTGCGGAGCCGTGGTGCTGATTTCGTCTGTAACGCTCTTTCATTACTGATAAAGCTAAATTGAGCTCGGCTATCTGAGGTTGCCGTCCTCGACGGCCCTCGCAAATAATGTTCTCAGGGCTTTGTAGACATCGGATTAATAACAACCATTGCAGCGGCAATAAAGGCAATGCAGAATTTTGTGCCGTGAGAAATTAGAATGCTGCTGTTGGTTTTCATATGTAAATTTTTTAGAAGAAGAGGAAGAGTTGGTTTTTATATGCCCACTTAAGGGAGAATCAAACCGGCTTACAATCACCTTTCCCTCCCCAAAACAGACGCCCTGTGAGGTAGGTGGGGCTGAGAGAGCTTTAGAGAGCAGTGACTAGCCCAAGGTCACCCAGCTGGCTTCGTGTGTAGGAGTGGGGAAACAAATCTAGTTCACCAGATTAGCCTCCGCCGCTCATGTGGAGGAGTGGGGAATCAAACCCAGTTCTCCAGATCAGACCCCGCTGGAATGCACCCCTCCTTCCCCCTTCTCCTCCAAAGAGCTAGCGACTGAAGAGAGCTGTGACTAGCCCAAGGTCACCCAGCTGGCTTCATGCAAAGTAGTGGGGAAACACATCCAGTTCACCAGATTAGCCTCCGCCACTCATGAGGAGGAGTGGGGAATCAAACCCGGTTCTCCAGGTCAGACTCCACCACTCCAAACCACCGCTCTTAACCACTACACCCCGCTGGCACATGTTTGTCACTGAGAATTATTATTATTATTTTTTGCTTCTCCTATTTCTGGGGCAGGGCGAGGCTCTATAACCTGCCCTTGCCTCGACAGGACCCCTTCCATGAACTCATGAAAACTCTCAACCTCATATCGCATCTACAAATGGAGGGATTATTGGCCTGCCTTATAGGGCTGTTGGAAGAATTACTGACAACGGAAATCCTTTGAACATTCTAAAGCATAAATGTGAAGGATTATAACACTATTGATAGTATAACGCTATATCAGAGTGGTGTAGCGGTTAAGAGCGGTGGACTCTAATCTGGAGAACCGGGTTGGTTTTTCTACTCTTCCACATGAAGCCTGCTGGATGACCTTGGGCTAGTCACAGTTCTCTCTGAACTCCCTCAGCCCCACCTACTTCACAAGGTCTCTGTTGTGGGGAGAGGAAGGGAAGGAGATTGTAAGCCACTTTGATTCTCCTTAAAAGGTAGAGAAAGAAAGTCGACATGTTAAAAAACAACTCTTCTTCTTTTTCATTCTTTCCCCTTTACCGGTTTCATGCTGGTATTGTGGAAATTTTACAGCCCTGATTCTTTCCTCTTTATAATAACAGAACCAGTAATATAGGAACTGGGTGTGGGTGGAAAAATCTATATTGTACTGGGCCTCTGATGCCAATTGGCTGGGCTGCCGCAACCTCATGGAAATGCCTGTGGACAAGGAATGTTTTCAGCCCAACTACTGTGAGGGAAGGTAATTCGTTTGGCAGGAGTTAAAAACCTTATGCAGACAGGTGGGGTCGTTGGAGGGGGGGGAATGTTTTGAAGCAAAGTCTGGGGCCTGGGAAGAGGTTTGGGGAGGCAGTGAAGCTATGGGGGCAGAACAAACAATGGATTAGGAACAGGTATACCAGGGAAGGGTACATAAGAACATAAGAAAGGCCCTACTGGATCAGGCCAAGGCCCATCAGGTCCAGCGGTCTGTTCACACAGTGGCCAACCAGGGGCCTCTAGGAAGTCCCCAAACAAGACGGCTGCAGCAGCACCATCCTGCCTGTGCTCCACAGCACCTAATATAATAGGCATGCTCCTCTAATCCTGGAGAGGTGTGAATCATAGTATCAATTTTGTCTAGTGGCCATGAACACCCCTCTCCTTCGTGAACATGTCCACTCCCCTCTTCAAGCCTTCCAAGTTGGCAGCCATCACATCCTGGGGCAGGGAGTTCCACAATTTAACTACGGTATGTGTTGTGTGAAGAAATACTTCCTTTTTGCATCTGTCACCCTCCAGCTTCAGCAGATGACCCTTTGTTCTAGTATTATCAGAGAGGGGTAAATACGGGAAGCAAAGGGCAGAAGACAGGGGAGAACAAAAAAGCTATCAATGGACAGGGTGAGGAGGAGAAGGAGAAGAAATAGTTGGTTTCTTTATGTTGATTTTCTCTACCTTTAAGGAGAATCAAACTGGTTTAGTCTTCTTCCCTTCCTTTCCCCACAACAGACACCTATGGTAGAGCATCTGCTTGGCACGCAGAAGGTCCCAGGTTCAATTCCCGGCATCTCCCGTTAAAGGGACCAGGCAAGTAGGCAATGTGAAAGACCCCTGCCTGAGACCCTGGAGAGCCAGACTGAGTAGACAATACTGACTTTGATGGGCCAAGGGTCTCATTCAGTATAAGGCAGCTTCATGTGTTCATGAATATGTTCAGGTAGGTGGGGCTGAGAGAGTTCGGAGAGAACTGTGACTAGCCCAAGGTCGCCCAGCTGGCTTCATGTGGAGGAGCGGGGTAAGCAACCCGGTTCACCACAGTAATTTGCATGAGCCAGCCGGATCCTTTGGCTGTAGACTATGAACACAAGTCTTAATAAGCTGCAAAAATCCCCCGGTGGTTGGTGAAGGGCTTCAATCACAGTGAAGGGCGCCCGCACGCCGAAGACGCAATTACGGATGCCTCAACGGAATTGATCTCCAAATAAAAGGAAACACGGAGGAGGGCGGCCATCACTGGGTTATTAAAAGGGGGACTCGGCGGCACTCCTTTCGGGGGGGGGGCAGAGAGGGTGTAGCTGTTTTTCATCTTCCCTGGCCATCTTGCTGACTTGACTTTTTCGGGTGTCTCTCTCATGATGGCGGGGCGTATTTTGCTTTCGGGTGCGATGAGGATTAAGTGTGATGTTTTTCTACCAGTGGAGGTTTTTTGTTTGTTTTCTGCACCTCCTCTTAAAACTGTTTTACGTATGGGTTTTTTTTTTTTTTGCATCTTGTGTTTTGTGCATGACCAGTGAACAGGAGGTGGTCTAGAAGAAAAGAGGGGCACTGTGCCTATGTTCAGGAGTACCCTTTCCTTTCTTCACATGGTGCTGGAGGCAGCTTCATGATGGCCCCCCTCCCACAAAGTTATTTTATTGTATTTAGTATCCTCCTTTCTCCTCAACGGGGACTCAAAATTTATTCATTTATTTACAACATGCATTAGCTGCCTTTCTCCCTCGTGGAACTCCAGGCGGCTTACAATATGACGATTATTTTAAAAAGACACAAGAAAAAGAATATACCTATAAATAAAGCCACCCTAAGGAAAGGTCACCATTCAAAACCTCCAGTCACGACTGCCAATAAATAAAAACCAAAATCAGTCAAACGCAGCCCGAAACACATCCTTCCCCGCTCCTCCATTTTATCCCCACAACAACCCTGCGAGGTAGGCTGGGCCGAGAGCGAGCCTCTAAGACCCATCCCCGCAGAGTTGGACCCAAAACCCAGGCCCCTGTATCCTGTTTCCAACAGGGGATGGCAACCTACTTTCCCCCCACCCCCCAGCGGCAGATTGCTTCTGAACAGCAAGGGGGCACTAACTTCTCCTGTCTTCGGCTGCTCTCTCCCCCACTCGTTCTGCTGCACTCTGCACACGCCCAGAGCTTCCCAGAGCCGGTGTGGTGGTCCAGAGCGGTGGTTTGGAGCAGTGGACTGACCTGGAGAACCCGGTTCGATCCCCCACTCCTCCACACGAGCGGCGGGGGCTAATCTGGTGAACCGGGTGGGTTCCCCCACTCCTCCGCATGAAGCCAGCTGGGTGCCCTTGGGCTAGTCACAGCTCTCTCAGCCCCACCTGCCTCTCAGGGTGTCTGTTGTGGGGAGGGGAAGGGAAGGCGATGGTAAGCCGGTTTGATTCTTCCTTAAGTGGTAGGGCGAAAACGCCCGGCCCGCTGGAGATTCCTTTCTTCCCTGTTCCAGCCAGGATCGAACGCGCGGACGTTCTTCGAACGTTCCAGCCAGGATCGAACGCACGTTCTTCGAACGTTCCAGCCAGGATCGAACGCACGAACGTTCTTCGAACGTTCTTCGATCCTGGCTGGAACGTTCGAAGAACGTGCGTTCGATCCTGGCTGGAACGTTCGAAGAACCTGGCCACCTACCCTGCCTCCTGTTCCCAAGCGGGGACGGCAACCCACTCCCCACCCCAGAGTCCGACTGCCAGCCCCGAGCAGGAAGGTGGCGCGAACTCCCCCGCTCGCCGCCCTCTGCACACGCCCAGATCCCCGCTCCGCGCGCGCCGAGCGCCGCCCCGCCCCGTCGAACCGGGCGCCCCCGGCGGCGGCGGCGGCGGCGCGCCAGGGCAGCCGGCACCGATGGAGCCGCGCCGGGCGCCGCGCCGTTGCTGGGCTCTGGCGGGCAGCGCGCTGCTGCTGCTGCTGCTGCTGCTGCTGGCGCTGGCGGCGGCGCCGGGCCGGGCCCACCCGCAGCCCTGCCGCCTGCTGGCCCGCGCCGGCCACGCCGTCCGCCTGGGCGCCCTGCTGCCCCGCGCCGCCGCCGCCGCCGCCCGCCTCCGGCCCGCCCTGGCCCGCGCCGCCCGCGCCGCCGCCGCCGCCGCCGCGCTGCCCTACAACCTCAGCCTGCAGCTCCTGCCCGGCGCGCCCCGCAGCCGCGACCCCGCCTCGCTCGCCCGCTGGCTCTGCGCGGCCCTGGTGGCGCGCCGCGCCGCCGCCGTCCTCGCCTTCCCCGCCGGCCGCGCAGAGCTGCTGCTGCTCGACGGCGCCGCCGCCGCCCTCCGCCTCCCCTTCGTCAGCGTGCTGGACGAGCGCGGCGGCCCCGCGCCCCCCGCGCCCTTCGCCGCCCCCCCGGTGAGTCCGCCCCGCCGCCCCGGGGAAGGGGCGGGCAAGGGCAGGCTGCTTTGTGGCTACTGGTCACCATGCGTGCCTGTTAGCTCCACTTTGGCTCCCGCTGAGCCTCCCCGGGCAAGAGCAGTCTGCCTTGGGGGGCTTTACGAGGGGAGGGCTGTTTGTGGCTACTAGTCCCCATGCGTGCCTGTTATCTCCACTTTGGCTCCCGCTGAGCCTCCCCGGGCAAGAGCAGTCTGCCTTGGGGGGCTTTACGAGGGGAGGGCTGTTTGTGGCACCTAGTCACCATGCGTGCTTGTTATCTCCACTTTGGCTCCCGCTGAGCCTCCCCGGGCAAGAGCAGTCTGCCTTGGGGGCTTTACGAGGGGAGGGCTGTTTGTGGCTACTAGTCCCCATGCGTGCCTGTTATCTCCACTTTGGCTCCCGCTGAGCCTCCCCGGGCAAGAGCAGTCTGCCTTGGGGGCTTTACGAGGGGAGGGCTGTTTGTGGCTACTAGTCCCCATGCGTGCCTGTTATCTCCACTTTGGCTCCCGCTGAGCCTCCCCGAGCAAGAGCAGTCTGCCTTGGGGGACTTTACGAGGGGAGGGCTGTTTGTGGCACCTAGTCACCATGCGTACCTGTTATCTCCACTTTGGCTCCCGCTGAGCCTCCCCGGGCAAGAGCAGTCTGCCTTGGGGGGCTTTACGAGGGGAGGGCTGTTTGTGGCACCTAGTCACCATGCGTGCTTGTTATCTCCACTTTGGCTCCCGCTGAGCCTCCCCGGGCAAGAGCAGTCTGCCTTGGGGGCTTTACGAGGGGAGGGCTGTTTGTGGCTACTAGTCCCCATGCGTGTCTGTTATCTCCACTTTGGCTCCCGCTGAGCCTCCCCGGGCAAGAGCAGTCTGCCTTGGGGGCTTTACGAGGGGAGGGCTGTTTGTGGCTACTAGTCCCCATGCGTGCCTGTTATCTCCACTTTGGCTCCCGCTGAGCCTCCCCGAGCAAGAGCAGTCTGCCTTGCAGGGCTTTACGAGGGGAGGGCTGTTTGTGGCTACTAGTCCCCATGCGTGCCTGTTATCTCCACTTTGGCTCCCGCTGAGCCTCCCCGAGCAAGAGCAGTCTGCCTTGCAGGGCTTTACGAGGGGAGGGCTGTTTGTGGCTACTAGTCCCCATGCGTGCCTGTTATCTCCACTTTGGCTCCCGCTGAGCCTCCCCGGGCAAGAGCAGTCTGCCTTGCAGGGCTTTACGAGGGGAGGGCTGTTTGTGGCTACTAGTCCCCATGCGTGCCTGTTATCTCCACTTTGGCTCCCGCTGAGCCTCCCCGAGCAAGAGCAGTCTGCCTTGGGGGACTTTACGAGGGGAGGGCTGTTTGTGGCACCTAGTCACCATGCGTACCTGTTATCTCCACTTTGGCTCCCGCTGAGCCTCCCCGGGCAAGAGCAGTCTGCCTTGGGGGCTTTACGAGGGGAGGGCTGTTTGTGGCACCTAGTCACCATGCGTGCCTGTTATCTCCACTTTGGCTCCCGCTGAGCCTCCCCAGGCAAGAGCAGTCTACCTTGGAGGGCTTTACGAGGGGAGGGCTGTTTGTGGCTACTAGTCGCAAGGTGTACCTGTTATCTCCACTTTGGCTCCCACTGAGCTTCCCCGGGCAAGAGCAGTCTGCCTTGGAGGGCTTTACGAGGGGAGGGCTGTTTGTGGCTACTAGTCACGATGCGTACCTGTTATCTCCAGATTGGCTCCCGCTGAGCTTCCCCGGGCAAGAGCAGTCTACCTCAGAATGCTGCCTCCTTGGCAGCAAGGAAGGGGGCACGCCAAGCCTCCCTCAGCAGGGGCAGTCTGTCACCGGGCAGGGGCAGGGTCCTGAATGGCTCCCGCTGAGCCTCCCCGGGCAAGGGCAGTCTACCTTGGAATGCTCCTCGGGCAAGAGCAGTCTGCCTTGGAAGGCTTTAGGAGGGGAGAGGACATGTTCACGGAGGAGAGGGCTATTTGTGGCTACTAGTCAAAATGGATACTTGTCATGATGCATCCCTATTCCTATTGGCTCCCACTGAGCCTCCCCAGGCAAGAGCAGTCTACCTTGGAATGATCCCTAGGCAAGAACAGTCTACCTTGGAATGCTCCCCGGGCAAGAGCAGTCTACTTTGAAATGCTGCCTCCCGGCAAGTGGTCCTTGCACTTCGGGGCTTTGCTGTCGGAAGCCAGCGCCCTTCGCCCGCTGCTTTCTTGGGACAGCTAATGCCAGATTTTTCTCTGGGGCTCCTATGCCCTGTGGGCTGGGCAGGTGGCTGTTGTTGGCATAGAGAGGTGGAAGAGACTGCCAGGGTCATCTAGTCCAACCCCCTTGCACAATGCAGGAAATTCACCACTACCTCCCCCCCACACCCCCAGCGACCCCTACTCCATGCCCAGAAAATGGCCAAGATGCCCTCCCTCTCATCATCTGCCCAAGGTCACAGAATCAGCATTGCTGACAGATGGCCATCTAGCCTCTGCTTAAAAACCTTCAGGGAAGCAGAGCCCTCCACCTCCTGGGGAAGCCCGTTCCACTGAGGAACCACACTAACTAACTCTTAGGAAATTATTCCTGATGTCTAGACGGAAACTCTTGTTTTAATTTCAACCCGTTGGTTCTGGTCCGGACTTCCAAGGCAACATAAACAGTCTGGTGGCTTCGTGCCACCGAGGATCGGACCCCTGCCAGGATCCGGGAGCTGTTGGCAATCCCCATTTTTAGTCGGGTGTCCCCCCCTTTTTTTCCTGTAGAGGGCTTTCCCCTGGAGATGCCATCGCTGCCGGAAATGCTTTGATCAGACGCCCACCCACCCCTGGCAGGTGGGTGCCTTGCCAAGATCCCGCTTAGAACGGGCTTGTGCCAGGATTCAAGGTCGGTAGAACCAGATTTAAGGGCAAACTGCAGGTTTGCGGGGTCCCGCAGTGCGAGGGACCTCTAAATAAGAACAAAAGTTGCCGTCTATTTTTCCTTTGTGCCTTTGCCTCTGTTCACATGCAGCAATAAATCTGTCAGATGTCGATTTCCGAGGTCCTTTTGATAACGATCATTATCAAGTGTTATTTTTATCGCGCGGGGGCTTCCTAAACTGTCCTAGCTTAGGGCCGCGTTGTGTCATGGGAGTGCTCTGATCTGGAGACCAAGTCCTATGAAGAAAGGTTGAAGGAGCTGGGTACGTTTAGCCTGAAGAGGAGAAGACTCAGAGGGGCTATGGTAGCCATCTTCAAGTACTTGAAGGGCTGTCATAAAGAGGAGGGTGCCGAGTTGTTTTCTGTTGCCCCAGAAGGTCGGACCAGAACCAACGGGTTGAAATTAAATCAAAAGAGTTTCCGTCTAGACATTAGGAAGAACTTTCTAACCGTTAGAGCGGTTCCTCAGTGGAACAGGCTTCCTCGGGAGGTGGTGGGCTCTCCTTCTCTGGAGGTTTTTAAGCAGAGGCTAGATGGCCATCTGTCAGCAATGCTGATTCTATGTCCTTAAGCAGATCATGAGAGGGAGGGCATCTTGGCCATCTTCTGGGCATGGAGTAGGGGTCTCTGGGGTATGTAAGGGGGAGGTAATTGTGAAGTTCCTGCATTGTGGCGGGGGTTGGACTAGATGACCCTGGTGATCCCTTCCAACTCTATGATTCTATGAGGACTAGGTTCTTTGGTGATCTCCGCCATGCGTTTCTTTCCTCTGGTTCCACAGAGGTGGTACCCTGCAGTGGGTTCCCACATCCGCTTGCCGCCAGAGCTATTTCGGCCGCTGAGAAATGAATAACGCCAAGTCCACGAAAACAAAACAAATTTGTCATATTTCAAAGAGCCGTATTGAGGGGAGGGGGGGAGAAATGGTCCGGAACCCCTCCTTCGCTGTGCCAAGGACGGATCCTGCAATCTGTCTGCTCTTCAATGGATTGGGGGGGGGGGACACAGTCTTGAGAGGGAACTGTCACTTTTGAGAAATGCCCGTCTTTTGTTGGCAAACGGTCGCGTTGAAGCCCTGTTTTGCCCTGCCGGTTGTATAACCTGCTCATGTCTCCTGCAATAGCTGGCAGCTGATGTTGGAATCGCAGTTGGACCTCTTCTTTTTTTGGAAATTCGGGTTGGGCGGGGCGGGGAGAGCGGCTGATCAATATGCGCTGAAGCACCCCGGTTTCGCCACGTCCCTACCTGTCGAGTGGTGTGACCCGATCCCCCTTGAGCGCTGGGGAATGGGGCTTTGGGGTGGGGAGGAGCTCAGCTTGGGCTTAAGGGACCCCTCCCCAGCATAATCCCCCCCCCACAGTTTTTCACAGCCAGTTCTAACACAAAGGAACAGCTTTGCGTTGGGCGGGTGTGGGGGGGCACACAACCTGCTGCCCTTCAAATCTCTCTTTGGAAAAAATCTGGGGGGGGGCAATCCTAAAGGTGAGCAGGATTTGGAGTTGGGCGGGGGGTGGTGGTGGTTGCAGATTATCTTTTTTAAAAATCGCACAATCCGGTCGACCAGGGCAAAGACGAAAGCAATTTCAGAGGATTCCTCTGCCTGTCGTATCATCTGGCGTCTCCTTTGGTTCCCCCGCAGTCAATTTCACCTGTGAGCAATTGAAATTGCGCTCCCAGTTTCCCTTCCGTGGTGCAGGGGAGAGGCTGCCTTTTGAATAACGGTTTTTAGGGGGGAGCAGGTGAGGCGCTGGGAGCCCCTCCTCAAAAGGCATCAACAGACCTGAACGCCTCCCCCCCCCCCCTTCGCCCCATATTCCTTCATCTGATGCGACTGGGGACCTTAAGTGAATCATAATGCAGGTCTTTGTGGGGAAGTGTCTGGGGCGTTTCAGTTTTGGGGAAATTAGGACTTGACAAGGGGGGGACCACGCGCACACACAAGAGGCGTATAATACCATGTGGGGGGGAGGAGAATTCTTCCCCCCCTCTACCTTTAAAGTTGTTGAGCAGTAGATTCAGGACCTACGAAAGAAAATGCAGCTTCATGTTATGCACAATTAAGAAGAAGAAGAGTTGGTTTTTATATGCCGACTTTCTCTACCACTTAAGGCAGAATCCCTTCTTGCTATGTGACCTGGGGCCACTTGCGCGCTCTCATCCTAACCTACTTCACAGGGTTGTTGTGAGGATAGAAGAGGGGAGAGGAGAACAATGTGAGCGGCAATGGGGGAGAAAGGCAGGGTATAAATAAATAAAATCGTTCCAACAACTCTGCAGGGTAGGCTGGCATGATTACACCCATGTTACAGAGATGAGAGAATGGAGGTTTCTCTAATGAGAGCCAGCGTGGTGTAGTGGATGAGAATGGTGGTTTGGAGTGGTGGAGTCTGATCTGGAGAACCAGGTTTGATTCCCCGCTCCTCCACATGAGCGGCGGACGCTAATCTGGTGAACTGGGTTGGTTTCCCCACTCCTACACACGAAGCCAGCTGGGTAACCTTGGGCTAGTCATACTCTCTCAGCCCCACCTACCTCACAGGGTGTTTGTTGTGGGGAGGGGAAGGTGATTGTAAGCCGATTGATTCTCCTTAAGTGGCAGAGAAAGCCGGCATATAAAAACCAACTCCTCCTCCTCCTCCTCCTTCTTCTGCCTCTCCTACTGAGCTCTTGAAAGAGGTGGGATTTGAACCAGGGACTTCCTAAATCATAGCTCAATTTTGCAGCTACTTCATCTCCCCCTCCAGTTTCAGTATGCCAAGAGGTACTTCTGAGCATGTGCTGAGTGCCTTCCCTCTCCAGTAAACTGCAGCCTTCCCACCACTCCTCTCGTATTAGAAAAGATAAGCAGAGGGATTGACATCCACGTAGAACTAAGGCCGCCCTGCCTTGGATAGCCTGATTGTGTTAGATCTCAGAAGCTAAGCAGGGTCGGCCCTGGTTAGTACTTGGATGGGAGACCACCGAGGGAGTCAGGGTTACTCTACAGAGCAGGCAATGGCAAACACCCTCTCAACGTCTCTTGTCTTGAAAACCCCACCAAGATTGATATAAGTCAGCCTTGATTTGATGGCACTTTCCCACCAGAATTTAGGCTCAGCAGTTCCCTTTCTTGCTTAAAAGAAGAAGAGTTGGTTTTTATATGCCGACTTTCTCTGCCACTTAAGGCAGAATCAAACCGGCTTACAATCACCTTCCCTTCCCCCTCCCCACAACAGGACACCCTGTGAGGTAGGTGGGGCTGAGAGAGCTGTGACTAGCCCAAGGTCATCCAGCAGGCTTCATGTGAGGGGTGGGGAACCCAACCCGGTTCACCAGATTAGCCCCCGCCGCTCATGTGGCGGAGCGGGGAATCAACCACCGCTCTTACCACTACACCACGCTGACATTTCTTTAACGTAGGTGTGATCCAGCCAGAGTTAGGCACAGAATCTAAAATGTTCAACACTGGCTGGAGCATGCGGTGAAAACGTAATTATATAAGAACTGAGTGGATGGATCAAGCCGAAGCTCAGCTTACTGGCAAGGCAGCTGAGGTCTTGCAAAGCAGCGAGCTTCGCAGGTTTAGCAAAGCTTATTTTTCATTAGCTGAAGATCAACCAAGAGGTGCATTTTGCTTTCCTTGGCCTCCTTTGCTTTGCTTGGTGCATTTTGCTTTCCTTGGTCTCCGTCTCCTTGGTGGAGACGGAGCAGCTTTCTGCCGTCACAAGGCCCGGCTCGGATTTTGTTTCCAGGGAGGGGAAAAAATTCACAACCATTATAACTTTTGGCGCTTATGACAGTTTCCTTGTGCTGTGAAAAATACCCTCATTCCAGAAGAGAGAGATTCTGAATCTCGAGGCCAGGGGGACGTCGTAGATCTCTCTCGGGCAGCCAGCGAAAGGTGAACGAACACGGCTGTCTGCGTCTTGGCAAGGCGAGGACTCCTCTGCTGCGTGGGGAATCAGTGCGTCAAGAGAGGATTGGGCCCACATCTGGGTTCGAGAGCGACGCTGCTGTGGGATTATTGTACGGCCAGCTGTTTACTCTCAGACGGGGCTAAAGTTGTCTCCTTAAATTTGAAGATCTGCTGCCAGCCCCCCCCCCCATACTAGAATGGTTAGAGGATTCTATGACCTTAGGCAGATGATGAGAGGGAGGGCACCTTGGCCATCTTCTGGACATGGAGTAGGGGTCACTGGGGGTGTGGGGTGGGGAGGTTGTTTGGAATTTCCTGCATAGTGCAGGGGGTTGGACTAGATGACCCTGGTGGCCCCTTCCAACTCTATGATTCTAGGAGGTAATTTGATCATGCCAGTTGGCAACTAGATGTTTGGGACTGACAGAAGTACATGCTACTTTGACATTCACTTGTGGAACTCACTGCTACAAGATATGGTGGCACCGGCAGCCGGTAACTTGCACGACTTTGTTAGAAATATGGGGCACGTTTATGAAAGAGGACAAGAGGTCCATCTGTGGTTTTGAGCAACGATAGGTTAACGAAACCTCCATGTGCAGAGGTAGTATATGTTTGAGCACCATTTCCATTGTGGTGTTGTGGTTAGATTGTTGGACTAGGATCTGGAAGACCTGGGTTCAAATCCCCCCTCTGCTATGGAAGCTTGGTCAGTCACTCTCTCAGCTTAACCTACCTCACAAGGTTGTTGTAAGGATATAGTGGAGGAGAGGAGAATGTAGTAAGCTGCTTTGGGTTTCCATTGGGGAGAAACACGGGGTATAAATGAAGCAAATAAATAAATTTTGGGGTGAAGTTGCCAGTACCGAGAGTGTTGGTTAACATCAATCCACCTACATGTTCAGATTGTATATCTGTGCATATTGTATTCGGGAGTCAAATGGGTGACGTGTCACACTCCTGTTGTATTTGTGGGCTCCCCCATTGCCATCTCTGGCTGACCACTGTGAGAATGGATGTTGGGCTAGACGCTAGAGGAACGTGTGGACTGGTCCAGGAGGTCTTGTGGTGGAACCTCCATGTTCAGAGGCAGTAAACCTGTAAGTACCAGCTGCTGGAGAGAAATGGGGGAAGACTGCTGCATTCCTGGCTTGCTTGTGGATTTCTAAGAAGCACCTTTTGGCAACCAGGTATAAGGTTGGATCAGGCCGGTGGCCCATATAATCCAGTTTCCTACAGTGGCCAGGTAAGATGTTTCCGGAGACCCGTGCTCAGGGGCACAGAACCCCCCCCCCCCCGCAGTTGCCTCCTTGGCAACTGGTATTCAAAGATGCACTGCATCTGACTATGGAGGTTCCGCGTAGCTAACAGCAAACGACAAAACCATCCTTTGCAGGTACATTTACACTCCTTTTTTTTAAAAAAACAACACACCTCCTAAGCCGGTAGCTGTTGGTGCTGTTTGTACTCCGCGAATTAATTACCTGTTATGTGAAGACTCGCTCCCTCGAATTCCTCTTTCTTGACACGGTGTGTAACTCCATAAATCTCAGCAGTGTCCTGCTAGACATTAGTCATTCTCTCTATTTGTCAGACAACCCCACACACACAAAAAAAAAACCCCACAATTTCTCCAGCTGGCTTTCTAAGGCAAGCGCCACCTCCTCCTTCTCTGTCAACAGTCGTTCTGGCTGGAGAAACATGCGCTGAGCATGAAAGGCCAGCCGCTGCGCTGAGGGAACGGCCGTTCCCTCGCTTTGAAACGGTCCCTCCTTTCTCCCCTCTCTTCATCCTTTTAGAAAGGATGAATTATTGAGAAGCCGAAACGGGGCTTGGTGAAGCCAAGGGGAAGATGTGGGACGGCTGATCCACCCCGCCCCTCTGGCTCTTTGGGTCCCAAAGATTCTGCCTTTGATGAGCATCCTCTACCCCGTCTTCATCTGCAAGGATATGCCCCGGCGAGCCAAATTCCCGACGGGCTCGTCCGCAGCAGGCTTAAAAGTTGCAGGCTGCGTACAAAAAGGATTTGGGTCGCCTCGCGAGTCGTGCGGAGATCTTTGCGAGCTTTCCGCAGAGCCTTATCAAAATTTCATGACCCCCCCGTGGGAGGATCTGGATCCCTCGGAGATCTTCGCGTCCTATTACTGGCTGCTCCAATTATCGGTGTGGTTAATGTAGGGAAGCAAAACTGCTTTTTTTTTGGGCAGAACCAGCTGACTGCACAGTGGGCGGGGTTGCCAACCCTCCAGGCAGGGCCTGGAGATCTCCCAGAATCATAACATCTCCAGACTTCGGAAATCAGTTCCCTTGGAGAAAATGGCTGCTTCGGGACTCTATGGCACTGTACCCCACTGAAGTATCCTCCCCACAAATCCTGCCCTTCACAGGCTCCACCCCTAAATCTCATAAGAACATAAGAAAGGCCCTGCTGGATCAGGCCAAGGTCCATCAAGTCCAGCAGTCTGTTCACACAGCGGCCAACCAGGGGCCTCTAGGAAGCCCACAAGCAAGATATCAATATTTATGAACTCAAGAAGTCACATCCTTTCCTTCCTTGTCCTAGAGATGGCTAGGGGCAAAAGAAAGCCAACTCTGCACATGGTCAAGGACGATCCTCGTAATTACTTGACATAAATATAATTTTTCTTTGCCTTCAACTCTTCTCCAAAACAGTCCTTTTTATTAGTAATAGAACCAATGATATAAGGTGTAGGTGGTGGTGGGGAAATCTGTGAGAGCCTTTGATGCCGATTGGCTGGGCTGCTGTGACTTCACGGGGGGGGGGAATGGCCATGGACATTCCAACGTGCTCAGGGAACATTTGCAAGCTAACCTCTGCGAGGGAGGGTATCTGTTTGGCTGGGGTTTCGACCTCCGAGGAGCCTCTGTGCTCAGAGGCAATCTGCCTTTAGATGCGAGAGTCAGGGAACAAACCTCATGCCTTCTTTGTGGGCTTCCCAGCGGCATCGGTTTGGGAAGAGGATTCTAGGCCAGGTGGACTTTTGTTTGGATCCCTGCAAGACTTTTTTGTTACATACAGGAAGTGGATCATCATTCTCTCTTGATCTGTCTTTCCCTTGCAATAGAGCTGACACTGTTGGGAGAATTGCAGTGTCTAGCATGCAAAGGGAAGAAGAGGAAGAGGAAGGAGAAGGAAGAGCTGACTTTCTCTGCCACTTAAGGGAGACTCAAACCAGCTTCCAATCCCCTTTTCTTCCCTTCCCCACCACAGACACCCTGTGAGGTAGGTGGGGCTGAGAGAGCTCTAAGAGAGTTGTGACTAGCCCAAGGTCACCCAGCTGGCTTCGTGTGGAGGAGTGGGGAAACCAACCCGGCTCACCAGATTAGCGTCTGCTGCTCATGTGGAGGAGCGGGGAATCGAACCCGGTTCTCCAGATCAGAGTCCGCCGCTCTTAACCACAACACCACGATGGCTCTCAGCAGGGGGTGGGCAAGTGATCAGCTAGTTCGGGCTGTAAGGCTAGAGACCTTCCCACCCTTTCCACACCTCTTGTCTGTCCTTAGACTGATATTCTTAGGTGTAATTTCCTGCTCCTTCTCGCAAGTCATTCTACCCTCTTTCTCCCTGCTTAGCTAGTTAGAGGCTCCATCTCTCAGCTTTCCCATCTAAAATGTAGTTCCCTCAATAAAGAGCAGCATTATCTTTCATCAGTGAGTCTGACACTTCTCTGCCTACTGAACACATCTTCCAGCAGACACCCTGGACAGGAGCAGAGCGTCGGAATTATTTTGGCTAACTCTGCAGGTGCTGTCCAGGCATTCGCGCCTCCCTCCTGCCTCTCGCCGAGAGACACGAACGACAGCGTGACTCAGTGGCACGGCTTTTATTTTATTTTTCCCTTCCCTCTGAAACCGTTTGGCGAAGGAGATGGCCGCAGTCCAGGCATCTTAAATCTCTTCCGGGAGCTGCTGGATGTCTCTCAGAGCGCAGAGGCTGTCCGTCCTGGTGGGGAATCCGGTCAGGAAGGCCCCAAGCGCCCAAATGGGTTCTCTCTTCGAACCTTAGGTCCCTGCCTTGGGACTCATAGAATCATAGAGTTGGAAGGGACCACCAGGGTCATCTAGTCCAACCCCCTGCACAATGCAGGAGATTTACAACTACCTTCCCCCCGCACCCCCAGTGACCCCCACTACATGCCTAGAAGATGACCAAGATGCCCTCCCTCTCATCATCAACTTAAGGTTATAGAATCAGCATTGCTGACAGATGGCCATCTAGCCTCTACTTAAAAACCTCCAGGGAAGGAGAGCTTACCACCTCTTGAGGAAGCCTGTTCCACTGAGGAACAGCTCTAACTGTTAGAAAATTATTCCTAGTGTCTAGATGGAAACTCTTTTGATTTAATTTCAACCCGTTGGTTCTGGTCCGACCTTCTTGGGCAACAGAAAACATCTCAGCGCCCTCCTCTATATGACAGCCCTTCAAGTACTTGAAAATGGTTATCATATCCCCTCCCAGTCTTCTCCTCTTCAGGCTAAACACACCCACCTCCTTCAGCCTTTCCTTATAGGACTTGGTCTCCAGACCCCTCACCATCTTTGTTGCCCTCCTCTGGACCCGTTCCAGCTCGTCTACATCTTTCTTAAATTGCCGTGCCCAAAATTGAACTCTAGGTGAGGTCTAACCAGAGCAGAGTAAAGCGATACCAGCACTTCGCGTGATCTGGACACTCAGTCTTCTTCCTCTCTTCATTTCTGCCCATTTCCCATTGTTCCCCCCCACCACCACCACTGCCACCCAGGCCCTTGGATCCGCCCAGTTCCAGAGCTCTGAGCCTCCTGCGGGGTCGCAAAAAGGATATTGCGGAGCGTGAGAAGGTGCAGAAAAGAGCAACCAAAAACTATCATAGGGCTGGAGCAACGGCCCTATGAGGAGCTGTCGATGCGGTATGGAGAGAGTGGACAGGGAGAAGCTTTTCTCCCTCTCCCATCATACTAGAACGCGGGGTCATCTGCTGAAGCTGGAGGGGGAGAGGATTCAAAACTGATAAAAGGAAGTATTTCTTCACACAATGCATGGTTACATTGTGGAACTCCCTGCCCCAGGATGTGGTGATGGCTGCCAACTTGGGAGGCTTTCAGAGGGGACATGTTCATGGAGGAGTATTCATGGCTACTAGTAAAAATGGATGCTAGTCATGATGCACACCCATTCTCTCCAGGATCAGAGGAGCAGGCCTATTATATTGGGTGCTGTGGAACACAGGCAGGATGGTGCTGCTGCAGTTGTCTTGCTTGTGGGCTTCCTAGAGGCCCCTGGTTGGCCCCTGTGTGAACAGACTGCTGGACTTGATGGGCCTTGGTCTGATCCAGCATGACTTTCCTTATGTTCTTATGGAGGATGGGGCTATCAATGGCTACTAACCAAAATGGATCCTAGTCATGATGCATACCTATTCTCTCCAGCATCAGAGGAGCATGTTTATTATATTAGGTGCTGTGGAACGCAGGCAGGATGGTGCTGCTGCTGCAGTCGTCTTGTTTGGGGGCTTCCTAGAGGTATCTGGTTAAATTTTGGAACTCCCTGGATGTGGTGATAGTTGCCAGCTTGGAGGTCTTTAAGAGGGGAGTGAACGTGTTCATGGAGGAGAGGGCTATCCATGGCTACTAGTCAAAAGGGATCCTAGTCATGATGCATCCCTATTCTCTCCAGGATCAGAGGAGCAGACCTGTTATATTAGATCCGTGTTGGCGAACCTATGGCACGCGTGCCGACTCTGGCACGCGTCGCCCTCTCTGCTGGCAGGCAGGCTCAGCTGGGCGGCGGGGCCCCGCCCCTGGACTCCCCGCTGCCAGCTTTGAACTGCTCTGCGCTGCCTGCAGGCAGCGCGGAGCAGTTCAAAGGCCCCACCCCCCTCCCTGCACTCTCCACCGCCCAGCCTTTCCCCTCCCCCCCCTCCCCGGCCAAAAACCCGTTTGCAGGGTGCACGAGGCGGCTGCCGCCCTCCAGCCCCCTTCTCCCTTTCCCTCCCCTCCTTCCCGGCCAAAAACCCCTTTGCAGAGCGCAGAGGCAGCTGCCGCCCTCCAGCCCCCTTCTCCCTCCCCCAGCCAAAACCCCTTTTGCAGGGCGCACAAGGTGGCTGCCGTCCTCCAGCCCCCTTCTCCCTTTCCCTCCCCCCCTCCCTGGCCAAAAAACCCTTTGAAGAGCGCACGAGGCGGTTGCAGCCTCGCGAGCCGGCCCTCCAGCTCCCTTCCCTTTCTCCCTCGGTGCCTTCCATGGGCAAAAACCCTTTTCCTGGGTCGCAAGGCAGCTGCCCTGCAGCCCCCTTTTCCCTCTCCCTTCAAAACCCCTTTCCTGGGCGCGCAAGGTGGCAGCGCGCCGGCCCAGAAGCCTCATTCTCCCCCCCCCCCCGCCAGAAGCCCCTTTCCTCAGCTTGCGAGGCTGCAGCTGCCTCTCATGCTGGCCCAGAAGCCCCCTTCCCCACCAAAAACCCCTTTCCTTGGCGCACGAGGTGGCTGCCGCCCTACTCACCAGCCCAGAAGCCCCCTTCCTTCCCTGGCCAGAAAGCTCTTCCTTCCTTTTTTCCTTTCCTTTTCCTCCCTCCGTCCCTCCCTGAAAACTTTCCTGATTCCAGCAAATGCCTGCTAGGTCTCTCCAGGACTTCCTCAAGAATGGAGAATACAGCCCTCCCACAACTGGTAGACTGCCTCTGAATGTGAAGGTACCACTATGGATGTCTGGTTCCCAGCTATATTAGGTCTAATGCAGTTTTTGTTCTAATGCAGTTTTTGTTCTAATGCAGTTTTTGCAGGCAGCATGGAGCAGTTCAAAGGCCCTGCCCCCTTCCCTGGACTCCTCGCTGCCCAGCAGGGAGTCCAGGGAAGTTGTTTTTTCTAAACTAAAACCTCAGTATTCAGGTTAAATTGCCGTGTTGGCACTTGGCAATAAATAAGTGGGTTTTGGGTTGCAGTTTGGGCAATCGGTCTCTAAAAGGTTCGCCATCACTGTATTAGGTGCTTTGGAACACAGGCAGGATAGATGCTGCTGTAGTCATCTTGCTTGGCTTCCTGGAGGCACCTGGTTGGCCGCTGGGTGAACAGACTGCTGGACTTGATGGGCCTTGTTCTGATCCAGCATGGCCTTTCTTATGTTCTTATGTCTCCTTCTCTCTGGCCCTTCTTTGTCACTGCTAGGATTGCCAACCTCCTGGTGGGGCCTGGAGACTTCCTGGAATTACAGCTTATCTTCAGGCTATAAAGACCAGTTCCCTTGGAGAAAATGGGCCCTTTGGAGGGGTGGGCTCTATGGCATAATACCCCACTGAGGGCCCTCCCCTCCCCCAAATCTGCCTTCCTCAGGCTTCACCCGCACGTCTCCAGGCTTTTCCCAACCCGGAGGAGCCTAGGGTTGCCAGCTCCGGGTTGGAAAATATCTGGAGATTTTAGGGGTGGAGCCTGGGGAGGGTGGGGTTTAGGGAGGGGAGGGACCTCAGCAGGGTATAATGCCTATGAGTCTACCCTCCAAAGCAGCCATTTTCTCCAGGGGGGATGATCTTGGTCAGCGGGAGCTCTCCAGGTGCCACCTGGAGGTTGGCAACTTGAAGTGGGCGCCATAGCCCGGAGAATCAGGGCTCAGTCCCCGAGAGACAGTCCGGGAAGCGAAATGCAGCATTTGGCCTGATTGGCTCTGCACCTCGTGCGGCATCCGAAATGGGTCTCCCGAGTGAGCGCAACAGTCTGCCAGATGTTTTCCTGCGCTGTCTTCCGAAAAGGGTTTTTGAGTCTCGCTGGCTTAGAGGGTAATTAGAGACAATTTGGGGAAATTGCTAAACTCCGGAGTTTAATTGATTTATCACCTCTTGCCCAAAAGACCTGGGAGGGATTTAAAGGCGGCGGCAGCTCTGTGCACAATGCAGGTCTGATCAGGATTCACCGTCACAGTCTGAGGAATTTCTCTTTTTGCTTATTAACCTTTTTTTTTTAATCGTCTGGCCTGAAGAAGAGTTCTGTTGAGCTGGAAAGCTTGTGCGCTCTTACATGCCATTGACTGGTCCTCATAAATAAGTAGATAAAATGAGATAAGATAAAAGCAACGTGAAAATACAATAATGAGAGCCAGCATGGTGTGGCGGTTGAGAGTGTCAGACTAGGATCTGGATCTCCACTCGGTCTGGAGGCCTGGGTTCGAGACCTTCTGCCCCCTCCGATTTCTCCACTCTTCTTACCCCTTAGACAAGCACTGCCTTCATTGGTCTGGACGCTTTCTTCCTTCTCCCGCCCCCTCCTTTGACCAAGCCTCTGTTGTGACCCCCTTAATTCTCACCTGGGGGGAGAGGAAGCTGGAGGTGCATGCAGCCGAGAGCAGACCCCAATCTCTCTTATCCTCCCCCCATCCAGATTCAGCTTGCAAACTCCGTGGGGCTCAAGCGGCATTTCCCCATTGAGGGTGAGTTTAGGGCCCAGAGCGGTAAGCTGCAGTGCTGCGGTCCAAACTCTACTCTCGACCTGAGTTCGATCCTGGCAGAACTCGGTTTCAGGTAAACGGCTCGAGGTTGACTCAGCCTGGTGAGCCAGCATGGTGTAGTGGTTACGAGCGGTGGTTTGGAGCGGTGGCCTCTAACCTGGAGAACCAGGTTTGATTCCCCACTCCTCCACATGAGCAGCGGAGGCTAATCTGGAGAACCGGGTTTGATTCCCCGCTCCTCCACATGAGCGACAGACTCTAATCTGGTGAGCCGGGTTCAACTCCCCACTACTCCGCATGAGCGGTGGAGGCTAATCTGGTGAACTGGATTTGTTTTCCCCACCCTTCCACATGAATCCAGCTGGATGACCCTGGGCTAGTCACAGCTCTCTTAGAGCTCTCTCGGTCCCACCTACCTCACAGGGTGTCTTGTGGGGAGGGGAAGGGAGGTGATTGTAAGCCGGTTTGTTTCTTCCTTCAGTGGTAGAGAAAGTCGGCATATAAAAAACCAACTCTTCTTCTCTCTTCCAACCTTCTGGGCTCGGTAAATTAAGTACCCAGGTTGCTGGGGGAAGGCACTGGCAAACCACCCCGTAAACAAAGTCTGCCTAGTAAATGTCGTGATGTGACGTCACCCCATGGGTCAATAATGACCCTCTGCTTGCACAGGGGAATACTATTACCTTTAATTTTTAGGGGGCAAAACAATGCTCTCTGAGTATTGTTGTTAATATTGCTGCTGCTACTGTTTTAAAAATATTAGAAAGCTTGAAAGTCTGGAAACCATTTATTTATTTATATATATGCCATTAAAGGTTTTGATTGATTGATTGATTGATTGATATTTATTTACATTATTTATGGCTAGGGTTGCCAGCTCCAGGTTGAGAAACAGCAGGAGATTTTGAGGGCGGAGTCTGAGAAGGGTGGGGTTGGGAGGGGAGGGACTTCAATGCCATAGAGTCCAATGGCCAAAGCGGCCCTTTTCTCCAGGTGAACTGGTCTCTATCGGCTGGGGATCAGTTGTAATAGCGGGAGATCTCCAGCTACCACCTGGAGGTTGTCGTACTAAATTAGGCGCGGCAAACTGTATCACAGATATCCCTGGTGGGAGGCTGCTTGTATGATGTACCACATATAGAAATGTAGTGGACATTGTAATATGGTAAGTTTGACTGTATTCATCTGTTGTCTGTATTTCAATTAGGTAAGGTTGATTCTGTACAGTGTATATTTTCTATCACATATCTAGGGAAGACACGAGAAAGCTGAAGAAGACTGAAGAATCGAAACGGCCATCTGGTCTGTTGACTTACGGGTCTCCCTGTGAGAAAAACACTGGGTCAAGCATCAAATAGTTTGTGTGGTGTAGTGGTTAAGAGCGGTGGTTTGGAGTGGTGGAGTCTGATCTGGAGAACTGGGTTTGACTCCCCCATTCCTCCACATGAGCAGCAGAGACTAATCTGGTGAACTGGATTTGTTTCCCCACTCCTACACACGAAGCCAACTGGGTGACCTTGGGCTAGACACAGCTTTCTCAGCCCCACCCACCTCACAGGGTGTCTGTTCCGGTTTGAGTCTCCCTTAAGTGGTAGAGAAAGTTGGCATATAAAACCAACTCTTCTTTCTTCTTCCTTCTTCCTCTTCTTCCTCCTTTCTCTTCTTTTTCTTGACTACAGTGATTGCTTTATCTTATCAGACTTACCTCATTTATTTTTGGAGATTATTACCAGGACTGGCTGCTGCGTCTCAGCTGTATTTTGTTCTGTTGAATTTATGTTTGCATGTAACCAACCTTGTGAAATATCGGTGTGTTGCTACACTTCAGATAAACAGTTGGGTGTTACTGCTTTTGCGAGAAGTTTGGGTAGCCCGTTTTTTGTGAGTCTGATTTCCAGCCACCACCTGGAGGTTGGCAACCCTGTTTATAGCCCGCCTTTCTCACAACGACTCAAGGCAGATTATGCAGAGTGAGTCAGTACTGTCGATAAAATGGGACATTCAATAACCAATGCATTAGGATTTTAGAAATCTGGAACCACCACAAAGGACTGAAGCGTAGTGTGGTTATTCCCAGGTCACATTATGCGGAACAAAAATTACATAATCCAATTCTACTTACACTAAGCTAAGGACAGCAGCATAGACCACAGCTGCTAATCATTTATCCAAGCAAGTTTATAAAGCCATTTTGCACAGTGCAACCCTATTACCCGTGCTGAAAAGCCCCCTTGAATAATTCAGTTTTGCTTAGCTTGCGGGAAGCCAGGAGAGTTGGAGAGTAGTTAAATTGTGGAACTCCCTGCCCCGGGAAGTGGTGATGGCTGCCAACTTGGAAAGCTTTAAGAGGGGAGAGGTTATGTTCATGGAGGAGAGGGCCATCCAAGGCTACTAGTCAAAATGGCTACTAGTCATGATGCAGACCTATTCTCTCCAGGATCAGAGGAGCGTGCCTGTGATATCAGGTGATGTGGAAGACAGGCAGGACAATGCTGCTGCAGCCGTCTTGTTTGTGGGCTTCCTAGAGGCACCGGGTTGGCTGCTGTGTGAACAGACTGCTGGACTTGATGGGCTGGGCTTTTCTTTTGTTCTTATGTCCTTACATTCCCGATTTCCTCGGGCAGACCATTCCTCAAGGCGGGGGCCACCACGGAGAAAGCACATGGACGGGCAGCTCTTGCATATGCCCATATGCAGGCTGGCTCCTGCTGAAGCCCTTGCTAACACGGGAGAAGTTGTCATGGCAGACCAGAGGGGGAGAGGCGGTCCTGCATAAATCGAGGGGGCTTTTTCCCCCCGTTAATGTTTGTAATGCCTCCAAGACAGGGATGCAAATGTCGTTGATGTGATTGGCTTCGGTGACTTTAAAAGTCTTCCTTAGGGTTGCCAGTTTTGGGTTAGAACATTACTGGAGATCTGAGGGTGGAGCCTTCCTCGGAAGAGGAAGAAGAAGAGGAGTTGGTTTTTATATGCCGACTTTCTCTACCACTGAAGGAAGAATCAAACCGGCTTACAATCGCCTTCCCTTCCCCTCCCCACAACATACACCCTGTGAGGTAGGTGGGGCTGAGAGAGCTGTGACTAGCCCAAGGTCACCCAGCTGGCTTCATTTGTAGGAGTGGGGAAACCAATCCAGTTCACCAGATTAGCGTCTGCTGTTCATGTGGAGAAGTGGGGAATCGAGCCTGGTTCTCCAGATCAGAGTCCACCTCTCCTAACCACCGCTCTTAACCACTACACCTCAATGGCTTACTTGCTAAGGAGGTCTTCCACTTTGCCACAGGCCTCTGCTGCCCTCTGCTGGACAGCAAACTTCTGTTCTGGAGAATACCACCTTAGAGACCGACACAATTTCCCAGGGTATCAGCTCTTGTGAGTCAAAGCTAATATTGTCTGATACCTTGGTTATATCTTTGACTCACGGAAGCTGATACCCTGGGAAATTGTGTCTGTCTCTACGGTGCTCCTGGACTCGAACTTTGTTCTGCTTCTACAGACTTAACACGGCTTTTTTGGTTTCTTTTTGTTGTCAAGTGGCAGCCGACTGATGGAGACCCTGTAGGGTTTTCAAGGCAAGCGGTGTTCAGAGGTGGTTTGCCATTGCCTGCCTCTGCATAGCAGAGGTCTAGAGACCAAGCCCTGTGAGGAAAGGTTGAAGGAGCTGGGTATGTTCAGCCTGGAGAGGAGAAGATTGAGAGGGGATATGATAACCGTCTTCAAGTACTTGAAGGGCCGTCATATAAAGGATGGTGCCTAGTTGTTTTCTGCTGCCCCAGAAGGTCGGACCAGAACCAATGGCTTGAAATTAAATCAAAAGAGTTTCCAGCTAGACATTAGGAACTGTTAGAGCATTTCCTCAGTGGAAAAGGCTTCCTCGGGAGGTGGTGGGCTCTCCTTCCCTGAACACATGAAGCTGACTTATACTGAATCAGACCCTTGGTCCATCAAAGTCAGTATTGTCTACTCAGACGAGCAGTGGCTCTCCAGGGTCTCGGGCAGGGGTCTTTCACATCACCTACCTGCCTGGTCCCTTTAACTGGAGATGCTGGGGATTGAACCTGGGACCTTCTGCATTTCAAACAGATGCTCTACCACTGAGTTACAGCCCCTCCCCTTGAGGTTTTGAAGCAGAGGTTAGACGGCCATCTGTCAGCAATGCTGATTCTATGACCTTAGGCAGATCAGGAGAAGTAGGGCATCTTGGCAGTTTTCTGGGCATGGAGTAGGGATCACTGGGGGTGTGGGGGTAGTTGTGAGTTTCCTGCATTGTGCAGGGAGTTGGACTAGATGACCCTGGCGGTCCCTTCCAACTCTATGACTCCATGATTCTAACCCAGGGGCATAACTTTCAAATCACTGCCCTCTTCAGCGGGGCACCCTCTGTTGTGTGGGCAGGCATCGGGCGGGGAGCCAAGCCCGGCCTGACCTCGGTTTCCTTTTCTCCTTCTCCCTGCCCCAGAATCCCTTCCACTTGCTCCTGGACAAGAGCGCCGACTTCGAAACTCTCCTGGACCTGCTGGCTGACATCTTCCGCTCCAACCGCTGGCGCGAGGTCACCCTGATCCTCTGCCAGGCCTGGGACGCCGTGGGCTTCCTGGACCTCTGGGCCGGGCGCGGCGACCTTGAGCGGACGGCCGTGGTTGACCTGAGCTCCCTTGACGAGCCGGAGGCGGCGCGCCACCTCCGCCGGCACCTGGAAGAGTTCCGGGAGCTGCCCGGGCCGGCCGTGCTGCTCGGCTGCGACCCCCGGGCCTCTCGCCTGGTCTTCCGGACAGCCAAGGAGCTGGGGGTGATGCAGGAGTTCCAATGGGTGCTGGGCCTGCCCCAGAACGTGGACGAGCTGCAGACCGAGGGTCTGCCCCAGGGGCTGCTGGCCTACGGGGAGGCAGACCAGCCCTCCCTGGAGCAGTTTGTCCAGGACGCGGTGGAGCTGGTGGCCCGGGCCGTGTCCCAAGCCGTCTACGTCCGGCCCGAGCTGGTCCTCATCCAGAGCATGGTGAACTGCAACGACAGACCCGTGGCCAGCGTCGAATCTTCTGGGCACTTCCTTTCCCAGTAAGTACAGCGAGTCAGTGTCCTGTGGGTGGGCGCTTCCCGTTTGAAAGCAGCGAGCCCAGAATGGTAACTCAGTCAGAGGAACGCTGGGCAGCCTCCTCAAGGGGGGGGGGAGATTGTTCCACTGCAACGGGCGGTGGGGGGGGATAGGGCTAACTCAGTGGTTCCCAGAGCGGGCCGTACCACCCCCTGGGGGAAGGTGGGATTACCTAGGGGGGCACTAAGAGGCAAGGGGGAAGCAGGGGGGCTCTAGAGGTGGGCCCCTTCAACTGTGTTGTTCACTCATTTCCAATAGATCGAGCTATGGCACCATGCTGGCAAATTTGGTGGAAACTATCAGAATTTTTTTTCCAGACTTTGAAGAGCTGCTACCACTGGATCATCAGTTTTGTTGAATAAATTTCAACTACAAAGTTTTAATTAGATTTTGAAATGTTTACTGTTATCTTCTTTAGTGAGTCATGCAAATCCCTATTTTGAATAATGCTTTCTATAGGGTAGGGTAGATGAGCCCCGTGGCGCAGAGCGGTAAGCTGCAATACTGGACTCCAAGCTCTGCTCATGACCTGAGTTCGATCCCGACGGAAGTCGGTTTCAGGTAGCCGGCTCAAGGTTGATTCAGCCTTCCATCCTTCCGAGGTTGGTAAAATGAGGACCCAGCTTGCTGGGGGTAAAGGGAAGATGACTGGGGAAGGCAATGGCAAAATCACCCCCCAAACAAAAGTCTGCCTAGTAAACGTCCGGATGTGACGTCACCCTATGGGTCAGGAATGACCTGGTGCTTGTACAGGGGGCTACCATGGGTAGGGGGTTCTGGGGTTGAGTTTGTGGAATCAAGGGGGCGGTGGCCCAAAATGTTTGAGAACCATTGGATTGGTACCTGATGCTGAGAGACAGTAGCATTTAGCTGCCCCTCGGGAGGCTGATAGGGAGAAGACGGGCCCAGAACAGTGACTCTCACAGAGTGGCAACAGGCAGCCGCCTCTGATTTTTTTATTTGCTCTGTATCTGCATCAGGTGCTATTGGCTCAAT
Organism: Euleptes europaea; assembly: GCF_029931775.1. Lineage (NCBI taxonomy): Eukaryota > Metazoa > Chordata > Lepidosauria > Squamata > Sphaerodactylidae > Euleptes > Euleptes europaea. Next base: position 9,431,193 of record NC_079313.1, read on the forward strand.
CAGCCACTCCCGATACAAAGAAGACAGCAATGTCGCACGTCCTTCGAGCGAGCAGGTGGTTGCGGGATCCTCCAGAGCAGGGACTCTGACAGAGGATAAGCAGAAGCTTCTGCTGTGGGGGAATCTGTCGGGGTCTCACTTAGCTGTGAACATATTAATGTAATTAACTTCTTGCGTTGTGTGAGTACCCCCGCCGCGCACCGCTTAAAGCACAGTCGCATTCCCCTCCTCGCGTTTCCTGCACGCTCGCTGAGATTTGCCGCGAGGACTGGAAGGGACTCCTTTGCAAGAGGTCATTAAACTCTGGCGCAAATCAGGATTACCGTAAGTGCACGTGGCTGGAAATGAGAGCAGGTCTCCTGAGCCGGAAGAACAGCACGGGGCAGTGTTTAAACCCCCGTCTTTAATTGTTTCAGGATTAACTATACGGGCGCCGCTAATAAATGCGCACAGTCTCCCCTTCTCTGCCTCGACGTGTCTGCGTCTCGATCCGTTTAGGTCAGCAGTTTCCCAAACTTTTTGGCACGGTAACCCGCAAGGTCCAAATTTAGTTGGTGTGGTGACCCATCCAGGGCTGGCCTGAGGCTTTTTGGTGCCCTAGGCAAACCATTTATTCATTTCCTCTTTGATTTCTACCCTGCCCTCCATCCCCGGCCAAGCCTCTCACAACATCATATACTACATCCTATACAATCCAATATTAACACGACAAAAGCATAAAATATACTACCTAAGACCATTAAAATCATCTCAAAATAAATCAGTTTCATAAAACTAATGGCACATCATTAGAGTCCAGGGCTGCCAGCGTGTTGTAGTGGTTAAGAGCGGAGGTTTGGAGCGGAGGACTCAGATCTGGAGAACCGGGTTTGATTCCCCACTTTTCCACTTGAGCGGCGGACGCTAATCTGGGGAACTGGATTCGTTGCCAGCTGGGTGACCTTGGGGCTAGTCACAGCTCTCTTAGAGCTCTCTCAGTCTCACCTACCTCACAGGGTGTCTGTTGTGGGGAGGGGAAGGGAAGGCGATTGTAAGCCAGTTTGATTCTTCCTTAAGTGGCAGAGAAAGTCGGCATATAAAAACCAGCTCCTCCTCTTCTTCTTCTCCTTCTTCTTCTCCTCTTTCTCCTCCTCCTCACCACACCCGGCAACATGACACCCATCTAGTTTAGCATTCCATATTCTACAGTGGCTAACCAGATGTTTTTGAGAAACCGACAAACATCGCACAAAGGGCGCAATGCGAACCACAAGCAAGCAGCATTCTGACATATGCAGCCTTTTCATATGAAGGTTACATTCTCGCTTTGGAGCAAAGTCCCATTATCCATTCCTCCCTCTAATTCTCTGTAAGATTCTAAGAAACTCACTCCGGTAATCATCAGGACACGTTTTACACAGAAACATAGAGCTGGAAGGGATCTTAAGGGTCATCTAGTCCAATCCCCTGCACAACGCAGGGAATTCACAACCACCTCCCACCCTACTCCCCCAGTGACCCCTGCTCCATACCTGGAGGAAGGCAGAAAGCCTCCGGGATCGCTCCAGGATCTCTGGGCATTCTGGCCTGAGATCAATATGATCTCCAGGATCAGAGGACCATGCCTATTCTGTGAGGGGCTGTGGAACACAGGCAGGATGGTGCTGCTGCAGTCGTCTTGTTTGTGGGGCTTCCTGGAGGCACCTGGTTGGCCACTGTGTGAACAGACTGCTGGACTTGATGGGCCTCGGTCTGATCCAGCAGGGCCTTTCTTATGTTCTTATGTCTTGCTTGTGGGCTTCCTGGAGGCTCCTGGTTGGCTGCTGTGTGAACAGACTGCTGGGCTTGATGGGCCTTGGTCTGATCTAGCAGGGCTTTTCTTAGGTTCTTCCCTCTCCTGTGACATCTCCAGTAATAAATAAGAAGCCTTGCTAGGCAAAAGTCCTGCCTGGCCCCGCACACTTCCTAAAAACACTTGGAGGACACCACATTTGGGACCCCTGCGTGCTGTAAGCGAACGACACAACTGCGGGCGTCTGGCTGGTCGGGAGTTCCCCAGCCTGTTTCCCTTTCTCTGCTTCTAGGTTCCTGGCCAACACGTCCTTCCGGGGCCAGACTGGCCGAGTCTTCGTCCGCAACACCTCTCACGTCCACACAGAGCGCCACTACAAGATCTGGAGCCTTCTGCGGGACTCGGTGGGCCAGCCCACGTGGGTGACGGTGGGCAGCTGGCAGGGGGGCGAGATGGAGACCGAGGAGGGCACGTGGCAGCAGCAGCTGCAGCGCAAGCACCAGGCCGAAAGCGGCGGGTTCTCCCGCATGAAGCTGCGGGTGGTGACCCTGGTGGAGCACCCGTTCGTCTTCACCCGGGAGGTAAACGGGCTCTGCTCCTTCACCTGGGTGGTGGTGGGGGTAGGGTTGGCAGGTCCCTCTTCTGCACCGGCAGGAGGTTTCAGGGGCGGACCCTGAGGAAGGCGGGGTTTGGGGAGGGGAGGGACTTCAACCCCATAGAGTCCAATTGCCAAAGTGGCCATTTTCTCCAGGGGAACTGATCTCTATCGGCTGGAGATCGGTTGTAATAGCGGGAGTTCTCCAGCTTGTACCTGGAGGTTGGCAAACTTTCTGGGAGCATATTGCAGCTGCTGAGCCCCCATTATAGGGGGCTGCACTGGAATGCCGCCTGCTGGGTAGGGTCGCCAGGTTGCTTGGATTGGTGGGCAATTGCCCTGCGATTCAACTGCTGGCTCGGACCTGGCACAGAGAGAACTGTGAGTAGCCCAAGGTCACCTAGCAGGCTTCATGTGGAGGAACGGGGAAACCAACCTGGTTCACCAGATTAACTCCACTGCTCATGTGGAGGAGTGGGGGAATCGAACCTGGTTCTCCAGATGAGAGTCCACAGCTCCAAACCACTGCTCTTAACCACTACACCATCACCTTCTGAGAAAGCCTGTTCCACTGCTCCTTTCCATTTAAATTTTATATGGAGTTATATAACCATCTTCAAGTACCTGAAGGGCTATCATATAGGAGATGGTGCCAAGTTGTTTTATGTTGCCCCAGAAGGTCGGACCAGAACCAACAGGTTTAAATTAAATCAGAAGAGTTTCCATCTAGACCAGGGGTGTCAGACAGGTGGCCCGGGGGCTGGATTCGGCTGCTCTCCGGCCCTAGCCAAGGCCTATGCCCCCTGCACTGCTGCCCTTTACCAGATGCGGCCAGCCCCCCGCAGGGGCCAGGCGAGCCCCCCCGCCGCTCTTGACCCTTTTCAGGAGCAGCCGCCCTCTCCGCCACCCCCGCAGCCTCCCTCGTTCCTTCCCGGGCGCAGCCACCCCTCCCCGCTGCTCTCGTCCCTTCCTCAGCCACGCTCTCGTCCCGGCTCAGCCAGGCCCCCCCCCCGCTCTCCCTGCCGCCCTGTACATTATGTCAGGAATCCCTTCAAACCTTGTAAGATAGGCCAGCCCTTTCTTGTAGTTATTTGGTGAGCTGAGTGGTGTGAAGAAGCAGAGATTTGAATCAGAGACTGGTTATGTCCTTCACCCCTAGCAAGTAAATTGATGAAGGGCTTCCCTTTGAATATCTTCTGCGACTCTTCTCTCCCTCTGTGGTCTCGGCAGGTAGATGAAGAAGGGAACTGCCCGGCCGGGGAGCTGTGTCTGGACCCCCGCACCAACGATTCAGCGGTGCTGGACGCCCTCTTTGAGGAGCTGAACTCTGAGAATGGGTCCGTGCCCATTGAGTACAAGAAATGCTGCTACGGGTACTGCATCGACCTTCTCGAGAAGCTGGCGGAGGATTTGCCCTTCGATTTCGACCTCTACATTGTGGGGGATGGGAAGTACGGGGCGTGGAAGAACGGCCGCTGGACCGGGCTGGTGGGGGACCTCCTGAGCGGCACGGCCCACATGGCAGTGACCTCCTTCAGCATCAACTCAGCCCGCAGCCAGGTGATCGACTTCACCAGCCCCTTCTTCTCCACCAGCCTGGGCATCCTGGTGAGGATCCGGGACACAGCCTCCCCCATCGGGGCCTTCATGTGGCCCCTCCACTGGACCATGTGGGTGGGCATCTTTGTGGCGCTCCACTTGACCGCTCTCTTCCTCACCCTCTACGAGTGGAAGAGCCCCTACGGGATGACCCCGCACGGCCGTAACCGCATGAAGATCTTCTCCTACTCCTCGGCCCTCAACCTGTGCTACGCCATCCTCTTTGGGCGCACCGTCTCCAGCAAGACCCCCAAGTGCTGGACGGGCCGCTTCCTCATGAACCTCTGGGCGATCTTCTGCCTCCTGGTCCTCTCAAGTTACACGGCTAACCTGGCCGCGGTCATGGTGGGGGAGAAGACGTTTGAGGAGCTCTCGGGGATTCACGACCCCAAGGTCAGAACGATAGAATTTCTGTGGTAACAGACCCCTTTCACCTCAGCCTCTCATTCTCCCTCCATCTTTCCTTCTAGAACTTTCTCTGTCCTTCCTTGCCACTCTGTCCCTCCTTGCCCCTTTCTTAGCTCTCTTCATGTCATTGGGCTGCCTGTCCTCTTAGTTTCTCGCATGGAGTCTCTGCTCCTCCCTGTTCATCATCCTTTCTGGCCATCAGAACAAAACCGTGTAACCCTCATCTAAACCACTCGCATTTCTCTTATGGGTCCCACAATACCTGTTGACGTTCCATTGCTTAAAGTTTCCCTTTCAGCAGCTACTTTCTTTGGGGACATCCCAAGAGCTTGGACAGTGGTTGGGGGAGGCTGTGGTCCTTCCATCCCCATTTTCCCCCAGCCATCGCCCCCGTCTGTCCCCATTGATGTGAATAAGAGTTGGTTTTAATACCCTGATTTTTTTCTACCTTTAAGGAGTCTCAAACTGGCTTACATTCTCCTTCTCTTCCTCTCCCCACAACAGACTCCTTGTGAAGTAAATGGGACCGAGAGAGTTCAGAGAGAACTGTGACTAGCCCAAGGTTACCCAGCAGGCTTCACGTGGAGGAGCGGGGAATCGAACCCGGTTCTCCAGATTAGAGTCTGCCGCTAATGTGGAGGAGTGGGGTATCGAACCCGGTTCTCCAGATTAGAGTCCGCTGCTGAGGTGGAGGAGCAGGGAATTGAACCCGGTTCTCCAGATTAGAGTCCATTGCTCGGGCGGAGGAGTGGGGGAGCAAACCCGGTTCTCCAGATTAGAGTTCATCGCTCAGGTGGAGGAGTGGGGAATCAAACCCGGTTCCCCAGATTAGAGTCCACCGCTCCTAACTACTACACCACACTGGCTCTCTCACCATTTTGTGTTCTCCATCCTGTTCACTCTCATATAACTGTAAGCGTTAAAAGTGTTTTCAGTGTAAGAAAAAATACTTCCTGAAAAGATAAATATTGTCGTTCTTCTTTGCAGCTGCATCATCCGTCCCAAGGTTTCCGTTTTGGCACAGTCTGGGAGAGCAGCGCAGAGGAATACATCAAGAAGAGTTTTCCAGACATGCACGAATACATGAGACGGCACAGCGTCCCCACCACACCTGCCGGGATAACCATGCTCAAGTAAGTTTGGTTTAGCGGGGGCGGGGGTGATAAGGAGAAGACAGTTGTATCGTTTTCAGCCCGGTGAGATCCACGTTGACTTATAAAGACAAGAGTTAATGTTTTCAAGCAGTGAGATCAGTCCTGGGATTTAAAGACAGGTAATTTTTTTTATTTACATTATTTGTAGGTACGGAGGTGGCCCCGCAAATAACAGGGCCGAGACCACAAAAGGCTTTCTATGTGACATCCAGTACCTGACAATGAGCCTGGTAATGGATAGGCAGACGATGGAGCATCTGCAGAATGCGAGTATTATGCATGCTCCATCTGGCTCTCGATAATAGCCGAGCCGCAGCTATCCTGCTCCAGTTGGAGGATTCAAGCAGTGAAGTCTTATTTCATTTTTTTGGTTTTATTTTACATTACTTACAGCCTACTTTTGTCACCGAGTCTCGGTGCAGATTATACAATGTAAATCAGCGCAGCGATAGGATTAGACATCTCACAAGCAGTGTGGCAGGGCTAAGGTTGCAGAAATTTGAAACAAAGCTGTCGTCTGAATAAAGAATAATTATTAAACATGACGTGTTAAAACAATGCAGAAGGTGGTATTTACGTCAGTAGATACGCCGTGCATTTCACTGGAGCAGTGCATTTCCATAGAATAGAAACATAGAATCATAGAGTTGGAATTGACCACCAGGGTCATCCAGTCCAACCCCCGGCACAATGCAGGAAACTACCTCCCCCCCCCACCCCCAGTGACCCATACTCCATGCCCAGAAGATGGCCAAGATGCCCTCCCTCTCGTGAACTGCCTAAGGTCATAGAATCAGCATTGCTGACAGATGGCCATCTAGCCTCTGCTTAAAACCCTCCAGGGAAGAAGCACTTACCACCTCCCGAGGAAGCCTGTTCCACTGAGGAACCGCTCTAACTGTCAGGAAGTTCTTCCTAATGTCTAGATGGAAACTCTGTTGATTTAATTTCAACCCGTTGGTTCTGGTCCGACCTTCTGGGGCAACAGAAAACAACTCGGCACCCTTCTCTATATGACAGCCCTTCAAGTACTTGAAGATGGTTATCATATCCCCTCTCAGTCTTCTCCTCTTCAGGCTAAACATACCCAGCTCCTTCAACCTTTCCTCATAGGACTTGGTCTCCAGACCCCTGACCATCTCTGTTGCCCTCCTCTGGACACGTTCCAGCTTGTCTACATCCTTCTTAAATTGCGGTGCCCAAAACTGAACACAGTACTCTAGGTGAGGTCTAACCAGAGCAGAGTAAAGAGATACCAGCACTTCGCGTGATCTGGACACTATACTTCTCTTGATGCAGCTCAATATTGCATTTGCCATTTTCTTGGAGCTCTGTTTCCTGGACAAAAATGCCGTCCTGAACAATTGTTTTACATAGTTTGTGAAATACCAAGAGTCTTCCTGACCTCCTTGGGCAGGCCGTTCCGTAGGGTGTGGGCCACTGTGGAGAAGCCATGCAATATGGGCAGTTGTTGATCTTGCTCATTTGCAACGTAGCCCCTCAGAAGGCCCTGCTCAGACGAGCAGAAGTGTCATGGCAGAACTTGCCATGACGCTGGAGCGTGTCCAGAGGAGAGTGACCAGAATGGTCAAAGGTTTGGAATCTATGAGGAGAGACTTAAGGAGCTGGGTTTGTTTAGTCTGGAGAAGAGAAGGTTAAGGGGTGACATGATAGCCACGTTTAAATATCTGAAGGGATGTCATGTTGATGAGGGAACTAGCTTGTTCTCTGTTGCTTCGGAGACTAGGACACAGAGTAATGGATTTAGACTAATAGAAAAGCGATGCCACCTAAACATTAGGAAGAACTCTCTGACGGTGAGGGCTGTTCGACAATGGAATGTGCTGCCTCGGAGGGTGGTGGAGTCCCCGTCTTTGGAGGTCTTTAAGCAGAGGTTGGATGGCCATCTGTTGGGAGCGCTTTGATTGTGGGATCCTGCATGGCGGAGGGTTGGACTGGATGGCCCTTGTGGTCTCTTCCAACCTTGAGTGATTTGTGGTCTTGAAATCTAAAGGCAGGTGGTGCTTTCAGAGCAGTGAAGTCAGTCTTGAAATGTAAAGATAGATGTTTGTTTATTTATCTATTTAAAATATTTTTTTCTCTTGGTCATCTCAGGACCAATTATAAAACAGTATAAAGACAGTTTGATAAAACAATCTTCCTTCCTTCCTTCCTTCCTTCCTTCCTTCCTTCCTTCCTTCCTTCCTTCCTTCCTTCCTTCCTTCCTTCCTTCCTTCCTTCCTTCCTTCCTTCCTTCCTTCCTTCCTTCCTTCCTCTTTCCTGCCTTTCTTTCTTTCCTGCCTTTCTGCCCTCACAAGGACCACCAATGCGGCAAACAAACTGAAACATAATAAAACCACATTTTAGAATCATTAATATACCAGACATCATTAAAACAATTTAAAACATTAAAACAACAAACACTTTAAAACCAAATTAAAAGCACCTTATGCCCCCACCAGCAGGTTAGGTTATTCCTCCTTTTCCGAGCCTCAGGCTGCCCCCAAAGCACCAGACATACTTATTTCTTTCCAGCCCTAACACAACTAACTGGTTGTGCACAGTGTCAATTGGCCCACAACGGTGTCGTCAAGAACCCCCTATCTGAACCTCCAGTACAGCTTTTCTCTGTTAAAAAATAGCTTGTTTCCGTTTTGCTTTAACAAGCAGCTAAATCATGAGTGCTTATGTAGCGCCTAGAAAAATTATTTTAGGCAGCTCGCCCACCTGGAGCAGGGTGGGAAGGGCCAGGCTGACGGCCCAGCCAGCCAATTCGCCGGCATGAGTATCTGTCATTTCACTAGGAAAGCTGGGAGGAAACTCTGCAAGTTGTCTTTTTATGTCCTTTGTGCCTTCACCCTTCTTCAACAGTCTTGCCCAAAACCTCTTCAAGCCCTTCTGTCGCCCATCTTCCCCTGAATAGTTTCGCCGGTGTGGGCTGAAGAAGTACTGGCAATAAGCCGAGAAGGGAACAGGCTGCGTTTGAGGAGCCCGCACCCTTTCAGCCGAGCGAGAGAGCCCTTCTGAACGTGTCAGGCCTGCTCTCTGCTGAGACAGCCAGACTGTGCTTTTTGGTTCCACCAGGTGCGTCCCAAGGCCAGGCCTGTTAACTGTCAAATTCCTTTCGCTAACTCTGTGGGAACTGCCCTCGTAGGGAGGGTGGTTGCCATGGCTGCCACCACTATCTGATATGACCAATGCTCTTCCATATAGGCCTTAGGCCGTGCCTTTAGTTCTCATTCGTGCCAACTTACCTGTTAGCTCTGTATACCTGTAGGTTTTCTAATAAATCAACTCTCTTTTGGACTACTCGTCTGTGGATGTTGTTTAGGGGATTACCACGGGGACAAGTGCTCACAGAACGCCAAGAAGCCTGTAGCACAGCAAAGTCTGCTTGCAAGACCTTAGATCTGAGCTGCGGAGCAAGTAAAGTTCAACACAGCTCAGCTTTCTTAAATCTCAGCAGATCTGGAAGGTCCGCTTGGCTAGCGCTTAGATTGGAATCACAAATCAGCTTGGGCGCAGCAAGCGTCAGTGGCTTGCTGATGTGTTTAGCTTAGATTTACACTCTTGCGAGCTAGTAAATCAAGACACTGTAGCATGTTGGTTAATTTGCAGAGGAGCCGGGGAACGTCACGTTCTGCAGTTCTCCAGTGCCAGCTCTCAGGCCTGAGTTGCGTAGCAACTCCGATTGGGCACAGTTCACCTCCACGGAGCTGCCAGGAAACTAACGGATGTGCCTGCTGCTTGCAAGACCTGAGATTGGGAGCCGTGGGGCAGCTCAGGTCCAGCAAGCTGGGTCTTAATAGCTGTTGTAACTTGCAATGTTGTGGCTCTTCCTGCTGGCAGGACCAACCCTCCCAAACTGAACGCCTTCATCATGGACAAGTCGTTGCTGGACTACGAGGTCTCCATCGACTCGGACTGCAAGCTGCTGACAGTGGGGAAGCCGTTCGCGATTGAAGGTATGCCAGGGCCCAGGGGAAATTCCGTGACCGAATCCCACAGGCTTAACGCAGAATCCTAGAGAAAAGGGAGGCAGCAGATGGGGAGAAGTTTGGCTTTCGCTTGGAAGGCCTTTGAGCTGAGCTGTGTGGCAACGGAGATTCAGCTGCCTTTATTTTAGTCGACTTCCATCGATTCCCTGCCCCTTCATTAAACTGTGGAACTCACTGCCGCAGGATGTGAAGGCTGCCAACTTGGAAGGCTTTAAGGGGGACATGTTCATGGAGGAGAGGGTTATCCATGGCTACTAGTCAAAATGAATACTAGTCATGATGTATACGTATTCACTCCAGGATCAGAAGAGCATTCCCATTATATTAGGTACTGTAGAGGAACACAGGCAGGATGCTGCTGCGGTCGTCTTGTTTGTGGGCTTCCTAGAGGCACCCAGTTGGCTGCTGTGTGAACAGACTGCTGAACTTGATGGGCCTTGGTCTGATTTAGAAGGGCTTTTCTGATGTTCTTATGTTAATTCTACTACTCAGCGTTCTGAAATACAAGCAACCCTCTGTCCTTCAAATTGTGCATGTGAGTTTGTGTGTGCGCACGCAAGGATTGCTGGCTCAGTTTTCACAGTGCCTCAACCAGCGTGTCGCACAATTTGTGCTCTGCTGTGCGGAATGCAACCTGGCCGGCCAACCACTAGGATTTTGAAATGTCCTGGTTTTGCTTCCTACCCAAGGACTCCAAAAATGGGTGAGCTGTGGGGAGGCATCCAGCAGCCGGGAAGGCCATAACTCTATTAATCTGGTGGGCTGCATTTGGTTGGAGAATCACGGCTTGCGTCAATCTCACAGGGCTTGCAAACAGGTTGCACTAACGAGGAGTTTTATGTGGGGGTTTAGCAGGAAGGTTTGTGGGGCAGTAAGAGAGAGCCTCGAAGACAGAGCGGCTTAAGCAAGGGGAAACAAATCCATTATACTTGGGGCAGAAAAATTGGGGAGGGGAAAAATGTTTTCTCCATTTCCCATAATACTAGAACTTGGGGGGGGGGGGCGCCCAGTGAAGTTGACAGGCGATAGAGTCAGGGCTGACAAAAGAAAATACTTCTTGACCCAGCATGGTGTAGTGGTTAAGAGCGGTGGACTCTAATCTAGAGCAAAGCTTCTGGGTCACGTAACTGAATGTGGGGGTCGTGGGGAAAAAAGGGGGTAAAGGCAGATTCATGGGGTAGAGATCCATCAATGGCTACAAGCTGTAGTTACTCAAGGGGTGTTGAAAGTGACAATGTCTAGAGCGCAAAGGTACTGAGAAGAAGACCCAGCAGGGAGCGGGCAAGTGGTCAGCTAGAAAGGACTGTAAGGTTAGAAACCCTTCCATCCTTTCGTGTCACCTCTTGTCTATACTTAGACTGATTATCTCAGGTCTAATTTTCTCCTTCTCAGAAGTCTTTCTCTCTCCCTCCCTCCTTAGCCAGCTAGTCAGCTAGAGGCTGTCTGCCTCTCAGCTTTCCGATCTGAAATGCAGTTCCCTAATAAACATTTAACTTTCCTTTAATCAGCGAGTCTGCCTCTCCTCTGCGAATTTAGCAATCTGTACCAGCGAGGGAGGCTCCATAATCAGAGGCAGCAAACCTCTGAATACCAGAGCCAGATGGCAACGCCGAGAAAAACTTGGCCTCTGTGCCCGCCCTAGAGGGCAGCTGATCGGCCACTCTGTGAAACAGGATGCTGAACTAGGTGGAGCACGGGTACCCCTTAAGTTATCCTGTAGCACACATGTGGCTGATGGGTTTATTGGGGAAGGGGGTTGCAAAGAGAGTCCCCCCCCCCGGGCCTCCTCTCTGCTACCTTCTCTCCCCGGCTCTGATTGCTTCTTTCCCAGCCTCCCGGCTTGCCCTTGCCCGCACATCATCTGCGATGCTTTTTGATCTCCCGGCTTCTCATTAGCTCCGCGGCAAACAGGGGAGCTGAGCGGAATACCAATCGTGCCCCCCCCCCAGTGCTATGCCGTTTGCCAATTTTGATACTAAAAAGGGAGAGCTCACGGCGCACGGCAAGAGAATGACAAGTCAGAGAATCCACTGCCTTCCAGACTGACCCAGCTGCGAATGGCAGGGGGGAAATTTAGGAAGGGGAATGTTGAAATAACATCTGGGGGGGGCTTTGAGGTGGGTTTTCTACCTGTCCAAGAGTTTACATTAATTTTTTAGAAAAGGAAGCATAAGAAGATAACCTCCTGGATCAAATCCAGAGCTCACAGTGAGAACTAAATGGAACTTCCAAGTATAGGGGCAGTATACCGGAGTGACAGATACTGGGGAGCAAACAGTAGGGAAAGTCTCTTGCCTTTATACTGTCTTCCAGACCGACCCGGCTACAAATGGCGGGGGGGGGGAATTTAGGAGGGGAAATGTTGAAAGAGAATTTGGGGGGCTTTGAGGTGGGTTTTCTACCTGTCCAAGAGTTTGCATTAAATTTTTAGAAAAGGGGGCGTAAGGAAATAACCTCCTGGATCAAATCCAAAGCTCACAGTGATAACTAAATGGAACTTCCAAGTACAGGGGCAGCATACCGGAGTGACAGATAGGGGAAGAAATAGGGGAAGTCACTTGCCTTTATACTACCTTTATACTACCTGTCTTCCAGACAGACCTGGCTGCAAATGGCAAGGGGGAAATTTAGGAGGGGAAATGTTGAAGGAGAATTCGTTTTTTGGTTGTTCCTGTGGCATTAAGCTAGACTTACTTGGAACGTGGAGGTTCTACTCTTCAATCAGGGCTAATAGTTACCAGTGGTTTTTAAAAGCCATATAAAGCTAAGGGAACTTGTATACCCCTCCTATGCAAGAAGAATGGGCCTAAGTGGTGGTGGTGGTGGTGGTGGTGGTGAAGAAGAAGAAGAAGAAGAGTTGTTTTTTATATGCTGACTTTCTCTACCACTTAACGAAGAATCAAACCGGCTTACAATCACCTTCCCTTCCCCTCCCCACAACAGACACCCTGTGAGGTAGGTGGGGCTGAGAGTATGTGACTAGCCCAAGGTCACCCAGCTGGCTTTGTGTGTAGGAGTGGGGAAACAAATCCAGTTCACCAGATTAGCCTCCGCCATTCATGTGGAGGAGTGGGGAATCAAACCCGGTTCTCCAGATCAGACTCTACTGCTCTAAACCACCGCTCTTAACCACTACACCATGCTGGTCAGTTCTATGCAGGGCCTAGCACACTGATTTCCTGCTAGATTGTAACAGGAGTAGCATCAGCGAGGGCTTTCCAGAACCTGCTTTTGGCTCTCGTGTGGCACTCTGCACATGCTCAGAAACACTGGCTCAAACGAGTCTCCTGAACACACACCAGCGAATCTGGGATCGACATAGCCTCTGCTCAGGTACTTCTCCTCCCTGCTCTTCTCCACGGCAAATCTGTGCGTTCTCCTCCAGGCTACGGCATCGGCCTCCCCCAGAACTCGCCTCTGGCTTCCAACATCTCGGAGTTCATCAGCCGATACAAGTCAGCTGGCTTCATGGACCTCTTGCATGACAAATGGTACAAGATGGTGCCCTGCGGGAAGCGCGTCTTTGCCGTCACAGAGGTACAGTGGCCCTCAAGGGTTTGGGGAGAGGAGGGGTCCTTTGGTTGCTCTTGGATCCTTTAGAGCAGGGGTGTCAAACATAAGGCTCGTGGGCCGGATCCGGCCTCTTGAGAGCTTGTATCCGGCCTGCGAGCCAGCCAAGGCAGCGTCCCCCCCCAGTCCCGATCTGGGCTGGCGAGGCATGGCCCGGCTCAGCCAAGTGACATTTATGTCACATCCGGACCTCGTAAAAATTGTATTCGACACCCCTGCTTTAGAGAATCCTTTCCAGGGCCCAGATGGGGGGGTTGTTTGGCAAACCAGATGGGCCTCTGGGTTCCTGGACCGCTTCCACCCCAAACATATACATTCAGAAATGGCCACCGGAACGACAATGGCATTTAGAGAGCCCCCCCCCCCCGCAACCATAAGGGAAGCGAGGCAGAAGAGGAAGCTGGTTAAGGGCAAATCTATGAGGCGCCAGGATCGGCAGGGTGCAGAAGCCTAAATGATATTTGCACGGCACGGCTGCGTTCTAGCAGGGGCATTGGATGTGCGAGCCGCAACGGGAGGCAGTCCAGCAAGACTTCCTAAGCATTTTTCTTCCTTGCAGAGAAAAAGCTCCCGCTGGGGCAGTTGTGCACCTTATTAGATGTGTAGGAGATCTCTGAAAGCCCGCTTTGTGGTGGGCTGGGCTCTGGGCAGAAAAGATAAGTGGGTGGGAAAGAATTTTAGCTCTCCGGCTTCTTCGTTCTCTCGGCGAAAGGGCAAGAGGGTCCAGATGCGTTGCAAAATGCGGGGCGAGAGAAATCGTGCAGCTGTCTAGCAGTAAAAGCATCTTTCGTCATGTGCAGGCCTGCCAAGGGGAGGGGGAGTGAAAGGCTGGAGGGTGAGAGGTTCAAAACAGATCAAAGGAAGTATTTCTTCACACGACGCATAGTGCAATTGTGGGACTCCCTGCCCCAGGATGTGGTGATGGCTGCCAACTTGGAAGTCTTTAAGAGAGGAGTAGACATGTTCATGGAGGAGAGGGGTATTCATGGCTACTAGTCAAAATGGATAGTAGTCATGATGCATCTCTGTTCTATCCAGGATCAGAGGAGCAGGAGAGGTTTGGGGGCAAAAGGGAACACAAGCAGAGATTGTCTGAAAGGGTCTGGAGCCAATCTTTGCCGACAATCCTGGGGAGGGGCCATGGCTCAGTGGTAGAGCATCTACTTGGCATGCAGAAGGTCCCAGGTTCAATCCCTGGCATCTCCGGTTAAAAGGACCAGGCAAGTAGGTGATGTGAAAGATCTCCACCTGAGACTCTGGAGAGCCGCTGCCGGTCTGAGTAGACAATACTGACCTTGATGGACCGAGGGTCTGATTCAGTATAAGGCAGCTTCATGTGTTTATATGATAATCAGCTGTTTGGTCTCAGAGGGTGGTTGGGTTAGATGTGGGGGGCAGGATGTGGGACTCTGCTGCCCTGTGTGAGGCATAAGGCATAAGGGTCTGCAGGCATAAGGGTCTGCAGCCCCCCCCCCCTCCAATCCCCACAGGCCGTAGTAATTTTGTGCTTTCCCCCTCTTCCTGCCTAGACTCTACAGATGGGAATCTACCACTTCTCTGGCCTCTTTGTTCTGCTTTCTATTGGTATCTGCGGCTCGCTGCTCACCTCCCTGGGGGAGCACATCTTCTTCCGGGTCTTCTTGCCCCGCATCCGGCGCAAGAAGAAGTTCAATTACTGGCTTCATACCAGCCAGGTGAGTCCGTCACTCAATAACCCTGCATTAGAAATGTTCAAATTAACCTGGAGGGGAATTCTTTCTTTCTTTCTTTTTTTTTACAAAACTCAATATTCAGCTAATGTATATTTTCTAAACCTCCACTTTTAATTGTGAAAGTCTGCATCAGTCTCAGTTTAAGAGATAATGCACCCAAACAATTTAGTTGTTTTCTTCAGTTCCCGGCCACAACACAGTATCAAAAAAATCAAGATGAACAGTAATGTGAATGAGATTTTACAAACTGCATTCAATTTAAAATTGACATCTGAAATTACTCAGATTTTGGTAAAACAAGTAATCAGCCTGCTGTAATGTTGGTTATACTCTATAAAGACAACAGTATTAGATCAAAGTAACGTTGCAAAAAGGTGCCATATTACATTTACAGTGAACACTCTAACATAAGCAATTCTTATATTCAGCTTTGCTTATTTAAATCAAACAAAAAAACTTCAAACTTTTAGAAGCATTTTCCATATATGTTCCATTCTCAGTTGTAAAAAGTTCAATTTCGTGTTGAAGAGTGCATACGTGGAACTGTATCTTCTGATGCAAGATTGGGGTCTCTTGAACAATCCAGTCCGGGGGGCATGTTTGACAGGGGTCCGGATAATTTTCGCCCTGTTTAGACCCTTTGTCTTCATCAGAACATGTCCAAGGCAGTTAGTGTATCTGCTCTTGCGAAAGGAGCGTTCTCTCAAGAATAAATATAGCACCGTTTTACAATGTTACTTTGGTATAATACTGCTGTCTTTATAGAGTATATTACTCAGATTTTGGCAGGAAGTTGCCAGGACAGAAAAAAAACGAATATCTGCTCCTAAGCTATGGTGAGCCCTGTGGCGTAATTTTTTTATTTATTTATTTTTCAGACAAAACTTACAAACATAACCATCAAATGCTTACATTGTACTGGAACTTACTTGACGGTTGCAAACCAATTAGGAGCCCCGTGGTGCAGAGTGGTAAGCTGCAGTTGTGCAGTCCAAGCTCTGCTCACGACCTGTGTTTGATCCCAACGGAAGTTGGTTTCAGGTAGCCGGCTCAAGGTTGACTCAGCCTTCCATCCTTCCGAGGTCGGTGAAATGAGTACCTGGCTTGCTGGGGGTAAAGGGAAGACGACTGGGGAAGGCACTGGCAAACCACCCCGTAAACAAAGTCTGCCTAGTAAACGTCGGGATGTGACATCAAATGACCCGGTGCTTGCACAGGGGACCTTTACTGTTAAGCTCTGGTGAAGGTTTTCTCCCTTGCTTACTTTTCATATAAGCTCTTCAGCATTTTGTTTTGCTAGCACATTGTCTAATTTATAACAACCTTAATAAAAATGGAAATCTGAAATACCACAGTAAATAAAATAAGTCTGCCCATAAACTACACAGGCAACCTCAAGTTTAAAAGGAAATATGGCAGGTTTCTAGTCCTCCTGGATGTAGCAATT
Organism: Euleptes europaea; assembly: GCF_029931775.1. Taxonomy (NCBI): domain Eukaryota; kingdom Metazoa; phylum Chordata; class Lepidosauria; order Squamata; family Sphaerodactylidae; genus Euleptes; species Euleptes europaea. The sequence goes on from NC_079313.1 coordinate 9,447,447, forward strand.
ACGTTCGAGGCCCCGTTCGAAGGCAGCAACAGTTTTCGTTATAGCTGGCCTCCCCTCCCCTTCTTCTTAATTTCCATCTATTGAATTAAGGACCCTGGTTGCTGTTCCCCTGGCCCGCTAGGGACCTGTGGCGTTATATAGGCACCAGTTTGTTTTGTCGACAATTTTACGGTTAGGTTTTAACTGGATCTGTATTCCATATGTTTACGTATTGAGTTTTAAATTGATGTTAATTGCTCTGAGCCCGGCTTCGGCCAGGACAGAGAGTTGGTACAAACGCAATAAACAAACAAACAAATAAATAAAATGTGATTTATCATTTGTGGTTACTGGATCATTGGTGTCCTGTGACATTCTGGCAGAACTGAAAGCTTAGCTGGTCTCCAGTGTTTCCTTTATGGGACTACCCAGAACCTCAGACAGGGTTTCCAATCTCCAGGTGGTGACTGGAGATCTCCCGCTATTACAACTGATCTCCAGACGACAGAGATCAGTTCCCCTGGAGAAAATGGCTGCTTTGGAGGGTGGACTCTAGGGCGTTGGGCCCACTGAGGTCCTTCTCCTCTCCTCCCCATATTACACACCCGAGTCTCCAGGAATTCCAAACCTGAAGTTGGCAACTCTAGCCTAAAATCAACAGCCGAAGCTCTGTTCTCTGTGCCCCCACCCTTGTCTGAGATGTGATTGGCAACCACGTGCCTTTCCCTGCATGAGTTCCCCTGGCGCCTATGTTTTTGTGTTTCAGGCACCAAGCAAAAACATTCTTTGGCCATTTATGCAGGGTCGATTTTGATGCTCGCTCAAAGCTCCTTTTTAAAATCCAACCTTTAAAATGCCTATTCACGCTCCCGATGCAAGATGAGAAAGTCAAACAAATCCCCCCCACTCACCTTCTCCTTCATTTGCATAGCCATTAACAATCGAAGTTTGCATTGCTAACCTGCGGCTGCAATTCTTCATGCTTCCTTGAGTGGATGCTTTGAGGCAGGGACGGAGAAAATAAAAAAGGTCGCGTTAAAGGGGCTCTTAAGAAATGCAAAACAGGTATGTGCCGGCTTCGCAGTGACTTATGGAACGACAGTTCAGCATGAAGAACTAAAAAAATATATGCAGAGCATTTCAGCATGGAACACTCTGCTAATTACCAAGCATAAATGGCCTTAGTCTCGTATGCCTTTGGTGGTAAATTGTGGGGAACTTCTTCGTAAAACAAGGGAGTATTCCCCCCCTTTTAGAGAGCTTTGTGGCAGAATGTGTTTGATCATCACAAATGCAGTCTGCATGTGCTCAGAGACTGTCCTTTACAGTAACGGATTCCGAACCCTGTCTTCTTCTTTTTTATATACATATATCAGAAAATACACCGGGCTCTAAACATGAGTTTGGAGGAACAGAGGAACAAGAGGCTAAATCTGGAGAAGAAGTGAGTTACGCACGCCGGATGCAGCCAGCTTGCTGAGTCGACCTTTTTATTGCTGTTCTTGTGATAAAATCTCAAAACGTGCATGCGTTTATTCATGCCGCACAAATGAAATTGCTGGTAATGATGACGGTTATAGAGATGATTGCTTTTTGGGAAGGGAGAAAGTATAAATATTTTTCCAGGGGGGAAGGGTAAACAGATGCTGAACAATATTAGATAATTGGTCATTGATTGGGTAAATGCTACCGAGCCTCTCTGTGCCCAGGAGAACAGACAATCGCTTTACAGGAAAATATATAATTAGTAAAACAAATAAGCAATGTTTAGAGCAGGTTAATACTAAAAAAAAAAATCAGCCGATTTAAAAAAACACCCTCAAATCCATACCTTAAACAAAAAGGCATCCGGTTGGAATATATTTATTTATTTATATTTAGAATCGTAGCGCTGTAGAGTTGGAAGGGACCATAAAGGCCAACTAGTCCAACCCCTGCTCAGTGCAGGATTAGCCTAGAGCAGGGGTGTCGAACATAAGCTCGCGGGCCGGATCCTGCCGCTTGAGAGCTCTTATCCAGCCCTAGAGCCAGCCAAGGCAGCCCCCCCCCCCTCTCGATCTGGGTTGGCGAGCCACCCTCCCTGCTCCCAGTGTGAACACTGTAAGAGTGTTATTGTTTTTAGCAATGTTTGTATTTTAAGTAAAAAGTAAAAAACTAATATCATTCATTGGCTTTGCCTGGGTCTTCTATCAAGTTTTATCTCCGGTACCTGGCACTGACCTGAGTTTGATCCCAACGGTAGTCGGTTCCAGGTAGCCGGCTCAAGGTTGACTCCGCCTTCCATCCTTCCAAGGTCGGTAAAATGAGTCCCCAGCTTGCTGGGGGTAAAGGGAAGATGACTGGGGAAGGCACTGGCAAACCACCCCGTAAACTAAGTCTGCCTAGTAAACGTCGGGATGTGACGTCACCCCATGGGTGAGGAATGACCCGGTGCTTGCACAGGGCACCTTGACCTTTCCCTTTACCTGACACTAAATTGTACGGTACGTATGGCCCAACCAAGTGACATTTACGTCGTATCCGGCCCTCCTAACAAATGAGTTCAACACCCCTGGCCTAGAGCATCCTTGACAAGTGTTTGTCCAGCCTCTGCTTAAAGACTGCCAGTAAGGGGGAGCACACCACCTTATATCCAGCCAGTATCTTTCCTTCTGCAATTTAAACCCATTATTTCAAGTCCTATCCTCTGCTGCCAAGAGGAACAGCTCCCTGCCCTCCTCTAAGCGACAGCCGTACAAATCCTTAAAGAGAGCGATTATGTCCCCCCTCAACCTCCTCTTCTCCGGACTGAACATTCCCAACACCCTCGGCCTTTCCTTGTAGGGCTTGGTCTCCCAGTCAGAATGCATGAGATAATGTCTTTAAAAAATAATTTTTATTTTTATAAATTGGGATACAGGAAAGAAGGGGGGAAGCATCCAGTAAAAAGAATATGTCAGTGTCCAAGCTTCAATGTAATAGCAAATACGTAGATCCATCATCAAGAGAAATTTTTTGTGAGCAAAGAACATTGTAAAGACATCACCACCAGGGGCCAAATTTTAATCGCTGGCAGGGTCAGACCTGGGTGTGATCAAGCCACGAACCACTTTAAACGATTGAGCTGGATGAGATTCTGCTGACGCGGCAGTGGCGGGCGAAAAAGTCTTCTTCGCTGCCGCCAACATGACCTCTGAGGCCTCCAAATGGGCTTTATGACGGGCTCCGTCTGATTCATCCCGAGTCTTCTGCCAGCGCCATTCTAGCTGCCTTCCAGTTTGCTTTCAATAAAATGTTTCATTACCATAAAATATTTCAATACCGTTGAAAGTAATTCAAAAGCTGGTGAAGTTGAATACGTCTGTCTAGAGATGTGGAAACCTGGGAGAGGGGGGAACAAAATGAGGGGAAAGCATGTTGTTTTCCCCAAGGACTTCCCCCACCCCCATTTGGCTGACAGAAAAATGGGAACATTTGGGAAAGCACCTTTGAGATATTTTCTCCTATAAAAAAGGTAAAGGTTCCCTGTGCAAGCACCGGGTCATTCCTGACCCATGGGGTGACGTCACATCCCGACCTTTCCAAGGCAGACTTTGTTTACGGGGTGGTTTGCCAGTGCTTTCCCCAGTCATCTCCCCTTTACCCCCAGCAAGCCGGCTCCTCATTTTACCAACCTGGGAAGGATGGAAGGCGGAGTCAACCTTGAGCCGGCTGCCTGAAACCGACTTCCGTCGGGATCGAACTCAGGTCGTGAGCAGAGCTTGGACTGCAGTGCTGCAGCTTAACACTCTGCGCCACGGGGCTCTTATTTTTGTTTCTCCTATAGATTGAATAAAATACTCTGAAGATAAGGTTTTTCACAGTCAAAACATACAGCATGAAAGATTTGAAGTGGTTAGGGTGGGGAGGGCTTTAGTCCCCTCTATACCAGTGTGGTGTTCAGGGCAGCGGACTCTAATCTGGAGGACCTGGTTCAATTCCCCACTCCTCCACATGAGCGGCGGACTCTAATCTGGTGAACCAGGTCGGTTTCCCCACTCCTACACACAAAGCCAGCTGGGTGACTTTGGGCTAGTCACAGCTCTCTTCGAGCTCTCTCAGCCCCACCTACCTCACAAGGTGTCTGTTGTGGAAAGGGGAAGGGAAGGCGATCGTAAGCCACTTTGAGACACCTTATTGGTAGAGAAAAGCGGGGTAGAAAAACCAACTCTTCCCCCTCCCTTGTTCAGCAAGATCAGAATGAGCTATAGACAAGTCACCATTGCAGAATGCGTTACGGAACCTAACCCAAAAAATGCAATTTTTTTCCACCAATACTGGCTGCAGAATTTCATTTTCCCCGATGCGGAATCTGGTATAACCCATTTGCAAAGTTCACAGTTATGGCATGAACACACAGCGCCCATTAGAGGGAATGGCACCGAGATGGGGAAGGGGCACCAATGCCCCACAAACCCGACAACTAACCAAAATTCTGTCTCATGTCTGCCATTTCACCCAGCATTGTTTTTTTACATAATGTTCTTTAATTGGTTAAAAAAAATCATCATCATAATTGTGGTCTGCCCTCAAAGCTTTGAGGACTAGAATCTTTCTTTTATTTGAACGAAAACCATGATTCTAAGGATGGCTGTCGATTTCTGGATTCTCTGCTTGTGCAGCGCTGCTGCACGAATGGCCTAAAGAGCCTTTGCTATGCTTGAGCCAGCGTGGTGTAATGGTTAAGAGTGGCGGTTCGGAGCTGTGGAGTCTGATCTGGAGGACCAGGTTTGATTCCCTGCTCCTCCACATGAGCGGCGGATGCTAATCTGGTGAACTGGATTTGTTTCCCCACTCCTACACACAAAGCCAGCTGGGTGACTTTGGGCTAGTCACAGCTCTCTTCGAGCTCTCTCAGCCCCACCTACCTCACAGGGTGTCTGTTGTGGGGAGGGGAAGGGAAGGTGATTTGTAAGCCGGTTTGAGTCTTCCTTAAGTGGTAGAGAAAGTTGGCATATAAAAACCAACTCTTCCTCTTCTTCTTGAGTGGGTTGCCTGCTTCAGAGCGGAATTGACGCCCCTCTCTCCTCTCCCGCCCCAAGGTGCAACATCGAAAAGAGTCAGGAGGAACCCGAGCCGCCCCCCGCCAGCCAGCCCAGCTGGAACAATCTCCGCCGCGCTACAGTGAAGAAGGAGGACAAGCGGGTACACTTCAACATTGAGAACTTGCCGGACGAGGGCTCCGAGGATGAGCGGGAGGCGCCCGTTTGGCACTGCATGAACGGACAGGGCCCCCAGCAGGCCGGCACGGAGGCCCAGGAGAAGGAACTGGAGGAGCTGGAGAGCCGAATCGCGGACATGCGGGAGCAGCTCCGGGCCGCGCTGGTGCGGAAGAGCGAGCTGATGGTGGCCCTGGGACCGCCCCCCAAAGCCCCCCAGCTGCCCCCTGCCCTGAAAGCCCTCATCAAGGCGAGCAAGGAAGAGAGGTGATGGGGCCGAGAGGCTGCCCCCTCCTCGAGCGGCGAGCGGAATCCAGCCTCGAGACGACAGGCAGGACTTCTGCAAAGTTGCAGATTCAGGGTGAGCAAGGCAGGTGGAAGGCCGGGCAAGCGGGATAGGAGCCGGGTGGTGTCGCGGGCCTACTCCCCCCCCTTACCCCACTTCCTCGGCCAAATTTTGTTCGAACAGGCAATTGTCCGAGAAGGGTGGAAGACGGGCCAAGCAGGATAGGAGCCGGGTTGTGTCGTGGGCCTACCCCCCCTTACCCTGCTTCCTTGGCCAGGTTCTGTTCAAACAGGTGATCGTCCGAGAAAGACAGGGTCCGGGATCTGGGAGGAGTTACTGGGCGTGTCCTTCAACCTCCTGGGGCCCTCAGAGTCCAAGAGGCTAACTTGGTCCAGGGTTCGTCCGTATGTTCAGGGAGCTCCCCCATCTCTGGTTCTAGAATCTCAAGCCGTCGGGGGTGGAGGAAGGCCCTTTCCTCCCTGCCCGAGACACCAGAAGAGGTGAGGCTAAGTCAAGATGGGTCAAGGGTGTACAGCCAGAGGTTCTTTTAGAAAAGCAGCTGCGTTGCATGCGGGAAGTCTCCAGTTCGATCCTCACCAGCTCTGGATACAGGGATCTCCGTTGTCAGGAAGGAGCGTTCCCTGCTTGTAATCCTGGACATCTTTGGCCAGCTGGCATAGGCGAGTTGGGAACTAGCCCGGCCAAACCCTGGGTGAGGAAGTCGGGCTCCAGAAACGGCTGCTTTGGAAGGGAGTCCCTTAGTCCAGTTCAGCATGAAGGGCAACGTTTCTCAACCAGGGTTCCGTGAGAAATCGCTAGGGGTCCCGCAAGAAATAGTGATGAATAGGCTAATCATATGTAAATCATATGTAGGGGTTCCCTGAGGCATGAATATTATTTAAAGGGTTCCGCAAGAATAAAAAGGGTGAAGAGGGACCTGGCAACCCTAGCAGAGACCAAAGCACAAGGCAGACACAAGACCCGCAAAAAGTGATTTATTGCAGCACCCCAAACTGCCTTGGGGATAGGGTTGCCAGCTTCCAAGTGGCACCTGGAGATCTCCTACTATTACAACTGCTCTCCAGACTACAGAGATCCATTCCCCTGGAGAAAACAGCTGCTTTGCCGGGTGGATTCTATGGCATCGTACCCTGCTGAGGTCCCTCCTCTCTCTAAACCCCGCCCTCCCCAGGCTCCACCAACAAAATCTCGAGGTATTTTCCACTCCAGAGCTGGCAACCCTAAGCCAACACAGAATGCTCCAGCCCCCAAATAATACTTAGGCAGAGTGGTAAGCTGAGTGGTAAGCTGCAGTCCTGCAGTCCAAGCTCTGCTCACGACCTGAGTTCGATCCCGCTGGAAGGCGGTTTCAGGTAGCCGGCTCAAGGTTGACTCAGCCTTCCATCCTGCCGAGGTCGGTAAAATGAGTCCCCAGCTTGCTGGGGGTAAAGGGAAGATGACTGGGGAAGGCACTGGCAAACCACCCCGTAAACACAAGTCTGCCTAGTAAACGTCGGGATGTGACGTCACCCCATGGGTCAGGAATGACCCAGTGCTTGCAGAGGGGACCTTTACCTTCTCCCCACCCCCCACCCCCCGCATAGCAGGAAGCAGGATTCTGGAAGCAGCCAGGAGGAGAGGGAAGAGCCATGGATAAACCGGGCCACATAAAATACTCCTTATGCCTAGGGTTGCCAGGTCCCTCTTCGCCACCGGTAGGAGATTTTTGGGGCAGAGCCTGGGGAGGGCGGGATTTGGGGAGGGACTTCAATACCATAGAGTCCAATGGCCAAAAAGGCCATTTTCTCCAGGAGAACCGATCTCTACCGGCTGGAGATCAGTTGTAATAGCACATCTCCAGCTAGTACCTGGAGGTTGATACACTAAGAAGAAAACAACCTAGAAGGGCTAAATCGTAACATAGCCAAGTACCAAATAAATCTCATGTAAATCTCTTCACGTCATAAATATTGTGCAATTTATTCCAACAATTGTACAAGGACATTAAATGCAAAAAATATGCGTAAGCTGATTATAATATACTGGTAGTCCATATAAGGGGAAGCCGTAGCTCCAAAATCCCGATGAAGCTCCAGCAGTAGGAAGGAATATGGTCCTCTAGAATAGCTCCGTTTCGGTATCCTTCTTCAGTCCCACGGCTCCATAAGTCCCCTCAATTCTCTCATAACATACATCTCCATCAAAGGCTTTCAGCCCAAAGTTCATACGTATGTACCGATATCTATTATGGAACTTTGAGCTGAAAGCATGTGTTGAAAATGTATGTTATGAGAGTATTGAGGGGACTTATGGATCCGTGGGACTGAAGAAGGATACCGAAACGGAGCTATTCTAGAGGACCATATTCCTTCCTACTGCTGGAGCTTCATCGGGATTTTGGAGCTACGGCTTCCCCTTATATGGACTACCGGTATATTATAATCAGCTTACGCATATTTTTTGCATTTAATGTCCTTGTACAATTGTTGGAATGAATTGCACAATATTTGTGACATGAGATTTATTTGGTACTTGGCTATGTTACAATTTAGCCCTTCTAGATTGTTTTCTTCTTAGTGTATCGACCCTAGAAACATAGAGGCGTTATATTTCTTTAGTACCCGGAGGTTGGCAACCCTACTTATGCCCCTAGCTGTGTTTTTGGACTGGGAAGGCCCCGGTTGGAATTCTAAAGCACATCTTTAAGCAGTCGGCCCCATTACGGCACCCCGCTTGTTTTCCCCTTTTGAAAAGCACTTTGTTAGATGGGGTGGGAGGGAGGCTGGTACTGTTGGAGGACCTCCCAAAGTCCACTTGGAAAAAAACCCAACCCCCCCAACCCCCAGTTCTTTTTGTATGCAATTATAAAAGGCGTTCTGGCTACGGCAGAGGCCGTTACGTACAAGTTAGCATTTTGGAACCACGAACGTTGGGACAGAATGAATGTGCCCCTGGTCTTGTTTCAGAAGACCGTTGTAGTCTGTTTATTTCAGAACAGAGCTTAAATGGTGTCGCGGTTGTTCAGGCTGCTTTCTCGGGCGCGCACCTTGGGAACCCCCGTGCACCCGTTTAACTATCTTGACGAGTAGATTGGCTCCCTCACGCAGCAGAATCCTGCCTGCACGTTTTCTCCACTATCTCCAAAAAGTGTTGACCCAGACAGATTATCTGCACTCCGAGGGACAGAGGGTGGCATGCCTAGAATCTACAGCAGGGGTGTCGAACTCAATTGTTACGAGGGCCGGATATGGCATAAAAGTCACTTGGTCGGGCCAGGCCATGCCTCACCAGCCCAGATCGAGAGCCAGCGTGGTGTAGTGGTTAAGAGCGGTGGTTTGGAGCAGTGGGGTCTGATCTGGAGAACCAGGTTTGATTCCCCCGCTCCTCCACGAGCGGCAGAGGCTCATCTGGTGACTGGGCTTGTTTCCCCACTCCTACACACGAAGCCAGCTGGGTGACCTGGGCTACTCACAGCTCTCTCAGCCCCACACACCTCACGGTTGTGGGGAGGGGAAGAGAAGGAGATTGTAAGCCGGTTTGATTCCCCCTTAAGTGGTAGAGAAAGTCGGCATATAAAAACCAACTCTTCTTCTGTGTGTGTGTGTGTGTGTGTGGCTGCTTCGTGGGCTGGAAAAGAGCTCTCGAGGGGCAACATCCGGCCCGCAGGCCTTATGCTTGACACCCCCGATCTAAAGGAACCCCCCGCATTTTGGGAAATGATCACAATCCCTCCAATCGTGCCGTGGGGTTCCGCAGGGATGTCTTGGGAAGCTCCAAGCAAATGCTTCGGGCTTTTCTGCTGGTGAAACAAAAATGAGGAGGGCAGTTTGGGGCTCTGAAGTTGGTGGGGGGGGGGAAGCAAAGGCAGAAGGATGAACATTGTTGAAAAAAATCCAGGTAGCAACAGACAGAGCAGAAACAGCATTTAGGGAGATAAGTTCAGAAAATATCTGGATTCTTTGGAGAGCTTATAGCTTGCTGCAAAAGGCACCCTCCCCCCCCCCCCAAAAAAAGAATTGCTAGGACTCTTTTGCCGACTCTCCGGGATCTCGTCTGACTGTCTCTACTATAGAAAAAACAAAAAAGCAATACAGTGACACTGTTAAGATATAGTATTTATTATATATATATAATATAATACACATTTTGTACAATTAAATAGAATGAACGCTACTCTTCATTCGTTGTATGGTTTGGTGTAATGCCTGCCCCCCCCCCAAAATAAAATCCTAATCCTGGGCAGACACACAGGAAGGCTGGCTCTGAGCGAAACATCTGACTCTTGAGGTGTGGCACGTAGTCAAGGAGACCATGGCAAGAGGCTGCCCTCGTCCCCTGCGATGGGCAAGGTGGTGTCCCCCCCCCCAGATGGATGAGGGGCTTGGCCATCCAATTTGTTTTTTTTAAAGCTCTATTTCAAGTCCTGCAGCCTAAGCTGTCCCCCCCCCAGCTTCTTAATTTAAAAGGAAGGGTATGAACGTTGCACCCCTGCCTGAGTCTTGAGGCATTTAGAATCCTGAGAGAATCAGCAGTGCCTCAATGATTACCCGGACACCCAATTCAGAAGCCCCAGGGGTGGGGGGGGGGAAGGGGAGAAAGACAGAACAATCCCTTCATCAACTGGCTCCCCTACCAAAGATTCAAACCCAGAGCCCCCCATATACACCGGATTCCCCTCCACTATTGCTAGAAATTGGAGGGGGGGGGTCTACAAAAGGCACTGGAGTGTCAGTCCTGCCGACGCAGCTGCTGCAATATCCCAGCGCTACCTTGAAGCAATTTGTGGGGGGGGAAGCGCCCCTTTGGCAAGGGGCGGCTGTTTGGCCTCCCCCCCCTTGGGCAAATCTACCCACCTGACTTCCAAGAAGGGGGTAACTTTGGATGCATGGGAGGGCAACCTCAAAAATGCACAACGGGCATCTCACGAGAGAAGGCACTGGGGGGCAAAGACAATGGCGTCTCAAGTAATTTGAGTAATTGTAATTTGCTGATGCCATGCAGCATCAGCAAGTCAGGACTGGGGAGGGGCTGGAAAACAAACAGCAAAAATGGCCCCAGTCGGACGGCTCGACGACCAAACCAAAGTTTCAGCAGGGTAACCGAATGATATTGTCACTCTTGGTTTCAATGCCCTGGACAGCTCCACTGTTACCCCGACCTTTTTTTGTCTCCGCAGACTGGATTTGGGACCCAGTTTAAGGAAACAATTCACAGGGTCTTTCCGCCCCCCCCAACCCCCCGCACTAGCTTGCTTAAACTCCAAACCCACCGTCCGTCAGACTTCCCTATGCGCCCCCCAGAAAGGGCGGCGAAACACAAAACCAGCCCGAGAACCGGCCACCTGTCGGTAAGAAGAGATGCAGGCCCACCCTAAAAAGCCTAACCCGTCCGATAAAACCGGGACTTCTTTCCAAGCAAGCATCGTGTTGGTTAGCACGCACCCCCCTCTTCCCTAAAAATCTCCACTCGGCTTTCTCCGAATAAGACTTCTTGTGCAGCATCGCAAGATTTCATTCACGTCCATGACTGACCACTATGTTCGAGTCGGGCCTTCCCTGCTGAGGCCCTGGGCTGCTGGATGAGAACTTCTTATCACGCTGAAGCGAATGCGGCCACCCCAAATTTAACATAAGAAAAAAATATTATACTACCGTTCCCGTTTGGGGGGCTAGCTCTCTCTTCGACCTTTTCGCCCTTCCTCTCTGCGCCCTTCCCCACCACGCTCCTTCCAGCCCTAACACAAACCACGCAGTGTGGCTCACCACAATACTTGTTCTCCCTCACCCAGAAGCCAAACAAAGCCCCAGTACAAATCTAAACGCTCGGACAGGAGCCGACTTTGGTCTGGATCTCCAGCGGGCATTTTGTGGTGGGGGGCGAGGATGGGGAGAGGAAGGGGCAGAAGGCGGGAGGACGGACGGACTCCCAAAGCAGAAATCGGAGGATTCAGTTTCGATGTGGGGGACTTGACCCTGCCTAGATCCCCCCCCCCCATTTTCAGTCATACTCTTCTCCAGGGGTAATTACTCCCCTGGGGTTTCTCGCGCTCCGTCCTCTCTGCCCAGAGGAATTGTGGGTGCAAGCATACATGGGCATAGGGTCGAGCGACGAGAACAGGAAAAACATCCAGTCGCTTCAGGGTGGCTCAGGAGCAGTGGTTGGGATCCAGTCCCGAGGATGGCGTACTGTCCGGCGGTGCCGGGCACAAGTTCGCCTCCCCTGGTCCTTCCAGCAGCCTTCGGAAAGCGGAGTCAACCGAGTTTGTGACTTGAGGCTCGCTGAGGTCAGCTGAGCCCTCGGGCAGGGCGCCAGGAGCACCCTCGTGCAGAAGAGGAGCAGCAGCGGGCGCCCGCTCTGAGGCAGAAGTCTCGACAGTTAAGGCCGACGCGGCCAGGAAAGCAGTCTCCGCGGCAACAGACCCCGCAGGAATCTCCTCGCGGTCGCCACTAGTCAGAATCCGGGCCGCCACATTTGACAGAGCCGCTGCCGAGTCTTGTGAACTCCCGCCAGGCACAGCGCTCGCATCCAAGAGGGAGGCGCTCAAGTTGGAGAGGAAGGCGGCTTCCGTGATGACGGCTGCCGTCTCCGCCACCCAGTTCACGTCACTTCCCAGGGAGGTGGCGATGGCCGTGGCATGGCCCTCCCCGGAAGCCAGGGGGGGGGGCCCTTCTCCAGCAGGCCCCGCGGGCAGCAAGGGCGGCCTGCTGCCTGGCTCAGTGGGGGCGACTGTCATGTTGTTGTTGAGGTTGTCCTGGAGGGTGGTCTGGGCGCCCACCTGTTGGTTCTGGAGCAGCATCTCTTGAATCCGGATCTGCTGCAGGATGGCTGGCAATTCGTAGTGATGGAAAAAGTAGATCATGGAATGCTGGGAGGGAGTTGGGAAGCAAGAGAGGGGGTGTTAATGGGCAGCGGGACACAGCTGTCAACAAGCAGGACTAGTAACATTAAAAAGATAAGAAAAGCCCTGCTGGATCAGACCAAGGCCCATCAAGCCCAGCAGTCTGTTCACACAGCGGCCAACCAGGTGCCTTTAGGAAGCCCACAAACAAGACGACTGCAGCAGCACCATCCTGCCTGGGTTCCACAGCACCTGAGATAATAGGCATGCTCCTCTGATCCTGGAGAGAACAGGTACGCATCATGACTAGTATCCATTTTTACTAGTAGCCATGAACCGCCCTCTACTCCATGAACATGTCCACTCCCCTCTTCAAGCCTTCCAAATTGGCAGCCATCACCACATCCTGGGGCAGGGAGTTCCACAGTTTCACTATGTGTCTATTGGTCTCCAATGAAGTCAGCTCCCTCTGTTTTACATTGTATTCCCTCCTGATCCAGATTTTCCAGGCCAGCCTGACCTTTCTGAGCCCCACATGTGCCCCTCCTAGCTGCTCATGGTCGTGGCCACAAGCCCCTCTGCCCTCTTTCGCATTCTCCATGTCACCCCCATAGCCCACTCCCAGTGAGAATCCCCTTACTCCCCTCAACCCAGATCCTTCTGCTCCGCCAAAGGGAACCAGCGGTCTGTCTAACCACCCAGCCCTACTTGTGACAAACAGGACGCCAGCCCAATCCTCATTCCCCCAACCCTTTTCACGGCATCGAAAAAAAGATTTTGCATCATTCAATTTCTGCTTTCGCTTGTTGTGAGGGCTTGGTGGGGCACTGAACATCCGCTCCCAGCATGGTGTAGTGGTTAAGAGCAGTGGTTTGGAGCAGTGGAGTCTGATCTGGATTCCCCACTCCTCCACATGAGCGGTGGAGGCTAATCTGGTGGACTGGATTTGTTTCCTCGCTCCTCCACATGAAGCCAGCTGGGTGACCTTGGGCTAGTCACACTCTCTCAGCCCCACCTACCTTACAGGGTGTCTGTTGCGAGGAGGGGAAGGGAAAGAGATTGTAAGCTGATTTGATTCTGCCTTAAGTGGTACAGAAAGTCGGCATATAAAAGCCAACTCTTCTTCTCAGGGAAATCTTGTCGCAAGGACTACAATAGGGGATCTCAACGTGGTGCCCGTGGGCCCATGATGCACACTAATCCCTTTCCTGACGCCAAGTGTTTTTAGAAAGTGGGTGGGGCCAGGTGTGGCACTTACCCAGCAGGACTTCTAATTGGCTATCGGAGAGCCAATTGGTTGTGCAGATTAAACTAGTGGTATTTCAGCAGTAACAGCCACCAAAGTGTTGGTTTTATCTTTGTTGGATCTTTATGCCGCCTGTTCTGACCAGGTCAGGCTCACGATACAATCTTCTCTCCTCTTGCCCACTATATTTTTAAGTTACCTTCCCCTTCTCCGCTACACATGGGCTTCCTCTGTGTGTGAAGCTCCGCCTCCCGCGGCAGCCATTTTGTGATCGCGCCCACCACCCTGGATCAGAATTCCAAAGGTGCCCAAAGGCTCAAAAAGGTTGCGGGCCCCAGGGACTAGAAACTTTTTTGCTTTTGAAATTCAATCAAGTGCCCTGCGCTGTGATGGCAAAGCTCTCCCATCTGTTAAACAGAAGGCCTATGGGAGAATTTCAGAAAAGATGGAAGCTCTACTTTGACTAAGACCAACTGAATCTTTAATTGTTTATAGTAGATTATAGTAGAGTACAGTAGAGTATACCGAATGGGAACATTAATTTTGACTAAAGTAGTACAAAAATGCAGGATAGACTTTAAGAGACAAGTCTTATAAAATGGAATTAACAACGAATAATCTGACTGATTATGTAGGTGAAGTAATGGCTGAAATTTAAAAGTAGGGGTCTATTATACAGAATTGCAAAAATCAGTTAAGAATATTGGTTTTTTTTGCAATAGTAGCTATGTTATTCTATGAGAACAACCCTGGTTATGCGGATAAAATGCTTTCAATATCTGGCATCCGTTGGAAGGTTTAATACCCATATTATGGTTAGAATGTGTGTTATATCTTTTTCTTTAATAAAATATATTAAAATTTAAAAAAATATTCAACCAAGTGACAACGTTATCTGAGTGCGACAAGCCAGCATCGTGATTCTGCGGGTTTCTACATTCGGACGTGGCTCTGATAATTCCCCTTCCTTTGAGGGGGGTCCTTCTCTGACAAACCAAAGAGAACCTGGCGTCCTTACCTGTATGAAAAGCCATGAGGTCACCAGTGCTAAGCTGCTGTACTGCCCGTTGAATCGGTAATGGTAGGCGTAGAAAGCAAAATGGTACAGATAGAAAAACCTGGACAGCAGAGAATTACAATAAAGGTTACGTTAACACAAAGTAAACGGGCTGTCAAACTCACACCGCTTTTCCCCAAACCTCCCTTCCTGACTACGGAGAAGCGCAGCTCTCTCACTGCAACCAACCAGGCTGTGGCTCAGTGGTAGAGAATCTGCTTGGCATGCAGAAGGTCCCAGGTTCAATTCCCAGCATCTCCAGTTAAAGGGATTAGGCAGGTAGGTGATGTGAGAGACCTCTTCCTGAGACCCTGGAGAGCCGCTGCCTGCCTGGGTAGACAATACTGACCTTGATGGACCAAGCATCTGATTCAGTATAAGGCAGCTTCATGTGTGTGATGTGAGAGACCTCAGTCTGAGACCCTGGAGAGCCGCTGACTGCCTGAGTAGACATTACTGACCTTGATGGACCAAGCATCTGATTCAGTATAAGGCAGCTTCATGTGTGTGATGTGAGAGACCTCAGCCTGAGACCCTGGAGAGCAGCCGCCTGCCTGAGTAGACAATACTGACCTTGATGGACCAAGGGCCTGAGTCGGGATAAGGCAGCTTCATACGTTCAGAAGCATGGTTCCTATTTTAATCCAAATAAGTTCCCATGAACCCCGCCTCCCCTCCCCCCCCACACACAAAGCTCAAAGGGAAACATGCTCCTTCGCAGGAGTTGGTACCAACCAGCCGCTCCCTACAGATTGCAACTGGCAACACCTTGAAAGCCAGCATGGTGTAGTGGTTAAGAGTGGTAGTTTGGAGCGGTGGACTCTGATCTGGAGAACTGGATTTGTTTCCCCACTCCTACACATGAAGCCAGCTGGGTGACCTTGGGCTAGCCTCAGTTCTCTTAGAGCTCTCTCAACCCCACCTACCTCACAGGGTGTCTGTTGTGGGGAGGGGAAGGGAAGGTGATTGTAAGCCAGTTTGATTCTTCCTTAAGTCCTAGAGAAAGCTGGCATATAAAAACCAACTCTTCTTCTTCTGAAAAGCCCCCAGGCCTAAAAGAGGTCCGACAGCCCCCCCCCGGACACCTCAGCCCTGATACCGCCGCCCACTCCAGACCCATACCTCAGCCAGTGCCTCTTGCTGGTGTTGGTATGGCAGCAGATGGCATCATACTGGTCAGCCAGCCACACAATCAGGATAATGTAGAAGGCCGTGGTGGTGTCGTTGAAGAACTCTGACATGATCGCTTCCATGCCTGCCAGGAGACAAGAGGCGGGAAGAACCCCGACCAACATTTCTCCAACTGACCCTCACCCCCAGGGTATGAGGGTGGGAAAGCACCCCGTCATGGCAGCCCAATTGACTGCTAAGCATATACTGCATGCGGCTACCAGTGACCAGAAGTGGGTGTGTGGCAGGATGCGGGACATCTGTGCTGCTTGGAGGGGCCCCGTTGGGAGACAGAATGCGAGACATCTGAGCCAACGATGTAACAAAATCGCTGAAAAGTATAGGGCTATCAGCCTGAAGTGTGAAAACGGCTTGGGGGGGGGGGAGATTGAACGTGCCCCATGTTATAAAGCCAACATGCGGCTCAGAGGCTGGATTCTCCTGGGATTTATACAGGCGGGCGACTGCCTCCTTACCTACGAGCGCCAAGATGACGGTCAGCAAAGGGGCTGCCGGGAAGGCGATGGTCATGTTCATCTCCAGCATCTGTAGCAGGTCCACTGGGAAAGAGGAGAGAAGGGCCAGGGGTGACTACAGCCTTGCATCCCTCTAACCGTGGCTCCCCTCCCCCATCCCCAAAACATGGCTCCCCTCCTTCCATGCACTCCCCCAAACGACAGATCTTCTCCCCCAGTCGCAGCAGGAGCCACGAACCTGCTTGTCTAACCACCTTAGATCTTCCTATTTGGTTAACCTCACATCTCAGAACCTTAGGGTGGCTTTCACCTCTCTTCAAGATTTCAGACCAGGCCTTCAGCCTTTCTGACAGGGCGGTATAATAAAATCCCAAAGGAACACCGCACATGGATCAGTGGATCTTTATCACCGGAGGACATTTTTCATTATGTGCTATCATGTCCGTTGTATAGTGAGCCTAGAGCCAAATTCTTGGATGGAATTTTGAAGGGAGCAAATTTTTGTTCTGAAATTGATAAATTGCTTTTTTTTAAAAAACTCTCTGATTCTGATTTGCATGTCACCTTCAGAATGTCTCAATTTGCTATTGCGGCCAGGAAGATTAGAGCTCTTGAACCTATTAAGAAAAAATTCTGTATAGGAAAGCAAATGAGTGCGATCTTTGTTTTAATAGAGATTTTGTATTAAATACTTTTTATCCAGGCAATATATGTTGATGCAATTTTATCCCTTTTTTGACTTTATACGTATGTAAGGATATTCTGTAATGGCCTATGGCTAAACAAATAAATGAATTCTTCTTCTACTTGTCAACCAATGAGGAAGTGGGAAAACAGGCCCATAAAAATGCAAACTGTGTGCAGGAAAGCGGCATTCCAAAGGCCACGATAGATCTGGGCGGCAGATTAGGGCTTTTGTTCACATTTCTCCCCCAGGGAGAGGGATTTTCTCTTTTTTTAGCCTCAGTTGGCAACCCTCCAAGAAGCTGGCGAACCGGCTCTGCCTGATCCCAGCCTCCTTCCGACCCTCTCAGAAGGTCACCGGCTTTCCCCTGGCTCGACCAGTAAATGCTTACCTATGAAGACGAAGATCTGGTGATGGGAGTATCGCAAGAGCATGGAGACGGACAGGGTCTGAAAGGGAAGCAGCAGGCCAGCATGAGAACGTGGGGTCCCCTCAAGGCAGAGGGGGGCAGCGTTCCCGACCCTTACACAGGAATACTGATTTTTTAAAACTGGCACACTTACACTTCAACATGTAGTGGTAGAAAAGAGCAGGAGCCCAGTAGCAACTTAGAGACTAACAAAATTTCTGGCAGGGTATGAGCTTTCGTGAGTCACAGCTCACTTCTTCAGATTGAGCTAGAATGTGAGTGCAAGACAATGCATTCTCCTGGATTGAATAGAGACCTGAGATTCCTCTCTCATAACCAATGCTAATTTCTCCACACCTACTATCACTCTGCATATCAGACCTGATCCAATCACGCCTGCCAATGTCATTTACTTGCTTTTGACATATACATTGCCATTTTGAGTCTAATTCATTCCTCTCTACTTAAGGATAGATGGACTTGCATTGTAGCTGGATCTGAAGAAGTGAGCTGTGGCTCACGAAAGCTCATACCCTGCCAGAAATTTTGTTAGTCTTTAGGGTGCTACTGGACTCTTGCTGCCCATCGTGATCTACTTCAACATGTTTTTTTGTTTTAGAGAATGGAGCCAACAGCTGTCACCAAAGGCCTCCCCACCCCCTGCAAAGTCATTTTTGTGAGAACCCCCTCATTGGAACATAGGGGAAGGTAGGTGCCTCTGTGCCAGGGAGGCTTCCAAGTTTGTTATCCATACTAATTTATTTAATTCATTTATACCCTGCCTTTCCCCCAATAGGTACTCAGAGGGGCTTACATCATTCTCCTCTCCTCCATTTTACCCTCATAACAACCCCGTGAGGTAGATTACGCTGAGAGAGTGTGACTGGCCCAAGGTCAGCCAGTGAGCTTCCATGGCACAAGTGGGGATTCGAACCTGGGTCTTCCAGATCCTAGTCCGACCCTCTTAACCACTACACCACACTGGAACTTCCACATACGAGACACCTTGAACTGGGCCTGCAGTTCCGTGGGGCAAGGCGTACCAGGGGTTACCCGAGTGCCAGGTCAACTGATGGAGCTGACAGAAGAACGAACCACTTGGCTTGGAAAAGCCCACGATGCCTTACTCACAAAGATCACCATGATGACGAAGGCGGCCAGGTAGGAGGTCCGAGCCATCCACATACTGATGAAGCGGTAGTGCTCCCCAGACACCACGTTGCGGAGGAAGCCTGCAGCGGGAGAAGAAGAGTGGGTTTTTATACCACGCTTTTCTCTTTAAGGAGTCTCAAACCAGAAAACAAACGCCTTCCCCTCCCCACAACAGACACCTTGCGAGGCAGGTGGAGCTGAGAGAGTTAAGAGAGAACTGTGACTAGCCCAAGGTAACCCAGCTGACTTCATGCGGAGGAGTGGGGAAACCAATCTGGTTCACCAGATTAGAGTCCGCTGCTCATGTGGAGGATTGGCGATTGTTATTAAAAATAAAAATAAATGGAAATAAATGACGACAAAGAAATAAGCTGTAACATAGGGATCCTGTTGTTATCTTATCGTGTATATAGATGTGTGTGTAAAGTGCCATCAAGTCGCAGCCGACTTATGGCGACCCCTTTTGGGGTTTTCATGGCAAGAGACTAACAGAGGTGGTTTGCCAGTGCCTTTCTCTGCACAGCAACCCTGGTATTCCTTGGTGATGATGAAGATTGTCTTTTTCCCTGCTTCTTTCAGTTGCTGTTATTGTTTATTGTTATTGCTATTATCCAATAAATGTTTATTTAAAAAATTGCTCAATAAAAAAATAAAAAATAAAAACAGGAGGGTAAGGAAATAAATCAATAATATAAAAACTTACTGAGAAAATCTACAGACACTGGGAAACAATATATAAAAGGGTGCTGGTGTTAGCTGTGCTGTGTGATAGATAGACAAGTTCTCACTTGTCATCTGGAAGAATAAATTATGGCTAAGATTAGTTATATTGTCATATGCGAGACACTTTTGAGCAAGAATGGAGTTTTATGCACTTGTGTTATTACTATTATCATGCCAATAAAGGTGACTGAAACAAAGTCCGCCACTCATGTGGAGGAAGGGGGAATTGGACCCAGTTCTCCAGATTAGAGTCCGCCGCTCTTAACCGCTACTCCATGCCAGCCCTCTCGCACTGGGAGACGAAGGGAAGAGAGGAGATGGAAGAACCCCCCACACGCTTTCCCGGACACTGAATTCCAGGGACCATTTCAAGGAGGGAAAAGCCAGATTAAGGTTGCCGTTAGGACTGCACAAAGCAGGGATGAGACTGGGGAAGCCGTAAAATTAGGGTTTATTATTCCATCCCCGGCCATAACACGGAGCAACAAGCGGCTGGCCTCCTCTCTCTGCGCTCCACCCCTTTCTCCCGCCCACTCACCTTTATTCTCTTCGTTTTCGGCTAAGGCCTTCACGCTGGACATGAGGATGTCGTCGTAACCGAGGAACTCGTCCAGGAGGAGGCGGCTGAACCGGTCCCCAAAGCACTGGTCTCGGGTGGGATCTGAGAGGAAGGAGAGCAGGGAAAAGCACGGCGTTACGGGGAACAGAAATGGGTTTCCTCCCCAGGTAGGAAAAGCTGAAGGCAAGTAGGAAAAGAGGAAGATCCGTTGAGATGGAAAGCATGCAAAATACAACCCCCCCCCAAAAAAAAATGCCTTGGGCTTATACCCGATGGGGGGAGAGAGACTTTCCGATTGGCAGGGCGCAGGCTGTGAAGGGCTCTGAAGGTTGTAACCAGCACATTGAATTGGGCCGGAAAGACACCGGGCATCTGCTGTAGCTGTTTTAAAAGTTGGGCTGCTGCGTTATGAACCTCTTGTAGTTCCCAGGGATAATTATTCAGATCTGCCTTGTGGGGAGGTTATAAGGATCGTTAAAATAAGAACGTAAGAAAAGCCCTGCTGGATCAGACCGAGGCCCATCAAGTCCAGCAGTCTGTTCACACAGTGGACAACCAGATGCCTCTAGGAAGCCCACAAACAAGACAACTGCAGCAGCATTGTCCTGCCTGTGTTCCACAGCACCTAATATAACAGGCCTGCTCCTCTGATCATGGAGAGAACAGGTATACATCATGACTAGTATCCCTTTTGATTAGTAGCCATGGATAGCCCTCTCCTCCATGAACATGTCCACTTCCTTCTTTTCAAGCCTTCCAAGTTGGCAGCCATCACCACATCCTGCAGCAGAAAGTTCCACAATTTAACTATGCAATTTAAGTAATTTAACTAATTTACAGGGTTGCCATAAGTCTTAGGCAGAGAATGAGAGGGAGGGCAGGAAGGGTTGAGTTAGTGTCTGACTCTCGTGGCCCTTTCTTACATGCCCAGGGGCAGGGGCTGTGGCTCAGTGGTAGAGCATCTGCTTGGCATGCAGAAGGCCCCAGGTTCAATCCCCGGCATCTCCAGTTAAAGGGACTAGGCAAGTAGGTGATGTGAAAGACCCCTGCCTGAGACCCTGGAGAGCCGCTGCCGGTCTGAGCAAACAATACTGACTTTGATGGACCAAGGGTCTGTTTCAGTATAAGGTAGCTTCATGTGTTCAATGTCGATTGCCACTTTTGGGGTAAGAAGCAATTTTCCTCCATGCCAGATTGGCCAGGGATCCTGGAGGGTTTTTATTGTCATCTTCTGGGCATGGAGTAGGGGTCACTGGGGCTGCGTGTGTGTGTGGAGGGGGTAGTTGTGAACTTCTTGCATTGTGCAGGGGGTTGGACTAATTCTCCTTGGTGATCCCTGCCAACTCTTATGATTCTACTCTATGATTCTAAGTCGGAAGCAACTTGACAGGACAACACACAGGAAATGGAGGCTCAGAACCACATCCATTTCAACTAGCGCCAACCACCCTCAAGCAATGGGCTGATGAACCAGGAAGCAGCGGAAAACGCACTGAACTGTCAACTGAATGCCCATCGAGACAGATCACGACGGGGAGCCGTGTCAAAGATGATAATTGGTTTGTAAAGGTAAAGGTAGTCCCCTGTGCAAGCACCGGGTCATTCCTGACCCATGGGGTGACGTCACATCCCGACGTTTCCTAGGCAGACTTTGTTTTATGGGGTGGTTTGCCAGTGCCTTCCCCAGCCGTCTTCCCTTTACCCCCAGCAAGCTGGGCGCTCATTTTACCGACCTCGGAAGGATGGAAGGCTGAGTCAACCTTGAGCCGGCTACCTGAAAATGACTTCCGTCAGGATCGGACTCAGGTCATGAGCAGAGCTTGGACTGCAGTACTGCAGCTTACCCCTCTGCGCCACAGGGCTCCTAACTGGTTTGTAACCATCAAGTAAGTTCCAGTACAGTGTAAACATTTGATGGTTATGTTTGTGCGTTTTGTCTGAAAAATAAAAAAAAATTTAAAAAAGGAGAAAGAGCAGAAAACGCCTCACCCCGGGAGCCGCAGCAGCTCTCGCCCCCCTTTTTACACTTACCCAAGGTCACCACCATGACGGGAATGCCGAGGCGCTGGCGGGTGCTCTGAGACAGGCGCAGAAAGCCGTACTCCAAGGAATACTCCACGATGTACTCTTCCTGGGGCCACACTGCAGGGGTAAAAGGGGGGCAGGAGGTCAAGAAGCTCGATAAAACAAGAGGCAGCTACCTGTCCAAAGGAAACGGGGGGAACCGACAGGATAATCCGACCCATCTATAAACACACACATATTGGTGGATCATTTATCTTCGAGAATTTATACCATCTTGTTAAATAACAATTCTGTGGCTGATACAATCAATCAATACCTTTATTGGCATATTGGTTACAAAAGCAATTGTATAAAAGCAGATTCAAAGTAACAACAGCAAATAAAATTTATTCACGGCAGCCATCTTGGGAGGGCCCACAAACGGGACAAAGAGGCCAAAGTCTCCCCCCTGTTGCTGAACCCCACCACCTGGTATTCAGAGATACCCTGCCTCTGAACATGGAGGTTTTGGTTAGCCATCGAGGCTAATAGCCATTGATAGATGCAGGACCTTAAGGAGTTCCGCAGGGCCTGCAAGAAGGAGCTATTCTGCCCGGCTTATGGTTGAGGTCAGCTATGGTCTTTCCATCAGCACTGGCCTCCCCCCTTTTCTAACAGAGCAGTTCCTCAGTGGGACAGGCTTCCCCGGGAGGTGGGGAGCTCTCCTTCCCTGGATTTTTTGAAGCAGAGGTTAGACGGCCATCTGTCAGCAATGCTGATTCTATGGCCGTAGGCAGATAATGAGAGGGAGGGCATCTTGGTCATCTTCTGGGCATGGAGTAGGGGCCACTGGGTGTGTGTGGGGGGAGGTAGTTCTGAATTACCTGCATTGTGCAGGGGGTTGGACTAGATGACCCTGGTGGTCCCTTCCAACTCTATGATTTTTTATTGTTGCTATTGAAAAACTGTTATTATGGGGGGGGGGCGCTGACTCTCCGCTGGCTCTATTGCGGCCTCTGCGTAGCAATAAATGTGCCAGATGTCTTTTTCTGATCTTTGATATTTTCTCAATCTTTTGATAATTTGATATTTTCAGGGTTTTATGTGGCTCGTTTATTTACGAGTATGGCTTTTAAATGATTTATTGTGAGTTAAGATTATGTGAACCGCTCTGAGTCCGGCTTTTGCTGGGGAGGGTGGGATACAAGCTTAATTTAAAAAAATTTAAAAAAATGAACCCTATCGTAATACCCTTAAGAGCCACCCAAGCTAGCGCCCAACACTATATCCAGTGGCAGCGAGTTCCACAAGTTAACAATCGCGCTATGCGAGGAAGCACTTTTCTTCCGTCTGTTCTGCATGACTTCCCTGAAACACATCTTTTCCAGAGATGTTTGGGCTGACAGATGCTGGGGAAGATGAGAATGAAAGAGAATCCCCCCCCCCCATGGGCACTTCCCATGGGGGGCAGGGGACTTCTTTCTGCCAAATCCTAACCTGACAGCCAGGAGCCGAGGATGGACCCTGAACAAAGTTCTGCGAAGAACTTAAAACGGCTGAGGCCCAGAGCGGTTATCCTCCGGTGGGAGGTCATCATGCGAAGCCCCGCGCTTATCTGCTGAAGAACAGACACACCGGCTTTTATTTCAAACGCCCAAAGGGGCACGGGTCCACCAGCAGCCACCGAGGCGTCGAATGGCTTCATTTAAAAGCAAAAGAGAGCCTCAGAGGGTTCACATTTAACAGCCGCATCTGCTGTCAGAGCCGTCCGCCACGGATCAGGAGCCGAGGCTTTTGATGAATTTAATGGAAAAGCTATTTGAAAAGGGCTACCGAAAGCGCCACTGAACTGGCGGGGGAGGCTGGGGAGAGAGAGAACAGGATTGATTGCCGACAGAGGACAATTCCCATCTGTGCTGACGTCCTGGACGCAGCCAGGGGAAAGCCCCCCACCTCCGGCCTGGCACCAGGCAGAAGCGGTTTCTCTGAGGCCTCCAGCGGGCCACCCCTCTCCTCTCGCTGGCAGCTCCTCATCTTGTCCTGGCCTTAGACAACTCCCCCAGATCCTCTCGGCTGGGAAAAGGTTGTATCCCTCTTCAACGGCAGCACCCCGTTTGCGGAATGTCCTCCCTAGAAAGGTCCAGGAGGCGCCAATACTATTGACTGTCCGGGCACAGTTTTAAGCCTTGCCTGCGTGCGTAAAGGCCTGTCAAGTCACAAGCTGACTTATGGTGACCCCGTAGGGTTTTCAAGGCAGGAGACATTCAGAGGTGGTTTGCCATTGCCTGCCTCTGTGTAGCAACCTTGGACTTCCTTGGAGGTCCCCCACCCAAGTACTAACCAGGGCTGACCCTGCTTAGCATCTCAGATGTGATGAGATTGGGCTAGCCTGGGACATCCAGGTCAGGGCCTGGATTGGATATAGTTCACTTTAAATGTTCTGTTACTGCAGTGGTTCCCAAAGTGGGTTGTATCACCCCCTGGGGGGGCAGTAGGATTACCTAGGGGGGCACTAAGAGGCAAGAGGGCAGCAAGGGGGCGCTAGAGGTGGGCCCCTTCAACTGTGTTGTTCACTAATTTGCAATAGATCCAGCTATGGCACCACGCTGTCAAATTTGGTGGAAACTATCAGAATTTTTTTCTCCAAACTGGTACCACTGGATCATCAGTTTTGTTGAATAAATTTCAACTAAAAAGTTTTTAATTTGATTTTGAATAGTGCAATTAATTGTTAATGTTTTGAAATTGTACTATTATCTTCTTTAGTGAGTCGTGCAAACCCCTATTTTGAATAATGCTTTTTATAGGGTAGGGTAGGGGGTGCTGGGGTTGAGTTTGTGGGACCGAGGGGGCGGTGGCCGAAAAGTTTGGGAACCACTGTGTTACTGCCATCTTTTTTTTAAAAAAAACCAACAACTCTCTTTTTTACGGCCTGCTGCCGTTATCGATTTTCTCCTCCAGGGAGAGAATAATAAGATGATTCAGTGTACACAGATTTCCAAAGGAACAATGGGATTAAGGTCTTTTTCTCAACTCTCTGTGTTTGTGTTATAACATATATTTTTTGCTGTTAAGAAGAGGCATGTTATCTCTGCAAACACAAATTCAGTTTTTGAGAACCACAAAGTCAAGCATCTGTGATAATATCTGCTAGATAGAAAAACCGCCCAAAATAATCTTACAGAAACCTCTGGAAGAGCAGGGCATTGTGAACTGATTAATGGAATTCGTTTACCACAAAAAGGTTAAACATTGCATGAATATACAGCCTCATGCTACATAATTAGAAACTAATCCTTATTTCATGATGTAAAATGATTAGTTTCATAATGTAACCTTTCATAACGTAACCTTTGGACTATAATGTAATGTAACTTAAATAGAAAACTATCTTTAGATAGATTGGCCCCCCTCAAAAAAACATTTTATTTACAAAAATCCAATTTAAATTTTAAAAATCTGATTTTTTTTTAAAAATCAGAATTAAAAATATATATTGATTTTTATCTACCCTGCAGCTAGATCTAACTCATGCGCCTCCCAGGCTGACATTAGGACAGTTTCATAAGTCCCCCCAATCGGGCAGATGCCTTTTTCCCCCT
This sequence comes from Euleptes europaea, assembly GCF_029931775.1. Taxonomy (NCBI): domain Eukaryota; kingdom Metazoa; phylum Chordata; class Lepidosauria; order Squamata; family Sphaerodactylidae; genus Euleptes; species Euleptes europaea. The sequence goes on from NC_079313.1 coordinate 9,472,810, forward strand.
GAGGATGCTGAGGTTAAGAACATAAGAAAAGCCTTGCTGGATCAGACCAAGGCCCACCAAGTCCAGCGATCTGTTCACACAGTGGCCAACCAGGTGCTTCTAGGAAGCCCACAAACAAGACGACTGCAGCAGCATTATCCTGCCTGTGTTCCACAGCACATATAATAGGCATGCTCCTCTGATCCTGGAGAGAATAGGTATGCATCATGACTAGTATCTATTTTTATTAGTAGCCATGGATAGCCCTCTCCTCCATGAACATGTCCACTCCCTTCTTCAAGCCTTCCAAGTTGGCAGCCATCCTGGGGCTGGGAGTTCCACAATTGAACTATGCATTGTGTGAAGAAATACTTCCTTTTATCTGTTTTGAATCTGTCACCCTCTAGCATCAGCAGATGACCCCGTGCACTAGTAGTATGAGAGTGGGAGAAAAGCTTCTCCCTGTCCACTCTCTCCAGACCATGCATAATTGTATAGACCTCGGTCATATCTCCCTTAACCGCCTTCTTTCCAAGCTAAACAGCCCTAAGCGTTTTAATTGCTCCTCATAGGGCCGTTGCTCCAGCCCCCTGATCGTTTTGGTTGCTCTTTTCTGCACCTTCTCAAACTCTGCAATATCCTGTTTTAGGTGTGGCGACCAGAACTGTACACAGTATTCCAAGTGTGGTCTCACCACAGATTTGTACAAGGGCAGTATGATAGCAGCAGTTTTATTATGGCCAGTACGGAATTTGCCTTTTTACCATGGGAAGGCCCCATTCTGAGCCCCCCACAAAGAGCCTGGCCTTCTCTCCCTTAGCGCATCTCCCTCCCAAAGAAGATTCACCGGTCTCACTCGCCAGCCATCTCTGAATGCTGATCAAGATCTTCTAATTCAGAGGTGCCTTTTTGCTTAATTCAGCTGTGTGCAGCAGTCCACAAAGATGTCATATGCCATTAAAAAAAAGGATTACTAGCCTGTAACTCAAACTTTCCTGGACTTCAAAGGCCAGAACAAGCAAGCACCAACTCTTCCAAATTGAAAACCTCCCCCCCCCCGCCCAAATCTGGTCACCTGCAACCAGATTGCAACTCGCCAGCGGCGAGGGGCTACTTATAAGCCATTTTCTGCAGCTTCACTGGGCTAACTTCTCTGCTGGTTGGGTTTTATTTGGGTCAGCCGCTGAAGTGCCAGCCGTTATCGCTTTAAATCGTCTCATTTTTCCATTACCCTTTTTAAATTGCATGCTGAGAACCCTTTGTGGGGTAGAAGACAGGGAATAGTCTTCAAAAATAATACATAACTGACTTCCGGGGAAAATTCCTACCAAGGCTTTGTTGATTCCCCTGGTCACACTCCCAATTTTCCCACACGCAAACAGTTTCTGGGGGAGGGGGGAATCTCAAATGGTCACCGGCCAAATATGAGCTGCCCATCAAAAATTGTTCCAGCTGCAAACCTGGGGAGGAGGGGAGCGTATCTGGGTTTCTCCGCTGCAGAGAGATTTAATTTCTGAACAGCCCTGTCAATAATTAAACAGGAGCCGTCTTCTGGCTTGCATTCTCCACAGAGTTCCTATTCGGCTTTGAACTAACCCCGCAATGCTGCGGTTGGGGAATTTTTGCTTCTCTGGACTTGCTCCTCCCAAGCCATTAATCTATTTCTCTTCAGGGGTGAGCTCGATATCTAACTCAATCTAACGGAATCTACTTTCTTCCTATCAGCTTTCTTCATTGTTCAGCTTTCACAACCATACATAGTAATAGGGAATACGATGGCACGAATTAAGAAGAAGAAGAAGAGTTGGTTTTTATATGCTGACTTTCTCTACCACTTAAGGGAGACTCAAACCGGCTTACAATCACCTTCCCTTCCCCTCCCCACAACAAACACCCTGTGAGGTAGGTGGGGCTGAGAGAGTGTGACCAGCCCAAGGTCACCCAGCTGGCTTCAGGTGTAGGAGTGGGGAAACAAATCCAGTTCACCAGATTAGCCTCCGCCACTCGTGTAGAGGAGTGGGGAATCGAACCCGGGGAATCTCCAGATCAGAGTCTACCGCTCCAAACCACGGCTCTTAACCACTACACCATGCTGGCTCTTGATCGTGGTCGCCAGTGACACATTTTACCCCCAATTAAAAACAAACATATTTTCAAGTCCCATTAAGCCCCAGAGGTGCAGATGGTTTCGAGTGCGTCTGGACAGCTGGTTCAAGGGTGATAACAAAGCACAGAAGGGATGCCAGAAAGGGCAGAAGGAGAAGAGGACGTGTGAAGGCCAAAGAGGAGAAGGAAGATGCAGAAGGAATGATTTGGGAAGAAAAAGCAGGACGCGGGGAAGGAAGCAAAGGCCCAGGGGTGTCTGTTTACCTGCTTTGGCCAGCATCTCAAACTCGGACATGGTCTCGCTGAGGGGCTGCATACCTTTAGGGGCCGTCATGCCGCTGAACGAGAACTCCTGGCTTTTGTTCTGGGCCAGCACCTTGGCGCCGCCGGCCCGGGGCGGCTTGAAGAACACGTTGGGCTCGATATCTAACTCAAACTGTTAGCGGAGGGAGAAAAAAAAAGAATTAGGATCCAAGGAATTCAAACGGGTCCCCGGCCGAGCAGAACAGCTTCAGGCAACTCAGGAGCTTCGACTGGCGCAGAGCGCCACAGCTCACGCAAGCTGCTGGTTTCCGACCTTGAAAGCCCAAGTCTGGCCCCTTAAAAAGCACCTGCCTTCACCCCAGCCCAACGACCAATGAAGGTCAGTTTTGGGCACCACAATTTAAGACAAGCTGGAACGTGTCCAGAGGAGGGCAACAAAGATGGTGAGGGGTCTGGAGACTAAATCCTACGAGGAAAGGTGGAAGGAGCTGGGTAGGTTTAGCCTGAATCCTCTTTGACAGACCTCTCAAGGGAGGACCTGGTCACAACAACTTTTGGCAAGGAGTTCCATGGCACTGCGCGCAGGATCGTTTCCCTTGTCCATTGCTGGGTGGGGCTTTTGGTTGGCAGGCAGTTTGCATCTTGAAATGGAACACAGGCAGGATAACGTTGCTGCAGTCATCTTGCTTGTGGGCTTCCTAGAAGCACCTGGTTGGCCACTGTGTGAGCAGACCGCTGGACTTGTTGGCCCTGTGTCTGATCCAGCAGGGCTTTTTTTAAGTTATGGAGGACAGTGTCAAGATTACAAGGCTGTCAGATTAGTTAGACAGGTGCAGGATAGATCAGATGGATCTAGTGATGATGCAATCAGCCTTGAAAGTCCCTGGAGAGCTAGAGAAAGCTGGCCTGATCCAGTTATAGCCAGGTGGCTGATGCAATACAGTAGCCATGTCAGGATGACTAAGCATCTACTGTGATTGGTGATGCGTCCACCAGGTGTATATAATGGAGTGAAACTAAAGTTCTATGCGGGATGCTATGAGCGGAGAGTGTGAAAGAAGTATCTGTATTATATCTTTGCACTGTAAAATAAACTACACTTTTCTAAGTAGCAGAGGACTTTCTGATGGTTATCCTGGACAGACTGCCAATCCGCTTGGCTTCCGCGTCAGACAGGGCTATCCATCACGACTAGTCAAAATGAATACTAGTCATGATGCATACCTATTCTCTCCAGGATCAGAGGAGCAGGCCCATTATATTAGGTGTTGTGGTACACAGGCAGAATGCTGCTGCTGCAGCCATCTTGTTTGCGGGCTTCCTCGAGGCACCTGGTTGGCCACCGTGTGAGCAGACTGCTGGACTTGATGGTCCTTGCTCTGATCCAGCAGGGCTTTTCTTATGTTCTTATGTTTCCCCTATCCCAAATTGTGCCTCGCGGTCACAGAACGTAGTAATTTCTCCCCCCGCTCTAATCAAGCTGATTGCATTCTGCATTATAATTGTGTATCTAGAGCGAAGGGAAGGGCTTCGCTCTCTGCCTTCACACTCCCTCCTCAGCCAGCGAGGTTGCCTGGGCACCTACAGGAGGGCCAGCTGGCCGTGGAGAAAGGGGAAGTGAAACCACCGCCACTCCACTGTGGCTAGCTTGGTCTTAGAATAGAATCATAGAGTTGGGACCACCAGGGTCTAGTCCAACCCCCTGCACAATGCAGGAAATTCCAAACTACCTCCCACCCACACACACCCAGTGACCCCTACTCCACGCCCAGAAGATGGCCAAGATGCCCTCCCTCTCATCATCTGCTTAAGGTAATAGAATCAGCATTGCTGAGAGATGGCCATCTAGCCTCTGCTTAAAAACCTTCAGGGAAGGAGAGCTCACCACCTCCCGAGGAAGCCTGTCCCACTGAGGAACCGCTCTGTCATACAGTTCTTCCTAATGTCTAGATGGAAACTCTTTTGATTTAATTTCAACCCGTTGGTTCTGGTCCGACCTTCTGGGGCAACAGAAAACAACTCGGCACCCTCCTCTACGTGACAGCCCTTCAAGTACTTGAAGATGTCATATCACCTCTCAGTCTTCTCCTCTTCTCTTGCATGGCTGCTGTCTCGGTGGGGGTTTCTTCTCAGTGTCCACCTTGTTCCCCTCCTGTGACAGCACAGGGGCGGCAGAGAAGAGCGGGGGCAGCTGAAGAGGATGGGCCCTTTACTTTCCTCCCCGGCATCAGGCCTGCTACTCGAGCAAGCTCCCAGCTTACCTGTCCTCCAGATCCTGCAGAGGTGGCTGTTTCAAGACGCAAACCGCCTGCCAACCAAAAGCCCCACCCGGCCTTGCCCTCTTCCCTGAAGCATGGGCTGGGCGCCACACCAGGAACAGCGCTCAGAAGAGCCACAGGTGCCAGCATCACTGCCCAAAGGGAAATCTTAATCCAGTAGTTCCTCTGACATCTGAAACTCACCGTGCCCAGAGCACCTCTCGTTCTTTAGGAAATAAAGAGGGAGCCGATGAGCTGAAGCGGCAGCAATCTTCAGTGTGGTGTAGTGGTTAAGAGCAGGGGTTTGGAGCGGCAGACTCTGACCTGGAGAACCGGGTTTGATTCCCCCACTCCTCCACATGAGTGGCGGAGGCTAATCTGGAGAACTGGATTTGTTTCTCCACTCCTACATATGAAGCCAGCTGGGTGACTGTGGGCAAGTCACAGCTACCTTAGTGCTCTCTCAGCCCCACCTACCTCCCAGGGTGTCTGTTGTGGGGAGGGGCAGGGAAGGTGACTAAGCCGGTTTGATTCTTCCTTAAGTGGTAGAGAAAGTCAGCATATAAAAGCCAACTCTTCTTCTTCTTCTTCAGGGACAGGCTACAGCTAAGCCACAACAACCAACTTGGAGGAACATAAAGTTTTAAGGAAGAAGCACAGCGGGGCAGGCTAGGCTTCGGAATAGGCTCGGTCGCTAGCAACCACAGAGCCTTACCCGGCCCCTTGAGGGATGACATGTGTGAGGTCTACAAAGGTGCTTTTCTCCAGCAAGGGCTCTCCTGCTTAGAGAACCAGCATAGAACAGTCCATCTCAAAGTTAGGAGCTCGAGCATGCTCTACATGCTGATGGGGGTGTTATTTTGAATCCCAAATCATCTGGGTGCCATTCTGGAGGCCTCACTTCGAAAAAGGGATGCAGGCAGAATGGAGCGGGTTCAGAGGAGAGCGATGAGGACGATCAGGGGCCTGGAGACCAAGCCGTACGAGGAAAGGCTGAGGGACTTGGGAATGTTCAGTCTGGAGAAGGGGAGGTTGAGGGGGGACATGATGGCTCTCTTTAAGAAAGCCAGAGAGGTGTAGTGGTTAAGAGTGGTGGTTTGGAGTGGTGGACTCTAAGCTGGAGAACCGGGCTTGATTCCCCACTCCTCCACATGAGTGGTGGACTCCAATCTGGTGAACCGGGTTCAATTCCCCACTCCTACACGTAAGGCCAGCTGGGGGACTTTGGGCTAGTCACAGCTCTCTTACAGCTCTCTCAGCCCCACCTACCTCACAGGGTGTCTGTTGTGGGGAGGGGAAGGCAATTGTAAGCCGGTTTGATTCTCCCTTAAGTAGCAGAGAAAGTCAGTATATAAAAACCAACTCCTTCCTTCCTTAAGTATTTAAAGGGCTGTCGCTTATAGGAGGGCAGAAGCTGTTCCTGTTGACAGCAGAGGATAGGACGGACTTGCAATAATGGGTTTAAATTGCGGGCGGAAAGGTACTGGCTGGATATTAGGGGTGGGAAATTACAGTAAGAGTTGCTCAACAGTGGAATCAGCTACCTAGGGAGGTGGTGAGCTCCCCCTCACAATTTCCCAGGTTTCACAGCCCAGGACTGTTTGGTCAGGAGTATTTTTCTTAAACCCCAGCTACCTCAAGCATCCTGGAAAGATCACAGGTATTAGGAGTAAAGAAAGCTCCCTTTCCCCAGCTGTGCAAGCGTTCATCTTCTGCTCTGTTTATTAAGCTTAATAAAGCGCAAATCGCCTGAGCGCAAAAAACAATATTAATAAATACAGGCAGGAACGGCAGTGATCCGGGCTTGTTCCATTCCCTCTTTGAGTGGCTATTAATGTAAAGAGAGAGCAGGGAACTATATTGAGGAAAACAAATTACACATATATGAAAAGTAAAATTCAATAAACTGCCACTGGGGGAATGCCAGGCATTCCGGATGCAGAGAACGCAGACAGCTCGTGTTCCTACAAGCAATTAACTCGTTTTAACAAAAAATTTAACCCCTCTGGCCCACTTGGGACAGGGCAGAAAATGAAATAAAAATAAACTAGTTTATTCTAGCAAACTAGGGCAAGGGTGTCGAACTCATTTGTTACGAGGGTTGGATATGACATAAATGTCACTTGGTCGGGCCAGGCCATGCCTCGCCAGCCCAGATCGGGACTGCAGGGGGGGGCTGCCTCTGCTGGCTTGCAGGCCGGGTAAGAGCACTCAAGGGGCCAGATCCGGCCCCTGGGCTGTATGTTTGACACCCCTAGGGTAAGAAAGCATAAATACAGATAAAATAATAAAAAGTAAAAAAAAACAGAAACCCTGACCAGGGCAGCTCGACACAACTCCTCTCCATAGGCCCAAAAAACATAGAAAGAGGCTCCTCCAGGTGGCTTAAGCAAGCAAGTCAAGCAACAAGTTAGGCTGACAGGACATCTAGTCCTGCTCAATGCAGGACTAGCCTAGAGCATCCCTGACAAGTGCTTGTCCAGCCTCTGCCTAAAGACTGCCAGAGAGGGGGAGCTCACCACCTCTCTAGGTAGCTGATTCCACTGTCTTACTATAAAAAAAAATCCTAATATCCAGCTGGTACCTTTCTGCCTGCCCATCCTCCAGTTCCTGTACCGGTGGCTCTTTCAAGAGGCAAACCACCTGCCGATCAAAAGCCCCACCGGGCAATGGCCTTGCCCTCTTCCCTGAAGCATGGGTTGGGTCCCACACCGGGAACAGCGCTCAGAAGAGCAACAGGTGCCAGCATCATTGCTCAAGGGGAAACCTTAATCCAGTCGTTCCTCTGGCATCTGGAACTCACTAAGCCATGCTCAGAGCACCTCTTGAATCGAATGAAGAAGCCGATGAGCCAGATCACGTGAAGTGATGGTATCGCTTTACTCTGCTCTGGTTAGACCTCACCTAGAGTGTTGTGTTTAGTTTTGGGCACCGCAATTTAAGAAAGATGTAGACAAGCTGGAACGTGTCCAGAGGAGGGCAACAAAGATGGCGAGGGGTCTGGAGACCAAGTCCTACGAGGAAAGGTTGAAGGAGCTGGGTATGTTTAACCAGAAGAGGAGAAGACTGAGAGGGGATATGATAACCATCTTCAAGTACTTGAAGGGCTGTCATATAGAGAAGGGCGCCGAGTTGTTTTCTGTTGCCCCAGAAGGTCGGACCAGAACCAACGGGTTGAAATTAAATCAACAGAGTTTCCATCTAGACATTAGGAAGAACTTCCTGACAGTTAGAGCGGTTCCTTAGTGGAACAGGCTTCCTCGGGAGGTGGTAAGCTCTCCTTCCCTGGAGGTTTTAAAGAAGAGGCTAGATGGCCATCTGTCAGCAATGGTCATTCTGTGAACTTAGGCAGATCTCGAGAGGGAGGGCATCTTGGGCATCTTCTGGGCGTGGAGTAGGGGTCGCTGGGTGTGTGTGTGGGGAGGTAGTTGTGAAATTCCTGCATTGTGCAGGGGGTTGGACTAGACGACCCTGGTGGTCCCTTCCAACTCTATGATTCTATGAGCTGAAAAGGCAGCAACCTTCAGGGACAAGCGACGGCTGAGCCACGACAGCCCACTTGGAGGAACGCAAAGATTTAAGGAAGAAGCACAACGGGGCAGGCTGGGCCTCGGAGCAGGAGTGAGCAGCGAGCAACTCCAGAGCCTTACCCGGCCCCTTGAAGGATGACATGCGCTATTGCCTTCAAACCCCCAAGCCGGAGGCAAAAGGAAGACATAATAGGTCGTGGCTGAAACAGCAAGGCTTGGTGTATGTACCAAGGATCTTGAACGAGGGATTCTGTCTGTGATAGAGTGTGCCAAGTTCTTTGCATTTCCAGTATCTCGGAGGGAGCAGTTGGCCTGTTCTCCACTGCGCTTTGGGGATACCCTGCAGACGGCCTGGGTTGGGGGTATTACAGCCACCAGGTCAGGTGTGGGATAGATGTCAGCAGGTATGAACAGGGTTCCACCTGCCCCAGTAAAGATGCCAGCTGTAACTGGAGAAAGAGGCTGAGGTGTTCTGCCATGCCCCGTCCAACGGGTTGAAATTAAATTAAAAGGGCTTTCGGCTAAACATTCAGTTAAGAGCGGTTCCTCGGTGGAACAGGCTTCCTCGGGAGGTGGTGACTCTCCTTCCCTAGAGGTTTTAAAGAAGAGGCTAGATGGCCATCTGTCAGCAATGCTGATTCTGTGAACTTAGGCAGATCATGGGAGGGGGCAGGAAGGAATGAGTCAGTGCACGGCTCTTGCAGCCCTTTCTTACATGCCCATTGTAAAGTCAATCACCACTTTGGGGTCTGGAAGGAATTTTCTTCCGGACCAGATTGGCCAGGGATCCTGGAGGTTTTCTGCCTTCCTCTGGGCATAGAGCAAGGATCATTAGGGGAGGGGGGGAGGCAGTTATGAATTTCCTGTGTTGTGCAAGGGATTGGACTAGATGATCCTTGAGGTCCCTTCCAGATTTATGTTTCTATATGGTTTTGAGTGCCTCCTCAATTTTGGGCCACTGCCTCCATCACTTACCACGAAGGGGGAGAAGGATTTGGGGCAACGCCCACCACCGTGGACTCCTCTCTCCAATAAGCCTCTTGGAAAGCTCTCACAATCTTTGACCTGAACGTCAGTTGTGCGGCTCAGAGGCTGGGTTCTCAAGCACGCATTGGGGAATTAATTTAGAGGATTCCGGATGCCTCCTCAGCAACCAGAATTTCTAGTGCTCAAGATGGTTTGAAGAAGAGCTGGTTTTTACACCCCGATTTTCTCTCCCTTTAAGGAGTCTCAAAGCGGCTTACGATCGCCTTCCTTTCCCCTCCCCGCAACAGACACCTAGTGAGGTAGGTGGGGCTGAGAGATTTCGGAGAGAACTGTGACTAGCCCAAGGTCGCCCAGCAGGCTTTATGTGGAGGAGTGGGGAATCGAACCTGGTTCTCCAGATTAGAGTCCGCAGCTCATGTGGAGGAGTGGGGAATCAAACCCGGTTCTCCAGATTAGAGTCCATCGCGCATGTGGAGGAGTGGGGAATCGAACCCGATTCTACAGATCAGAGTCCTCTGCTCTTAACCACTACGCCACGCTGGCTCTCTTAGCCTGTGAAGCTTATCTTTCTTAACGAGCTGCAGCACCCAAGGTGCAGCAGGGCTGCCGCCACCAGCAGGAAGCCGGCGCGGCAAGGGGGTGGACCGCAACGCCTCGCCTACCCTGACGGAGCTGTTCTCGAACATCTCCACTGTCATCTCCTCCTCCTCCTCTTCCTCGTCTACCATCATGCCTGGGAATTTCTCGTTCTCGCAGAACTGGAGGAAGATGGGGGCCCGGGTCGAGTTGCGCTGGATCTCCACCCTCAGGATGCCGTCCCGCGGCCACTTGTCCCGGACGTGCTCCAAGCAGTTGATCGGCGAGCGAGAGAAGGCGATGTGGATGTACGCCAGGATGAAGAGCACAAACAGGGCCTGGGGAACAAGAGACACGGGGCGGGGGGGTTAGATCAGTCGGCTGCAGTTCCTCCTCTTCCTGCTCCCCGTGCACTCTGATCACGGGAATTGTCAGGCACGTTCCTGGTTGCCTGTGGCGAATCTGGGTCAACTCTAGGCAATCAGACGAGGGACTTCTTACAACATGCAATCCTGCTTTTTTTTTAAAGTATTCATTTAAACACATGTTGTATGTCACTCTCCATTTAGAAGCTTTTTTTGAAAAGCTTTTTCTAGGCGATAAATGAACATAAGGTAAGAAAAGCCCTGCTGAATCAGACCAAGGCCCATCAAGTCCCGCCGTCTGTTCACACAGTGGCCAATCAGGAGTGTCTAGGAAGCCCACAAACAAGGCGACTGCAGCAGCATTGTCCTGCCTGTGTTCGCCAGCACCTGATATAATAGGCATGGCTCCTCTGATCCTGGAGAGAATAGGAACGCATCGAGACTAGCATTCATTTTGACTAGTAGCGATGGCTAGCCCTCTCCTCCATGAACCATGTCCGCTCCCCTCTTCAAGCCTTCCACGTTGGCAGCCATCGCCACATCCTGTCGTGGTACAGGCGAGGAGCGAGGGCTGTAAGCGTAGTCTGGAGAACAGTCCAAGGTCATTCACAGTGAAGGCAGAGTCCGAGATATCAATACAGGCAAGGGAAGTCCAAAGCGTTAGTCAGAGCCAGTCCAAGAAGTCAGGATACCAGGAATCCAATGGATAGCAGGGAAACAAGGCAGGGAAACAAGGCAGGTACTCAAGGAGGTTGGTGACAAGTTGCTTGCACAACAGCCAAGCCTAACTGATGGCTTAAATCCCTTCCCCTGCTGCTGTAGCAGCCAGCTGATGCTGATGAGGCTGAGTTCACAGGTGGTGCTTCAGCCCTGCTCTTCCTCATCACTGCTACTGGGGAGGTTCCTCTGTAAAGCCTTCAGCCTAGCACTCTGCCGTCTCTGCTGCATTGCCAGACGGACCTGTTTTCTTCTCTGCTCCAGTGGCCCTGGCGAGGCCTCTGGAGACACTGCATGTTGCAAGGTGTCAGGTCCGACTGGAGTCCTTGAGTTGGCAGGCTGCAGACATGGTGAGTCATCTCCTGACTTTGGCTGATCCTCTATTCTGGCCTCTACCTCCTCTTCATCAGAGGAGGTCTCTGCAGGCTGACTCTCTGCAGGCTGACTCATGACACATCCTGGGGCAGGGAGTTCCACAATTCAACTATGTGTTGTGTGAAGAAATACTTCCTTTTATCTGTTTTGAATCTCTTACCCTCCAGTTCTCACAATACCAGAACTCGGGGTCATCTGCTGAAGCTGTAGGGTGAGAGATTCAAAACAGATAAAAGGAAGTATTTCTTCACACAGGCTTTAAGAAGGGAGTGGATATGTTCATGGAGGAGAGGGCTATCCATGGCTACTAGTCAAAATGGAGACTAGTCATGATGCATACCTATTCTCTCTAGTATCAGAAGAGCACGCCTATTCTATTAGGTGCCATGGAACACCAGCAGGATAACGCTGCTGCAGTCATCTTGTTTATAGGCTTCCTAGAGGCACCTGGTTGGCCACTGTGTGAACGGACTGCTGGACTTGATGGGCCTTGGTCTGATCCAGCAAAGCCGTTCTTATGTAAGGGTCAAGCTGTTTGCTATTCAGCCCTGGAGTGGGCAGGGAGAGACCTGGCAGCAGAGCAAATCCCCTCCAAAGAGGAAGGTGCATGGTCCCCAGTGATAAAGGAGGCTGGCTGGCTTGCAGCAGGAGCCAGGGAGTATCCCCTCTGCATTTGGTAATGGCAGGCCCATCTTGGCATCCCAGGAGAAAGACCAAAGGGAAATAAACAGTCCGGTGAATCATTCACTTTGCCTAACATCGTTTCACAGTTACATAACTTCATTGCAAATATTATTTTTAAAGGCAGCAGTTATTACAAAACCTGTGAAATCACTGTATTAGTTTTTGAAATGAGCATAAATATATTTTTATTTCTAATAAAGTTCATGCTTGACAGATATACTCAGCCGATATCGTCTCACCAGCAGCACCTCAAAGACTAACAAAATTTTTGGCAGGGTATGAGCTTTCCTGACCTACAGCTCACTACTTCTTCTTCAGCTGTAGCTCACAAAAGCTCAATACCTGCCAGAACTTTTGTTAGTCTTTTAAGGTGCTACTGGACTTCTGCTCTTTTCTACTGCTAGTGACCGTCAAACACGGCTACCCATTGTAATAATCTAACCAGCCAGTCGATCAAATCCTTTTTTTTCTGGACAGGTCAGACGGCCGACCCTACGATGGGCCGCCGTCAGCGGGACCCCTTGCTCCTTCGCCCCCGCAATGGACAGCCTTTCCCGTATACCCTAACAGCGGGAAGCACACCCATCCGATACCACAGTTAAGGATAATGTGCCTAGACTGCCACCTGGCTGCCAACAGTGGAACTTCGGCTCTGCCAAAAGTCACCCATGGCGGAAGGAAGATCATTGGTACAGATCACCCTGGATTCAGAAGGGGAACCCCAGTTTAACCCCCAGGAAGCGGTCTGATCTTTTTAAACACTTGAACCACTGGCTTTCTCACTCAGGGGCACCAATAACCTCTCCCCCCTGTTCTTAACCAGCGTGGTGTAGTGGTTAAGAGCGGTGGTTTGGAGCGTAGGACTATGATCTGGAGAATTGGGTTTTATTCCCCACTCCTCCATATGAGCGGCGGACGCTAATCTGGTGAACTGGATGTGTTTCCCCCACTCCTACAGAAGAAGCCAGCTGAGTGACCTTGGGCTAGTCACATCTAGTGATGTTGGGAAAATTTTTTTGGTATAGTTCGGATTCGGCCGAATTCGACCCGTCTGGATTCAGGATATGCCGAACTCCGAACTCCCCCGCTTCGGATCTGTGCAATTCGGCGCGAATTCAAAGTTCGGGGAAAAAATTCGGCCGAATAAAGCCATTGAAAACACAACCGCGCCTTTCCACAGCTCCGGGGGGAGGCATTTTGGGGGGTAAAGGTCCCAAACTTTCAGAGGAGCTTCAAAGGACCCTTCTTGCAAGACCCCCCCCCAAGTTTTGTAAAGATTGGGTCAGGGGGGGCTGAGATATGGGCCCCAAAGGGGTCCCCCCACCCTTAATGTGCATCTCTGAGCAGAGCTTGCCGCCCACGCACAAAGCTCCCAGCCCCGACAAACAGCTGAGCTACGGGGAGCAAGGGCAGGGGCGAAGAAGTTTGCAAAGCAACACAACTGCAAAGCAACACAACCATGCAAAGCAACACCTGACACTTGGGAGTTTGCAAACCATGGAAAGGGACAGAGGCAGCTAGCTATGCATAATGAGCAGGAGGGGGTGGAATTTCCCCTTTTGCATTGGACTCGAGTCGGGAACAGGCAAATGCATTTTTTAAGTCACCATTTGAAAACCAGTTTTGAGCAAGCATCAAAATAGGCCTAACCGATCTTATGAATGAGGGAAAACCTGAGGACACACAACTGAAGCCCCCCCTCAAACCAGGGAGAGAGAGACTCGAGGGGGCACACACACCCCAGGCAGAATGGGGGAAAGCCCCCTTTGGCTTCCCCCCAGAGGTCTTTCACATCACCTGCTTGCCTAGTCCTTTTAAGTGGAGATGCCGGGGACTGAACCTGGGACTTTCTGCATGCCAAGCAGATGCTCTACCACTGAGCCACAGCCCCTCCCCTAAAATAGTTAGAACTGAACACATGAATCTGCCTTATACTGAATCAGACCCTTGGTCCATCAAAGTTAGTACTGTCTACTCATACCAGCAAGGTCTCAGGCAGAGGTCTTTCACATCACCTGCTTGCCTAGTCTCTTGAACTGGAGAGGCCAGGGATTGAACCTGGGACCTTCTACATGCCAAGCAGATGCTCTACCACTGAGCCACAGCCCCTCCCCTAAAATACAGTTAGAATTGAACACATGAATCTGCCTTATACTGAAACAGACCCTTGGTCCATCAAAGTCAGTAATGTCTATTCAGACCAGTAGCAGCTCTCCAGGGTCTCAGGCAGAGGTCTTTCACATCACCTGCTTGCCTAGTCCCTTTAAGTGGAGATGCCGGGGATTGAACCTAGGACCTTCTGCATGCCAAGCAGATGCTCTACTACTGAGCCAAGGCCCCTCTCCACAGCTCTCTAGGGTCTCAGGCAGAGGTCTTTCACACAGGGTTGCCACTAAAACTTTACTTTTCATTTCCCTGACTCCCTGACCAACATATGTCAACTTCCCTGACCACTGTTCAAATATAACCACAAGTTAAAAAATGAAAAGGTCATGTTGCATTAATGCAAGGCTTAATGAAATGTTCCACTCTACAACTACACGTCTCAACTGCAAAAGTATTTGTCAATGTAAGAGATTTAATATCAGCTTCTTTCAACATTAACTGCAGCAACATCTGTTTTGCAATTGCACCAAAAATTACACCAAGATACAAACTTCAACTCAAGTAAACTCTGAATGCCAACAAATGACATAACATTTTTGTTATTGTTTTAAAGGTACACTAAAAATTATATAAACGTTCTATCTAAAATGGTTTCTCTGAAGCCACAGAATAAAACTTATAGTTTTGAAATTGCAGTAATAATCAAGTTAGTAATTAGAATACAAGTAATCTTGCATGGTGCAGAGTAGAAAGTGCTAGGTGTCTGTGAAATCCAACAGCAGCAAAACTCATTTGCAACTCTGTGCTGGGTTTAGCAGGAGACAAAATGTCCATTCCATACACAAGAATGACCCAAAAACATGCTTATCTTTATATGTAAGTTAAATGCAGTACTAGCAGGTAGGGATGAAAACAGTTAGATGTTTAAAGTTTGTATCTTGCTAAATATTTAAACTAGCCTTGCTTTGCAAATGCTACAGGCAGACCTTGGCAATCATGCAGGGACAGAGCTCAACAAACGCATTAGGCTGGTTGCTGGGGGTGGAGTTGAGGCAAAAGGTGGAGCTGGGAAAGGGCATCATTAAGTTTTACTTGTATTCTGCTACTTCTCTATTCCAGTTGCCACAAGAACAGATCATGCTCTTGCAGCAGGTCAAAAATCCACTGCTTGAATATATTTTAATCACATTTTCCCTGACTTCAGACCAATTCCCCTGACTTTCCCTGACCAATTTCCATTTCCCGACTTTCCCAAAAGTGGCAATCCTGTCACATCACCTACTTGCCTAGTCCCTTAACTGGAGATTCCGGGGATTGAACCTGGGACCTTCTGCATGCTAAGCAGATGCTCTACAAACTGAGCCACAGCCCCTGCCTGTATATGTGCATTATCTGCCATGGCCCCCGCCTTGTGGAACGGCCTCGCCTGGCTTTCTGCAAACTATGTGGGACTGAATTATTCAGGAGGGCTTTTTAAAACACAGATAATAGGGCTGTATTGTAAATAAGTGATTTGGAAAGACGCTTTGGTAAAGAGACAGGGACTGGGGACAATATTACTGTGCATAGAACGTACTGTCTGCCGTTGTAAGTACGATCCTGCTACGTAATTCCTGCAACGTTCAACATGCTGTGTTAAATACTTATGCTTTGTTTCAGCTTCGCTCCAGCTCTATTATCAAATTTCTGCAATTCAAACCTCCATTGCATTGTCTATTATTGGACATGCCGTTCTTGTTGACTTAAATTATCTTGCACTGTGTAAAATGACTTGAATCTCAGTGAGGAAGGCGGACCATGAATCATGTAGATAAACACAAATTAACAGCATTTCTATAGCACAGAAGGTCTGAAAACAGTTTAACACGCTGCATTAAAATCGTGGACCTCCCTGCCCCAGGATGTGGTGATGGCTGCCAACTCGGAAGGCTTTAAGAGGGGAGTGGACATGTTCATGGAGGAGAGGGCTATCCATGGCTACTACTCAAAATGGGTACTAGTAGAAGAGTTGGTTTTATATGTTGACTTTCTCTACCACTTAAGGAAGACTCAAACAGGCTTACAATCATCTTCCCTCCCCCTCCCAACAGACACCCTGTGAGGCAGGTGGGGCTGAGAGAACTCTAAGAGAGCTGTAACTTGCCCAAGGTCACCCAGCTGGCTTCGTGTGTAGGAGTGGGGAAACCAATCCAGTTCACGAGATTAGCCTCCACCGCTCATGTGGAGGGGTGGGGAATCAAACCCGCTTCTCCAGATCAGAGTCCACCGCTCCAAACCACCACTCTTAACCACTACACCACAAATACCTATTCTCTCCAGGATCAGAGGAGCATGCCTATTATATGGGGTGCTGTGGAACACAGGCAGGATGGTACTGCTGTAGTTGTCTTGTTTGTGGGCTTCCTGGAGGCACCTGGTAGGCCACTGTGCAAACAGACGGCTGGATTTGATGGGCCTTGGTCTGATCCAGCAGGGCTTTTTTAAGGTTCTTATTTTACTGATTCTTATAACTGCCCCACAAGGCAGATCTGAATAATTATCCCTGGGAACTACAACCGGTTCAAAACACGGCAGCCCAACTTTTAAAACAGCTGCAGCAGATGCCCGGTGTCTTTCCGGCCCAGTTCAACATGCTGGTTATGACCTTTAAACCCCTTCACAGCCTGGGACCTGCCGATCTGAAAGACTCTCTCCCACCATCAGGTGTAAGCCCAAGCCATTTGAGGGGGGGAGGGGTTGTATTTTGTATGGTTTAATTTTGAAACTGTAAGCTGTCTTCAGCCACAAGGGAAAAACAAGGCATTAATATTTCAAATAAATGATACATTAATAAATATGATGGGTGGGGAGGAGAGGCTGAAAGAGAGAATGCTAGCCAGTTCCAGGGCAAAAAAGAGTGCCAGCATGCAAATGAGCATTCAGGCGTAACATTGATTATAACTTTCAACGTATCTTCAAAGTTGCCGGAACGTTAGCCAAAGACCACTGTTGAAGAAGAAGAGTTGGTTTTTATATGCCGACTTTCTTTACTACTTAAGGGAGAATCAAACCAGCTTTCAATCACCTTCCCTTCCGCTCCCCACCACAGACACCCTGTGAGGCAGGTGAGGCTGAGAGAGCTCTAAGAGAGCTGTGACTACCCCGAGGTCACCCAGTAAGCTTCATGTGCAGGAGTGGGGAAACCAACCCAGTTCACTGGATTAGTCTGCTGCTCATGTGGAGGAATGGGGAATCCAACCTGCTTCTCCAGATCAGTCTTCTCCAAACCACCGCTCTTAACCACTACACCACGCTGGCTCTCACACCACGCTGTTGGAGGACCGAGTCACGGCTCAATGGCCTCACACTGCCCACTGAAGCTCTCAGTCCACCCCTCAAGCCACTTGGAATATCCATGTAGCAGATTTCCGTGCATATAATTAATTCATGCAAATTTCAGCGTGTATAATTAATCATATGATATTGCATTATATATTTTTAATTGCACGGTGTTTGTACTGCGTTTTCATTATGACGTGAGCCAGGCTTTGCCGGAGGGAGAGAGGGATATAAATAAAAGTTTATTGTTTGTCATTATTATTATAGAGTTGATGTGACTGAAAACTACTCAACAGCTCGAGGGCCACGAAGACCAGGAAAATGGGAGGGCCGTGCAGGGTGCCCGCTGGCTCTGCCTTGGGCACTGGTCTTTCCTGATGCAGGCTCTCAGCAGTGGTTTTCCAGAGGCAGCCTGCCTGCCCCTGACCCACGGAGCTCACAGCAGAAGAGAGATCTGGAAGCGATTTCTTTTCCTGTTCGTAATCTTCGGCTGGGCAAGGACACAATCGGGAGGTTCTTCAACTGCTGCTGGGAACGAGAGCTAACTTTCAAGCGTCAGAGTCAGTCCTGATTTAGCAAGTTAGGGTTTCACTCACCCCCACCCCCAAGCCACAGCTTTATTTATTTACTTACTTAGGGTGAAGATAGTCCCCAGTGCAAGCACCAGGTCATTCCGGACCCATGGGGTGACGTCACATCCCGACGTTTACTAGGCAGACTATGTTTACGGGGTGGTTTGCCAGTGCCTTCCCCAGTCATCTTCCCTTTACCCCCAGCAAGCTGGGTACTCATTTTACCGACCTGGGAAGGATGGAAGGCTGAGTCAACTTTGAGCCAGCTACCTGAAACCGAATTCCGTCGGGATCGAACACAGGTCATGAGCAGAGATTTTGACTGCAGTACTGCAGCTTACCACTCTGCGCCACGGGTCTCTTTCATTGTGTGTGTGTGTTAAGTGCCATCAAGTCGCTTCCGACTCATGGCGACCCTATGAATGAAAGTCCTCCAAAATGTCCTATCTTTGACAGCCTTGCTCAGGTCTTGCAAACTGAAGGCTGTGGCTTCCTTTACTGAGTCAATCCATCTCTTGTTGGGTCTTCCTCTTTTCCTGCTGCTCTTTCATTACTTATATTATTTATAGTCCGCCTTTCTCACAGGGACTCGAGGCGGATTACACAGAGTGAGTCAGTACGGTGGACAAAACAGGGCTATTCAATAACTGCTGTGTTCGGATTTTAGAAGTCTGGAACCAGCCAGAAAGAACTGAAGCACAGCATAATGTGTTCGCACGACACATGAAGTGGTACAGAAATTACACAAATATTATCCTAATTTTTAAAAAAAGGTAAAGGTCCCCTGTGCAAGCACCGGGTCATTCCTGACCCATGGGGTGACGTCACATCCCGATTCTCCCTTAAGTGGCAGAGAAAGTCAGCATATAAAAACCAACTTTTCTTCTTCTACAGAAATTACATCAACAGGATCCTATTTACAATAAGCTAAACACAGCCGTATAGATCACGGTCCCTGATCATTTATCCAAGCAAGTTTGTAAAATCATTTTGTCCTGAATAAAATCATCTTCAGCTGCCTCCTAAATGTCAAGAGAGAGGGGGCGAGACGGACATCCCTGGGGGGGCTGTTCCATTATCGAGGGGCTGCCACTGAAAAGGCCCTCTTTCCATGCACCCACCAGACAAACTTCTTCAGTCGATGGAATAGTCAAGAGAGCCTCTCCCTGTGGTCTTTTAAAACAGCAAATGGTTATATACGGGGTCTGCCCAACAGTGCAATCTGTCCAGCCTCTACATAGCACAATGCAGATGAACACAACATGAAACTGCCTTCTACTGAATCAGACCCTTGGTCCATCAAAATCAGTAGTCTACTCTGACCAGCAGCAGCTCTCCAGGGTCATAGGTCTTTCCCATCACCTACCTGCCTAGTCTCTTTAACTGGAGATGCTGGGGATTGAACCTGGGACCTTCTGCAGACCAAGCAGATGCTCTACCACTGAGCCACAGCCCCACCCATGATGAGATCTGTGGACTAGGCACTTTGCAAAGCAAGCGGATCTGGAGGACTCACATGAGCAAGCCTAGGGCTACGGCACTCAGAACAAATGGAACAGGGGGGAAAGTTAGCAGTCACCACAAAAATACAGTAATCAGACTTTAAGAACAACCAAAACCCGTCTGCAGCCAGGTGTGTGTGTGTGTGTGTGTGTGTGTGTAGTACAGATGGCCATGGAATGGCCAAAGCTAAAAAACACAGGAGGCCCCCTTTCGCTCCAATTAGATCAGCCAGAAGAGGCTGCTGTCTGGACTGGTAATGTCTCCATCCTGCAGGCACAAGCCACTACCCATTTTGGTCAGCACCTGGTCAGACAGCCCCTTCTGGATCCGGAACTGTCTGCCAGATTTTGCATAATCTCTTGGCAAAAATGGAGGTGGGCTCGGACCAGGCACTCAGCGTAATTGAATCTAAGACACACACACCCCTCCCCCGAGGTTGCCCAATCCAGGAAAGCACCGAGGCTCGCAGGAAGTTTGGGAGTATCCAATGGGGACTCAGGAACAACATTCCCATTCGAATGGACAAATCAAACCTCTTTCACAATACTAGTCCCTCTTGTACCAATCAGAAGTGCCAGTTCTAAATTTCCCTGCAAAGTTAAATTGTGGAACTCCTTGCCCCAGGATGTGGTGATGGCTGCCAACTTGGGAGGCTTTCAGAGGGGAGTGCTCTGCCTGCTTGCAAGTCTGATGCTTTTCGATAAACTCTCTGATCATTCTAATTTGTTATATCTGCCTCCTTTTCTAAGCCCGCTTTGAAGCTCCGTCACTTTTCACTTCGACCTCAAACCTCGGGGTAGACGTGGTTTGTTCCCTTCTGTCGGAGCCCCTGTTCACACGGACCAGGAAGTTGACGCGTCTTGCTCTGAGCACATTTGGTAAACACAATGCCGACAACATTTCTAGGACACTGTGTTTACAGATCCACATTTCAGACTGCACGCCCTCCCAAACTTGCCCCTAGCATTCCTCTTGCATTCCTGATTTGCTACTCATTAGGGACTTCTCTTACCCTGCTATTTTTTGCTAATCAAGTCACTTCCTCCTCCCCAGAGTTGCTTCGGAAAAATCGAATCCTCCAAAGCTACTCCAGAGTAATTTTGCCATCTGTAACATGAAGCCCTATCAGACCGAGACTAAAAGGTCCATCTAGTCCAGCATCAAGTTTGTAACGGGCTGGCTGGCCTGCATGTGGAAGAAGACTGCCTCTCTGCCTGGAGGTTCCATTGTAGTCTGCGAAGTCCAACTTCCTGTTTCCAAGTAGCTGCCAGCAGAGAGGCCCACAAACAGGAAATGATGTCACCAGGCCTCCTTTCCTGCTTCCCTCCCTCAAAGCAACTGGTAATCAGACTGCACCTGAACCTGGAACTTCAGAGATATTTCGTTATTATGGATAATTAGCCTTTAATGGAGCTCTGCTCCTCAATCAACACACTTCTAGCTAATTTTTAAAAGCAATCTTTGGGCAGCCCTCACCAAATCATGTGGCGGCAAAACCATAAGATGGTCTTGCTACCTCTGTTTCCTAATTTCATCCGTTCCTGACCTCTCTCCTCTTCTTTCCTTGTCCCTAAAGCAGTGGCTTTCAAAATGTGGATCTTCACAAAGCCAGAAGGGAGGAGAAACCTGTGGAGAGGACGCTACGGGAGGCCAATCTGGTCTTGCCTTCGCATAAGGCACAAAATGGACAAGGAGTACATCCTATTGCTCAATAAGGCTATACATTTCTAAATACTGAAAATGAAAAATAAAATTTAAAACAGTTCAGTGCAAGATGTGTGGAAGAGGGGGGAAGTAGCGTGGAGTTACTTTGTAAGAGGTTTCAAAAAATAGAGTACGATTAGAAGAGGGTCTCACTTTTGAAAGCTTGAGACCCACTGACTACCCTAAAGACAACAAGGCAGTCCCCCAGGAGCTAATGCAACACTTTTAATTATTGAGGGCATTTTCATTCTTTCCCCCTCCCCCCAGCGCTCAGGATGGCATACATGGCTCTTCCTCTGTTTTATCCTCTAAATCATGTTCCGTTTTAGCCTGAAGAGGAGAAGACTGAGACGTGATATGATAGCCATCTTCCAGTACTTGGGCTGTCATATAGAAGAGGGTGCCAAGTTGTTTTCTGCTGCCTCAGAAGCTCGGACCAGAACCAACGGGTTGGAATTAAATCAAAAAAGTTTCTGTCTAGACGTTAGAATTTGCTAACAGAGTGGTTCCTCAGTGGAACAGTCTTCCTCGGGAGGTGGTGAGCTCTTCTTCCCTGGAGGCTTTTAAGGAGAGGCTAGAGGGCCATCTGTCAGCAATGCTGATTCTATGATCTGTTAGATCATGAGGGAGGGCACCTTGGCCATCTTCTGGGCATGGAGTAGGGGTCACTGGGGGTGTGGGGGGGAGGTAGTTGTGAATTTCCTGCATTGTGCAGGGAGTTGGACTAGATGACCCTGGTGGTTCCTCCCAACGCTATGATTCTAATAAGACAAGTGCATTTTAAATATAAGTAGCAGGTAGCATCTGTCCCTCCTGCCAACCCCACTATTACCTTGAGAAGGACGAAGAATTCAAAGATGCGACGGAAGGAGGGAGGGAAGAGACGGGCATAGGTCACAGCCATTTTGAAGAACAACGCATGGAAGAGGCGATCACGGACGTTAATCAGCGGATTCTGGTTGAGGTTACGGACCCCCCGGTTGTTCCCAGCAGGGGCCCCTGCCCCCCCATTATTGTTCATCGGATGATGGTGGTTATTGGGTTGATTCTCTGACATCTTGAGACTCTCGGTGATGCTCACAGCAAATGCTTCCGGGAACACGGTTCTGTTTCACATGTACGTGGAGAAAGTTCTGTTTCACATGTATGTGGGCAAAATGAGGGTTTAATCAGCCTCAGAAGAGAGAGGGGCTACTCTGCTTGGAAAGGAGATGAGGGTGAGAGAAATCAAATACCCCTTCATGGGAAGACTGCTATAAGTGGGGGTTATTCAGGAAAAAAGGATGGCAGTTTCTGATACAGTCTGGGAGAGCTTCCCCAAAGGGAAGAGAATGGGGCAGTGGTTAACAGATGGCCTAGAGATGAATGTGAATAGCTTTATAACAGGGAAGGGGAGGAGAGACAATCTCTCAAGAGGCCAGAATGTTATTTTGAGAAGGGGGTGGAGAGACAATTAAGCAGTTTTTTGAAAAGGCCTGGTGCCTTAGAATGACAAACCCTTAAAGATGAGAGCTGCAGAACTTGGGGCAGGTGGATTAGGGGAGAAGAGGAGGAAGAGGGTTTATCAGGAGAACTGGGAAGGGGGGACAGAAGTGAGAGGAACTGGAAAAGTTCTCAGCCCACAGGGGGGGAGCCAGGAGTTGCAGCCTTTTAAAGGGGCTGAAATGCTGAGCCACGGAGGTGTGGATTGGATTGCCGGAGAAGGAACAGAAGCTTTGCCAAAGGAAATTGAGGAGGGGGGGAGGGGGTTGAAAAAGCCTACTTCAGGAAGGCCCAATTTTGGGGAGGGGAGAGAAGTTTCACCAGAAGAACCGAAGTGCAAAAACGCCTACCTTAAAAGGCCCCAGTCGAGGGGGGGGGGGTTCGTATAAACGCCCAGTAAGGGATATGTGGGGAAAGCCTTAAAAGAAGCAGCGGCCCTCAAACCAAAACGAGCTGTCCCTTTCAATTCAGAAAGGGGAGGAATGGCTTTTAGTTGGGGGGGGGGATGAAGGGGTCGCGCCCCGCCCCCGATTTAGGGGTTTAAAGACCCAGGCTAAGAGAGTGGGGACTATGGCGACCTCAGAAGCAGGGGGGGGGAAGGTCTAAGCCACCTTTCTCTCTCTCCCGCCCCCCTTACACACGCTCGGACCCCCCCAAGAGGGAGATGGGGGGCGGTCCGGGAGCGCCCCGTCCTCCTCGTTCCTGCCTCTCGGCTCAGTCCCCCTTCGCGTCCGCCAGGGCCGCCGCCATTTTCCTCTCCCTCCTCCGCCCCTCCTCTTCCCTTCGCCCGGTCGCTTCGGTGACGTCAGCACGGGGGGAGGGGGGAAGAGCGCCGAGAAGCTAAGCGGCCGGCGAAAAGGATTCTGGGTGGCGGGAAGAGGGGGGGAGAAATGCCCTTCTGCCAAAGGGATACGGTCAACAGCTCGGCAAGCGACACTATACTTCCGGTTCCCATTTCAATGGGTACGGTTGAGGATTTCTTTTCATATATATAAAATAATTTTTACTTCCAGGCTATATATATATAGCCTTAAAATAAAAATTATTTTATATATACTAAATGCCATTCCTCCCCATAAATAAATATACTAAAAGCCATTCCTCCCCTTATTTTAAGGATATATATGTGTGTGTGTATACATATTTATTTATATATATATATATATATATATATATATATATATATATATATATATATATATATATATATATATATATATATATATATATATATATATATAATTTTTATTTTAAGGACACAGAAAAGAAAACAAGGGGGGAAAGAATGGGGGGAAATCGGAAAAAGAAATATGTCTGTGCCCAAGCTTCAGTGTAACCATACAAGCGTACATCCATCATCAACTTTAAAACTTAAATTAATTTCTAACACGTTATTATCATTCTTCTACGTAGTTATTCATTTACATGTTATTGATACTACAAGTTGTTAATTTATCATTCTTCTACACAGTAAACAGCAAAGGGGAGAAATTGGAAGCACTTATTTGGTAATTAATAATTAGTAATATTATTAATTAATAACGATGATGATGATGATCAGGTCGAGGATTTTAAAAAACGCCTCCAAAGACCACTCAGGTTTAGAGGGAAAGTAGCAAAAGAACTTTACAAGGGAAGCTTTTTTTTTGGTCTGTTTAAGGTGGGGAAAATAGGGGGAATCCAACCGATTGAGCTTTGCTTTTTCACTCTTCTCCACGTCTGCCCTTTGTCTACACCTGTTGATTTTCTGCCTTTAAAAGACTCACAGCTTTTATTCTACCGTTGAGCTTTCGTGAGTCTTTAAGGTGCTGCTGGACTTCTGTTTTGCTAGCATTTTGATTCATCCCTTTGGCTAATGGCTTCGGCTGTTATCTCTGCGACCTTTCCGCGTCTCCTGCTAAGCCCATTCAATTGACGCACCGCAAAAGCAACTTGGGAAAGAGAAGGGGTGCAGGAGTGACCACTTCCGGTCTTAAAGCTCCGCCCCTAACTCCATATGCAGATCGGCGATCCTTTTCCCATCAAGCGCTGCAAACTCAATTTCCCTCGTCCGCGTCCCACAATTTTACAAATTTACCTTGCAAATAAAAACCAAACACACCGGGAAAAAAAAGCTCCGTCATGATTGTCTCCGACATTACGGCTGCAAAAAATAATTTTAAAGAAGAAGCATATCACAAATCCTCACTATAACCTAGTTTACTTAGAAATAGTGAGGGTTTATATAGCCGTGGTAGAAAGGGTCAGTTTGTGCTCGCTTCGGCAGCACATATACTAAAATTGGAACGATACAGAGAAGATTAGCATGGCCCCTGCGCAAGGATGACACGCAAATTCGTGAAGCGTTCCATATTTTGCCTCCTCTGCAAGCAAGCAAGCCTTTCCCCAGCAGGGGAGAGTGCGCAAGCGTGTTTTGCAAAATGCTCAAAATGTTTTGATGCGTGTACATGTCATGTACTGCAAAAAACATCTACAAAAGTCTTCTGACAAATGTTTTCAACGCATTGAGATACTTGTTTTGCAGCCTGATATATCCGTTTAAAGCATTTTGCCGAATAGACAAATGCACACAAAATTGCTTTAAACATTGCTGTATATAGTTGCAATCTGATATATCAGTTTGAAGCATTTTGTGAAATAGATAAATACGCACAAAAAATGCTTTAAACACATCGCTATATAGTTGCAATCTGATATATGTTTAAAGCATTTTGTGAAATAGTCAAATACGCACAAAAATGTTTTAAAAGCATTGCTATATAGTTATATCCTTGCCATCTGATATATCAGTTTAAAGCATTTTGCCAAATAGATAAATACGCACAAAGATGTTTTAAACACATCGCTATATAGTTGCAATCTGATATATGTTTAAAGCATTTTGCGAAATACAAAAATACACACAAAAATGCTTTAAACACATTATTATATAGCTGCAATCTGATATATATGTTTAAAGCATTTTGCGAAATAGACAAATACACAAAGAAATGCTTTAAACACATTATTATATAGCTGCAATCTGATATATCAATTTAAAGAATTTTGTGAAATAGACAAATACACACAACAATGCTTTAAATACATTGCTGTATAGTGATATAATTTTGGGGAAAGGCAAAGTCTGGGTGTATATACGGATCCTCCTACACAGGACTGTCACGCTCTAGGTGGGGCCACCAGGTCTCCCAGACTACAGAGTCAGGTTGCCAATCTCCAGGTGGGGGCTGGAGATCTCCCGGAATTACCCACTATAGATTATTGGTAAAATCCGTCCCCAAATCCCCCACTTCAAAGCCCCCCCCCAATCTCCAGGAATCCCACAGGCTGGAGCTGGCAACCGTGTATGCTGGATCCTGTAAACAAAATTAATGGGAACCCACACACACACACATGGTGCTGCTGACGCATTTCCTGTCGCCTGCCAAGTACTTTTAGAAATGGGGTTGCCAACTCCCAGGTGGTCTATCAAACAAAAAGAAGGACGTGGAAACCCTAGTCATAGAGTCCAATTGCCAAAGCAGCCATTTTCTCCAGGTGAACTGATCTCCATCAGCTGGAGATCAGTTGTAATAGCAGGAGATCTCCAGCTAGTACCTGGAGGTTAATAGAAAAAAGAGACACCACTGTACTGATGCTATATAGTTAGGAAATAAGCACAGGAGCGACACAACAATGTAGTTACAAAATGCAAAAAGATTCTATTGGGAAAGTTACACATAGTAAGCAACAACAATGCAAAACAATGGGTCTAACAAGATCCTATATCTATAATAGTAAAGTCCAATAGTCACTGAACTATCTTACTTCAGTGACTATTGGACTTTACTATTATAGATATCGGATCTTGTTAGACCCATTGTTTTTGCATTGTTGTTGCTTACTATGTGTAACTTTCCCAATAGAATCTTTTTGCATTTTGTAACTACATTGTTGAGTCGCTCCTGTGCTTAGTACCTGGAGGTTGGCAACCCTGCTCTGCATAGAGACCTGGAGGTTGGCAACCCTGCTCTGCATAGAGACCATGGATTTACTTGACGGTCTCTCGTCAAGTCGCAGCCAATTTATGGCGACCCAGTGAAGTGTAATTATTATTTACTTCTGAAATGCTTATTAAATAAATCAGCATTTTGGTAAGTTAATCATACACTGATTATATTCCTACATTTGCAGCATGCCTGTAATATTAGGTGATGTGGAACACAGGCAGGATAATGCTGCTGCTGCAGTCGTCTTGTTCGGGGGCTTCCTGGAGGCACCTGGTTGGCCACTGTGTGAACAGACTGCTGGACTTGATGGGCCTTGGCCTGATCCAGCAGGGCTTTCCTTATGTTCTTATGTTCAAGACAAGAAATAAACAGGTGGTTGGCTGCTATGTAGCATCCCCGGACTTTCTTGGTGGCCCCTCATCCAAGTACTAACCAAGCCTGACTAGGGTTTCCAGGTCCCTCTTTACTACCGGCGGGAGGTTTTTGGGGTGGGGTTTGGGGAGGGGAGGGACTTCACTGCCATAGAGTCCAATTGCCAAAGCGGCCATTTTCTCCAGGGGAACTGATCTCTATCAGCTGGTGACCAGTTGTAATAGCAGGAGATCTCCAGCTACTACCTGGAGGTTGGCAACCCTAAGGTTGACCCTGCTTAGGTTTCAATGTCTGACAAGATCAGGCCATTCTGGGCCATTCAGGTCAAGGCCATTTTATTCCTACTATGCGCAATTTCGAAAACCCCTCATGTCCCTCTTTAATATTCTTGCTTGAGGCACGTTTTGGGGAGGATCAGACTGGAATTTCTCCACTCTTCAGGCCTGCGTGAAAAAGGTAAAGCTCGGATAGTCCAGGCAAACCTCTAACTATTGCTAAGTTCATTGCCAGGGAATCACCACATTGGTCTCGTAATGCTTGACAAAGATTAGTCCACCTTAAGAACAGGTTGCCGTCTCTCCACCCACCTTATGCAGGCCTTTATTGGAATTTTTCTTTTTAATCCTTCTTGTGGTTTACCCCTTGGGTTGTTTGGAACCCTTTGTGGACTCCATTGCTTGGTTACTGGCGTGTACGAACACAGCAAGGGACCAGCAAAGAGAGGGACGACATCTCGCAAAGCACGCTGGAGAAACCTGCCGAGCGAGGTTGAGGATCGCAGGAAATCTAGAGTACGAGTCAGAATCCAGTGGATCACGCAGGCTGTCTCGCAGTACAGCGGCCAGGACTCTCCCCGGTAGGTAGATCCCCACTTTACCGCCTTGTGCTTTTAAGATCTGAGCCTAGCGGTCTGCTTTTTTGCTAGACCCGTTTCCCACCAGATGTGTTTCTGTTTCTGTGATGAGCTCGATTAAACGGTGGTCGTCGGCTCTGCGGAGAAGCTTAGCAAGAGCTCAGCTGCTCCCTTACCGCTCGCACCACTTTCGTAAGCCTTGCAAGAGTTCAGCTGGGAGTTCTGAGCACCACACCTACCCCTATCAGGCTACAACTAACCACACAAAGGAGTTAGGGCTGCCTTAGGGTTGCCAGGTCTTTCCTGGCCTAGGGTTGCCAACCTCCAGGTACTAGCTGGAGATCTCCTGCTATTACAACTGATCTCCAGCCGATAGAGGTCAGTTCCCCTGGAGAAAGTGGCCGCTTTGGCAATTGGACTCTATGGCATTGAAGTCCCTCCCCTTCCCAAACCCCACCCTCCTCAGGCCCCGCCCCAAAAATCTCCTGCCAGTGGTGAAGAGGGTCCTGGCAACCCCATTCCTGGCCACAGGTGAGGGATAGGGGGTAGGCTTGCCAGATCCAGGTTGGGAAACTCCTGGAGATTTGGGGGTGGGGCCTGGGGAGGACAGGGACCTCAGTGGGGTACAACGCCATAGAGTCCACCCTCCAAAGCAGCCATTTTCTCCAGGGGAACTGATCTCTGTAGTCTGGAAATTAGCTGTAATTCTGAGGCATCACCAGGTCTCACCTGGAGGCTGGCATCCCTACATCCTTCCTGGGTTGCAAAATTTGGAAATTGGGGGGGGGGAGTGTTTTTCTCCTTTCTTGCCTCCCCTTGTTCACGTGACCCCTTGATCTTTCTTCCTTTCCTCCAGAGTGTTTTCTCCCGCTATCCTTCCAGCCAGAGGGCATATCCCTCTGAAAAACGCCAGTGCTGATGCCTGCCACTTTGAGTAGCCAGAAGCGGGACCACATCGTCTGGACTGACCTCATCTTCCGTATCCCCACCCTCAAGCCCCAAACCAAAGGTAGGGTCTGAGTTGTCTCCACAGTTCTATCCTCCCCAAAGGGCATTCCCAATACAGTCTTGTGAACTGCTTTGCGTAAACGCTGGATCCGACCCAACGCAATCATCCTCAGCACGTGAGAGCCAGTGTGGAGTAGTGGTTAAGAGCAGTGGTTTGGAGCGGTGGAGTCTGATGTGGAGAACCGGGTTTGAATCCCCACTCCTCCACATGAGTGGCGGAGGCTAATCTGGTGAACTGGATTTGTTTCCCCAACTCCTCCACATGAAGCCAGCTGGGTGACCTTAGGCTAATCACAGCTCTCTTAGAGCTCTCTCAGCCCCACCTACCTCACAGGGTGTCTGTTGTGGGGAGGGGAAGGGAAGGTGATTGTAAGCCTGTTCGAGTCTCCCTTAAGTGGTAGAGAAAGTCAGCATATAAAAACCAACTCCTCCTCCTCTTCTTCCTCTTCTTCTTCTTCCTCTTCTTCTTCTTCCAGCATTTGATTAAAGCAGTCCTAAATAGCTTGATGTGTTTTTACGTCATCTATTTTACGTATTTTATTTTCATTGCAAGCCACCTTGAGCTCCATAAATAAGAAAGGCAGCTGATAAATGTGTTTTAAAAAACAAATAAATGGGTTACTCAACAATGCTGTTTTATTCTAGTTCCAAAGAAGGCAGCGAAATGTAACACATCTGCAGCAGGGACTTCTGATCTCCACCCCAATGGAAGTGGTTACCAACTGGGCAGGAAGGACTGGCAAATGAAACCATTGCATCTCCACTTAGATTCTGTTCCAGGCGAGGAGGCAGAAAAAACTTTCAAAGATCCTCCTCCACCACCATCCCATCCTCTGAATTCACCACCCCCTCCAGGAAATCCAGCCTCTCAAGAAAAGCACAAGGTCAAAAGGATTCTGGTTGACCTCAGATCCATCCTGGAGAACGTCATGGACCCCTCCGAAGAGGGACCTGCGGACAGGGGCCTACAAATTGATGCACGGCCTCCTTCGGACCCGGGAGATCCGAGTGGTGACATTCCGGATCCTTCCGAGGAAGCGGGAGAGACAGAGCTCCCAAACGATGGCTGCTCTTCCTCAAGTGCCGGAGACCCCGGCAGTGACGGCCACGAAACGGAAACAACCTCCGCCGATTCTGAAGACGGACAAACCGACCAGGGTATTCCGGTGCCTCTTTCAGTGGACGGGGGGAAAGATTTCGGCCCCACTGTCAAGACTGGCAGGACCCCGAAAGGGATCTTGTCGCCGCCTGATGAGCCAGCGCTGCTCCGGAGAAACAACTCGCCGGTTGCTCAACCTTCTGAGCCACACCTGAAAACCCCCACGTTGTTCCTCGAGACAACCCCACAACAGCAGGGCCTCCCAGAGACAAACAGCGCAGGAGACCTAGTCAGGGTATGTTTTGACCACCAGTGCCATATTATATACTATGTTCACTACGAATTTCTATGAAACATGACAGTAATGTATAGAAACTAAAGAATTCATACAATATTTTGTAAGCAATTGCACAGAACCCGACCTTCCAATGGAGGTTAACCTGAGAGTTCGACAGGTAAATCAACACGGTTCATCAGTAGGGTTGCCAGGTCCCTGTTTGCCATCGGCGGGAGGTTTTTTGGGTGGAGCCTGAGGAGGGCGGGGTTTGGGGAGGGACTTCAATGCCATAGAGTCCAATTGCCAAAGCGGCCCTTTTCTCCAGGGGAACTGATCTCTATCGGCTGGAGATCAGTTGTCATAGCAGGAGATCTGCTATTACCTGGAGGTTGGCAACCCTATTCAACAGGTAAATCAAAAAGTGTATCTTTAAAGAACCAAGTGATATATCTTCCTCCACTTGGTTCTTTAAAGGTACAGACTTTTTGATTTACCTGTTGAACCTTGCTGACTTGCCAGTCGAACTCTCGGGTTTGCCTTTACCTCTGTTGGAAGGTTGGGTTCGGTGCAATTGCTTATAAAATATTGTATGAATACTTTAGTTTCTATATATTTCTGTCATGTTTGATAGACATTCGTAGTGAACATAGTATATAATATTACAATAGCCTAGTGTTATTTTTTGGTTATAGTTACAGTTTGAACACTGATTTTTCTTGTTTTGACTACCAGTAGGTGCAGTAAGCTTTAAGCAGTGGATTACAGGAGAGGAAAGAGATGTTTCTCAGTGCGGATTCTCTATAAATTATGCAGGGAATGTTTTTGTTTCCCCTCCAGTGTGTCTGTGAATACAGCATTACAGATCTGGTACAACATTAGGGTTGCCAACCTCCAGGTGGTGGCTGGAGATTTCCTGCTATTACAACTGATCTCCAGGTGACAGAGAATAGTTCCCCTGGAGAAAATGGGCGCTTTGACAATTGGACTCTATGGCATTGATGTCCCTCCCCTCTCCAGTGTCCCTATGGCATTGATGTCCATGATGTCTATGGCATTGATGTCCCTCCCCTCTCTTCCTCAGGCTCCTCCCCCAAAATCTCCAGGCATTTCCCCACCCAGAGCTGGCACCCCTATACACCGTCCTTCTGCAGAGAGTTCCACAAATTAGTTGCGTCTTCACATGTAATTAGGGTTGCCAGCTCTGGGTTGGGAAATAGCTGGAGATTTTGAGGGTGGAGCCTGAGGAGGGGGGGGCTTAGGGAGGGGAGTTACTTTAATGGGGTATAATGTCCACCTTCCAAAGCGGCCTTTTTCTCCAGGTGAACTGATCTCTGTCGCCTGGAGATCAGCTGGGAAAGCAGGAGATCTCCAGCCACCACCTGGAGGTTGGCAACCCTACATGTAATTAACTTGTGGACCTCACTGCTAAGGGATGTAGAGATGGCAGCTCGCTTAGATGGCTTTAAAAAGGAAATGAGGCAAAATCGTGGCAAAAAACCCCCCTAAATGGCTATCATTAAATGGAACTTCCATGTTCTGAGGCAGTTTATCTCTGCATGCCAGTTGCTGAGGGGCAACAAAAGGAAGAGGTGGCCTTCCGTGTCCCATCTGGTTGGTCGTCCTGCTTGTTGACTAGTGGCCATTTTGGGAAACAGGATGGTAGACCAGAGGGACCACAGGTAGGGTTGCCGGCTCCGGGATGGGAAATCCCTGGAGATTTCGGGGGTGGCACCTGAGGAGGGCGGGGTTTGGGGAGGGACTTCAGTGGGGTATAATACCATAGAGCCCACCTTCCAAAGCATAGCGTCCACCTTCCAAAGTCCACCATTTTTCTCCAGGGGAACTGATCTCTGTCGCCTGGAGATCAGTTGTAATCCCAGGAGATACCTAGCCACCACCTGGAGGTTGGCAACCCTAACCACTGGTCCAATCCAGCACATTCGCCTTTTTCACGTGCTGGTGCACAAGATACAATGTGAACTACAAGGTGCATCGACATGGAAAAACGCCTTATGCCAAATCACCAGCGATGTGGGAAGCCCCTCCGCCGAAACGAACGGACAGCAACCTCTACCCTCTTTTCGTTCTCCGTTCTCCCTCCAGCCCGCACCCCCCTCCCCAGATTTCCAGCTTCCAACGCAGCTGCTCCTCCAAAGGCTTCAGGAGACCACAACCAGCAAGGATCATTTGCTGATCATGCAGGTGCTGCGTTCGTTGCGCGAGGAGCTGCTGGCGCAGAGCTTGGACTCCGATGATGGGTAAGGAATCCCCTATCAAAGTCTCACTCGGATCCCCGATTGTTTGGCCTGGAAAATTTAGTCGAGCTGTGTCACCTCTGGGAGAATTCTTTCAAGGAGCTTGGCCCTGCCTAAATTTGCTCACAAGTTGCCTGAACCCTCTCCGTTCTCCTACCAGTCACTAGCTGCCCATCCCTGCCATGTAGGGTTGCCAGGTCCCTCTTTGCCACCAGTGGGAGGTTTTTGGGGTGGAACCTGAGGAGCGGGGGAGGGGGGGTTTGGGGAGGGACTTCAATGCCCCCTGCTGGTGGCAAAGAGGGACCCGGGGCCCTTACCTCTTCAGTCAATGGACTCCTTGGTACATATCTTTTTGCATTGCCTTTACTCTCTTTCTTTCCCCCTGTTCTCAGACTGAGGTCTTGAACAATAAAACCATAAAATTTAAAAATTTAGCCTAATTTGGTATATGTAAGGGCAATGAAACTAATAGACTTATTTAAGTCTATTAGTTTCATTGCCCTTACATATACCAAATTAGGCTAAAATGGATTATACCATGTTTTAACAAATGGTCTGTGTTTCCTTAAGCAACTTTGGAGCAAAGGGTTCAGTTCCTCTTAGAGGACACTTATGACGCTCGGCGTACTTATTTTGTCGCTCGTTTTTTGGAGGCTGCAGAGAAGAGACGAAGGGAGGTGTTTTTAGAGATGGGACTTATTTAAGTTTTATGGTTTTATTGTTCAGGTCCTCTGTCTAAGAACAGAGGTTGGGGGGAGAAAGAAAGATGTCTACCACCTACTTCTGAACAGTAAGTGAAAAGCTCCTGAAAAGCTTTTTTGAGAACCAGAACTCCACAGTTTCTTAGTGGAAAGTCTAGCCTGCATATGGGAGACCAGACCACGGATCATGGGGCAGAGTGACACCTACATAAGAACATAAGAAAGGCCCTGCTGGATCAGGCCAAGGCCCATCAAGTCCAGCAGTCTGTTCACACAGTGGCCAACCAGGGGCCTCTAGGAAGCCCACAAGCAAGACGACTGCAGCAGCATTGCCCTGCCTGTGTTCAGCAGCACCTCACATAATAGGCATGCTCCTCTGATACTAGAGAGAATACATGACTAGTATCCATTCTAACTCACAGCCATGAATACCCCTCTCCTCCATGACTATGTCCACTCCCCTCTTAAAGCCCTCCAAGCTGGCAGCCATCACCACGTCCTGGGGCAGGGAGTTCCACAATTGAACTATGCATTGTGTGAAAAAATACTTCCTTTTATCTGTTTTGAATCTCTCACCCTCCAGCTTCAACGGATGACCCCGCGTTCTAGTATTATGGGAGAGGGAGAACAGCTTCTCCCTGTCTGCTCTCTCCAAACCATGCATCATTTTATAGACCTCTGTCATGTCTCCCCTCAGTTCACCTCGTGAACACCCGCCTCCGATTTCTCTTTTCCCACACAGGGACAAATGGAACTGTCTCCCAGGGCTTCCAATGGGCTACTCGCAGAAACACCGGAAGCCCCAGGCCCAAACTGGGAAGCCCGCAGCCCCGAAGAGGAGGCTCGGCAGACTGATCTGGTGTAGCAGAAGAACAGTCCACGCTGCGGACTCGGGACAGAAAGCCCCAAAGCTCTGAGGTGCTGCAGAGCTGGGAAAGAAGACCCTTCCTGGTTGGAGTGGACTAAAAGGACCATCTGATCCAATCCCTTCTTTCCACTCAGGAGCCTCTAGGACAGGGGTGTCAAATGTAAGGCCCACGGGCCAAATCCGGCCCCTTGAGAGCTCTTAAACGGCCCGCGAGCCGGCTGAGGTAGCCATACCCCTTCCCCACTCTCAATCTGGGCTGGCAAAGCATAGCCCGGCCCGACCAAGTCACATTTATGTCATATCCAGTCCTCGTAATGATTTTGATACACCCGCTCTGGGAAACTTACAAGCAGGATGTGAACTAAGCAGCCTTCTGATATGCAGAGGAATGTTGCCTCTGTCTGTGGAGGCTCTTCTTGGCTTGTTGGAGGTAATGTTCATGCAATGTACCTCCATCAAGTGAATATGCTTGTTTTTGTTCATAGAATCATAGAGTTGGAAGGGACCACCAGGGTCATCTAGTCCAACCCCCTGCACAATGCAGGAAATTCACAACTACCTCTCCCCCCACACCCCCAGTGACCCCCTACTCCATGCCCAGAAGATGGACAAGATGCCCTCCCTCACATCATCTGCCTAAGGTCATAGAATCAGCATTGCTGACAGATGGCCATCCAACCTCTTCTTAAAAACCTCCAGGGAAGGAGAGCTCACCACCTCCCAAGGAAGCCTGTTCCACTGAGGAACCACTCTGTTAGAAAATTCTTTGTAATGTTTAGAAGGAAACGCTTTTGATTCAATTTCGACCCGTTGGTTCTGGTCCAACCTTCTGGGGCAACAGAAAACAACTCGGCACCATCCTCTCTATGACAGCCCTTGAGGTACTTGGAGATGGTTATCACATCCCCTCTCAGTCTTCTCCTCTCCAGGCTAAACATACTCAGTTGTGGGGGGGATACCTCTTCTAAGGTGGCACCCATCTTAGGAAGGGCAGGAAGGTTGCATCAGTGCTCGGCTCTCGTGGCCCTTTCTTGCATGCCCAGGGTAGTGCAGATCGCCACTTTGGGGTCAGGAAGCAATTTTCCTCCAGGCCAGATTGGCCAGGGATCCTTGAGGGTTTGCCCCATCTTCTGGGCATGCAGTAGTGGATCACGGGGCGGAGAGGTAGTTGTGAATTTCCTGACTGTGCAGGGGGTTGGACTGGATAACCCTGGTGGTCCCTTCCAAATCTATGATTCTATGATCTTGGAAGAGACATTCATGGGGCAAGGCCTTGTGTTAAAAATAATTAACAATCCTCCCAAAAAGGCTGCTGCCTGATAATTTGAGGAGGTGCTTTTTTAATCCAGCATTTTAATCAACCATTTGACAAGAAATCCCAGCCTAAATAAAAAGAGATGGATCTTTGGTAGGGTTGCCAACCCCCAGGT
This sequence comes from Euleptes europaea, assembly GCF_029931775.1. Classification (NCBI taxonomy): domain Eukaryota; kingdom Metazoa; phylum Chordata; class Lepidosauria; order Squamata; family Sphaerodactylidae; genus Euleptes; species Euleptes europaea. Next base: position 9,508,188 of record NC_079313.1, read on the forward strand.
ACTAGCTGGAGATCTCCTGCTATTACAACTGATCTCCAGCTGATAGAGATCAGCGCCCCTGGAGAAAATGGCCACTTTGACAACAGGACTCTGTGGCATTGAAGTCCCTTCCCTCCCCAAACCTCGCCCTCCTCAGGCTCCGCCCCCAAAATCTCCAGGTGTTTCCCATCAGGAGCTGGCAACCCTAATCTTTGGAGCTCAGAGGGAGGAAGAGCATTCCACCATCCCTCCTAGGAAGTCTCCCTGCCTTTCTTAGTACCTTTTTCATCAGAGAGAGGGTTACAGGAACATCAAGGACACAGTGAAACTGTTTCTGCCAAACTTTATTAACAAAAATGCTTTTTTGAGAAGGCAAGGGGTGCACCTCTCCCTGCTCATGTGTAAAACTGACAACCGAATTTGGCATTGTCCAGCTCGCTCTGGGGGTGCAAGTAATACAGCTCGTCCTGGGTAGGGGGCACCCAGCGGGTGGTGTGGAAGCGAGACTCGGCCACCTGCGAGGGAGGAGAAAAGGATGTTAGGGCTGACGAAATGAAGGCAGGCAGAGACTCACCTGGCAGGTAATCTATCTGGGAAACATCTCAATCTGTTTCTCAGACTGGGGTGTCACTAGGGCCTGGGGAATACTGAACTCATGAAGCTGCCTCATCCCGAATCAGACCACCAAACGACATGATTGGTTGCCCACTTTTGCACCCAGGTCTGTAATCACAGACAAAATTGAGAAGGGCCTTTAATCCTGAAGAGTGGCAGAGATTTTAGTTCCTGGAATGACTTAATTGCTAGTATTTGCCCAGGAGAATGTCGAAGTGTTAAATTGCTGACAGATATGGGTAGTTTTAGCTGGTATCTATTAGGACTATCCTGTGTCTATCAAGATCATTTGTATATAAACATGAACACATGAAGCTGCCTTCTACTGAATCAGACCCTTGGTCCATCAAAGTCAGTACTGCCTACTCAGACCAGCAGCGGCTCTCTGGGGTCTCAGGAAGAGGTCTTTCACATCACCTACCTGCCTAGTGCCTTTAACTGGAGATGCTGGGTATTGAATGTGGGATCTTCTGCATGCCAAGTAGATGCTCTACCACTGAGCCACGACCCCTCTCCACAGCTCTCCAGGGTCTCAGGCAGGGGTCTTTCACATCACCTACTTGCCTGGTCCTTTTAACTGCAGAGGGGTTGAACCTGGGACCTTCTGCATGCCAAGCAGATGCTTTACCACTGAGCCACAGCCCCTCCCTATGAAGCTACCCTATACTGAATCAGACCCTTGGTCCATCAAAGTCAGTACTGTCTACTCAGACCGGCAGCGGCTCTCCAGACTCTCAGGCTGAGGTCTTTCCCATCACCTACTTGCCTAGTACATTTAACTGGAGTTGCCGGGGATTGAACCTGGGTCCTTCTGCATGCCAAGCAGATGCTCTATCACTGAGCCACGGCCCCTCCCCATACTTTTGATTCCTTGTTTCATTTTTATTCCTGCTCATCTGGTAGCTGCAATGCCACCTCTGGCCACAGGCAACAGGGGCGCTGAATAGCAACGCTGCCGCTCTCTTCTCTAGGGTTGCTTCCCTCGCCCTGGTCACTCGAAAGACATTCTTATCCAGTAAAAATAATCAAGCAAAACTTAATTTTGCAGCCTGTTAGTCCTTCTTCCCTTCCCTAGAGATCTCCATCAAACGGTGCACAGTCCCTTCTTTCGGTTACTTAAAAGCTTTGGAGGGAACAGGTCTATGCCAGGTGCCCCCAACACGGTATCCATGGGTGCCACAGCCTCCGCCAAGAGTTTTTAAGAAGTGGGTGGTGCTGGGGGGGGGCTCCCTTCCCCAGCAGGGCTTGTGATTGGCCACTGAAGATCTGACTGACTGTGCAGATAATGGAAGTCACAAAAAGGGAAGAACAAGAAAAAACTCAATCTCAACTAGATAAAGAACCTCAAAGTTGATCTGAAAATTATAATTTGCTAATTTTCCAATGTAGTTGATGATTAAAAAAAACCAATGTAAAGGACCAATGTAAATTTTCACCATTCAAATTGGCTCACACAGAGGTCTTATAATGTATTTCCAATGTTGGAAATATGTTTATATCATCAATCAATGATAATACGTATTATCGATTGATGATATACACATCCATATGACATTGGTGAAAATTCCATGTTTTACAAGTGACAACGGGCCAAACGATATAGACGGTTATCGCTTTACAGCATTGCTGGGGTTTTATACAAATATAATCAATTTTCTATGTAACCTATTCATCTGACAAGAGTTACAAAGGATGGGAAGATTAGAATGAATGCTTATTGGAGGAAATTTTGTCTGATTTGTATTTTAATATATGAGAATAATGTCTTGCATCCTTGGGAAAGATTTGATGAGAAAACTATTATAGATGGGAACAGATTTTTAAGTTCTCACAACAACCAAACTTTGAAAGAGTATATAAGGGGGTAGAAACTGTAAGACATCGGAAGACTCTTATCAGAGTTTCCTGGTCAGTATGTTCATCGTTGGGTATGTAATGCTGTTATAATTTTTGATGGTTATATCCAGATATCTTTTAAAATAAGATCTGTGAAACTTTGTCATGTAAACTAGCTTGTTTTGCTTGTTGCACATATATTGCATATATATAGATTTTACATTTTACTAATAATTCCGAAGCACAGCAATAAAAAGAATTTTAAAGTAATTCAATTAGGTTGCATCTCCAGTTGGGGTGGTTACGTTAGATAAGGAACCATACCTTTCAGTGGGGTACAAATCCTACAATCATAACCACTGATCACAGTAGCTTGAGCGGCTTCAGCAAACCTTTAAAGGTATATGTATTTCTGGATGTGTTTCTAAAATATGTAAATGTACATAAGACCACTGAAGAAGGCCACATAGGCCGAAATGCATTTGGGTTATTTATTGGTCATTTACATTGATTTTTTTATCATCAGCTATGTTGGAAAATTAAGGAGCCCCGTGGCACAGAGCAGTAAGCTGCAGTACTGCAGTCCAAGCTCTGCTCACGACCTGAGTTCGATCCCAATGGAAGTCGGTTTCAGGTAGCCGGCTCGAGGTCGACTCAGCCTTCCATCCTTCTGAGGTCGGTAAAATGAGTACCCAGCTTGCTGGGGGTAAAGGGAAGATGACTGGGGAAAGCACTTGCAAACTACCCCATAAACAAAGTCTGCCTAGGAAACGTCAGGATGTGATATCACCCCATGTGTCAGGAATGACCTGGTGCTTGCACAGGGGACCTTTACATTTTTTATGTTGGAAAATTAGCAACTATTGTATATGTTCTTTTAATAGATCAGTCTCTACATTTAAGGCCCAGTGTTTTTAATTTGGGGTACACTGCATACTAAATAATATCGGCATTTTGTTGTAATTTTCAGCTCAACTTTTAGGTTCTTTGTGCAGATAAAAAGGACATTATTTCAACTGCCACTACTGTGTTGGCTTTATTCTCTCTCTCATTCATCCTTCCCAGTGTATTTTTTAAAATTACCTCTCTTCTTGCCGGTACTCGGGCTTCCTATATGTGTGTGGCTCCACCCGCCATGGCAGCCATTTTGTGGTTGTGCCCACTACCTTGGGTTCGAATCCCGAAGTTGCCCACAGGCGCAAAAAATTTGGGGACCCCAGGGCTACTTTATGAGGAGGCACCCCTAAAGGCGACTAGTGGGTGTGGTCGGGGGGGGCACTACAGAGTAAGTAGGACACCCCCGCCGGTTACAACGCTCTCATTTACTAAAACGTTCCAAGGGCCGCACCGTCCATCCTGGGACATCCTTCATGATCTTGGCCTCCTCTTCGAAGTTCTGCCGTAAGATGCGAAGTGTCCTGAATGAAAGGATGGAAAAGGAAGATTGAGTTCAGGGCAAGAAACCAAGAGCTGATAAAGTTGCCAAGCGCACCATACAGTGAGCCCCCGTGGCCAAGAGCTGCACTCTCAACTCCACCCCGCCCTGGTTGTTATTAGGGCCGGCTAGCAGTGACTATTTTGAGAAAGGGCATTCCTTCACTTCCCAGCATGGTGTAGCGGTCAAGAGTGGCGGACTCTAATCTGGAGAACCGGGTTTGATTCCCCCCTCCTCCACATGAGCGGTGGGCGCAAATCTGGTGAACTGGATTTGTTTCCCTACTCGCCCACATGAAGCCAGCTGGGTGACCTTGGGCTAGTCACAGCTCTCTTAGAGATCTCTCAGCCCCACCTACCTCACAGGGTTCCTGTAGTGGAGAGGGGAAGGGAAGGTGATTGTAAGATGGTCTTCCTTAAGTGGTAGAGAAAGTCAGCATATAAAAACCAACTCTTCTTCTTCTTCTTCTAAAAGAGTTCAAAGAGGACTGGCCCAAAGTCACCCAGCAGGCTTCATGAGGAGGAGTGGGGAATTGAACCCGCTTAAGAACATAAGAAAGGCCCTGCTGGATCAGACCAAGGCCCATCAAGTCCAGCAGTCTGTTCACACAGTGGTCAACCAGCTGCCTTTAGGAAGCCACAAACAAGACGAGTGCAGCAGCACCATCCTGCCTGTGTTCCACCGCACCCAAAATAATAGGCATGCTCCTCTGATACTAGAGAGAATAGGTATGCAGCATGACCAGTATCCATTCTAACTAATAACCATGAATACCCCTCTCCTCCATGAATATGTCCACTCCCCTCTTAAAGCCCTCCAAGCTGGCAGCCATCACCACATCCTGGGGCAGGGAGTTCCACAATTTAACTATGTGTTGTGTGAAAAAATATTTCCTTTTATCTGTTTTGAATCTCTCGCTCTCCAGCTTTAGCAGATGACCCCGTGTTCTAGTATTATGAGAGGGAGAAAAACTTCTCCCTGTCCACTTCTCCAAACCATGCATAATTTTATAGACCTCTATCATGTCTCCCCTCAGCTGCCTTCTTTCCAAGCTAAACAGCCCTAAGCGTCCTAACCGCTCCCCATAGGACAGTTGCTCTAGTCCCTTAATCATTTTGGTTGCTCTTTTCTGCACCTTCTCAAGCTCTGTAATATCCTTTTTTAGGTGCGGTGACCAGAACTGTACACAGTATTCCAAGTGTGGCCTCACCATAGATTTGTACAAGGGCAGTATGATATCAGCAGTTTTCTTCTCTATTCCTCGTCTAATTATGGCCAGCATGGAATTTGCCTTTTTTACAGCAGCCGCACACTGGGTTGACATCTTCATTGAGCTATCCACTACCACCCCAAGATCCCTTTCTTGGTCTGTCGCTGCCAGCACAGATCCCATCAGTGTATATTTGAAGTTGGGATTTTTTGCCCCAATATGCATCACTTTACACTTGCTCACATTGAATCTCATTTGCCATTTTAATGCCCATTCTTCCTTCTGGAGCTCTTCACAGTCCAATTTTGTTTTAACCACCCTAAATAATTTGGTGTCATCTGCAAACTTGGCTACTTCACTGTTTAACCCCAACTCCAGGTCATTGATGAACAGTTTGAAAAGCACCGGCCCCAACACAGATCCCTGAGGCACCCCACTGCTCATATCCCGCCATTGTGAGAACTGACCATTGATTCCTACTCTCTGCTTCCTATTTTTCAGCCAGCTCTCAATCCATAAGAGGACTTGCCCTCTTATCCCATGACTATAAAGTTTGCTTAGCAGTCTTTGGTGGGGGACTTTGTCAAAAGCTTTTTGGAAATCCAAATACACAGTATCCACAGGCTCATTCCTGTCCACATGCTTATTGACGCTATCAAAAAACTCTAATAGGTTAGTGAGACAGGACCTACCCTTACAGAAGCCATGTTAGGTTTTGCCCAGCAGGCCTTGCCCTTCTATATGCTTGACAATTCTATCTTTAATAATGCTTTCCACCAATTTACCCAGAACAGACGTTAAGCTAACCGGCCTGTAATTTCCTGGGTCCCCCCTGGAACCTTTTTTATAAATGGGTGTTACATTGGCCATTCTCCAGTCCTCTGGTACAGAGGCTGATCGAAGGGACATATTACATATATTTGTTAGAAATTCAGCAATTTCCCATCTGAGTTCTTGAAGAACTCTAGGATGAATACCGTCTGGTCCCTGTGACTTGTTAGTTTGCAGTTTGTCTAGACGTTCTAGGACTTCCTGCCTTGTTACCACTATTTGCCTTAGTTCCTCATTTTCCCCTCTCCAAACTCTCTGTTCAGGAGAAGGAATCTGCCCTGTATCTTCAACAGTGAAGACAGATGAGAAGAATTCATTTAGTTTTTCAGCAATCACTTTATCCTCCCTTAGAGTTCCTTTACTCCCATTGTCATCCAATGGTCCAACCGCTTCCCTAGCTGGTTTCCTACTCCTAATATACTTAAAGAATTTATTATTGTTTGTTTTGATGTGTTTAGCAATATGCCCCTCAAAATCTTTTTTTGCATCTCTAATTATCTGCTTGCATTTCCTTTGTGCAAGTTTGTGTTTGCTTCTGTTCGCCTCATTTGGGCAAACCTTCCAGTCTCTGAAGGAAGACTTTTTTTCTCTAATTGCGTCCTTCACCTTACCCGTTAGCCATGGTGGTGACCTCTTGGACTTGTTACTACCTTTCCCCCTGCGGTATACAAGCTAGCTGAGCCTCTAGTAATGTGGACTTGAGTAACCCCCAAGCCTTTTCAAGAGATTTAACCCTCTTAACTGTTCCTTTCAACTTCCTCTTTACCAGTTTTCTCATTTTAGAGAAGTTCCCTCTTTTAAAGTCAAAGGTAATTGTATGAGATTTCCCAGTCACTTTCCCACTTACATCTAAATTAAATTTGATGCCATTGTGATCACTATTGCCAACTGGCTCAACTACATCCACATCCTGCACTAAGTCACCGGCAGCACCACAGAGTATTAAATCAAGGATTGCTTCCCCTCTGGTTGGGTCTATGACCAAGTGTTCGAGGGCACAGTCATTTAGGATGTCTAAAAATTTTATCTCTTTGGCTTGTTCACCAGACTAGAGTCTGCCGCTCTTAACCATTACACCATGCTGGCTCTACGAGTCAGTTCAGGCTTTATTTAATCTAGAACACACTTATTTGTTGTTGTTTTTTGGCGATCCAGGGTATCCATGTCACCACTTGTGGCATTAAGGGGTCTACACTCCTAGAATGTACCACTTACTGAGAAATTGAGCTATCTATTCAGCGAGACATCACAGCCAGAAGTCAATGATAATTCCTACAGGGACTGTAGGCTTTCTATTGAGAAGTGCCAGAAAATTTATGAACAAGGGACTTCCTTTAAATAACATTTATTTCACATAATATATATATATATGCATGTGAATATTTACACACTCTCAAAACATGTCATAAAGTACAAACATTATGATTCTTTTACATGTTCAGTTATGTTAATATATGCAAGCAGTTTCATACAATCTTTATAAGCAATTTCTCTATGTAAGGTTTTCTAACCATAAACCTTTAATGCATTTCTCTCTATGAGATTTTAACTTGTATCTCTAGATTCATTTAGAATACTACAGTTACAGAATCTTGTAAAAACATAGTTAGTATTATGGGAGAGAAGATATGGTTAAATATAATGGGGAAAAGACCTGTTATAGTTAAGAGCTTCTTAATCCAGAGTACCTGAAATATAAACTATAAGTTATAGTAAATTGAGTACACCCTTATATTATTTCTAAACCTCTCCAGCTCATATGCATAGCTGATATTTAGGATATTGCAAACCTTTTCTGTAAGGACATAGTCTTTTCCCATGTTTCTATGTCTTTACCATATCTTTGATTCTCTGGTTCTTCGTTTATTTGAGAATTATCGTCCAAAAGCTCATTGAGTATTTCATGCCAGTTTAGGTTCATTGAAATACTGTTCTGAAGACTATTTATCAGATAAAGCTGAAGTTAGAGCTATTTGAGACTATAGTAAGTTGTTATAGCTATGTGTAGTAAGCTTTTATATTTTATATTTATGTTTATGGACTTCTGATCATTGTTAAGATCAGGAATGCTTCATACATGCTGATGGTATGTGTATTTCTTAACAGTCAGTAATGCAGAGCTTATTATGTATAATTCATTATGTGTAAGCTTAAGGCTGTATTAGTGTTTGTATGGAAGACTCAGTTATTCTCTGGCTTTGCCAATTTCAGTGAATATGTTTCCTGGACTAAGTGTCTCCATGAATAGGCCTGATAGATTTTGTATATGTTTTATGTAAGCATTTTATATGTGCCTTAAGCTTTGTTATAGAGAACAGAGATTCTCCTTTTCTCCCCCAGGAACATCTCTGGCCTCTTATTCTGAGTGTAGACGCTTCCCCTGTTATGTTGGGGGAACCTCTGACTCTTTTTTCCCTGTTTCTGGTTCTGGGAACTGGAGAAACCAGTTCTGTAACTTGGGTTTCACAACTTCCATGTTTCTCAAGGAAAGCCAGGTCAGACCATTTAAATCATTAGTCTGCCAGCAGTCATTTCAGATGTCCAGCCTTAGCAGGTCATCTTGAAATGAATTGCTCTCAAGGAGAGTTTTTCCCATCCTCACAGAGAGCTTGTGAAATGATATGTCACGCAAGACATGAAATAGAATAAGCCATCCATATCACGCAAGATATGGAATAATAGAATGAGTTATGGCCAGACAGACTTGCTGTCCTCTCTGTAACTCATTTCTTGTGTCTCACGCAAGAGACAGATATAGGGAGTGAGGTCAGTCAGTGTCAGCCAACTTCCATCAACTCCCTGCCTTCCTAGTTTTACATCTTAGCGGATGTTTGGGGAGGGCCAGCAGCCAGACAGCGTTCAGCTGTCCTCTACCAACCCTCCTGCCTTCTGGCTGTTTGAGGCTTCCTTATATTCTCTCAGACCAGTGGTTATCTGAGTTGAGGAGGATATAAACTTCTGTCCTGTGTCCAAATTGGTCACTTTTTGATAGTGACTGGCATTGTCCACCTCTACCTGGTCTGTGGAGAAAGCTCTTCAACGTATTAATGTGGCATTAAGTCACCAAGCTCCCAAGGTCACCAGCTGGTGTACTGCTTATCGGACAATGACATAATTCCTTCTTTTTTACACTGTATCTCAAAACAGAGACCAAAAACCTCCAGACAGAGATGACCTTCTAGTTTATGTCTAGAAGAGCACTCTGGATAAGCATTTGCCGACTTTTCAGACCCAATTATCAAGCGGGCAGCGTTAAAAAGTCTTAACCTTGCAGCCGTGCAGTTATCTTTATCTTAAAACAGCTTTCAGTCAGCATGAACTTTACCCCACATTACTGCATCAGTTCTTAAGAAATGCCTTTTACTCATATAGATCCAGAGGAAAACCATATGCTCAGGTCAATTATTGCCTTAGCCCACAACATCCGTAACACTCTTCTCCAACACCACATTTCAAAGGAGTCTACTTTCTTCCTGTCAGCTTTCTTCATTGTCCAGCTTTCACACCCATACATAGTAACAAGGAATACAATGGCATGAATTAACTTGATCTTGGTTGCCAGTGACACATCCTTAAACTTAAGAATCTTGGGAGGCAGTAAGGTCAGCCATCTGCCGTCGGGGTAGGGGCCACAGTGATGGGAAAGAAAGGGCTGCTTAGGGCAGTTCTGGGGAGCAGAGGGGCCCCCTGGGAGCCTGCAGCTAAGGTGCGGTGCCTACCTTCGGTCGTCCTCGGCCATCAGAAGAGGCAACAGCGCGATCCGGACTTCCAAATCCTCAATGGCCATGCGCCTGGGGAGAAGACAAAGAAGAGGCTGTGGTCCCTCATAAAAGAAAATATAGTTTCCGCGACTGGCCCACTGGGAGTCATAAGTACATAAGAAAGGCCCTGCTGGATCAGACCAAGGCCCATCGAGTCCAACACTCTGTTCACACAGTGGCCAACCAGGTGCCTCTAGGAAGCCCACAAGCAAGTCGGCTGCAGCACCATTGTCCTGCCTGTGTTCCACAGCACCTAATATAATAGGCATGCTCCTCTGATCCTGGAGAGAATAGGTACGCATCATGAATACATACATACAAAAATACATGAAGCTGCCTTGTATTGAATCAGGCCCTTGGTCCATCAAAGTCAGTATTGTCTACTCAGACCGGCAGTGGCTCTCCGGGTTCTCAGGCAGAGGTCTTTCCCATCACCTACTTGCCTAGTCCCTTTAAATGGAGATGCCGGGGATTGAACCTGGGACCTTCTGCATGCCAGGCATATGCTCTACCACTGAGCCACGGCCCCTCTCCATGGCTCTCCAGAGTCTCAGGCAGAGGTCTTTCCCATCACCTACTTGCCTAGTCCCTTTAACTGGAGATGCCGGGGATTGAACCTGGGGTCTTCTGCATGCCAGGCAGATGCTCTACAAACTGAGCCACGGCCCCTTCCCAATGATACATGACTAGTATCTATTTTGACTTGTAGCCATAGGTAGCCGTATCCTCCATGAACACTCCCCTCTTGAAGCCTTCCAAGTGGGCAGCCATCACCCCATCCTGGGGCAGGGAGTTCCTCAATTTAACGATGCGTCGTGTAAAGAAATACTTCCTTTTATCTGTCAGGGTGACATTTGCTCTCTTCTAAAGATCTCTGGGCCCTGTCCTGGGTACTACAGGCTAGCCCGATCTCGTTAGGCCTCAGAAGTTTAAGCAAGGTTAGTCCTGGCCAGTATTTGAATGGGAGACCACCCAAGGAATACCAGGGCTGCGATGCAGAGGCGGGCAATGGCAAATCACCTCAGAATGTCTCTTGCCTTGATAACCCTATGGAGTCGCCATAAATCAGATGCAACTTGACAGCAGAAAAAAAAAGATTTCAGGGTTTGCTCCCTCTTTCAGGAGGAGGAAGAAGAGGTTTTTATACCCTGACTTTCTCTACCAAAAGGAGTCTTGAACAGGCTCACATTCACCTTCCCTTCCTCTCCACACAACAGACACCTTGTGAGGTAGGTGAGGCTGAGAGAGTTCAGAGAGAAATGTGACTGGGCCAAGGTCATCCAGCAGGCTTCACATAGAGTGGGGAATCAAACTCGGTACTCCAGATTAGAGTCCACGCTTATGTGGACAAATGGGGAATCAAACCCAGTTCTCCAGATCAGAGTCCACCACTCCAAACCACCGCTCTTAACCACTACACCACACTGGCGACGCCCTAGCGCCCTGATCATTTTGGTTGCTCTTTTCTGCACCTTCTCGAGCTCTGCAATATCCTTTTTGAGGTGTGGTGACCAGAACTGCCCACAGTATTCCAAGTGTGGTCTCACCACAGATTTGTACAAGGGCAGTACAATAGCCGCAGATTTATTCTCTATTCCTCGTCTAATTATGGCCAGCATGGAATTTGCCTTTTTGACAGCAAAATGCACACCATGCGGAACTCACTGCCCCATGATGTAGGAGTAGCCACTAGCTCTAGATGGCTATAAATGGAGATTGGATTAATTCACGGACCTAAGCTTGCTCCTTCGCTTTGACATTCTTGCCCAGTTTTCCTCCTCTACCCTTTTTCCTTCGCTCTCTGTTGGTGGTAGTAGGTAAAGGTCCCCTGTGCAAGCACTGGGTCATTCCGGATCCATGGGGTGACGTCACATCCCGACGTTTCCTAGGCAGACTTTGTTTACGGGGTGGTTTGCCAGTGCCTTCCCCAGTCATCTCCTCTTTACCCCCAGCAAGCTGGGTCCTCATTTTACCGACCTCGGAAGGATGGAAGGCTGAGTCAACCTCGAGCCGGCTACTTGAAACCAACTTCTGTCGGGATTGAACTCAGGTTGTGAGCAGAGCTTGGACTGCAGTACTGCAGCTTACCACTCTGCGCCATGGGGCAGTAGTGGAGGGAGAATAAACTCTGCCAAACATGGCTCGCATTTCTCAACTTACTTCCTTTCTCGGTTCCACTTGACCATTTGATAATAGCCGTAAATCATAGTACCGATTCCAATGGCAAACAGGCTATAGCCTAGGCAGAAAAAATAAACAAACAAACATGGAGGTTGGACTGGATAGCAGCAGCAACAGATTCGTTTATTTTCTACATCTTTATCCTACCTTTCATCCAAGGAGCTCAGGGTAGTATACATAAGCCTTCCAGTTTACTTTCACAACAACCCTGCAAGGTAGGCCACGCCGAGAACCTGCGACTGACCCAAAGTTCACCAAACAAGCTTCATATAATTGTGGGGATTCAAACCTGGCTCTCCCAGACCCTAGTCCAACATTTTACTACATATTTCTCGCTAAGAATAGCAAACAGCCCCCCCAAAAGTTACCAGCCAGCATGAAGCAGCATGCTTTTGATAGCTACTAGCCACAATAACTTGGTCATGCCTCCTTCTGTGGTCTTTTACAGTGCATTCCTAAGGAGTTACTCCAGTCTAAGCCCAATTGCCCCCAGCTGTCTCCCAGCAGCTAATTCTCCCCACACCCCTCCAACGACCAGGCATTTGAAAGTCCGGTTCCTATAAGAGGGCTTAGGAGGGTGGCGGGAGGAGAAAGTCTGTCTCTTTTCCCGTTTTTAATAACGTGGTATTTTTCTGTACATTTGGGGTCTCCCTCGTCAGCATGAAGTCATCACTCTGTCATCCGTCGTGTTGACCTACAGATCAGAACAGGACCTCCAAGATTGCTATTAGAGAGACAAAGTAGGCAGGTGCGCTGCACCTAACCACAGGGGGGCAATTGAGAAACCCCCCCCCCAAATGTCCCCCCCTTTCAGCATTCTCAAAGTTCTCCAGGGTTTCAGCAGCTGATCTCCACTCGCCTCTTTTGACGGCTGCTCTTGACATTCTGCCCCGCCTCGAACATGTTCAGCCCTCCTTGGGCCAGTTCTTGAGGATTGCTTCCACTTTTTCTTTCGGTTAACTGACAAGAGAGTTATTTTGCCATATACACGGTGGGGTATACTCTAAGTAGGTAGCAACCCTGCCTCCTCTGTGGGCAGCTCCATTGCTCTGCACAGGGGCCAGCCATTACGCCAAGTAAAGAGTTATTTATTCTTTGGTTCTTGTAGGTTATCCGGGCTGTGTAACCGTGGTCTTGGAATTTTCTTTCCTGACGTTTCGCCAGCAACTGTGGCAGGCATCTTCAGAGTAGTAACACTGAAGGACAGTGTCTCTCAGTGTCAAGGGTGTAGGAAGAGTAATATATAGTCAGAAAGGGGTTGGGTTTGAGCTGAGTATTGTCCTGCAAAAGTATTGTCCTGTAAGTATCAAGATAATGTGCTAATGAGGGTATGGTATGTTAATATGGAACCATTGTATCCTGAAGTGATCTGTTAATGTGTGTAATCCAAAGCTAATCTGTATGGCTATTGTTGAATGTTGTCTTTGTCTGGAGGTTTTTCAGGGCAGGAAGCCAAGCCTTATTCATTCTTAAACTCTCCTCTTTTCTGTTAAAGTTGTGCTGATGTTTATGAATTTCAATGGCTTCTCTGTGCAATCTGACAAAATAGTTGGTAGAATTGTCCAGTCTTTCAGTGTCTTGGAATAAGACCCTGTGTCCTGTTTGTGTCAGTCCATGTTCAGCCACTGCTGATTTCTCAGGTTGGCCAAGTCTGCAGTATCTTTCATGTTCTTTTATCCTTGTTTGTATGCTGCGTTTTGTGGTCCCGATGTAAACTTCTCCACAGCTGCAAGGTATACGATATACTCCTGCAGAGGTGAGGGGGTCTCTTTTGTCTTTTGCTGATCGTAGCATTTGTTGTATTTTCTTGGTGGGTTTAAACACTGTTTGTAGGTTATGTTTTTTCAAAAGTTTCTCCATCCTATCAGTGACTCCTTTAATAAATGGCAAGAATACCTTTCCTATGGGAGACTGTTTTTCTTGAGTTTTCTGATTTTTGTTTGGTTTAATGGCCCTTCTGATTTCATTCTTGGAGTAGCCGTTTGCTAGCAGTGCGTGATTTAGATGATTAGTTTCTTCCTTGAGAAACTGTGGTTCACAGATCCGTCTTGCACGGTCCATTAATGTTTTGATTATTCCTCTTTTTTGTCGGGGGTGGTGGTTGGAGTTTTTGTGTAAGTAGCGATCTGTGTGAGTTGGTTTCCGGTAGACCTTGTGACCTAACTGAAGGTTTGTTTTACGGATGACAAGGGTATCAAGAAATGGGAGTTTACCCTCAATTTCCTTTTCCATGGTAAACTGAATGTTTGGATGGATATTATTAAGATGGTTTAGAAAGTCCATTAATTTTTCTTCACCATGGCTCCAAATGGTAAATGTATCATCTACGAACCTGAACCAGACTGTAGGTTTGTAAGGTGCTGATTCTAACAGCATTAGAATCAGCACCTTACAAACCTACAGTCTGGTTCAGGTTCGTAGATGATACATTTACCATTTGGAGCCATGGTGAAGAAAAATTAATGGACTTTCTAAACCATCTTAATAATATCCATCCAAACATTCAGTTTACCATGGAAAAGGAAATTGAGGGTAAACTCCCATTTCTTGATACCCTTGTCATCCGTAAAACAAACCTTCAGTTAGGTCACAAGGTCTACCGGAAACCAACTCACACAGATCGCTACTTACACAAAAACTCCAACCACCACCCCCGACAAAAAAGAGGAATAATCAAAACATTAATGGACCGTGCAAGACGGATCTGTGAACCACAGTTTCTCAAGGAAGAAACTAATCATCTAAATCACGCACTGCTAGCAAACGGCTACTCCAAGAATGAAATCAGAAGGGCCATTAAACCAAACAAAAATCAGAAAACTCAAGAAAAACAGTCTCCCATAGGAAAGGTATTCTTGCCATTTATTAAAGGAGTCACTGATAGGATGGAGAAACTTTTGAAAAAACATAACCTACAAACAGTGTTTAAACCCACCAAGAAAATACAACAAATGCTACGATCAGCAAAAGACAAAAGAGACCCCCTCACCTCTGCAGGAGTATATCGTATACCTTGCAGCTGTGGAGAAGTTTACATCGGGACCACAAAACGCAGCATACAAACAAGGATAAAAGAACATGAAAGATACTGCAGACTTGGCCAACCTGAGAAATCAGCAGTGGCTGAACATGGACTGACACAAACAGGACACAGGGTCTTATTCCAAGACACTGAAAGACTGGACAATTCTACCAACTATTTTGTCAGATTGCACAGAGAAGCCATTGAAATTCATAAACATCAGCACAACTTTAACAGAAAAGAGGAGAGTTTAAGAATGAATAAGGCTTGGCTTCCTGCCCTGAAAAACCTCCAGACAAAGACAACATTCAACAATAGCCATACAGATTAGCTTTGGATTACACACATTAACAGATCACTTCAGGATACAATGGTTCCATATTAACATACCATACCCTCATTAGCACATTATCTTGATACTTACAGGACAATACTTTTGCAGGACAATACTCAGCTCAAACCCAACCCCTTTCTGACTATATATTACTCTTCCTACACCCTTGACACTGAGAGACACTGTCCTTCAGTGTTACTACTCTGAAGATGCCTGCCACAGTTGCTGGCGAAACGTCAGGAAAGAAAATTCCAAGACCACGGTTACACAGCCCGGATAACCTACAAGAACCAATGAACTCTGACCGTGAAAGCCTTCGACAGTTATTTATTCTGTTTGGTAGATGGATTCTTAGCAATAGACGCATCACTCTGATTCTGCCTAGGAATATATCTGACAAAGGCAGCTTTGAAAGCTTATATCTTAGATATCTTGTTGGTCCTTAAGGTACTTCTGGATTCGAATCTCCCTCTTCTACCAGAGACCAACACGACTACCCACCTGGGAATTATACAGTTAATACCCACACATATAAATCATAATTCCTGCTATTCTCTGTGTGAAGGAAGGCTCGTCGGGGGCTAACCACCAAAAAGGGGAGAAGGAGAGTGAAAGAGCCCACCTAAGGATGCCAATCTCAAGATGGGGCCTGGAGATCTCCCTCCTTCCTGTTTTACCCACTCTTTCAGGACTGACTTCTTCTCCCTTTTCCCTCTCCCCCGTGGAAGCCTTAGGTCTTTGCTAGGCTAGGCAAAAGCCTCTGGTTCACCACCAAAAGTACAAAATGCTGGATAATTATTAGAAAATAACCTCATATTTATTTCACACAGTGAGAAACAGGCGGAGGAAGAGGGAAAAAATGGGAGGAATATCAAGTTGTTTACAGTGCTTAGAGGGATGGAGTAGGGATCTTGGCTGCAACCACTAATTCTTAAACTGTCATAAATAAGCACCCCAAAAAAGATCTATAATAAGCAGGATCAGATTAGATGCGGGTGCCATCTTTTAACCAGGGATATAAGACATGGATGTTTTATCGATATTGTTATCATTTTGTACGATTCATTCAATTGTAATTAATTTCTGTCTTATATTTATTGTGTTGTTGTGAGCTGCTGTGGCTGGGAAAAGGCGGGATATCAGTCTAATAAAATAAATAAACAAATCTCCAGTCTCCCTGGAGAAACTGACTGCTTTGGAGAACAAACAACATAAGAAAGGCCATGCTGGATCAGGCCAAGGCCCATCAAATCCAGCAGTCTGTTCACACAGTGGCCAACCAGGTGCCTCCAGGAAGCCCCACAAACAAGACGACTGCAGCAGCACCATCCTGCCTGTGTTCCTCCTTATATAATAGGCCTGCTCCTCTGTTCCTGGAGAGAATAGGTGTGCATCGTGACTAATATCCTTTTTAACTAGTAGCCATGAACACCCCTCTCCTCCATGAACATGTCCACTCCCCTCTTCAAGCCTTCCAAGTTGGTAGCCATCACCACATCCTGGGGCAGGGAGTTCCACAGTTTAACTATGCCTTGTGTGAAGAAATACTTCCTTTGATCATGCCCATAAAAACTCCCTTTCCGTGAACAGGGGTACTTCTTAAGCCCATCAGTACATAAGAAAAACCCATGGCCTAGAGTCCCATTGCCAAAGCGGCCATTTTTCTCCAGGGGAGCGGATCTCTATCGGCTGGAGAGCAGTTGTAATAGCGGGAGATCTCCAGCTAGGACCTGGAGGTTGGCACCCCTAGGTATTTCCCAACCCGGAGCTGGCCACCCTCTCTCTGATTGCCAGCCTTCATCCTGGGGACTCAGGCGTCCGAGTAGAGGGGGAGAAAGAGCCCCAGGCCCGGAGACTGAGCATCTCCTTCGGAGCTGGTGGGGAAATGGAGAAGCTTAACCCCTCTCCTTCCACACTGGGGAGGGGGGGGGTCCAACCACGCCTCACCTGACAGCCCCCGCCGGGGCATGTGCCTCTTGTAGTCGATGGGGCCATAGCCGCCCGGAGGCGGCATGTCCTGCTTCACCTTCCCGACAGCCGCCGTCGCCGCCATCCTTGAAGCGGGCAGGCAGCTCGGCCTCCTCGGCTTCGCGGCGCCTGCCGATGACGTCACCGGCCGCCTCCGCGCCCCGCCCGCCCGCCTCAGGGAAACGGACGTCGACCTCGACGGCTACCGCAAGTGCGGGACTAAAAGCGCCACCCGCCTTCCTCCAATGACTGCGCGGTGGGGCGGTACCGGGTTACCGTATATATCGGCAAGGACCGACCGCCGCCCCAGCAATACTCTCCAGTTTCTTAAAACCACTCTGTGCTCATCTTGGCCATCTTCTGGGCATGGAGTAGGGGGTCACGCGGGGGGGGGGGAAGGTAGTTGTGAATTTCCTGCATGGTGCAGGGGGTGACCCTGGTGGTCCCTTCCAACTCTATGATCCTACAAATCTAAACAAACAAACAAAGTTCCATTATTTTTTACTCGAGTACTTATCTGAACAGAGCGCATTTACAAATCTAAATATATATATATTTGTGTATATATATATATACATATATATATGTATGTGTATATATATATATATATGTATGTATGTGTATATATATATGTATATGTATATGTATGTATGTTTAACCTGAAGGGTGTCCCCTTTTATCTTCCATTATTTTTTGCTCGAGTACTTATCTGAACAGAGCGCATTTACCCGAGCACTATTTTCTTTTTAATAATAACTTTTCCAGCATACACCGTATTTCTTCCAAGACCACTGGTTCCCAAAAGGGGCGGTGGGATTACCTAGGAGGGCACTAAGAGGCAAGAGGGCAGCGGGGGGGGGGGGGGGGGCTAGAGGTGGACCCCTTCAACTGTGTTGTTCACTAATTTACAGTAGATCCAGCTATAGTACCATGCTGGCAAATTTGGTGGAAACTATCAGAAGTTTTCCCCAGACTTTGAAGAGCTGGTACCACTGAATCAACTCCATCAGTTTTGTTGAATAAATTTCAACTAAAAAGTTTTGATTTTGAATAGATGTGCAATTAATTGTTACTGTTTTGAAATGTTATTGTTCTTATCTTCTTTAGTGCATCATGCAAACCCCTGTTATGAATAATGTTTTCTAGGACAAGGCAGGGGGTGCTGGGGTTGAGTTTGTGGAAAAGGTTTGGGAACTACTGGTCTAGACGGAAACTCTTTTGATTTAACTTCAACCGGTTGTTTCAACCTTCTGGGGCAAAGGAAAACAATTCAGCACCCTCCTCTCTATGACAGCCCTTCAAGTACTTGAAGATGGTTATCAGAGCCCCTCTCAGTCTTCTCCTCTTCAGTGGCTGAAAGCAGGCTTGAAAAGACAGGGTCCCGCAGCAGCACCCTCTGCATCAGAGGCGGGGAGCTGGCTGAGTGGAGAAAGTCACATAAACACATGAAGCTGCCTTATACTGAATCAGACCCTTGATCCACCAAAGTCAGTATTGCCTACTCAGACCGACAGCGGCTCTCCAGGGTCTCAGCAGAGGTCTTTCACCTGACCTACTTGCCTAGCCCCTTTAATTGGAGATGCCAGGGATTTAACCTGGGACCTTCTGCATGCCAAGCATAGGCTCTACCACTGAGCCACAGCTCCTCCCTAATGGCAACAGATCATAGACACAGTGGAAGGAAGCAGGCAGAGCAGGAAGGACCTGGGGGTTGCCGCACTCTGTGCCAGAAACAGATAAGAGGGTGGAAAGCTCAGGCAGTGGCCTTCTGCTTTCTGTTTAAAGGGGGGGGAGAGAAGTATAAAGTGATGCATATTGGGGCAAAAAATCCCAATTTCACATATACACTGATGGGATCTGTGCTGGTAGCAACAGACCAAGAAAGGGATCTTGGGGTGGTAGTGGATAGCTTGATGAAGATGTTGACCCAGTGTGCAGCTGCTGTGAAAAAGGCAAATTCCATGCTGGTCATAATTAGATGAGGAATAGAGAATAAAACTGCCACTATTATACTGCCCTTGTACAAATCTATGATGAGACCACACTTGGAATATTGTGTGTAGCTCTAGTCACCACACCTAAAAAAATATATTGCAGAGCTTGAGAATGTGCAGAAAGGAGCAACCAAAATGATCTGGCGGCTGGAGCAACTGCCCTATGAGAAGCGGTTAAAACACTTAGGGCTGTTTAGCTTGGAAAGAAGGCGGTTAAGGGGAGACATGATAGAGGTCTATAAAATAATGCATGGTTTGGACAGAGTGGACAGGGAGAAGCTTTTCTTCCTCTCTCATGCCAGAACATGGGGTTCTCTGCTGGAGAGTGAAAGATTCAAAACAGATAAAAGGAAGTATTTTTTCACCCAACGCATAGTTAAATTGTGGAACTCCCTGCCCCAGGATGTGATGGCTGCCAACTTGGAAGGCTTTAAGAGGGGAGTGGACATGTTCATGGAGGAAAGGGCTAGCCATGGCAACTTGTCAAAATGAATACTAGTCATGATGCATACCTATTATCTCCAGTATCCGAGGAGCAGGCCTATTAGATGAGGTGCTGTGGGACACAGGCAGGATGCTGCTGCTGCAGTCGTCTTGCTAGTGGGCTTCCTAGAGGCACCCGGTTGGCCACTGTGTGAACAGACTGCTGGACTTGAGGGGCCTTGGTCTGATCCAGCATGGCATTCCTTATGTTCCTATGTTTTCTAGTCCTTGATGGTACCAAGACAGGGGATAAGCAGTACCGGTCCCCAGCAATATTTCCCTCTCTTGCTTAAAAAAAAGAAGTCATTAATTCCCCTGCCTGCATTTTAACGTCTTGCTCTGCACACAGAATGTCGTCCCCCACCCCCACTGGACCGTTTCTCATCGGATGGAAGATGAGGGGGAACAGAGGGCTATCCATAGCTACTAGTAAAAATGGATAGTAGTCATGATGCATGCCTATTCTCTCCAGGATCAGAGGAGCAGGCCTATTGTATTAGGTGCTGTGGAACACAGGCAGGATGGTGCTGCTGCAGTTGTCTGGTTTGTGGGCTTCCTAGAGGCACCTGGTTGGCCACTGTGTGAACAGACTGCTGGACTTGATGGGCCTTGGCTGATCCAGCATGGCTTTTCTCCTTCCCCCAGGATACGGTGATGGCTGCCAATTTGGAAGGCTTTCAGAGGGGAGTGGACATGTTCATGGAGGATAGGGCGTATCCATGGCTACTAGTAAAAATAGATAGTAGTCATGATGCATACCCATTCTCTCCAGGATCAGAGGAGCAGGCCTATTATATCAGGGGCTGTGGAACACAGGCAGGACAATGCTGCTGCAGTCATCTTGTTTGTGGGCTTCCTAGAGGCACCTGGTTGGCTGCCGTGTGAAGACTGCTGGACTTGATCGACCTTGGTCTTATCCAGCATGGCCTATCTTATGTTCTTATAAGAATGAACAGGAGCCAAGCACGCTAGTAAAGAGGCTGGAGTAACCCATCTCATTGGCAACCCACACTAAAGGGAGGGAGGGTCATGCTACAGCTCAACCGCCTGACAGAGGCCACTTATAATTCCGAGACTCATTTTGCTGAACCTTGGAAGGAGAGAGGAGCTGCCCGCAGCTCCAGCTTTTGACACTGTAACACCGGGGTGCTCAACTTGTTTGAGCCTGCAGGCACTGATGGAATTTAGCGAGTGGAGAGCGCCAGCTGCCAAACACTAAAACGGCTGCTGCAGGAGATGGAAGAAGAGTTGGTTTTTATATGCCGACTTTCTCTACCACTTCTCTACTCTAAGGGAGACTCAAACCGGCTTACAATCACCTTCCCTTCCCCTCCCCACAACAGACGCCCTGTGAAGTAGGTGGGGTTGAGAGAGTTCGGAGAGAACTGTGACTAGCCCAAGGTCACCCAGATGGCTTTCTTTGTAGGAGTGGGGAAACCAGCCCGGTTCACCCGATTAGCATCCGCCACTCATGTGGAGTGGGGAATCAAACCCGGTTCTCCAGATCAGAATCCACCATTCCAAACCATTGCTGTTAACCACTACACCATGCTGGCTCTCTCACCACGCTGGAGCCAAATGCAAAACCTCCCCCCCTCCACCTGGCAGATACGGGGAAACCCTTTTATTTGAATTTGAGCCTGATTTACGGTGGCTTTGCCCACTTTCTGAAAAGCTTGTCGAGCACAGAGGGACCCATTGGCGGGCACCATAGTGCTCATCGGAACCATGTGGCAGAACTGTGCGTTAGACCAAGGCAGGGGTCACATTTTAGCCAGAGTTGTTTTGGGAATTGTTTGTTTTTAGCCAATGGAGGAATTTTCTTTCAGAAACCCTGGCGTCTCCCCTCCGGTTCTTCTGACCGCTCTGCTTACCCGGTTAAAAAAAAAACCGAACCCGCCAAGTCGAGATTCACACAAACAGAAAGGGGGAAAAAAAGAATTAGAAGGAGCTTTTTTATTACAATGCAATAGTCATAATCTGAAGGGACCTCTGCCCCTGTACAGCCACAGTTATGGTTTTTTAAATTAAGTATCTAACTCGCAGCTAACAAAATACCAGCCCTACCCAGGCCATCCCCGAAAAAAAAATGGTTCAACTGCACAGTATTAACCCCCCTCCTGCCTCCTCCTCTTTCTATAATATATATATATATATATATATATATATATAAATGTGTGTACAAACACACACATATATATTTATATAATTTTTGCAATGCACCTTCTATGCCAGCACAAAATCTAGCACTGACATGTTATTACAAATTGTAATAGAAAGGTCCATCCTTTTCTGCCACTAGAAAACAAAAACTAACCAAGAACAAAATAATAATGATGAGAGGGAGGGGGTAAAAATGTAAATCCGAAGCTTCAGAATTATAGCTGGAATTTTTGTTTTTCTTGGGGGGGTGGGATAGATTTAAAGGCAGAGTTAGCCCGGTTGCTACAGGGAATTCAGCTCCTCCACCCCACCCCGAAAGAGGGTGGCAAAGCATGTCGTGTCAAACGATCGAAATCCTCATGCCCAGAGGCAGCCTGCTTCTCCGGCGAGGCTGCCCCTTGGTGGCCGGCGACTCAGGACTGTCCCAACGCGAACAGGGAGTCTTGTTCGTCTTCCTGCTCCCACCCGCGGCGGCAGCAACCGAGACGAGCAGAATTTTGCCTCGGGTTTTATTCCGTTTTATTTATGTTTTAAAAAAGCACACAAAACTCCTCTGGTCCCTTCTGCTCGACAAACCTAAATTGCACACTGCTCCTAGACAGCCAAAGGGGGAAAAAATTGTTTTAAAAGAAAAAGTAACTGAGGGAAAACCCAAAAAAACCTTGTTTCTGTAAAAATTATTCCCGTGTCCCTTGACCTCTTCTGCAACTGGGAGCTCTGGACAGACGCGCCCCCACACCCATTTCCCAGCCCCACACGTCGACTGTTCAGAAAGAGATTCAAGACATTCTTTTGGTTTCAACTGTCCGGTAATTCTGAGGGCTGAGGTTGTTGAAATGTCCACGGCGAGACGTCCGGATGCAGTATTGAGGTTTTACAAAAGAGCCGGCCATGCGTTCGCTCGCCCCGTTTCTTCTGACAGCGGCGAGACCCCTCCGCACTGGTTCATAATTTATCATTGGACTTGGGGGGGCGGGGAGAGAATCAAATCCCACCATCAGATCTATCGCCTCCTTGGGAATCTCAGAGGGGGGCACTGGGAGAGGGACGAAGACAGGCATTGACCAGCCCTTGCCAATTTTTGTCCACTATCGCTGGGTTCCAGTTCTGTTTTCTGCGAGCGGGAAGAAGTATAACCCCTGATCGCTACCGACCGTTGTACGATCGACCAAAACAACCCCAACAAACAAAACAATAATTAAACCCAAATATCTATAAATGTAAGGCGGGGAAGGGAAACCAGAAGCAGCTCAGAGCGCACGGCTTTGCACAGTCCTCTTTCTGCGCTAGTGCTGATTGAAAAACAAAACAAAAACGTCAGCCCCAAAACTAAAAAAAAAAAATACATAAAGAAAAAGAAGAATCTGCGAGATTGCTCTCCCCTCTCCAAACCAGCCTTTGCCACAAGAATTTGGTAGCCTCGCATCATCGGTGTTCCCGCCCCGCCCCCCCAAAAGCGTTCCTTCCACTCTGCGGAATGTGAGGCAGCCTTCGGCAGGGCTAACCAAAGGGAAAAAACCAAGCCTCCCCTGCAAACCCCCCTCTCCACGGGGCAAATCCAGCCAGGCTCAAAAAGCAGATTTTCCCCACTGCACGGAGGCATTTTTGGGGGGAGGCGGAGAAAGGCAGCAGACTCAAACGGGAGAGGGGAGAGGGATTAACCCCCTCCCTCCCCTCCCCCCGAAAAAAGTCGAAGTCTCCCACATAGAGGCGGAGGCTCCTGTGTTATTTCCAGGTGGTGGACTGCGGGATGGATCGCGGCGGGATCATATCCAGGAGGTACTCGCGCTGGCGGTCCAAGGCCGAGGAAGTTGTTTTGTGCACGGCAAGTCCAGGGTTCACGAAATTGAGCGCCCCGCCTGGAGAGGATGGAACAAACGGGGGAGGCTTTATCGGCACAGCCAAGGGCAGAAGATAACTGAAAGGAGCCATCAATAGACATCAAAGATTTAAAAAAAAAACTTCCGAAATTATTGGAATAATAGCGTTGGAAGGGACTACCAGGGTCATCTAGTTCAACCCCCTGCAAAATGCAGGAAATGCACAACTCCCTCCCCTCCTCACCCCCAGTGACCCCCTACTCCATGCTGAGAAGATGGCCAAGGTGCCCTCCCTCCCATGATCTGCCTAAGGTCATAGAATCAGCATTGCTGACGGATGACCATCCAGCCTCTGCTTAAAAACCTCCAGGGAAGGAGAGCTCACCACCTCCCGAGGAAGCCTGTTCCACTGAGGAACCGCTGTGAGAAAGTTCTTCCTAATGTCTAGACGGAAACTCTGTTGATTTAAGTTCAACCCGTTGTTTTGGTTCGACCTTCTGGGGCAACAGAAAACAACTCGGCACCCTCTTCTCTATGACAGCCCTTCAAGTACTTGAAGATGGTTACCATATCCCCTCTCTCTGTCTTCGCCTCTTCAGGCTAAACATACCCAGATCCTTCAACCTTTCCTCGTAGGACTATTCCATCGCCCTGACCTGGATGTCCCAGGTTAGCCTGATCTGGTCCAATCTCGGAAGCTAAGCAGGGTCGGCCATGGTTAGTATTTGGATGGGAGACCGCCGAGGAAGTCCCAGGGTCGCTATGCAGAGGCAGGCCCTGGTAAACCACCCCTGAACATCTCTTGCCTTGAAAATCCCAAAAGGGGTTACCATCAGTGGGCTGAGGCTTGATGGCACCTTCCAAATATTCTGTCGCAGGCTGGGCTCGTTGGGACAGAAGCTATTGGGATTCTCGGTGGCCGGGGCCTCCCAGAGGGTGGGATCAACAGAGGCAGACCCTCCCTCCACATCCTGGTGTAAATGGGCTCTCGTGAAAAGACAGCACGCCCCGGATTGTCAGATTTCAGGGGTAACCGCTGCTGGGTACAGAGGCCTCCATGCCCCGGAAGATCCCACAACTCCTGAGTCGCACCCAGCAAGAATGGCCCTGTGCATTTAATGTAACAGCACATCTTTGCAGCTGAAGCATTCCAAACCCTTTGCATACGCTCTCGAGTACTCTCGGCTGCACACACACCCCAACCCTGCCAAGTCACATGAAGGTGCCTTATACTGAATCAGACCCATCAACTTCAGTATTGTCTACTCAGACCAGCAGCGGCTCTCCAGGGTCTCAGGCAGGGGTCTTTCACATCACCTACTTGCCTAGTCCCTTGAACTGGAGATGCTGGGGATTGAACCTGGGGCCTTCTGCATGCCAAGCAGATACTCTGTCACTGAGCCACAGCCCCTCCTTATGAAGCTACCCTATACTGAATCAGACCCTTGGTCCATTAAAGTCAGTATTGTCTACTCAGACCGGCAGCGGCTCTCCAGGATCTCAGGCTGAGGCCTTTCACATCACCTCCTTGCCAAGTCCCTTTAACTGGAGATGCCGGGGATTGAACCTGGGGCCTTCTGCGTGCCAAGCAGATGCTCTGCCCACTGAGCCAAGGCCCTCCCCAGTATTACCCACATATGGCAGGCTGGGGTGCAAAACTGGAGGTGAGATTTCCATCCGGACTTTTAGGCCTGTGGGTTTGGTTATGGCTGCTACATTGCGAGATACTGCGAGGACCTCTTGGAGTGCTAACTGGCCAGAAAGAGGGCTTCGATACGATGGCTGAGAGGAACAGGGGACCCCCGGCCACATGGACCCATCTTTGGCAGCCTAGTTTGCAAGACCCCTGCAGGAAGAAATGTTCCTCTGCTACACTGTAGGAGACTGCAAGGACCTCTGGAGTGCTCATTGGCCAGAAAGAGGGGTTTCAATACAATGGCTGTAAGTAACAGGGGACCCCTGGCCGCGTGGACCCATCTTTGGCAACCTAGTTTGCAAGACCCCCGCAGGAAGAAGGTTTCCTCTGCAACGGGAGTGAAGCGCTCTAGCTCACTGGGTCCTTCACAAGAGAAGCCCAGAACACCCTGCACACGCACCCAAAATGGATTATTACTGTGTGAGCAGAGACAGCCAAGAACCAGGCGATGCAACAATTAACTGATTTGAACGATTGATTCAAAAACATTTCTGCTGACTGCATGTGCCCTTTCATTTCATTAAATCAGGGCAGACGTTGCTTGAATCATTTTTTGGGGACGCCCCAAAAATGAACAGGTGGGCTATAAGCCATTGTCTTACAGGAGGGCTTGCCATCCACCCGCACCTGAGAGCAATGCCTCTTCCAGAGGGGGCCTGATGCCGCACACTCTGCCAGCTGGGCAGACGTGACTCGGCTTGTAAGCTAACATGCACTGATTCGGGAATCAGAGGAGCAGGCCTATTATATTAGGTAATGTGGAACGCAGGCAGGATAATGCTGCTGCGGTCGTCTTGCTTGTGGGCTTCCTGGAGGCACCTGGTTGGCCACTGTGTGATCAGACTGCAGGATCTCCAGGATCAGAGGAGCACAGCTATTATATTAGGTGCTTTTGAACACATGAAGGGTGCTGCTGCTGCAGTCGTCTGGCTTGTGGGCTTCCTGGAAGCACCTGGTTGGCACCTGTATGAACAGACTGCTGGACTTGATGGGTCTTGGTCTGATCCAGCAGGGCTTTTCTTATGTTCTTATGGAGGAGAGGGCTATCCATGGCTACTAGTCAAAATGGATGCTAGTTATGATGCATCCCTATTCTCTCCAGGATCAGAGGAGCAAACCTATTATATGAGGTACTGTGGAACACAGGCAGGATGGTGCTGCTGCAGTCGTCTTGCTTGTGGGCTTCCTAGAGGCCTCTGGTTGGCCACTGTGTGAACAGACTGCTGGACTTGATGGGCCTGCGTCTGACCCAGCATGGCCTTTCTTATGCTCTTATGAATTCATCTCACCAAGTCCACTGGGGCTTGGTCCTGAGAAAACCGGAACAGGACCGTGTCGACGGTCTGTTTAAAATCCAGGTTGCAGAACGACTGCCGGGAGCTATCATTCCTGCTCTGTTTGCATTCAAGCAACCAGTTATCCCCCTTTTTTTCGAGAACGGGCAGAGAAACCACTCCCCCCCACCTCCCAGCCGGGATTCTCAGAGGTCCAATTCTACGCTCTGAACACCCATAAAGAACCCGCCACAAAGAGGGAGGAGAGAGCGAGGGAAGAGAGGAGGGGAAACCAAAGGGAAGCACCCTTTTTACCCAGAAGTTTATTTTTTGAGTTGCTGGCCGAACAAGGGAGTTGCGGCCAGCGGCGACGCGAGAAGAGCGAGCCATCTACCTGCGTCGGTGAGAGTCTTCTTCCAAGTGCAAGCACCGCCTTTCCCGATGGGCCTCTGAGCACGCTTACCTTGCCTGCCACCAAGTACGGCCACGCCGGACGCGTTCTGCAACTTGGGCGACGGGCTAAATGCATGCAAGACTCCACGGGGGGTGCTGGTGCTTCGGGACAGCTGGCTGGAGGTCTGCGGGGCGACAGGGGAGAGGAAGAAGAAAAAGAAGAGGGTTTTTTTGTATGCCGGCTTTCTCTGCCGCTTAAGGGAGAATCCTACCGGCTTATAGTCACCTTCCCCACAAGAGATACCCTGTGAGGTAGGTGGGGCTGAGAGAGAGTGACTTGCCCAAGGTCACCCCAGCTGGCTTCGTGTGTAGGAGTGGGGAAACAAATCCAGTTCACCAGTTTAGAGTACGCTGCTCATGTGTAGGAGTGGGGAATTGAACCCGCTTCTCCAGACCAGAGTCCACCGCTCCTATCCACTACATCACGTTAGCTCTCAAGGGGCCTTATATTTGAGACCTCTACTCTAGGACCTCTCCAGAGGCACCTGGCCGCTGCGAGACCCAGGGTGCTGGCCCGGCTGGATCTTTCGGCCCCTACCTGCTTGAGAGCGTGATGCTGCTGGGCGAGCTGATCCGCCTTGGTCTGCCCGGGGGAGGCGGCCTGCTGCAGTATCCGCTGCTCGATCTCCTGCTCTTGCTGCAGGGCCTTGACGAAGGCGGCCTTCAGGCGGGTGGTGTGCTCGGCCTTCAGGGCCCTCTTCTGGTTGGAGGACATGCAGGTCTCGCACATGATCAGCCCCCGCTTCTCTTCCCTCCAGCGGCAGGTGAAGTCTGTCTTGCACTGGACACAGGTGTAGGGCTCCTGCGAGGAGGGGGCTACGGACACTTTGCCTGGCAGGGGGAGAAGAAGCGGAGAATCGGTCCAGCTGCTGGGAAGGATGCCCCTGGAATACCTGGAGACAGGCCTCGAGCAGGTCTGCAGAGGTCTTTCACGTCACCTACTGGCCTGGTCCCTTTAACTGGAGATGCTGGGGATTGAACCTGGGACCTTCTGCATGCCAACCAGATGCTCTGCCACTGAGCCACGGCTCCTCCCCTCCCTGTAGGTCGCTTATGGGGGGGGGGAAGCCTCTAGCAGCTCAGGGCCACCCCTCTCACCTTGACTCTCGAGGAGGTTCTGCACCACCTCCTCCAGCCCGACCAGGTAAATGAACTCGTTGTTGGCCGCGCTGGGCAGGAAGTTCATCTCGGGTGCCGGAGGTTTGGGCGGGGGGATTTCCAGGAGGGTCTTCTCCAGCTGCTTCCGCAGGGCCAGCTTGGCGGCCGCTTGCCGGCTGGCAGGGGAGTCATTGGAGTTGACGATGGAGGCCACGCTGGTCGCGGTGGCCACAGCGTTCGCCTGGGCCGATGTCACCGCCGTGCCTTTGAGGGAAGTTGGTGAGGCCTGTGGAAGGAAAAAGGGGGGGAAAGGGGTTATGATTCTGATCCGAGTCAACCTCGGCTTGACAGAAACCGACGGAAACCCCTGTATTGTCCTGAAGCGGTTGCTATGGTCACAGGGCCCAAAGTTCCGATACGCTCCCCACGCCCTCCCAGTTAAAGCTGGAAGCGCACCTCATAGAGTTAGAAGGGATCGCCAGGGTAATCTAGTCCAATCCCCTGCACAATGCAGGAAATTCAAAACTACCTCCCCCACCCTCACCCAGTGACCCCCCTACTCCATGCCCAGAAGATGGCCAAGATGCCCTCCCTCTCATGATCTGCCCAAGGTCATAGAACCAGCATTGCTGACAGATGGCCATCAAGCCTCTGCTTAAAAACATCCAGGGAAGGAGAGCTTAACCACCTCCCGAGGAAGCCCGTTCCACTGAGGAACAGCTCTAAGTGTTAGAAAATTCTTCCTAATGTCTAGACGCAAACTCTTTTGATTTCATTTCAACTCGCTGGTTCTGGTCCGACCTTCTGGGGCAACAGAAGACAACTCGGCACCCTCCTCTATATGACAGCCCTTCAAGTACTTGAAGATGGTTATCATGTCCCCTCTTAGTCTTCTCCTCTTCAGGCTAAACATGCCCAGCTCCTTCAACCTTTCCTCATGGGACTTGGTCTCCAGACCCCTCACCATCTTTGTTGCTGCCCCCCTCTAGACATGTTCCAGGTTGTCTACCTCCTTCTTAAATTGCGGTGCCCTCGTTCCTGAGGCACTTTACTTTGGGGATGTGTTCAGAACAAAACAAAGTGACCATCCCTCAGAGACAGTAACCCGCTACATTTGTGTTGTGGACAGATCCACGTATCTGGAGGAGAGGGGCCTAGCGGGCCAACTCACACAGAGATGCAACAGACAGCCTCTTCTGTCACCACTTGCATCAAAAGGAACAGAATGGTTTGGTCGCACTGTGTGTGTGGAGATGTGGCATAAACTACCGTTTCCAAACGGATGCTGACCGCAAGAAGGCAAGTCCAAGTGGCGACTCATGCAGAGGCGCGACATGAGTGGCCTTCTCAGAGGGAGATATTGTGTCCCTGTGAGTAACTGACTGCTCCAGTTACACCCAGTGCAGAGACATAGCTCAGTGATAGAGCATCTGCTTGGCATGCAGAATGTCCCAGGTTCAACCCCCAGCATCTCCAGTTAAAAGGACTAGGCAAGTAGGTGATGTGAAAGACCCCTTGCCTGAGACCCTGGAGAGCAGCTACTGGTCTGAGTAGACAATACTGGCTTTGATTGACCAAGGGTCTGATTCAGTATATGACAGCTTCATGTGATCTGTTCCTGGTAAAAGGTAGGCCAGAACAGGGACTCATGCAGAGATGCAACTACTTCAAGACCAGAAAAAATTGCTGAAGACTGGCCTTTGCAGGGCAAGTTTTAGAACTACAGCACTGCCCCGCGAACTCTACACGCCCTGGCTTCTGGCCACAGCCATTCCTGTCGGCCACAGGCTTCTCAAACTCACCTGCGGGATGTTGACCAACAGGCTTGCATTGGGGACATTGGCGACGCGGATCAGGCCCTGCTGGATGATCCGCTGACCCTGGATCTGCACGCTGGGGACGGAGGCCCGTGGAGCCAGGAGCAGTGGAGGGGGCCCTGAGGTGGAGTGTTGGCGAATGTTGTGGATTTGCTGAGGAGACACAGAAATGGGCTGATACAGATGGATCCACAGAAGGGGCGGACAGACAACCGGGGGGGGACGGGGGGGCAGTGAGGAGGAAGAGAAACAATGTGATGGGGGCGACACAGAAGAGACAGGAGAAGAACAACACCGTTATCATGGCTTGAAAAACAACAGTTCCCAAGAAAAAAGGAGAAAAAACCCTAAAAAACAGAATTAACTACCCAAAAGGTCAAGAAGAAAGAAACGTTGAAGGCCAAAAATTATACAATTAAAAGTAAAAGGTAAGGGTAAAGGTCCCCTGTGCAAGCACCGGGTCATTCCTGACCCATGGGGTGATGTCACATCCCGACGTTTACTAGGCAGACCTTGTTTACGGGGTGGTTTGCCAGTGCCTTCCCCAGTCGTCTTCCCTTTACCCCCAGCAAGCTGGGGACTCATTTTACCGACCTCGGAAGGATGGAAGGCTGAGTCAACCTTGAGCCGGCTACCTGAAACTGACTTCAGTTGGAATCAAACTCAGGTCGTGAGCAGAGCTTGGACTGCAGTACTGCAGCTTACCACTCTGCGCCACGGGGCTCTTGTACAACAATTAAAAGGTTATGTCAGTGCACAATGTCTATATAAAATGTTAATTAAATAATTGTTTAATTAACATTTTTATATATTTTTATTTATTTTTCAGAACACTACGCACATAGACTCCCAAAGATGTTTAGTAATTTGATGTATATTTTGTAGTCTGGAGTGGTGGTTGTTTAGACTACTGAAGAAGGCAGTAAGGCCAAAAACCGTATGATCTGAGTTTGACTGTATGATTCCATGTTTGATTGCGTGATATGAGTATATTTATTTGGTCGTATATGTGTTACATGTGTTATTAAGATTTTAACCTGTAATAAATTTATATAGACATTGTGCGCTGACATAACCTTTTAATTGTTTTACTTTTAATTGTATTAACTTTTGGCCTTGAATGGTTCTTTCTTCTTGAAAAACAACAGCACACACACAAAACTCCACTAACGTGACTTTACTTTGACGGCGAGGCATAACATTTCCATGGGGAGAGCCTGCCAATGCCCCACAGCCCCGTGCCGTGATGTAGTCAGCACCAAGGTTAACCCCTAACCGGGTTTAGCTGGGAACCACGGTTTAAAACCCCTGTTTAAAAAGTAACCACAGTCAGAGTCATGACCATTACACAAGAGCCAACTCGGACCTTTTAACCAAGCGCTTGCGAACCCTGGCTGCCAGCTGAAAACGGTCAGAGTTAACCCTGGTGAAAGGCATAGCACGGATAAGGGGAGGGAGTAAGAAAATTTGCACAGATAAGAGGGAGGGTGTGAGAGTTGGGGGGATCCATTAAGGGACTGGGAGAAGTCTGGTCCTGCACCGAGCAACACGGAAATCCTTTCCTCCCTGAAAAAGCACATTATTCTTCCGGGAGGAAAAACACATGCTTTTCGGACCCGTTCTGCCACCTGTAGTATGCGAAGCAGCAAGCTCATGCTCCTCCCACTGTGCCTACCTAGCCAATCAAGCCGCCAGGGGGGAGGGGGGAAAGAAACAGAGGAAGTCGGGGAGCCCAGAAAACCACTCACCTGTGCCCCTCGGACGAGAGGGGGCATGACTATTTGCGTGTTTTGCTGAGAACCCAGCTTCGAAGAGGCTTGCTGCCCGCCGCGGATCAACGGGGGAGGAATAACAGTCCCAGGAATTCGGGAAGAATTCTGCATTAGGTTGTGGGGGAAGGGGAGAGAAGAAAAACCGGCAGAAAAACATTTCTTATTTATTTTGTGATTTCTAGCCCACCCTCCCTGGCCAAGGCCAGGCTCAGGGTGGGTAACATCATTTAAAATATATCAAAATATCCACAATAAAATTAATAATAATTTATCACATAAATAATTACACTAATTAATTAATAATAATATTTTCTAAAATTAAACAGTAAAACCAACGTAGTGTAGTGGTTAAGAGCGGTGGTTTGGAGATGTGGCTCTGATCTGGAGAACTGGGTTTGATCCCCCACTCCTCCGCATGAGCAGCGGAGGCTGATCTGGTGGACTGGATTTGTTTCCCCGCTTCTACACATGAAGCCAGCTGGGTAACCTTGGGCAAGTTACAGCTCTGTTAGAGCTCTCTCAGCCCCACCGACCTCACAGGGTGTCTGTTGTAGGGAGGGGAAGGTGATTGTAAGCCAGTTTGAGTCTCCCTTAAGTGGTAGAGAAAGTCGGCATATAAAAACCAACTCTTCCTCTTCTTCAATTAAAAGCCTTAAAACTCCAGATGGTGCCTAATTTCCACCCATAGCGCCCGGAATAGGTGGCAGGTTACCCCCCACCCAATTAACAAAAATAGAACAGAAATGAGGAGGGGGGAATAGGGAGCCCAGCAAAAGATGATACCTGCGGCTGTCCTCAACTGTAGGCTTGGTGGAAAAGCTCTGTCTTGCAGGCCCCGCAGAACTCTTTAAGGTCCTGCAGGGCCCTGATGTCGTCAGACAGAGCATTCCAGCAAGCCGGCACCAGGACCGAGAAGGCCCTGGCTCTCGTCGAGGGCAGCTGCACACTCTTAGGGCCAGGAACCACCAGTAGATTACCGTAAAGATCTTCGGGGGTTATACCAAGAGAGGCGGTCCTCTTATTCTGCAGGTGAACGAGAATCAGCTGCACCTAGAAAAGGATGCCTCGTTGCATCTCTGCACGGGTCCCTGTCCTAAGGTTGCCTCTTCGCATCTCTGCATGAGTCCCTGTTCTAAGGTTCTACTCTTTCCACACAGAACTATGACTCGTGTAGAATCGCAGCAGAGGGAATAGTGAGCATGCCGCATGTTTCTTTTTCTGGGGGGAAGAAACACATTTAC
The DNA here is from genome assembly GCF_029931775.1 of Euleptes europaea. Lineage (NCBI taxonomy): Eukaryota > Metazoa > Chordata > Lepidosauria > Squamata > Sphaerodactylidae > Euleptes > Euleptes europaea. The sequence goes on from NC_079313.1 coordinate 9,541,171, forward strand.
CCCCCACAAAAAAAGGCAACTCCAGATGACTGGGGGAAAACATGTTGACTTTGACAGCCAACACGCTTCAGTTCCCTACAGATGCTGGACCTGGGAACTCAAGACGTCCTCCAACTTACGGAAGAGGATCTGCAATCCTGCCCAGTCCACCCAAGTGGGTTACTCATGCAAATGGTTTTCTGTCACGGAAACAGAACTGGCTTTCTCTGTCACATTTAGGGAAGGGCAGTGAGGGTTCCCCCACTTTTTGCAGAGAATCTGAGGCAAATGCACCCCCACCCTTCATCTCCAGCAATCTGGGGAGGGGCTGTGGCTCAGTGATAGGGCATCTGTTTGGCATGCAGAAAATCCCAGGTTCAGATCCCGGTATCTCCAGTTAAAGGGACCAGGCAGGTAGGTGATTTGCAAGACCTCTGCCTGAGACACTGCCGGTCTGAGTAGGCAATACCTACTTGGATGGGCCAGGGGTCTGATTCAGTATAAGGCAGCTTCATCTGTGTGTGGCACACCCCAGAGCAGGGCAAAGAGGACCTCCCCTTCCCATCTACTGACCTGAAGGAGGTTTGACTTGCTGGAAGTGAGGGTCTGCGTTCCCCGCACCAATGGTGGAGGGGTTGCCACAGAATTTCCTGAGGAGCCAGCAGGCTACAAGAGAACAGGGCGGGGGTGGGGTGGGAAATGACAGATGCATTAATCCAAGAACGATGATTTTGTTTGGGGGGAAAACACAAGTGCCTATTAGAAGAACAGATCAGGACATCCTGTTTCCTTTACTGAAGGCATGGTCCTCCTTTATTGCTGGTCCACACCCTCTATGGCTCAGAGGTATTCTGCCTCTGCACATGGAGGCTCCATTCCTCTTGTGGCTCCTAAGAAGAGCCCTGGTGCAACAGGTTCGTGCGAGCTAGCATCTTGTGGGTGGCCAGATAGAAATTGTGGGTGGCCAGATAGAAAGGTAAAGGCAGTCCCCTGTGCAAACACCGGGTCATTCCTGTCCCACGGGGTGATGTCACATCACAATGTTTACTAGGCAGACTGTGTTTACGGGGTGTCTGCCATTGCCTTCCCCACTTGTCCACACTTCACCCCCAGCAAGCCGGGTACTCATTTTCCCGACCTCAGAAGGATGGAAGGCTGAGTTGACCTCAAGCTGGTGACCTGAAACCGACTTCCGTTGGGATCGAACTCAGGTCATGAGCAGAGCTTTTGACGGCAGTACTGCAGCTTACCATTCTGCGCCACGGGGCTCTGGGTGGCCAGATACCCCCTGACAGAAAGCTCCCCAGCCAAGTGTGACAGTGGCAACGGAACCGATGGGTGCTGGCCCTCCCCAGTGTTTGGTGCCTTGTGGGCTTCCGAGAGGCACCTGGTTGGCCACTGTGTGAACAGACAGCTGGACTTGATCCAGCAGGGCTTTTCTTATATTCTTATAATGTCCGGCCTTATCTGTGGCCTTTCTAGAAACATCTGGCCGGCCGGTATTGGAAACAGGATGCTGGACTAGATGGACCTTTGGTCTCATCCAGATCAGCTGTTCATCAACGCCTCTTAGTCATGGGCGCCAGATGGAACCTCCCCCTTCAGAAGCAGTTTACCTCTGAAATACCACATGCATGGAGGCAATCAGAAGAGGGTTTTTGTTTTTTAAAAAAGTAAAATAAAACTGTACTCTACTTTCCCAGACACAAAAGAAGCAGTTTTGAAGCTTTAGACAAGGGATGTCAAACTCAATTGTTACGAGTGCTGGATATGGAGGTTTTTAAGCAGAAATTAGAGGGAGGGCATCTTAGGCATCTTCTGGGCATGGCGTAGGGGTCACTGGGGGTGAGAGTGGGGGGGGAGGTAGTTGTGAATTTTCTGCATTGTGCAGGGGGTTGGTCTAGATAACCCTGGTGGTCCCTCCCAACTCTATGATTCTATGGTTCTTTAACATAAATGTCGCTTGGTTGGGCCGAGCCATGCCTCGAAAGCCCAGATCGAGGTGGGTGGGGTGGCTGCCTCGGCTCGCCGGATAAGAGCTCTCAAGGGGTTGGATCCAGCTCACGGGCCTTATGTTTGACACCCGTTTTAGACTGTTAGCGGCTCGTAAAAAACATCACAGGAAACAAGCGAGGCCCGGGGGGCCCCATACCTTCTGAGCCGTCACCTCCTTCTGTATCTGACTCTGCCGGAGCTTTTTCAACAGCACCAGTTTCGCTTCTTCTAATCGCAGCTCTTCCTTCAGGTGCTTGATCATTCGCTCCCGCTCTTCAGGGCTGCTTTTCTGCAGGGCCGGATGAGAGGAAGGAAGGAGGTTGCAGGAGGGAGGAGAAGAGAAGAAAAAGGAAGATTCCATTTCAGTGCAGGGCAGCAAGGGAGAGAACGGAGAGAAAAACACAGTTGCTTACCTGTAATTGTTGATCATCTAGTGATGTTCTGTGCAGGCACACATGGGAACTGTGCATGCGCAGGCCAACCGCGGAGAACTCCGACAGAAAGCTTCTAGAAGCTACGGGGGAGAACTGAGGGATGGCCGCTCGCCCCACCCTCTGTCATGTGGTGGTTTCGGCGGGAAGAGCTGTTGACGGAGGGCATCCCATAGCTTCTAGAAGCTTTCCATCAGAGTTGTCTGCAGTTGGCCTGCGCATTGTGTAGTTCCCATGTGGGACTGCACAGAGACCACGCAGATGAACCACATGTAAAAGTCGGGAAGAAAAGGTAAGACCAAGATTTGAGGCCAGGAGCACCTTAATGGAGAGCCAGAATGGTGTAGCAGTTGAGGTGTCGGGACTAGGATCTGGGAAACCCAGGGTTTGAATCCCCACTCCGCCATGGAAGCTTGCTGAGTGACCTTGGGCCAGTCACACACTGTCAGTCTCAACCCTGGCAAGTATTTGGATGGGAGAACTCCAAGGAATACAGAGGGATGCTGTGCAGAAGCAGGCAATGGCCAGCCACCTCTGAATGTCCTCTCACCTTGAAAACCCTGCGGGGTCACCATGAGTCAGCTGTGACTTGACAGCACTTTCCATCACCTTAAAGACCATCAAGAAATCCCAGGCTATGTAAGCTTCCGAGAGTCTAAGCACCAGTGTGGTGTAGTGGTTAAGAGTGGCGGACTCTGATCTGGAGAAATGGAGAAATGCGCAGGAGTGGGGAAACCAACCAGGTTCACCAGATTAGAGTCTGCCGCTCACGTAGAGGAGTGGGGAATCAAACCCGTTTCTCCAGATCAGAGTCCGCCACTCTTAACCACTACACCACCCTGGGGCTTAGACTCTCGGAAGCTTACACACCCTGGGGTATCTTGTTGGGTCTCTAAGGTGCTGGTGGTGGAAAGTGCCATCAAGTCACCACTGACTCACGGCGACCCCCGCAGGGTTTTCAAGGTGAGAGGACATTCAGAGGTGGCTGGCCATTGCCTGCCTCTGCAGTTCAGCAGAGGACAGGGCAGAGGCGTTTGCCGTTCCAGACAGAGAAAGCCGCAACGTGAGGCTCCATGGCAGATCGAACGCGGGCGAGCAGAGGGAGGAACAGGACACAGTGCTGCGAGGCTGCCGGCTGGGCCAACGGATCCCGCTGAACAGTGACATGCCCCCGAGTATACCGCGGAGGGGGAAACGGACGGTTCGGCCCTCCCCTCGAAAAGAGGGCATCTCGACTCACCATCAACACTTCTGCGCTGGTCTCTTTGATCGCTATTTTCGTCAGCCCGTTCATCCTGGGGCTCGATGGCTCGTTGTCCGAGAGGACGATTACGTCGGGTGACGGGACTCTCTCCTCTCGACTGGCGTCGCTGTGGGGGGACCAAAAGAGAAAGAACGTCAGGGCAGCACCAACCGACCCTCGAGCACATCCATATTTTGTTTCGAGTCATAGCGTTTCCTCCCTGCTTCCGTGGGGGTGCGGAGTTTGGACCCTGTGATGTGGGGCCTTTACTAAACCAAACCAGAGATTTATCCAAAAAGGAAAATCAGGCAAACCTTCTCGATTTGCACACTGTATTGTTGGTGGATAGTCCGACTACTTGGACGCAGTCATCTGCTTCTTACATTTTTAGCACAGAGCTGGGCTTCTTCTGGGGAGGGGGCCGTGGCTCAGTGGTAGAGCCTCTGCTTGGCATGCAGAAGGTCCCAGGTTCAATCCCCACCATCTCCACTTAAAGGAACCAGGCAAGCAGGTGAAGTGAAAGACCTCTACCTGAGACCGTAGAGAGCCGCTGCTGGTCTGAGTAGACAATACTGACTTTGATGGACCGAGGGTCTGATCTCTAGCCCAATACAGCGTAAGTGGTTCTTAAAATTCTAGCGATATGACACATTCGACCAGAGGACACTCCCCCAGGGGGTCTGAATGGGTGAAGCGGCTCAGGTGGAAGGGAGACCCCCACCCTCAGCCCCCCGGAAGCACCAAACCAACACCCCAGACGCAATTTCCAGACTCCCACAAGTAGAGGTGGAAGGAAAGGAGAAACAGCCGCAATCATTTGAGGCGCCTCTAGAGGGCACGCCAATACAAGCAAATTAGTTTTGGAAGTTTGAAGAGGGCGGCTGGCCCTAGGATGGAGGGGTGTGTGTGTGTCCCATTGGTAAACTCCACCAGCCCCACGGGTAAATGAGGGGGTGGGGACGGAAGCAAGCAAGCAGACCACACAGGACTTCAACCAAGACCTGGCTTGTGGCAGGGAAGAGCCCTGGGGGGGGGGGGAGAGAGACAGTTTTTTCAAAAAGGCAAACTGCCTTGCATTTGACATCCCTGTCTGAAAAGCAGTCAAGAGAGCAGGGGGGCTCCCTGCAGAACAAAACACCCCTCCAAGCTCCCCATTTTGGTAACCTGACAGACAACAGCAATTCAAGGGGACTGGGTTTTATGGACCCCATCTCGGAAGGGATTTCCAGGGGTGTCCCCCCACCCCAAAAATATGTGCGCTGTCTCAGACAGACTGGATTTTGCGATGGTCAGGTACAAAGACCTCGTCTTCCAGCCCTTAGAAAGCAAACCTCAGCTCTGGCAAAATCTGACATCCATGTTTCTGGGGAAAGTACGGGGCAGGCACCCCAACAAGTTTAGGGAGGATGTGAGTACCCAGCTTGCTGGGGATAAAGTGTAGATGACTGGGGAAGGCAATGGCAAACCACCCTGTAAACATAGTCTGCCTAGTAAACGTCAGGATGTTACGTCACCCTATGGATCAGTAATGCAAAGGGGACTACCTTTACCTTTTTAGTGCCATATCAATGCAAGCATAGCTGACCTGGAGAGCCCCAGGCTAGCCTGATCCCATCAGATCTCAGAAGCTAAGCAGGGTTGTCTCTGGTTAGAATTTGGATGGAAGATCCCCAGCGAGCACCAGGCTTGCGACGTGGGGGCAGGCAATGGCAAACCACCTCTGAACGTCTCCTGCCTTGAAAACCCCATGCAGGGGTATCAAACTCAATTGTTACAAGGGCTGGATATGACATAAATGTCACTTAGTCGGGCCAGGCCATGCCTCACCAGTCCAGATTGAGAGTGGGGGAGAAGAAGAGTTGGTTTTTATATGCCAACTTTCTCTACCACTTAGGGGAGAATCAAACCAGCTTACGATCACCTTCCTTTCCCCTCCCCACAACAGACACCCTGGGAGGTGGGTGGGGCTGAGAGAGCTGTGACTAACCCAAGGTCACCCAGCTGGCTTCATACGGAGGAGTAGGGAAACCAACCCGGTTCACCAGATTAGAATCCGCTGCTCATGTGAAGGAGTGGGGGAATCAAACCCCGTTCTCCAGATTAGAGTCCACCAGTCCAAACCACTACACCACGCTGGCTCTCCGGATAAGAGCCCTCAAGGGGCCGGATCTGGCCTGTGGGCCTTATGTTTGACACCCCTGCTCTACAAGGTCACTGTAAGTCAGCTGTGACTTGACAAAAATTACCTGTGGGGTGGGGATTTCATTGCCTGAAACCAGTCGCTGGGACTTTGGCTCCCAGCTCTGCTATGGAAGGGATTATCTTTCCTTGATCCTCTTCTTGGCCAAGTTTTCTTTTTTAAAAAATCTAGAATGCACTGGATATAACTCCATCAATGGTGGGAGGGGAGGACAACTGCGTGATTCCAGCATCGGGCTTGACCGGGAAAACTCAGCAGGGTCGCCAGCTCTGGGTTGGGAAATACCTGGAGATTTTTGGGGCGGAGCCTGAGGAGGGCGATGTTTGGGGAGAGGAGGGACTTCAGTGCCATAGAGTCCAATTGCCAAAGCGGCCCTTTTCTCCAGGGGAATTGACCTCTGTCGGCCGGAGATCAGCTGTAAAACCAGGAGATCTCCAGCTACTACCTGGAGGTTGGCAACCCTAAAATTCAGGTGGAAGGCGGAATGAAGCAACCACCTCTTTGAGTTTTGCAAAAGCAGGCCAGACGCCCATGTGACAATCAGGCACCAAAGGTCCAGCGGGTTGCCCAAGAGGTCCCTGGGGGGCTAGCCCAGCCACTGTCCCCCCCACCCCAAATCACTCATCACGGGGTACCAGCCCCTGGTACATTTCACTCCCCTATCCCTCCCCAGATCATCCCCCCCCCCGCTTCCTGGATGCTAATGAGGCCACCCCGGGGAGTCACGTGACCAAGGCACTCCCCCCCACCTCGCGCCAGTCACGTGACCCTTTCACCCGTTCCTTCCCACCGCCATGGAAAAAGCCATGGCAACCAGGCAGTTGGAACCGGTTTCGTGACACTCAAAGCTTTCATTTTGTGAAGTGCGTCGGGGAGGAGGAGGGGACAGGTAGCGGAAGGAGAAAATGGAGCGGGCCCCCGAGAAGTTTGCAAACAGAGAGAGGGGGAAGGCAGGACCATGGAGCATTCAGAACTTCCCATGATCAGCTGCAGCATCCGATGCAGAGAACTGGGAAAAGGAAGTTTGCAAAAAACAAACAACAACCTCCTCCCAAGACTTCACATGCACACATACACGGAACCAACAGGTTCAAATTAAATCAAAAGAGTTTCCGTCTAGACCTTAGGAACAATTTTCTAACAGTTAGAGTGGTTCCTCAGTGGAACAGGCTTCCTTGGGAGGTGGTGAGCTCTCCTTCCCTGGAGGTTTTTAAGCAGAGGCTAGATAGCCATCTGTCAGCAGTGCTGATACTATGACCTTAGGCAGATGATGAGAGGGAGGGCACCGTGGTCATCTTCTGGGCATGGAATAGGGGTTGCTGGGTGTGTGCGCGGGGGAGAGAGGTAGTTGTGAATTTCCTGCATTGTGCAGGGGGTTGGACTAGAGGACCCTGGTGGTCCCTTCCAACACTCTCATTCTATAATTCAAAACGACACTCTTCAGATTTGTACTACAGTGTGCAATCATGCACGGCCTGATCCGGTGCATGTTTAATTGTAAGGAGGCCCTTGTGAATCCAGCAGGGTTAACTCTCGAGGCAGCATGAACAAGACTGCAGGGTTTTGGGGTGTTTTTTGTTTTTGTTTTGGCCTTTAAGAAGGGATGTTCAGGAGTGACTGTGGCTCAGTGGTAGAGCATCTGCTTGGCACGCAGAAGGCCCCAGGTTCAATCACCGGCATCTCCAGTTAAAGGGACCAGGCAAGTAGATGAGGTGAAAGACCCCTGCCTGAGGCCCTGGAGAGCCGCAGCCGGTCTGAGTAGACAATACCGACTTGGATGGACCGAGGGTCTAATTCAGTAGAAGGCAGCTTCGTGTGTTCATGTGACAAGACTGACTCAGAAGGAAGCCAGCCACAGGCATTTGCAAAAGAAAACACATGCATGTTAAACTTGACGTCACTTTGTAGTAGTGACAGTCAATACTTTGTGGTAGTGGTTAGAGCAGGGGTGGGGAATGTCAGGCCCGGGGGCCGTATAAGGCCGCAAAATCATTTGGTCTGGCCCTTCATGGGTCTTGGCAGATCTCTAGCTCAGAAGGATGCTGCCCTGCCTGAATCTCTTGGGCCCAGCTGGGGACAGCAGAGCTCAAAAGCGAGTCGCTCTATGTGGCAGACACTCAGAGTCGTCTCTGGTCGTGCCTCTTGGCTAAATGTTTGAGCAAATACAGCAGGCTAATTTTTAAGTTGATAATTTTGTATGGCCCACGAATGATGTTATAAATATCCAAATGGCCCTTGGCAGAGAAAAGGTTCCCCACCCCTGGGTTAGAGAGTCTTGGACGAGGATCCAGAAAGCCGGGGTTCAAATCCCTGAGGAACCTCTCTGGGTGACCTTGGGCCAGTCATATGCTTTTGACCTAACCTGGGTTGTTGGGAGGTAACTTGGAGGAGGAGAAAGCAACACAGGCTACCCTGAGCTCCTTGGAACCAAGACAAGATAAAAACGGGGTGAAATACCAGAAGGAGAACCAGAGATTTAAGAGCAGCCGCTTGGCTTTCGAGCCTCCTGGGTTCGAGTCAACTTCAGGGGGGTTCAGGTCACACCAGATAAAAGCAGAGTTAGGCTCGACTTTTCGGACCTAAAGTGAAAAACCCGCATTTCTCTCGGAGTCACACAAGAACACATGAAGCTGCCGTGTACTGAATCAGACCCTCGGTCCATCAAAGTCAGTATTGTCTGCTCAGACCAGCTGCAGCTCTCCAGGGACTCAGGCAGAGGTCTTTCTCATCACCTACCTGCCTATCCCTTTAACTGGAGATGCCAGGGATTGAACCTGGGATCTTCTGCATGCCAAGCAGATGCTCTACCACTGAGCCACAGTCACTCCTGAACATCCCTTCTTAAAGGCCAAAACAAAAAACACCCCCAAACCCTGCAGTCTTGTTCATGCTGCCTCGAAAGTAAACCCTGCTGGATTCACAAGGGCCTCCTTACAATTTGGCTAGATGATCAACAGCCAAGAAAAAGAAGAGTTGGTTTTTATATGGTGACGTTCTCTACCACTTAAGGGAGAATCAAACCGGCTTACAATCACCTTCCCTTCCCCTCCCCACAACAGTCACCCTGTGAGGTAGGTGGGGCTGAGAGAGCTGTGACTAGCCCAAGGTCACCCAGCTGGCTTTGTGTGCAGGAGTGGGGAAACCAACCCGGTTCACCAGATTAACCTCCGCCGCTCACGTGGAGGAGTGGGGAATCAAACCCGGTTCTCCAGATCAGACTCCACAGCTCCAAACCACCGCTTTTAACCACTATGCCATGCTGGCATGAAGGCCAAAATCCTCCCCCGTGGCATCCTGAGGTACGCTTACTCTGGATATGAAAGCTCCATCAGGCCACTGTGGTAAATGGCCATGGATGATCCTGGCGGGCATGAATTGGTCTCATTCCCCTTAGCCACTTAAAACTAGGGGTCACTGCCATATCTTGTGACAGGGAGTTCCACAAGTCGCGCAGCATGAGAAAGACAGTCTCCTGGGGACAGCCCTTTGGTGTGGCCTTTGTCAACCACCCAGCTGATATCAAGAGTTGGCCATGATCACACCAGCCTGTAAACCAAGGGTGTCAAACTCATTTGTTACGAGGGCCGGATACGACATAAATGTCCCTTGGTGGGGCCGGGCCATGCCTCCCCAGCCCAGATTGGGGCTGGGGGGGGGGGCTGCCTGGCTCACGGGCTGGATAAGAGCTCACAAGGGGCCGGATCCGGCCCACAGGCTGTATGTTTGACACGCCTGCTTTAAACAGAATGACTGTACCGCGTCCATGACCAGAAGCAGTCTACCTCTGACTGCCAGAATACTGGGGACAAACAACAAAGGAGAGACCATTATCTAGGATTTGTAGTGAAACAGATCTCTGGAACAGATCTACCACTGAGCTGACCCAGCAAGGCAATTCCTGCGACAGATAAATAGGAACAGATAAATGAAGCTTCCATTTGCAGGAGCAACGAACTGCTAGCCATCCACTGAGGAGAAACGTCCTCCCTTTGCATCTTGCCTATTTTAAGGGCCTCTGACAGGCCGAGACCACTATGAAGGTTAAGACAGGCCCTTGGGTCTGATCCTGCACAGCAATTTCTTATGTATGTAGTCACAGGATCGGTCTACGTATGGTAGGGTACTGAGCTGATATTGTGGACTGCACAGACTGGAGAAGGAGATGCTTTTAAAATATATATAGTGCTCCCTGCTGGAAGAAAGCTAGCATACCAGGGTGAAATAATCTTACTCAGCCTGGCCCTTTTTGTGCTTTGTATTACTATTATTATTATTATTATTATTTAAATTTCTAACTCGCCCTCCCCAGCAAAGGCCAGGCACACTGAAAAGGGCCAGTGATAGAGCATCCGCTTGGCATGCAGAAGGTCCCAGGTTCAATCCCCGGCATCTCCAGTTAAAGGGACTAGGCAAGTAGGTGATGGGAAAGACCTCTGCCTGAGACCCCGGAGGGCCGCTGCCGGTCAGAGTAGACAATACTGACTTTGATGGACCCAGGATCTGATTCAGTATAAGGCAGCTTCTTGTGTTCATGTGAGTGCCCCTCAGTTCTAACATTTCCGAAAAGGGAGGAAAAGTTCTATATCTGTTTTCCCCACACCATGGAGTTCAAAAATGTGTAGGCATGTGCGTATGCTGGGTGGGTGGTGGGCAGCCTGTCTTTCCAAAACCAAAACCCCCCAAACTCTGCTTCATATAGGAAAGGTGCACCAGCCCTTGATAATCCTGGCCATCACTTCCTGATTCCTCCCCCCCACCCCCGGCTCTATGGTATCTTTTTTGCGATGAGGAGACCCATGCTGAAGGCAGTATTCGAAAGGGGGCTGCCCCTCCCGCTTCATCTATGCAAGGGCATTAAGGTACTGGCTTGAGTTTTTCCCCACAGCCGCTTTCCTAAGGGATCTCGACCCCCACTCCCAAAACCCAGGTAGAAGAAGAAGAGTTGGTTTTTTAAATGCCTACTTTCTCTTCCACTTAAGAATCAAACCGGCTTACAATCACCCTCCTTTCCCCTCCCCACAACAGACACCCTGTGAGGTAGGTGGGGCTGTGAGAGCTGTAACTAGCCCAAGGTCACCCAGCTGGCTTCATGTGCAGGAGTGGGGAAACCAACCCAGTTCACTAGATCAGCCTCTGCCGCTCATGTGGAGGAGGGGGGAATCAAACCCGGTTCTCCAGATCAGAGTCCACCGTTCTTAACCACTACACCACACTGACCCTCCATTGTGTGTGTGTGTGAAATAAAGTTACGTGCCAAAGCAATCCAACAAGATAATATTTCTCTCTCTCTCTCTGCCATCCATTCCCCAAAACCAGAGGAACATCCCACACAGGCTAAAATTTGTGTGTCAAACGCAGTAGCTGCAGGGTGGGGCGACGAACAGACACACGGAGTTTCGCCAGCAGAACTTGCCCTCCCGGCACAGCAGGTTCTTATTTTCAATTCCAAGGACATTTTTAAAAATCAGCACACCCTAGTGATTTAAGGGACTGGAAAAGCCAAGGGTGACGAAGCATCACAAACACCAATAGGAATCTTAAAAGGTCCTGGAGAGCGAAGGGGGCTTGTCGCACGTCACTCTGGCATCGTACGTGGTCCAGGAGTTAAAACCACCGCAAAGTCGACAGCAGTCCTCCGAGTCGAAGGATTCTATCGGCGCTTTGAGGAAGGGCCCCGGCTCAGCAGCAGAGCTGCTGCGTGCTTTGCATGCAGAATGTACCGGGTTCGATCCCTGGTACCGCCAAGGAAAATCAGAGAATCACAGAGTTGGAAGGGGGGAGGCCATCTAGTCCAACCCCCTGCTCAATGCAGGATCAACCAGAGCAGTGGTTCCCAAAGTGGGCAGTACAACCCCCTGGAGGGCAGTGGGATTACCCAGGGGGGCAGTAAGAGGCAAGGGGGAGCAGGGGGGTGCTAAAAGTGGGCCCCTTCAACTGTGTTGCTGGATAGGGTAGGGGGCACTGGGGTTGAGTTTGTGGAACCAAGGGGGCAGTGGCCTGAAATGTTTGGGAACCACTGGCCTAGAGCATCCCTGACAAGTGCTTGTCCAGCCTCTGCTTAAAGACCACCAGTGAGGGGGAGCTCACCACTTCCTTAGGGAGCTGATTCCACAGTCGAACAACTCTTACTGTAAATTCCCCCCCCCCCAATATCCAGCTGATTCCCCACTCCTCCACATAAAGCCAGTTGGGTAACTTTGGGCTAGTCACAGCTCTCTTTGAACTCTGTCAGCCCCATCTACCTCACAAGGTATCTGTTGTGGGGAGAGGAAGGGAAGGAGATTGTAAACTGGTTTGACTCTCCTTAAAAAGGTAGCGAAAGTTGGCATATAAAAACCAACTCTTCTTCATTTTGGCAAGCTTTGGGGTTCAGCTTATGTGTTATTTTGGGACGGAGGGGTGGGTTTGTCCTTTTTAAACAAGAACTTTCATAGGAAACTCCCTTGGACTGATTAGCTTCTCACAGCCTACCTTACCTAGCAGGGTGGATTGTGAGAATAAAACAGAACGCCACCTAGGTCTGTTGACCTCAGCTCCTCGGAAGAAGGCTAATAAAGAAATACCCTATTTCTCAACGAGTTTCAGCCTTTCGGCCAGAAATGCCAATCAAACTCAGGTATGGCAAAACTGAAAGCAAGGTTCTGTTTCACGTTTAAGCCAAGGCGCAATTTTGCCTTACACAGGCTCCCAGCTCTCGAATTCACTTTTGACCTCAGGGTCTTGGGACATAGGCCTTCCCTGAGAGTGATCCAAAACTTGAAATTGAACGGCTCCACATAAGGAGGGAACCCACTGGTGTGTCGGATGGCCGTAGCAGTACTTGAAGTAACTGAAGAGGAAGAAGAAGAAGAAAAGGAAGAAGAGGAGGAAGAGTTGGTTTTTATATGCCGACTTTCTCTACCACTTCAGGAAGAATCAAACTGGTTTACAATCACCTTCCCTTCCCCTCCCCACAACAGACACCCTGTGAGGTAGGTGGGGCTGAGAAAATGTGACTGGCCCAAGGTCACCCAGCTGGCTTCATGTGCAAGAGTGGGGAATCAAACACGGTTTACCCGATTAGCCTCCGCTGCTCATGTGGAGGAGTGGGGAATCAAACCCGGTTCTCCAGAGCAGAGTCCTCCGCTCCAAACCACCGCTCTTAACTACTACACCACGCTGGCAGAAACCATGGTCAATATATTGAGGAATGAACTTATGAAGATCCCCATCAGATATTGTGACGTGTGTCCAAGGGAAAAGATTATTAAATGTGACTGTTATCTATGAAGCTAAAGATCGGCCCCTCCATTGGTGATGAAGGAGGATGAAATCAGAGAAAACCTCGAAATTATCCACAAAACAGCCTTGTCTTTCTGAAATCACATGTTCAAATTCTCGAGCCGGAGGTACTGGGGACTGAACCTTCCAGTGGAGGAGGTGCTCAGAGAAAGTCTGGCCCACCTGCAGCAGCTGAGCTTAAACATATATACACACACAGAGACCTTTCTGCGGACACAAAAAGGGTATGAAACGAAATCACAAGGTGTCCCACAGTTTGGGAAAGCTCTCTCGGGGAAGGGCGGGTGTGACTTGTGCCGGAATAAAGAGAGGACCTCCCCCCACTCTCAAAAAAAAGACAAAGCCGTGAGGTTTTGGATGACTAAATTTCCTCCCCTTGCAGAGGAATTTCAATTCAGGCTCCTCTATTCCTTCTCAACTCAAATATTCCACAAGTCGATATTGTGGCGGCTCCTAAGAGGAAAGCGTTTGGCCCCACAGATATCGGCTGGGGTCGGTTTCCAGACGTCTGGAGTACTACAGAATTACTGGGGTTACACCAGCAGGCTTCCCCATACATACTGCCTGAAGTGTACACTTTAAGTGTGCGCAGTAAACCGTCTTAATGAATCGGGTCCTCGAAGGTCGGCGTCAGAACACAAAGCAAGGCCCAGGTCCACCGAGTACAAAACCAGCCCAGACAGCAGCCAGCCCAATGCCTCTGGAAAGTTTGCAAAAACAGTTTTTATCCTTCAGGTAGACTACCTCTGACCATGGCAGTTCCACCAAGCCTAACAGCCACGGGCAAAACCAGCCTCCGAGGATCTAGGCCATTTAAGTTGCTGCTTCCGCAGCTGGGAACTCCAGGGGCGAACCCCGCATTGTGCAAAACAACAACTGCTTTGAGGTTCCTGGGAAATCTCACGCCGCTTCAATCTGGAATCGCCCCGGAAAGGGAAAACCAAGTGAGATCACTGCCTCCGCGGCCACCTACCTTTTCGAGGTGCTCATGTCCACCGGCTCGTCCCCCGTCTGCACCTCCACTTTGATGGTGGCTTTCATTTCCCCTCCTTTTAACAGTCCCGGGACTCTCGCTGACGTGGGGTCAGTCTTTATCTTAAGGTCCCCGTCTTCCTCGTCGGCCTCCGCCCCCCCCAAAAGCTTCATCTTTTTACTGTCCACGTCGTTCAGGTTGCTCTCGCGTTCCAGCGCTCGCTTCTGGCTCCGCGTCCGACAGGCTTCCTCCGTCATTATGGTGCTCTGGGAGGACACGAGAGAAGAGACAAGAGGGTGATTGGGGGCTGCTGCCGGTCCTCCGGACGGGCGTTTTTTACAGGCCGCACGAGTTTCCAGAGAGGGCCAAACTCTCGGGCGCAACAGGAGCCATCTGGCTCCGTGTGCATTTGATGCTCCCTTCATGCAGTTTTCACTACAAAAATTTTGCGCATAAAGAGTCAAATGCATCTCCCAGTCCTGATAAATCAGGGCGGACTGGAATATGCTTTGTCTCCAAACTCAAAAGTGCAAAAGAAGGAATAAGCAAAAAAAGAAGGAGAAACATTTTAGAAGCAAGGAAAATTGCACAGAGAAGCGGTTTTCAAATTAAACTATTATCCAATTAAGCCCATACCAGTGTTGGACCAAAACTTGCTCAAATGGAGTCGTCTTGCTGGAAAGGATCTTGGAAATGCCACCCCCCCCCAAACGCATGCACAGGAACTTGCTTTTTGGGAATTCAGGGGCAGGGTTTTTTCTCCCAAGCCACCTTGCCTGCAGGTTCTAGACTGGCCGCTGGGCTCAAAAAGGAAGGAAGGGATTTCACAGAGTTGCCTCACTGGAAAAGATCTTGGAAACACCCCCCAAACGCATGCACGGGAACTTGCTTTTTGGGAATTCAGGGGCAGGGTTCCCCCCCCCCAAGCCACCTTGCCTGCAGGTTCTAGACTGGCTGCTGGACTCAAAAAAGGAAAGAAGGGATTTCACGACCAGTGTTTGCAGCGCGCCAGCCTTTGCAGTGGGCTGCTCAACAGACTGAGGATGCCTCCAAAACAGAAGCACTTGAGTCGGTGCTTCCGCAATTTAACCAGGACCCCCAAAACTTGCTGTGCAGGAAGTAGGGGAGGGCCTTTGGGGGGGAACCATGATTTGAGGAAAGGGGCTTTGCAAAGTTAGTTTGGGGGGCTTTCTTCCCCCCCTCTCCCCCCCTGCTCGTGGGCTGCTGCTCCCCGCCCCAAGCCTGCTCCACTGTTACCTGCAAGACAGACACACATATCTGATGCAAAAGAGCTGAGTCAGTTTGTGATCTCATGACATCACTAGGTCCACACATGACCTTTCCCAGGATTCAGTCGGAGAGACAAAGCACTTTCCAGAAAACCGGTCTGAGCTGGTTCCAGACAACAAGCTAAGTGTTGTTAACCCCTCGCGGGGAGACACCACCGCCGCGGTGGGGCGACGGCTTCTGCCTGCTGCAGCCGGCATTCCAGCACAGGCGGCCCAGAGCATCTCTCCCCACCCCCACCCCTTTTAAAGGGGCAGCGCGTGCGCGCACAGAGCCAGGCACGGCCGCGATTGGCGGTGCCTCCTTCCGTGCCAAAGTAGTCCTGGAAAAGCAGGAGCCTGCAAGTAAAACTTTTTTTTGGGGGGGGGGGGGAGAAAGGGAGGAGACCAGGAAGATGTAACTAGGACGGGGGCAAAGAAGGGAAAAGCGGACCAAACTGCTTCCTGAATCTCTCTTTAACCTAAGAAAGGTCAGCTCCCAGGAATGGAGACTGAGGAGTCTCCTCCGGCAAAGCTTCTCAAACTGTGGGTCGCACACCCAAAATGAGGTCGCGTAACTGAGCATGGGGGTCGCGAAAAAGTTGGCAACAGTATGCATTTTAGCATGCAAATTTGCTTTTATCTTTAATAAATGGTAATATTATATGTATACCAAAGAATTGTTTTAAAATAAATCTCTTTATGATGTATTATCAGTAAATCTTTGATTTGTATACCTATGCTATATACCTATATACCTGGGGTCGCGTAAAAATTTCTCGGGCGAAAAGGGGTCGCGAGTGGAAAAGGTTTAAGAAGCCCTGTCCTAGGGGAAGGATCAGACCGGAGGGTGAAGCAAGTCGCTAAATTCGGTGCCGCAATTTATATGATCCATCAGACAAAGCTGGGGCTTGATAACTTAAAATGGAGAATGTTTTATTAATTCGAGGTCTGTTTAAATTATATAAACTGTCTACGAATAGTATATCCTATAGTTATTGTATATTCTCGTTTTAATTCTGTAACTGATGTGAGTGCTTTTAATGGCATTTGCCATATTAATAAATGAACCGGAATCTCTCACAACTTCTGGTGTAGTGGTTAAGAGCAATGGTTTGGAGCAGTGGGCTCTGATCTGGAGAACAGGGTTTGATTCCCCCACTCCTCCACATGAGCGGCGGAGGCTAATCTGGTGAGCTGGATTTGTTTCCCCATTCTTACACATGAAGCCAGCTGGGTGACCTTGGGCTAGTCACACTCTCTCAGCCCCACCTACCTCACAGGGTGTCTGTTGTGGGGAGGGGAAGGGAAGGTGATTGTTACCTGGTTTGAGTCTCCCTTAAGTGGTAGAGAAAGTTGGCATATAAAAACCAACTCTTCTTCTTCTTGCTTTGGGGAGGAGTGGCGGTGAATAGGGTTTCTAAGATGCCCTGGCCCGGAAGATAAGTCTTCTTTTTTTAAAGGGGAGGGAGGAGAATGCAAAAGCTGTCTCTGCTCCAACAGGCCCTCCCTTTCCGAGACCGGGAGCGAACCATCATCCATTACTTCTCCTCCAGGATGGGGCAAGCCTACCGCTTTTGGCCTGACTGCTTGCACCAGAAGCAAGCAGAGGAGAGCGACGAGGATGGTCGGGGGCCTGGAGACCTGGCCCTACGAGGAAAGGCTGAAGGACTTGGGGATGTTCAGTCTGGAGAAGAGGAGGTTGAGGGGGGACAGGATCGCTCTCTTTAAGTATTTGAAGGGCTGTCACTCAGAGGAGGGCAGGGAGCTGTTCCTGTTGGCAGCAGAGGAGAAGACTCACAATAATGGGTTTAAATTGCAAGTGGATAGGTACCAGCTGGATATTAGGGGGAAATTTTTTACAGTAAGAGTTGTTAGACAGTGGAGTCACCTACCTAGGGAGGTGGTGAGCTCCCCCTCACTGGCGGTCTGTAAGCAGAGGCTGGACAAGCACTTGTCAGGGATGCTCTAAGCCAGGAGTTCCCAAACTTTTTGAGTTATGGAGCTCTTTTCTGGAGAGAAATTAATTATGGAGCACTAATTTTCACCTAGCACCTATATACTAAACCGAATGACAGTAGTATTTTTCTTTCCAATCTCTTCACGGAGCACTAGGAGATGTTTTCCTGGAGCACCAAGTGCTTGCTGGAGCAGTTTGGGAATCTCTGCTCTAGGGTGATCCAGCATTGAGCAGGTGGTTGGACTAGATGGCCTCCATGGCCCCTTCCGACTATGATTCAAAGGGATTAGGCCGCTTGAGGGACAGCACACCGCAGTTGGGAAGAGAGCTGCCTGCAAACTAAGGGGGTGGGTGAGAGGGGGAAGAAAGAGAGAAAAGCAGAGCTGAACTGCTTCCTTGCAATTCTGAGAACTAGAAATCGGTAAAGGAGGCATGGGTGTCCGCTCTCCTGACCTAAGCCCAACAGCGGCAGCGAGAAGAACTGAAGCCGGTGAGTCGGGCTGGCCACAGAAGCACCACTAGAGATGATGCCTCTACGACTGAGCAGCCCTATGAGGCTTAGGGCTGTTTAGCTTGGAAAGAAGGCAGCTAAGGGGAGACATGACAGAGGTCCATAAAATTATGCATGGTGTGGAGAGAGTGGACAGGGAGAAGCTTTTCTCCCTCTCGTAATACCAGAACGAGGGGTCATCTGCTGAAGCTGGAGGGTGAGAGATTCAAAGCAGAGAAAAGGAAGTATTTTTTCACTCAACGCAGAGTTAAATTGTGGAACTCCCTGCCCCAGGATGTGGTGACGGCTGCCAACTGGGAAGGCTTTCAGAGGGGAGTGGACATGTTGATGGATACCAGTCATGATGCATACCTGTTCTCTCCAGAATCAGAGGAGCAGGCCTATTATATTGGGTGCTGTGGAACACAGGCAGGATAATGCTGCTGCAGTCATCTTGCTTGTGGGCTTCCTAGAGGCACCTGGTTGGCCACTGCGTGAACAGACTGCTGGACTTGATGGACCTTGGTCTGATCCAGTATGGTGTTTTTTATGTTTTTAATGTGTGTGTGTGTGGGGGGGGGAGGGGAGAGCAAGGCCTCTAAAGCTGAACATGGGGGGTAGGTTCCTGGCCCACCATAAACCTCTCAGGTGAGGTCAGCAGAACCCCACGGCTAGCACCGGTTAACTCCATGCTTCATTTTATCCACTCCAAAGACAGTCAGACCTGGCCTGGACGGCCCAAGCTAGCCTGATCTTATCAGATCTCAGAAGCTAAGCAGGGTTGGCCCTGGTTAGTACTTGGATGGGAGATAGGGTTGCCAACCTCCAGGTACTAGCTAGAGATCTCCAGCCAATAGACATCAGTTTCCCTGGAGAAAATGGCCGCTTTGGCAATTGGACTCGATGGCATTGAAGCCCCTCCTCTCCCCAAACCCCGCCCTCCTCAGGCTCTGCCCCAAAAACCTCCCCGCTGGTGGCGAAGAGGGACCTGGCAACCCTAGCTCCACCAAGGAAGTCCAAGGTTCCTTCTCAGAGGTGGGGCAATGGCAAGCCACCTCTGACCATCTCTTGCCTTGAAAACCCCATGAGGGGGTTGCCGTTAAGTAGGCTGCGACTTGAAGGCAGAATAAAAAGAAAGGAAAGACAGCCTAGGTCACCCCAGGGGCCAAGAGAGACACCTTTTGCCATCAGACCCAAGGAGCACTTTCTTGCATTCAGATTCAGGATGAGAGACTTGGAAGAACTAACTTCTGAACTAGCTTTCCAATTTCTAGGCGGACTCGATATGCCAGCTCGCTTCCTGCAGAACTCCTGATCTACCTTTGCTCAGACCGCCAGCTCGCTCCCAGGAGGCATAGGACTCTCCCCCACCCCATCCACCCCACGGCAAGTAGCAATGGAAGCCTTGGTAGAGCCTTCCTACAGGAAACTTTCAAGCTGCCCGCTCGTACCTTGGCTCACCTGGCACCGAGAGCCACGAAGAGCCCTCGGCTGCCATTTGCACCAGGGAGGAAGGGATCCAAGAGCCCTTTGCCAACGTTATAGAAGAAGAAGAGTTGGTTTTTATATGCCAACTTTCTCTACCACTTAAGGAAGCATCAAACCGGCTTACAATCACCTTCCCTTCCCCTCCCCACAGCAGACACCCTGTGAGGCAGGTGGGGCTGAGAGAGCTCTTAATAGAACTGTGACTAGCCCAAGGTCGCCCAGCTGGCTTCGCGTGGAGGAGAGGGGAAACCAACCCAGTTCACCAGATTAGAGTCTGCCACTCATGTGGAGGAGTGGGGAATCAAACCCACCAAAATGTAGCTGCTGTCATTAAGCAAGTTAATAAGCTCAGCTCAGCACCTCAAAGGGCGATGCATTGCCTGGGGAGGAGGAAGAGTACCACGAGGCCAGCACAAGGAAGGACCTGCTTCCAAGCTACTGAGGATCTTGAGTCCACTAATGACGGGAACGCAAAACAGGCTCTGGTTTGGGATAAGGGGTGGGGGCTGCTGAAATAGGGATGGGTAGAAGATAGAACCGTGTTGGCGAACCTATGGCACGCGTGCCACAAGCGGCACGCTGAGCCCTTTCTATGGGCACGCGTGGAGCCGCCCCCCCCGCCCCCTCCTCGCGGCCTCGACGCCATCTGCCTCCCGCCGCCCCACTCCGCCTTAGCAGCAGCGCCGCCGCCCCACCCAGGCGCCGCTCCAGACCCGCCGCCGCCTGCTCATGCTCGGCCCCGAGGGCTGCCCTGCCGGCCGCACCGCTACGCCCGCCGAGTCGCCCCCTCCCCCTCCTCCGCCCCCTTGGCTGCCTGTCCCCCTCCTCCGCCCCTTCTCGCGGCCTCGGCACACTTTTCCGCCGCGCCGCAGCCAACTTTGTCGCGGGGGCGACTCGGTGGGCGTAGCGGTGCGGCCGGCAGGGCAACCCTCAGGGCCGAGCATGAGCGGGCGGTGGCAGGTCCAGAGCGGCGCCTGGGTGGGGCGGCGGCGCTGCTGCTGAGGCAGAGCGGGGCAGCGGGAGGCTTGCGGGCGGCTGGCAGCGGGCGGCTCTTTTGCTTGGACTTGCCACTGAGATGCACATTTCCCCCATCCAGATTCTCAAAACTGCATGGGGGGGGGTTGTTGTCTATTTGTGAATGGGAGGTTTAGCCTTGGACTTGCCACTGAGATGCACATTTCCCCCATCCAGATTCTCAAAACTGCATGGGGGGGGGGTTGTTGTCTATTTGTGAATGGGAGGTTTAGCCTTGGACTTGCCACTGAGATGCACATTTCCCCCCATCCAGATTCTCAAAACTGCATGGGGGGGGGGGTTGTTGTCTATTTGTGAATGGGAGGTTTAGCCTTGGACTTGCCACTGAGATGTACATTTTCCCCCATCCAGATTCTCAAAACTGCATGGGGGGGGGGGTTTATTGTCTATTTGTGAATGGGAGATTTTGCCTTGGACTTGCCACTCAGATGCACAACTCAACAATAAGCCCCCCTGCAGAGTTTTGAGAATGCAGATGGGGAAAATGGTGTTTGTCAGTCATTGCCATGATTTAATTTTATGGATGACAAAGGATAGCACAGTTAGTTCTGAAAATAAAATCCTTAATGTGTGGAATTCTCTGCCAAATAATTTTAAGTCAATGAAAGCACTTGGGATTGCTTTCCTTACTTTGTTTGGATCATCTTATGCTTGTGAGCATAAGATGTTAACGTATGAGTTGTTTTTTCTAAACTAAAACCTCAGTATTCAGGTTAAATTGCCGTGTTGGCACTTTACGATGAATAAGTGGGTTTTGGGTTGCAGTTTGGGCACTCGGTCTCTAAAAGGTTCGCCATCACTGAGATAGAATCATAGAGTTTGAAGGGACCACCAGGGTAATCTAGTCCAACCCCCTCACAATGCAGTGACCCCCTACTTCATGCCCAGAAGATGGCCAAGAGGCCCTCCCTCTCATGATCTGCCAAAGGTCATACAATCAGCATTGCTGACAGATGGCCATCTAGCCTCTGTTTAAAAACCTCCAGAGAAGGAGAGCTCACCATCTCCCGATGCCAGATAAACTGTAGGGGGGGGCCTCAACGTGCCTGCCGGGTGTCACGGTCCCATGAGTCCAGAAGCTTACGCACCAAGGCTTGCTCCGAGAGAGGGAAAGGCGTGAAATAAATTCATCCCAGCTCCGTTTCCGCCAGGAAGGGGCATGACAAAGGCTTCATGGGAAAAGACAAGACTTGCAGGATGGGCCAGAGGTTGCTTCAGCTAGATGCTCCGGGTCTCGGGGGAAGTAAGGGAAAAAGAGCAGACTGCCTTAAGGGAGCCTAGGGGTTGCAGGGGACGGTGGGGCTAGGTAGAAGCTAGGCCTACCATACAGGGATGGAGACAGAGCCAGGAGAGTTAAAAGCCCCCCCCTTTTAAAGTAGTAAGAGTAGCTCTAGTCCTTTTGGAGTGGCAAAATATCTACAAAGAAAGTTGGCTTTATATGTCAACTTTCTCTACCATTTAAGGAAGAATCAAACTGGCTTACAGTCACCTTCTCTTCTCCTCCCCACAACAGACACCCTGTGAGGTAGGTGGGGCTGAGAGAGTTCAGAGAGAGCTGTGACTAGCCCAAGGTCATCCAGCTGGCTTCGTGTGTAGGAGTGGGGAAACAAATCCAGTTCACCAGATTAGCCTCCGCTGCTCATGTAGAGGAGTGGGGAATCAAACCTGGTTCTCCAGATCAGACTCCACCGCTCCATACCGCTCTCAACCACCACACCACGCTGGCTCCCAGGTAGCCCCATCACCCAGCCCCCCCCCCTCCTCAGGCTTCCCCCCCCCAAAAAAAATCTCCAGGTATTTCCCAACCTGGAGCTGGCAACCCTAGGCCTGTGGAAGCCAAAGGCAACTTCTTCTGCCAGCGGCTTTACCGACATACACATCGGGGTTATCGGGTGCAGATCTAATGTGGTCATCCTTCAAACCCCTCCCTCCCCAAAAGCCTCCCCCAGCATCGGAAACAGGTTATAAATCCCCCCCTGTCTGCATTTCTGCACAAAAAAATCCTATAATCCCCCTCCTGATTTTATTTTATAATCACTGATGTATGGTGGTGCAATTTTTAAAGAGACAGAAAAATAAAGCAAATCTAACCAGCTGGCTTAGTGGCAATAGAGGTCCATGTGTTTTTAATTTTAGTCTTTAATTCTCCCCCCTTCCACCATAAGTAAGGAAACAGGTATTTTAAAATGTGCTTATTCTGTACCCTAGAGCATACTTACTAGGTAAAATATGCCAATCAATTTTTTTAGAAAAGTTTTATATTTGATAAAACTGGCCAAGTTTAACACACCCATGTGAGGTGGGTGGTTGGGTAGGGGAGACAGAATGGACTTGCTGCCTAAAAAGGGGGGGAAAGCAACTTATTATTTGGGGAAAGCTTTAAAAAAAAAAACAAGACAGGCTTGAGGGAAAGGCCTGCCTGGGAGGCCCTGGGCTGCAGCACATGAAGGGTTAACCTCTGCCATGTTCATGCCACTCACCGATATGTCCATTAAGGGTGTTACATAACAAAATGGCAGACCTTAACCCCTTCTGCGCCACACTCTCCCGACAAGGCCTGCCTGTCAGTCATGGGCACTGATCTTTTGGGGAGGTGGGGGGAGGGGACAGCTTAAGAAGCCCTCACCCTCCTTGCTAGGGGAGAGGATTGCAAACACACACAATTTAACACTGGCTTCCTTGGGGTGTTATTTTTTTTTTTTTAACCTTTTAAGAAGGTAAATTTTAATTTTTAAAAACTGAAAGCCACAGGGGGAGTCTGAAAAAAGGGGGAGGGAGTTGATTTTAGAAACCCGGATTTGTAATTAGTCAAGAAACATGGAAGGGGGGCTGGGACACACACACAAAAGCATATCCTGCTCCCTCCTCCAACAGGACCCCCCCTCCATCTGCAAGGAAGGCCAGAGGCAAAAAGAGTTCCTTGAAATTGCTCTCTAATGCTGTCGCTTTTACAGGGCAAAGGATGCAGTCTGTGAAGGCGCTGGGGGGGGGGGGAAGGCCCCCTCCCTCTCTGCTCCAGGCAGCCCATCAGCCCCCCCACCCTCCTCAGGCTCCACCCCCAAAAATCTCCAGGTGTTTCCCCAACCTGGAGGTGGCAACCCTAAGCCCGCGGAAGCCAAACACAACTTCTTCTGGCCCAACGGCTTTACCGAGAGTATCGGGGTTATTTGGGTGCTACATCAGATCTGCATTTTTAAATGCTGATTCACGTAGGGGGGGGAGAGACACCTCCTTGCAAGCAGAAACTTAGCCTATCAAGGAAAATGCTAGTTTTTTATCTGCAGGGAAGGTGTTTTTTTTTTTTTAAATGCAGGAGGAACATTCAAGAGCAAAACCATGCTGTTCGAAGTGAGAGCTGCCCGTTCCATCAGCAGACAGCTTTATCCACACCTGGCTTGGAATGGCACATGAGGCAGCACAGACAGAACAGCAGAGTCTTTCAGCAAAGCATGGCGGGCAGGAATTCAATGGGTGCAGCTCCCCCTCATCAGCCTTATAAATGCCTCACCCTTTGACTTTCCGCCCAAGGGGCAGTCCTGATCCTTTCTCCACGGGGCTGCCCTTTTAACAGGGCTGCGGCTCAGCTACTGAATTCAACCGCTGTAACTCTTCCCCTGTGAATTTCACAGGTGGGATTTATCTATCGCTGCGCCGGCTGGAGAAGAGAGTGCTTCTGAGCATGCTTAGAGTATTCTCCCGCTTGATAAAAAGTCAGCCGGAAGGGGTTTCCCTAGCCCTACCCACTCACCTGACTGAGGTGGGAGTCCTGCTGAGTCCAGAAGGCCACTGGGATGCTTGCCCATAAAAATGGGGGCCACCACATCTGTACTGCAACACCCCCCCCCAGGTAAAGGGAGCTCAATTCGAGGGGGTGGGCGTAGATGCATATTCAGGGCCGCAGCATCAGAACTGTGGCTGAAAACCCACACAGAGGGGGGCACCAGCAGCAGCTGAAGGGCCCCAACAAATGGAATAGGGGTCACTGGGGCTGTGTGTGGGGGGGAGGTAGTTGTGAATTTCCTGCATTGCGCAGGGGGTTGGACTAGATGACCCTGGTGATCCCTTCCAACTCTATGATTCTATGACCCTTCAAGTGGGAGGGGTTGGGTCTCTAACCTATCCACCCCCAACTCCAATTCCTGGCTGCAGAGTGAGGCCGGGTACAGCAGAATCCCCCCCCCCAATTGCAAAGTGACCTTGTCAAAAATTAAGATCAGCCAGCAGGACTGGGCAAGTTGCGACTGGCCCCTCTACTCAGAAGCACCCTTCACTGTGCCCCCTCCCCATAAACTGAGAGCTCCAGGGCTATTAAAGTAAGCCTCCCCCCCCCCCTGCCAACCTCCTGGCTTGAAGTTCTCCAATCTGCCCCTCGACCCACTGGTTTCCCATGTGAACTTCATCAGGTAGACACAGAAGACCCCAGAGGATCCTGCTCAGAGCTTTCTTGCCTGGCTGGTACTCCTTCCCCGGCCTTTCCACTCCACTTCCCCCTCCCCCACAAACAAATTCAAGAAAATCTCCTGCGTGCACCAAGCGGGAAACTCCCTGCACAGGGGCCTTAACACACATCCCACACATACCCCAAACAGGCCCAGGGGCCTTAACGCACATCCAAACACACCCCAAAGACCTCTGACCAAAAGCATGCAGCTTCGACCACAGAACTTGAACTCGAGCCGAGTATCAAAGGTGAATCTCAGCGTCAAAACCCTGGCTCTTGTCAATGGGGAAAGACTCCCAGTCCTTCCAGTCCCAGTCGTGGCCCTGACTGTCAGCCTTCCATCCTGCCTTTACTCCAAATATTTTTTTTGTGGGGAGGGATCCCATTTTTATCTGGCCTTCTGGTGAGGTAGGCTAGGTTGGGAGCTGGTGATTGGGCTAAAACCACCAAGGGAGCTTGGAGATTATGGCGGTGAACACACAAAACTGCCTTCTACTGAATCAGACCCTTGGTCCGTCAAAGTCAGTATTGTCTACTCTGACTGGCAGCGGCTCTCCAGGGTCTCAGGCGGTCGAGGTCTTTCCCATCACCTACTTGCCGAGTCCCTTTAACTGGAGATGCTGGGGATTGAACCTGGGACGTTCTGCATGCCAAGCAGATGCTCTACCACACAGCCCCTCCCCGGTGGGGATATTTGAACCCAGGGCTCCACAATCCCAGCCCATCGCCACACATGGCTGCTGTACGGCCAATAGCCCATACGCAACCCCCACCTGTCAAAATACTGCTCCTTTCAAGACACTGAAAGGGTGGAGGGATTTTTTTTTGGGGGGGGCAATGTACTCCATTCCCCCGCAAGCTTTTTGAGCCTGATCCATTCAGAAGCATTTTTGGTTCAACCTGCCTGGGCTGCTTTTGGGGTGAGGAGATAAATCAAGAAACACCGGGGGGGGGGGGGTGTCCAGTGAAAACCAGCCCCAATTTCAGTGAATTCAATTCTGTCCTGCTCTGCTTTTATTCTGACAGGGCAGGCTAACGAATTAACCAAGCAGCACTGACTCAGGGCTACACATTCAAAGACTATGAAGATGCCCCATATACACACAGAGGGTCCTTAGTAGTTTTCCAAATGGTGGCCCGCGTCGACCCCCATCTCAGGTGGTCTGCACTACAGACGTGCAGCAATGTGAATGAAGTTTGTGCCCTGTAAATCTGCAACAAATCTACTATGGCCAGGGAACCCGAGTTTCACCAGGGGAGAGGTTGTGGGTGCGTTGGGGGGAGAATCCACCTTAGTTTATACCACTGAAGTTGAGATTCACAAAAGGGTTGATCTTACCAGAACATCACAAACCACAACATCTAGTCTGGCTCACTGCTTCCCACGGGGGTGCACAAGCCCCATTGCTGACCCCCCCACAGGGGGTGCACAAGCAGGGCATGAAGACACCACGCCCCATTGCTGACCCCCACCCCCAAGGGCCCTACAACTGGTGTTTGGGGAGAGTTCCTGATAACAGAAGCTCTGCTACCTTCCTGAAAACAAGATGCATTGATGCACCTTACTAATGGCCACTATTTCAGGTATCTTTAACGGGGGGGGGGGGTTTGCAAAGTTACTGCCCCCCCAATAAAAAAGCAGGTGGGGTAAACCCCAGCCCATTCGCAGGGATCTTTTGTCCCTTTGAAAACAAGCTATCTTGGATCCGGCCAAGGAAGCCAACCTACATGTTTGGAATTTGCTACTCAGATAGACTGCTTCAGAACACATAGGTTCCACTGCACTGCTGGGACTCTTTCACTTCATTCTGCACGCACCACCAGGCATCTTAAAAGTCCAGATCTCCACAGAGGGTTCCTACCTGTCAGAGACACTCATGAGTTCTAAAGGAAGGTCTGCGTCCTCTGAGTCGAAGAGAGCCAGTGGCAAGGAACCTACAGAGAGAAGAGAAGATACTCTGAGTCATTCATGGAATTTTTTTTTTTAAGAAAAAGAAAAAAGTTATGATCACAGTGATTTGGGTGGAATACAAACGCAGAGACACATTGAATTGGATTATTTACACAATAATTAGAACGCGGGGGCATCTGCTGAAGCTGGAGGGTGACAGATTCAAAACAGATAAAAGAAAGTATTTCTTCACACAACGCCTAGCTAAATTGTGGAATTCTCTGCCCCAGGATGTGGTGATGGCTGCCAACTTGGAAGGCTTTAACAGGGGAGTGGACATGTTCATGGAGGAGAGGGCTGTTCATGGCTACTAGTCAAACTGGATACTGGCCATGATGCACCCCTATTCTCTCCAGGATCAGAAGAGCATGCCTATTATATGAGGTCCTGTGGGACACAGGCAGGATGCTGCTGCTGCAGCCGTCTTGTTTGTGGGCTTCTTAGAGGCACCTGGTTGGCCACTGTGGGAACAGACTGCTGGACTTGATGGGCCTTGGTCTGATCCAGCAGGGCTTTCCTTATGTCCCTATAATCAGTGAGACAAGCTGTCTGCAAATAAGAAGCAGTCACAGGAAAAAAAGTCTAACTTCATTAATACCTTTATCATTTTGACGGGCCAAAACTTTACACGTACATAGGTGTCTTCTAACCTTATCTCTAATCTATGGGAATTTTCAACCCTTCCTGCGTCCACAGGTGGAAGAGCCAATGCCAAACCATAACTAAATTCCTGCAACTTGGCTTAATATGCTCACACATGAAAACACACATGAAGCTACCTTATACTGAATCAGACCCTTGGCCCATCAAAATCAGTATTGCCTGCTCAGACCGGCAGTGGCTCTCCAGGGTCTCCAGCTGAGGTCTTTCACATCACTTGCTTGCCTAGTCCCTTTAACTGGAGATGCCGGGGGACTGAACCTGGGACCTTCTGCATGCCAAGCAAATGCTGTACCACTGAGCCACGGCCCCTCTCCATGGCTCTCCAGGGTCTCAGGCAAAGGTCTTTCCCATCACCTAATTGCCTAGTCCCTTTAATTGGAGATGCCGGGGATTGAACCGGGGACCTTCTGCATGCCAAGCAGATGTTCTACCACTGAGCCACAGCCCTCCCCAGTATATTAATACTCCCAGTATATTTATAAGCATATTGCAAAAATACCTGTCACCAGATTATCTGGGGGTTTGATGCTGCTGAGTTTTCTACAGTTGTAAAGTCAACCACTCACAAAAACTTGCAAGAGCTATTTGTGAAGCTCGATGCCACTGAAGAAACAGAGGCCAGGACCCTAAGAACTAGTCAACCTCCCTTTATAACCAAGCAGGAGTTGCAAAAGTAGTTTGTGATATCGTATTTGTATAAAGGAAGAAAGGAAGAAGCTTCATTAGGGGCTCAGACACCCACAAAGGACCCTGACTGCAGGTAGGTCCCAATACAGCCAATGTGCCAGCTGACTATTTGAGAAAACCCCAAATTTAGAGATTCTCCATTGAACACATGAAGCTGCCTTATACTGAATACTGGACCCTCGGTCCATCAAAGTCAGTACTGTCAACTCAGAGTGGCAGCGGCTCTCCGGGGTCTCAGGGTGAGGTCCTTCCCATCACCTCCTTGCCTAGTCCCTTTAACTGGAGATGCCGGGGGATTGAACCTGGGACCTTCTGCATGCCAAACAGAACTGAGCCATGGCCCCTCCCTAATTGCTGTATAGACCACCTAAATAAAGTGTGTGAGCATTTAAATAGCACGGTTATGCTCGGTATTCTAAACTTAGCATGCAGGATGACTCTTCCCCCACACACATAACACACACAGCCACCTACTCCTTTGGAGCCCAGGGGAATTCCTGCACTGCCCCCCCCCCCTCAACCGGGTGCCTCGAAGGGCTGAAAATGTAGCCACCAGCACGGATCCTACAACGTACAGGCCCTCAGTAGGGGCACAGCTCAGGAGGCAGAGCCCCCCCCCCATGCATGCAGAAGCCCCCCCCCCGTCCAATCCCTTTCTTTTTCAGCTCTTGGAGAGCGGCTGCCAGCCAAACCAGGCTAGAGGGTCTGAGAAGAAGAAGAGTTGGTTTTTATATGCCGACTTTCTCTACTACTTAAGGAAGAATCAAACCAGCTTACAATCCCCTTCCCCTCCCTACAACAGACACCCTGTGAGGTAGGTGGGGCTGAGAGAGCTCTAAGAGAACCGTGACTAGCCTAAGGTCACCCAGTTGGGCTTCACGGGGAGGAGTGGGGAAACCAACCCGGTTCACCAGATTAGCGTCCGCCGCTCATGTGGAGGAGTAGGGAATCGAACCCAGTTCTGCAGATCAGAGTCCACTGCTCCAAACCACCGCTCTTAACCACTACACGACGCTGGCTCTCAGGATGAAACAATCTCAGAAATATTTTAAGCAGAAGCAGCCAGCAGTTCTGGTGGCGTTTGAAGCACCTTCCCTTTTACTTCCGGCTTGGAAAAGATTTACCACTAGAGTAAGAATGATCAGCTCTCAACTCCTCCCCCGCCCCAACTCCGGAGGTACCATTCCAGGTGCAGTCCACTCCTGGAGTGAGCCATCCCCAGGAACAGTATCTCACGCATAGTTGCAACAGGGATCCTCCTCCACGGGCTCCATCTCTGCAGTGGGAGCGATTGAACACCGAAACCCACCACAGGGGGCGGGACCCCTGCACATGTTGGTTGGAAAGAGTTAAAACCAGAGCAATTAATCATGCAGAGGCACACCGGGCAGCTCCAGATTTGCAGGCAGAAGGTCCCAGGCCCGATCTCCCGTTGAAAGTATCTCAGGTGGCAGGTGTGTAGGGGCAGACCTCCCTCTGCTTGGGACCCTGGAGAGCTGCTGCCAGTCAGAATCGACAATACTGGGCTGGGAGGATCAATCGCCAGCCTCTGTATAAGCCAGCCACGATATCGAGACACATACCATACCCACCATGGCAGGCGGTTTGCAAGACTCTCCTCCCCGAAGCAGCACACAAGACCGAGTCAGGTTCACATGCCCCCTAAATTTGAACACGGCGCACAACTCAAAGCATCCTGAGAGCCTCCAGTAGGCTTCTAGTCAAGTGGTAAAGGAAGGATTTGAAAAGAGGGGGGGGAAGAGAAGGAAATTTTCCACAGGAGGTACAAAGCAGGATTTCCAAGCGGCCAGAAGGCAAGACTTAAAAGCAAGTTGCATCTCTCTTCCCACCCACCCCCCAAATGGTGGTTTTGTGCCCATCTGCAAAAGCCTATAAGGTCTATTTCCAAACGCACAACTCTCCTAGTCTACTCAGTGAATCCGAATCCAGCTTTCCCCCCTTGACAAGGGGACTCGGATTTTCACATGCACGCCCCCCACCTCTGTAGTTTTAAAACTAGTGGTGTTAGGGGCTCTGGCCCCTCCCAAAGGCAGAGGCTGAAAACAGAGAGGCCGTCCCTGGAGCAAGAGTTTAGAATCTCTGAAAGAACCCCTCCCGGCCACCGGACTGCCCCCCCCCCAGCGGGCTTCTCTCCAAACGCTGGCCCTTTTCCCTGACCCACGCCGCTGCTTACAATGGAGAAGCAACCAGCCAGAGGGAGGGAGAGAAAGAGGCAGCCCCCCGCACACCATTTCCGAGCTTCCACTCCTTCTCTTCCCAGCAGAGAAGCGCTCCGGGGCTTGCTAACTCTCGGTGTCAACTTCTCGCGCAAAAAAAGAGAACGCCAAGAACTATCCCCTGAATTGCCAGGGAGGGAGGGAAGGAAGACTGGGCTCTCCTCTTTGGAAAGAAGAGAGTTGTGGCTGCCCCCCCTCACCAACCCACCCCCAAAGAAAACCAATTCAGGTTTTTTTTTACCTATGCATTCAAAATGTCACATCAGAGACCGAAAGCTCCTTCCAGGGGGCGTTCCCCAAAGTCAGGGAGGGAAGATTCTTGGGAAAAAAAGCTTCCTCATCCGCACGAACCAATAAAAGAGGCTGGCTGGTGCCCCTCTAAGCTGGCTTTATGCTTCCGGAGCACTTTGCAGAGATGACCTTAGGACTCCAGAGACAGAAGGGATCGTATTCAAAGAGGCAGGAGCCGAGAGAGCCGGGCTGGGAAGATAGCCGCACCCCCCCTGCCTCCAGCGCCAGCCCTGGCACAAAAGGGAGATCTGGCAGGGTCCAGAAATGGACGGAGCAGCGAAGCTGACAATTTGTCACTCGGGCCAATTGTCAGGGAGATGCCAGGCTGGATACCAGAGGGTGGCAAGCTCAGGGGCCACCCCATGATAGCGAGGGGGCCCCCAACACCTGACCTCTGTGCCTTTCTCACTTGCATGTGAGAAAGCCCAAGATGTTCCAAGGAAGCTGGGAATTCCCCGCAATTCCAAGGAAAGGGCCAATAGCGAAGGAGGAGTTGGTTTTTATATGCCGACTTTCTCTACCACTTAAGGAAGAATCAAACCGGCTTACAATCGCCTTCCCTTCCCCTCCCCACATCAGACACCGTGCGAGGTAGGCGGGGCTGAGAGAGCTCCAAGAGAGCTGTGACCAGCCCAAGGTCACCCAGCAGGCTGCACGTGGAGAAGTAGGGAAACCAACCCGGCTCAGCAGATTAGCCTCCGCCACTCTTGTGGAGGAGTGGGGAGTCCAACCCGGTTCTCCAGATTAGAGTCCACTGCTCCAAACCATCACTCTTAACCACTACACCACGCTGGTGCGGGTGGGGTGGGGGCTCAACCCCTACAACCACCCCCAATTCTGTCTTGGTTTCTGCGAGCGCTGCCACCCTACACTGCAGGGCTGGGGAGAGGGGGAATGAGAAAGAAAACCAGACACACGCGCCAATCGGGAATTCCTCTTGGCTTCAAGGAGAAGCACCAATGCCTGTAGATGGAAGTCCTGGACACAGGGGCGGATTTCTCTTTAAAGGGCTAGGCCAAGATTTAATGACATGTCGCAATGCCTTTGTGAGATATGCTAGTAGGAGCAAGTTGCAAGCCTCTGTGAGAGGCTGGAGGACGTCCCCGTGCACGCACCCATGCTCTGGAGAAGGAGAAGCGCCAGCGCGCGCCTGGTCGGGAACCAGATGTCTTGAGAGTTCCCTCCATGCTCAGCATGATTTTTTGAAGGAGTCCAAAATGAGGGCCATTCTCTCCTTTTGCATCTTGGGAACAACATGCCGTGAGGGCCCTGACACTCCTCCAACGGGGGCTTTCAAGATTCCCCCCTCCTGTCAGGGTCCCCAGAGCTTCCCGGGGAGTTCTTGTTCTAGGTCACGTGCCCTGCTGCTGCCCCAGGTGAACAACCTAGAACCACAACACTCCCTCTCTGGATGCGGGGGGTGGGGGGGCAGACACTTTGGCCTGTCTCCTCAAAGCCTAGCACAACTGTTGAATGACAGACTGCCGAATTACAACTAAGAATGAAGCTCAAGAGTATCCATTCTCCTGGACTTAATAGAGATCTGGGATTCCTGTCTCATTACCAATGCTGATTTCTCCGCACCTACTTCCCCTCTGCATATCACACCCAATCCAATCACGCCTGCTAATGTCATTTACTTGCTTTTGACATTCACGTTGCCCTTGTGTGTGTCTAATTCACTCTTCTCTACTTAAGGGCAGATGGACTCACGTCCTAGCTGTACCTGAAGAAGTGAGCTGTGGCTCAAGAAAGCTCATACCCCTGCCAGACGTTTTGTTAGTCTTTAAGGTGCTACTGGACTCTTTTGCTCTCTTCTATACCTCAACTGTGTTTTTTCTTCAAGCAAAGAGCAGGCCCTTTTGTAAGTAGACTGAAAAGCACAAGGGAAAGTGTAATTAGGTACCGGCGGAGAGAGAGGGATGGTGGTAAGCAGCCCAACTTTGCCAGTGGTGAGCCTAGAATTGCCCCCCCCCCCCCAGACAACCAAAGAGAGCAAATAAAAACTGGAAGGGCCGCTCCTCTCATCTGTTGAGAACATCAGTGCTCCACTCATGTGACCAGCCTAGTTGCTCACAGCCCAGTAAACGCGTTGATGGCCCTGTTAACTTAAAAGTAAACTTCTTTGCATACTTAAAAAAAAAAAAAAGATTTCCCCGTTAGGCCGCAAACATAGAATCACAGTCACAGAGGTGGAAGGGACTACCTGGGTCATCTAGTCCAACCCCCTGCACAATGCAGGAAATTCACAACTACCTCCCCCCACACCCCCTGCGACCCCTACTCCATGCCTAGAAGATGGCCAAGACGCCACCCCTCTCATGATCTGTTTAAGGTCATAGAATCAGCCTTGCTGACAGATGGCCATTTAGCCTCTGCTTAAAAACCTCCAGGGAAGGAGCACTTACCACCTCCCCAGGAAGCCTGTTCCACTGAGGAACCGCTCTAACTGTTAGAAAATTCTTCCTAATGTCTAGACGGAAACTCTTTAGATTTAATTTCCACCCGTTGGTTCTGGTCCGACTGTCTGGGGCAACAGAAAACAACTCGGCACCAAGCTTGGGAATGAAAGTTGAGGGCTAGAAAATCCCTTCTTTTGGCTGATGGCTGCGGAGTCCAGCAGCGACTACCGAATATCTATTTTGAACAGAGCAGGAGCCTTGGGAAAGGATTCGCCACTCGCGGCAATGAATTTGGTGTCGCAGCTTAACAAACGTAGACAGATTCACATACGGTTCCTTCTCTTTGTGGGTCTGCACTCCCCTCTGGAGCAAAAGCATTCTAGTCTGGAGGTGCTGCAGTGTTGCTGGAAAAAAACCACACATGCCACCAGGTAATGCAGAAAGCCAGTAAAGTAAGTGTGTGTGTGTGTGGGGGGGGCAATGCCATGGTGGAGCTGGAAGTGCCATCACGTCACAGCTGATTTAAGGCGACCCCGTAGGGCACTGGTTCCCAACCGGGGGTCCATGGACCCCCAGGGGTCCGCGAGAACTAAATTAAGGTCCGCGAAACAAAGTTATAAACCCATAATAAATTAATATTTTCAATTAAAAGTTCTCTATTAGAATAATATTTGAATATATTTTTTATAAGTTTAATGTTTAACTAACAGTTATGATTAAAGTTTATTTTCAAATTCTCGGAATTTTTATTTTGAACCTTGGGGTCCCTGCACCAAACAAAAAAGCCCTACTGGTCCTTGGTCAAAAAAAGGTTGGGAACCACTGCCGTAGGGTCTTCAAGGCAAGAGATGTTCAGAGGTGGTTTGCCATTGCCTGCCTCTGTGTGGGCTGAGAGAGTTCGGAGAGAACACATGAAGCTGCCTTATACTGAATCAGACCCTTGGTCCATCAAAGTCAGTATTGTCTACTCTGACCGGCAGCGGCTCTCCAGGGTCTCAGGTAGAGATCTTTCACATCACCTACTTGCCTGATGCCGGGGATTGAACCTGGGACCTTCTGCAGGCCAAGCAGATGCTCTACCGCTGAGCCACAGCCCCTCCCTCTGTGACTGTCTGAGAGAACGGTGACCCGCACATCTCAGGCTAACCCCCAAGGGGAGTTTAACCCCAAGGTCGGTTTTCCAATTGAGAAGCGACTTCCTTTGAGGCAGGGGTGTCAAATCAACGGCCTGCGGGACAGATCCGGCCCACAAGCCAGCCAAGGCAGCCAACCCCCCCCAGTCCCAATCTGGGTTGGTAAGCCTGCTGCGGGCTCGCACCCCACCCCGCTCCCGATCTAGGCTGGTGAAGAATGGCCTGACCAAGTGACATTTATGTCATATCCGGCCCTCGTAACAAATGAGTTTGATATCCCCTGCTTCAAGGGATTCACTGCCTGACTTCTACCCCAAATCAAAATGAATCCTAGACGAGGTCCAGGCAAATAGCAATGGTTCCAACAGCGCTATTTCCTATGAAATTCCACATTCAGTAGGAGAAAGGGTCTTTGTTGGCGGCGTTACAGTACAGGGAAGACGTCGACTATGGGTATGTGATCATGCCAGACATGGCTGTATTTTGGGAGCTGGTGGGAGCAGAAACTCTGCGACGGATGCAGAAGAAAAAGAAGAGTTGGTTTTTATATGCTGACTTTCTCTACCACTTAAGGAAGAATCAAACAGGCTTCAATCACCTTCCCTTCCCCTTCCCACAACGGACACCCTATGAGGTAGGTGGGGCTGAGAGAGCTGTGACTAGCCCAAGGTCACCCAGCTAACTTCATGTGTAGGAGTGGGGAATCAAACCCGGTTCTCCAGATCAGAGTCCACCGCTCCAAACCGCTACACCACGCTGGGTCTCATGGCCTGCATTTCAGCCCAAAGGGTCAGGAGTGTGAGTAGGGTTGCCGGCTCCGGGTTGGGAAATACCTGGAGATTTTTTGGGGCGGAGCCTGAGGAGGGCAGGGTTTAGGGAGGGGAGGACTTCAGTGCCATAGAGCAGGGGTGTCTAACTCAATTACGAGGGCCAGATGTGACATAATTGTCACTTGGTCGGGCAGTGTCATACCTTGCCAGCCTAGATCGTGAGTGTGGGGGGTGCTGCCTCGGCTGGCTCGCGGGCCAGATAAAAGCTGTCAAGGGGCCGGATTCGGCTCGCGGGCCTTATGTTCAACACCCCTGCCATAGAGTCCAATTACCAAAGCGGCCATTTTCTCCAGGTGAACTGATCTCTATCGGCTGGAAATCGGTTGCAATAGCAGGAGATCTCCGATCTAAAAATGCCTAGGAATTCCCCCCTAGGGTGGGCCGCACAACAGAGGCCTTAAAAGTGGTCACTGCCATGCTATGCTGGCTATCGTCCCAAGCCTGAATATAGCAAAGCCACGCCCACTTCAGATCCAAGTCCCCCCTCCTGCCCCCACCTTCACCACTGACAAACCCAAACCCTTCCACCTTCAAATACAAGATCTCTCACTTTCCGACACGACCCCACCCACTACTGAACAAGTTAACCACAGGAAGAAGCAGGCTTCGCTCGCCAGAAGAGAGAGAAATCCACCGGAAGAGGAAAAGTTCACGGGAACTTAATTGAGCGCCATGAAAAAAAAAAGGGCAGGGGTTCGAGAAACGACCAAATGGATCAGCAAATGATTTGATTTTGCTTTGATGTCAAAGGCAACACACCTGGTGAAAAGGAATTAAATCGGTGATTTTAAGTTGAAATGGCAACCATTGTATGACAAACATACACGTGTTTTAAACTCTGGTATTTCTTAGTGTGTAAGGAGGCAAAATGTTAAACTAGTACTTAGCACCTGAAGTTTGTAGTTTTAGTTTAATTAATATAGAAAATACACGTACAGGTATATGTATGCACTTTACCGTAAAAGTCAGTATTTGATTATTAATTATTAATTAAGTGCTTCCAATTTTTTTTCTTGTTTTTAGTGAGTAGTTTCGAAAAAGACAAATTAAGGATTAAGATTAGAAACCAATAATTTAAGTCTCAGATCGGTGAAAGGGGTATGATTGCATTATTATAGTGAAGCTTGGGCACAGACGTGCTTACATTTCTGTTCCCCCCCATGTTTTTCCCCTTTTTCTTTTTTCTGTATCCCTATATATAAAAATAAAAATTATTTTTTTTAAAAAGGGCGGGGGGAAAGAAGGAAACTTTTGAAAATGTCACATGGAAGCAACCACATGGAACGATGTAGGAGAACTCAAGAGTGAGGCTTTGGTTACTGGGGGATTGGGGAGGGGGGGGCTACTAAAACCAGCAAGGAAGGGTTGCCATCCTCCAGGTGGGGCCTGGAGACCTCTGGGATTACACCCCATCTCCAGATGACAGAGATCAGTTCCCGTGGAGGAAACAGCTGCTTTGTAGGGTGGACCCTATGACGTTATACCCGCCTGAAATCGTTCCCAAATGCCAGCCTCCACGGGATCTACCCCCAAATCAAACTATGAAACATATTACCGAGCGCTCATGCATATATAAAAAACAAGCCGGTATGGCAACAAACACAAGGTTGATAATCTAAAACTGCATACCTGGCATGTGGTTCTAGATTACTAACCTTGCTTTTGCTGCCATACAGGCTTATTTTTCATATATGCAAGAGCACTTGATAATAAATATGCTTCATACGAGTTTGGCGTGTGGTTTTAGATTATCAACCTTGTAATTGTTGCCATACGGGCTTGTTTTTAATAATATGCATGAGCACTTGGTAATAAATATGTTTCATAGTTTAATTGAGTTCTTTCCCACCCAACCTCTGGGTACCCAACGTTGTTTTTAGATTGGGGTCCCCCCCCGGTTTTGTCTACCCCCAAATCTACAGGAATTTCTAAACCCGCAGTTGACAACCCTAGCTAGAATGAACGCACATGAAGCTACCTTCTATCGAATCGGACCGTTGGTCCATCAAAGTCAATATTGTCTACTCAAATGGGCAGCATCTCTCCAGGGTCTCAGGCAGGGGTCTTTCACATCGCCAACTTGCCTAGTCCCTTTAACTGGAGATGCCTGGGACCTTCTGCATGCCAAGCAGATGCTCTACCACTGAGCCATGGCCCCTCTCCAAGGCTCTCCAGGGTCTCAGGCAGAGGTCTTTCACATCACCTACTTGCCTGGTCCCTTTAACTGTAGAGTGAACGTGGGAACTTTAACGTGCCAAGGAGATCCTCCACCACTGAGCCATGGCTCTTCCCCGGAGAAAAGGGCGAGGGGATGGCCAAGAACCATTAATTTACTACCAGACTAGAGAGGTCATCGAAGAAGGTTGGTTTATATACCCCAATTTTATCTTCCTTTTAAGGAGACTCAAACCAGCTCACAGTCTCCTTCCCTTCCTCTCCCCACTCCTCCATATGAGCAACGGACTCTAATCTGGTGAACCAGGTTTGATTCCCCCACTCTTCAACATGAAGCCAGGGGGGGGAGACCCTGGGCTACTCACAGTTTTCTTAGAGCTCTCTCAGCCTCACCTACCTCACAAGGTGTCTGTTGTGGGGAGGGGGAAGGAGATTGTAAGCCAGCTTGATTCTGCCTTAAGTGGTAGAGAAAGTCGGCATATAAAAGCCAACTCTTCTTCTTGTGAGGCTATGTCATTGTGTGTATCCGTGCAATTCAGGACTATGAACAGGCACGAAAGAAGCCCGCCGTGGGTGCCAACCTGCTATCTACCCCCACCATACATTTAAGGGTACCCTTCCTACAAAGGATAGCCTCTCTTACCTTCATAGCCACGGGGGGGAGGGGCGTAAGGAATGACTGAACACGTGTGAAACTGGTCCCAAGTCCAGCAGGAAATGGAACCCAATTCTAACGCAGAACTCATAGAATCACAGAATCATAGAGTTGGAAGGGACCATCAGGGTCATCTAATCCAACCCCCTGCACAATGCAGGAAATTCCAAACTACCTCCCCCCCACACCCCCAGTGACCCCTACTCCATGCCCAGAAGATGGCCAAGATGCCCTCCCTCTCATCATCTGCCTAAGGTCATAGAATCAGCACTGCTGACAGATGGCCATCTAGCTTCTGCTTAAAAACTTCCAGGTAAGGAGAGCCCATCACCTCCCGAGGAAGCCTGTTCCACTGAGGGACTGCTCTGTTAGAAAATTCTTCCTAACATCTAGACGGAAACTCTTTAGATTTAAAAGACACCACTCGACAACGCTCCAGCTCTGTAACCTCTGAGATATAATCAAATTACTTATCACCCCCTTTGATCTTCACAACAACCCTGTGAGGCAGGTTAGGCCAAGAGACAGAGGGATGCCATGTTGGGATGCCGTGCCACCTCCCACCCCACCCCGGGTCACCCACTTCTGGCTTGGAACGGCAGTCTAGCCCCACAGGCCTAAAAGTGCCCCACAAATGCCCAAGCCGTTCCCGAATCCGATCCGTAACAAAGCACCGACGAAGCCCTCACCCCTTGGGCATAGGAGAAAAGCACAGCGTTCACCCGATGGCACAGCCTAGAAGTGTGTGTGTGTGTGGGGGGGAGCCCCCAAATAAGACACCAGCGACGCCATCCTGCAGAAACCCAGCCCGGCCCCGTCAGGGCGCTCGTGGCCTCCCAGACTTCTAAAATTTCTCGAGAGAGAGAGAGTCGCCAGAGAGCTCCCGTTGCCTGGTAACCGCCTCGGGGACCCGACAACGCGGACACCATTACAGGACGGCGCAAACATGCCCCCGATGATAATCGTTACGAAAGAAAAATAATTTACGGACAAAGTTTGCACAAACGTTACAGAACGGCAGGGCTACGGTTCGGTCTTCTGCGTTTGCACATCTCCAGCGCATGTTGCGCTTTGAAAGAAAATAATGTGGGGGGGGGGACCACAAAAGGTATCATTATTGAGAGAGTGAAGTTCTTAATTTAGCAGACGAGGGATGGGGGGCATAATTAGGCAGTCTGAACGGGCTTCCTGCAGGGTGGTCAATTTTCCTCAATTTTAGCACAGAGGGGCCACTTCAGGAGGTGGAAAACCAGCGGAAATGCCACAGCGGCTCGGCTTCGGCAGAGACTCGATGGTCACCAGAAATGGAACCTGTGGCCTCTGAATCCCCCCCCCCCATGGCTTACAATCACCTTTCCCTCCCTACAACAGACCCCGTTAGGTAGGTGAGGCTGACAGTGTGTGACTAGCCCAAGGTCACCCAGCTGGCTTCAGGTGCAGGAGTGGGGAAACAAATGCCGTTCACCAGATTAAGAGTCTGCCGCTTATGTGGAGGAATGGGGAATCGAACCCGGTTCTCCAGATCAGAGTCCATTGCTCCAAAACACCGCTCTTAACCATTACACCACGCTGCCTCCTTTGATCGAAACAAAGTCGGGGAATGGGATTCCTTAAGTCTCCACAGCTCCCTTCCATGAATCCCCAACTCTTCGGCTGTTTGAACCACCCTGGCTCGGCTCCATTAAAAATACCTACTTACTATCCGAGCCC
This sequence comes from Euleptes europaea, assembly GCF_029931775.1. NCBI lineage: Eukaryota > Metazoa > Chordata > Lepidosauria > Squamata > Sphaerodactylidae > Euleptes > Euleptes europaea. Next base: position 9,580,686 of record NC_079313.1, read on the forward strand.
AGCCGTCTGCAACCAACCCTCCAGCTCTCCATGCCACTTTGGCTGAGAGACAGTCCAGCCAGGTCAGATTCATTAGTAGGGATGAGCCCCCCCAAATCCATTGGGCTTTTGGGGCAAACGTTCCCCATACTTCTGAAAACACCCCCCCTTTCCTTAGACTTTAATTTTATTTACTTGCTCAATTGGTGTGCCATCTTTCAATTAAAAAGATCACCTGGGGGTTTCAGCACCCAGCGGGCCACGATACACTCATGGCACCCCCTGCCATGATGCCATCTTCGATCAAGTAAGATCGCCGGTAAGGCGGCAACAGCAGCTGCCGCCAAACACAACGCAAGGTTGGGAGAGAAGGAGAACAGGCAAATCTTGATATTGTCCAAGTATTTATGGGGGGGGGGAGAGAAGATTCACAAATCACCACGATTGATCTAACCGCCCCAAAGTAATTCAAGAGAGGCTGAATAGTTGCTCAATTTGATAGTATGCTGGGGGGAATTTGGATCACTTCTGGAGACATGAAGCTGCCTTATACTGAATCCTACCCTTGGTCCATCAAAGTAAGTGTTGTCTACTCTGACTGGCAGCAGCTCTCCAGGGTCTCAAGCAGAGGTCTTTCACATCACCTACCTGCCTAGTCCCTTTAACTGGAGATGCCGGGGATTGAACGGGGGACCTTCTGCATGCCGAGCAGATGCTCTACCACTGAGCCACAGCCTCTGATCTGTTGAGAAAGGCTGGCCTAGGCTATGCGAGTCAGGGCAGAAAGTCCAGCATTACCACCCCCAAACTGCAGGTGAGAGGCAGAGAGTGGCTTCCGGTCTTTATCTCCTGTGCCCTCTTTCCCCGCTACAGGGCTCTCCCCACACTTTTGGGGGGACTGATCTTATCTGCCTTCTTTGGCCAGCGCAGCAAGAAGCCAGTGTCTCTTCTTGCCAACTTAGGACAACTTGCTGCATCTTCCCCCACCCCCGCTTTGCACACGTGCGGCAAACTAGCAGCTTCTGCAAAGCGGCTAGAAGAACCCACCCCAAGTTCCGTTTGAATTAAAAAAATAAAAATAAATAAAAACCGGAACAGTTCTCAGAAAATGAAAGTAAAATCAACACAATTAACACAAATGGTAACTTTTAACCTCAAAATATTCCAGCTACAGTCTAAGGCACAGAAAGTCAAAAGTCTTGCTCACCAGAGGATGTGGACAATCTATTTACTTATTTCATCATATATTCTTTATTCTTTTATTTACTTTCGAATTTCAGGTCAGGAGACATCGAAACCACCGAACGTGTATTGTTTAGCTGTCCATTTTATCACGAGGCCCGTATTAAATTCATTGCTCCCCGATCGGTGGATTCCCTGATAAGCCAGTAGAGTTCCTGACTAAGAGGCTCCTGATGGGTGAAACTCCACACTTTTCGCTCCCAGCTGCCAATTTTTGCGCCATCGCAATTAAAACTCGCAAAAATAGGATGGAAAAAAATAATTAAACCTTACTATACTTTTAGAAATATTAGGATGTTAAGTTAATTCTCGTGATATGTTTTAATATTTTACATTTTAATATCATTAGACTTATCTACCGTAATTTTGTAATTTATATTAGTTTTGCAGTTCTATTAAAACAGATAATTTTTTATTATTAACTTTTGGCTGGTCACAGACCGTATCAATAAATACATACATTCTAATTTCTTGATTTTCTCCAAGTACTGATATGTTTCCTATTACAGGTTGAGTATCCCTTAACTGGACAGCTTGGGACCAGAAGTGGTCCGTATTTTGGATCTTTCTGTATTTTGGATATGTCCAGATATTGGATATCCAGATAAGGGATACTCAACCTATATATATTATGTTCTCTATGTTACTTTCAAATGAGTTTTTTGGCATGAGTCCTTCTATTTCATCTGTAGTAATCTCAGGGCTCTTTATCTTTTATGTTCTGTTTTTGTCAATTTCAGATAATGAAAATATATTTTTTTAAAAAGTCTTGCTCACGTGAGAATGAAGTAAAAGAACCAGCCCAAAGATCCATGCAAGAACTTTGGAGCCCTTCTGGATCAGACCCACCGTCCATCCAGCCCAGTTTCCTAGTCATCTCAATTCTTGCACATGTTCCCACAATCCCTGTTTTGACCCAAGCGTATGGTATTCAAATGGAAACTGCCCCAAAGATGGCACAGAAGCACCCCCCCCAAGAATATCAGAAGTTGGCCCGCCAGATCTAGCCAGCTTCTGAATGTGTCCAAGAGGATCTACCCAACAACCCATCACGCTTATCTTTAGGATGCAGATAGGGATTCAAAACAGATGAAAGTATTTCTTCACACAACGGATAGTTAAATTGCGGAGCTCCCTGCCCCAGGATATGGTGATGGCTGCCAACTTGGAAGGCTTGAAGAGGGGAGTGGACATGTTCATGGAGGAGAGGGGTATTCATGGCTACTAGTTAAAATGGATACTAGTCATGATGCATGCCTATTCTCTCCAGGATTAGAGGAGAATGCCTATGATATTAGGTGCTGTGGAACACAAGCAGGATAATGCTGCTGCAGTTGTCTTGCTTGTGGGCTTCCTAGAGGCACCTGGTTGACCGCCGTGTGAACTTGATGGACCTGGGTCTGATCCAGCAGGGCCCTTCTTATGTTCTTATGGCTGCCATCTTGAAAGGCTTTGAGAGGGGAGTGGGCATGTTCACTGAGGAGAGGGCTATCCATGGCTACTAGTCAAAATGGATACTAGTCATGATGCATCCCTATTAACTCCAGGATCAGAGGAGCATGCCGAATATATTAAGAGCTGTGCAACACAGGCAGGACGGTGCTGCTGCAGTCGTCTTGTTTGTGGGGCTTCCTAGAGGCACCTGGTTGGCCACTGTGTGAACAGACTGCTGGACTTGACGGGCCTTGGTCTGATTCAGCATGGTCTTTCTTACGTTCTTATGGATGACCTGGAAATTATGGCCACACACCCACATTGCTTGCCGCACCCACAGTATCAGTGGTACAGTGCTCCTCAACATGAAAGCTCTAATTCACAGCTAGTGGCTGCACAGAGAACTACATTCGATCTACCTGTGCATCTGCTTCCCACCCCGCCTCTCAGGAGCCCCTAACCCTTTTATCCTCACAACAACCCTGTACGGTAGGTTTGTCCGAAAGAGTGCAACCGGCCCAAAGTCACCCAAGAGTGTGGGTGGCATTTTCTTCCATACAAGGAGCCCTACTGGAACCAAGGGTCTACCTACCCCATCCCCCTGCTTCCAGCAGGGATGCCCGGAAACGAGGAGCCCACAAGTGAGGAAGGATGGCGAGAGACCCTTCTCCCCACTCCCAATATACTGTATTTATTTTATTAGATTTTTATCCCGCTGTATCCCGTCTGAGGCCGGGCTCAGGGCGGCTTACATCCATATAATATCACATGAACACGTGAAGTTGCCTTATACTGAATCAGACCCTTGGTCCATCCAAGTCAGTATTGTCTACTCAGACCGGCAGTGGCTCTCCAGGATCTCAAGCAGAGGTCTCTCCCATCACCTACTCGCCTGGTCCCTTTAACTGAAGATGCCGGGGATTGAAAATGAGACCTTCTGCATGCCAAGCAGATGCTCTACCACTGAGTCTCAGCCCGTCCCCTAAAGCCTATTGACTTCAAATGAAGCTGCCTTATACTGAATCAGAGCCTTGGTCCATCAAAGTCAGTATTGTCTACTGAGACCAGCAGCCGCTCTCCAGAGTCTCAGGCAGGGGTCTTTCACATCACCTACCTGACTAGTCTCTTTAACTGGAGATGTCAATTATCAAAGACTGTTAAATAAAAGAAAATACTTTAAGAGTGTTATTTTTAAGCATGTTTGCATTTTGAGTAAAAAATAATATCCTTGATTGTCTTTGCCTGTGTCTTCTATAAAGTTTACACCTCCAGTAAAGGTAGTCCCCTGTGCAAGCACCGTGTCATCATTGACCCATGGGGTGACGTCACATCCCGACGTTTACTAGGCAGACTTTGTTTATGGGGTGGTTTCCCATTGCCTTCCCCAGTCGTCTACGCTTTACCCCCAGCAAGCTGGGTACTCATTTTACTGACCTTGGAAGGATGGAAGGCTGAGTCAACCTTGAGCCGGCTATCTGAAACCAACTTCCGTTGGGATCAATCTCAGGTTGTGAGCAGAGTTTTGACTGCAGTACGGCAGCTTACCAATCTGCACCACGGGGCTCCAGTACCTGGCATTAAATTTTATGGTACACCTGGCCCGCTCGACCAAGTGACAATTATGTCATATCTGGCCCTCGTAACAAATGAGTTCAACACCCCTGCCCTAGAAAGACCCAGCAGAGGAAGCCAATTTAAATACCACAGTCGCTGCCCTCAACCATCGGCCCGGTGGAACCTCTCCATCGTACAGGCCCTGCGGAACTGAACCAAGTCCCTCCCGATACACCCCCCCCAAAAGAGCGCTACACTCAGCTAGCAACAACTTACTGGAGGTCCCTGGATCGAGAAGTATCCGGCTGTCCTCAACCAGGGCTAGGGCTTCCTCAGCTCTAGCCCCAGCCTGGTGAAACTCACTATCGAGTGAGACCCGGGATCTGAAGCAATTCCACAGGGCCTGTGAAAACAAGATGTTTCACCAGGCCTACGGTCAAGGACAATAACAGTTTTCATCATAGCTGGCCTCCCTCCTTTTTACCTATTTATTTATATTTTGCCTATTTATATTCCCCCATTTCTTTCCTTATTGCGGGGGCCCTGTTGTTTCTCCCTTCCCTTATTCTCTTCCCTCCAATTGGCTCCCTGCTATTGTTATACGGTTTTAAGGGTACCGCTGGAATCTGAAATAGATACTGAGGAGCTTTAAAATGTAATTCGATGTGTTTTTTAAATTGATGTTAGGATATGCTGTAAGCCGCCCTGAGCCCGACTTGGTCAGGATAGAAGTAGAATGAATGAAGAACTAGATACGGGCCCGGGTCTCACTCGACAGAGTTTCAACAGGCTGGGGCTGCAAAAGCCCCAGCTCTAGTCAAGGACAGCCAGATATGTCTTAGGCCAGGGATCACCAGTAAATTGGTTCCAGACGAACGCAGCACTCTTTTGTGGGGTATACTGGGAGAGGCAGTCCCACAGATACAGTGGTCTCAGACCGTTTAGGGCTTTGAAGGTTAATACCAAAATCTTGAACCTGATCCAGTACTCAATCTGGAGCCAGTGCAGCTGGTGGAACAATGGTTGGATATGTGTTCTCCACGGGGTCCCTTGTAAGGACCCGCGTTGCCGCATTCTGGACCAGTTGTAGTTTCTGGAGCAGCCTCAAAAGCAGTCCTGTGTAGTGTGAGTTACAGTAGTCTAGTCTGGAGACTTGGTACAAACTTAACTCCACAAAGCAGGTATCCCAAGCATCTCTTAGAATCATAGAGCTGGAAGCGACCACCAGGGTCATCTAGTCCAACCCCCTGCACAATGCAGGAAATTCACAACTACCTCCCCCCCACACCCCTAGTGACCCCTACTCTATGCCCAGAAGATGGCCAAGATGCCCTTCTCATTATCTGCTTAAGGTCATAGAATCAGGATTGCTGACAGGTGGCCATCTAACCTCTTCTTAAAAACCTCCAGGGAAGGAGAGCTTGCCACCTGTAACTGTCAGAAAATTCTTCCTAATGTCTAGATGGAAACTCTTTTGATTTAATTTCAACCCGTTGGTTCTGGTCCGACCTTCTGGGGCAACAGAAAACAACTTGGCACCCTCCTCTACATGACAGCCCTTCAAGTACTTGAAGATGGTTATCATATCCTCTCTCAGTCTTCACCTCTTCAGGCTAAACATACCCAGCTCCTTCAACCTTTCCTCATAGGGCTTGGTCTCCAGACCCCTCACCATCTTTGTTGCCCTCCTCTGGACATGTTCCAGCTTGTCTACATCTTTCTTAGATTGAGGTGCCCAAAACTGAACACAGTACTCTAGGTGAGGTCTAACCTCTTCATTGAAAATCTCAGCCCAGAAGACCTGTTGATTGAAATAAACAAGTGACACTGAGTAGGTGATGGGTGTCGGAAGGGGGGAGAGCCCCCCCCCCAAGAGCTGGTTGAATTTTTTTTTAGCAAGAATATTGAACTGGGACCCATTGGCCTCCCCCGTCCCCAGCACCAAAACAGAGGGCCTCACACACACATTACCACCAGTCTGTTTTAGGTGAACGGCAAAGAACTAAAGAAGCAAGACGACCAGAGAGTTTTACGGCTCCAAACCTTTGAGTTTTCCCATTCTTCAGTCCTATTCTCATGACATTGTTTATTCCTTAGACTGAGTTTTGCTGACCACTGGAATGGTTTTTAGCATTTTATAACCCACCTTGAAGAGTCTCGGTGAAAATGATGGGTGATAAATGAAAATACTATTAATATTTGCTTGAATCAAAGCACCAGAGCTTCTGGGTTCTACATCGTTTCAGCACAGAAGGGTCACGTGCGAGAGAGCAAAATGTTTTAATAGGAGCAGCCCCGCCTCCCCCCTTATCTCAGGTACTGAGAGGTATACTGCCTTTCCACTTGGAGATTCAACTCGGCTCTCCAGGAATTAATGAAATCTTCTTTAAAAATAAAGAAAACAAAGCCACCTAAAAAAACACACACACACTAGAAGGCATCACGTCTTTTGTAGCAGCAAGTTCTTATGAGTGAACTACGCATCGCATGAAGCACAAGATGCCCTTGGTTTTACCTGTCCTTATGTTCATTGAGTGGCCCTCAAGCTCTAGTATTACAAGAAAGGGAAGGGACGGAAAATGCACATGATGCTCTATGAATAATTTTATAAACTTAAAGATCCTTCTGGACTTTTAGCAAATTTCAGAATGATTTGGGGGGCGATGGGAGAACAGATTAGGGGGGGAACGCCAAACTTTTTTCAAAGTTAGCAAGCCAAATATAAATAAATAAATCTAAAGGAACAAGCATTGAGGTAGGAGAGAAGAAGAATTAGTTTTCATATGCTGACTTTCTCTACCACTTAAAGGAAGAATCAAACTGGCTTACAATCACTTTCCCTTCCCCTCCCCACAACAGACACCCTGTGAGGTGTAGGTGAGGCTGAGAGAGCTGTAACTAGCCCAAGGTCACCCAGCTGGCTTCATGCGGAGGAGTGGGGAACCAAACCCGGTTCTCCAGATTAGAATCCAACGATCCTAACCACTGCTCTTAACCAGTACACCATGCTGGCAATACACAGATTTAAACTGAAGGAACAAATATTGTAAAAGGCAGGGGGGAAGAAACGCACCCTCCTGGAATAGAGGATACAGAAATCCCGGAAGAGGGGGATTGCCGTTGAGGTTAGAGGGGCAAATTTTAACAATAGCCTCCCCCACACCTGTTGACCTATTTTGCAGTAACAGAATTGTGAGGGGGGGCTTTTATTACATAAAAACCAACTCTTCTTCTTCTACTAGAGGGCAGATATTACAATTACACCACACGAAGCAGACTTCTACTGAATCAGACCCTTGGTCCATTCAAGTCAGTATTGTCTTCTCAGGCTGCCAGTGGCTCACCAGGGTCTCAGGCTCAGGTCTTTCACAACACCTACTTGCCTAGTCCCTTTAACTGGAGATGCCGGGGATTGAACCTGGGACCTTCTGCATGCCAAGCAGAGGCTCTACCACTGAGCCACGGCCCCTCCCCAACATACCAGCTGAACAGAGAATATGTCCACATGGTTCAGATGAAATCAAAACAATTGGTCACGTTCTCTTATACTGCAAGTTTTATTGTGACATCCGAAGAGAACCAATCCAACCTCTATTAAAAAAGCTACCTGGCCGCTCAGAGGAATTTTGTTAGGTATCTCCTCTCAGTTAAAAGATTCGAAAATCACTAAACGTGTTGCAAAATTTTGTTGTATGGCAACGAGGATAAGGCTCACTATAGTGACAGCAATAGACGAAGGATGAATACTAATCTTGATTTTAAATTATCTTTCTCAAATCTGAGATCTAATGTTATTTAATGTAATTTAACTTTTAATATTTATTGTATTGCGTTTATCACTGTTACGCTGGTCTATGATAAGAACATAAGAAAGGCCATGCTGGATCAGACCCAGGCTCATCAAGTCTAGCAGTCTGTTCACACAGCGGCCAACCAGATACCTCTAGGAAGCCTACAAACAAGACGACTGCAGCAGCACCGTCCTACCTGTGTTCCACAGCACCTAATATAATGGGCATGCTCCTCTGATCCTGGAGAGAATGGGTATGCATCATGACTAGTATCCATTTGGACTAGTAGCCATGGCTAGCCCTCTCCTCAATGAACATGCCCACTCCCCTCTCAAAGCCTTCCAAGTTGGCAGCCATCACCACATAAGAAAGGCCAGGCTGGATCAGACCAAGAGCCATCAAGTCCAGCAGACTGTTCACCAGGTGCCAACCAGGGTGCCTCTAGGAAGCCCACAAACAAGACAACTGCAGCATTCTCCTGCCTGTGTTCCACAGAACGCCATATAATAGGCCTGCTCCTCTGATCCTGAAGAGAACAGGTATGTGTCATGACTAGTATCTATTTTGACTAGTAGTCATGGATAGCCCTCTCCTCCATGAACATGTCCACTCCTCTCTTACAGCCTTCCAAGTTGGCAGCCATCACCACATCCTGTAGCACGGAGTCCCACCGTTTAACTCTGCGTTGTGTGAAGAAATGCTTCCTTCTATCTGTTTTGAATCTCGCACCCTCCACCTTCAGCAGATGACCCCACGTCCTAGTATTATGAGAGAGGGAGAAAAGCTTCTCCCTGTCCACTCTCTCCACACCACGCATAATTATATAGACCTCTGCCATGTCTCCCTTTCACCGCCTTCTTTCTAAGCCAAACAGCCCTAAGTAATAAAGTCAGACCCCAGAAGCCAAAAGGCACCCCCAACAAACTGCACCGTAACTTGCAAAAAAAAAAAAGGGGGGGGGATTAAAATCCAACAGGTGGGTTCCTCTTGGAAAGAGCCGGCCTCGAAGCGCAATGCCCCCCCCCCCCGGCCGCCCCGCATCTTCAACTCCGCGGTTTGAATCTCTGCTTCCCAAACTGGGAGGGGAGATCGTGATGGTGGAAGGAGGAAGAGGAGGAGGAAAGGCTCGAGAACGGCCGGGGAAGGAAGGAAGGAAGGAAGGAGGGGCGGCCCGCGACGCCACCGATCAGGCCGGCTTGCAACTTTTGCAAACGCACAAAAAAGAAAAGGGGGGGGGAGAGAAAAAAATTAAATAGGCCGGCTCGGATGCTCGGCGGCGCCGGAACCTCCAACTGGAGGCAGGGGGGGGGGGGGGAAAGAAAAATAATTAAATAAAAAGTTCTTTGGAAGAAGGAAAGATTGCAGGAGGAGGAGCGTGGCTTCACCCCCCCCCGTTCAAACGTCGCTCCGGCGTCCATTAAACTCGGGGTCAAGTTGCACGCTTAGGTTCCCCCCACCAAAAAAAAAAAAAACCCCTACCACCACTCACCCGCAACTATTTTCTCTTTTAGCCCCCACCCCCACAAAAATCGGGAAACCAATTCACCGAAGATTTCCTTTAATGCTCCCCCTCTCCCTTAGAAACTGGGAGTTAGGGCGGATTAAGTCCCAATCCGATTTGGGGTCACTCCGATCCACCACCACCCCGGAAAGAAACCAGGCGCGGAACCCCCGGAGGGCCGAGGCGAGAAGCACGCCTCCCCCCCCCCCGCCACCCGAAGCAACTTTCCCAAAAGATTCACTTACGGATTCAGGGGGCGCGATCCGGATTAAAAGGCGGAGGACCGGAGCGGCTCCGGTTCCCTTTCCAAGGTCGCCTGCCTCCCCCCCGACCTCTCCTTCCACCGGGGAGGGAGGGGTAAAAAAAGGGAGGAAAAACCCGGCTCTTTTAAAGCAACCGGCGAGTCGCCTTCCTCTTGCCCGAGCCTCCCCCCCCCCTTGCCCGGATGCCCAATAATGCGCTTCGAGCACACATGGAGGCGCCCAGGGGAGCATGCGCGCCCAAGGCCGGCCCCCCTCGGCTTGGACCCTCCCCCAGGCGCTTAAGCAGGATGCAATTTTTTTAAAAACCTTCCTCCTCCTCCTGTTACTTTGCACAAAAAAATGGGAGCAGCTGGAGAGATGGGAGCGAGGCCGGCCAGGTCAAGTCGAGCTGGGGAATGGGGGCTGCATGCGCGCCAAAGGCAATAAATGGGGGTGGGAATAAATTGGGGGAGGGGGTGATCATGCAGCGGCGAAGCAAATTTGCCATTTATGCACGGGAGGTTTTGCCTTGGATTTGGCCGCTCGTTAGATGCACATTTCCCCCCCCCATCCAAATTTTCAAAACTCGACAGTAACCCCCCCCCCCATGCAGAGTTTTGAGAATACGGATTGGGGGGGGGATGTACGGGCGAAAACGCACGGGAGGTTTTGCCTTGGATTTGCCACTCTCTAAATGCATATTTTCCCCTAGCCAAATTCTCAGAACTCAAAAATAAGCCCCCCGTACGAAGTTCTGAGAATTCAGCTGGGGTAAATGTGCATTTAGAGAGTGGCAAAGCCAAGGCGAAACCCCCCGTGCGTAAATGGCCAAAGAGGCTCCCTCCCTTGCTCTCGCCCCCGTCGCTGTTGTCCGTGCAAGTTGGTGCCGCTCTAAAACCCCTGTCCCACCCCAAGTCCGATTTAGCGTTGGGAGGTTTCGCCTTGGGCTTGCCGCTCTCCAGATGCACATTCCCCCCATCTGAATCCTTAAACTCAGAATGGGGGCTTATTGTTTTGAGGATTTGGACGGGGAAAATGTGCATCTGGAGATCGGCAAGCCCAAGGCAAAACCTCCCGACGTGAAACGGCTCGCGTTCCCTTTTTGCACCGGACACCCAGCTCGAAACGAAGAGTCCCGGGGAGTTTTGAGAATTTGAGTTTGTTTTGCAGCATCCTTGGGTTGGTACGGATGTTGCCAAGTCCGGGTGGAGAAAAGCCTGGAGATTTGGGGCGTGGTTGGTGGAGCCTGTTGGAGGGCAGGGTTTTTTGGGGGGGAAGCGGGGGGGGGAATCCCTCCACGTGTTGCGGCGGCGGCGGCTGCATCCGGTCTTGCAGGGCCTGGGGCGGAAAGGGCAGCTCAGCCTTCCCTCGCCCGGGCTCCCACCGAGCGCCTGCCCTGCAAGGTGGGGCGCCGAGCATGCAGCATGGGGTGGGGGTGGATTGCATGCTCCAAGTAACCGAGTGCGTTGTCCCTCTACCCAGACCCTAAAGTTGGCTTTCTGGGGAGGAAGCATCGGTGGAAAGAGGCCGGGCTGCGTCCTTAAGTTGCACTGGTAGGGTTGCCAGGCCCCTCTTCGCCGCAGGCGGGAGGTTTTTGGTGCGGAGCCTGGGGAGGGTGGGGTTTGGGGAGGGACTTCAAGGCCGTAGAGTCCAATGGCCAAAGCGGCCATTTCCTCCAGGGGAACTGATCTTTATCGGCTGGAGATCAGTTGTAATAGCAGGAGATCTCCAGCTAATACCTGACTCAGTGTTCTTTGGTGGTCAGCTCTGAGTGACAACAGGCATTTGTTTCGTGCTGATGTGAGAACCCTGTGCGGTGTAGAAATTAGAAGAACGTAGGAGGGTTCGTATGGGAGGCTCATGTTCACATCCCAACTCCAGAAAACTCAGAGCGAGTCGCGCTCTTTGTCTCTTCTCCAGCCTACCTGTTGTAAGGTTTAAGTGGATTCCATGGTTTGCCCCCCCCTTCTGCTCCTTGAAGTGTGTGTGGGGTTTGTTTGTTTTTAAAGAACCCTATTGCTGTGAGTGTGTGTACAATGCATGTGTGTCTACATCCAGCTAAAAATTTCATAATTATTTACAGGGGGGCAGAACAGCTATGGGGGAAGATTGCTGCCTTCAGGTATGTCTTGTGGACTCCCCAGAAGCATTTGGCTGGACCCTGTGAGAAGCAGGAGTCTAAATGGACCTTTGGTCTGGTCCAGCAGAGCTCTTGAACACGTGAAGCTGCCTTATACTGAATCTGACCCTTGGTCCATCAAAGTCAGTATTGCCTACTCAGACCAGCAGCGGCTCTCCAGGGTCTCAGGCTGAGGTCTTTCATGGTCCCTTTAACTGGAGAAGCCAGGGATTGAACCTGGGACCTTCTGCATGCCAAGCAGATGCTCTACCACTGAACCACGGCCCCTCTTCTTCTGCTCTCCACAGAAGCGTGTCTTGTAGGACTGACCATGTCGTACCCTGATTTTTTTTCTTCCCGTGTAAAAAAATTAAAAGGTAAAGGAGTCCCTGGCAGAGGACAGAGTTTTTAAAAATTCAGAACAAATATTAAAAAGGGCTTTCCCTGCTGTGAGTAGGGGGTTCAAGGAGGACCGGTTTGGGAGCCACAGCCCAGTGGCAGAGCATCCCGAGAATGTCCTGGGTTCAAATCCTGGTATCTCCAGGTGAAGGCTGTTGTGTCTCGGAATGGCCCGTGTGTGCCCGAAGAACAGAAGAGACCACGCTGGGATAGCTCGACCAGGGGTCTGACCTGGCACAGAGCAACTCTGGAGGGACTGAACTGTCCCTTCTCTTGCTTCCTTTAATGTTCTCCTGGGAAAGTCTGGGGGTGCGGCAAGGGTGAGAGCAACCTGCTGGGAAAAGAAGCCCTCAGCCCTTGTGCTTCTGCACGAGTCACTGTTCCGTGTGGGCTTTCTCACTAGAATGAGCCAAGCCCGGAACCATGTCTCATGGAGAGATGCAACGGGTACCATCTTTTGAGTGCAGGCACTCTTTTTTTATGTGCTAGGTTTCTGCATTGTGAGAGACTGAATGTTCAAAGACAATGAGGGGCTGGGGGGGGCAGTCCCTGATTTGAAGGAGAGGTCAGACTAGAACAGTGAATCTCTCAGGGATGCAGCAGGCAGGGGAGGGGCTGTGGTAGAGCATCTGCTTGGCATGCAGAAGGTCCCAGGTTCAATCCCCGGCATCTCCAGTTAAAAGAGACTAGGCAAGGAGATGATGTGAAAGACCCCTGCCTGAGACCCTGGAGAGCAGCTGCCAGTCTGATTAGACAATACTGACTTCGATGGACCAAGGGTCTGATTCCATATAAGGCAGCTTCATGTGTTCTGTGGTTAGGTTGTTTGGACAATCCAGGAGAAGGTTTTAAACCAGGGTTGTCAAACATACGGCCTGGGGGCTGAATCTGGCCCCTTGAGAGCTCTTATCTGGCCCACGAGGCAGCCACACACACACACCCCAGTCCCGATCTGGCCTGGCCCAACCAAGTGACATTTATGTCACATCCGTCCCTCAAATGAGTTTGACATCCCTGTTTGATCAGTCTGACTAGGACTAGCTGATCTAAACAATTTGCTGTGGCAACCCTTCTAAACAGCTATCAGCATTTTTATTTTAGTTTAAAAGTTATTAGCAACTTTTTGTCTTTTCCCCCATCCTCTTATCCCCAATTCGTTTTCCTTATACAAGTTATTTCTTATAAAAGATTATATTGATGTACATTTGTGCTATCTGCTTTGAGTGTCATTGAGAAAGGTGGACTATAAACATAGTAAACAAAGAAGAGGAGGAGGAGTTGGTTTTTATACGCTGACTTTCTCTACCACTTAAGGCAGAATCAAACTGGCTTACAATCACCTTCCCTTCCCCACAACCAACACCCTGGGAGGTTGGGGCCGAGAAAGCGTGACTAGCCCAAGGTCACCCAGCTGACTTAGTGTGTAGGAGTGGGGAAACCAATCTGGTTCACCAGATCAGCGTCTGCCGCTCATGTGGAGAAGTGGGGAATCAAACCCGGTTCTCCAGATGAGACTCCACCGTTCCAAACCACTGCTCTTAACCACTACACCAAGCTGGCTCTTATAAAAATTATTTCTTATCAAAGATTATATTGACGTACATGTGTGTAATCTGCTTTGAGTCTCAGTGAGAACGGTGGACTATAAACACAGTAAACAAAGAAATGAAAGTTAGCGTTGTAGAGTCAAGTTCACAAACCAACCAATACGACTGCCCATGTTTCAGCCCACAGGGCAACTTGGAGAGAAGGCGGGATCCGCGCAGTCCCTGGAAGTAAGACGGCTGTCAGCGTTACAAGGTGTTGAACGTCCTGGGGCGGGCCCTTCAGGTGACAGTGTTTTGAGACGGAAGGCATCAGCTGTGCTGTTCTAATTGCGCTCCCTGGTGGCTTGATGCACAGGGAAGAGGGCCGGGGTGATTCCCGGAGGGAAAGGGCTACCCTGCACGTCGCCAGTCAGGCTTCTAGGGAACAGACTGAGGAGCTTTTTTTCCCAGATGGATTTGAGCTGGGCTTGAGAAGACTGGCAATGTTAACTGTTTAACCCCCCCTTCCACCCCCATTCGCTCGCAAGCCCTGGCGTAAAAGCCTGAGATGGGCCAAAGATGGACACCCCTGTTTACCCCTTTCCACCCGTTCACTGTTCACTCACAAGCCCTGGCGCAAAAGCCTGAGATGGGCTGAAGACCAACACCCTCCTCGAGCAGAGATTGAGAGCCAGTGTGGTGTAGTGGTTAAGAGCGGTGGTTTGGAGCGGTGGAGTCTGATTTGGAGAACCGGGTTTGATTCCCCACTTCTCCACGTGAGCGGCGGACACTAATCTGGTGAACTGGATGTGTTTCCCCACTCCTACACACGAAGCCAGCTGGGTGACCTTGGGCTAGTCACAGCTCTCTCAGCCCCACCTACCTCACAGGGTGTCTGTTGTGGGGAAGGGAAGGTGATTGGAAGCCGGTTTGAGTCTCCGTTAAGTGGTAAAGAAACCAACTCTTCTTCTGGAAGGCTTAGCAAAGGCTCTCCTCCATACATAGTTGATCAGGACTGACAAAGGCCTCTAGCTGCCACCTGCATGAATAACAGGCACTCTGTCAGAGTTCTCATTTTTTCCGTCTGCTGTGCCTCGGGTGCGAAAAGAGCAAACACTGATCGAGGCCATTTGCTCTATAGAAAGGGGGGTTTCTCAGTGCACTCATTCCCCTGAGTCTTTGGGGGGGGGCACAGCCTCCCCTGTAGTTCCCACCTCCCACAGGCATTCTCTATTTCATCCTTCTACTTTTGCCCATGTAATTATAGAATCACAGAGTTGGAAGGGACTACCAGGGTCATCTAGTCCAACCCCCTGCACAATGCAGGAAATTCACAACTACCTCCTCCTCCCATACCCCCAGTGACCCCCTACTCCATGCCCCGAAGATGGCAAACACCCTCCAGGATTCCTTGGCCAATCTGGCCTGGAGGAAAATTGCTTCCTGACCCCAAACCATGTACCCAGGGCAAGGAAGAAAAAGCCACGAGTCGGTGCAAAGGCTTGAATTAGTAAATATCCAGTTTGAATCTTTAATGTGTTTATACCCCACCTTTCTCTCCCTAAAGGGGCCAAAAGCAGCAAACACAGTTCTAGCTTCCATTTTACCCTCACAACAACCCTGCCAGGTAGGTCAGGCTGAGAGGGTGTGGCCAGCTCAGTCACCAAGCAAGCTTTCACGGCAGGGCAGGGATTCGGTCCGACGCTCACTACTATATTGTACTGGCTAGCAACACAACCTATCCTAGAGAGTGGCTGTAAGCTCTATACAAATAAGTGCCAAGGTTTGTTGGTTGTAAGGGAATACCTGCCAACCGTTCCTCGAGGAGAGCAAGAAAGGAGGGCAGAGCTGACTCCCAAGCCTCATATGCTGGCTTCACTGGAAAAAGGATCTTGGAGAGAAGTGCGCAGAGGGGGGGCCCATCGCTCACTGGGGGAGCACAAACTTGACATGGGGAAGGCCACCGGCTCAATCTCCAGTGAAAGGGAGGGCTGAAAGAGAGAGCCAGCTTGGTGTAGTGGTTAACAGCGGTGGTTTGGAGCGGTGGACTCTGAAGAACCGGGTTTGATTCCCCACTCCTCCACATGAGCAGCAGAGGCTAACCTTGTGTACTGGATGGGTTTCCCCACTCCTCCACACGAAGCCAGCTGGGTGACCTTGGACTAGTCCACAGCTCTCTTAGAGATCTCTCAGCCCCACCTACCTCACAGGGTGTCTCTTGTGGGGAAGGGAAGGTGATTGTAAGCTGGTTTGATTCTTCCTTAAGTGGTAGAGAAAGTCGGCATATAAAAACCAACTCTTCTTCCTCTTCTCTGCCCCAGAACTTGGCAAAGCTCAGAGTGACAACTCAGCGAACCCTCGGAAAAACAGACTAGATTCTGCTTGCAAAAGTTCTAGCGTGGCGTCCCCAGCAGCTGCATTCTCTAGAACTGGGCGTCTCCTTGCTACATCTGCTATGAAAATACCAGGTTCAAAACTGCTGAGAAGCAAGTGGGGATGACCCTGGGCTAGTCCGCCTTGCCTGCTCCACAGGGTTGTTGTGAGGATTAAATGGGAGAAGGAAGTCCCCTGTATCCAGCCTTGCGCTCCTTGGGAGAGGGGCTGGCTAAAAATATAATAGGCGGCAGCAGGGACTGGTCACTTAGAGGGCTTGTGTGACGAAGATGTTCCGCCAGGTTGAGGACTTTTGGCTGCTCCATTACATTTGCCCCCCCTTCTATATGCTCCCTCCTCCCCCCCCCCACTTATTTTGCAGAGGGTCTGTTATTCTCGGGGGTCAGCTCTAGGGCGCCATCTCTATTTTTTATTATTTTATGGAGCTTAATTGGTTTTAACTATTTCTGCTTTTAAATGTATGTTGGAAATGTTGTTACCCGCTCCGAAGCCCCGCTGCAGTGTGTGTGGGGCGGTATAAATCTAAAATATAAATCAATAAAGATTGTAACTGGGAGGTTCTGAATCACTGGTTCTGACCAGTGTTAATAGAGGGTGGAGAAAGGAGAACGAATGCACGCACCACGGCCCTTCCGCAGATGCATCAACAGTGTTTCCAATAAACTTTACACTAATTCTCTGTCATGCTGAGGCATAGCTACCAGTCACGGTTTACAAATGTGGATTTTCACAAATGTAACAAGCTTTAATCATCGCAAAACCTTCGAAGGAGAAAGCCGGCTGCAGAGTGCACTATTGAACATAAGAAAGGCTATGCTGGCCCATCAAGTCTAGCAGTCACACGGAGGCCAACCAGGTGCCTCTAGGAAGCCCACAAGCAAGACAACTGCAGCAGCATTTATCCTGCCTGCGTTCCACAGCACCCAATATAATGGGCATTCTCCTCTGATCCTGGAGAGAATAGGCACACATCATGACTAGTAGCCATGGATAGCCCTCTCCTCAGTGAACATGCCCACTCCCCTCTCAAAGCCTTCTAAGTTGGCAGCCATAAGAACATAAGGGCCATGCTGGATCAGATCAAGGCCCGTCAAGTCCAGCAGTCTGTTCACACGGAGGCCAACCAGGTGCCTCTAGGAAGCCCACAAGCAAGACAACTGCAGCAGCATTATCCTGCTTGTGTTCCACAGCACCTAATATAGGCATGCTCCTCTGATCCTGGAGAGAATAGGTATGCATCATGACTAGTATCCATTTTGACTAGTAGCCATGAATAGCCCCTCCATGAACATGTCCACTCCCCTCTTTTCAAGCCTTCCAAGTTGGCAGCCATCACCACATCCTGGGGCAGGGAGTTCCACAATTTAACTGAGTTGTGTGAAGAGATGCTATTGGTATGCTAGTCAAGAAGACACAAACATTTTCTCTTCAGGTTATGGATAACGGTAGCAAGGACAGAAGTAGTGTTTGCTGTTTCCCTGAATACTAATGCTTCCAAAAAGATATAAACACACGTTCATAGAGTAGCTTCTCCTGAGATAAAACCGTAGAGAAGGGACCGCCACACATACAGAAATGGGGCCCCTTTCTTTCCCCTAACAAGCCTGTAAAAAAAAATATATATATAGTAGTCCACCTGAGAGCCATCCAAACTGCAGCATGGGAATATTTCAGCATCCCAATCTTGACTAAAATATGGGACAGGTAGAAAAAACGTAGAGATGGGAACCGAAATAGGCTTTGATCTAAGTAGCAGCCATAGAAAGGTTGTGTAGCTGTACTATTCAGGATATTCGACGAGTATCTCAAACTGTAACACAGCAGGTTTTAGGTTCCAACCTTCAGACTTAAAACAAAGTTTAGTGGAGATAATGGATTTCCCCCCACCCCCCAACCTCACAAAAGAAGATAAAGCGATTCAGGCCAGGAGGCAATGTCTGGATGCACCTGACATGTAAAGTCCATGCTAATTTGTCCAGAAAAGTTGTTTATAAATGTTGGTAATCTCTGTGAAAAGCTGGTTTCCAATATTATGTGGTGTGACTGATGATAGTTTATTTACGGCCCTTAGCCAGATAAAACAAGAAACATGGACTAATATATTCTTACAAACAAAGAATTGCAGCCCGAGTCTTATAACATTTAAAAAGAGAAATAATAGCCAAGATACGTCTGCCAATTGGGCTAAGAGACTGTTCTATGGTGACGAATTTTCATTGCTGCCGAGCAAAATTTCGCAATCTGTGAAGTGATTGAAGGATTATCCCCTTGTAGGAGCATCTCAATCTTTTCTCCTGCTCTGTCAGGTCCCATTCTCAATAAGAGGGGCTCAATAAACTTAGAACGGGGTAATGTGTAAAAATTACAATTCAGGATGGCATGCTCAATAGTTTCTAAGTCCCCTGATTTACAGGGGCAGAATCTCTCCTCCCAGAGTATCTTCTTAATTTTCCCCTCTAGCATAGCAGAGGGTGAGGCTGCACACCTGGCTAGGGTAAAGGCCCTTCTATAATTATCACTAAATAGCGGAGATAGGCTGCTGGTGTAAGGATGAATTTAGTATGGAGGGGTGCCATGAATAGAGGCGCCCTTGATAAATCTGCTTGTCGCTCAATGTCTTTAATCCTTTGGGTTATAATTAATTTAGCTTGTTCCCACCCTAACTGAAGTAGTGCTAGGGGTGTAAAACCCTAATTATTAAATTGTGGCGTGACTGAGAAGCAGAACCCAAGGCATAGCTAAGTTTCTAATGGCTGTATTATAAAAAATGAACAAACTGCAATCTATGACACATCTAAGAGTGACAGAAACCTCATTGGTCTTGGCAGGGGAAAAGAGCAGGGTAAAAATCTAACATAATAAAATAAAAATAATAATTTTTATAAAAGGGAATGGGGTTGTAGTTTTAGGGTGAAACAATTGGGGGCAGTTTGTGTACTCACCACTGTATATATTGTACTGTTTTATTGTGTTCTTTCCCAGTTTTGTAATCTAATCCAGCTTTATCACTTTATATTGTTTGTGTGTACTGCATTGTTTTTATTGCAGATTGCATCGTTTCTTTTTAATTTTGTAATCTACCTGCAGTCTCAGTGAGAAATGCAGACTGTGAATTAAGGACTTGGTCTCCAGACCCATCACCATCTTTGTTGCCCTCCTCTGGACATGTTGTAGACAAGCTGGAACTCGTCCAAAGGAGGGCAACAAAGATGGTGAAGGGTCTGGAGACCAAGTCCTGTGAGGAAAGGTTGAAGGAGCTGGGTATGTTTAGCTTGAAGAGGAGAAGACTGAGAGGGAGTATGATAACCATCTTCAAGTACTTGAAGGGCTGCCATATAGAGGAGGGTGCCGAGTTGTTTTCTGTTGCCCCAGAAGGTCGGACCAGAACCAACGGGTTGAAATTAAAACAAAAGAGTTTCCGTCTAGACATGAGGAAGAATTTTCTAAGTTAGAGCGGTTCCTCAGTGGAACAGGCTTCCTCGGGAGGTGGTGAGTTCTCCTTCCCTGGAGGTTTTGAAGCAGAGGCTGGATAGCCATCTGTCAGCAATGCTGGTTCTATGACCTTGGGCAGATCGTGAGAGGGAGGGCATCTTGGCCATCTTCTGGGTATGGAGTAGGAGTCACTGGGTGTGTGTGTGTGGGGGGGAGGTAGTTGTGAATTTCCTGCATCGTGCAGGTGGTTGGATTAGATGACCCTGGTGGTCCCTTCCAACTGTGATTCTAACCTTTGGTTTGAGGGCTTGTCTAGGCCAGCTTGTCATTCAACCCCATTTCCATTTCTGAAATGGGAACAGTGACCCTGTCTGGCAAATAAGCCTACAGGAACCCAACATATGAGTCATATCACTTGTAAAGTTCTTGTAAAGTTACCAGGTCCTCATATTCTGAAGAGTTACCAGATATAAGTTTTCATATTTTGAAGGTGACTCAAAAAAGACAAGAGAAATTTATTTTTAAGCAGCTAGGTCATCCAGAACACTGATATCTAGCAGTGACCTTCAGCCAGTTCACCTATGCTGGAGACAGCCTGCATTCTTATAAAGGATCTGGATGGCAGACACTTCAGTGGTTCAGCGGCTGCCAACTTGGAAGGCTTTAAGAGGGGAGTGGACATGTTCATGGAGGAGAGGGGTATTCATGGCTACTAGTCAAAATGGATACTAGTCATAATGCATACCTATTCTCTCCAAGGTCAGAGGAGCAGGCCTATTATATTAGGTGCTTTGGAACACAGGCAGGATGGTGCTGCTGCAGTTTGTTTGTGGGCTTCCTAGAGGCACCTGGTTGACCGCTGTGTGAACAGACTGCTGGATTTGACAGGCCTGGGTCTGATCCAGCATGCCTTTTCTTATGGTCTTATGTTCAAATGTGCATGTATAATTTCCAGCATGATGTAGCAGATAAGAGTACCATGTTCTGCTGTGGAAATTTGCTGGGGAGCCTTGGACTAGTCACACACACTCAGCTTAAGCCTACCTCTTTGGGGGGGGGGTAGTTGTGAGGATAAAATGGGAGGAGAATGATGTAAGCCACATCGGGGAGAAAAGTGGGGCATAAATACCTAAACATATAAATTGCAGTTGCAATGAATCTGTTGTTGAATGGACAAATGGCCACTGCAGAGCACAGCATATGGGAAGAGAACAAATTACAATAAGCCGGACAGTAGCTCTTGAAGATCTGGCTTGAAGAAGAAGAGGAGTTGGTTTTTATATGCCGACTCTCTCTCTCCCTTTTAAGGAGAATCAAACCAGCTTAAAATCTCCTACTCTTCCTCTCCCCATAACAGGCACCTTGTGAGGTAGGTGGGGCTGAGAGAGTTCAGAGAGAATTGTGATTAGCCCAAGGTCACCCAGCAGGATTCATGTGTTGGAGTGGGGAATCAATCTGGTTCACCAGATTAGAGTCTGCCACTAATGTGGAGAATCAAACCCGTTTCTCCAGATTAGACTCCACTGCTCTTAACCACTACACCAAACTGGCTTGGGAACTGGAGCATTTCTGGTTCCCTTTGGCAGCTTCCAGACTGGGGAGAGGGTTGGAGTACACTCACCATCTGGTGAGTTCAGAAGGACGGGAGAGACTGGGTGTCACATACAGGCATGAACCCACCCTCAAGGACCCAAGAATTATTCCCGCCATCACAGTAGGCTGCCTAGAGAAGAAGAGTTGGGTTTTATATGCTGACTTTCTCTACCACTTAAGGGAGAATCAAACCGGCTTACAGTCACCTCCCCCTCCCCACAACAGACACCCTGTGAGGTAGGTGGGGCTGAGAGCTGTGACTAGCCCAAGGTCACCCAGCTGACATCGTGTATAGGGAGTGGGGAAACCAACCCGGTTCACCAAATTAGCCTCCGCCGCTCATGTGAAGGAGTGGGGAATCAAACCTGGTTCTCCAGATCAGAGTCCACTGCTCCAAACTACCGCTCTTAACCACGACACCACGCTGGCGAAACAGCATATAGGAGACTCACTCCCTTTCTACTGCAACGGCCGGAGTAGAAAGGCAAGATGTTGGCTTTCTGCCTACTTGGCTGAAATCTAGACAGCCATCTTGATAAGTTGCGCCTCTCTGGCAAGTGTGGATGCCGTCGCCAAACACCCCGCTTTTTCAGAAGTGTTGCTTCACAGTGCCTGAGCAGCCGATCATTTAAATAATTGGAGCCTTCGAGATGTTGTTGACGGAGATCAGATCTTGCACAATTAATTGGCCAATCCTGTTTTTTCCCCCTCGCCCCTCCCTTTTTCCTGTGGCATCTTGCCTGATCTAGATTTTACATACTCTAGACTGCAGCTAAGTTTCACGCCACTTCCCTGCAAAGTGGGACCCCCCCCCCACAATCATCTAAGAATCATAGTATGTTACGAGAAAGCAGAATTCAACAAATTAGGCATGGGGAGAGAAAGAGGGTTGTATTTTTAAAAATATATATATTGATTTGAGGATTCTTGGTGTGCCACTGAAAAATGGGAACAGTAGCCGTGAGCTCAGCATCTCAGAATATTTGGTTTTGATTCTTCAGATACCTAAAGGTTGTTGTTCAACTTAATTGACTGAGTGTTTTTATGTTTGCCACCTTGGGGAAAAGGCAGCATAAAAAATGTTTTAAATAAAATAAATAATAAAATAGAAAAGGGGCTTAGATTTGGTAGGGAGGAGGGAGGCTACACATTAACTGTGGCTCAGTGGTAGAGCCTCTGCTCAGCATGCAGAAAGTCCCAGGTTCAATCCCCGGCATCTCCGTTTAAAGGGATCAGGCAAGTAGGTGCTGTGAAAGGCCCCTGCCTGAGACCCTGGAGAGCCGCTGCCGGTCTGAGTAGACAATACTGACTTTGATGGACCAAGGGTCTGATTCAGTATAAGGCAGCTTCATGTGTTAACTGTTGGGGCAAAGAATCAGATGCATATAATATACGGACTGAAATCTAGCTATATCTTTACGGAACATGGAAGATTGAACTCTGAGGCTGCATTGCTCTGAAGACATATTTGAGACTAATCCTTGCTGAGCACAGGGCATCTTCCAGGTAAACATGCCCAGGATCGGAGTACACACCCTTTGAAATGCACACTCTTCACAATGGGGTGGGGGGGGGAATCAGAAGTTTTTCTTTAACTATTCTATGCAGCCCCCAACTCAAACTAAGCCTTAAGTACCAAGCTCTAAATTTTTAACCAGTCTTTTTGATATATTTTTTTAAAGTCTGCTATCATGTTATTTATATCAGCCGCTAAAGTTTTTAAACTGTATTTTATCATACTGAATGTGGCCGCTCTAAGGACATAAGAAGGGCCCTGCTGGATCAGACCAAGGTCCATCAAGTCCAGCAGTCTGTTCACACAGTGGCCCAACCAGGTGCCTCTAGGAAACCCACAAACAAGACGGCTGCAGCAGCATTGTCCTGCCTGTGTTCCACAGCACCTCATAGAATAGGCATGTTCCTCTGATCCTGGAGAGAATGGGTATGCATCATGACTAGGATCCATTTTGACTAGCAGCCATGGATAGCCCTCTCCTCCATGAACATGTCCACTCCCCTCTTAAAGCCTTCCGAGTTGGCAGTCATCACCACATCCTGGGGCAGGGAGTTCCATTTCTATTTCTAATGGTTTGCTTATTAGACTTTTAAAAAAATTAATTGTGCCTTTTCACATGTGCATAATTTGAATACCACAGCATGAGTTTTTTTCGCTGTGAGGAGGAATAGAAATAAAATCAGTAAATGCGTGGCATTCTGTTGAGATCCGATCTCCCGTCCTCAGCTGCCTCCTCCACTTTCATTCCAGCTACTGTCCTTGTAAGCTTCTTGAGGGAGGGACCTCCCCCTCTTTAATCATGCTATTCTGAAGTGCCAAGCACAGAGGGTGCAGCTGTAAGGACCAGCAGTATTCTGTATTCTGCAGCTGTAAGGACCAGCAGTATGGTTGAAGGCGAGTCCATTTCTTTGCATTCTACTATTTATTATTTTTCCACAGCTTGGGGAAGGGAAGGTGATTAAAAGGAAACCTCCACATTCAGAGACAGTAAACTTCTGAATACCAGTGTGAGGAGTCACCATCAAGGGAAGGCTTCGGCCTCTACATCCTGTTGTTAGACATCAGGCAAATTGGATGGCTGCTGTGTGAGACAGGATGCTGGACTAGATGGACCACTGGTCTGATCCAGCAGGGCCTCTTATGTTCTCATGTTCTTAAGGTTTTCCAGTAGCTTCCACAACCTGGATGCAAAGGTATGTGGATTACAGGATGTCCAATTCTCAAGGAACAATTTCATAACAGAAGGCTGACACACACACCCCACGCACCTGCAAGCACCACAGCAAAGCCTTGGATGGCACAAAAGGATGGTGGTGACCATGGTAAGGTTTTGGGGTCAGTGGGAATCATACAAGATACTGAGCTGTGTTGCTAAGGTGACCAGATGCCTTAAATGAGAATTTACAGCCATCGCCCTTCCAGCTAAAAATGCAGGAGTGAGTTTACTAGGAAGAGAAAATTTCAGTCTATCTAAACCTGCCTTTCCAATGTCATATCCTTTGGGGGGGTCAAGACAGTGTTTCAAGGGATAGGACTCTAGTTGCAGATCCTGTGTGTACTTTTAACTATACAAACAGGAAGGTGAGGTGTAGGGAAAGTCACACCTTAGAAACAAAACATTTTCTACAGAACGCAGCTGGATAAGTCCTCGCCTCTTCCACTAGAAACACCTCAGTTCCCTTTGACTGCTAAAAGGTGCTCACTACAGTGAGGGAAAAGTCCAGGGCACCCCGTGGTGCAGAGTGGTAAGCTGCGGTACTGCAGACCAAGCTCTGCTCACGACCTGAGTTCGATCCTGACGGAAGTTGGTTTCCGGTAGCCGGCTCAAGGTTGACTCAGCCTTCCATCCGAGGTCGGTAAAATGAGGACCCAGCTTGCTGGGGGTAAAAGGGAGATGGCTGGGGAAGGCAATGGCAAACCATCCCTTAAACAAGGTCTGCCTAGGAAACGTCGGGATGTGACATCACCCCATGGGTCAGGAATGACCCGGTGCTTGCACAGGGGACCTTTACCTTTTTTCTGCAGCTGAAGGCTTGATTATCCCAGATTAGCAATTGTCTGTTGGAAAGACTAGAGGAGCTCTCTCATACGCGCCAGTGTAACTTACCCCTCAGTCTCTCTTTTCTCCTTCCTGTCCCCAAAGATCTGAACAAAGCATGTGGGAACACGATTGACGCCCATGAAGCAGCACAGATGCACCAGAACTTCTCTCAGTAGCTGCTGCAGGACCACATCGAGGCTTGTAGCCTTCCAGAGCACAACCTCATCATGGTACATTGGCGTTTGGGTGGGAGTGGGGGGCTCCTTTTCCACCCCTCCATGTGTTGCATCACCACCCCAATCCACAGATAGTTGCTTGTTCACTGCAGCAGTCTACATATGAGTGGCTGGGAGCTCACACAAGGATTTTGTTTGCTTGCCATACCAAAGGGATGCTTGCCTATTGAATATGGAACGGAACACATCTTGAGTTCATTTTTAAAAAAGAAATACCAAAAATACTAAAAAGCTATTTTAACGTGATTCCACCCTGCTCTTGTTTATTAGGCCTGTGGTCTCTTAATTTCCTGTTCTGCTTTTTAAAAGATTTCCCCACCTCTTCCAGTGTTTCTTTTAGAGGGCAGAGCCTTCAGGGCTCTGAATTTTGTATCTGCGGTGTTTAAATTGCCCTAATTTTGTGCCTTCTGACCCTGTTCAGTTGAAGGCCATTGAATTACTGTGAGAAACGAGGTCCCGGGTCCCATAGTTAAATTGTGGAACTCCCTGCCTCAGGATGTGGTGATGGCTGCCAACGTAAAAGGCTTTAAGAGGGGAGTGGACATGTTCATGGAAGAGAGGGCGATCCATGGCTACTAGTCAAAACGAATACTAGTCATGATGCATACCTATTCTCTCCAGTGTCAGAGGAGCATGCCTATTATCTTAGGTGCTGTGGAACACAGGCAGGATAATGCTGCTGCAGCCGTCTTGCTTGTGGGCTTCCTAGAGGCACCTGGATGCCACTGTGCGAACAGACTGCTGGACTTGATGGGCCTTGGTCTGATCCAGCATGGTTTTACTTATGTCTTAATGTCACCTGTGCATCTTGTAGTTGCTACAGAAAAGGGGTTTAAAAATGTCTGTGAAGGAACAGCTCAAGTATTTCTACAGTGTGGGCTTGCTAAACGAGAGAATTACAGGTACTGATGGGAAAAGTCAACCAACAGGAGTTTTTTTCTGCTTGTTCTCTCCCCTCTCCATGACCAGTGGTCAGATGGACCGCCTCCAGTACAGTTTCAGGCACAAAATGGACCTACGACCAGCCTGGCCAGTCTGTTGTGAAAAGTCTGTCCAAGCTCTGCTCACGACCTGAGTTCGATCCCGATGGAAGTCGGTTTCAGGTAGCCGGCTCGAGGTTGACTTAGCCTTCCATCCTTCCGAGGTCGGTAAAATGAGTACCCGGCTTGCTGGGGGTAAAGGGAAGATGACTGGGGAAGGCACTGGCAAACCAACCCATAAACAAAGTCTGCGTAGGAAACGGCGGGATGTGACGTCACCCCATGGGTCAGTAATGACCTGGTGCTTGCACAGGGGACTACCTTTACCTAATTTCCTGTTAACAGATAACAAGGCTTTTTAATAAATTCACACATATATGCAACAAACTGTGCACTTACAGAAAAAGGATCTCTCACCCCAATGTACAGTGGTAAGGTCTTTGCTACCATTGACTTTAGACAATGTCTTTTCTCTCGCCCATCCCATTTTCAAAATCCAGCCTATTTTTGATACCTTGCTCGGCCCTTTAAAAAAGAGTATCGCTACTTTTGGTTTTGCAGTAGTTTCAAACTTTTTGCACATGGAATGTCTTATCTCACTGATACTGCAGGTTGCCTAATAGACTATTTATTTATTCAGTTCTAGTCCACCCAACAAGTGATGGATTGACTCAATAAAGGAAGCCACGGCCCTCAATTTGCAAGACCTGAGCAAGGCTGTCAAGGAAAGGACATTTTGAAGTACTCTGATTCATAGGGTTGCCATGAGTCGGAAGCAACTCGATGGCACTTAACACACACACAGTCTACCTTTCTTGTTGAGACTCAAAGCAGATTACAAAGCACCAACATGGCTGAATCTAAACCTTAAAAGTGCAGCAGTCAAATCCTAAACTCATGTCCTAAAGCCTTTCCTTACTGCACAAGTGGCGTCATCAATACTTTTGGTCCAAAGGAAATGTTGTCGCTGGGCAAGACTTTTAATCTCTTGGAACAAGTGTTGGGGTTTGGTCAAACGTGGCTACAAAATTTAGTTAAGATGGGTGATATGATGGCTCCTTTTGACAATGCCCAAGGCACGGCAGGATCTACAGTAGTTTGCATCTGTAACGCCACCAGCCACGGTTCCTTCCTATGCCACCAGTTTCCAGGAGGAAAGATGGTAAAATACCAGAGGGAGCTCCGGTGTGCACTCCTCCCATACAATTTATTTTATTTATATAAAACATTTATTAGCCACTTTTCTTCTTTATGGTGCTCTGGCATCACATCCCGACATTTACTAGGCAGACTATGTTTGTGGGGTGGTTTGCCAGTGCCTTCCCCAGTCGTCTACACTCTACCCCCAGCAAGCTGGGTGCTCACTTTACCAACCTTTGAAGGATGGAAGGCTGAGTCAACCTTGGGCCAGCTACCTGAAACCAACTTCCGTCGGGACTGAACTCAGATCACGAGCAGAGCTTTTGACTGCAGTACTGCAGCTTACCACTCTGCGCCACGGGGCTCCTGGGTATCTTACAACATAGATAAAATGCATAAAATAGTAAAAAACAAAATTTAAAACTACAATTCAGGACTGCTAGTAAATGTAACCAAATGCAGTCCTAAATAAAACCATCTTCAACTGCCTCCCTAATGAACAAAAGTGAGGAGGGCCAGGCGAACCTTCCTAGGGAGGTTGTTCAATAACTGCGGGGCTGCCACTGAAAAGGCCCTCTCTTGTGTATGGATCAAAGGAACTTCCTCGATTGATGGGGCACTCAGGAGGGCCTCTCTTTGTGATCAACCACTGGGCTCCCTCTTTACCAAGCCGGGACAGCACCATACTTCTATAGACAGTACAAAAAAAGTCACAGGAGTGTGAATTACCACTAAACTCGTCACCAGTTGGCAAGTAAGAGTCTCGTAACAGAAAACTTTGGGACAGTGCTGGTTCAAGTTCCTCTTTCACATCACAAACAATTAGAAGATCTGTGGGCTCATTAACTTTTAAAAGTCTGCTTTTACGGAAAGGTAGAAAAGGATATAGCACCACCTCACGCACAGCTTTTAGAAGTAAACAGGACTCTAGACCTACAGGGAATTGTTTGACACCAACTCTAAAGCAACACTGTTGGATATTTAGTAATTTTAATTTGAAGCCTATACGTTTCGAGCCTAGTATTTTTAATGGGTGTACACTCTATAATAAATTATAATAACAGTTTGTATTATATTAGCTCAACTTTTAATTTTGTGTAGTTTAGGTTGAGTTTTTTCCCTTTTCATTTTTTCTACAAATGAACACATGAAGCTGCCTTATACTGAATCAGACCCTTAGCCCATCAGTCAGAATTGTCTACTCAGACCGGCAGCGGCTCTCCAGGGTCTCAGGTGGAGGTCTTTCACATCACCTACTTGCCTAGTCCCTTTAACTGGAGATGCCGGGGATTGAACCTGGGACCTTCTGCATGCCAACCAGATGCTCCACCACTGAGCCACGGCCCCTACCAACTCTAAAGCTACACTGTAGAGAAGACTCTGTATACCGGTAGAAAAGGTGCTCTACCTCTCACCAAGACAGGTTATGAAGTTTTCCATAAAAAGCGTAGCATTCAGAATGAAGAGAGGATACAGGAGTGACATGTGAATCAAATTCTTTGGCTTGGGTGCCCTCCCGAGGAAGAGTAAACAAATACTGGCTTAATAATTTCAAAGTAGGGCAAGTCCCTTTTTACTTTATAAGAGCCCTGCCACGCTACCCAAGAGGAAAGAAATTCCTTACTTCAGCTATGTCAAGGACATAAATCGGTTGTCGAGGGGTAGGTGGACATTACAGGGACAGGAGTCAGAATTTGTTTTTTCCATTTCACAGACAGGAGGCACAGCCTTTTGAAGGGACGATTGTGCAGAACGTGGAGGTTGGGGGCTCTGCTCACTGCCTCGGCAGGGGCAAGTCAAGTCGGTATCAGTGTCCGACCCACCTCGCCAGGCTGCTGAGAGGGACAGAGGCCGCAATCCCACACACCCTTCTATGGCTCCCCTGAATTCAGCAGTAGTTACTTCCAGGTAAATACACACAGGATTGGCCTGTAAATCTGCTTGCCCCAAGCAGCGCGTAAGAACTGCCTGCAGGCAACCAAGTCGGGAAGCTTTATAAAAGTTGCAAACCCCCCCCCCTTCAACACACCCTTTTTAGGTCAAAGGTAGGGCTGGACAAGCAGGAAGTACGGACTAGTAGCTTCTGTGATCTGCAGGGCCAGACTGAAACAGCCGGCAAATTTCTGAGATGCAGAGACCAGATTAAAACTGTTTCACTTCATTATAATTTACTTCATTATCTTTTAAGGGGCAGCAAAGTTTTTGGGAAGTTTCCCTGCCCCTCATTACTGCTCAGTGACGGCAAAAGTTTGGGTTTTGAAACACCTAGGGTTGCAATTGACTCAATCAAGGAAGCCGCGGCCCTCGGTTTGCCAGACCTGAGCACGGCTGTTAGCAATAAGATGTTTGGGAGGTCACTAAATCACAGGGTCGCCATAAGTTGGAAGCGACTTGATGGCACTTAACACACACATACACACACAGTTGCAAAATGTCAGATGCAGTAGCAAAGATTCTCTGGCAAAATTATGTAGTAAGTGGTAGAACGTGTCCATTAATTGTACCTGACTTACAGGTATTTATTTACTTCATCTACTCTCCACTTTTCTCCCCGGTGGGGAGCCAAGGCAGTAGTATCATTTCCTCTGCTCCTTTATATCCTCACAGCAACTTTGTGGGGTAGGTTAGGCCTAGAGTGTATAACTGGCCCATGGTCTCCCGGCAAGCTTCCATAGTCGAGTGGGACAGATCATAGCCTAACACTCTAACCACTACACTAACATATTGAAGAAGGTTGATTTTTATATGCTGACTGTCTCTACCACTTAAGGCAGAATCAAACCGGCTTACAATCACTTTCCCTTCTCCCCCCTAACAACAGAGACCCTGTGAGGTAGGTGGGGCAGAGAGAGCTCTAACAGAGCTGTGACTAGCCTGTCGCCCAGCTGGCTTCATGTGCAGGAGTGGGGAGACCAACTCGGTTCACCAGATTAGCGTCCACCACTCACAAGGAGTGGGAAATCAAACCCGGTTCTCCAGATCAGACTCCACTGCTCCAAACCACTGCTCTTAACCACTATACCACGCTGTCACCATGTTGCAGCCCTGCTGGCCAGTTCGTTGTAATCCAACGAAAACCAGGCATACAGAAACCTAGCTACGACTAGCAGAAGAGTCTGCCCTGTTTTTCAGTGTGGAGCAGTGGATAGATTCTTGGACTAGGATCTGGGAGACTCTGGTTCAAATCCCAGCTCTGCTGTGAAATCTTAATAGGTGACCTTGAGCCAGTCACACACACTCAGCCTGACCTACCTCACAGGTTTGCTGTGATGATAAAAGAAATGGAGGAGAGGAGAACAGTGTAGACTGCTTTGGGTCCCCACTGGGGATAAAGGCAGGAAATAAACTAAATGAAATATTCAACTTTATCAAGTTCTCTGTCTTCAGAGAAATCATTCTACATGGACTTGTCTGCCGAGGAAACTGCATGCTTGCTGCTGCAGGAACCCAATGCACTGCAGAGGGTTATGAAGGGCATAGTTGGATTTAGAACTACAATCTTCCATGCCATTTTCTACAATCTCCATGCCACTTTCTGGGCATGGAGTAGGGGTGTGGGGGGTTGTTGTGAACTCCTGCATTGTGCAGGGGATTGGACTAGATCAGTGCTTCCCAAAGTGGGCAGTACCACCCCTGGGGGGCAGTGGGATTACCTAGGGGGGCACTAAGAGGCAAGGGGCAGCAGGGGGCGCTAGAGGTGGGCCCCTTCAACTGTGTCATTCACTAATTTACAAGAGATCATGTTATGGCACCATGCTGGCAAATCTAGTGGAAACTATCAGAATTTCCCCCCAGACTTTGAAGAGCTGGTACCACTGGATCAAGTTCATCAGTTTTGTTGAAGAAATTTTAATTAAAAAGTTTTAATTTGATTTTGAATAGATGAGCAATTAATTGTTACTGTTTTGAAGTTTTATTGTTCTTATCTTCTTTAGTGAGTCATGCAAAACCCCTATTTTGAATAATGCTTTTTATAGGATAGGGTAGGGGGTGCTGGGGTTGAGTTTGTGGAACCAAGGGGGGCGATGGGCCAAAACGTTTGGGAACCACTGGACTAGATAATCCTGGTGGTCCCTTTCAAATACCTGTCCCTAGACAGTGTTGCTTTCTGTACTTTGCATCATCACCTGTAGACCTTGTTCACTGTTCTCTCTCTCTCACACACACACACACATGCAACAGTCATACAACAACCCGTAAATGTTCTCAAATAACAGCTGAAAGGCCCCCCACACACACAGTGGGGGGAGAAAGCAAATTCAACATAAAACTTTAATTCTGTGTTGCATTAATTTTGTGTAGTTTGGGTTGCATTCCAACTGTGCTCCTCAAAAGGCACTAGACTTGGTGAAAGGTACAGATGCAAAAGGCCAGAATTTCTAATGTGGTTGGAAGAAAAAAATTCTATTTCCTGTACAGAAGTGCATAGAGGTTGCTAGTCTGGGTACATGTTATTCTTTTTTTTACTTCGGCTCCTTGTTATTCTTTTTTGTACATCAGCCCACTCGACGATTGTGGAATATCTGCCAGGAACACACAGCTCTGCAGATTTACTTGCCGCGTAGCACTGTCACACCTCCCAGTGAATGGACAACAGCCTGTGCTCCTAGCTGCGCTTGCCTCCTACATCCCTTGTAGCATCCATAAATCACCCTTCCAAGTGGCACTGGGAGCCCACATCTGTCCATGTGCTTTCAGCGCCCAGCTCTCTCAGAAAGTCTTTGGGGTAACCTGACTCCCTAAAACCCCTTTTGGAGGATTCATTTAGCCACCTCTTGCCCACGTACAATTACACACTCATGAACACATGAAGCTGCCTTATACTGAGTCAGACCCTTGGTCCGTCAAAGTCAGTATTGTCTACTCAGACCAGCAGCAGCTCTCCAGGGTCTCAGGCAGAGGTCTACCTAGTCCCTTTAACTGGAGATGCCAGGGATTGAACCTAGGACCTTCTGCATGCCAAGCAGATGCTCTACCACTGAGCCACAGCCCCTCCCCTATCATGGTCTCTTGTGGCCTCTGCCATTTCTGGCCTACAGTTCTCTTTCCAGCCATCAATGCCCCACAGTACTGTTCACCTTGGTGCAGACGCACACATTCCACTTCGGATTCATAGAATGCCCCAAAACCACACACCGGCAGCCTTTTTGGTATATGGAATGCTACGCACTCTCCAGCAAAAACACATGCAAACACTTCGCAAAGGCCCTTAGCCAGCAGTATCCGCTTCCACCAGTATCTCCCTAACAGCTACCTCTCACGGTATAATGAATGGAGCACATGCTTCAACAAAAACTTATGCAAACACTTCATAAAGGCCCTTAGCCAGCAGTAGCCGCTTCCACCAGTATCTCCGTAACGACTACCTCTCACAATGTATCTAGACAGGCTGCCTCCCCCTCCCCTCAAAGCATACACCAAGGATGCCAGCCTTACCTGACAATGGCTGGACTTCATGTTCAGGTGTACCTCTCTGCTGCTAAACTTGGTATAGTCACCCCTCTATGTGGCAGAAGCAGCAACCCTCTCCCCTCCAGCCATTCCCTTCACTCTGAGAAACCCACTTCTGCGGGGGCTTCCTCCCCCCCTCCCAGTAGCCAAAAATGCTCTCCATCCATCAGCTTATTCTTGAGCTTCCAAGCTGACGACTTCCTGACATTGCCAATGCCAACCCTCTTGCTGAACCTGGTGCCCGCCCCCCAACAAGTGGACTAAAGTGTCCTTTGCCCAACGTCCTCCATAAAAGCGCTCCTTTTGCTGAGGGCACCGCACGCATTTGCCCAGAAAGCACTTTCTCAGCCTGCGCAGGCCTCTAGCCATCCCCAGCGGTCCCATCCACCCCCACGTATCTTCCTCCTAGGTGCTCTTCCCCTTAATGCCAGTGCATCTCCAGAGCATCTTGCCAGCGAACTCTCTCTCCGCCCTCCATTTCCTGGCGATAAACTGATCTGCACATCCTGTCCAGCAGCATCCGCTTTGGAGCATCGGTGGCGTGGCGCAGCAGCCAGAGCGTCGCCACCCCGCCCCGAGTTCCCTTAACGACCTGGACCCATTCCCTTTCCTCTCGACTTAAGCCTACCTCGCAGGGTTGGCTGGGAGGACCAAAACAACAAAGGAGGAAACACGTAATGAAACTTAAGAGGAAGGGCAGTGTTAGGATGCGCTGGACGCCCCTTGAATCCTCAGGGGAAATGTAAGCCCTATTTTAACATGAGCTCTTGACAACCAGTGGCGTTCCCCTTGAAGAGCTGCCAGCCCCTCCCTTTCTGGCCTTGCATTTCGGGCAGGGTGTGTGCCTAGGTCTGTCTGTCTCTCTTTCTCTGTGCCCCCCCCAGGGTCTCCTACCTCCCCCCTAACCCTATCTCTTCCCCGGGGAGGGTTCTACCACCTCTCCCCACAGGGGGGGACTCCTACCTGTCCCCCCAGGGGGTCCCCTACGTCTCCCCCCGAGGGGTCCCCCACCTCTCCCCCAGTGGGGGGACTCCTACCTGTCCCCCCGGGGGGTCCCCCACCTCGAGGGATCCCCTACCACTGCCCCCTGGGGGGGGTCTCCTACGTCAGACCAAACTTCCTAGGCCCAGTAAGGAGTATTTCTGGGCAGCCCAAACACAACTTCTCTACCTGCCTCAGTATTAAAAAGAGGGGTGGCGGAAATCACAGCAGGCCTCTCCCTCCGCCATTCCTCCCCTCCCACGCCACGAAACCCCCCCTATAAACCTCCACACCACGTGACCCCCCCCCCACGCGCGACGCCGGCCCGACGGACTCCCGCTCACCTCCCCTCAGCGGCGCTTCCTTCCTTCCTTCCTCCCTCCCTCCTCGCCGCCGCCGTCCTCCTCCTCCAGCCCCGGGCCTGCGCCTGCCTGTGGCTCGGCCAGACTGACTGGGGGGGTGGGGGAGGGGAGGCGGCTCCCTCAGGTGGCCGCTGACAGGAGGAGGGTGGGGGGAGGGGGAGGGGGCGGGGCGAAGGGCGCGCGGCGGTGGGCAGGGCCTCCCTCGCGCCGCGGCCCTCCTTCGAGTCGGACAGCACCCCCCCCCTGCACACACACGCGCGCGCTTCACGGCCTTCCTCTCTGCGCGTGCGCACTTCGTCGGAGAGGGTCAACCGAGGGGAGCAGCTCCACAGAGAAACAGAGATATTAAAACTGGGCCGTTTCGTTCCCTCTCACGCCGCGCCGCTCTCTTTACGCATGCGCGCTGCCTCCGCGGCGGCTCTTCCGGGAGAATCCCGCCCTGACCGCCAACCTACGACATTTCCGGTCGAGAGATAACGGATGTGTCGTAGGGACTGGGGAAGAGAGGGGTCGACGCCTGCCCATAGCGGGGCTTCCTGGGTAGGGTTGCCAACCTCCAGGTACTGGCTGGAGATCTCCCGCTATTACAGTTGATCTTCAGGCGACAGAAATCAGCTCCCTTGGCGAAAATGGCCGCTTTGACAGTTGAACTCTATAGCACCGAAGTCCCTCCTCAAACCACGCCCTCAAGCTCCGCCCCCAAAACCTCCCGCCGGTGGCAAAGACGGACCTGGCTACCCTATTCCTGCGGGAGCCATGGAAAGCGGCTGAGGGCACAGAGAGGGGGAGATCCTAGAGGGGCGCATCTCTATGGAGCCTTCTTTCTATTGGAAGCGAAGGGCGGGAAAGCGGTTCCGGTTTTGAACAGGGAAAACGGCGGCGAGGACCGGCTCTGCGGAGTGGGCCGCGGCGACGCTCTAGCGTTCGCTGTCTCTGGTTCGGCTGCACTTCCCCTTCCTGCGATGAAGGCTCCGGGGGAGGGACGGACGCTCAAGCCCCGAGCCGTCAATCAACCCGGCCGACCAATCCGAAGCCCCTTCTGGACTTCCCCCTCCCTTCCTGCAAGGGGCTGCTGGGGCGGAACTGGCAGGTTCGAAAAGGCCTTTCCTCGCCCTCCAGGGGAAGGAAGGAAGGAAGGAAGGAAGGAAGGGGAGGAGGAGGGAGGCGCCCGTGCCGGCAATAGCAACGCCGATCTAACGAGGCGGTCGCATCCAGCTCGGTGTTTTGATGCTGCCATTTTCTGTTTTTGTAATGAGTCCTTTTTTTAGAAGTCCCCCGCATGCCTTATCTGCCCCGTGGCGCAGAGTGGTAAACTGCAGTCCTGCAGTCAAAAGGTCTGCTCATGACCGACACAGCCTTCCATCCTTCCGAGGTCGGTAAAACGAGTACCCAGCTTGCTGCGGGTAAAGTGTGTGGACGACTGGGGAAGGAAATGGCAAAACACCCCATAAACTAGGGTTGCCAGCCTCCAGATAGTAATATCCAAAACGACACTTCTGTATCAGAACGTAGCACAAAATTGTACACAGAAACCAATATGCGCAATGAGTATAACAAAATGCAGAAGTGTATTACATGACAAAGGGCAAAAATATTGCCAACGATATACAAAGACTAAGATACAATATATACGAAAGTCCCGTCTGTCACTCTCTCTCCAACATTCTTCTTTTCTAGGTGTAGTTTAGAGACTTTTTCAACTCGATGTATTCTGGTGTGACCCCATAATCAGGGAAAGGAAATGGCAAACCACCCCACAAACTAGGGTTGCCAACCTCCAGGTAGTTACAAAGTGAAACCTCCAGGTAGTAGCTGGAGATCTGCTAATACAACTGATCTCCAGCCGATAGAGACCAGTTCACCTGAAGAAAATGGCTGCTTTGGCAATTGGACTCTATGGCATTGAAGTCCCTCCCCAAACCCCACCCTCCTCAGGCTCCACCCCAAAAACCTCCTGCTGGTGGCAAAGAGGGACCTGGCAACCCTACCGTAAACACACTCCTAGTAAACGTCAGGATGTGACCGCTGCTTGCACCTTTACCTTTATGCATGCCTTGGGTTTGTAAGTGATGCCGTCAAGTTGTGACCTTATGAATCAACATCCTCCAAAACGTCCTAGCGTCAACAGCCTTGCTCAGGTATTGCAAATGGAGGGCTGTGGCTTCCTTTATAGGGTCCATCCATCTCATGTTTGGCCTTCCTCTTTTCCTGCGGCCTCCAACTTTTCCTAACGTTATTGTCTTTTCCAGTAAGTCTTGTTTTCTCATGTGACCAAAATAGGATAGCCTCAGTTTAGTCATTTGAGCTTCTAGGGACAGGCTTGATTTGATCTTGAACCCACATATTTGTCTTTTTAACAGATCACATTATCCATAAAACTCTTCCCCAACACCACATTTCAAAGGGATCTACTTTCTTACTGTCAGCTTGCTTCATTGTCCAACTTTCACACCTATACATACTATGGCATGAATTATCTAGATCTTGGTCACGAGTAACACATCCTTACTTTAAAAAAATCTTTTCTAGCTCCTTCATGGCTGCCCTTCCCAATCTTAATTTCTTCCTGATTTATTAGTTGCAGTCTCCCTTTTGGTTGATGATGGAGCCAAGGAATGGAAGAAGATCGAAAGAAGCTAAAATTTCCTTCTCTTAGCAGACTCCTCTTGGGAGATAACCTCTCAAGCAGCCAAATTTTGCCTCTGGTCTAGTGGGATTCGTAAACGGCTGATTGAAAGCCTCTCCCCATAGAAGATCTTTTCTTCAAATCATCCCGCCCAGAATCATCAACTTTTATTATTTTAACCTATGATTTTATTCAGAGCTGATATTGTATCGAAATAAAACTTGATTGATTGAACTTTCAATTTCTTCATCGTGAACCTTAATTGTATAATTCCCCAGAAGTCATTACTTTTGTCTTGATGTTCAGCTGTAATCTAGGTTTGGCACTTTCTGCTTTAACCTTTAACAGTCATTTTAAATCTTCTGTATTTTCTGCAAGCAATGTTGTGTCAACTGTATATCATCTGTATATCTCACATAGTTAATGTTCATTCCACCAATTTTCAGTCCACCTTCATCTGATACGTTCGGCATACAAATAGCCTCCAGTATACTTGTAAGTTTTCTCACCCACTCATTCTTTCGCCAGTATGATAACATCACTACCAGTGGACGTCATAGCTAGTACTACCCATATGCACAGAGGCTGCCCGTTGTGTCTCTGCATGAGTCAGTGGTCTGATCTCTCCTCCAGCCGGTCAGCCTCTGGGGTGGCAAGTGACCACTCTTGTATTTGTTGCAGCTGAACTAGGAACTGAAAGACCCAAAGATGGACAATTACTGCCATCTAAGAAGACTGTCTCTTACAGCACTGACATGTCACTGCTCTGGTTCCTCAAGAGGTCTAGTTAAAACATGATTGTGACAGGGGCTGGCTTCTCAGAAGGGCCAGAAATTCTTCTGTACTTTAAAATTAGTCTGTAAAGACATCTCCCAAATACAGTTTTGAAAAAGTATGCCTGAGCCAGAGTTCTAGACAATTCAGGGCTACAGAAATGTGCTTTTTTTGTAAAGAAAGTGGACATTTTCAAGCAGACAGGAGGAGGTCCAGGAAGCTGGTCACCCAGCCAGCTTTTTGTGTTCTGAAACTGACACCTACTTTCAAATAATTTTAAAGGAACCCATTTAAAGCAAGGGTTAAACACAAATTGTTCCAACGTCCTCGTGGTCAAAGGAGACATACCAACCAATGAGTCAGTGCCACAGAAAGAGGGTTATGGAGGCCTTCCCCATTCTTTCACAGGGTATTTCCAACTTCATGAGTTGAACACATGAAGCTGCCTTATACTGAATCAGACCCTTTGGTCCATCACAGTCAGTATTGTCTACCCAACCGGCAGCGGCTCTCCAGGGTCTCAGGCAGAGGTCTCTCCCATCACCTTCTTGCCTAGTCCCTTTAACTGGAGGTGCCGGTGATTGAACCTGGGACCTGCACGCCAAGCAGATACTCTACAAACTGGGCCACAGCCCCTCCCCCAAGTTGTCTCTTGGGAACACGAACGCATAGGCTATGGCCACACACAACGTCCAGGAAGTCACCAGACCATTTTGGTGGTCAGGGGGATTACACTGTCCAATGTGCACACCACTGCATTTGAAGAACCGGCCACCTTTTCTCCTAAAAATGTCACGCTCAGGTGGCAGCTGCCACACTCAAAAGGTGGAGGCTGAAAGTTTGGTGGGTTCTATTCCAGCTTCTCTCCAGCCCCCACAAACCTGAGCTCCTCCTTGGGTGCCACTGTCCCATGTTCACACACAGCATCTTTGCAAAGTATCCACCTGTCCTCAACCAGGGCCAGAGCTTTTTAGGCTCTGGCCTGGTGGAACTCTCTGTCAAGTGAGGCCAGGGCACTGTGGGACTTAACCCAGTTTCGTAGGGCCTGCAGGACAGAGATGTTCCGTCGGGACTATGGTTGAGGGCAGTGACAGTTCCACCATAGCCGGCCTCAAACTCGATTCCTATCTGGTCTGCCTCTCCTTTCTCGCCTGACAGCTTCGCGATCAGCACCGATATGAAGAGCGCTATCTGGACCCTTGGTTTGAACAGTCAACCCTTTGTGATAGTATGGGTCCTAAATTGTGATTTATTGATTTTGTGAGGGGTCGGGATGGTGAGGGGTCTGGAGACCAAGTCCTATGAGGAAAGGTTAAAGGAGCTGGGTATGTTTAGCCTGAAGAGGAGACGTCTGAGAAGGGATATGATAACCATCTTCAAGTACTTGAAGGGCTGTCATATAGAGGAGGATGCCGAGTTGTTTTCTGTTGCCGCAGAATGTCGGACCAGAACCAACGGGTTGAAATCAAAAGAGTTTCCGTCTAGACATTAGGAAGAATTTTCTAACAGTTAAGAGCGGTTCCTCAGTGGAACAGGCTTCCTAAGGAGGTGGTGAGCTCTCCTTCCCTGGAGGTTTTTAAGCAGAGGTTAGATGGCCATCTGTCAGCACTGCTGATTCTATGACCTTAAGCAGATGATGAGAGGGAGGGCATCTTGGCCATCTTCTGGGCATGGAGTAGGGGTCACTGGGGGTGTGCATGGGGGAGGATATGAATGTCCTGCATTGTGCAGGGGGTTGGACTAGATGACCTTGGTGGTCCCTTCCAACTCTGATTCTATGAATTTCAATCTGATGCACTGCTCTTCATTGAAATGTTCTGGATATTGTACATTAGCCGCCCTGAGCCCAGCATTGGCTGAGATAAAAATCTAAATAAACAAATTATGGAAAGCATCAACCCACCTTTCTCTGACCCTGAAAGATTCTCCTTGGGTAGTTTGGGGAAGAGACCTGAGCCTAACAGGACAATGTGCATATACCCTTCTAGGCTAGTCTAAGGATTTCAAATGCCATTCAGCTGTCAGCTGGTCTTGCTCTTAAACAATGAGAGAAGATTCAGCCTGGGATAGTTTATCCCAGGGGGTGACAAACATAAGGCCCGCGGCCCCGATCCGGCCCCTTGAGAGATCTTATCTGGCCCACGAGCCAGCCAACCCCCTCCCAACTCTCTATCTGGGCTGGTGAGGCATGACCCAGGCTAACCAACTGACATTTATGTTATATCCAGCCCTCGTGACAATTTGAGTTTGACACCCCTAGTTTATCCTATCTGGATTCAGCTGGTTTCATCACCTCCCTGAACAACCCTTCTTCCTACTGGGGTACAGCGGCTTCTTACACTGGATCCACTACTCCTCTGGGGTGTTTCCTGTCAGTATGCACCTTCGCAGATCTACAGTATAGCTCTCCAGATGGTAAGATGACCTGGGGAAAGGGGCAGTACAGAAAACCAAGACAGGCTTTGGGGGGGGGGGGCGCTGTTGCTTCACAGGAGGAAAGGTCAAACCTTTTACAATAAGGTCCTGCAGTATCAAGCGGGGGCATAACCAGTGTGAATGAACTACATTCCTTCCCTCCACCCATTTTCCATGGTTTACTGCTCAGTTAGCATGCGGCCTCCGCTAGCATTAAAAATTCTCTCTAGTGTGAAAATTCTCACCAAGGAAGCAAAATTTGTCACCTGCACAAGAAGAGTTGGTTTTTATATGCCGACTTTCTCTTACCACTTAAGGAAGACTCAAACCATCTTACTATCAACTTCCCTTTCCCCACCTTCCCTTCCCCTCCCTTGTGAGGTAGGTGAGGCTGAGAGAGCTCTAAGAGCTGTAACTAGCCCAAGGTCACCCACCAGGCTTCATGGGGAGGAGTGGGGAATCAAACCGGGTTCACCAGATTAGCGTCCTCCGCTCCAAACCACTGCTCTTAACCACTACACCATGCTGGCTACTAAATTAATTTACAAATTAAGAAAAAGTGCATAATTTCTTTTGAAAATTCACTCTGGAGGAAAAATCAAGAAGCGGAGCAGCCCTGACACCTTGGACACAGGAAACCTTATTCAGGCACCTCTCTGGCTTTTACATTTTTGCCAGTGACGCTTGGCCACACTTTCCGTTTAATCTTTGCTGCCGTAAGGCTAGCAACTTGCTTTTTAAACAACACGACAGAACAGAATCTTAGGAAGCTGAATGTTGTGCCTGGTGCTACGTTTTGCAACTTTTCTGCATTCTCTTGGAATAGTGGCATAATCACACTCCCACAAAATATTCACCCCCAAACACAAGCTGAGGTCTTTCTCCTCTTGACTATCCGAAAAGAGCTTTGGATCCTAAAATAAAGACAAATAACCACTCCCTGTGCAACTTTTTAATGTTTGCACATTATCTATAGGAAAAAAGATTAAATGCTTCTTGAAAAGGCTAAAAGACAAACTGTACAAATTTACCGAAGTACACAATGTTTTTAAAAGTACATTAATAAAAAGAGCCGTTTCGTATAGGAGAATTTCACAAGCGAAGGAAGTGTGAGGCGGGTGGCCTTGGCCAAACAGGCAGACACCACATTCAGACAGTGCAAAAAAATCCACCGTACACTCACCCACTCACACAGTGAGGCTTTTGGGGGGCGGGGGAGGGAGGTAGGGCGCAGGGCAGTGGAGGACAGGAGCTTGGGAAGGCAACAGGAGATGCTTCTTGTGGCCCAGAGCGAGCTACCTTGTGGCTCGCAGACCCCAGTTGGCCATCTTTGCCAAGTAATGGGGGAAGGGAAACGGTTTCCCAGTTTCCTTTGCAAGGAAAACGGTTAAAAGGCCAAGAAGTACCAGACTGAACCAGTAGTGCAGGCCAGGCCTTGATCTTGTGACTGTTTGCCACAGAGGCAAGAGAAAGGCTGGGAGGGCACCTTCCCATTCAGCCCAGGCCCAAGCTTCTCTCCTCAGAAGACCCTTCTCCCCCCACCCCAGCACAGTGTTCTTTGACCCATGGGTTGGGGCCTGGAGCCCTACTGTTGGATTGTGCTCCTGTACAGATGAGACATTTCTGGGCTGCCTTTTGGAAGTCCCTGCTGTTAAAAAGGAGCAAAGGCGCCATTTCCGTTTCCTCCTCTTTGCACGCACTCTGAGAGCAGCAGCAGAACGGTGAGGGGAGATTGCTCAGTGGCGGACAAGGTTCCTCCATGGCTCTGACCTGCAGTCTGTTCCTTCTACGCCTCCCTGTATTTCTTGTCCCCGGCTCTCTTTGTCCCGGGCTGAAATCCAGCAAGGTCGTAACAATTCCAGCCCCCACTCTTCTCAGCCTGTGATGATGATGTCACATTGCTTCCTGTCAGTCACGCGCAGCTCCGCGGGGCCTAGGAAGGTTGAAGGCCGCTGTCCTAGCCACAGAGAAGAGAGCATCCCAGCATCCAGACCACCGGATGGGGACAAGACTTCCACTCTACGCTTCCCACTGGTTTTGTAATGGAGCCATGATTTGTGAGCGGGTCTCTCAGCGATAGGACTGGTCCGCCAGCCAAGTACTGTCGAAGGACAACCTATCATTCGAACTGTTATTACGCTTTCGTCTCTCTTCCAGGAGTCAGAAACTCCAGTCAGCGCTGATTCAAACGAACAAGTGTTAATTGCTTCTGGCTGGGGTGTACTCGGGAGCTACCACATTATTCCTATATTTGTGAATGAACATGATAAGATACTAGCATACATTCCAATCGAAGTTCAGTCACCCTGGAGCGGGGGCTAAATCCAAGGGATTCTCATCTCTTGATCCTCATGCCCGTCCTCTCCACAATTCTTTCAAGTTTATCCCCAGCTATTCTCGCTCCACGCATCGCAAGCTATTTTCTACTGGGCCGATTTCAAAGCACTGGAAGGGGGGAGGCGGTGGGAAAACAAACCAGACTTTTCTGGTTTAGCGAGGGGCTAACAGTTGTTTTCACATGATCAGTGTCCTTAATGCTAATCCATGATTAGTAACTCAATTAAAAACCGCAAGCAAGGCCATGTCTATACTGTGCAAAAAATGTTTTGCATCAAATTAAGCTGAATTCTGTAATGCAATTTATGCAAATGGAACAGGTCTGGGTTTCTTCCTCAGTCTGCACGCTACTACCTGCAATTTTCACTGTGCTGGTTTTGCTGGTTATGAGAAAGAGGCAAGGAGCATGACTGGACACCAAAGCCCGCCTCCGTCCATCTTTTCCAGTCACCCCTTTCAAGCGTACCTTCACAACAGTAAGGACTAGGAACTTGTTCTTAGTAAAAAGCAGAGACGTTCAAGAAGCCGAGCTCTGCTCTCAGTTGCACTTTCTCCAAGAAACCCTTACTGTGAGCAAACACCAGTCAAGCCCAGACATCCATCTGTAAATTCATGTTCATCAGGTGCTATAATGGTCAGTCTGGGAAAGGGGCATCGATTGCTAAGGGAGGCATCAGAGAACAGGAAAGCACTGATTTTTTTACATTAGAAAACAATGAAACGGGGAAAGTCTCTTAATGCAGACCCACAAGCAAGCTAGGCAGAGCAAAAAATTGTTTTAGAAGGCAGAAGGGATTAGATGTATCCTGGCGAGCTAGAGGGGGTTAACACGGGGTTATTGGGGAGGTTAGATTATCCTTAAGACCCTGTGCCTCTATGGACTCAGTTCTGGCCGCTCCCCTCAAGGATGGAGTATGAAGACACTCTGAAGTTGCCCTCTATGCGCAGCTCTTTTCAAAAGTTTGCAGCAGCCCACAGCGCCAGTTCCCGTGAGAGAGGCAGCCACCGGCACAGTGACAGTGCGCACTCGGCCTGCATTACTAATGCGGAACAGCCACCAACCTTGGGACTTCTTCCAATGCAAGCTTCATCAGAAAACAATCTAAACACCTCAAGGCACAATCGGGGCAACACGGCAAAGGTTAAAAAGAACTATCATGTGGGATTTTCAGGGATGGTTTTAATTCTCAAGAACGAAGTTGGGTTGTTGTTTTTCAACCCCCTTCTTTCTACCAATACTGGGTCTTTCCTTCATTATGAGAGGGTGTGTTTTCCTTGTAAAAAAATAAAAATAAAGTAATGCTAAGATCCAGCCTGACCGAAGGAGCTCTGTCTCTGAATAATGTAAAACCTAGTTCTGAGCCACGGGAAGGGGGGATGCACTGATAGCCACCCACCCCCTGCCTCTCGCAAGACTACATGCCAACACTCAACCCAGGCGACACACTCCCACACAGATGTCTGAAGAGCTTCGAAGGCCTGCAGCACACTGGCAAGTCTCTGAAATGTGCTCCCAGTGCGCCTCCTGCCAAGGTTCCAGAGGAGGAATCCTACAGAAATTCCTACAGAAATTCCACTAGCAGAGGGATCCGCAGCCCATCCTTCGTGTAAAAAAAAAAGCTCAGCTGTCTCCTTTTCAGACACGTCGCTCTTTCACAACAGACTGGCCAGGCTGGTCGTAGGTCCATTTTGTGCCTGAAACTGTACTGGAGGCGGTCCGTCTGTCCACTGGTCATGGAGAGGGGAGAGAACAAGCAGAAAAAAACTTCTGTTGGTTGATTTTTCCCATCAGTACCTGTAATTCTCTCGTTTAGCAAGCCCACACTGTAGAAATACTTGAGCTGTTCCTTCACAGACATTTTTAAACCCCTTTTCTGTAGCAAGTACAAGATGCCCAGGTGACATTAAGACATAAGTAAAACCATGCTGGATCAGACCAAGGCCCATCAAGTCCAGCAGTCTGTTCGCACAGTGGCAACCAGGTGCCTCTAGGAAGCCCACAAGCAAGACGGCTGCAGCAGCATTATCCTGCCTGTGTTCCACAGCACCTAAGATAATAGGCATGCTCCTCTGACTCTGGAGAGAATAGGTACTTTCATTTTGACTAGTAGCCATGGATGGCCGCTCCTCCATGAACATGTCCACTCCCCTCTTAAAGCCTCACCACATCCTGAGGCAGGGAGTTCCACAATTTAACTATGGGACCCGGGACCTCGTTTCTCACAGAAATTCAATGGCCTTCAACTAAACAGGGTCAGAAGGCACAAAATTAGGGCAATTTAAACACCGCAGATACAAAATTCAGAGCCCTGAAGGCTCTGCCCTCTGAAAGAAACCCTGGAACAGGTGCGGAAATCTTTTAAAAAACAGAACAGGAAATTAAG
Organism: Euleptes europaea; assembly: GCF_029931775.1. Taxonomy (NCBI): domain Eukaryota; kingdom Metazoa; phylum Chordata; class Lepidosauria; order Squamata; family Sphaerodactylidae; genus Euleptes; species Euleptes europaea. The sequence continues at coordinate 9,625,135 of NC_079313.1, forward strand.
AGACCACTGGCCTAATAAACAAGAGCAGGGTGGAATCACGTTAAAATAGCTTTTTAGTATTTTTGGTATTTCTTTTTTAAAAATGAACTCAAGATGTGTTCCGTTCCATATTCAATAGGCAAGCATCCCTTTGGTATGGCAAGCAAACAAAATCCTTGTGTGAGCTCCCAGCCACTCATATGTAGACTGCTGCAGTGAACAAGCAACTATCTGTGGATTGGGGTGGTGATGCAACACATGGAGGGGTGGAAAAGGAGCCCCCCCCCCCTCCGACCCAAATGCCAATGTACCGTGATGAGGTTGTGCTCTGGAAGGCTACAAGCCTCAATGTGGTCCTGCAGCAGCTGCTGAGAGAAGTTCTGGTGCATCTGTGCTGCTTCATGGGCGTCAATCGCGTTCCCACATGCTTTGTTCAGATCTTTGGGGACAGGAAGGAGAAAAGAGAGACTGAGTTACACTGGCGCGTATGAGAGAGCTCCTCTAGTCTTTCCAACAGACAATTGCTAATCTGGGATAATCAAGCCTTCAGCTGCAGAAAAAAGGTAAAGGTCCCCTGTGCAAGCACCGGGTCATTCCTGACCCATGGGGTGATGTCACATCCCGACGTTTCCTAGGCAGACCTTGTTTAAGGGGTGGTTTGCCAGTGCCTTCCCCAGCCATCTCCCCTTTATTCCCCAGCCATCTCCCCTTTACCCCCAGCAAGCTGGGTACTCATTTTACCGACCTCAAAAGGATGGAAGGCTGAGTCAACCTTGAGCCGGCTACCAGAAACCAACTTCCATCGGGATTGAACTCAGGTCGTGAGCAGAGCTTGGTCTGCAGTACTGCAGCATATCACTGCAGTACTGCAGCTTACCACTCTGCGCCACGGGGCTCCTTCTCAGCTGCAGAAACCAGGCCCATCAAGTCCAGCCATCTTGTTCACACATTGGCCAACCAGGTGCCTCTAGGATGCCCACAAAAGACTGCCACAGCACCCTGCTTGTGTTCCACAGCACCTAATATAACGTGCATGCTCCACTGATCCTGGGAAGAATAGGTATGCATCGTGGCTAGTATCCATTTTGACTAGTAGCCATGGATAGCCCTCTCATCCATAAGAACATAAGAAAGGCCATGCTGGATCAGACCAAGGCCCATCAAGTCCAGCAGTCTGCTCACACAGTGGCCAACCAGGTGCCTCTAGGAAGCCCACAAGCAAGACGACTGCAGCAGCATTATCCTGCCTGTATTCTACAGCTCCTCCTATAATAGGCATGCTCCTCTGACCCTGGAGAGAACAGGTATGCATCATGACTAGTATTCACTCCTCCGTTGAATAAAAGATCAGAGGAACGGTCTTACTTTTCTTAACTTACCTCTCAAGAGCGCAGAAGACCACAACTGCACAGACATGTCTGGAATTTTGCTGGCCAGCTGCATGGCCGGGACCACCATGTTGTTACTTTCCTAGGGACAAATAAACTCTTGGTCAAAAAAAAAAAAAAACAAAAAACCTTGGCAGTCACAGAGAATAGCTCTCCTACCCCAATTCTTTGCACAGAATGATGTGCCCAAGACAAACCATGGTTTTAAAACCAGTCCTCCATGGTTTTAATACCAGTCCTCCAAGGAGACCCGTGGAGCAGAGCGGTAAGCTGCAGTACTGCAGTCAAAAGCTCTGCTCACGACCTGAGTTCGATCCCGACGGAAGTCGGTTTTAGGTAGCCAGCTCAAGGTCGGCTCAGCCTTCCATCCTTCCGAGGTCGGTAAAATGAGTACCCAGCTTGCTGGGGGTAAAGGGGAGATGACTGGGGAAGGCACTGGCAAACCACCCCGTAAACAAAAGTCTACCTAGTAAATGTCCGGATGTGACGTCACCCCATGGGTCAGGAATGACCTGGTGCTTGCACAGGGGACCTTTACCTTTTACCTCCAAAAATGGAGGGGGCATAGAAATAGTACCAAACTGCTCCGATAAGATAGTTTCAGAGGGTAGCCACATCGCACTGCTGTAGAACAGGTCCAAGTCTACTAGCACGTTAAAGACCAATGAGATTTTCGGGGGATGAATTTACGACAGTCAAAGTTACGTATCTGACAAAGGGAACTTCAGCTTTGACTCTCGGAAGCTTGCATCCCAAATATCTCGTTGGTCTCGAGGGTGCTACTGGACTCAAATCTAGTTGCTCAGGTAAGAGAATCCTTATTCCCGCAGAAGGGACATTTGCCGTCCCTTTTGGGAGCCAAGACACATTTCAGAGGAGAGAAGCCGCCATCCTACTTGAGCTTCCACAGTAGTCAAACATGCCTCTGATAAGAAGAAGAGTTGGTTTTTTTTATCCTTCTTTTCTCTACCTTTAAGGAGTGTCAAAACAGTTCACAATTGCCTTCCCTTCCCCACAACAGACACCTTGTGAGGAAGGTGGGGCTGAGAGAATTCAGAGAGAACTGTGACTAGCCCAAAGTCACCTAGCAGGCTTCATGCAGAGGAGTGGGTAAACCAACCTGGTTCTCCAGATTAGAGTCCACCGCTTATATGGAGGAGCGGAGAATCAGCCCAGATTAGAGTCCACCGCTGTTAACCACAGGAAGCTCTCCGGAAGCAAGCCCAGAACAGTGACCCATGCACAGGTGGCAAGAGGCAGCCTTCTCCAAGGGCTGGTTGGTGATTGCACTACATCTCTGCACTGAATTACCCCCCCCCCATATGCAGACTGATTGGAAAGGCAAGGATAGACCAGCAAGTCATTCAGAGGCAACAGGCACCACCTCCTCTCTGGATGGGCATTTTAGTCTCAAACTTTCAGTTCATTCATTCACTCCTCACAACCCACCCCCACAACAGAAGAAACCTGTATAACCTGGCAGGCAGCTTGAGAATTCAAGCTTACAATCTCTCTCAAGTAAGCCAGCTGCATTCTGGAAGCTGGCACAATGGACTGCAAAAGTCACAGATCTGACAACATACCGCAAGTGTGCAAATTACTACCTCATGGGAGTCTGGCAAGATTGAGTTCACGTCCCCAGTCCTCCGCCCCCACCCACTGACCCTTTGGAAGAAGAGAAGCAAAAGCAGTAACAAAACTGGCAACGCTTACCCTGTGATTCCCCAGTACGTAAAAGATGTGGCCCAGGAGAACAAGGGAGCAGGCCGTTAAGCGGTTCAGGTCTTCTGCATTTGACATTTTCAACGTCTCCCGCAAAAAACGTCTATTACAAAAAAAAGCAAAATATGACTCTTCAACCTGCTTTTTCTCCTGCATGCAAATGCACAGCTGGTAACCCCCACCAATCCTGAAATCTGGGGCACTTTCACACTTTCCAGGAGTGTTATACTGCACTCCTAAGAACACTTTGTGGGAATAAGCCCCCACTCAATCAATCTGAGTAGGAGTCTGTTTCAGATTGCTCAGTACCCCGAAGCTAATTTATTTCAGCTCTGGAAGTCATACTCTCTGCCTCTAGATAAGAACCAGGGAGGAAACCATCTAGATTCGTCTAAAGCAAAGCTTCTTAAACTGTGGGTCACAACCCCATGTGGGGTTGCGTAACTGAATGTGGGGGGGGAGTCGCAAAAAATACCAAAGAATTGTTTTAAAATAAATTTCTTTATGATTTATTATCTGTAAATGTTTGATTTGTATACCTATTTTATATACCTATATACCCGAGGTTGCGTAAAAATTTCTTGGGTGAAAAGGGGTCATGAGTGGAAAAAGTTTAAGAAGCCCTGGTCTAAAGAACAAATTGTGTGCCACAAAGAGAAAATGTTCCAGAGAAACAGTAACCCAATTTGGCAACCATTTGTCCTCGAACCAGAGCTTTAATCTTGGACTATTTTTAATGACCCCTATTTTTATTCCTCCCCCTTTCTTTTTATTTGCCTGTTTTGTTTTACTGGATTTAACCACGGAATTAAACTTCCTTCACCATTTTAAATCAACTATGTTCACTAATGCCCTGACCTGGATGGCCCAGGCTAGCCTGATCTCATCAGATCTCAAAAGCTAAGCAGGGTCAGCCCTGGTTAGTATTAGAATGGGAGACCACCAAGGAATACCAGGATTGCTATGCAGAGGAAGGCACTGGCAAACCACCTTTGTTAGTCTCTTGCCATGAAAACCCCCAAAAGGGGTCGCCATAAGTCAGCTGCAACTTGACGGCACTTTACACACACACATGTTCACTAAGGCTTGGGGTGGGTGGGTTGTGCTACTGAAATTGATCTTGCTGCACCAACAGGTAGAATGGCTTTCAGCAGTAGAGCTTGTTGCTGTTTTCTGAGAAAAAGAGTGAGAAGCATACTGGGGTGAAGCGAGAACGTTTACTCTACAAAGGGAAATGTTTACAGCTGCGGGGTGTGTGTGAATGGACTTGACGGGGACTGGTGCTATATGACAACAACCAGAGAGGATGTATCATGAAGTCAGAGACAGCTGGTGCTGACAATGGTGCCTGCGTGTTGCCAAGCACTCTTTTGTCTGGGATTAGCACCTGACTGACTAATAAATATGCCAAATAATATAATTTTATATGCCAAGTGACAAATGATTTGTTTTTATCTTCTTCAAAAGCTAAAGTTTCCCTTCTCTTAGCAGACTCCTCACGAGAGATAACCTCTCAAATAGCCAAATTTTGCCTCTGGTCTAGTGGGATTTGTAAACGGCTGATTGAAAACCTCTCCCCATAGAAGATCTTTCCTCCTCTTCTTCAAATCATCATTCCCAGAATCATCAACTTTTATTATTTTATTTTAATTTATTGTTTTAACCTAACTTTGATTTTTATTTAGAGCTGATATTGTATCGAAATAAAACTTGACTGATTTATTTATCTTCTTCAAACAGTAAAGTTAAATTTAGGCTCAATAAGGAAGTACTGAATATATTTCAGTTTCCCCCCCAATTTTTTTTTTTTTTTGAAGAACACCTCTAAAACTCCCAAAATCTCTAGAAACTTTCCATCTCTCCAGAGGGCAGAACGAGCTCTCCAGAGTAATGCAAGACAAGAGATAATCGATCCTAGAGGAGGAGTAGGTGGGACAAACCCCAATCGCTGGGTACCCAAGGTTGGGCAGAGAAAGGTAAAATTATGTATTAGAGAAATATATTTATTTTAAGGTGCTTATGTCAAGGTTAAAAACATTGAAAATGATAAAACAAAGCACAATTGCAACTGGTAAGGTTGATAAACATAAACCACACACCATACACATTTCGGCATCAGTGGTCAAATAAAAACCTATATAATGCACACACAAACAATGTATCACAATACATAAACAAAATTATAAAAGCCAAGGTATGTATGTAGGGTGTATAACAAATTTCAAATCTAAAAGCTCTCTAGATGAAATACCTGCAGGTTGTTCTACTCTGGGCTACATTAGTCTCCCATATGGAGTGTGCATGCCAACATCACTTTACCTTTCTCCACCTAATCTTGGGTACCCAGTGTTTGGTTTTTCAGGTTGGGTTTCCCTCCCCCTCCTTTTGGACAAACCCCAGCTCCTGCTAGGTTGGGAAGCAAGAGGCCTTCACTCCTACCACTGCTCTAGGATGACATTCCCCCCCCACACACACACACACACGATGCAACGTAAAGGTGGCGCTAATACCAGTACATTCTTGATGAGATCCTGAACTATATGTGGCCACGGCGAAAGCATGCTGACAATGTGTGACAGGGTCAACCGACTGGGCATTGCAAAACTGTCCCTTCCCCTCCCCCAAACACACACACACACACACACACACACACACACACACACACACTTACTTGGCTTCATTGTACCTCCCCTGGAAAAAGGAGAACAGTCCTCGGATGTAGAAGGCAGCAGCACGCAGGCAGTGGGAGCTGGAGGCAAGACAGAGATACAGCTACGTAAGTGTAGGTCAAGAAAAGCCATGGGGACACACTTGTGTTGAGAAGCAGAGAAGGGCTTGGACAGGGCACAACGCCCTATCATCTGCAGCTCCCACTTATGAGGAAAGTCAGACAGATTCTGTACTAAAAGCTCTTAGAAGAGGGGCTGTGGCTTGGTTGCAGAGCCTCAGCTGTGCATGCAGAAGGTCCCAGGTTCTATCCCGGTGTCTCCTGTTAAAAGGACCAGGAAGGAGGTGACGTGAAACACCTCCGAGACCCTGGAGAGCTGCCACCAGTCTGAGCGGACAATACTGACCCTGACGGACCAAGGCTATCCAGTATAAGGCAAATTCACGTGTTCTGGTGCCACACCAAGCATTTCTTCATTTAACCCAAAAGGTTACTTAAGCATCCTCCAAAGTCTATTTGAGCTACTGGATTCCGGTGTAAAAACTGTATTACACCCTACATGGGATAGAGTTTCTCCATCTAGCTTCCAGACATACTACGCAGAAACAGGAAGCTTGTGGTCCAATTCTCCTGCCCTGACTGGATGTCCTTTGTCACACTCTTGGCAGTATGGAGGTCTGCAGCTGTCAGCAGAACGCGCCACTCTACAGGAAACTGCTCATCAACAGCAAGAGGTTGGCCACAGAAGGCTCTTGCGGTCCTCAAGCTCAGGCATGCAAAGGCTAAGGATGCTGCCCCAGGGAAGGATCTCTGTAATGTACGTCATTTGAGCTTGAAGGAAATCTGTTGTTCGCTTCCATTCACCCTGTTTCTCTTCCCCCTTGTCCGTCATCCATTGTTGTTATTCAGGTCGAAGGGAAGCAGATGTGGGGAAACTGGCTCCTATGCTCATCATCTTGCTTTTGGGGGGAGGGGTTGCTGCTAATATAGCTGCTGCTAAAGCACACATGGACTAGTCAATATCACCACATCCCTTTCAAATGGGAGAGGGGGTTAAGCACAATTTTAAAAACTGGGCTAATTGCTACGCAAAAAAACAAAAGGGGGGGAGGAAAGACCCAACCTAAAACCAAAGCTGGGTACCCAAAGGTTGGGTGGAAAAAGACTCAATTATGTACAGAAATATATTTATTTTAAGGCGCTGATATCTATATTAAAAACATTAAAATTATTTTGAAAGAAAGCACAATGGCAACTAATACAGGTTTTAGTTTATCAACCTGTATAAGTTGCCACTGTGCTTGCTTTTAATATAATTTTAATGTTTTTAATATAGATATCAGCGCCTTAAAATAAATATATTTCTACACATAACTGTGTCTTTTTCCACCCAACCTTTGGGTACCCAGCTAATTGCTATGCAACTATCATGCTTGGCCGCACCGTCAGCTCTGACTTTGTTCGGCCTTAATGGACCGGCGGCCTTTAAAATAAAAAGCGGAGAAAAGCTCAGGCCCCGCCCAAAACACCTTGCTGTTTTCAGCTGGTTGCCAGGAGCAACCCCTCGCCAGCAAGGGAGCAAGGGCTTTGTGCAGCGCCCAACTGAGGCCAGGGCTGCTACGCGGTTCGTATTAGGAATTTGCTCTCGACTTGCGCCCCTTTGGGAAGACGTCGAGCCTAAAGGGTTCACGTACCTGACGGGGAAGTTGTGGTCTGGATTTATCCTTTCCAACAAACTGTAAAGCTAGAGTCAGGGGAGGAGAAAATGAAGAAGGGAGTTAGCATTGACCAACAAGCACTCTGCTGAAGTCTAGGAAGGAGAGAACAGGGGAACTGGGAGATGGCATGAGGACAGCCGATGCAGAATGAGGGCATCAAAGCGGTTCCAACCTCTTGCAGAACTGCCAGTATCTAGGCCAAGTGTTACCAAGGCAGCATTAAACACAGGCCAGGCACCTGGAGGCTAAAGTAGCATATATGACTACCTCTTGTCATCTTGTAAGGGGGGGACAAGTCATTTTTTGCAGGGTTGTATTTGTTCAGTGGGGAGACCGTGGGGGGGCAGCGTGTGTGGGGGATGGTGGGGTTCCAGCTGCTGCTAGACAGGCAGGTGCGCGTGATTCCCTGTGTATTTTTTTTAGAACGCAATTTATAACGTGGCCAGCGGGGGGTTTCAAGAGCAAGTGTCTGGCATCCCATCTCCAGGGCTGGACTTTCCCCCAAACAAGTGGTTTTTTTGACTAGGGAGAGGTTGTCGTTGTTGGAGCATGCTTTTATAGCCTGCAGACCCTCTCCCCCTCCAAAGGCATGCCCCTTCAGCTTTTTCCCAATCATGCAGAATAGGGCAGAGAGAGAGAGAGAGAATATTTTTCCCCATTAGAATACACAACTAAGGATCTGTCTGAGACTTAAGCAAAGATGCAGAATAGGCAGATAGTTTTCAGAGAAGCCACCCCCCCACCTAGATTTTAAAAACGTGTTTTTAGCCATGAGGGCAAAACGCTTACAGAGCTCCAGAGACAAAGAAGCCCCCAGACCCCCCTCTAGTCACACAAGCAGGCTACAGGCTGCGCTGTCTAGCTTATGTGTAACAAGAGGCTGTAGGGAGAGCCAGCCTATTCCTGTCTGCCCCTCACCAGCCCCAAGACAGAGAAGCAGGCAGGCTGCTATCTCGCTAGTGTGTGTAGCAGCTTCCCTTTTCCCCTTTTTTACAGCTGCTGTGGGCAGGCAAGAGGGGGTGGGGGAGTGAAGTCTTTTTACAGCATCTCGCACAGAGAGGGGAGGGGAGAGGAGAGGAGAGGAGAGGAGAGGAGAGGAGAGGAGAGGAGAGGAGAGGAGAGGAGAGGAGAGGAGAGGAGAGAGAGAGAGAGAGAGAGAGAGAGAGAGAGAGAGAGAGAGAGAGAGAGAGAGAGAGAGAGAGAGAGAATAGGTATGCAGTATGACTAACATTCCAACTAATATAGAAGCTTAAATTAGCAAGAGTCTGCTTAACACCAGCAAGGAAAAAGTACCCTATTTTAGCCCCGTGTGCTTTTTTAAACCTATCTTACCACTAGAAGCTTGACTCGTGAAAAGGAAGCCAGGAGGGGCTCGACAGGTCTATACCAAGGAGGAAACGCCTCTAGGGAGGGGGTGGGTTGAGGGATGAGAGAGGGAGGGGGAGAGGCTAGATGCCTGCAAGAAATCTAATTCTACAAGCTTCTGATTGGTTGTAGCCTTACAAAACACGCAGGCTTTCCGGCAGACAGCTCGCTGCATAGGCATCAGGGGTCTTTCAAGACCCCTCAGACCAGTTGTTAAAATTCTCCAATACACAAAACCCCTGCAGCCCCCAAGCTGCGTGCTTTTTAAAGCTCTGGCTCGTAGGGCACAGGAGTGCTTATACAGCCCCTCCAAACGCAAGTTCCTTGCAGGAACTTTTGAGAAAAGCAGATTTTTGCACAATAAGTCTGCTGTGGACAGAGAAAACGCCCTCCCTTCTCTCCTCAAACAAGTCCTGCAGCCCCAAAGCCCCTGGTTTTTTTAAAGTTTTTTTTTCTTTCCCACTTTACAGCCAAGACAGTTCAAAATCTACAGCTGTAGATTTTCATATATGAAAATTTCATATATGCTACTGCTAGAATTATGCATATACTACAGGAATTCCTGCATTCCCTGAAACCCTCTTCTTTCATTCAGAAAAGCACACAAGTTTCTGGCCCTTATTGTTAGGCAGATGTGCTCAAAACTGTGTGGACAATGCCTGTAGAACTCTCTCAGAAGGCCTCGGAGCTATCTGAAAGGCCTCAGGGACAGGGCTTTGGGGCCCCACACAGCTTCCCGGCCCTCTCCGTGACAGCCAAAACTGAAGTTAGGCAAGAAAAATCGCACACATTACACAATCCATACAGGTTGCACAGTTCGGCTTAGCAGTGCTATAGAGTCTGCGTTGCAAATAATAAAATAACACTATGGAATAATGCCTGTTTCAGGTATGTAATTTCTTCTGATTGAGTTGCAAATGTCCTACTCTTAAGAAAAACATCTAGGAATGTAGATACTGGTAAGGTTTCTTTTTCTTTTTCATTTGGTTTTCGGCCCATAAAGGCAGCTTATAATATAACAAAAGATCATACTTAAAACAAAACGAACACCATCGATCAATAAATCGAAGGCCGACAACCAATGAGACTAGTCGCAGAATGGTAAACAGCAGGGGCAAAAAAGCAAACAGGAAACAATGAAGGGCATTTATTATTTATTGTTTGACTTGGCTTAATCCAAGTATCCTCTGAAGCAATATTGCTTTGATCAGCCCCTTGAAAGCTAAAAGGGACCCAGTAACCACACGACAGCCAACCCAAGCTTGCTTCTGAGCATCTATTCAACAGGAAGTTGCACTGAATCTGGGCTCCCTAGCAAGCATGCTCCCTAGCAAGCATGCGCATTTCAGACGAACGAGATAAACGCAGTACATTTTGCAAAGTCACTCCTCGCAGCCGCCCATCAAACCAACCCCAGAACTGCAACCAAAGGTTTTTAAGCAGAGGCTAGATGGCCATCTGTCAGCAATGCTGATTCTATGACCTTAGGCAGATCATGAGAGGGAGGGCAGGAAGGGTTGCATCAGTGTCTGGCTCTCGTGGCCCTTTCTTGCATGCCTAGGGTAGTGCCGATCGCCACTTTGGGGCCAGGAAGCAATTTTCCTCCAGGCCAGATTGGCCAGGGATCCTGGAGGGTTGTTGTTTTTTTTTTTTTGCCATCTTCTGGGCTTGGAGTAGAAGAAGAGTTGGTTTTTATATGCTGACTTTCTCTCCCACTTAAGGGAGAATCAAACCGGCTTACAATCACCTTCCCTTCCCCACAACAACCACCCTGTGAAGAAGGTGAGGCTGAGAGTGTGTGACTAGACCAAGGTCACCCAGCTGGCTTTATGTGGAGGAGCAGGGAAACAAATCCAGTTCACCAGATTAGAAGGCGCCGCTCATGTGGAGGAGTGGGGAATCAAACCCAGTTCTCCCATTCGGAGTCCACCGCTCCAAACCACCACTCACTGGGGTGTGAATGTGTGTGTGTGGTGGTGGTGGTGGGTAGTTGTGAATTTCCTGCATTGTGCAGGGGGTTGGACTACATGATCCTGGTGGTCCCTTCCAACTCCATGATTCTATGATTCAAAGATCCTACCTCTTGATGCCGGTTGCCCTCCCTGATGTAGACGCTGGCCAGGTTGGTCACGATGAACGCCCACAACTCCTGATGGGTGGTGAGCTGCCGTGGGGAAAAAAAGAGAAGGGCCTAGTGAAGCACCAGGTGGGGGGTTTCTACCCAAAGAATCCCTATGCAGACCCAGGCGGGTTCTGGGCCGCCCTTGAATCTCGGTTCAAGACTGGGTCTTACCCGCAGTGCCGTGGTAAACTGCGCTTCTGCGTTGTCCATGCAGTTGACAGAAATGCAGTACAGCCCCTTCAAGAGAAAAACAGAAATCACATTTCAGGGTTTACACTTGGGACTCCGGCCTCTAGAAAACAAGGAACCAGACAGAATGTAGGGCTGTGGGCCTCTAGAACAAAGTTTCTAAAACTGTGGGTCGCGACCCCATATGGGGGCCATGAAAAATTTGAATGTGGGGGCCATGAAAAATTTGGCAATATAAAATAGATATACAAATCAAACATTTACTGGTATATATACCTATATACCCGGGGTCGCGTAAAAAATTAATCTGGTGGACCCCGCAAGTATGTGGGGGCTGCATCAGGGTGAGGATGCCACACTCATCCCACTTAACATGAGGTTTGGAGAGGCGTCCGTGGAACAAGCCTTTTATTTTCATCAGGTTTTCTACATTCTTAAAGTATATCCTTTGGGGGCTTGCAAGTATTTCTGGACTCTTGGGGGACCCTCTTTCAATACTGCCCTCTTAGTGTCCTGATGCCAAGGCAAAGAATTATTCATCTGTCTTATGTCCAACTTGTACATGGAGATGTCTGAATACACATAAAGCCGCCTTATTCAGAATCAGACCCATTGGTCCATCAAGATCAGTCTTGTCTGCTCAGACTGGAAGTGGCTTCTCCAAGGTCTCAGCTGACGGTCTTTTACATCACCTACTAAGTAAAAGGTAAAGGTCCCCTGTGCAAGCACCGGGTCATTCCTGACCCATAAGGTGACGTCATATCCAGACGTTTCCAAGGCAGACTTTGTTTGTGGGGTGGTTTGCCAGTGCCTTCCCCAGTCATCTTCCCTTTACCCCCAGCAAGCTGGGTACTCATTTTACCGACCTCAGAAGGATGGAAGGCTGAGTCAACCTTGAGCCGGCTACCTGAAACTGACTTCCGTCGGGATTGAACTCAGGTCATGAGCAGAGCTTTTGACTGCAGTACTGCAGCTTAACACTCTGCGCCACGGGGCAACTACATCACCTACTACCTGGTCCTTTTAACAGAAAATGCCAAGGATTGAACCTGCGACCTCCTGCATGCAAAGCAGAGGCTCTTCCGCTGAGCCACAGCACAACCCCCCACGCCGGCTGCCTTGAGGAAGCCATGAATTACAAATAAATAATTTACCTTTGTTCACAGGTGCTCAGTCTTTAAACTACTGTGCAACAGATACACAGGTGCTTGCTTCCATCCACTCCTCTCTCAAAACTTAATCCTTGCAAACCTCACATTCTGCCCAGAGAAAGGCCAGAGAATGTTACGAGGGTCTGCTCCATTCCACTAAACCCCAGGCAACTTCAACAGCATGAAGAAGAAGAGTTGGTTTTTATATGCCAACTTTCTCTACCACTTAAGGAAGAATCAAATTGGCTTACAATCACCTTCCCTTCCCCACAACAGACACCCTGTGAGGTAGGTGGGACTGAGAGAGCTCAAAGAGCTGTGACTAGCCCAAGGTCACCCCACTGGCTTCACGTGTAGGAGCGAGGAAACAAACCCAGTTCACCAGATTTGCCTCTGCCACTCATGTGGAGGAGTAGGGAATCAAACCCGGTTCTTCATATCAGAGTTCACCGCTCCAAACCACCGCTCTTAACCACTACACAGTGCATGGACAAACATCAATTGAAACAGGATGACAGCAGACTGTGAATTGCACAGGTGGGTTTTTTTCATACTGAAAGGTTGTCAAAAAGTCAGGGACCCATTAATTAAAAAAAACAAAACAAATGGATGTTCTGACTTGACAGTGGGAGATGTCGTTCCACTTACCTCCTCTGAAAACAGTGAATGAAACAACGCCAAGCCGATGTACAAAACCTGACTGAACCACCATGTGAAAGTGAAAGGAGTTCCACGGGGGGGGGGGGGCATGACACTCACCAGAAGAGTGTGGAGCTGAGCTGCATGATTAGAAAAGAGCCGGGGAGACTGCTGGCAGAGCTGGCAAACCTGAGAGATCTTTTCAGCAAGCAGAAGGGAAAGAACAGAGCATTTTATTCTATTCAAATCCAGAATTCCAGCGCAGGTTTCCTTCTCCCTCTTCTGATATAGAATCATAGAGTTGGAAGGGACCACCAGGGTCATCTAGTCCAACCCTCTGCACAATGCAGGAAATTCACAACTACCTCCCCCCCACACCCCTAGTGACCCCTAGTCCATGCCCAGGAGGTGGCCAAGATGCCCTCCCTCTCATGATCTGCCTAAGGTCATAGAACCAGCATTGCTGACAGATGGCCATCTAACCTCCGCTTGAAAACTTCCAGGGAAAAAGAGCTCACCACCTCCCGAAGAAGCCTGTTCCACTGAGGAACCGCTCTGTTAGAAAATTCTTCCTAATATTTAGATGGAAACTCTTTTGATTTAATTTCAACCTGTTGCTTCTAGGTCCAACCTTCTGGGGCAATATAATCCCACACACACACACGCAAGCAACGGTCTTTACCTCCTGCAACGCAGTAGCTTTATGCCCCGTGACGAGCCGGCACATGATGATATGCTCTAGTAAAATAACTTGGAAGGATGATAAGATCGGGCTGCAGTCCAGCACTGGAAGGAAGGAAGGAAGCAGTGACTTGAGGGATGGATGGGGGAGAATGAGAAACACAGCAGTGCTGTGTCCAACGGGGCAGCCTCTACCACAGCTGGCTTCCCCAAGGCGAGTAGCCTAGCTTGAGAGCTGGAAAACAGCTGCTCAGAGATCCGGGGGTGTGTGCTATCTCCCTCTGGGACCCTTCAGCAAGCGTCCGCACATAAATCCCTCCCAGTCTTCGTCCTCTGCAGGAAAACGAGACTGAAGATAACCACCAGCAGGGAGGCATAGCATACCTGCTCTACTCAAGGTGTAAAGGATGTGGCCCTAATCCACAGATGCCAGGGAATACTCCCATCCAGCACAAGAGTAAGCTTTGCAAAAAAGGTAATGGTTTGTTCACTTCAAAACTGGAGCTATTATGGGGGTGAATTTAGCCCCCGAAAAACTGGAGCTATTATGGGGGTGAATTTAGCCCCTGAAGCGCAGTCAGAAAGGGTGTGTGTTTGTGCAAAGAGAGCTAAAATATTAGGGCTAAAAAATATAGTAAGCTACAATATAGTAGGGCAATTTCAGCCAGGCCTAGGAAAATGTGTATTGTACACACGCCAAATGCACCTTCAGTTTCTCCCGTCTTTGGTGTTCAAGCATAAAGTCTTGACAAAAAGGCATGCATCCACACCCAACGGTACACAGCGACCATCCCCCCCACAAATTTTTCAGATTGCTCACTTTTGAGTTTCTCCAACTGCATGAGCGCTTTGTCAGTGTACTTCTGAGCCTTCTCCAAGTAGCCCGCTTGCATGGAGTGCATCACCGTCACCTGGCAGGGAACACCAGAACCCGTTGCTGTCAGGTGGCCACCAAGAGGCCTCGTGCCCTCTTCCCCCCACCACACCAAATGAAAGGTGACTAGTGTGCTGGCACAACTTCCAGCATCACCCACATAACTAGGATTTGCACACCTTCCACTGTAAATACATGAACACATGAAGTTGACTTATACTGAATTGGTCCATCAATTGGTCCATCAAAGCCAGTATTGTCTACTCAGACCGGCAGCAGCTCTCCAGGGTCTCAGGCAGGGGTCTTTCACATCACCTGCTTGCCTAGTCCCTTTAACTGGAGACTGAACCTGGGACCTTCTGCATGCCAAGGAGATACTCTACCTCTGAGCCACGACCACTCTCTATAGCTTTCCAGGGTCTCAGACAAAGTGGTGTTTCACATCACCTACTTGCCTAGAACCTTTAACTGGAGATGCCGAGGACTGAACCTGGGACCTTCTGCACACCAAGCAGATGCTCTACCACTGAGCCACAGCCCCTCCCCCGGGTGACGGCTGCTGCTACACTGTGTTTTATGGGACACGTGGGCATAGGAAGCTGCTTTTGCCCAGGTCTGACTAGTGGTCCACCAAGCTCAGCACTGTCTCCTCTGACCAGTGGTAGCTCCCTGAGGCTTTAGGCACAGAAAGGCTCCCTCCCAACACCTGATACTTGAGGCCTTTGAACTTGATACTCGGGCCTAAGAGACCCAGGCCCTCCATAAAGGTTCAGACCCTCATACTGAATGGTTTCGTTAAGCTCAAAAACACATAGTAAAAATGCCTAACTGTAGTAACATTTGGATGTGTTTAGCATTCACAGCTTTGTGCGTGTGTGTTAAGTGCTCTCAAGTTGCTTCCGACTCATGGTGACCCTATGAATCAGTGTCCTCCAAAACGTCCTATCCTTGACAGCCTTGCTCAGGTCTTGCAAATTGAGGGCTGTGGCTTCCTTTATTGACTCAGTCCATCTCTTGTTGGGTCTTCCTCTTTTCCTGCTGCTCTCAACAGCTTTCACAGCTTTGGTAGGGAATAACAGATAACAAGAGGAACATCTGGAGTTTCATAAACACTGCTAAGATCACAACAAGCTCAGGTCGACCTCGTAAAGTGACCGGGAGTTACTTAGGGACATAAACGTGGCCAGAACACACCTCTTGTTAGAAAGTGGTCCTCCTTCAAGGGTGGCTGCGCAATCGCAGTGGGAGTTTATTTATATAAAACAGTAAGCTGTACACATGCTGGAATAATGACGAGTAGATGTTCCAATTAGTAACGTGCTTTCCAAATATGTATAATGGAAGGAGGAAATGAGATGCTTTATATAGTTTGTTATTGTAACGGTGTACTTCTCTCTTCAACAGTCCCTTGAGCTGAGAGGGGGGGGGACCTTATTTGTGTGCACAGAAATGAACTTTTATTCCTTTCATCCCCGTGGTGTGGTTATAGCCTCACAGCACCAGGGTCGAAACTGCTTATGGAAACAAACGGGAGGCCCTGGGGGCAGAGCGTGGGACCTCCAGTGAGCAAGAAGTGAGCTCCACCACTGAACCACAAATCGCAAAAGGAGTGGGGGTGCCATACAGGGGCATGTAGCACTGATTTCCAAGGTGCCATTATTCGGTAACTTGAACAAACAGTGTTGCTTACCTGTAACTGTTGTTTGAGTGGTCTTCTGTGCAGGCACACATGGGACTGCGCAGGCCAGGCACGGAGATTAAAAAGCTTCTGAAAGAGTCTCCCTAGGAGCACTCCCCTGCTCCCCCATCCGTGACCAAGCCTTAACGGCTTTTCCTGCCCAGGAGTCACATGACGGGGGGGAGCACTCTTCCCTCAGTTCTCCAGTCGCCGCCGCAGGGAGTACACTCTTTTACGGTGACAGCCCACAGCGGGGAAGGAGGGAGGGATGTGTGCCTGCACAGAAGACCACTCAACGAACAAGTTACAGGTAAGCAACACTGTTTTTCGTTTTCGTGGCTTCTGTGCAATCCCACATGGGAGAATAGCAAGCTCACTTACTGTGGAGGTGGGTGTGTGATGGTCAACGAAATAATGTGTTCAACACTGCTTTCCCCACAGCTGCATCGGCTCTGGAATCTATGTCCACTGCATAATGCTGGATGAAGGTCATAGGTGTGGACCACGTTGCAGCCTTGCAGATCTCAGCGATGTCGCCCATAGAAGCGAAAGCTGATGATGACGCTTGAGCCCTTGTAGAATGTGCATGCAGGTGGAGAGGGCAATCTACCCCTGCTGTCTGGTATGTCAATCTAATGGCAGAAACTACCCATCGTGAAAGTGTTTGTGTGCACACTACCTTACCCTTGTTTGGGCCGCTAAAACAAATAAAAAGGTTGTTATCCCTTCTGAATGGTCTAGTTCTTTCTAAATAAAAAAGTAGTGCCCTGCGCACATCAAGTGAATGGAGCTGTCTCTTGGACGGGGAATCTGGGTTTGCAAAAAATACAGGTAAGGTAATATTCTATGAGAGATGGAACTTGGACACCACCTTAGGAAGGTAAGTCATACTAGGTCGAAGAACCACTCTGTTAGGAAAGAACTTGGTGAAAGGAGGATCCACCCTCAGAGCTCTGAGGTCACTAACCCTCCTGGCCAAGGTGATGGCTACTAAGAAAGCCATCTTGTAGGATACCAGGGAAAGGTCACCTGAAACCATAGGTTCGAAGGGTTTGGCAGTCAGGTGGGATAGTACCAAGGAGAGACTCTGCTGATGGATAGGAACCTGCACCTGAGGGAATAAATTTTCCAATTCCTTTGAGAATTTTTTACACAATTTATTGGAGAATAAAGAGGCAAAATTCACACCATCGTGGAAGGATGAAATAGCTGCCAAGTGACATTTGATCGAAGAATTGGAGAGGCCGGAGTCCTTTAAGGACAAAAGGTAATCGAAAACAACAGACAAAGTACATCTTTGAGGCTCCAACCCCTTCTCCATAGCCCATTTGGAGAACCTTGTCCACTTAAGGGCATAAGCTCACCTGGTAGATGGCTTACGTGAGGAAAGTAAGATATGGGCTACTCTATCCGACCAAACCGTTACCCCTTGATCCTCCACGCCACCAGGTGCAGCGAGGAGGGATCATGGTGAAGTACCCCGTCCCTGATTAAGAGGTGTGGGGAACTCGGCAAGCTGATGTAATTGCATTGGGTCACGCTCCAGAGAGTGGCGAACCAGGGCCTCTTTGGCCAAAATGGTGTTACTAATATCATGTGTGCCCTGTCCTGAAGGGCCTTCCCTACTACCCTGTGTATAAGAGGAATGGGTGGGAAGGCATACAGCAGCCTCCCTGTCCAAGGGATTTGAAAAGTGTCCCCCAGGGACCCGACCTCCGTCGCTGCTCTTGAGCAAAACAGTCGGCACCTTGCGTTTGCGGCTGAAGCGAAAAGGTCCACCTCTGGCCAACCCCATTGTTCGAAAATAGGGTACAAAAAACGAGGACCACTCGTGGTCCTCGGACATGTCCCTGCTTAGGGCATCCGCTGTGACATTGGAACAGCCTGCAATATGAATGGCTGAGAGGGACACATGATGCTTGATTGCCCATTCCCATATAAGGGTAGCCTCCCGGCATAGAGCTAGTGAATTGGTACCTCCCTGTTTGTTTACGTAGAATTTTGATGTGGTGTTGTACGTGGCGATGAGGATGGCCTTGTTTGCAAGGAATTCTGAAAAAGAAGAAAGGCCGTATCTGATCGCCCTCATCTCAAGGATGTTAATGTGCAGGGTAGATTCTCGCGGGGTCCATCGCCCCTTAGCTAGAAGGGATTCAGTGTGGGGGGGCCAGCCCCCTAGGGAGGCGTCTGTGAAAAGCTGAACGTCGTGAGAGCTGACCCCAAAGTTTACGCCCTTGAGGAGGTTGAGTTCCTCAGACCACCAACTAAGGGACCTGATGACTACCCTGGGAATAAACAATTTTTTCCCTTGAGGATCCACATTCATTGTAAAGGCTCTTAAAAACCAATTTTGAAGTGGCCTCATGCGGAGTCTTGTGAAGGGGACCACAGCCGTGGTTGAGGCCTTTAGCCCCAAGAGCTTCTGTATTGTAATGGCCTTCTGAAACCTCTGTAGTGTAAAGAAGTTCACCAGTTTTTGTATGGATCTAATTCTGGGTAACGGCAGGAAAGCAGCGTGTAGATCAGCATGCAACACTGCTCCTATGAAATCCGTGACTCGAGTGTGAGTGAGGCGGGACTTCTGGAAATTAATTACCAACCCAAGGTATGAAAGGGTAATGATGGTCTTATTGACTGACTGTGCTAAATCATGCTGAGATCTAGCAACGAGAAACCAGACGTCCAGGTATGGAAATTGCAACATCCTTGCAGTGCCAGATAACCTACCACCTCAGCCATGACCTTGGTAAACACTCTAGGACAGTGGTTCTCAACCTTTTTCGAGTCGCGACCCCCTTTTACAATTGCCAAGTAACCTGTGACCCTCGTCGCATTTGCATAAATTTGCATAAATGACATTTTCAATAGGATAAAGAAAACACATTTGTTTTTTTGGCAGTCCAGGGTATCCATATATATAATTACTTTAAATTTTAAAGTTAAAAACAAACAAGCAAACGGTACTACCACCTGTTGCGCAGCGGCTATGACTGTGTGGCGTGGCAACCTTTCCTGGCACGGAAAGAGTGCCTCTGAGCATGCACTGCGTTCCTTGTCCTCCCCTCTCTCCCCAAAAACTCTTCCACGCAGGCCGGGGCTCTCGCGAGGAAACCCCCTCTCTTGTGACTGGGACACTGCTTGTGCACAGAACTGCAGTTATCCCTCAAAGCGGAGCTCCGTTTAATCACCTCACGAGAGCGAAGGGCCAGGAAAGAGCCGAGGGCCGCTTATCCCGCTCGGACTTTTCGTGCCTTTTTCTCCCCTCCGCCAGTCACCACTCCTTCTGCGCCTCACCGAACCTGCGCGCTCGAGGGGGAAATCCCGAACTGCGCATGCACCTCGACTCTCTCCCCCTTCGCCTTGCCAGAGCGGAACTGATGACTCAGGGCAGAAAAGCGAAGCTACACTACCGACATGCACACTTGGATTCCAGGCTGAAGCTCCCGCCCCCCACCCCCGAGCGCGGCTAAAAGTAAAAACAACGTGGCTGTAACGGCCTCAAGGGGGACCGCCCTCTTCTCCTCCTAGACCTGAACTGGCCGAGCCAGGGGAGCTTCCTTAGCCTCCCACACATCCTGTCGCATCATCTGCCCGGCGCAGGTGCGATCGTGCCCAGGGCTGGCCCGCCCACCTCTCAGCTGGGCAGCGGGGCTACAGATGGTGTGCGGTGGCATGCCGCCACGTCTCTGCAGCCCGGCTCCTTCTGGCTGTCGGTCAGCCAGTTCCTCACCTCTCTGCTTGGGGTCTTCCCTGCCCTCGCGGACGGATCAGGGTTACAGGGCGTCTGGGTTAGTCCTGGACAGCCCGGGATGGGGGCTGTCCCAGGACAGTGGCGGCGACCCCCCAGAAAACACTTCGCGACCCCCTTGGGGGTCCTGACCCTCAGGTTGAGAACCACTGCTCTAGGAGCTGGAGACAATCCAAAAGGTAATACAGTATATTCATAGTTGATTCCTGCATATGTGAACCTTAGGTATCTCCTACAAGCCTTATGTATGGCTATGTGGAAGTAAGCGTCTTTTAAGTCTAACACCGCAAACCACATATCCCCTGAGAGTAAGGGCAAAATTTGCTGCAGGGACAACATTCTGAACTTACGCACCCTTATAAACTTGTTTAGAGCTCTCAGATCCAAGATGGGCCTCATACCTCCTCCCTTCTTACTAACCAAGAAGTACCAGGAGTAAAAACCCACCTGGACATCAGTGGGCGGGACAACCTGAATAGCCCCCTTTCTCAATAGGGAGTTAACCTCATCCAACAATCCCTGTTGGAATACCCCAGTAACGAGGGGTTGAGACATGCCAACAGGGGAGGATGAAAATTCAATGAAATATCCATGCTGTATGATATTTAAAACCCAGGAGTCGTTTGAAATCTGCGACCATTTACTTGAAAACTGAGAAAGACAATCACCAAACAATGGAACTGCAGAACAATCAGGAACTGCAGAACAATCAGTTAGCCATGCAGAACCTTTCTTATTAGGTTGGTCCTGGGGGCAATAACCCCCCTTACGGCCCTTCCCTCTGGGGGTGTATCTTTTACCCTGCTGGGGGTTTGGCTGGTAGCGCGGCTGGGATTGCTGCTGTTGGTAGCCCCAGGACTGGCTTCTGTTAAACCTGCCAGTGTAATAGGGCTGAGGCTGTTTATTGTAGGGTCGAGGCTTGTATGTGAGGCCAGACTGATGGGTAACACCCAAAGATTTAGCAGTAGCCTTCTGCTTATGGAGGTTGTGCAGCACCTCGTCGGTTTGATCGCAAAAGAGGGCCTTTGCATCAAACGGCATATCCTCAATTCTGGCCCTAATGTCTGAAGTAAGGGAGGATGCTCGCAGCCAGGAGTGGTGCCTGAGCACAATACTAGAGGCCATGGCTCTGCTGGAGCAGTCTGCCATATGTCTAGAGGCAGCAATTTGGTTCTTTCCTAGCCTCTGACCCTCCAGTTGAATAGACTTCAAGAGAGCCCTCTTGTCGTCAAGTAACAATTCTAGAACCTCAGAAACCCTGTCCAATACGAAAATTTGGTAACATCCCATCAGGTCCCCAAAATTTGATATGTGTATCCCTAATGCAGCAGATGAGTAGTTTCCGCCCTGAACAGTCTAGTTTGCGCCCCTCTTTGTCGAGAGGGGCGGAGTGGGAGCCCGATTTATATTTCGCGGCCAGGACCTCCGTAATTATAGAATTAGGGGGTGGGTGCTTGTAAAGAAACTGGCATTGTTCCTCATCAATTTTGTACAAGTTCTCAACTTTTTTGATGGAAGCCACCACAGAGGCAGGCTTATGCCAGCTGGCCATAGCCACCTCCTTGATACCCTGAACCATGGGTAACTTAGCTGGGCCTGCCTCAGAATTAAAAAGCACTCCCATAATGGGATCAGAGGGTTTAGGATCAGACTGTAAGGTCATCAAACCCAACGCTTTAGCCATACGGAGCAGAAGCTCCGAGAAAACCTTAAGGTCCTCAGTAGGGGATATTGGTGTGGGATCGCCCACCACATCGTCCAGGAAGGGGAGAGAAGTGTCCTCCGAACACTCTTCCGACCCGCGGTCCACATTGTTGTCAGCGTCCTCGTCGTCGAGGACTTGCCTGGCTGACGACGACAAAGCCGGTACATCGGGGGGGGGGGGGGTCGGCAGCTTTCGACGTCGAAGGTACGTCAGCGTCGAGCTCTGCCCTGGATGGCACCTGGTCGCCTCGGCACCATTGAGGCTCGACGTCGAGAGGCGTCAGTCGAGCCTGGTGCCTCCTGACAGCCTGCCGAGAAGTGTCTCTGGGCTGGAGATAGCCGGCGTCGACAGGATGTCGATGGTCGCCATAGGCGTACGGGTGGCCTCCGTACGGGAATGGTGGATACCAGGGAGGAGGGCAGAAACCCCAAGGGCCCCAATCCTGGAATTGGGGATAGTGCTCCAATCCTTGGAAACCTCTGGCTGCCATGTCCTCCGGGTCCAATACTAGGACCTCAGGAACTTCTATGACATCTTCCTCTGAAGACGAAAAATCAACCTCCAACCCCACTGGCGAGGGGGTATGGGGGCGCCTTAAAGCAGGTACTGCTGCACTCTGCAGGCGACTGTGAGGGCTACGGCCTCTCTCACATGGCGACGAGGACTCCCATCCCGAAGTCATTTGCATACGAGGTGACACAGACCTTCTTCTGGGTGACTTAGAGCCTCTTCTGAATGGCGCCCGATGTCTCGGCGACGAAGCCGTCGACGCCGATACACAGTGCGTTGGTGATGTCGGGTTCAGAGTCGGTGGTAGAGCCATTGATGTCGAAGCTGTCGGCGCCGAGCACTCGGAATCATCCTTGGAACCCATGCGCTTGGCCTTAGGAGAAGATAGATGCTTCTTCTTCTCCTTATGCTTCTTTGCAGGAGGCTCCGATAGCGCTCTGGAGTCCTCCGGAGTCTCTTTTGATCGTTTAGAGGGAGCCTCAGACGATTTAGCCCCTTCCAGACGGAACACCTTCTCATGCAAGGCCGCCTTCAGCTTCTTAGCCCGATCCAGGCGGCACTTGTGAGTAAACAAGAATCAAGCTCGACATGAAGCTACGATATAGCCTTCGCCTAAGCACAAGAGGCAGTAGTGGTGCTCGTCAAATGAGGCCATTTTCATGCCGCACGTGCGGCACTTCTTGAAAAGCGCCATGTCCATTAATATCTAAAAACTCTTCCGAAAAAGGTCCTTCTCGAAAAACGGTAAGAGGAAAAGAAATCAGCGAGGATCAACTTTACCTCAACAACCGCATGGAAAAACCTTAAATCGCTGTTCTTTCCGCGGCGGCAGAATGAGAACTGAGGGAAGAGTGCTCCCCCCCGTCATGTGACTCCTGGGCAGGAAAAGCCAAAAGGCTTGGTCACGGATGGGGGAGGAGGGGAGCGCTCCTAGGGAGCCGACACTTCCAGAAGCTTTTTAATCTCCATGCCTGGCCTGCGCAGTCCCATGTGGGAATGCACAGAAGCCACGAAAACGAACAATTGTCCTGATACTTAGGAGTACTGCGTTTACGCAAACCTATTAATTGCAACAATAGGCTACCAAACTAACGCTATCAGCTTGCTGAAGTCTACCGGCATGAAACAGTTTGAATTAATCCGGATGAACCGTACCTGTTGTGCTTATTGCCCTGTGGTACTTATTGCCATCTACGCTTACTGATGTTTTGTGCTTTTGCCGGGTTATACTGATCGACATCGCTATTGTTGCTGCTGGATACATCCCTGAACATTGTTCTGAAAATACGATCAAGGCTGTTGGCATTGCTACAAAGTTCCACTATCAACGTTCAGAGTTTCTTTCATCATACAGCGTCTTCTACTTATAATGTCTGTAACTTGCGTGGAGGAATGTTAACACAATACCACATTATTATTCAAATATGAACACTGTGTGATAGAACAACAATGTATGTTTATTTTTGATATATAGATTGTAACTGAGATTTACACCATACAGCCAGGCTACTAGCAATTGGCCTTGCATATTTCCTTATGATATCCTTCTTTTGAATGGAAGAAGAGTTGGTTTTTACATGCCGACTTTCTCTACCACTTAAGGAAGAATCAAACCGACTTACAGTCACCTTCCCTTCCCCTCCCCACAACAGACATCCGGTGAGGTAGGTTGGGCTGAGAGAGCTGCAAGAGAGCTGTGACTAGCCCAAGGACACCCAGCTGGCTTCATGTGGAGGAGTGGGGAATCAAACCCGGTTCACCAGATTAGCGTTCGCCACTTCAAACCACTGCTCTTAACCACTACACCACGCTGGCTCTCTAGCAATTTATGCTGTTGTGTGTTGCTGTGGTTATTTGGTTAACTGGCATCCTGAAAGGAGGAAAGCATTTAGGAAAATGTGTATGTGTGCACACACCTAATGCATCTTCAGTTTCTCCCAAAAGCTTCTGATGGTAAAGGTAGTCCCCTGTTCAAGCACCGGCTCATTACTGACCCATGGGGTGACATCACATCTCGACGTTTACTAGGCAGACTATGTTTACGGGGTGGTTTTACACTGCCTTCCCCAGTCATCTATGCTTTACCCCCAACAAGCCGGGTACTCATTTTACCGACCTCGGAAGGATGGAAGGCTGAGTCGACCTCGAGCCAGCTACATGAAGCCGATTTCTGCCGGGAACGAACTCAGGTTGTGAGCAGAGCTTCTCCCATTAGCACACGAAAATAGGGCCACCTCCCCTCTCTCTCACACATACACTCTACAGTGCTCCTGCAGTAGCCAGTCAGGAGATGGGACCGGCCCACCCGGAGCCTATTCCATCACACACGGGAAGGTGACTCACCAAGTAGACCAACACACACATGTGCTCCTTGGGCAGCCAGTGGAAGAGATCTGCAGGGTTGCTGGGCAGGATCTCATCGTCGTGGAGGGTGGAGATGGTCTGGATGCACTGCTGGAGCTGCTTCAGACACGGCTTGACGCTCTTCACCTGCAGAGACAGGCAAGGATTGCCACCAGCTGGTTAAAAATGCCCAGAGGCAAGGAACGAAACCAGCACCTGACAACATACAATGTGTCCAGAGCTAGGCGGGTGCTTGAGCTAACTCCCCCTGTGCCTGTATTTTTCAAAAAAACCATCAGGACCGCAAAAAGCTGCAGAGTGGGGGGCTATGGGGTAGAGGCAGCCTCCAAACTGCTAACTGCCCCGCCCGCTTCAAAGGCCAGGGTTCTTTCTCCTGGACTGCAGCACACAGGTGGAACTCTGGTCTCAGTGAATCCGCTTACCTGACCGGCATCCAGATAGTGTGTCACCTGGAGCACCAAGAAGAATACCCGCAGCGACTCCTTCTGAATGGGATTTCCCTGCCAGTTCTCCACGATCTGCCCACAGAGAGTCAGGAGTGGGTGCACCTCCTGCAGCTTCCTCTCCATCAGAAGAAGCTATAAGGATGAGAAAAAGGAAGGGGGTGGGGGTCAAGAACAGAAAATTTCAATGGCTTCGCTTGTGTCAGGCTCACGGGGCATTTTTGCCTGACACTCAATGACTTTATAAATACATGTGGAAGAGGATGTTCCAGACGGCAGCCGTGTTAGTTTGCGGTTGAACGGCTAAGATTCGAGTCCAGCGGCACCTTAGAGACTGACAAGATTGTCTGGGTGTGAGTTTTTAAGGGTCAATGCTCCCTTTGTCAGATACCTGACCCTTGAAAAGCTCACACCCCAAAAATCTTGTTGGTGCTATTGGACTCGACCCTAGCTTTGGAAGAAGTTATGCACCAAAATGGCTGAACTGTACTAAACATCCACGGTAGGAGACACAGTTTGTCGGCTGCACCAGCAACCCGGTTATTCCAGAGTTCCAGGTTGCTTCATGTCACATGGTGAAGCGGATGGAAGCCCAAAATGCACCAAATGAGCAGAATCCACTTGTCAATCTGACTGGAGGAGGGCGCTTTCCGCTCCCAAACACCAGGATCCTAAACCCCAACAATAAGCAAAGCTCTTCTACCTGCTCTTCGGGGGGAGGGGGCTCCAAGCAGACTCAGAATCCTGTGGAACTTTCTCTCTAGTGAGCTCTAACGCAGTTCTGCAGGGCCTGTGAGACCAAGATGTTGCACCAGGCCTATGGTTGAGGGCAGTGATGTGGTTCATAATATCTGGCCTCCCTTTCCCATCCCCTTTTCTGTTCTTCCATCAGATTTCTATGGGGATTCTGATTGCAATCCCTGGGCCAGCGGCAACCTTGTATGCTCATATATGAGCACCTACCTGTTTTATTCTTAGAAACATTGGTTTTAAATTGGATCGAATTTTTGCATTACACTGTTGTTTTATGTATTTTATATGTTAGCCACCCTGAGCCCAGCTGTGGCTGGGATAGAGGGTGGGATACAAATCCAATAAATAAACAAATAAATAAATAATAAATAAATAACAATCAAAGCAAAGCATCACTGACGTAAGTGATCCTGAGTCCACATTCTTGCTGAAGAACGTGAGCAGCAGGATGCAGGATCGGATCAAGGCCTGCTAGATTCTGCAATAATCCTAGCACTTAGAAAATGCACAGCAGACCACCATAGACTAGTGTCATCTTTAATCAAATTTCTCTTTAGGCGCCCAATGAGTTTTGAGCCCCTATCGGCTACTCTTCGGGGAATTCTGCGAACTCTCTCCTTATCTTCCAAACCAGGGGTGTCAAACAAAAGGCCTGTGGCCTGGGTCTGGCCCCTTAAGAGTTCTTATCTGGTCTGCGAGTCGCCACCCCCCACTCTCTATCTGGGCTGGCGAGGCATGGCCCAGCCCGACCAAGTGACATTTATCCAGCCCTCATAACAATTGAGTTCGACACCCCTGTTCTAAATGATCGCCAACTTGGCTCTCATTACTGCCGTTGTAGAACTCGTCCAGGTGAGTCAAAGTCCAATTGTATTCAGGATTAAGAATGCCTTTTGTTTGTGCATGCATGCGCTGCATCTTAAAATGGGCACTCCTCCTCTTTCAGCTGTCCCACCTGGCTGGCCAGCAATCCACCAGAGGACCACATTCTACCTTCTGTGTACCCGTGCTGCACAATAAATAGTTAAAGGGAATAAATCCTGCCTGATCTAACAAAAATTAGGGATACAAATTCTATTCCTTCAATGGTTCCTCCCCCACCCCCCCAAAAAAACACTTACCATGCCTTTACTGAGTAGAAACAATGCTCTGAGGGAGGGGGGAAAAACAAAGAAAGAATGCATCAAAATTCGAAATAAATCAGCAAACGCTGCATGGCAGAAGAACCAAACTCAACTTTTCAATCTACTAACCTACAGGTTAGGCTGGAAGGATGCAAGTTTTATTGTAGACTGCTGGTGGTCATGCCAGAAAAATCAAAACTATTTATACTATGTATTCTTCTTACTAATATACTCTTATTTAAAGTGCCACACCAATCATGTACATAAACGCTACACCCAAAAATAATCAACAGGTAAATAATATCCATCAAATATCCAATCACAAAGCCAAATTCCAGTCTCTGTGAATACAAAGAGGGATTTTTCTTGAAGATCCTGCACAGTTGTCCACTCTTCAAAGAGCCATTAAATGCATAATCCAAGACACGGGATTATATGCTGGTAGCTGTATTGTGAAGACCTATAGTAGGATGGTCTCCAGTTTATGAGCAATTATAACTGTATATTGGGCTGATGAAGTATATTTCATATGAAATGGCGTGAAACCGGAAAAACCGTTCCCGCTCCAAACCACCGCTCCTAATCACTACACCATGCTGGCTTGAAAAAACTTTAAAAAAAAACACTGAGTGCTTTGGGACTAGTTACAATATCAGGGTGTACAGCCGAGAAAACTGAATGGTCGCAACTGAACTGGAACGAGGGAGAGCAATGGGGAAGAATCTGGTCTAGCCCACAGGCCAGAATGCAACAGAATCCTATTATTAGGGGGGGATTTTTACAGTAAGAGTTGTTCAACAGTGGAATCAGCCACCATGGGAGGTGAGCTCCCCCTCACTGGCAGTCTTTAAGCAGAGGCTGGACAAGCACTTGTCAGGGATGCCCTAGGCTGATCCTGCATTGAGCAGGGGGTTGGACTAGATGGCCTGTATGGCCCCTTCCAACTCTATGATATTATGATTCTCTCAGGCTCTGCAAACCTCGTTCCACAGCGGCTGTCCTTGTGAATCCCAAATGGGCGGGGCGGGACCTACCTTGTGTATTCCGACCCTACCACGCGGGCATATTCTGCTCCAACTCCCAGGAGATCGCAGGCCGACACCAAGTCTTTTTCAAGCGTGTGGAGTTGCTAAACCGGCAAAAGGAAAACGCACGGTCACATACTTGCTTACGTTACAGAACACTGGCAGTCTGACCGGGCGAGTTAACCGCACTGTTACACAGCAGCCAGCTGACTGCCAGTTCACATTTTATACTTTGGCATTGCAAGGGTTTAATATCAGAGCAGGACGGTTAGCCATCTCTCTTCCTCCCTCCTCTTCTTCCCCCTTTTCCCTTTCCCTTCACCCTCCTTTTTTCCATCCATTAACATCTTGTGGCTCCCCACACTGGGTACGAATCAGAAACCAAAGCATCACCTGGGACTCATGATCAGGGCGCCATTGTTTGTCAATAATTTGAGGTTTTAATCATACATACGTTATTTATGGTTTTAAAATTGCAAAAAATGTCATACTGTTCGCTGCCCTGAGCCCAGCTTTAGTCAGGAAGGGCAGGATAAAAATATAATAAATTATAATACCAGGAAGCTGCAGTCCCAAGTCTGCACAAAACTGTTCACATAAAGCGACCTTATTCTGAATCAGACTCTTGGCCCATCAAAGTCAATACTGTCTACTCAGACTGGCAGCAGCTCTCCAGGGTCTTAGGCAGAGGTCTTTCACATCACCTACTTGCCTAGTCCCTTTACTGGAGATGCCGGGGATTAAACCTGGGACCTTCTGCATGCCAAGCAGGTGCTCTACCACTGAGCCACAGCCCCTCCCCTTAAATTGTCCTAAGTTAGCCATTTATAAATAATATTTTAATAAATGAACTAGAAGATGATATGGAGAGGTAAGCAGAGACTTTCTTATTGACGCTTTGTGGCAATTCTCACGTCGGAGATCATGTGAAACTTTTTTGTAAGAACCTGGTGGGGTTTCTTAGCTCTTCCAGATCTAGGACAAGGTTCTTACATTCTGCATGTTGCTCCCCCTTTGCTGGCAAACCAGTGAAAAATTCACAATTAAGTGATTCAATGTGTCTCATTACCCAATGCATTCCAAACTGTGTGTAGCTTCAGCTATATTGTACTGTCACAACCTCCCCTAGTGTGTACAGGATTTTCTGTTAACAGAGCACAGCCTCATGTAAGGGATGGGTGCTAATTTTCAGGGGGGGAAATATCACCTATGTCACATTAAGAAGAAGAAGAGTTGGTTTTTACATGCCAACTTTCTTTACCACTTAAAGGATAACCAAACCTGCTTACAATCAATTCCCCCCCACACACACACACACAACAGACTCCCTGTGAGGTAGGTACGGCTGAGTGTGACTAGCCCAAAATCACCAAGCTAGCTTCATGTGTAGGAGTGGAGAAACCAACCCAGTTCACCAGATTAGCGTCCGCCACTCATGTGGAGGAGTGGGGAATCAAGCCTGGTTCTCCAGATCAGAGTCCACCGCTCCAAACCACCGCTCTAAACCACTACACCGGCTCTCAAGCACGGACACTTTGAGACAGCAGCCAAATCAAGGAATGCCACCACTTCATCTACCCCTACTTCCAAACAATGCTGTAAACTGAGCTGCTTGCAGAAAACAAGAGCTGCCCCCAAACAACCAGCCAAGACGAACACTGCCCCCTTTGGTCATAAATGACCAACGTTAAATGTGTGCAGGAAAGGGAGGCTGACATATATAAAGGGAGTACATTGTAGGAGAAAACCAAGGGGAATTTTTCACGGAGCTTTGCTGCGGTTTAAAATCTGATTTGAGGTGCTCCAAATTTTTGATTATTCATTGCAGCACCGAGTTTTTTTTTGAACCGAGCAACAAAACACGCATTATGCCCGCATCAACTGAAACCTTTTTTGCGCTGTGCTTTTTTGTTACAGCGCATTTTTTGGCTTGGAATTCCATGAAGAAGTTTTGCTTCGGTTCATTTGCCACCGCCCATGATGGGCAATGACCCCTCCCCCAAGAACGGCGATTGGCTGGGGGAGTTTCGTGCTTGGTTGAAGTCACCACCCCTTTTGTTTCAGTTTGTGCGGTGGCCAGCAGATGTAGCTTGCTACGGGAGTGGTCAGCATTGTGTGCCTATTTCAAGTTATTTTCTTTGTTTCAAAAGTCCCGCTGTATTGCTGTGGTGCTCGAGCCAATCGCATCACGCATCCAGGTCACTTGCCCCCCCTTGCCCAATAGCGAACAGGGTTTGCACCTCGCTCTCTGCCGTGAATGTGCTTTGCGTTGGTAGAGGCTGACCCATTTCTTGTATTCCCTCTTGGGCCAGCACGCTTATCCTAACTCACCTGAAGAAGCTGCATTTTTTTTTGATGGCTGGAAGCCAAAAATCAACTGGTGTCCGTGGTGTTTCGTGGAGGGAACGAGAAATGCTCGATTTACTCTCCATATGGGGCGAGCACAGGATGTAGTGGGCTCTGCTCAAATCGCATCGCAACATTGATGTGTTTGAGAAAATAGCCGCAGAGATGGCACGGAAGGGCCATCATCGCTCTGCACTTGAGTGCCGTACTAAAACCGAAGAGCTGCATCGAGATTACAAGAGATTGTATGGAGAGGAGAGGCAGAAGGCTTAATTTCCCCCCACAAAAAAGCGGCGGCCCTCGTCCTTTTGGAGCGGATCCGCTTCCCAGTTGGGCTGGCGCGGAAAAGGGCCAGAGGTCTCTCTGGCGGCGGCTTCTCCGCCCGGCCGTCGGGAGCGAGTCGAGCGAGGGAGCCGCTGCAGTTCACCGGCAAGCCAGGCCCTACCCACAGCTGGGAGCCCAGCTGCTCGGGAACCCCGGGGAAGGCTGGAAAGGCAGGCCGGAAGGTGCTGAGTTGAGGAAGACTGGGGGGATCGCAGAGGGAGGCTGGGTGGGGGTTTCCCCCATTTCCGGGCGAGGGTCGGAGGAGGAGGTCTGGTGCTCCTTGGCCATTGATGCACGGGAGGTTTTGCCTTGGGTTTGCACATTTCCAGATGCATTTTCCCCATCCAAATTCTCAGAACTCAACACTAAGCGCCCCATGCAGGGTTTTGAGAATTCGGATGGGGGAAATGTGCATCTAGAGAGCGGGAAATCCAAGGCGAAACCTCCCAGGCATAACACACATTGGGAGGAAGGGAGCCTCCGGGTTTCAGGCAGGGACTGTTGGGGGGGAGTTGTCTGGAGAGCAGAGGCAGCTAACAGGGCGGTGGCCCTGGGCAGCCCTCGTCCTTCCCAGATGCACATTTTCCCCATCCAAATTCTCAGAACTCAACAGTAAGCGCCCCATGCAGGGTTTTGAGAATTTGGATGGAGGAAATGTGCATCTAGACAGTGGCAAATCCAAGGCGAGACCTCCCAGGCATAAACGGCTGGCAACTTGGCTGGCCCGTTCGGCACGTGGCTTCCTCCCCGGGTCTTATTCTGGCTTGAGGGAAGAGGAGCCGCTGCTGCCATTCTCCTTCCTCCCTGCCCTCTTCCCTACTTCCTTCCCAGCCGGCGGCATGGAAAAGCCCCAAGAGAGCCATAACGGCTTCTTGGAGCCGGGCGGCCCGGCCGAGCTGGAGGTGTGTGCGAAAGTCTGGAGGGGGGGGGCAAATGGAGCAAGGCAGGATCATGGGAAGAGTGGGCGGGATTAGGCGGATTTGGAGCGGTGAGTTATGAGGGGGAGCAGACGTAAGCAGCGCAGAGAAGTGCGCTGTTTCTCCCGTGAAAAATCGAAAATGCCTCGAGATGGGGGGGAAGCTGCGCTGCCATGAAAAAGCTATTTAAATCGGTTTATTGTTTGCTCCGATTCGAAACCGTAACAAAATCCACCGTGAAAAATACCCCCAAGAGTGATACCAATACACAATCACCGAGTAATAGGACACACGTAAGCCAATTGACAGCGGTATTATTTAGGACAAGACTGTATTCACGTGATGTGTTACAAGCCATGTCACTTTGAACTTTGAGAATCATAATAATCACATATAACAATCTTATCTAGAATGATACGGCTAAGTTATTTTTTCTGTTACATTTTGTCTGTTAAGTTCATACAGCACTTTGCTATTGTTACTCTGAAATTCTGTAGAAGAAGAGTTGGTTTTTATATGCCGACTTTCTCTACCAATTAAGGCAGAATCAAATTGGCTTACAAGCGCCTTCTCTTCCCCTCCCCACAACAGACACCCTGTGAGGTAGGTAGGGCAGAGAGAGCTGTGACTGGCCCAAGGTCACCCAGCTGGCTTCATGTGTAGGAGTGGGGAAACCAATCCAGTTCACCAGATTAGCCTCCGCCGCTCACGTGGAGGAGTGGGGAATCAAACCCAGTTCTCCAGATCAGACTCCAGTGCTCCAAACCACCACTGTTAACCACTATACCATACTGGATTATGCATAACCTACAGTATAAAGCTTGTTTAATTGGCAAGTCAACTAGCTTACATGGTGATTGTGGAAAGGGGGGCTAGCAAGATGATGAGTGGACTAGCACCTCGGGCTCCTCGAGGGTGGTCTCTTCACGGCTCTGCTGTCCCTCCCAACCTGTGCCACAGCTCCACCCTCTAGCCAAGCTACTTCAGCGCAGCTTTTGACGAAACTGCACCTGTGCATCCTTCCATGTGCTTCCTTCCTCCTTGTGAAAACACCACGGCTGCCCCTACCCACCCAAATAAAATTGTTGTGGTATATTTTAACCCATTTAGTGGACGGGGTCCCAAAACGAGCTTACTGCGAGCTGGAAGAGGAGGCGGCAGTGCCAGTACGGAGTCTGCTGGGAAATCTGGATGGCCTTACGCAGCAACGGCTTCGCCGCATCTACCGAGTTCTGAAAAGCCAGAGACAAAAATTAGCTCGTGTGTGTGTGTAAGGGGGGGGGGAGTAATGCTAAAGAAAGGAAAGCAACAAAATCAGCAGGAAGAAGGTGAGAGACTTCAAAAGAAACAGTTAAGCACAACACAAATATTTTGGATGAATTAGCAAGTTTCCGGTCCCTGTGTAAAAACAAGTGACCATCACCTCTAGCTTGTCTTCCAAACCCAGCATTCAAAGGTAACCTTCTCTCTGCATGGAGGTCCCACTAGGCTTTCAGGTAAAACTATTAGGAGCCAGTGCTGTGTGTAGCGACTAGTGTTGGATCGGGACTGTGAAGACTTCACCCAGGTTCAAATCCCCACTCTGCTGTGAAGTGATCTTGGGCCAGTCATTCTCAGGCCAACCCTACCACTCTAAGCCCCTTAAAAGAAAGGTTGGACAAAACGGTGATGGACAGGCAAACATTCTAGTTTTTTGTTTTTTTAAACAGCAAAAACCAGGACACTTGAAAAAAAGTCAGCAGTCTGGCAGACCCAGTGCTGGTATGTCTTGAATTCTCATGAGAAGAAGAAGAGTTGGTTTGTATATGCCCATTTTCTCTACCACTTAAGGGAGACTCAAACCGGCTTGCAATCGCCTTCCCTTCCCCTCCCCACAACAGGCACCCTGTGAGGTAGGTGGGGCTGAGAGAGTTCGGAGAGCTGTGACTATCCCCAGGTCACCCAGCAGCCTTCATGTGGAGGAGTGGGGAACCAACCCGGTTCACCAGATTAGCCTCAGCCGCTCACATGGGGGAGTGGGGAATCATACCCAGTTCTCCAGATCAGAGTCCACCGCTCCAAACCACTGCTCTTAACCACTACATCATGCTGGCTCTCTGACCAGTGACTGAACATGTACAGCAAGGGTCTGTAGACTATGGCTCCGTATGCACATTTAGATGAACAACGTATATTATTCATGACAAATGCCCAAAGGCTGGTCACCACAAAGAAGAAGAAGAGTGGGTTTTTATATGCAGATTTTCTCTACCACTTAAGGGAGAATCAAACCGGCTTACAATCACCTTCCCTTCCCCTCCCCACAACAGACACCTTGTGAGGGTAGGTAGGGCTGAGAGAGCTCTAAGAGAACTGTGACTAGCCCAAGGTCACCCAGCTGGAGTCATGCGTAGGAGCGGGAAAACAAATCCAGTTCACCAGATTAGGGTGGGACAAAACTCTGACGTACAGGCAAACATTCTAGTTTTGTTTTTTGTTTTTAAACAGCAGGAACAAGGACATGTGGGAGAAAGAATTAGCAGTCTGGCAGACCCAGTACTGATATGCCTTGAATTCTCATGTGGGGACCCATTTTAATGGCTCCGCTTTATTGAAATAAAACACTTCCCATTCTCAAAAGGTGAAGAAAGGAATCTGGCTCCCAGTAATGAGCAGTGGATTGTTGCTAACTTTCAACCAAACGCTCACCGTCAGAACTAAGTGATCCCGTTTTGTGGATCCTCAATGCAGGTTTTTTCCCAGGAACACATGACTAAAAGTGCATTTCAGTTTCATCAGCAAATCATTCTGACAGATTAAAAACCAGATGAACAGAATAAAATCTAATCACTGATTTTGTTTTTATGGAAAACAGAATAACAGAATCATGGGGTTGGAAGGGTCATCTAGTCCAACCCCCTGCACAATGCAGGAAATTCACAACTACCTCCCCGCCACACACACCCAAGTGACCCCCTACTCCATGCTCAGAAGATGGGTGGGGAGAAACCCTCCAGGATCCCTGGCCAATTTGGCCTGAAGGAAAATTGCTTCCTGACCCCAAAGTGACGATCGGCATTACCCTGGGCATGTAAGAAAGGGCCACGAGCCAAACACGGACACCACCTTTCCTGCCCTCCCTCTCATGATCTGCCTAAGTTTACAAACACGTAGCTTTTAAAAACAAATAGAACAGTTAAAAGACATAGCCCTAGATAAAACTCTCCCTGAGCAATGCTATTCTATAACAAAACAGACAACTTAAAAAAAAAATCCTCGGCTGCTAGCCCCCAGAAGTCCGTATTCAAAGAGGCAGTGCGTGAAGTCTGCTCTTTTCTCTACTTACCTCTTGACAGTATAACTCAGAGAGGAGGCTGGCTGCTTCAAACTTGACATCCTCAAACTGAGGAATCTGGTAGCATCCCAGTTAAGAATGTAAGAGCATGAAGAGGAGCCCAATGAGATCATACCAACTGGCCCATGTAACAAAGGATCATTCCCCCCAGCTCCACCGTGGCCCAAAAAATTCTAACGCAAATCTGAGGTGAGACCACACTTGGAATACTGTGTACAGTTCTGGTCACCACACCTAAAAAAGGATATTGCAGAACTTGAGAAGGTGCAGAAAAGAGTAACCAAAATGATCAAGGGGCTAGAGCAACTGCCCTATGAGGAGCGGTTGAAACGCTTAGGGCTGTTCAGCTTAGAAAGAAGGCAGTTAAGGGGAGACATGATAGAGGTCTATAAAATTATGCATGGTATTCTCCCTCTCACATAATACCAGAATGTAGGGTTATCTGTGGAAGCTGGAGTGAGAGATTCAAAACAGATAAAAGGAAGTATTTCTTCACAATGATTCGTTCAGTTGTGGAACTCCCTGCCCCAGAATGTGGTGATGGCTGCCAACTTGGAAGGCTTTAAGAGGGGGGGTGGACATGTTCATGGAGGAGAGGGCTTTCCATGGCTAATAGTCAAAATAAATACTTATCATGATGTATACCTATTCTCTACAGTATCAGAGGAGCATAGTTATATTAGGTGCTGTGCAACCTAGGCAGGATGCTGCTGCAGTCGTCTTATTTGGGGGCTTCCTAGAGGCACCTGGTGGGCCACTGTGTGAACAGACTGCTGGACTTGATGGGCCTTGATCTGATCCAGCAGGGCTTTTCTTATGTTCTTAAAGTACAGGAGCACACTGGGCCTGGCCAGGGTGGTGTCACAGATAACAGTCTCACAATAGAACTTGGGAAACTTGTGTTCAAATTCCTGCATAACCTGGAAGCTCATTAGGTGACTGGATCATAATCTTCACAGGGTCACTGTGGGGTTGGTAAGGGGGAGATAATAAAAACTTGGGATAAAAAATATAAGTTTCATCTTTGTGCAGACTCCAGCACTAAAAGTGTTTTAGTCATTATTCATACTGATAACCAATCTAAACATAAATCAAAAAAGCCATAATACAGACTTAAGGGGGTCTTGCTAGCTTTGGGTTTGCTCAACAAGTTGTGGTATTTTAAATCCAGACAAACTGCAGCAACTCTTCATGCATATCAACCCCAATTTTCAAGAGACTGGAAAAGGATACTTGCTGGGATATCAACCACTGTAAAAGAAATAAAAGAAAAATTAGGGATTTCTGAAATTGACAGAATGGAGTACACAGAGAAAGTCAAAGAAACAATGTTTCGGCTCCCCCTTCCCCAAGACATAACCAGGAACCACTCTTTCAGTTACTTTCCCCCTTGAACCTCCTCACTATGGGGGGGGGGGGGGAGTGAAAAAATCCAGGAAGAACAGAAAGCCCCTCAGCAGTTGATTTCTCCCTCTTAGCCCCACCTTATCACCTTCTTGAAGTTCCAGCCTTTCACATGTTATCTGCACAGCCAAGACTCTCCATCCGTTTCCCTTCTGTGCTAACGAAGCCTATGCTTACAGACAATGCAGGTAGGATGGTCTCCCTCCTTGACACAATCCCCCCCCCCATCCATTCACACACACCTTCTAAACATTTGGCACAGGTTCTATACGTTGTAAATTTATTAGCATAAAACCATATTCTCATTGTTAGGCTGGTACCAGAGCTACCTTGTTTTTCTTTTTCCCTTCCTATCGCTTTTTCCTTTTGTGCTGTGGGTATTAGATTGCATATACATATATCAGTAGAGATGTGAAGCCCTGTGGGGGGGGGGGAGAAACATTTGGGGAACACGCACACGTTCCCTTTCCCCTGATTTTACTAATGGAATAACTGGAAATTTTGCAGAGTGCTAAAACAAACTCCTATGCAATGTGCGAGAGGCTTTTAAAAACAAGGTTTCACACACTAAAAAGGTGAAATGACGATTTCTACGTAACACAAGTTACAGTATTGAAGAACAATAAGTCTATACTGCAATATTTTCAAGAATCTATTAAATTTGACTAATGTAATCCATGGGATGTGTATAGCCTGATCTCGGAAGCTAAGCTGGGTCGGTCCTTGGATGGGAGACCTCCAAGGAAGACCCTGCAGAGGTAGGCAACAGCAAACCACCTCTGCTTAATGATTTGCCTTGCAAACCCCAGCAGGGGTCGCTATAAGTCTGCTGCGTCTTGACAGCACTTTGGGTCAGAGTGCTGTCAAGTCACAGTTGAATTATGGCGACCCTGTAGGGTTTTCAAGGCAAGAGATGTTCAGAGGTGGTTTGTTACTGCCTGCCTCTATGTGGGCTGAGAGAGTTTACACATACACAACGCAATCCATAATTAGGAGGCTATAATGTGTATGATGATAATATACTATTGAAGAGTTTGTTATTTTCACTGTTCCGTTTACTACAAAACTGGTGTTTTCTATTTTAAATGTCACCGTCAGCTCAACTCTCAAGAGAGCTAAAATTAAGATTCATGCACTAAGGCGACATAGGTTTCAGCAGTCTCTAGCCCTCTAAATAATACTGGACATAAATATATATGTGTGTATATAAATAACGTTCTTGTAGAAAACTACAGCTTCTACTTCTAAACTGCATAAATATGCCAAATAATTCAATTTTATACGCTAAGATAAATAATGCATGTTATGTTGTTAGAGCAATGAGGATTTATATAGAACTGGTCAATTGACTGTAATAAAATACTGACTGACTGAGCAATGAGGTATTTAGCGTTTACTGGAAAGTTTTGCATATATTTCAAATCCCAATTTTTCACTGCTTTCCAAAAAAGTTTGTTTTTGTGGTTTCAAAACTTCCATAAATTTTACATCTCTATGCATCTAACACATTTTGAAATACTGAGATGGCGCCCTTTTCCCGTTCCTCTTATTCAACACCCCTGCAGTTCTTTCATCCATCCAGCCCCGTCTCCCGCTATTACTATTGTGACATTTATTACAGACCTTGAAAATTTTCTTTGAATCTGAAAGCCAGATTTGTTTCCAATTAGTGCTACCGCAAAATCTGATCCTAATTTTCTTTCATAGTTTGATGGTTTTTTATTACACTTGTGATACATAAATTTGTTACACTTGCATATCACAACGTAAGCATCAAGGGCACAAATAAACATAGCAGTAATCCTGGTTGTGCCCTGACCTGGATGGCTCAGGCTAGCCTGATCTCGTCAGATCTCAGAAGCTAAGCAGGGTCAGCCCTGGTTAGTATTTGGATGTGAGACCACCAAGGAAGTCCAGGGTTCCTATACAGGGGAAGGCACTGGAAAAGCACCTCTGTTAGTCCCTTGCCTTGAAAACCCCATAGGGGGTTGCCGTAAGTCGGCTGCGACTTGACGGCACTTTACACACACACAATCCAAGTTGTCATTACAGGGAAAAGCTAACCCCAACCCAATGTCTTCTCCCCAATCCCTCATTTCATATCAGAAACTAGGAAATGTATGCTGAAGTATAGCACAGGGTGAAGCACTTGACCGCTCTTTCTCTCTGGATTTGCAATTTTTTTGTACTTGAATTTGCAAAAATGTATAATCCACCTTTCCCACCAATAATGAAAGCGGATGACACAACATAAGCCAGTACAATCAACAGGGCAGGCATAGAACCATTTTA
Organism: Euleptes europaea; assembly: GCF_029931775.1. Taxonomy (NCBI): domain Eukaryota; kingdom Metazoa; phylum Chordata; class Lepidosauria; order Squamata; family Sphaerodactylidae; genus Euleptes; species Euleptes europaea. The sequence continues at coordinate 9,663,598 of NC_079313.1, forward strand.
TATGCCAGCGTGGTGTAGTGGTTAGAAGCGGTGGTTTGGAGCGGCGGATTCTAACCTGGAGAACTGGGTTTGATTTCCCCACTCCCCCACATGAAGCCAGCTGGGTGACCTTGGGCTAGTCACAGCTCTCTAAGAGCTTTCTCAGCCCAACTACCACACAGGGTGTTTGTTGTGGGGAAGGGAAAAGCCAGTTTGATTCTTCTTAAAGTGGCAGAGAAAGCCTGCATATAAAAACCAACTCTTTTCCTTCTCATTATTATAAATGAAGCATTTTACGCTGCAAAAAGACTAAAATAAACTGAGGCTTGATAACAAAGCACTGCATATATCCTAGATGCGGCCTGAATTATTTTTCCTTGTTGCTGCTGAATTATGGTAGTGATGCTAATTTGATTATACAAGGATCCATCCAGCTTGGTTTTTATTTGTTATTATGTACAATGCAATCCATCTGGAGTTTTTGTTTGTGGAGAAGAACAGGTCTAAAAGCAGGGGGGGGACTCACCACCTCCCTAGGCAGCCAATTCCACAGTGGAACAATTCTTACTGTAAATTCACCCCCCTCCGATATCCAGCCGGGACCTCTCCGCCCACGATGTATACCTATTATTGCGAATCATATCCTCTTCTGCCAACAGGAACAACTCCCTGCCCTTTTCTAAGTGACAGCCCTTCAAAGACATAAAGGGCATTTATGCATGAGAGGTTTTGCCTTGGATTTGCCGCCCTCTTGATGCACATTTCCACCCACCCATCCAAATTCTCAAAACTCAACAATAAGCCCCCATTCAGAGTTTTGAAAATTTGGATGGGGGGGATGTGCATCTGTGTGTGTGTTAAGTGCCGTCAAGTCACTTCCAACTCATGGCGACCCTATGAATCAAAGTCCGCCAAAATGACCTACCTTTGACAGCCTTCCTCAAATCTTGCAAATTGAGGGCCGTGGCTTCCTTTATAGAGTCAACCTTTTTCTGCCGCCCTCAACTTTTCCTAGCATGATTGTCTTTTCCAGTGACTCTTGTCTTCTCATAATGTGACCAAAATATGATAGCCTCAGTTTAGTGACAACCCTACAAAGACATAAAGGGCATTTTATGCATGGGAGGTTTTGCCTTGGATTTGCCACTCTCTTGATGCACATTTTCTTCCCATCCAAATTCTCAAAACTCAACAATAAGCCCCCATTCAGAGTTCTGAGAATTTGAAGGGGGGGGGAATGTGCATATAGAGAGCTGCAAATCCAAGGCAAAACCTCCCATGTATAAATGAGAAAAAATAAGCCCCCATTCAGAGTTTTGAGAATTTGGATGGGGAAAATGACCGTAGGCAGATCATGAGAGGGAGGGCACCTCGGCCATCTTCTGGGCATGGAGTAGGGGGTTACTGGGTGTGTGTATGGGGGGGGGGAGCTAGTGGTCAATTTCCTGCATTGCGCAGGGGATTGGACTAGATGACCCTGGGGGTCCCTTCCAACTCTATGATTCTATGAAATGTGCATCTAGAGAGTGGCGAATCCAAGAGCCAGCGTGGTGTAGTGGTTAAGAGCGGTGACTCTGATCTGGAGAGCAGAGTTTGATTCCCCACTCCTCCACATGAGCGGCGGAGGCTAATCTGGTGAACTGGGTTGGTTTCCCGCTCCTGCACATGAAGCCAGCTGGGTAACCTTGGGCTAGTAACAGCTCTCTCAGCCCCACCTACCTCACAGGGTGTCTGATGGTGGCGAGTTCTTTGGGATTTTTGGAAGAGAAGCTCCCATTTTAATTTAGAATAAAAGTGAGCCTCAGCTAGAAGTGATGTGGCCCCACCACAATGTTTCTGGAAAGGCTTCCCCCCCCACTGTGGCGCAGTGGTTAAAAGAGGTGGTTTGGAGCGGTGGAGTCTGATCTGGAGAACCGGGTTTGATTCCCCACTCCTCCACATGAGCGGCAGAGGCCAATCTGGTGAACTGGGTTGGTTTCCCCCTCTCCTATACATGATACCTGCTGGGTGACCTTGGGCAAGTCACAGCTCTCTTAGAGCTCTCTCAGCCCCACCTACCTCCCAGGGTGTCTGTTGTGGGGAGGGGAAGGGAAGGCGATTGTAAGCCGGTTTGATTCTCCCTTAAGTGGTAGAGAAAGTCGGCATAGAAAAACCAACTTCTGCAAAACTTCCCAGGCATAAAGGGCCAGAGAGGAGGAGGAGGAGAAGAAGGGCAATCGCGTCCCCCACCCCAAAGTCGTGAATAAGTATTTCAGTTTGATCCCCAAATTTGCAGGATCGCCCCCCCCCCGCCCGGCCGCCCTCCCCTCCCCTCCCTGCCCCCGAGCGACGCACCGCCTTCTCGAGGTGCCCCCGGGCCTGCTCTCCGTTGCGCGTGTGGTGGTAGAGGACGGAGCCGAGCTGGAGGTGGGTGCGGGCCTCGACGCGGGCGGGGGGCTTGCGGGGCAGCACGGCCTGGAGGCAGTGGACGCAGAGGCGCACCTTGGGCGGGCTGGACGTGCGGAAGTGCTCGGCCAGGCCCAGCAGCGCCACGTACCACGACTCCGACGCCCCTGACGACGAGCCGCCGCCGCCGCCGCCGCCGGACGCCGCCGAGGAGGACGACGACGAGCCCGAGGAGCCGCCGCCGCCGCCGCCCGTGCTGCTGGTGGTCGTCGTCGTGGTGGTGGCCGTCGTCGCCGCCGTGCTGGCTTCGGCCCCGCTCGCCCCCGCCGGCTGCGACGGCGGCGGCTGCGACGGAGGTGCCGCCGCCGCCGAGGAGGCGGACGACGAGGCCGACCCCGCGCCGCCGCCGCCGCCACCTCCTCCCGCCGCCGTCGAGCTGCCCGAAGCTCCCACGGCCGCCATCTTAGATTTTTTTATCTCAGGCGAGCCTGAGGAGAGGAGGGGGCCCTGCGCAGGCGCGCGGCCATCGCCCGCGCAAAGCCCCCTGGGAAACAGAGTCTTCGATGTTAAGGGGGGGAAAGGCCGCCTGAGGCACAAGCCGCGCGTGGAGTCTCAGCCCCGTCGGCCCGCCCCGCTAAGCATGACGGGAGGTGTAGTCTTCTGTGGACAAAGGGCACGTGACCTCACCAAGCTGCCTTCCACCGAATCAGATGCCCTTGGTCCATCAAAGTCAGTATTGTCTGCTCAGACCAGCAGCGGCTGTCCAGGGTCTCAGGCAGAAGTCTTTCACATCTCCTCCTTGTCTAGTCCCTTTAACTGGAGATGCTGGGGATTGAACCTGGGACCTGCATGCCAAGAAGATACTCCCCTCCTCTAAAGCCTATTGACTTCATGTGTATGTGTTCACATGAAGCTGCCTTCTACTGAATCAGACCCTTGGTCCATCAAAGCCAGTATTGTCTGCACAGACCAGCAGCGGCTCTCCAGGGTCTCAGGCGGAGGTTTTTCACATCTCCTCCTTGCCTAGTCCCTTTAACTGGGATTGAACCTGGGACCTTCTGCATGGCAAGCAGATGCTCTACCACTGATCCACAGCCCCTTCCTTTAATTTCTGTTTGCAAATCCCCGTCCCTTTCTTTCGAGAGATCTCAGCTGGGCTCCCAAAGGTTTCTGCCGCGACAAACATGCTAGTCGTTAAAGTGCCGTTTAACATTGCACTGTAAAGCGGCGACCCTTCTGGAATAAGAAAAATAGAACACCTATGGAGTGAGCCTAGTAGGTTTATTCAGAAATCACACTTTATTCAACGGGGCTTACTCCCTGGAGGATTCAAGGCATCCTGAGCCTGGCTTTGGCCGGGGAGAGCAGGTTAGAAATATAAGAAAATAATAGGAAAATATAACAGGAACTGCCCTTTAGAATGCACCTTTTGAATAAACCGAATTATGAAATGTTAACTTTTAGTCATTAACACCATTGTTTCAACTCAGAGCTGTAAGACTAGTTACTAGTATAACTTGGTATAAGTATTATGAATTTAAAAATTAATTGCTTTTTATTACTTTCCCCAGTATAGTGGCTAGATCATAAATATATTTTATTAATAATGACAGGTGGCAATAAGGTTTATTGTTATTAACTCGATGCAAGAGGATTAGTAATTATTAATTCTATGGAAAGGAACTTTCAGTACGTGTAATAATCATTTTAATAGCCAGTATAGTGCAGCGGTTAAAGTGTTGGACTAGAATCTGGAAGACTCAAGTTCAAATCTCCACTGCCATGGAAGCTTGCAGGGTTACCTTTAGCCAGAAACACATTTAAAGCATAGCCTACCTCACAGGGTTGTTTTGAAGATAAAATGGTGAAGGGGAGTATGGAAGCTACTTTGGGCCCTCACTGGGGGAAAAGTGAGGTATAAATAAAATAAATATGCAATAACAACACATTATAAACAAGAGGTCAGTTGTTGCTAATACTCTTGTTATGCCCAACAATAAATTAACATATATCAATTAGTATTACTAATCAGTCCCAGTAATCACTAACAATAATCGTCGAACTTATCCGTACTATTAAATTTTAATAGAATTATTAACAATTCAACGCAAGTGCTCTTGTTTATGTTTCCCTCTCTCGGGTTTGCCTGATAGGAGTTGTAGTTCCTACAAATACATTCCGCAGTGGCAAGAGAGTGGAAAACTCGCGGTATGTTGTCAGTCTTCCTCGCGAGAACTCGTAGCTTTACGTTTCTCGGCTCCTGCCGCCCGCAAGGCCTGACGGGACGTGTAGTCCGAGTCTTTCCCCACACTCCCCTCCTCAACACAACGCGCGATAGGGCAAGGGCAGAAGAACTCGAGACGAGCACTGTCAGCTTCAAAAAAGAAAACAGAGTCACAGAAAGTCGGGAGGATGAGACTCCTGCCGCTTGTTTCCCTCCCGTCCCAAGTGCTGAACCACAGGCCCCAGCAACCTTTGCTTCTCTATTTACCCATAATCCATCACGGCTGCGCCGTCTTCTGGCCCTGGAGGCAACGCAAGAGGGGGAGGAAGAGGCTCGTGCGCGGTGCATTGTGGGCCAGGGGAGAGGTGGGGTCATTCTTGGGGGGTGGGGGAGCAATGGACAACAGTCGAGATGGGCCAGGTGAGTCTCCCCTACTTAGCCCAACCCATTTTCAGCAGGTAACCCCCCGCCTTTCTGGTTCCTCTTCTCCCCCCCCCCCTCACCGGTCTTTTGACCTAATCCTGTAAATGTGTTGCTTTCTCTCCTTGACTCCCAACGTCTCCCCGACCTTCCCGGTGCGGCCTTTGCAGTTCTCTGCCGCAAGGTTTTCGTTACTTTCCGCCTCTGCTCGGCCTGGGAAAGGCGTCTTTGCCTTCTCCTGGCACCATCAGAGACTAAAATGTTCGCGAGGGTTTTGGCTTCCAAAAAGGAGAACTCCAGAAAAAGGGAAACCGGTGTTGAGATAGGTCACGATGGGTAGCCGGTGTTTGTCTGTAGTGGTAGGAAAGAGCAAGGGTCCAGTAGCACCTTAAAGACTAACAATTTCTGGCAGGGTAGGCTGCCAAAAACACACATACAAATCAGTGGGTTCTAGATCAAATCAAGCCTGAACTCTTCCTAGAAGCTCAAATGACTAAACTGAGGCTGTCGTACTTTGGTCACGTTATGCAAAGACCAGAGGCCCTGGAGAAGACAATCATGCTAGGAAAAGTTGAAGGCAGCAGGAAAAGAGGAAGACCCAACAAGAGATGGATGGACTCATGTAAAGGAAGCCACGGCCCTCAATTTGTAAGACCTGAGTAAGACTGTTAATAGGACGTTTTGGAGGACATTGATTCATAGGGTCACCATGAGTCGGAAGCGACTTGATGGCACTTAACACACACATGAGCTTTCGTGACTCACAGCTCACTTCTTCAGATACAAGCTAGAATGTATAGCATTCTCCTGGATTGAATAGAGACCTAGGATTCATGTCTCATTACCAATGCTGATTTCTCCATGCATATGACGCCTCATCCAATAACGCTTACTAATGTAATTTACTTGCTATTGACATTTACATGCTATTGCCATGGGGTGTCTGAATTCACTCTTCTCCACTTAAGAACAGATGTACTCCCATTCTAGCAGCATTTGAACAAGTGAGCTGTGGCTCATGGAAGCTCCTACCCTGCCAGAAATTTTGTTAATTCTTTAAGGTGCTACTGGACTCTAGCTCTTTTCTACTGGAAATGGGGTGTTAGATTAGCTGCCCCTTTGGTCTCATCCGGCCCGGTTGCTCTTGAGAGTAGTTCCACAAGAGTCCTGAAAAGTTACACAATTAGGCTTCCTTCAGATATGCAGGGTGGCGAGAAGGCATTAAAATGTGAGTTTCAAGATTGGCTTGAAAATGTGGACAGAGTGAAAATCTCAGCACTTGGGTGGCTGGGTCAAATTGGAGTGGGTAGGTATACAACGTGGTGTAGTGGTTAAGAGCGGTGGTTTGGAGCGGTGGACTCTAATCTGGAGAACCGGCTTTGATTCCCCTCTCTTCCACATGAGCAGCGGAGGCTAATCTGATGAACTGGGTTTGTTTCCCCACTCCTACACATGAAGCCAGCTGGTTGATGTTGGGCTAGTCACAGTTCTCTCTGAACTCTCTCAGCCTCACCTACCTCACAGGGTGTCTGTCGTGGGGAGGGGAAGGTGATTGTAGGCTGGTTTGATTCTTAAGTGGGAGAGAAAGTCGTCTTATAAAAACTAACTCTTCTACTTCTTCTTCTAGTGGGGTAGATCTTCAGTGTTCTTTGCAGTGTGCTTTTGTGAGCATTCTGGATTGAACAGAGACCTGGGATTCATGTCTCATTACCAATGCTGATTTCTCCATGCCTACTACCCTCTGCATATCACACCTAATCCACTAACGCCTGCTAATGTCATTTACCTGCTATTGACATGGTATTGCCATTGGGTGTGTGAATTCACTCTTCTCTACTTAAGGATAGATGGACTCACGTTCTAGCTGTATCTGAAGAAGTGAGCTGTGACTCACGAAAGCTCGTACCCTACCGGAAATGTTGTTAGCCTTGTAAGATGCTACTGGACTCTTGCTCTTTTCTGTTGTTGAGGTAGATTTTGTACACAGGTTTAAAAAGGCACAGTTGTTCTCTAATAGGAAGTCAGGTGTAGAGGTTAGAGTGTTGCCTTAGAGTTGGATTCAAATCCCTGACCTGCCATCGAGATTACTGCTGGACTTTGGGCTACTTGCTTTCAGCCTTGAAGGGTGGGATAAAAGAATCCTATTCCAGGTCCCCTGAAAGAAGGGATGAACACATTTTTTAAAATTGTTATTAACAGTGAAAGGACCCTCTCCAAAATACCTTGAGACAGACAGCTTAGTTTTGTAGAATTGGAGTGGTGGACTCTGATCTGGAGAATCGAGTTTGATTCCCCACTCCTCCATTTTTACTAGTAGCCATGACCACCCCTCCATGAACATGTCCACTCCCCTCTTAAAGCCATGAATACCCCTCTCCTCCATGAACATTTCCACTCCCCTCTTCCAAGTTGGCAGCCATCATCACATCCTGGGGCAGGGAGTTCCACAATTTAATTCTGCGTTGTGTGAAGAAAGACTTCCTTTTATCTGTTTTGAATCTCTCCCCCTCCAACTTCAGCAGATGACCCCGTATTCTGGTATTACGAGAGAGGGAGAAAAATGTCTCCCTGTCCACTCTGTCCATACCATGCATAATTTTATAGACCTCTATCATGTCTCCCCTTAACCGCCCTCCTTCCAAGCTAAACAGCCCTAAGCTTTACACATTAAACTAATTTGTTACGAGAGGCAGATATGACGTAAATGTCACTTGCCCGGGCCATGCCTCGCCAGCCTAGGCCGAGCGTGAGGGGGGTGGCTGGCTCGCGCCCTGATAACAGCTCTCAAAGGGCCAGATCCGGCCCGCGGACTGTATATTTGACACCCCTGCAGTAGGCTGTCCAGATCAACGGTCTGCCTCGATAGAAGGCGGCTTTGTGTGCGTCCAGTGGCTCCAGCCTATTGATGACCGCCCCTGACCCTTTCTACGCTTCCCTCCTCTGCCCAGGGAAAGCCAGCCGGTGGTTCGGAGTCACGACGCCCAAATCGGTGAAGACCAACGTGAACATTCTCCACCAGGAGAAGCTCATCGCCCAGAAGAAGCGCGAGATTGAGGCCAAGATGGCCAGGCGCGGCCAGTTGGCCAGTCAGCAGTCGGCGCAGAACAGCGAGTGAGTCCAGTCAATCGGACCCTCTTGCTGCTTTTCTGACTTAACCCATGTTGGGCGGGCTTGTGGGTGGGAAGGTGTGCCATTCTAACATTTTCCAGGCTCTGGTTTGAACCCTATTTATAAACATTGTAGCTGACGTGTGTTATACTCGCTGCATTCCTTTTTTTTCATGATCTTTTTAACATTCTTGTGGGAAATGCAATCTTTGGTATTGCGATAGCCTTCTCATAATAGGACCAAAATACGATAGCCTCAGTTTAGTCATTTTAGCTTCTAGGGTCAGTTCAGGCTTCATTTGATCTAAAACCCACTGATTTGTTTTTTTGGCGGTCCAGGGTATCCGTAACACTCTCCTCCAACACCACATTTCAAAGGAATCTACTTTCTTCCTATCAGGATCAGAATACCTGTATCAGCTGTTAAATAAGAGTAACAACAAACAAACCAACAGCAGCCGCCTTTCAGTCTCCACCTACGACGTGGTGTGCACTGTATTTATTATTTTTAGGTGATAAACATTGAAAGCAGGTAGCACAGATCTGCCTACATGTTGGTTTGAAGTGTTTTTGGATCAGTCTGGATAAGGGATGTCCAGATAAGGGTTACTCTACCCGTATAACTTCCAACTCCACAAACCTCATAAAAACATATCTAAAAGGCACTAACCAATCCCTCTCCGCAGTATTGATTTAGTACTGAAGCGTTTCTAAGTGGTCATGGGATCAAGCAGAACCTGGTGTGGTCTATTAATAACATAAAGGTAAAGGTCCCCTGTGCAAGCACCTGGTCATTCCTGACCCATGGGGTGACGTCACATCCCGACGTTTCCTAGGCAGACTTTGTTTGCGGGGTGGTTTGCCAGTGCCTTCCCCAGTCATCTTCCCTTTACCCCCAGCAAGCTGGGTACTCATTTGACTGACCTCGGAAGGATGGAAGGCTGAGTCAACCTTGAGCCAGCTCTACCTGAAACCAACTTCCGTCGGGATCGAACTCAGGTCGTGAGCAGAGCTTTGACTGCAGTACTGCAACTTACCACACTGTGCCACGGGGCTCTTATTAATAATATTAGCTAATAATAAATCATGATGAACAGTAGGAGGGATTGGTGAACTTTGAACTATTTTGTGAAAGAGCAGGGAACAGTTGGGAATAAACAGTAGGAACGGGTGGGTTCAGGGGAGAAACGGTTGTAAAAAGAAGCTTATTAAATCTTGTTGTAATCTTTAGGCTAGCCCTGTATGGTAGACCAGTATTGCCTCTCTCATTGTCGGGCCTGAGAGAGACGGTGTTCCTCCCAGTAGAGCCATGGACATACATGTAACGGTTTCCCATACTGGATGAGCTCCCTCCCCAGCAGAGCTGGCCAGATGCCTCTGCAAAGCCCACAAGCGGTGGCACAAAAGCTTGCTGTCTGACACTGGAAGGTAGACTGCTCTCATGCAGGGAGGTTCCTGGAGAGTGAGTGTGGTATAGCGGTTAAGAGTGGTGGTTTGGTGCATTGGACTTTGATCTGGAAAACCGGGTTTTATTTCCCTCTCCTCCACGTGAGCGGCAAATGCTAATCTGGTGAGCCAGGCTGGTTTCCCCACTCCTCCACATGAAGCCAGCTGGGTGACCTTGGGCTAGTCACAGTTCTCTCAGCCCCAGCTACCTCACAGGGTGTCTGTTGTGGGGAGGGGAAGGGAAGGCGATTGTAAGCCAGTTTGATTCTTAAGTGGTAGAGAAAGTCGGCTTATAAAAACCAACTCTTCTTCTTTCGTGGAGGTAACTGAAGGAGAGCCCCACTGCATCAGGCTCATGGGTGCATCTACAGCAGCATCCCGTTTCTGGCCAGAGAGACCTCTGAGAAGCCCACGCACCCTATAATCAATTTCCACCATTTTAGAAGGTGGCTCCTGTGGCTTAAAAAAGTCTGCATATGCTAGCTGCTTGCTTGCAAGGCTAAATTAAGAGGCACCTCCCCTCCCCGAATCCACATCTCATTTTAGCCTTGAAGATCCCTGGATGGACTTGGTCTAACCCTTAAGCTGGTAATCCCCAAACCGCACTGCTGGCCTGCCATAAGAAATTAGTTAAAGAGTTAAAAGCTTCCAGCTCATGAAGCTGCCGTATACTGAATCATACCCTTGGTCCATCAAAGTCAGTACGGTATACTCAGACCGGCAGCGGCTCTCCAGGGTTTCCTGCAGGGGTCTTTCGCATCACTTACCTTCCTAGTCCCTTTAACTGGAGATGCACAGTATTCAATTATCTCATAGGACATTTAAGCCTCTTGCCGTATTAGATTCAAATCATCGCATGTCTGATGAAGCCTATGACAGAAACTCACCTGACCATCCGCACTCGCCTGACCATCAGTATTCTTCACGTCTTGTTGGATTTCTCTGTCTTATTTGCCCCCATGTGAGGTTGGACTGTAATGTTTGTCTACATGTATGCTTAGACACTATATAGATTGCTACACATTGTATTTTGTGTATGGTTCTTGTCTATTTCATTATATATACTGTTGTATTCTTTAGCCTGGAGTTGTTATTTTTGTCCGTAAGTTGCTTTTTGCAACACTATTTTTCATTTTGGACTCGTTTGTACATTCTAGTGACGACAGTGGAGACGGTGAGGGCTCAGTTTCCAACAAGTTTGCCAACGACGGGAGCTTCCTCCAGCAGTTCCTCAAGCTGCAGAAGGAGAAATCTGGGAATGGTAGGTCTGACAGCAGAGTGCGCGTTCTGCTTATCCCGTGTGAACTCCCCAAATGCTGTGGTCTAAGCCTCCTTTTTGAAGCTTACACCTTGCAAAACGGGGTCTTCTTGAATGGTGGCACTGCAGAGTACAAGTTAGGTGATATCTGTCTTATGTGGCTTCTCTAAAAAGTATAAGTAAAAAAAAAAGCACCTCTATGTTAAACCGTAATGGCAGGAAAACAAAATAACATAGACAGACCACAATGTAAGGTGAACTAATGATGTGTAATAATACCAATTATGTGTGCACATGGAACAGCACAAAATCACAGGTAAGTGTGAGAAGAACTCACAGGTAAGTATACATAGGAACGTAAGAAAGGCCCTGCTGGATCAGACCAAGGCCCATCAAGTCCAGCAGTCTGTTCACACAGTGGCCAACCAGGTGCCTCTAGGAAGCCCACAAACAAGACGGCTGCAGCAGCATCCTGCCTGTGTTCCACAGCACTTAATATAATAGGCATGCTCCTCTGATACTAGAGAGAATAGGTATGCAGCATGACAATGTTCCAGAGCTGAATACTCATCGGTCATTGTCAAGGACCTGTAACAGAACATATGATATATGTGAGCTGTGAGCTACCGGTACATGAAATTATTTAGCACATACATGTTATGAGGCAAAAGAAACTGATGAAGTCACATGATGAAACAGATTTCTTCTAGAAGACCGTTGTTTCCCCTTTGCTGGGTCTTCATAAGACGTGTTTATTACAAGGGGACTTGATATTATTTATGCTATTACATTCATTCACAGCTCTTTTTGACTATTTTATCTAGACATTGTATACTTTGTATACATTGTATAAGGGGAGACATGATACATTGTATAAGGGGAGACATGATAATCATAATAAAATTATGCATGGTTTGGAGAGAGTGGACAGGGAGACGTTTTTCTCCCTCTCTCATAATACTAGAACGGGGGCGGGGGTCAGCTGCTGAAGCTGGAGGGTGAGAGATTCAAAACTGATAAAAGGAAATATTTCTTCACACAACACATAGTTAAATTGTGGAACTCCCTGCCCCAGGATGTGGCGATGGCTGCCAACTTGGAAGGCTTTCAGAGGGGAGTGGACATGTTCATGGAAGAGAGGAGCATTCACGGTCATGATGCATACCTATTCCCTCCATGATCAGTGGAGCATGCCAAATATATTAGGTGCTGTGAAACACAGGTAGGATGGTGCTGCAATTGTCTTGTTTGTGGGCTTCCTGGAGAGACCTGGTTGGCCAATGTTCAAATTTATTAATGCAGTCGACTGACCAATCACATGCCAACACATCAAAATTTCCAGACAAAATAGTTTTGGGGTTGGCTACTGTGTGAACAGACTGCTGGACTTGATGGGCCTTGGTCTGATCCAGCAGGCTTTTCTTATGTTCTTATGATATCTGTATTGAGATTTGAACGGGGGACTTGGAGCCCTCATGCCACGACTCCACAGGAATCAGCATCCCCCCCCCCCCGCTTTTCCTCCTCCAGATGCTTCCTCCAGCTCCACCGAGGCCTCGACAAAAAACTCCCCGGCTTCCGGCCCCACGAAGAAGCCCACCCTGTCCGGGAAGCGCCCCAACCTGAGCGTCAGCAGCATGCTGAGCCAAGTCAAGAACTACACCCATTCCAAGCAGACCCCCGTGACCAACCGCCCGAGCGTCTTCCAGTCGCCGGACGAGGACGACGAGGACGACTACGAGCAGTGGCTGGAGATCAAAAGTAAGTCTGGGGGCCGAGAAGCAGTGGCATCCTCTCGCTGATGGAGCTTGCAATTTCACAGGGTGCTGCAGAAAGAGTGGGAAGGAGCAGGCCCTTTTGGCAAAGGTAGTCCCTTTGATTGATTTACAGAATCTGTATCCCACCTTTCTGCCCTTAAAAGAGCCGCCAAGGCAGCTAATGATTTAAAACATGCATGATAAAATCACGCTATAAAACCATTCCAATCAGCGCCCCTCCTCCAGCATGCATCATTAAAACAAAAGAGTTAAAATACATACAAATACATCAGAGCAACAATGAAAACATTGGTTAGGAAGGAGGGATTATTGCGGGAATGCCAAACGAAACAAAAAAGTCTTCACCTGCTGGTGGAAAATGTGAACTAAAGGGGACGGGGATCTCCCCGGGGGAGAGAGTTCAAGAGCTTTGGTGCCATCACCCAGAAGGCCCTCTCCTGGGTTACCACCTGCCTGATCTCAGAAAGCGGAGCAGCCGAAGCAGGGCCTCCGAAGTTGTCTGTCCTGGTCAGGCAGGCTTCCTTGCCCTCTCTGCCTCTGAGTTATCAGAGAGCCTGTTGATCTAAGTCCGGATAAATTTGCCACGGATCTCTTCATAGTAAGGACAGCGGATGAGAATACGCTCCATAGTTTCTACATCCCCTGTACCACACTGGCATAATCTCTGAGATTGGGATTTTTAAAAAATATCTACCCTCTAGGAGTGCTAAGGGGACGGCAGAGCATCTGGCTTGCGAGAAGGCCCCTCTATGGCTATTTATTTCCAGAGCGAAAAGATATGCAGCAGGGGCTACAATGTATCTGGATTTATCCGGGGCTAAGAAGGTGGGAGTTCTTGCTAGATCCATCTGCCACTCGATGTCCCTCTCACTTTGTTTGACCATTTTCTTAGCCCGATCAGCCCCCAGCTCCAGAAGCGAAAAGGGAGAAGAGGAGCCTAGTTTTAAGCGCTTATTTTTTATTTTGCCAAGTCCACTTACACTCTGCTTTCCTCCCCCGACGCGAAGTCCAAGCCGTTCACATTGTTCTCCTCAATTTCATCTTCACAATGTAGTAGGCGAGGCTGATTGTATGACTGGCCCAAGGTCAACCAGTAGGCTTCCATGGCGAATGGAAATTTGAACCTGTGTCTCCGAGATCCTTGCCCGATTTACAAACCACCACACTGCACTGGCTCTTGAGTGCCAGATTCCGCTATGGCTTCTTTGTTCTAAGGGGGGGGGAAATCCCCTTTTCACGTATGCCAGTTAGTGAAAACTGCTCTGTCTTCCTGGCCCAGGTTCAGATCTCCACTCCGCCATGGAAGTTTGCTGGTTGGCCTTGGGCCAGTCATACCCGTGTGCCTCTGAGGGTTTATCTTCTGAACTCTGTTACGTTGGCGACCTGTATATTTCCACTTGAAGGCAGGGTGGGGTGCAAATGTGGAAAGCCAAGTAGCATTTCCCCTTTCCCCACTTTTTGTGGTAATGGGTTCCACAAGTTGTTTGTTAACCCGGCTTATGGGGTCAGGTGGGATAGCCCTTTTTTTGCAGCAGAAAATCGAGGCGCTTGTAAGGCGAGAGCTGCTCCTATCATTTGGATTTTAAAGTCGGGTTTCTAAGAATGCTTGCTTCTCGCCCGCAGGATCTGTTTTTTTAAAAAAAACTAGCTTACGGGATCAGGTAGGATAGCCTGTTGCAGCAGAAAATCCAGGCCAGGGGTGTTAAACTCTACTGTGATGAGGGCTGGATATGACATAAATGCCACTTGGTCGAGCCGGGCCATGCCTTGGCAGCCCAGATCGAGACTGAGGGGGAGGGGGGCTGGCTCGCGGGCCGGATAAGAGCTCTCAAGGGGGCTGGATCCGGTCCCCGGGCCTTATGTTTGACACCCCTGATCTAGGTGCTTGTAAGGTGAGAGTGGCTCCTGTCGTTCGGATTTTAAACTCGGGTTTTCTGAGAAAGCCTGCTTCTGACTCCCAGGAACCGTTTTTTACAAACTGGCTTAAGGGGTCAGGTAGGATAGCCTTTCGCAGCCGAGAATTGAGGCGCTTGGAAGGCGAGAGCTGCCCCTGTTGTTCAGATTTTAAAATTGGGTTCTCTGAGAAAGCCGGGTTCTCTGAGAAAGCCTGCTTCTCACTCGCTGGAGCCTTTTTTTTTTTTTAACTGGCTTATGTGGTCAGGTAGGATAGCCTTTTGCAGCAGAAAATCTAGGTCAGGGGTCTCAAACTCTACCGTGACGAGGGCTAGATATGACAAATGTCACTTGGTCGAGCCGGGCCATGCCTCGCCTGCCCAGATTGAGGGTGGGGTGGGGTGGCTGCCTCATCTGGCTCGTGGGCCAGATAAGATTTCTCGAGGGGCCGGATCCACCCCCCCGGGCCTTATGCTTGACACCCCTGTTGTTCAGATTTTAAAGCAAAAACAAGAAAAACCTGTGCTGAAAAAGTGAGCACAAACCGAAAGAACAGCAGGGTGGCTAAAATAGGTATATTAATAATAAAGACCCTGAATATTATGCCACTGATAATGAATCTATCAAACGTATATACTGAGATAACAAACACCAGTATTACTCATGCAAAATTTGCATGAGTATCTTTGGTGTTTATCTCAGTATATACGTTTGATAGATTCATTATCAGTGGCATAATATTCGGGGTCTTTATTATTAATATACCTATTTTAGCCATCCTGCTGTTCTTTTTTTGTTTGGATTTTAAAGTCAGGTTCTCCGAAAAAGCCCTGCTTCTCGCTCGCAAGATCCGTTTAGCTATCCAGCCTTTGCAGCGTCCCACTCTGTGTCTCCCCACCCAAAGAGTCAGGCTTGTGCGCTTCCCGTTGTGGCTCCGCCATTTCATCCTGTTTCCCCCCTCCTTCTCCCCACCGACTCTTGCCTAGTGCTGTGGTTCTTAGAGGTAATGTGCCTGTTGGGTGTGTGAATTGAGCCCCAGTACTGACAGCGTGCTTAAAGTTTTACCCCCAGAGGACATGAAGACCCGCCGAGTGGTGGAGAAGCTGGCCCGGGTGGTGGCCGAAGGGGGACCGGATCTGGAGAAGGTCGCGCTGGAAGACTGCAAGGATAACCCGGCATTTGCGTGAGTCTCGAGCTTCCGTTTGCATGTTAAAAATACTTCTTGGCTTGCTTTTCTGTGCAGAACAGCCATTTACAATAGGCACGTAATACAGATGGTAGAGCCCCGTGGCGCAGAGCGGTAAGCTGCAGTACTGCAGTCCAAGCTCTGCCCACGACCTGAGTTCGATCCCGATGGGAGTTGGTTTCAGGTAGCCGGCTCAAGGTTGACCCAGCCTTCCATCCTTCCGAGGTTGGTAAAATGAGTCCCCAGCTTGCTGGGGGTAAAAGGAAGATGACTGGGGAAGGCACTGGCAAACAACCCCATAAACAAAGTCTGCCTAGTAAACGTCGGGATATGACGTCACCCCATGGGTCAGGAATGACCCAGTGCTTTCACAGGGGACCTTTACCTTTTTACAGATGGTAGAAAGCTGCATTTGCGTAGCTATGTGCTCATTACAAGCAGCAGCTTTGTCTAAAGACCCGCAATACAACACTTTTGATGGAGACATTTCTTTGTTGAGGCTTTGTTAAAGAAGTGTCCTGAGAAGAACCTGCTTTTAGAAGTCAAAAAGGGCAAGAGTCCAGTAGCACCTTAAAGACTAACAAAAATATTTTCTGGTAGGGTATGAGCTTTTAGAAGACAGGCAGGTGAGATGGTTCTTGCATCTGCCACCCTACCCATTCCAGAGCGTTGTTGCTGCTTCAAAAAAAAAGCCCTGGAACGAGTCACCACCACCCGAACCTCCCCATTGTTTGGTTTTTCCCTCTGGAGAGAGGTTTGCCAGGTTGGGACGCATTCTTGAAGACCTTTAAGAGTGGTTTAAGAGTGGTTAAGAGCAGTGGTTTGAAGTGGTGGACTCTGATCTGGAGAACCGACTTTGATTCCCCACTCCTTAACAGGAGCAGCGGAGGCAAATCTGGTGAACTGGATTTGTTTCCCCACTCCTACACGTGAAGCCAGCTGGGTGACCTTGGGCAAGTTACAGCTCTGTTAGAGCTCTCTCAGCCCCACCTACCTCACAGGGTGTCTGTTGTGGGGAAGGGAAGGTGATTGTAAGCAGGTTTGAGTCTCCATATCGGCATATAAAAACCAACTCTTCTTCTGCTGCTTCTCACTTCTTCTTCTCACTTCTGCTGCTGCTGCTTCTTCTCCTCCTCCTCCTCACTTAGTTTGTAGCCTGTTTTATAACGCGCAGCGGCCTAGAAAATAACCAAAGACGTACAGAATCAAGTATCTGTTTTTAAAGATCTCAACAATGAAACAGCACAGAACTCAAACAGCAAGAGGATAAATCGTTCTTTTACTTTTATGGAGGACTGATGAGGAAGATATTGACCATAGCATGGAGAAGGGCTTCTCCACTGGGGGCAGGGGTGGGGGTGGCTACAGAAATAAGGCCCTCAAGCATTCTTCAATTTTGTGCCCTTGGCTCTCATGACTGTCTTCAAATCCTGGGCAGGCTTTTTTTGGGCGCAAGCAGTTTTTCGTCTGGTTCTGGCCTAAGCGGCTTGAGGTTTTCAAGGTTGAATCTAGCATGAATTGGGGCCCAGGAACAGTTTGGAAACCATCCCAGCAAGCCCAGCTTTGGGCTTCAGTGTCTCTTGCTGGCTCCCCCTGGCTCCCCCAGTGATGCGAGGGACTGTTTGGTCCGCTTTCCCCCCCCCTTTCCCTCACAGGTGTGATTGCCTTCTCCCTCTATATCCCCACAGGTTTTTGCACGATAAGAACAGCAGGGAGTTTCTGTATTACCGAAAGAAACTGGCCGAGATGTGGAAGAAGGGCCAAGACGTGGAGGGGACCCCTTTTCAGAAAGGTAAGGCAGGGACGTGTGCCCCAACACACTGCTGAGGCAAACTTGCAGGCCGCTTCTCTGTGCTTAGACGGGCCCAGCTTGGCTTTCTGGGCCTCAGCCGAAGAGTTCTGTGCGACTCGAAAGCTTGCTTCTCGGCTCCTGCGCCAAAACGCTTGGCCTGATGCCGGGAGCTACAAAGCAAAAGGGAGCTGATAAAAGTGTCCCAGTCCTAAAGCGCCTGGAGCTGGCCACACATCCTGGCTCTCCGGTAGCTCTCTCCAAACCCCGACCACGTATAGGTGGGCACAGGGGAGCTCTGAGCATGTGTGCAGCTAGCTGGAGAATTGTCAGTTGGTGTTACTATCGTACGATAGCTCTGCACAGAGCTTGCGCAGCCTGAAAAGCGGCGCACTCTAAACCAGGGTGTGTGCGAGGGATAGCAAGAGCATTCTGCGACGAGAAGTTCAGTCGTGGGAAACGGCTTCTCCACTTCCCTAACGCTGTCCTGGCAATGCACAGTCATTTTGAGGCAGGTTCTTAGTCGGAGTGGCTGTCCGAGACCTGGCTAAGACCCCCTCACGCCCCCCGTGGATGTCCTCTGTCAAATTCCAGGGACTTTACAAGGGTCTCCACAGCAGGGGTTTTCCTCTGCTGTTGATACGGCTGCCCATAATGTAGTTGCAGAGCTGGAGAGAGTTTGGTCTTTTATGCAGGGACGTTTCCCTGCGGTCACCCCCGCCGACTGCTTTGGGGCTTCCTTCTGATTATGCGTGCCTTTTCCGCCCATCAGAGGTCACATCGCTCTCCCCGCACATTTTCCACGCGTATTTTCCAGATGCTGTTTTAGCCAGAATCTGGAAAACGTGGGCAAAACGCGCGGGGAGAGTGAGTCGACCTCGTGTCTGGAATTCAAGCCAGAGAGATGCTCCGGTTTGGAATGACCAGAGGAGCGGTCTTGTATACCTGCTTGCCCTCTCGTTTGCGAATCTCTTGGGGGGGAAAAGGCATTGTAGAAGGAAGTCAGATGCTTCTTTTTCTTCCTGAAAGAAATCCAAAGAATTGTTCCTATAAACTCAATCTCCAAAGCTGGGCAATTATCTTTTGATTCCTTTAAAGGGCTTTACCCAGCTTGATAAGTCTTAATACTGAACCCCAGGATGAATTCCGCATTCCCAGGCCATGATTTCTCTTTGCCTCCTTCTCAGCACTGTAAACTTACGACCGTGTAGAAAAACTAGCTATTGATGTGTTGTTTTAACCGAAAGGAAAAAGAAAAGAAATTAAAATCCTCCTCTTCCCCCTTCCCCTTATTCCATCCCCTTGGGGGTTCTTAAAGCCAGATTAAGCTTGTGGCTGTTGGGTGTGTGAGTTGGGGGCCCCGTACTGACAGCGTGCTTAAAGTTTCACCCCCAGAGGATGAAGACACCAAGGACTGTGCTGAGAAGCTGGCCAGGTTCGTGGCGGATGGGGGCCCCGTAGTGGAAATGGTCGCCTTGAAGAACCACCGAGAGAACCAGTCCTTCAGGTAGAGGTCACAAACTAGGGTTTGAACGGGGCAGATCCTTCTGACGGGACACGGGCTTGGCTGAGGTCAGGCTTTCCACACCAGCTGAACACAGTGGTTAGCAGGCGGGGCTAGACTGGGGGACACGAATTTTCCAAGCCCCCCAAAGAGCCCTGGACCTCACTGGGTGCCCTTGATATTAGGTGCTGTGGAACACAGGCAGGACAATGCTGCTGCAGTCGTCTTGTTTGTGGGCTTCCTAGAGGCATCGTGTGAACAGACTGCTGGACTTGATGGGCCTTGGTCTGATCCAGCAGGGCTTTTCTCAGAGCCCCAGGATGGGGTGATGGCTGCCAACTTGGAAGTCTTTAAGAGGGGCATGGACATGTTAAGAGGGCTATCCATGGCTATTAGTCAAAATAGATACTAGTCATGATGTGTACGGTATCAGAGGAGCAGGCCTATTGTATAAGGTGCCGTGAAGCACAGGCAGGATGCTGCTGCAGTCGTCTTGCTTGTGGGCTTCCTAGAGGCCCCTGGTTGGCCACTGTGTGAACAGACTGTTGGACTTGATGAACCTGGGTCTGATCCAGCAGGGCTTTTCTTATGTTCTTATGATCCAGTCTATTATTATTTTATTTGCTTCATTTATACCCCGCCTTACTCCCCAGTGGGCCCCCAAAGTGACCTGTGTTGTTCTCCTCTCCTCCATTTTATTCTCACAACAACCCTGTGAGGTAGGATAGGCCGAGAGTGTGCGACTGGCCCAAGGCCAGCCGGCAAACTTCCTTGGCAGAGCAGGGAATCGCACCTGGGTCTCCCAGATCCTAGGACTGACACTCCAACCTCTACACCATGCTGGTTCACTCAGCCTCCCTTATTCAAGCCAGTGTGGCATAGTGGTTAAGAGCGGTGGACTCTAATCTGGAGTTCCGGGCTTGATTCCCCACTCCTCCACATGAAGCCAGCTGGGTGACCTTGGGCTAGTCACAGCTCTCTTACAGCTCTCTCAGCCCCACCTACCTCCCAGAGTGTCTGTTGTGGGGAGGGGAAGGGAAGGTAAGCCAGTTTGATTCTTCCTTAAGTGGTAGAGAAAGTCAGCATATCAAAACCAACTCTTCTTCTTTGAAGAGGAAAGGGAGGACCATATCAATTGTTGCTGATAAATGCATTATTTTTTAAATTGTGATTTTAAACAATGTTGTTTATTGTCTTTTGTCTTTTTTTGCCGTCAAGTCACAGCTGACTTATGGCGATCTCATAGGGGTTTTCATGGCAAGAGACGTTTGGAGATGGTTTGCCATTGATTTTACATTTCCGTAAGCCATTTCTGGCAGCAAGTGGGATGTAAATAAAATAAAATTAAATTAATTCTACATAAATCTAATGACAGAGTATCCTGAAACAATGGAAGCTATGTTCTTGAGATGTCCTTATTATAAGGAGGTTCAATTAAAATTTTGAAAGCATCTGTCAGAGAGGATTTTTGATTAAACCGGTGAAAGTAAACTGGATTTTCTGTTTTCAGACAAAAGCCATCAGATATCATGCCAAGTAGCCAAATTCTGCTTTTCAATAAGCAGGATCCAGGGGGAAAATAAAATCAAACCATTGCAGGTTAAATGGTCTTAAAGGGTTGAAGGTCGAATTTTTAAAAGTTTTAATACTCGAATTATGTTGTCAGTGGGTCGAACTGCTTCCCCCCCCCCCCCCGCCCCGTAACACTGGTCAAAGACCGTAATAAAAGTTATGATGAGACAGAGTAGCCAGCCGTGGTTATTTCTCAGCTGCTTCTCTCTAAAATATGTTCAAAGTAGCTGCTGGCCTGAAGAGGGCAATAGAGCACAATAGAACAGATCATCTTGGTTGGGTAGCAACCATGCAAGCAAGATTAAAAACTAGCATCCTCGGAAAACGCTGAAGCAGCTTCAACAGGGTGAAAGGCACCATAAAGCAATCTCGGCGAAAGCAGTCCAAAGTGTTTAAAAATTGTGGAACTCCCTGCCCCAGAATGTGGTGATGGGTGCCAACTTGGAAGGCTTTATGAGGGGAACGGACATGGAGGAGGGGGGTATTCACGGCTACTAGTAAAAACGGATACTAGTCATGATGCATACCTGTTCTCTCCCAGATCAGATAAACATGCCTATTGCATTTGGTGCTGTGGAACACAGGCAGGATAATGCTGCTGCAGTCGTCTTGTTTGGGGGCTTCCTAGAGGCACCTGGTTGGCCACTGTGTGAACAGACTGCTGGACTTGATCGGCCTTGGTCTGATCCAGCATGGCCTGTCTTATGAGGCCAGGCTGGGAGCTTGTGACAGGCCCAGGGCCACCCAGAGAGCTTCCACGGTAGAAGCAGGGATTCAAACCCGCGCTGCTTAGTGTCCTCGTCCGCCATTCTATCCACTACACCACAGTGGCTCTCAAAAATGACAAGTAATAAACTGGGACACCTGTGTTTTGTTTTGTTTTTTTGGCTGCCTCGCCCAGGTTTTTGTACGAGCCCAACAGCCCCGGCTACAAATATTACCGCCAGAAGCTGGAGGAGTTCCGGAAAGCCAACGATGACGCCGAGGGCGTGCCTCCGGTGCCAGAGCCCAGCCTGAAGCGCAAAGCCACCCCTGAGGGGGGACCGTGCTCCTCTGCAGCGCCAGCAGCCCCGTTGCCTAAACCGGCGGCGGCGGCAGCTGCTGCCTTGAAGAAGAAGCGGAAAAGCCGGTGGGGCCCCGAAGAGGAGAAGGTCGACCTGCCCCCGCCGGAGCTGGCTCAGACAGAAGACCCCTCGCCCACTCCGTTGTCAGGTTAGCGGTTGCTGTGATTGGGGCGGCGGGAGGCAGCGGTTCGCCTCTCTTACTCTGCTCGTTCTCGCAGAACAGTTCTCTTATCTCAGCAGACGCGAGCGGCTAACGCTCCCCGAGAGCCCGAGAAGCGATGGGATCTTATCGTCGCTCCCTCTGTTCTCCCTCTCCGCAAGCAGGCTCTGAAGTTGTACGTTGCAGCCTCCGCCTTGGGGCTGTTTGGGTTGTGTTTTCCTGTCTTCGGGAATGATGCGAGATTTGTTATCTCTGCCTCCCTGGCCTTTCCTCGTAGGCTTCTGCGGGCTTCTGGAGGGAGGGGGGACTTGAAAAGGCAGCCAACAGTGTAAATAATTGTGCTTCCCCAAATTGGGTAAAAAAAACACAACTTGCAGCTTCCAGAGAATTGCGGCTTTGAGAATCCCTCTGAAAATTGCGGCTTTGTATACTCCGCATTAAAAAAAAAAGAGGAAACCTCTATTAAACGGGTGCATCATTTCTCTTTAATTTGGGAGGGGGGCAGTTAAGCAGAGTGTTGACAGCTGCTTCGGGGCCCTGGCTCACAGGATTTTGGGAGGCGTTGGCCGCACACTTTCAGGAACAGTTTCCCAAACATGAGGACCAGATGTTTTTAAAGAATGCCTTGCTGGATCTGACCGATATCCTGTTTCCAGCAGCGGCTGGCCTCCCCGCATTTAAAAAAGTGGTTCCGCGAGTTGGAACACTGCTCTTGTTTTCTGGATTTTGCCATCCTTCCTTCCGCACCAGATATTTGTATTAGTCATTTATGGCAAAGAAGAAACAGCTTTTATAAGGTTGCCCCCCACCCCCCCTCTGTTCTCTTGGAGAGATACAATTACTTGCTGAGGGGGACTGACCAGTTACAGTCGGGAACATAATGCACGATTGGATGGTTTAAGACACAGGTTCTCAACCTTTCTGAGTCGGTGGGCTTATTTGGAATTCTGACACAGGGTGGTGGGCACAACCACAAAATGGCTGCCACAGGAGACGGAGCCACATGCCCAGAGGAAGCCCAAGTGCAGGGGAAAAGAGGGGTAATTCAGAAATACAGAGGTGGAAAAGAGGTGACAGAGAAGAAGAAGAAGAAGAGTTGGTTTTTATATACCGACTTTCTCTAACACTTAAGGGAGACTCAAACTGGCTTACCTTCCCTTCCCCTCCCCACAGCAGACACCCTATTGAGGTAGGTGGGGCTGAGAGAGCTCTGAAAAAGCTGTGACTAGCCCAAGGTCACCCAGCTGGCTTTGTGTGTAGGAGTGGGGAAACTGACCTGGTTCTCCAGATTAGCCTTCTCCAGATCAGAGTCCACCGCTCCAAACCACCGTTCTTCACCACTACACTACACACAAATACCATGGCAGCCACTGCAGCCATGTTATGTTAATCTACATGGCCAATCAGCAGCCCGGCTGGGCAAGCGCCAGCGTGGTGTAGTGGTTAAGAGCGGTGGTTTGGAGTAATGGACTCTAATCTGGTGAATTGAGTTTGAATCCCCACTCCTCCACGTGAGCTGCAGAGGCTAATCTGGAGAACCGGGTTGGTTTCCCCACTCCTCCACATGAAGCCAGCTGGGTGACCTTGGGCTAGTCACAGTTCTCTTCGAGCTCTCTCAGCCCCACCTACCACACATGGTGTCTGTTGTGGGGAGAGGAAGGGAAGGCGATTGTAAGCCAGTTTGATTCTCCTTAAAAGGTAGAGAAAATTGGCATATAAAAACCAACTCTTCTTTCTTCTTTTGCATAGTACTAACCAAGGTTAGCTGAAGTGGCACTGCCGTTGCGTACAAAAGATCCTCCGCCAGCATCACCCTCTGCTGCCCAGAGAAAGTCGGCATATAAAAGCCAACTCTTCTTCTTCTTCTGGCCCGACCCACTTTCTAAAAACAGTTGGTGGGCACCCAAAAAGGTGTTGATGGGCACCATGTTGGGGACTCCTGGTTTGATGAGGGGGTGAGCTCGGAGGGGGGGGCAGGGTCGACGCCTTTAACGCCCCGCCTCTTCCAGTCCAGGACCTCAAAGGGCTTGGCTATGAGAAGGGGAAGCCGGTCGGCCTGGTGGGCGTGACGGAGCTCTCCGACGCTCAGAAGAAACAGTTGAAGGAGCAGCAGGAGGTGAGTTGACCACCCTTCCCCCCCCCCGGCTGCTGGGAAATCGAACCCGGTTCTCCAGGCCGGTGCTCCGATCTGTTGGGTCTGACATCCGCTTGGCTGCTTCTTCCTCTCCCCCCAACCCCGCAGATGCAACAGATGTACGACATGATCATGAAGCACAAGCGGGCCATGCAGGAGATGCAGATCATGTGGGAGAAGACCGTCAGGGACCACCAGCACGGCTATGACAGCGACGAGGAGGTGGACTCAGAGCTCGGCACGTGGGAGCACCAGTTGCGGCGCATGGAGATGGACAAGACACGGGGTGCGTGGAGGGGCGAGCAGGGGGGGGCTGCCTTTGAACGGGCTGCCATCACTGGTCTCAGATCGAGTTGTTTCTTGTGGTTCATAAAATCACAGAGTTGGAAGGGACCGCCAGGTCATCTAGTCCAACCCTCTGTACAATGCAAGAAATTCACAACTACCTCCCCCCCATGCCCCCAGTGAAGCCCAGAAGATGCAAAAAAAAAAACCCTCATGGATCCCTGGCCAATCTGGCCTGGAGAAAAATTGCTTCCTGATCCCAAAGTGGCGATCAGCACTACCCTGGGCATGCAAGAAAGGGCCACGAGAGCCAAGCACTGATGCAACCTTTCCTGCCCTCCCTCTCATGGTCTGCCTACGGTCATAGAATCAGCACTGCTTTCAGATGGCCATCTAGCCTCTGCTTAAAACCCTCCAGGGAAAGAGAGCCCACCACCTCCCGAGGAAGCCTGTTCCACTGAGGAACCGCTCTTAGAAAATTCTTCCTAATGTCTAGACAGAAACGCTTTGGATTTAATTTCATCCTGTTGATTCTGATCCAGCCTTCTGGGGCAACAGAAAACAGCTCGGCACCATCCTCTCTATGACAGCCCTTCAAATACTTGAAGATGGTTATCATATCACCTCTCAGTTGTCTCATCTCCATATTCCCGTGCTTCAAAGCAGGGGCCATTCAACAGAGTCCTTTGGGGCCCCCAAAGAAACCATGCTTGCCCTTATTGCTGTTTTGCTGGCTTAGAAGCAAGTGCGGCTCCTGGCCTTCATTTCATTTTGCGCTGGACGCCACGTTAGTCTGTCGGCTCCCAAAAACTATAACATCTGACCGTGTGAGCGTTGGCCATCAGTTCATGAGGGGCTGTGGCTCAGTGGTAGAGCATCTGCTTGGCATGCAGAAGGTCCCAGGTTCAATCCCTGGCATCTCCAGTTAAAGGGACCAGGCAAGCAGGTGATGTTTAAGACCTCTGCCTGAGACCCTGGAGAGCCGCTGCCCATCTGAGTAGACAATACTGACTTTGATGGACCAAGGGTCTGATTCCGTATAAGGCAGCTTCATGTGTAAAATCTACAAACCTGTAGTGCTAAAGAGGAGGGAAAGCGGCAAGCTGAGACACGTGTGGGATGCCAGGCAGTTGGGTAACAATAGGCTTTTCTTCCCGGAACAGAGAGAAGAGAAAATGCCTTTCCCCAGTCAGTGGGAATGCTGCTTCTCAATTGGTACTTGCCACCAGCAGCCGCACTAGTATTTGTATCAGAAAACAGTTCAGTAGGCTCCTTATTTTAATGGAAGGCCCGCCTTGGTGCTTTCATACACACTGAATAATGCATTTTCAATTCCTTTTAGTGATTTGAGAGCCAGCATAGTGTGGTGATTAAGAGCGGTGGACTCTAATCTGGAGAACCAGGATTGATTACCCACTTCTCCGCGTGAAACCTGCTGGGTGACCTTGGGCCAGTCACAGTTCTCTCAGAACTCTCGCAGCCCTGCCTACCTCACAAGGTGCCTGTTATGGGGAGGGTAAGGGAAGGGGATTGTAAGCCAATTTGCGACTCCTTTTGGTAGAAGAAGAAGAGTTGGCTTTTATATGCCAACTTTCTCTACCACTTAAGGAAGAATCAAACCGGCTTACTATCACCTTCCCTTCCCCTCCCCACAACAGACACCCTGTGAGGTAGGTGGGGCTGAGAGAGCTCTAAGAGAGCTGTGACTAGTCTAAGGTCACCCAGCTGGCTTTGTGTGTAGGAGTGGGGAAATAAATCCAGTTCACCAGGTCGGCCTCCGCTGCTCATGTGGAGGAGTGGGGAATCAAACCCTGCTCTCCAGATCAGAGTCCACTGCTCCAAACTACCACTCTTAACCACTACACCATGCTGCTTTTCCAAGAGAAAAGCAGGGTATAAAAACCAACTTTTCTTGTTTGCAAGTGGCTTTTTCGCATTCCACTTAGTAAAATCCAGTTGCAAAGCACATTGAAAGTGCATTATCCAGCGCATGCGTGAAAGCAGCTTCAATCAAAATGCCTCTAATCCAGGGGTGGGGAACCTTTTTTCTGCCAAGGGCCATTTGGATAACATTCGCGGACCATACAAAATTATCAACTTAAAAATTAGCCGACCAAGCCCCAAGCAGGCTGCTGCCCCAGATGACCTCCTCCCCCCTCGGGCAGGCAGGCAGGCAGGCATCCAACCGATGGTGCACTTGCCCACCTGGTGGCACAGGTTTGTACGTTGCACCAGCCAGGCATAGCTGTCCAGCCGTGTGCCGGAGTTGCTCCTGCTCCACATGGTTGGGGCTGGATTCTACAGCCGGCTCCTGCAACGTCCGCCTGCAGGGATGAAATGAGGACACACTGGCTAAGAACTCCCCCCCCCCGCGTGCGCATTCTGGCCCTGCCCCCTTTAACCCCTCCATTGTCGCCACTTCCGTCCCCAGCCCTCTTATAGTACAGAAGGAGTACCTTTCTCCACGGCCCTGGTGGGAAAGGGTTAACACGGTTTCTTGGACGGTCCTAGCAGCTCCATAGCTAATGACTCTTCTGCAAGGGGGGGAAAAGGTTCCTTTTCTCGGCAAAACAAACTCACATCTGCCTTGAATAGAGGCTATTCCTGTCCGCAGGAGGGGGCGGATAACCAGTCTTATATCCTTCTGAGCTAGGGATCTGCCAGGACCCACGAAGGGCCAGACCAAATGATTTTGCGGGCCTTAAACGCCCCCCCGGGCCTGACGTTCCCCACCCCTGCTCTAATTAATCAGCTTAGTGCAGCCTGAAGACACAGTGTGTGATCCCCTTGTCTCCTTCCCCCTTCCTCAGAGTGGGCCGAGCAGCTGACGCAGATGGGCCGAGGGAAGCACTTCATTGGAGACTTCCTTCCGCCGGACGAGCTGGAGAAGTTTATGGAGACCTTCAAAGCGCTGAAGGTAAAACGCTGCCCTCGCTTGGCCTAACTCTTGCTCAGTGGGCTTTTTATTTTGTTTTGGCAGAGTTTAAAACCTTGCGGCGGAAATGCTTCCAAGATATAGGGCAGCTGGGGGTCGGGAGACACGGCAGAGTTGAAAACCTTGCGGCGGAAGAGCTTCCAAGATACAGGGCAGCTGGGGGTCGGGAGACTCGGCAGAGTTGAAAACCTTGCGGCAGAAGAGCTTCCAAGATACAGGGCAGCTGGGGGTCGGGAGACTCGGCAGAGTTAAAAACCTTGTGGTGGAAGAGCTTCCAAGATACAGGGCAGCTAAGGGTCAAGAGACTCGGCAGAGTTTACAACCTTGTGGTGGAAGAGTTTCCAAGATATAGGGGCAGCCAAAGGTCTGGAGACTCAAGAAGGCAGCCTGAAGATCCTGAGGGGAAGGGCTGGTGTGCGTTTGGCCTGAGCCACGCAGCAGGTTACCTGACTGCAGGCTTTTAGCCCGTGCCACTGTGGAAAACACCACAGATAAGACCCTGGCACAATAACACAGCAGCAAATGCGAGGTGGCCTTTTCCTCCCAGCCAGTTGTTCCCGGCATTTAAAACAGAGCAAAATTGAACTCTGCCATTTGTTGGTTGCAGTGGATGTTAACAGCCCCCTTGCCCGCTCCAGCCTGAGCTGCATCCCGTCACTCTGCTGCCCGGCTTCAAATCTTCAGCCCTGCCAGCTGTATCTGCTGGCGGAAAGCGCGGTGCAGCCACAGCCGACTTATGGGGAACCCCATAGGGTTTTCAAGGCAAGAGGCGTTCAGAAGCTATCCAGGTCAGGGCAGCTGTGTCTAGCGCATGGGTGTCAAACATAAGGCCCGCAGGTCGGATCCGGTCCCTTGAGAGCTCTTCTCTGTCCATGAGCCAGCCCCGCCCCCCCACTCTCAGTCTGGGCTGTTGAGGCATGGCCAGCCCGACCAAGTGAAATTTATGTCATATCCAGCCCTCGTAAAAATTGAGTTCAACACCCCTGCGGTAATGTAAGCCCTTGGCCCAATCTGAACCAAAAACCACATCAGAGACAGTCAGGTCCAAAGAAGCTGGTTTTTACTGGTCAAATAGGTTAACAGAGCATAAAGAAAAGGTGACAGCAATGGAGCTTGCTGGCTTGCACTTGGTGATATAAAAGCATAGAAAAAAGCAAGAGATTACAAAACACGAACAGCGCTGTGGTTCCCATAGCTTCAAAAGGGTTTAGGTATGCATAACAGTCCTTGAGTCTGGTCAGTGGGAAAACGAAACCAACTGAGACACAGCCTGACAGGTAAGTTGATAGAGGGGAGGAAGAAGTAACAGGAGTGGTGGTTGGCGGAGGCCAGCATTTTTAGAAAAAGGAAGGCCTGGCAGAATAGCTCCATCTTACAGGCCCTGCGGATCTCTTGAAGGTCCCTCAGGGCCCTGATTTCACTAGAGAGGCTATTCCACCAGGCAGGGGCCAGGGCAGAGAAGGCCCCAGCCCTGGTCGAGGCCAGCCGGACACTCCTTGGGCTGGGGGCCACCAGCATGTTTGTATTTTAAGTAAAAAAATGAAGTAAAAAATAATACAATTAATCGGCTTTGCCTGGGTCTTCTGTAAAGCGTATATCTCCATTACCTGGCATTAAGTTTTATGATACGCATGGCCAGGCCCGACCAAGTGACATTTATGTTATATCCGGCCCTCGTAACAAATGAGTTCAACACCCGTGGTCTAGCGGGTCATAAACACCTTCTCTCTCTTCCCTCCCCCACCCCTTTCACCCCCGCAGGAGGGCCGTGAGCCGGACTACTCAGAATACAAGGAGTTCAAGCTGACTGTGGAAAACATCGGCTACCAGATGCTGATGAAAATGGGCTGGAAGGAAGGGGACGGTCTCGGGTCCGACGGCCAAGGCATCAAGAACCCCGTCAACAAGTGCGAACTCCTGTTTTGGTTTTGGCTCAGGCGTTCCTGTGTCTGGGTGCATTCTGCTGCCCAGATCCCCTTGGAGTGGTGGACTCTAATCTGGAGAACCAGGTTGGGTTCCCCGCTCCTCCACGTGAGCGGCGGACACTAATCTGGTGAACTGGGTTGGATTCCCCACTCCACGTGAGCGGCGGACACTAATCTGGTGAGCCAGGTTGGTCTCCCCGCTCCTACACATGAAGCCAGCTGGGGGACCCTGGGCTAGTCACAGTTCTCTCTGAACTCTCTCAGCCCCACCTACTTCACAAGGTGTCTGTTGTGGGGAGAGGAAGGGAAGGCAATTGTAAGCTGGTTTGATTCTTCCTTAAGTGGTAGAGAAAGTCGGCATATAAAAGCTAACTCTCCTCCTCCTCTTTTTCCTCCTCCTTCTCCACCAGCTGCAGATATTGCAATCCTGCAATATTGCAATATCCTGCAATGTTGCAATCCTGCCCCCAAATAATTGTAATCCTGCCCCCAAATGGCCTGCCCTCACCCTCATGCCTCCCATGCCCCTCTTGTCCTATCTTACTCTTTTCCTCCTCTGCCAAATACAGGACCGGCAGAGGGTAAAACTCAAAGCTGAGTCTGTCTTCTAACAGGGGAGTGACAGCGGTGGACGGGGCCGGATTCGGCATTGACCGTCCCGCTGACCTGACCAAAGAGGACGACGAGTACGAAGCGTTCCGCAAGAGGATGATGCTGGCCTACAGGTTCCGGCCCAACCCCCTGGTAGGGCGGACATTTCCCGTTTCGGGGGTTATTTTCCCAGTAGTTTGTGTGTGCGAACTGGCAGCATGCCTGCACAATGCAGCTGCATCTGCAGAAGCAAAAAAACTAAGACCCAAAAGCAGTGGGTGAGAACTGAAAGGAAAGGAAATGGGGAATGTTTACTCATCCCTGTTCTGGACTTATCTAATTAATATTGAGGGCGTATGGGTCGTGGTCTGGACAAATTCCTCTTTTTAGGGTATGCCTTCAGGAGCGAACACAATGACACCGCCTTTGTTGGCATATGTTCGCAATAAGCACGAAGACAATAAGTGCAATATGTTCGCAGTAAGTGCAAAGAGTGCCAGAGCTTCATAGCCAGTTGCAAAAATTTTGTTACCCTGTCTGTCATGGCAGGATTTTGTCCGGAAAGGAATAGTTGTGCCTTGCACTTGTCCGAAGCGCCATTCCAATTAACTAAGGCCATTTTTGCATGGTCAATTTTGATGCTCGCTCAAAGCTCTTTTTTAAAATGCGACTTTAAAAATGCCTTTTCACGGTCCCGACACAAAAGGAGAAGTTCCACTCCCCCCACTTGCCTCCTCCTTTGTTCCTGTTTGCATAGCTATTAGCATATGCATGGCTAACAGGCCTCTGTTGTTTTGCATTGTTCCTTGAGGGGGATTCTTCATGGCAAACACCAAAGGTCGGGTTAAATGGGCTCTTTAGTAATGCGAAGCAGGTCTGCGCCGGCTTCCAGAATGACGGTTCAGCGTGCAAAATTCAAAAAAATATGCGGGGTAATTCAGCCTGCAACATGCTGCTAATTACCATGCAAAAATGGTCTAAGAGTGGGTTAAGAAGTTTGGCTCAAATGTCAACATAAAAAGGGCAATACAGAAAAACATGCTGTAGTGATTCAACACATCTCAGTCTGCACTGACAGAGTCTATTTATGCATGGGGCTTTCTGAAACTTCCCTAATAGCACAGCTGAGGGTAGAACATTAAACCTCACAAGCACAAAGGCTCTGTGGGGATTAGAAATAGAGTGCTGGGCCAGCCAAGGATGATGAAATCCCCAGATATAATGGGGAGCAGGTTTTCCTGGCTGCACAATTAAGTTCTTGGCATTCTATATCTAGAATCCGGGGCGAACATCTCAAAGTATCCTAAATGCACTCAACGTATTTGCACGATTGTGGGGTGGCAGAGAGAGAGAGAGCAGCGCTCTCCCCGTTGGGCTATGCCATCCCCACTATGGTTGCTGTTCTCCTACAACTGGCCTGCTTCTCACATCCTCTCTTCTCTCTTTGTCCCCGCAGAACAACCCCAGACGTCCTTATTATTGACGTGGCACTGCCCCTGTCCCCTCCGAGCGGTGGTTTGTTTGTACTGTGAGATGTTAAAAAGTCGATCTCCTCCTCCTCCTGCACCCTTTTCTTTCTTGTTCCAAAATGTTCTGTTTTAATATATATCCCGAGCCCCATCTTGCCTCCCAGCCGAGAGTGTCGGACCTGTTTTTAGTGGGGTGGGTGGGGTGGGTTGCAGGGGTGGTTTTTTTTTTTAATGGACTTAACCTGAGGTAGAGAAGGGGGCACGGCCAAAACCCTCTTTCCGGATTCAGAGAAATCCCGAGAAAGAGGAAAGGGGCTGATGCGCGCTCCAAATATTCCTGGGACTTGAATGTGGATGTTCAGATGGGCCGAGTGAAAGGCAGACTTCGGTTTCTGTGGAACGAAGATGTCCCTTTCGTGGTGTATTAACGGGAGGAGGAGAGTCTTGTTACTCTGCACTGTGCCCACCGGGAAAGGTGCCCCAGCATGACGCAGGACTTGGGGCTGGGGGGAGGTCTCGGATGAGGAAGAGCCAGTGGGGGCCTGGCAGCCTCCCCCCACAAATGGTTCGGAGTCGGGTCCCTCCCTTTCAATCCTAAAAATTCAGCGAGGCCAAGCAGCAGGAAGACGACACCGGGGTCTTACAGACTCCTTTGAGGTGCTTGGTTTTACTCGGCGAGAAAAGAGATCCTTTTTGGGGGGGGGGGCAAGGAAGGGCCAAAGGGCTGTCAAACTGGCCACTTCCTGTGTCGGAGGAGGGCAGTTGCCGCACACGCCCAGAGGAGAAATAAAATGCAATCAGGCAACTGGAAACAAAGGCCACCGAGGATCCCTTAGCTGAGTCCCAGTGTTTATCCCGTTTGACCCCAAGGTGCTTGGTTCAGTGCGGAGGTGTTTCCCTTCCCAAACACCGCCAGAGAGCCCCAGAGATTTCCTCTCAGCAGCAAGACCCAGTGTGTGGTTTATATCCTGCCCCCTTCTCTGCCCCAAAGTACAAAGCAAATTGTGCCACTTTTAGTATATATTTGTTTTTCAGGTCAGTCGTTTTTCTTTGTTTAATCCTGCAGAGCTGTAGAGTTGACGCTTTTGGGCTTTTGACAACTGAATAAAGCTGCAAACGACATCGCTTCGGGTGTTGTGTGTATGTTTTGTGTCATGGTGGACCCTGAGAAGGGACTTCGATGCTGCCTTCCATTTGCTGAGAGCCAGCGTAGTGTTGTGGTTAAGAGCAGTGGTTTGGAGCGGTGGACTCTGATCTGGAGAATTGGGTTTGATTCCCCACTCCTCCACACGAGCGGCGGACTCTAATATGGTGAACCAGGTTGGTTCCCCCCACTCCTACACACGAAGCCAGCCGGGTGACCTTGGGCTAGTCACACTCTCTCAGCCTCACCTACCTCACAGGGTGTCCGTTGTGGGGAGGGGAAGGGAAGGTGATTGTAAGCCGGTTTGAGTCTCCCTTAAGTGGTAGAGAAAGTCGGCATATAAAAAATAACCAACTCAACCAACTTCACGGGTCAGGCTGGGCGCTTCTGACGGGCAACAGCTCTCCAGGCAGAAAAATGTCTTCCATGATATGCAAGAGAGCCAGCATGGTGTAGTGGTTAAGAGCAGTGGACTCTAATCTGGAGAACCAAGTTTGATTCCCCTCTCCTTCACGTGAAGCCTGCTGAGTGACCTTGGGCCAGTCACAGTTCTCTCCGAACTCTCTCAGTCCCACCTTCCTCACAAGGAGTCTGTTGTGGGGAGAGGAAGAGAAGGTGATTGTAAGCCGGTTTGATTCTCCTTAAAAGGTAGAGAAAGTTGGCTTATAAAAACCTCCTTCTTCTCATTCTCCTCCTCCTCCTCGGTTAGAGTGTTGACTTAGGAATTTGAAGAGCCAACATGGTGTAGTGGTTAAGAGCAGCGGACGCTAATCTGGTGACCCGGGTTGGTTTCCCCACTCCTACGAATGAAGCCAGCTGGGTGACCTTGGACCAGTCACAGTTCTCTCAGAACTCTCACAGCCCCACCTACCTCACAAGGTCTCTGTTGTGGGGAGGGGAAGGGAAGGAGATTGTAAGCCGCTTTGAGACTCCTTAAAGGTAGAGGAAAGCGGGGTATAAAAACCAATTCTTCTTTCTCTCAGGATGCCAGAGACCAAACCTGGGACCTTAAACATGGAAAGCAATGGCCCCTGAAGCAGATGAAACTGAATTAGGTCCTTGCCTCCCCCGCCCGATACTGATTATCGTTTCTACAAGGCAGCCTTTCCCAATACTGGGAGATGCCAAATAGAAACGGGGACCTTTTGTGTCCACAGCAGAGGTCTCTTGCCTTCGGCCAAGCCTCTAGTGGGGGGCGCGAAGAGGGAGGGTGTATGACACCAAGTGTGGGGGCGTCTTATATCAAGCCTTGACATTTTTGCTGGCTCTGGGAGCCAGCCCACAAACATTAAAAAAGCCAGACTCGTTTTTCAGTTCTCAGGGTTTTGTATTCCAGTGACCAGATTTCAGGTTTCTTGCCCCTGTGAAACCTAACCCTAACTTCTTCACGGCTCTTTATAATTGTCTCAAAGCTACGATTAC
The DNA here is from genome assembly GCF_029931775.1 of Euleptes europaea. Classification (NCBI taxonomy): domain Eukaryota; kingdom Metazoa; phylum Chordata; class Lepidosauria; order Squamata; family Sphaerodactylidae; genus Euleptes; species Euleptes europaea. Next base: position 9,697,268 of record NC_079313.1, read on the forward strand.
AGAAGTGTTGTGTATGTAAACGAAGTGTGCGCCCGAGAGTAACCCTTTAGGTTATTAAGTCAACAAAATACTGTCTCCTGATCTTAGCCTAACATCTTTGAAGTGGAGGCCTCGCTTCAAAAAAGATGCGGACAGAATAGAGCGGGTGCAGAGGAGAGCGGCGAGGAGGATCGGGGCCTGGAGACCAAGCCCTACGAGGAAAGGCTTGAGGGACTTGGGAATGTTCAGTCTGGAGAAAGAGGAGATTGAGGGGGGAGAGGATCGCTCTCTTTAAGTATTTGAAGGGCCGTCACTTAGAGGAGGGCAGGGAGCTGTTCCTGTTGGCAGCAGAGGATAAGACTCGCAATAACAGGTTTAAATTGTAGGCGGAAAAGTACTGGCTGGACTTTAGGAAAAACTTTTTTACAGTAAGAGTTGTTTGAGAGTGGAATCGGCTACCTAGGGAGGTGGTGAGCTCCCCCTCACTGGCAGTCTTTAAGCAGAGGCTGGACAAGCACTTGTCAGGGATGCTCTAGGCAGATCCTGCATTGAGCAGGGGGTTGGACTAGATGGCCTGTAGGGCCCCTTCCTACTCTATGAGTCTATGATCTCCCTAATTATTATTTTGCTTATTCTTTTTTACAGCCCCCATTCCACGAGGCCGTTATACATGCAGGCTGCTCTGGCTACAGCCCCCCCCCCCAGTGTGCATAATTGGTGGGCCTTATAGGTCTGTACCACGAGCTCCTTTTCCCCACTAACAAATTCCACCCACACATTTTGAGAAGAGAAGACATTGGAGGTGCCGTGCCCCCTGTCTTGGTGATATCCTGCCCCTAAAAAAAAAAAGGGGGGGGGGAGAAGCTTAACCCTAAAAAACAGAATTAAGTACCCAAAAGGTCAAGAAAGAAACATACACAGATGAAAGTTATACATTTAAAAGTTGAACAATTAAAAGGTTATATCAGTGCACAATATATAAATTTATTACAGGTTAAAATCTAATCACACGTATAACTCATATATGGTCCTGCAAAAGCCTACCAAATAAATATATTCCTATAACACAGTCAGACACAGAATCATACAATCAAACTCAGACCATACGTGTTTTGGCCATACTGCCTTCTTCAGTGGTCTAAACAATCACCACTCCAGACTACAAAATATGCATCAAATAACTAAAAAAATCTTGGTGGCTATATTTGTGTTGTGTTTGCAGGATCACAATTAATATTTAAAACTGCAAAACCTCAGAAGGATGGAAGGCTGAGTCAATCTCGAAACCAGCTACCTGAAACCAACTTCCATTGGGATCGAACTCAGGTCGTGAACAGAGCTTGGACTGCAGTATTGCAGCTTACCACTCTGCGCCATGGGGCTCTTGTAAGGCTTCCTTACAAATGAAAATTACAGCCATAAATAAAACGTCAACATTTCACAGTCACAAAGTAGTCTTAAATTCTGGGGTAGTTCTCCATTATATCCTGTCCCTGCCATCCCCAGGAAGCATTTCTATTGGCTTTTAACTTAATTTTGGCTTCATGGGTACAGCACTGGGGCAGGGAGGAAGGCCAAGAAGTGGTATGTCCTAGACACAAATGGCTTTCTAGGGAGTCTCCTCTCCCCCCCTTCTCCGCTTCCATCCCACAATGAACCATTCGCTTATCTCTGGCCAAAGTTCTTGCCAGCCCAAGCCGGGCGTGTGGACTGTTGCACTCAGGCTCAAAAAGGAGCGGCCAAGTACGAGCATGTGACCACAAACTCAGGTTCTCACAGCCGGCAAACTCTTCCTTCATCTTTCCAACTGACCCACGTGAAATCTGAAATGCCCGGTTCGGGAATTCCGGAGCCCCCTGCAGCCACTGGACGTAAGGAAAGCGTTGGAACTGAATTTCCGTCTGGCTTCGACCCGAAAAGCCAAACGTTCGCTTTCTTTTGCTTCGTAATACTTGCAGAAATTGCACAAACAACACTTAGATTTGCAGAAGAGACGAAAAATGCCCATTTTGTCCAGCTCAAATAGACCCCCTCGCCCACATTGTTTTAGCATGTCCGCAAAACAATATTGCACAAAACATATCACTCCCTGGATAAAGCAGTTAAAGACGCTTTCTTAGAAGCGGGTACTGCGTTATCTGCTGTCAAGTAGATCGGTCAATTGCGTGAGAGATGTGGCAACTTTTCATAGTGTCAAGGAAAAATTAAATTTCATCTCCCCTTTTTAAAGTGTGAAGTGGTTGATGGATAGCCAGTGGCTGTTAAATCTAGGGAAAGGAAAGGAAATTTAGATTTGCAAAGGTCTGAAGAGAGAAAAGCTTAGTGCTGGCTGAGATCCACATTGGCAGGCGCCCTCTTTCCCAACCAGACATCCTCAGAGGAAGGCCTGCAAACAGACGAAAGCCTTCTCTACATTGTCCCAACCAGTCCTCGGTATTCAAAGACAGGCTGCTTTTGAACTAGAAATTCCATTTGGCTGTCACAAGTAGTAGCCCTTGATGGACTTTTTTGGGGTGGAAGTCTAATCCCACATGCCCATCTAAACTGATGGCTGTTTGTGACCATAAATTCCACATATTATGCATTTGAGGAGCCTACAATTTATAAATTGAGTCAAAGGGATTTCATTCACAACTTTGTACTTCAAAGATCTTGAGTTACATTTTTTTAATGTTTATGTGTGGCAGGAAATGAATGGAAACAAACGTTGGCTGCTGAATCCTTGCCAGGAATTGTGGAGAGAATCTTCAGAGAGGGAATTTATCAGAATATATATTTGTTTCACCATTCAATTAACAATGTTTTCACTGATGAATTGCCTGTTTTTTTTCTTCTTGTTTCGCTGCCTCGGGTCTTAATAAATGTACGTAAAAACGCCATTGTACAATAAGTAAAGGGAACGGCAGAACCAGCATCATACAGTTCCCTGCTGCAATTGTTCTAAACTGAGAGCCAACATGGTCTCTAAGTGGTTAAAAGCGGGGGTTTGAAGCGGTGGACTCTGATCTGGAGAACCGGATTTGATTCCTCACTCCTCCACATAAGCGGCTGACTCTAATCTGGTGAACTGGATTTGTTACCCCACTCCTCCACATGAAGCCAGCTGGGTGGCCTTGGGGTAGTCACAGGGGCATTGTGCAGGGGGTTGGCCTAGATGACCCTGGTGGTCCCTTCCCACTATGATCCTATGACAGGGACCTCAGTGGGGTACAATCTCATAGAGTCCACTAGGGTCGCCAGGTTTAGGGGTGGAGCCTGAGGAGGGCGGGGTTTGGGGAGGGGAGGGACTTCAATGCCATAGAGTCCAGTGGCCAAAGCAGCCATTTTCTCCAGGTGAACTGATCTCTGTCGGCTGGAGATGACTTGTAATAGCAGATCTCCAGCTAGTACCTGGAGGTTGGCGACCCTAGAGTCCACCCTCTAAAGCATCCATTTTTCTCCAAGGGAACTGATCTCCATAGTCTGGAGATAAGCTGCAATTCCGAGAGATCCCCAGGTCCCAACTGGAGGCTGGCATCCCTACTTATACATAGGGTTGCCAGGTCCCTCTTCGCCACTGTAGGGAGGTTTTTGGGGCAGAGCCTGAGGAGGGCAGGGTTTGGGGAGGGACTTCAAGGCCATAGAGTCCAATGGCCAAAGCGGCCATTTCCTCCAGGGGAACTGATCTCTGTCGCCCGGAGATCAGTTGTAATAGCAGGAGATCTCCAGCTAGTACCTGGAGGTTGGCAACTCTATCCCACAAGCCTAGGGTTGCCCGCTCCGGGTTGGGAAACACCTGGAGATTTTGGGGGCGGAGCCTGAGGAGGGCGGGGTTTGGGGAGGGACTTCAATGCCATAGAGTCCAATGGCCAAAGGGGCCATTTTTCTCCAGGGGGAACGGATCTCTATCGGCTGGAGATGAATTGTAATAGCGGGAGATCTCCAGCCAGTACCTGGAGGTTCAGCAGTTAGTACCAAGTGCCCCTTTTTTCCAGTACCTGGAGGTTGGCTACCCGAAGCGGAGCTAGAAGTACTGGCGGGGGGGGGGGGGATGTTTTTTGAAGGGTGTCCAAAGTCGCTGGAGGCTGGCCGGGAAGGCACGTCGCCCTTTTAAGGGGTGTGCCACTTTCCTGTTTTTCCCAGGCCGGATTGTGCAAGGGCAGCCCTGCCTCCAGCAGCGACCTTTGCATCGCCAGCTGGCTCTTCCTTCCTTTCTTTCCTTCTTTCTTTCTTTGGCGAGCTTGGAGGGAGCCGAAGGGGCCGGAGGGTTGCCCTGACCTCCCTCCCACCCACCCACCATGCGGCCCCCCTCGGCCTGGCCCGCCGTGGCCCTCTCGCTCTTCGCCCTCCCGATCTCCTACGCGCTGAACAGCCTGGCTGCGCTGGAACAGTAAGTGTCCTGTGAACGCGGGCAGACGCGTGTCTGCTCGGAAGCGCCTCGTTCTTCCCCTTTTCCCTCCGGCCACCCCGTGTGTGTGTGCGTGCGTGTAGAATCACACAGTGGGAAGGGAGCACCAGGGTCATCTAGTCCAACCCCCTGCACAATGCAGGACATTCACAACTACTTCCCCCCACACCCCCAGTGACCCCTATATAGTCACATACACACACACACACACACACACATATATATATATATATACACACACACACATACACACACATATACACATACACACACACACACACACGTATATGTGTATATTCTCTTGGCATGAAACCCCCCCCCCCCAAATAAACGGGTCACCATAAGTCGGCTGCGACTTAACAGCACTTTTCACACATATGTGTATATATATCAATATATATCAAACTTTTCGGGCCACCACCCCCTTGGTTACACAAACTCAACCCCAGCGCCCCCTACCCTATCTAATAACACAGTTGAAGAGGCCCACCTCTAGCACCCCCCTGCTGCCTCTTAGTGCCCCCCTAGGTAATCCCACTGCCCCCCAGGGGTTGGTATTGCCCACTTTGGGAACCACACACACACACACACACATATATATCCCCCCACACATAGACAGACAGACAGACAGACAGACAGACAGACAGATAGATAGATAGATAGATAGATAGATAGATAGATAGATAGATAGAAAATTATGTGTGTGTATATACATACATACACATGCACTGGCTGGGGTGGGGCTGGTAACCCTAGATCAGTTCCCCTGGAGAAAATGGCTGCTTTGGAAGGTGAAAAGGGGCATTATACTTCACCCTCCTCAAGTTTCACCCCCATAAATATCCAGGGATTTCCCAACCCAGAGCTGGCGATTATAGCTGGGCCTGCACTTGGCGAGGGGGCCAACGGCCGATTCCTCACCGGGCGCCCAAGGGGGGGAAAGAAGAGCAGAAGGTCGGACCAGAACCAACGGGTTGAAATTAAATCAAAAGAGTTTCCGCCTAGACATCAGGAAGAACTTTCCGACAGTTAGAGCGATTCCTCGGTGGAACAGGCTTCCCCCGGGAGGTGGTGAGCTCTCCTTCCCTGGAGGTTTTTAAGCAGAGGCTAGATGGCCATCTGTCAGCCATGCTGATTCTATGACCTTAGGCAGATGACGAGAGGGAGGGCATCTTGGGCATCTTCTGGGCATGAAGTAGGAGGTCACTGGGGGGTGGGAGGTAGTGGTGAATTTCCTGCATTGTGCAGGGGGTCGGACTAGATGACCCTGGTGGTCCCTTCCAACTCTATGATTCTATGATTCTAAGATGTTGCCCCGCTTCCACACACACACACACACACAGGCTGCTCCTTGTTTGGACCTGACGAGGAGGCTGGAGGTGTTTCTGGGGCCCCTTTGGACTTTGGCCCAGAGCCCCAGAATCACTAAGGCTGCCCTTGGGTGAGCACCTGTTTTCCGCCCAGAAGATCCCGAGTTCTGTCCTCAGCAGGATCCCATGGTAGTGAGTTACCCAAGTTAATTAGGCACTGTATGAATAACGTTCTTCCATCCGTCCTTAACCTATTGCCTATCAGAGTTTCCTAGGGATGCCAGCAGCCTCCAGGTGGAACCCGGGGATCCCCCAAAATTACATAGAATCATGGAAGAGACCACCAGGGTCATCTATCTGACCCCCTGCACAATGCAGGAAATTCCAAACTACCTCCCTCCCCACACCCCCAGTGACCCCTACTCCATGCCCAGAAGATGGCCATCTAGCCTCTTCTTAAAAACCTCCAGGGAAGGAGAGCTCACCACCTCCCGAGGAAGCCTGTTCCACTGAGGAACCGCTCGAACTGTTAGAAAGTTCTTCCTCATGTCTAGCCGGAAACTCTTTTGATTTAATTTCAGCCCGTTGGTTCTGGTCCGACCTTCTGGGGCAACAGAAAACAACTCAGCTCATCTCCAGACTACAGAGATCAATTCCCCTAGAAAAAATGGATGCTTTGGAGGGTGGACTCTATGGCGTTGTACCCCTCTGAGATTCCCGCCCCAAATCTCCAGGGGTTTCCCAACCTGGATCTGGCAATCCTGCCCCTCCCCATCCCGCACCAGTGGCCAGGGTGGACCTTGCAACCCCAAGGAATCTAGATGGATCCAGGACAACCTCGGGTTCAAACAGCTCCATAGTAACTGTTTGGCTGCCGTGGGAGACAGGATGCTGGAATAGAAGGACCACTGGTCTGATCCAGCAGGGCTCTTCTGATGTTCATAAGAACATAAGAAAGGCCATGCTGGATCAGACCAAGGCCCATCAAGTCCAGCAGTCTGTTCACACAGCGGCCAACCAGGTGCTTCTTGGAAGCCCACAAGCAAGACGACTGCAGCAGCATTATCTTGCCTGCGTTCCACAGCACCTAACAGAATAGGACTGCTCCTCAGATACTGGAGAGGATAGGTATGCATCACGACTAGTATCCATTTTGACTAATAGCCATGAATAGCCCTCTCCTCCACGAACATGTCCACTCCCCTCTTCAAGCCCAAGTTGGCAGCCAATCACCGCATCCTGGGGCAGGGAGTTCCACAATTTAACTGAGCTGTTTGAGGGTCTTGAAAAACTCTCTGGGTCTTGACAAACTTCCCTGGCTGCTTTCTGCAAAGGGCGTAAGAGGCCTGACTAGTTAACAGCTGAAAGCACAATCTTTCCCTTTTCTCGATAGCCCTGTTCACAGTGAACGCATGTACAGCCCACATATACACCTGGTTGTAAGCACAAGCCCTCTGCATGTTCACTTGATAAATTAAACCAAGGGCCAGTTTCTTTTTTAAAATGTGGGGTTTCAGTCACACCTTCGGCCCGCAGCATGTGCGCTGAACGTAACGTGAGAATTGCTTGTCACATGTACAAAGAACAGTCAAGTGTACACTGTGCATGGATTGTTAAGAGGGCCGGATCTGATGAAAAGGCCACTTGGAGGGGCCAGGCCATGCCTCGCCGGGCCAGATGGAGAGTTGTGGGGGCTGCCTTGCCTGGCTTACGGGCCAGATAAGTCTAGTCACAGTTCTCTCTGAACTCTCTCAGCCCCACCTTCCTCTCAAGGTGTCTGTTGTGGGGAGAGGAAGGGAAGGAGATTGTAAGCCGGTTTGAGACTCCTTAAAGGTAGAGAAAATCGGGGTATAAAACCAACTCTTCTTCACTGTAACTTGTGAAATGGGTTTATGTTGCCCCTTTTGGTGTCAGATGAGATTGTATGTTCCTTGGGGCAGGTTTTGTGGAGACCTGGAGCAGCTGAGTGGCTGAACGTCTAAACGGTGAATCACAAAGTCTCCAGTTTGAATCTTGGTTCTGCCCCGAAATGATTAGTTGGCCTTAAGCAAGTCTCCAGCCCACCCCGACTCATCTGCAGTATGGGTATCCTGGTAGCCTCCCTCACAGGGTTGTTGTAAGAATTGCTTCGGGATAAGAAATTCAGTCTTTCATTTGCTGAATCACAACAAGCTCAATGCAGTCCAGCATCCAGTTTCCTGACTAGTGTTGGGGGCCTTGCGTTTTCTTTGCTGCCAGTACCTGCTGTTCAGTGGTAGACTGCCTCTGAAGGGGGAGGTTTCATTTTAGCCTTTGTGACTCGTACCTATGGATTGACCTGTCATGTACATTTGAACATTAAGGCCCTATATAAGTGCTAAGCCTTAATGATATGACGTTATTTTTGTTTGTTGCATTTTATAGCCCCTTGCATATGGGGGGGCACAATAGCAATCAATTATGGTGGCCCTAATCCGCTGCTAGGGGCCCAGACTTTAACCTGCAAGGCCAGGCAGAAGATTCCAAATCAAGAGGGGCTCAGAGCATGCACAGACTGCATGCCTGCTCTTCAGATGCTTAGCTTCCCTTAAAAGGTAGACCTCGCTCATCCAAGCCATGCCTGGCCCTTTATCCTCTTGACAGGAGAATTTGGGGGGGGGGGTTAGAATTATTATCGCTCACAGCCAAAAATGGATTTCCAGATGAAATGCCAATTTATGCAACCTTTGGCTTTTTGCCCACCATTCCTGGCTGCTCAAAGGAGTACTGAGTGAGTTTCAAAATAGATTATACATTATTTTAAGGCCCCCAGTACTTTAGAAGAGCATTTGTGCATATTCTTGCCCTCCCTGGTTCTAAAAAGCAATTTAATAACGCTCCAGGAATCACCCTGTACAGCAAACAAATTTCTTTGGGGGGCAAAATTATTGTGGTGTAAACACAGTAAGCCCTCTGAGCTATACAGCTCTCTTCACCATACCTTACATAGTGTCGTCCGATCTGGGCAGTCGTCTCTGCTGGGCCATGGAAGACAGGATGCAAGAATCTGTTTCCTATCATAATGGGGGTAGTTTTCTGCCGACCCATGGGAGTGCGAGCTTTAGGGTTCACGCAGCACTCTTCATTGAGCACGATGGATAGAGCGGAACGTTTTTGCCAGAGCAAGGCTGGAGTCAAGTGGGAAGGTGTTTCAGACAGAGAGAGTGATTTGCAGTTTGCAGTGGGCAGTATGTTTGACACCCCAGCTCTAGAATATCAGTCATAACAGGAATGTTGAATGAATTAGGTAAAAGCTTAAGGACCTTACAAAATAGCGGTTCTTATTTAATATATGTATATCTTCCTGGCATAGTTTATAGATGTTAAAATGCACCTTAGTGTCGGTGTGTTGAGAAAGCAGCGACCATGGAAGATGGGGGGAGGGGATAGGGTACACCGTTCCAGAACCCATTGAGCTTCTTAAATGCCCCTCGATGTGTTGCTGGCGTTACCCTTCGCTCCGAGTTTGGCCAAATGCTTGCTCGAAGCCAGGGCATGGTTGGCCGCCTTTAAGCTACAAGCTGCGCTTTAGCACTGAGGGGCTCCTAGCTTCTCTGAAGCACGACCCTTTTAAATCCTCATGGGGAAAAATCTTAGATGATAAATTGTCATTGTTGGGCTTCTCGCAGGATATGTTATTAGATCTTGGGGAAACTGAAGCTTTCACCAAAATTAAAAATGCATGAAAGAGCTTGATTATAACAGCACTACTTTTCGTGCTCGCCGCGTTTGTTCATCTCAGTTTTTCGGGATACCACCACGCGGTTTGCCTGCTTATACTTACTATTTGACAACTCCTTGTCCTTCTAGAGCCTTCTGTTTAGCTAGACTGAACGCTAACCCCTCTATGGTTATGCAGGGCAGGGTTTTGAATATACCATACCCAGACAGGACCTGTCCTTGCTCCTCTGGCTCTATTGATTCATTAGCTCATGCCCTCTTGAAATGCCGCTTTTATGAGGAACTCCGATCACATTTATATCTCTCCCCTTTTAACATATAAATCTAATGACTCCGTCTCTGACATAATGCCTTTTTTTACTAAGTGACAGGGATCCCAAGGCTACATTGTCAGTGGCAAGATTTGTTTCTGCCCTTATATCCCTCAAACATTAGATTTACGCTGCTCAAGATCAATGGATCAAGGAGCTTCTAAGGGATAAAGGAAAGGAAAGGAAAGAACCCATTGAGCCAGACAAGCCATGCGACTGATCTCCGTCTGGGGTGGGTCTGGGTGATGTAAAGTGGGGAAGGATGCTTTGTTGCTTTGATGCTCCTCCTTGTGAGGAAGCAGAGCCCGTGTTGGCGGCTGATGGCCTTGTGGCCCTGATAGGCAGTACCCGTGAGGGCAACCTGTTTTCTCTCTCCACGTGGTGGTAGTGGTGGGATTAGGTTTGCCTACCTCTTCTCCCTCCCTTGACTCGCACACCATCTTCCTCTTCCTGCCAGGTGTAGTGGCCAGCGTGGTGTCGTGGTTAAGAGTGGTGGTTTGGAGCAGTGGGCTCTAATCTGGAGAACCGGGGTCGATTCCCCACTCCTCTACATGAAGCCAGCTGGGTGACCTTGGGCTAGTCACATTCTCTCAGCCCCACCTACCTCACAGTGGAGGGGAGAGAAGGTGATTGTAAGCTGGTTTGATTCTTCCTTAAGTGGTAGAGAAAGTTGGCATATAAAAACCAACTCTTCTTCCCCACTCCTCCACATGAGCGGCAGGCTCTAATCTGGTGAACCAGGTTGGTTTCTCCACTCCTACACATGAAGCCAGCTGGGTGACCCTGGGCTAGTCACACTCTCTCCGCCCCACCTACCTCACAGGGCATCTGTTGTGGGGAGGGGAAGGCGATTGTAAGCTGGTTTGATTCTTCCTTAAGTGGTAGCGAAAGTCGGCATATAAAAACACTCTTCATCTTTTTCTTCTTCCTCTTCCTCTCCTTCAGTCCCCCAGGCTGGATGTTTGGTGCTTGCCCATCCTCTCTGTGTCATGGCTGTGTCTGGGAGGGAGGGACCCCACTCCTGGAACTGGCCCTGTGAGGAAGGCGCTCTGTGGCCTTGTTGCCCAGGCTCCAGATTGGGCTCCTTCCTTCTTTCCTTCCTTCCTTCCTTCCTTCCTTCCTTCCTTCCTTCCTTCCTTCCTTCCTTCCTTCCTTCCTTCCTTCCCTCATGTTATTTTATCTTCCTTCCTTCCTTCCTTCCTTCCTTCCTTCCTTCCTTCCTTCCTTCCTTCCTTCCTTGCTCTTGCCTGGATCATGCAATGCCCTCCGGCCGGCAAGTGCCAACGTGCAAGGAAATCGATCTTTGATCCCTTCAGTGTTGAAAGCAACAGATAGCACAAAGCTAGCACAAAACCCTGATTAGAGGAAGGATAGCTCTGCAGGCGGATATTGGTTGGGATAGCTGTGTGAAACCTCCAACATCCAAGGCACTATACCTCAGAGTTCCATATACTAGGGGGCAAACCCAGGGAGTGGCTGTTATGGAGCTAGATGGGCATTGTATTTATTGATTGCCATAATGGTGTGATGTGGGGGTGTGGTTAGAATATCAGTGTAGGATCTAGGAGGCCTGGCTTCTAATCCCCACTTGGCCGCAAAACTTACTCTGTGATCTTGGGTCCACCCACCTCACTTGCCTCCCAAAATAAAATGAAGGGAGGGAGATTCCTGCAAGCCCTTACAATCACAAAATCATAGATTTGGAAGGGACCACCAGGGTCATCTAGTCCAACCCCCTGCACAATGCAGGAAATTCACAACTACCTCCCCCCCACACCCCCAGTGACCCCCTACTTCATGCCCAGAAGATGGCCAAGGTGCCCTCCCTCTCATGATCCACCTAAGGTCATAGAATCAGCATTGCTGACAGATGGCCATCTAGCCTCTGCTTAAAAACCTCCAGGGAAGGAGAGCCCACCACCTCCTGAGGAAGCCTGTTCCACTGAGGAACCGCTCTAACTCTTAGAAAGTTCTTCCTAATGTCTAGATGGAAACTCTTTTGATTTAATTTCAACCCATTGGTTCTGGTCCGACCTTCAGGGGCAAAAGAAAACAACTCGGCACCCTCCTCTCTATATGTCAGCCCTTCAAGTACTTGAAGGTGGTTATCATATCACCTTTGAGTCTTCAGGCTAAACATACCCAACTCCTTCAACCTTTCCTCATAGCCTTCTGAGGCTAAGGTTGCCCAACTCCATGTCTGGAGATCTCCTGGAATTACAACTGAGATCCAGACTACATAAATACTTTCTTTCTTTCTTTCTTTCTTTCTTTCTTTCTTTCTTTCTTTCTTTCTTTCTTTCTTTCTTTCTTTCTTTCTTTCTTTCTTTCTTTCTTTCTTTCTTTCTTTCTTTCTTTCTTTCCCTTCCTTCCTTCCTTCCTTCCTTCCTTTCTGTCTGCCTGCCTGCCTGCCTGCCTGCCTGCCTGCCTGCCTGCCTGCCTGCCTTCCTGCCTTCCTTCCACTGGTTCTTAAGGAATAAGGAAACACAATGAAAGCAGATCGCTGGGGCAATATATCATCATCAATAGGCTTTCCGATGCCCGGCACTGTCTTTTGGTGGTGGGGGAGAACACGTCCCACTGGTACAGAGCATGAATAACTTGCCCAGGTCAGCCCAATTAAATGGCTCCCGATTCTATTAAAAGCAGGTCTGAATCTGTCAGCAGAGATAGGAGGGGAAGTCCCCCTCCCGCTCCAGAGGAAAGGTTTCCTGCGCTGGCTCTCTCCGCCAACCGCGACGGAGCCAGGCAGCCGGTGCGGCTCTGCAGATCCTAGAAGGTCCTTCACTTCCTGAGGAAAGGGTATCGCTCAGGGTTGCTGCAAGCGTCCTTTGCAGCCGGGGTCTGCATTGCAGTCGAACAGCGGCAGGAGCTGGCAGCGGGCAAATCTTGCAGCTGCAGCAACCTTGCCAGCTTCCCCGGCCGAGCGGCATCCCCGTCCAGATGGCGCAAAGCGCAGGCCAGGGCCCTCGGTTGGGCATCGATGCCTTTGCAGGCGTGAACGGTTTCTGCAGGCCTGCTCAGGTCGTTCAGCGTTTTGCGGGGAAGGGAATGCACCAAACTCTTATCTGCGCTTCAAAAGTCTTTTAAAACTTCTGACTCACCTAGTTAGACCTCGCCTAGAGTACTGTGTTTGGTTTTGGGCACCGCAATTTAAGAAGTGCGTAGAAAAGCTGGAACGGGTCCAGAGGTGTGCAACAAAGATGGTGAGGGGTCTGGAGACCAAGTCCTATGAGGAAAGGTTGAAGGAGCTGGGGATGTTGAGCCTGAAGAGGAGAAGACTGAGAGGAGATAGGATAACCATCTTCAAGTACTTGAAGGGCTGTCCTATAGAGGAGGGTGCTGAGTTGTTTTCTGTTGCCCCAGAAGGTCAGACCAGAACCAACGGGTTGAAATTAAATCAAAAGAGTTTCCATCTACATTAGGAAGAAGTTTATAACAGTTAAAGCGGTTCCTCAGTGGAACAGGCTTCCTCAGGAGGTGGTGGGCTCTCCTTCCCTGGAAGTTTTTAAGAAGAGGTTGGATGGCCATCTGTCAGCAATGCTGATTCTATGATCTTAGGCAGATCATGAGAGGGAGGGCATCTTGGCCATCTTCTGGGCATGGAGTAGGGATCACTGTGTGTGTGTGTGGGGGGGAGGTAGTTGTGAATTCCCTGCATCGTGCAGGGGGTCGGACTAGATGACCCTGGTGGTTCCTTCCAACTCTATGATTCTATGACTCGGGAAGCTTCGCCTGCCTGCCTCAATGTCCTACACGTTGCCTGGGGTTGACCGTTCGGGAAACCGAGGGGTCAGATGTCATCACAATTGATGGCCTCTTCTTTGGCCAGGGGGCAATAACCCATCGAGTCAAGGATGCCACTGGAGAGGGGGGACCTTCCCTATAAAGAAGGGGTTTCGGGGTCCCAAATTAAGGACAGGGGTGTGGGCCTCTTCTTGCTCCTCCACCCAGCAGCTGCCATGGGGAGACTGAGGGTCAGAGCAGATCCCTCCACCTGGTCCTCCATCACCACTGGCCCCTTGGCCCCGAAGCATTGCTCTTCCTGCTGGAAGGCCGCAGATAGAGGTTTGGGCCTAGCTTGACAGCCAGCATGGCGTATAGGGTTGCCAGGTCCCTCTTCGCCACCGGCAGGAGGTTTTGGGGGCATAGCCTGAGGAGGGCGGGGTTTGGGATGGAAAAGGGACTTCAATGCCATAGAGTCCAATTGCCAAAGTGAACATTTTTCTCCAAGGGAACCGATCTCCGTCGCCTGGAGATCAGTTGTAATAGCAGGAGGTCTCCAGCTAGTACCTGGAGGTTGGCAGCCCTATCCCACAAGCCTCCTCCCCCTCCGAGACAGAGCCCCTCTTCAGTGGGGTGTAAGGAGGGTTGCCAGCTCTGGGTTGGGAAATAGCGGGAGATCTCCAGCTAGTACCTTGAGGTTGGCAACCCTATGCAAGAGGGCTGTCCCAAGATGGCGGAGCCAGCCACAAAATTATTGCCGCAGCTTAACTTCAGGGGCGCAGGGCAGATCCTTGTGCTGCGGCGGCAGCTGCTGCCCAAGCAACGCTGTTAAACATCTGCGCCGCCAATCAAATTTCTAACCGTCAATCAGATTCCTTGCTGGGTAAAAGCCCCTGCCTGGCCCTGCCCACTCCCTAAAAACACTTGGTGGGTGCCAAAAAGAGGTGCCAGCGGGCCCCGTATTAAGGACCCCTGCCTTGGGGCTATAATTGTTTGATCTCAATATTGGAAGGCCTCAATCTGGTGCCTCTTCCTCTTCCTCCTCCTCTCCAGCTCCTGGGCCGTCGCGTTGGTGGGTGCCTTGGTCCTTCTAGGCTTGTTTGCTGTGGTCTACCTCCCCAGTCAGTCCGAGGATCCTCTCTTCTACGGTACGTTGGCTCCCCTCTTCCTTCTGCTGGATCAGGCCAAACGTCCATCTAGCACCCCATCCAGTTTCCCGCCCTGGCCACCCAAATCCCCTCCGGAATGTATACCAACAAGGTAGAGAAGTCCTTATGTGGGGGATCCGGTGCAAACTTCTGTGATTCATGTGCTCTAATATACATCCGGCCCCCAGCGTGGTGTAGTGGTTAAGAGCGGTGGTTTGGAGCAGTGGACTCTAATCTGGAGAACCGGGTTCGATTCCCCTTTCCTCTACATGAGTGGCAGACTGATCTGAAGAACCGGGTTGGTTTCCCCACTCCTCCACATGAGCGCCGGACTCTGATCTGGAGAACCAGGTTTAATTCCCCACTCCTCCACATGAGTGGCAGGCTCTAATCTGGGGAACTGGGTTTGATTCCCCTCTCCTCTACATGAGCGGCAGACTTTGATCTGGAGAACCGGGTTGGTTTCCCCACTCCTCCACATGAGTGGCGGACTCTAGTCTGGAGAACCGAGTTTGATTCCCCACTCCTCCACATGAGCGGGGGACTCTAATCTGGTGAACCCGGTTGGTTTCCCCACTCCTCCACATGAAGCCAGCTAGGTGACCTTGGGCTAGTCACAGTTCTCTCCGAACGCTCTCAGCCCCACCTACTTCACAGGGTGCCTGTGGCGGAGATAGGAATGGAAGGAGATTATAAACCGGTTTGATTCTTCATTAAGTGATAGAGAGAGTCGGCATATAAAAACCAATTCTTCTTCTTCTTAATCTCTCTCTTCCAGTGTTCATGGTCTTTTCCTTCACGTCTGTGATCGACACCATAATCGCTTTGGAAGAAGAGGGTTATATTGGCGGATTCATGGAGTTCTACATGAACGAGGTACCAGGCCGGTCTGGGGTATGGCCCCCGATTCGCCTACCCTGGCTTGGCTGTACAGTTCAGCTCCCGATCCTTGGGCTCTGAGGTTCAGAACAAACAGCAATAGAGGTCGGCACAGTTGGGCAGCTGTCCAGGGCCACCGTCTGGGAAAAGGCCCCCTGTGGACTGGAGACATGGGCTGTTTCCCAGAGGGAGGTGTGCTTGGGGGGCAGTGGAAGAAGCAGAGCGCATGTCCCTTGGCTGCTGCCCCTTACCCCCCTTTGGACCAAAAGACTCTCTTGTGATAGGGTCGTTTATGCATGGGTACTTTCACTCATGTTCTCCCCCGGTCTGAGTTGGTTGTTCCTTGGAGTCATGCCTGAGTTTTCCATCCATTAGAGATGACCTCGCGCCCAGTCCTCACAATGTCCGAGTCTTCCCATTCCTCTGTTAACCCGACTTTTCCCTCTCCCGTGAGCAAAGCTCGGGTGAAATCCCCATGCGGAAGGCAAAGTGCGGGACACGCAAGCTTGCTTTCTCTCGCAGCCAAGTACAAAGCAGCATGTCCAGAGGCAGGGTGTCAGATACGTCCTGCTTCCTCGGAGCATTTTCTGAGCACAAGAAAGGCTTTTTAAAACCGAGGCTTGGATTTCCCCCCCCCCTTTCAGATTGCTCCGTTTTTGTTTTTGTTTTGTTCTTAAAATGCTTTTTTAATGTGGCAACTGGGTTTTTTTGGGGGGGATTTTCTCTTGTTGTAAGCACTCCAAGTAATCCAATTACAAAGCAGCATTTCAAGGGGCGGGGTCTTGATTTGGAGACTGCTGGTGCATAGATTCCTAACCAGAAAGCGTGGGTCCAGCCGGCAACGAACCTCAGATGAAACTCCCATGCACAAATGACCTTGTGAGAGGATGCGGCCTAACCACACGATCTCAGTTCTGTTTTGTTTCTTGGGCAGCGGGGACAGAGCTGGGCCCTCACATCTCTCTGACACTTCTTTTGCCAGGGTGAGCCGTACCTCCGCACAGCCTATGGGATTATGATCTGTTACTGGGACGGAGTGGTTCATTATGGTCTCTACCTCATGATGATTACAGCCATTTCTCAAAGGTAAAGGGGGGAGATGTAAAGGGCTGGGGATCTGTCATGGTGAGCAGTTCAGTTATGGTGTGGGACAGGCAGAAGTTCAAGGGGTGCAGTTGGAACAGCTACAGTGCTGGGGCGTTGCACCAGCTGGATTACTGCTATAGCAAATCAGGGAGAGTTTGGAGTTGTGTGACCATGGGAGAAGATCTTGGCAGTCAGTTCAGGAAGTGGAGCTTGACAGAAAAGATATAGTTAGCTTGTGGAACTTCCTGCCACAAGAGATGGCCAGGACTGCTAGGTTTAAAAAACGGATTGGTCAAACTCCAGAAGGATACATTTCTTCAGGTGTTAGCCACGCTAGCTAAGTAAAACCTCCATGTGCAGTGCAGTTTAAAAAACCTTCACATACTAAATGTGCAAAGCAGCTCCAAAGTTAAGTTAGTAGAGAAAGTAGTGGCCGAATAACACAAAGGAACTGTTTCTTCTGTTTCTGTTAATTTGATAAAAAATTGGCATCCTGTAAAACTGGTGGTGGGGAAAAACGCCATCAAGTCACCGCCGACATAGGGTTTCAAGGCAAAGGCCAAACAGAGGTGGTTCGCCATTGCCTGCCTCTGCGTCACAACCCTGGTATTCCTTGGTGGTCTCTCATCCAGGTATTAATCAGGGCTGAGCTGCATAGCTTCTGAGATCTGGTGAGATCAGGCTAGCTTGGCCCCCCCTGTTAAACTAGATTACAATAATTCTTACCGGAGTACGGTAATATGGATTGCAAATGTTTTTGCTGACGGTGAACAGTTCTATGTAACGGGGCCAGATCACATCAGGGAAAAGTTCCTGAAGCTGGTGGAAAGCGCTCCTTCGAGCAGAGCGAATCCAACCCGATATATACACGACAAAAAGAAATCCCAGCATCCCAGGGTGGGCGATGTCCTTGAGAAAGATTCTTTTTTAAAAAAATATAATTTTTATTGAAATTTCAGAAAAAACAAAAACACACATAACAAACTCAGTCATTCCCATATATACAGTATAGTCCAGCTTCCAGGGGGTTCATTTTAAATTTATCAGTTCAAACTTACAAGAAAGAAAAAAAGAGAAAAGCAAAGGCCTATTCAGCTGTCTTTCAATATACTGCTTAATCTTAAACTATACCAGTAATATTAATCATTTCTACCTATTCACTTAATCTTCACTTGGCTAATAATCTGTATTTACCATTCCATATAAACTATATCATATGTCCATTGAATTTATAATCTAATATTGCTGTTCCAATTTTCTCTCTCTCTTTTTTATCCTTGACGAAGATTCTGTGATTCTTTTTCAGAAAGAGTTACCGGAATTTCGGCCTCTATTGGATCGGGTCCCTCACAATGAGTCTTGTGGTTTTCCTGCTGGGTAACATTGTCGGTGAGGAACTTTGCAACCATTCTGTGTCGAGCACTGCGGCAGAAAGACACCGGGAGGAATGTGCCGAAGAAATAAATGCGTGGCTCTTTCTTTCCGTTTCAAGTTTGAAAGAAAGCCTCGGTCTCTCACCTTCCCGTTGGTGCACAACACACACAGGGTAGCTCACGACAAGATGAAAAAAGCAGATTTGAAAAACTGAACTCTGAAATGTTAACGACAGATAGAACGTTTGAGAAGGGAACAATGACGGTTGAAAGTCAGCGGTGACTGAATTTTGCGGCCCAGTTTCGTTTGGCATGCTAATCTGGCCCAGAGTATCAAGGATTGTCACAGGGAAGCTATGCAATGGGCTGCTCCCCTGCGAGTTCCACCAGGACAAATAATTATCTCCTGGAGCGATTTGGGGTCATGAAAACAGTGGGGGGGTAGGGACCAGTGAAGGCCCTTCTCACACCATGTCATGGTTAGGGTTGCCAACCTCCAGAGGAAGGCAACAAAAATGGTGAGGGGTCTGGAGACCAAGTCCTTTGAGGAAAGGTTGAAGGAGCTGGGGATGTTGAGCCTGAAGAGGAGAAGACCGAGAGGGGATATGATAACCATGTTCAAGTACTTGAAGGGCTGTCAAATAGAGGAGGGGGTGCCGAGTTGTTTTCTGTTGCCCCAGAAGGTCGGACCAGAACCAACGGGTTGAAATTAAATCAAAAGAGTTTCCGTCCAGACATTAGGAAGAATTTTCTAACAGAGCAGTTCCTCAGTGGAACAGGCTTCCTCGAGAGGTGGTGAGCTCTCCTTCCCTGGAGGTTTTTAAGAAGAGGTTAGATGGCCATCTGTCAGCAATACTGATTCTATGACTTTGGGCAGAGGATGAGAGGGAGGGCGTCTTGGCCATCTTCTGGGCATGGAGTAGGGGTCACTGGGGGTGTGGGGGAGAGGTAGTTGTGGATTTTCTGCATTGTGCAGGGAGTTGGACTAGATGACCCTGGTGGTCAACTCTATGATTCTTTGATTCTAAGTGGTAGCTGGAGATCTCCCGCTATTACAAATGATTTCCAGACGACAGAGATCCGTTCACCTGGAGAAAAGGGCCACTTTGTAAGGTGGACTCTATGGCATTATACCCTATTGAAGTTCCTGCTCTCCCCAAACTCCGCCATTCTCTGGCTTCACCCCAAAAAAATCCAGGTATTTCCCATCCTGGAGCTGTTAACCCTAGTCATGTTCCTGCCTAGAACTGGGCCCCCGCGACATGTCTACATTGAGTTGCCACAAGAAGCTTGCACCTGCTGTATGGCTGAGAAGGTCCCATGGCTATCATGGGTGAAATGTAATTTGTAGATTGGCCCTGTGTTTCCCGTATGCGAATTCACACCTAGTTGAAAATTGTGCACATTTAACAAGGATAGTTCACTGTGAACTATCCTTGTTAAACGTGCATAATTTTCAACCAGGTGTTTCTTTTTTTAAAACACAATTTTATTTTAACAAACACAAACAATCGCAAACACATAAACTCAATATAATAATATGTGTGAAGCATGCCATTCAAAACTGCAATTCTACTGTCAACCTCATTAAATTACATCGCTCTTTGTTTATAACCTGCTGTTTCATATCGGTTAGCACACTTATTACTTACTTACTACCTGTGTGTGTAAAGTGCCTTCAAGTCGCAGCCGACTTATGGCGACCCCTTTTGGGGTTTTCATGGCAAGAGACTAACAGAGGTGGTTTGCCAGTGCCTTCCTCTGCACAGCAACCCTGGTATTCTTTGGTGGTCTCCCATCCAAATACTAACCAGGGCTGACCCTGCTTAGCTTCTGAGATCTGACGAGATCAGGCTCGCCTGGGCCACCCAGGTACCTAAAGCTGTTTTATTTTATCTAAATTTGATTCCGTTGTGTTCCAGATTTCTAGCTGTACAATAAATAAGAAAAACCACATTCCATTTTCTCCAAAATTCTGCGATTTATGTATAAAAGATATCTTTTATGTATAAAAGATATCAGCTTGGCCATAGTTGCGTATTCTGTTAATTTGTTAATCCATTCATCTAAATCTGGGTATTTCTCTGCTTTCCATTTTGCTGCATATACCACTCCTGCAGCCATTATCATATACTTAGTTCACTATGTGTTTTTGAAACGTTGCTTGGTAAAATATTTAATAACATACTTTTCGAGTCCAGGTGTTTCTGAGGTGGTTGTGGAGTTTTTTTTCTTTTTCTTTTTCTTTTACAGCATAAACCAAACTGGGATCCTCCATTGCTGAAAAGGGCCTGATTCTGACGAGTAACTAGCTCTGATTAGTAATAAGCAACTCAGGGAAAAGACAGTGTTACAGACTGCAGAAGAAAGCAAACAGAATGAAAAATAGACAGTCGCCCTTCTCTCTTGGACCTGCACGTTGTGGAGGGGGAGAGAGAAAGAGATGTGTGTTTGTGTGTTCTCTCCATAGGGAAATATGGGTCTGAGATCCGGCCAGCCTTCCTCCTCAACTTCCCTTATCTTCTCATCCCCATCTGGGCCGCGAGGAGAATCTTCAGCCAGCCCAAGACATGGCCTCTTCTCATGGAGGATAAGGTACTTAAGAAGAGCAGTGCTGAATCAGGACAGGAGGTTTCGGCATGAAAGCAACTGCCCTTCGCCTGTTGGTGATTCTCAGGATTCTGGAGATCGACTGCCCCTTCACATGGAGGTTCTGTTTAGCTTCCCTGGGAACATCCTCCAATTGGGATCACGTTGTACTTAACATTGCCTCCTGGATACCAAACAGGAGGATGTATGTCAAACCGAGTCAGACCTGATACAGCCTGGTATCAATCTATTCTCACTGTCAGCAGGGCTCCAAGTTTCAGGCAGAGAAGAGCCTTTCCCAGCCAGGGATGGTTTTCTCTGGAGATGGTGTCTTTCAATGTGCAAAGCATGTGTCCTGCCCCTGAGCTAGGGTCCTTCCACTGACACACTGATCTTATGGCTGCCGTGTAAATATCTGCAATACCATCTCTGGCCATTGACTGGGGTGGTGCTAGAGAGCAACAGAAAACCCCTTCCCCTTCCACCTAATGGTGATGCAGAGAGAACGGAGCATCTGTCTTCCTCTCCTGAAGACCTCCATTCAAGACCCCGACACTTCTCATGCCCTGCTTTCCAAACCTGCTGCCCCACCCCAAGCCTTCTGCTCTAAAATTCAGCACCTTCCTTTTTTGCTTTTCTTTTTGTTTGGGGGCAGGTTTTTGAAGAGCAGAACAAAAGTCTGCTCCGGCGCCCGCTGGACTTGGGACTGGTGGGATTCCTTCTCCTTGCCGCAGCATTCACGCTTTTCCGAGGACTGGTAAGCAACAGCTTGGCCTTCCGTTTGGGCTTTAGAAGATTGGGATGTGGGGGAGGGACAAATTCAAACCCTTCCGGCCCTCTTGGCTCTCTTTGACTTCCTTCCTCTGGAAGAGTTGGGCCTTAACTGATGGGCAGGGCTGCTGGTTGTTCAGGGAAGCAAAACAACAATAACTTCACATTGCTTTCTGTGTTTGTGCCTGTGCATTTCTGGCTATTTAGGTGGTTTTGGATTGCTCTGCTGACACTTGCTTCAATTACGTGTACCAGCAAGAGCCATACCTGCGGGACCCCGTGGCGTACCCCAAGGTCCAGGTGAGCAGAGAGCATCCTACCTGGCCTGGCGTAGGTGTCCGCTGGGGGCCCTTTCACAATACCATTAGCTTGATGCTTTAGGTCTGGAAGAGAAAAAAAACCCTGACCCGTCTTTTGTGATGAACAGGACAGGCCTGCCTGTGCCCCCGGAAAAACTGGGGACCCCCAAACACCCCCTCTCCCCACTTCCCTGCTGCATTGATGTCATAGTCCCGCTGTACACTGCATTGGTATCGACAGTGGAATCGGCTACCTGGGGAGGTGGTGAGCTCCCCCTCACTGGCGGTCTTTAAGCAGAGGCTGGACAAACACTTGTCAGGGATGCTCTAGGCTGATCCTGCATTGAGCAGGGGGTTAAACCAGATGGCCTGTATGGCCCCTTCCAACTCTATGACATGATATGATTGCTTGCCAGGTCACTTTCTCAGGCAGCCCTTCTCCCCACGAATCCCTCCCTCTCGTTCTCTAGATGCTGGTCTTCCTCTTTTACCTCCTCCCGTATTTCTGCCTCTGCTTCTACGGTCTCTTCCGTCCTGGGTGCACCTGGATGCCGGACTGGGCCTTGGTTTTCGCCGGTGCCGTGGCGCAGGTAATTGGAGAATCTCTCTTCCCTCCAACGCACATGGTCATGATTGTCGAGGTCCTGTCCAGCCCCGTCGGCCCTGCTCTTTCCCTCGTGTGAATGTGGGGGCGGGGGAGCTTGTTTCCCAGCAGCATCTCCACTGCCAGTTTTCTGCCCGCCACGCTAAGGACACCATTTGGGTGAAAAACTGTGAGGTGCCCATGGGGAGTGGCCAGAAATCCCTCTCTGCTGCCGCGTCCAGGGGGCATCTGTGGAGAAAGGAAGAGCATGCCCCGGTGTAAATTTTCCCCTTAGGGAGTTTTAGTGAAGGGGAGAAGCCCCCCGTGGTGATGACTGCTTGGGCCCTGGGTCGGCAGTTTCAGCCATGGAAAGTGTGTGGCTGGAATTCAGGTAGCAGAGTGTGCCTCTGGGCATGTGCAGAATGCATTCACCATTTTGTGAGCAAAGGTGCTTTCTGGAAGGATTTTCAGAGAGCAGAGGGTGTGGGTTCCAGGTCTCTTTGGCCTCCCAAATGCCTCTCTATTTCCAAATTTTGCACCGTCTCAGAGTTTAGGTGGGTGGTATTCCATGCGGCGTTACTATAAATCAACGTATTATAATTTAATCATAACCTAACTGCGGCTGTTGCGTGTATTCAAGCAGTTTTGGTCTGTTAAAAAGGTAAAGGTCCCCTGTGCAAGCACATGGTCATTCCTGATCCATGGGGTAACGTCACATCCCGACGTTTCCAAGGCAGACTTTGTTTGCGGGGTGGTTTGCAAGTGCCTTCCCCAGTCATCTTCCCTTTACCCCCAGCAAGCTGGGTCCTCATTTTACCGACCTCGGAAGGATGGAAGGCTGAGTCAACCTTGAGCCAGCTACCTGAAACCAACTTCCGCTGGGATCGAACTCAGGTCGTGAGCAGAGCTTTTGACTGCAGTTACTTTTAAAAAAAATTTATTAAGAGAAAATGAGAATATAACAATAAAAGAAAATGAAAATATAACAATAACAGAAAATGGAAATAGAACATTACTAAAATACTCATAATACAAAATTCTTGAAAAGAAACTAAAACCGTGCTGCTAATACAACGAAAATATCCGTAACATTGAACCAAGCAATAGTCTATCTATTTATCTAAAATCAGTATGATTATTACATCACTACCTCTCTGCGATTTACACATTGGGGTGTTTTTTCCATCTTTGAAATTGCTAAATTCTAGCGAGCGTCCATTTCTTCCGTATTTTTGTCATTATTATAATACGTCAACTTAATTAAAGCATAGGTTTCTTTAACCTTATCAAGCCAATTATTTAAATCAGGGAATCGATTGCTTTCCCAGTATCTCCCAAGATTTGTTCTAGCAACCGTTAGTATATGGAAAAACATAACTCGAATATCCTTTGGTTCATCTGGAAAATAATTTGCAGTTTGGGTCAGTTAATTTTATGAGTTTGGTTATTTATCCAGTAAATCTGCATAATTTAAATCTGCATCAGTTTGCATGTGAGGAAAAACCTGAATCGTTCTAAAAGGGGGGGGGGAACGATATTTTCTTTTTGTTGACATCCTCTTAGAAGACGTCTACCAAGCTTGCCTCATTGGAACTCAGCCATTTTTTATAAGTGTTTGCGTTTTAATGTCTTTTAAAAAAAAAAATCAGCTGCAAGTATGAATCGAGGATGGGGAATTATTTTTTAGGTTTTCCAAAATGTTTAAAACCAAAAGCCAGTCTGGTGTTCTTGTTAGGGATTGGCATTGAAACTAGGGTTGCCAATTGCCCGGTGGTGGCGGGTAAACTACCACCCATCTACCGGGCTGCCTGCCGGCCAGCTGAGGACCAGCGGGCACTGTGGGCTCGCACTCACAGACGCGGCGCACACGTCACTTTTGGGTAAACTCAAAAGTGATGCGGACGCTCTAGCACCCTCAGCTAAAACTCTATGGAAACCATAGAGTTTTGGCTGGGATCGCTAGAGTATCCCCATCACTTCCGGGTTAAACCGGAAGTGCCATAGGCGCATCGCGCGCGGGTGTGCCAATCCAGGCACATGCGCACATCGCACGCTAACGCCACGGCCCCGCGAAGCTCCCACCGGTGGAGCTGCGGGGCCTGGCAAGCCTAATTGAAACCCATTCTCTAGTTGACACTTGCCAGCTGGCCTGGGACCTCTCATTCACTTTCAGCCTAGCCTACCTCACAGGGTTGTTGTGCAGATAACCTAGGGAAGGCAAACTTGTGGGAGAAGGGGTAACCTAGGGAAGGAGGAAGCAAGTATGCTGCTTGGACTTCCTCGGAGGAAGGGCGGGATACAAATGTATGGAAGAGATGAGTCTCCCTTTAATTCTTGAAATAATGATTGCTGGTAGCTGGAGCAGAGGATATGAGGAAGGCAGCTGTTGCTGCTTGAAGCTTACTATTTGGACAGCGTGGTAGAGAGGGAGAGAGGCAAGGCTAACCTTGGGTTGCCAACCTCCAGGTGGTGGTTGGAGATCTCCCACTATGACAACTGATCTCCAGCCTATAGAGATCAGTTCCCCTGGAGAAAATGGCCACATTGGACATTGGACTCTACGGCATTGAAGTCCCTCCCCTCCCCAAACCCTGCATTCCTCTGGCTCCGCCCCCAAAACCTCCAGGTATTTCCTAACCCGAAGCGGGCAACCCTAGGCTAACCGGAGGCGCCCCTCCCAATAAGGGGGGGTGGGCGGCTGGGGGCCATAGCTGCCTTGTCTTTACCTGTCAATTCAATTTCACAGGCACAGTTCTCGCACGTTGGGTCTTCCCTCCACCACCACACCCCCTACCCCTACCGCACCCCCGAAGATGCTTGGTGGCCTGTGATGATCTCCAACGTGGCCTATGCTATGGGGCCCCACCTCCTCGCCTACCGCTGCCTCCGCAGTCCTGCCTTCTTCTGTCCGGCAGCCTCCCGAGACGAAGACAAGAAGAAGCAGTGAGATGGTGGGCGGCCTCCCCTTGAGAAGCGAAGTGTGTCGTATGCCTAGGGTTGCCAACCTCCAGATGGTGGCTGGAGATCTCCCGCTATTACAACTGATCTCCAGGTGATAGAAATCAGTTCCCCTGGAGAAAATGAGTGCTTTGGCATTCGGACTCTATGGCTTTAAAGCCCCTCCCCTCTCCAAACCCTGCCCTCCTTAGGCTCCACCCCCAAAATCTCCAGGTATTTTCCAACCCGGAGCTGGCAACCCTACGTACACCCCACTGAAGAGGGGCTCTGTCTCGGAACGGAAGGAGGTTTGTGGGATAGGGTTGCCAACCTCCAGGTGATGGCTGGAGATCTCCTGCTATTACGACTGATCTCCAGCTGATAGAGATCAGTTCTCCTGGAGAAAATGGGTGCTTGGGCAATTGGACTCTATGGCATCGAAGTCCCTCCCCAAACCCCGCCCTCCTCTGGCTCCGCCCCCCAAAACCTCCCTATTGTGAGACGATTCTTCTGCAGTCTTTGCTCTCTGTTTGAGGACCTGCACTGGGTGTTGAAAGTCAGTTTAAAATCGGGGCCCACGCAAGGCATCTTGGGAGCGGGAATGTGACTCAGAAGCACCTGGGCATCCTCACGACAACTTCCTGTTTGGGGGGGGGAGGAAATGGGTTCAAAGAGCTTTACTTGTTTAATATAGGTAGGGTTGCCAACCTCCAGGTACTAGCTGGAGATCTCCTGCCATTACAACTGATCTCCAGCCGATAGAGATCAGTTCCCCTGGAGAAAATGGCCACTTTGGCCATTGGACTCTACGGCATTGAAGTCCCTCTCCAAACCTCGCCCTCCTCAGGCTCTCCCCCAAAAACCTCCCGCCGGTAGTGAAGAGGAACCTGGCAACCCTAAATATAGGTGAGCCAGTTACTGCAGGCCAGGACCATATTTGGTAGGGGGTAAGGGGGCTATTTTTCTAAATTAAAGGTAGCTTTTTTTTTGTTTAAAGAAAAGCCCAGAAATGGACAATGGAGGTACTATTGGAAGTCCTTGTTTACAACATTAAAAAAGATATGTATGATTTTTAAATGGTGTGCCGTGTGACGGTCGTTTTTGTGGATTTGCCTGTGGTTTCCGTGCCCCAAAAGCAAGCAGCCCTCCCTTACGTTGAATACTTATGCATGGGATCAAAGATAGAATGCCCCAGTGCGTGAAGGATCCATTTAGATATCTTGGTGAAAAGCTGTTGATGCTCATGGAAGGCGAACCCATCAGAAGTATCGTGCTGGAGTGGACGAAAGAACACATATAGAACACATTTGGGAATTGCGACTTTAAAAGCTGCAGGAGCAGGCAGAAATTCAACAGGTTTGGCAACCGTAATCTACAGAAACCCTTCTGCCGTCTCTTCCTAAACGGAAAGCAGTAGAATTCCAGCTGAGCCGTAGTACCATGTCACACTGTGTGAGTCAAAAGAAATAAAAGGGCCGCACCAGTAACAGGAAATAAAAATAAGGCCAAGGCCAATGGTGCAAAATAGATTAAAATATTTTTTTATTACTCAGAATAAAAATTCCCTACGCGTTTTGCCCAGGGGGCTTCTTCAGGGGAATCGGCTGTTATTACAGTAGTAGAAGAAGAAGGGTTGGTTTTTATATGCCAACTTTCTCTGCCACTTAAGGGAGAATCAAACCAGCTTACAATCACCTTCCCTTCCCCTCCCCACAACAGACACCCTGTCAGGTAGGTGGGGGTGAGAGAGCTGTGACTAGCCCAAGGTCACCCAGCTGGCCTTATGTGTCGTCTTTGCCCTCTGTTTGTCAGTAGTCCTTGTGAGCATAAATTCCATAGCAAGTTGCTAATGAAAGGACCTTACTATATACTATTATCTACCCAAGGCAGTATCTTTCTCATTCCTCATGTTTCCGAGGAGCCGGCCTGGCTGCGGAAACCCCTGGCTGCACAAAGAGGAAATGGAGTGTTTGCATTGAGATCCCCCAGGATTCTAACACCTGTGGATCCCCCCCCCCCTTTGCAGCTGAAATGGGAGAGGACTGATCCCGAGAAACTGGATAGCTGCTTGTGATGCAGCCCGAAAGGAGAAGGCAGAGACGGGGAAACCCGATAGACTAGCAAAGCTGGCTGTCTCGAGAAGCTGGGTTTGAAGTTGAAGCCGGGACAGCTTGGTGGAGATGGGGCTTGAAAGGTCCCACCATCTGCCACCCAATCCCAAATTTGTGCCTGCGTTGGAATACATGAACACATAGAATCATAGAGTCGGAAGGGACCACCAGAGTCATCTCGACCAACCCCCTGCACAATGCAGGGAATTCACAACTACCTCCCCCCCCCACACACACACACTCCATGCCCAGAAGATGGCCAAGATGCCCTCCCACTAATCTGCCTAAGGTCATAGAATCAGCATTGCTGACAGATGGCCATCCAACCTCTTCTTAAAAACCTCCAGAGAAGGAGAGCCCACCACCTCCCGAGGAAGCCTGTTCCACTGAGGAACCGCTCAAACTGTTAGAAACTTCTTCCTAATGTAGATGGAAACTCTTTTGGTCTGACCTTCTGGGGCAACAGAAAACAACTCGGCACCCTCCTCTATATGACAGCCCTTCAAGTACACAGCCCTTCAAGTACATGAAGCTGCCTTATACTGAATCAGACGCTCGGTCCATCAAAGTCAGTATTGTCTCTCCAGGGTCTCAGGTCAAGGTCTTTCACATCACCTACTTGCCTAGTCCCTTTAACTGGAGATGCTGGGGATTGAACCTGGGACCTTCTGCATGCCAAGCAGATGCTCTGCCACTGAGCCATGGCCCCTCCCTCTGGGCCTGGCCTGGGCTCCAATCCTGCTTCTTCAGCAGCTCTGCCCGGCTCCCGTCCAGGCAAAAGGATTTGCAAAGTTCCCCTTTAAAATGATCTTCTCTCCCCCCCACCCCGGCTTTATCCCTCCTTCCGGTCCCATTGCAGCCTCCTTTAATGCAGTAGTTGCAACCGTCTCTTTGCCACCAGTCCCTTTGCGCAACTTTCGCCTCTTGCAAGCAGCTGTTTTCCCTCCCTCCCCCTCCCCCAGCACCAGCCTCTGGCTCCCTTGCACTTTTGCTGAGCAAGATGCCAGAAGGGATTCTGCAACTCATCAACCTCGTCCTGATGTACTGGAAATAAAAAAAATAGGGAGAGAGGGAAAGGAGAAACGTGAGAGCCGGGTTTCTTTTTTCCCCTCCCCCCAAACTGCATCAGTCTCAAGTTCTCCAGCACCTGAGAGCTACTTCTGGGCTGGGACACCCCGTCCCCCTTCAAGGAGAAATGGTGAGTTGTTGGGGGTTTTTTTTGTGCAAGGTTGTCTTACAGTTTGCGATTCACCTTGATCGTGCAACATTGCTGCAACGTCTCCGGAGAGCATCCTTCAGTTCAGCTGGGTACCACTTTCCCAGGGATGCTGACGGGGAGGCGGGATTTAGCTGCATCTCTGAGAGGCTTTTCGGTGGCAAGGGAAAGAGATACGTCGCAGTGGGATGCAGAAGGAGACACAGTTCTTGAGACTAGCTTTGGAAGAATTAGGGGATGGGGTTTGGTTTCGTAGCTCAGTGGCAGAGCATCTGCTTGGCATGCAGGAGGTCCTAGGTTCAATCCCCGGCATCTCCAGTTAAAGGGACTGGGCAAGTAGGTGGTGTGAAAGACCTCTACACCTTGAGACCCTGGAGAGCCGCTGCCGGTCTGAGTAGACAACACTGACTTTGATGGACCAAAGGGTCTGATTCAGTATAAGGCAGCTTCATGTGAAGTCAATAGGCTTTAGTGGAGGGGCCGGTGCTCAGTGGTAGAGCATCAGCTTGGCATGCAGAAGGTCCCAGGTTCAATCCCCAGCATCTCCAGTTAAAGGGACTAGGGAACTAGGTGATGGGAAACACCTCTGCCTGAGACGCTGGAGAGCCATGGAGAGGGGCCATGGCTCTGTGGTAGGGCAACTGCTTGGCCTGCAGAAGGTCCCAGGTTCAACCCCCGGCATCTCCAGTTAAGGGGACTAGGCAAGTAGGTGATGTGAAAGACCTCTGCCTGAGACCCTGGAGAGCCGCTGCCGGTCTGAGTAGACAATACTGACTCTGATGGACTGAGGGTCTGATTCAGTATAAGGCAGCTTCATGTGTTCATGTGTACTTTTCTCTCCTCCCTGGGGAACAGAAGCGTCAGGCTTCCCCTGCCTTTCTACCCGTGCAAAGAAAGTTTGCATCGTAAAAGAGTGCATTGAAGTGGAGGGGAATGCAGAAAATTTTCTCTGGATTGCCACAACGTGTCTAAGGCAGTTGGAGACCGGAGTCCATTTGAGGTTAAGAGAACTTCTGCAAATCCATTTTTCTCCGCCAGATGAGATGTTTGCTTTATTAACTCCTGTCTATGGCATGTTTATACAGCACCCCAGACCCTTATATTGCCTGCTGAATCCCACAAAGAAAAATAATTTCCTATAGTAGGATTTTTCAGTGAGCTGGATTGCCCTAGCTGGCCGGCCCAGTGACCAAGGGTCTTTCTACTCAACCAGTTTAGAAACTGCAGAAGAGAAATTGAAATATTAAAGAACCCTTGCTCTGTGGAGAATTGTGCCTGCCCGCAGAAACCGCCAGTCTTGGTGCGGGCAGTGGGAGGAGACGGTGGAGGAAAGCAGAGGGGGAACCATAGAATCATAGAGTTGGAAGGCACCACCAGGGTCATCTAGTCCAACCCCCTGCACAATGCAGGAAACTCACAACTACCTCCCCCACCCCCCACCCCCAGTGACCCCTACTCCATGCCTAAAAACCGCAGAGGAATGCCAACAGAAGTCAGTTCCCCATTCTCAGGCTTGGCTTGGTTTGGGAGGTGTATTCCAGAATGATTACCATATATCAAAAGCTTGGCTGCCAAAAGGCGGGTTTTGAGGAAGGATTTTAAGGCAAAATGTGGTGTGTGTGTGTGTGAGAGAGAGAGAGAGATGGGCACTTTCACACGTGCCGAATAATGCATTTTCAATCCACTTCCAATGCACTTTGCAGATGGATTTTACTGTGTGAATCGGCAAAATCCACTTGCAAACAATTGTTAAAAGTGCATCGAAAGTGGATTGAAAGGGCATTATTCAGCATTTACGAAAGCGCCCACACACAGAGAGAGAGGTGTCATGTGAGGTCCATTGGATAAGGGGCAGAGCCATTCAAGGGACCAGGAGATCTAGGAAATTCTGGGAGGAGAACCCAAGCACCAGGGGCAGCATGGGAGAAGATATTCCTTCCCCCATTAGCCTGATAGCCCATACTTAGCAATAGAGAAGGGATCTGGTTTTCCTCTTTGGTTCAGCAGGTGAGTCTGAGGATCTAGTTTGGCTCCTGTCCCCATTACCCAACACCCTCCCCCCCACTACCACCATCCTGACAGGTCCCCCAGCACAAAGGAAGCAAGTTAGGGTTACCAACCTCCAGGTAGTATATTATAGCTACATATACACTTTACAGTATGTGGTAATGAAACCAACAACAACACATACATTCAGTACAACAGTGGATGTACAAAATTTCCACAGCTCATTTGAATTCCATCTGGTATCAAATAAGTCCTTTAAAGTAATTATCTTAGTCTTTTCTCAAAACAGATGCTGCAAGATGAACAGTCAAGGAGAATACGATCGTTTCGGAGCACAAGGGCCACTTGAGCCCTTACCAGGAGTGGAAGGAACTCAGCATCTTACCCCTCTGGGGAAGTATTATGCACTTTATTCTGGAAAAGGTTATTCTTTGAAACCTGATATCATGGATGTTGATATAGGATTGCATGCATTGCATCTTTTGAAGAACTGATGAAGAACTGAGCCCTTGTGCTCCGAAACGATCGTATTCTCCTTGACTGTTCATCTTGCAGCATCTGTTTTGAGAAAAGACTAAGATAATTACTTTAAAGGATTTATTTGATACTTACCAGATGGAATTCAAATGAGCTGTGGAAATTTTGTACATCCACTGTTGTACTGAATGTATGTGTTGTTGGTGGTTTCATTACCACATACTGTAAAGTGTATATGTAGCTATAATATATTGGCATTGTTAGCAGCATTGCTCCTGTACTGGTTTTCTCATCCTCCTGATAATAGTACAGAGGTGTCTTTTTTCTCCTTAACCTCCAGGTAGTAGCAGGAGATCTCCTGTCATTACAATTGATCTCCAGCCAATAGAGATGAGTTCACCTGGAGAAAATGGGCGCTTTGACAATTGGACTTTATGGCATTGAAGTCCCCTCTCCAAACCCTGTCCTCTTCAGGCTCTGCCCCCAAAATCTCCCGCCGGTGGTGAAGAGGGACCTGGCAACCCTAAAGCAAGCAGAGGGCCCTGGATTCAGTCCCGAGTTGACCTGGATGTTCACAAAATTGCTAGTCTCGGTTCATCTTTTCCTGCCCCCTGCCCCAAATTACAACTTCCAAGCAATGCTGAGATCAGGAATCAGGTCATAAAGACGGGTGGCTGTCCTGGACGGACTAAGGAGCAGAACAGCTAATGACTGGTACACCCTCCCTCCCATAAGAACATCACAAAGGCCCTGCTGGATCAGACCAAATTCCATCAAGTCCAGCAGTCTGTTCTCACAGTGGCCAACCAGATGCATCCAGGAAGCCCCCAAACAAGACGGCTGCAGCAGCATTGTCCTGCCTGCGTTCCACCGCACCTCATATAATAGGCCTGCTCCTCTGATTCTGGAGAGAACAGGGATGCATCATGACTAGTATTCATTTTGACTAGTAGCCATGGATAGCCCTGTCCTCCATAAGAAAAGCCCTGCTGGATCAGACCGAGGCCCATCAAGTCCAGCAGTCTGTTCACACAGTGGCTAACCAGGCGCCTCTAGGAAGCCCACAAGCAAGACAACTGCACCAGCGTTGTCCTGGCTGTGCTCCACAGCACCCAATATAATAGGCCTGCTCCTCTGATCCTGGATAGAATAGGGGGATCCATTTTTACTAGTAGCCATGAATACCCCTCTCCTCCATGAACATGTCCACTCAACTCTTAAAGCATTCCAAGTTGGCAGCCATCACCACATCCTGGGGCAAGGAGTTCCACAGTTTAACTCTGCATTGTGTGAAGAAATACTTCCTTTTATCTGTTTTGAACATCTCACCCTCCAGCTTCAGCAGATGACCCCGCGTTCTGGTCTTATGAGAGAGGGAGAAAAGCTTCTCCCTGTCCACACTCTCTATACCATGCGTAACTTTATAGACCTCTATCATGTCTCCCCTTAACCGCCTTCTTTCCAAGCTAAGCTCCAGAAACCCCCTCACAGCATTTTCTGTGTCAGCGGTAAATGAGGCTGAAATATTTTTGCGGGCGTCAGAAGGGCCCTGCTGGATCTGACCCAGGGGCGTCCGTCTAGGCCAGCATCCTGTTTCCGACAGAGGACAGCCAGATGCTTCCAGGAAACCCCTGGAGTGGGCCTAAAGTCATGTACACTCTCCTCCTTTGCTAGATCCTCCCGGGAGGTCCAACTCTTCTTCACGGTGCCACCTCGACACTGCTTCTCCTGACCCTGTTCTGCCAGCTGGCCGTTGCCCAGAAAGGCCGGAAAAAGGTTGTACATGTCTCAGGTGCGTGATGGTACTCTTGCTTTTGAGGTCGGGTGTATTGTGCATGCGCCATTTGGGGCAATCAGTCCATGGTCTTAATTCACGTCCCATGTGAACATAGGAATCTGACTTAAATGGGGTGGTTGTACAAAATACACATTTTTTCCATTTCTTTGAATTTTTGCACATGTGAAGGAACATCCCTTTTTGTCTTGCTTATTTTGTTTGGTAAATTTCTAGTTTCTTTTTGTCATCCTCCCCCGCCCCGCAACGTAATTTTTACATTGATCCCCAACCAAAACCCAGTTACATTACAAAACCCAGGAGGGAAGGTGGCATGGTATAGCCTGATCTTCTCAGATCTTGGAAGCTAAGCAGGGTCAGTGCTTGGAAGGGAGACCACCAAGGAAGACTCTGCAGAGGAAGGCAATAGCAAACCACCTCTGCTTCTCACTTGCCTTGAAAACCCTTTGTTTCTTATTTATTTATCCATCCATCCATTCAAGTATTGCCAACCTCCAGGTACTTGCTGGAGTTCTCCTGGCATTACAACTGATCTCCAGGCAGCAGAGATCAGTTCCCTTGGAGAAAAATGGCCGCTTTGGAAGGTGGGCCCTATGGCATCATACCCCTCCCCAAACCCCGCCCTCCTTAGGCGCCGCCCTGAAAATCTCCAGGTATTTCCCAACCCAGAGCTGGCAACCCTATTCATTCATTCACTTCGTCTGTACCCTGCCTTTCTCCTGAATGGGGCCCCAAAGGAGCTTATACCATTCTCCTTTCCTCCATTTCATCCTCACAAAAACCCTGTGAGGTATCAAATCAAATCAAATTTATTAATACGGTCAACTGGCACTCACATGCAAACACATCAAAAATTTCCAGACTCAATGGTTTTGCACTGCAGAATCACAGACTGCCTGTACAAATAAAGCTGTAAGATCAATAAAAACAACCCCTGGTTAAAATCATCACCTTAAAATTGATAAAATTATAAAATATCCTAACGATAATTCTCTAATAAAGTTCGCATATTTTAATAGCAACGGCGCAGAACTTGGTAGTTTGGAGCGTCAGCTGAGGGTCTTCTCCTAACAGGAGCTTCTTTGCCAAAAACTCAACTGACTCTTCAGTAGGGTTGCCAGGTCCTTCTTCGCCACTGGCTGGAGTTTTTTGGGGCGGAGCCTGAGGAGGGCGGGGTTTGGGAAGGGGAGGAACTTCAATGCCATAGAGTCCAATTGCCAAAGCGGCCACTTTCTCCAGGGGAACTGACCTCTATCTGCTGGAGATCAGTTGTAATAGCAGGAGATCTCCAGCTACTACCTGGAGGTTAAGCAAACCAGAAACAGCACGTAAGAACAATATGATATAAATACAAATATATTAAGGTGACAAGTGAAAAGGTGAAATAAGCAAAAATACAAACAGAACAAAATGCACAAATATATACAACAAAAAATTCCCAGCCTAGACAATTCAAACAATGGTCAGAAACTGATATAATATAACAAGTTCAAAGGTAAGTATTCAGATCACAGATCTTGAAAAATGCTTGTTCTATATAATCTTGTATTTCTCTTTTGCAGGAAGAAGTAGACAAAAGGCTTGGAAACAAATATCAAGAGTTAATCCGTAGCTTCATTGATAGGACGTGTTGTCTAGATCATGTGACCACGTTTCGCTATGGGCTTCATCAGCTATGCAATCAATAAAAGAGGAAATAGAATGCACCTAATAGGTATCATTTCATAACAGACCAGACTGGTTCCTCACAAGGATCTGCATAGCTGATGAAGCCCATAGCGAAATGTGGTCACATGATCTAGACAACACGTCCTATCAATGAAGCTACGGATTAACTCTTGATATTTGTTTCCAAGCCTTTTGTCTACTTCTTCCTGCAAAAGAGAAATACAAGATTATATAGAACAAGCATTTTTCAAGATCTGTGATCTGAATACTTACCTTTGAACTTGTTATATTATATCAGTTTCTGACCATTGTTTGAATTGTCTAGGCTGGGAATTTTTTGTTGTATATATTTGTGCATTTTGTTCTGTTTGTATTTTTGCTTATTTCACCTTTTCACTTGTCACCTTAATATATTTGTATTTATATAATATTCTTGCATGCTGTTTCTGGTTTGCTTTACCTACTATACAGCACGGAGCCTTCCCTTTTTTTCCAGGACTACCTGGAGGTTAGCAATCAAAGTAAAAAAAACTAGTGCCTCAATAAATGGGTAAATCAAACACAACAGCACTTATGGCCCCAAAATGCAAAAATATGCCGCTTAAATACAATTATCTATATTTATCTGATTCTTAACATGAATCTGAATATACTCCCAGTTGTACAATATATAAACCCTAATTACAAATTTCATTACATATGTAAGAAAGTCCAAACTCTACCACTCAAAGAGAAGTGGTCAGAGTATTACAAACGTCCATAGATGCCAATAACAAAAGATGGGTTTCCGGTATTTATGCCCATTTCGTTCAAACTTCTTCAATAACGGCAATCTTGTGACGATGAAGCAATCATGGAACATATGTCCTGTAAAAAATTATATGCATATTCTTGCAATTTTGGCCCATAAGTACTGCCTGGAGGTTGGCAACCATACCCGGGGAAACCCTGTGAGGTAGGCTAGGCTGAGAGAGCTCGAAGTTCCGAATCCCGGAGTGCTAACACCCTTCTCTGTCCTCAGAGGATGACAGTGGCGCCGTCGTGGTGCAGACGGCCCCGGGCAAGGTGGTGACCCACCGCGGCGGGACGATCGTCCTCCCTTGCCGCTTCCACTACGACGTGTCGGCCCACGACCCCGACGAAATCCGCCTGAAGTGGACCAAGATGGCGGACCCCCTGTCGTTCGAGGACGTCTTCGTGGCCATGGGCAAACAGCGCAAGGCCTTCGGGAGCTACCGGGGCCGCACTGCCCTGCAGGAGGACGATGCCGGGGACGCCTCGCTCATCATCCGGAACGTCACCCTGCAGGACTACGGGCGCTATGAGTGCGAGGTGACGAACGAGCTGGAGGATGACGCGGGGATGGTGAAGTTGGACCTGGAAGGTAACGGGAGGCTGTTCGGGGTGAGGGAAGCCAAGGGGATCAAGTCACCCCCTCACCTCATTGAGGAGAGATTGGAGGGACAGTGGCTCAGTGGGAGAGCATCTGCTTGGCATGCACGTGGTTCCAGGTTCAATCCCCGGCATCTCCCATCAAAACAGGGGTGTCGAACTCATTTAGAATAAAACCATAGGCCATTTTTGCATGGTCAGTTTTGATGCTCACTCACAGCTCTTTTTAAAAATGCAACTTTAAAAATGCCTATTCACGGTCCCGGCGCAAAAGGAGAAATTCCACCCCCCACTTGCCTGTTCCTTTGTTCCTGTTTGCATAGCCATTAGCATGTGCATAGCGAACGCGTCGCTTTTGTTTTGCATGGTTCCTTCAGGGGATTCTTCTGGGCTTCGGCGGAGCAAACACAAAAGGTCACGTTATAGGGGCTCTTAATTAATGCAAAGCAGGTCTGCGCCGGCTTCACAGTCACTTCCGGAATGACTGTTCAGTGTGAAAAATTCAAAAAAATATGCGGGGCAATTCAGCCTGGAACGCACTGCTAATTACCATGCAAAAATGGCCATAAAATCATAGAGTTGGAAGGGACCCACCAGGGTTATCTAGTCCAACCCCCTGCACAATGCAGGAAATTCACAACTGCCTCCCTCCCTTTCCTAAGGGAGTTTCTATACATACAGTAGTCCACAACGGAGTGCACATTTACAGCCGGCATAACAGGCTTGTACACGGCTGATGTGTGAGGATTCCTACCTTTTGCATTTAGCTTTAATAACATCTTGCTAACCATTACATCTTCAGCAGTCACTTACTGTTTTAAACATTCATGGGAGTTTTTCAGTCACTTGTGTGGGTTGTAGATATTATTGCTGCTGTCACCATATATGTTAAGTAATTATTGCACTGTGGCTTTGCATTGTACATTGATTGCATTAGACATAGGAATATTTATTGTTATATTTAAAATATAGTGTATTTGTTGACTTATTGACATTACCTGGAGGCTGGCAACCCTAACTGGGGGGATGGCTGCCTCGGCCGGCTCGCGGGCCAGATAAGAACTCTCAAGGGGCCGGATCCAGCCCCGGGGCTGTATGTTTGACACCCCGGAGTTAAAAGGACCAGGCAGTAGGTGATGTGAAAGACCTCTGCTTGAGACCCCGGAGAACCGTTGCCAGTCTGAGTAGACAATACCAATCTTGATGGACCAAGGGTCTGATTCAGCATAAGGCAGCTTCATGTGCGAGATGGAATAGGAGGCAGATTTGGTGTTTAAAATCAGTGCAGGGAAAGGCTCGCATGAATGTAATGGAGATCTGGAATATCACGAAAACGTAAATCATGAACTATGTAATCACCTATGAAGCTGCCCCAGTGTTAAGTCAGACCAGACCCTTGGTCTGTCAAGTTTAGTGTTGCCTGCACTGACTGGCAGCAGCTCTTCAGTGTCTCCAGCAGAGAAAGGCCTTTCCCCACTCATGAGACCCTTGAACAGCAGGGATGAGACTAGAACCCAGAACACTCTACATTCAAATCAGGTGCTTGATCCTGAACCGGGGGCCCTTAATGAACACGTGAAGCTGCTTTATACTGAATCAGACCCTTGGTCCATCAAAGTTGGTATTGTCTACTCAGACCGGCAGCGGCTCACCAGGGTCTTAGACTGAGGTCTTTCACATCACCTACTTGCCTAGTCTCTTTCACTGGAGATGCCAGGGATTGAACCTGGGACTTTCTGCATGCCAAGCACATACTGTACCACTGAGCCATGGCCAGCTAAGATGCTGGGTGGGCTTCAAAAGGGTGTGATAGAGGTTTTAAAAAATATTGTGTGCTGAGAGCAAGGAGAAATGTTTTCTTTCTGTCCCGGCGACTCATGCAGAAACTGCTGGGACTCCTCCAAGAGTTACCTTGTTCTTTCACTTGGTGGTAGAAGGTGCTGTCAAGTGGCAGTTGACTTATGGCAACCCCCCAGGATTGCTCCGTAGGCAAGAGACAAACAGAGGTGGTTTGCCATTGCCTGCCTCTACATAGCGACCCTGGACTTTCTTGATTGTCTCCCATCCTGGTGCTAACCAGGGCTGACCCTGCTTAGCTTCTGAGATCTGATGAGATCAGCCTAGCCTGGGCCATCCAGGCCAGGGCAAAGATGAACAGAAGAAGAAGAGTTAGCTTTTATATGCTGACTTTCTCTACCACTTAAGGGAGACTCAAACTGGCTTACAATCACTTTCCCTTCCTCTCCCCACAACAGACACCCTGGGAGGTAGGTGGGGCTGAGAGAGTGTGACCAGCCCAAGGTCACCCAGCTGGCTTCAAGTGTAGGAGTGGGGAAATAAATCCAGTTCACCAGATTAGCCTCCGCTGCTCATGTGGAGGAGCGGGGAATTGAACCCGGCTCTCCAGATCAGAGTCCACTGCTCTTAAACACTACACCATGCTGGCTCTCTGCCTCTGCGTAGCAACCCTGGACTTCCTTGGTGGTCTCCCATCCAAATACTAAACAGGGCTGACCCTGCTTAGCATCCAAGATCTGACAACATTGGGTTAGCCTGGGCCATCCAGGGTCCGTCTTTCCCCTAGGCACTGTAATTTTCCTATTCCCAGGATTTGCATGTAAAGAGGCAAGAATAAATTTCTAGCTGATTTTAATTTAAATGAGTTGGAAGAGCTGTCTGGGGGAGGGGGGGGGTCCGTGAGGGCACAAATTCAGAAAGGTCCCACTGGGGGCTTTGCTCCCTCCCTACGCTCTGGTAGGGGTTTATTTATTTCTTATTCCTCCCTGTGAAAACTGCCTCCCCCCCCCCCCACCCCATACTCTCTTCCTCCAGTCGGGATGTTTTACGAATCTGCTCTCTGCAATCCATCTTCCCGGTTTTATTAGCCGCTGACACGTAAACCTTCAGCCGCCATAAAAGTCAATAAGAGCGACGATAAAGCACCTCAGACACGCTCCCCCATTGCGGGGGTGGGGGGTGGGTAGAGGGAGCAATGAAAGAAATGGAAGGGGGGAGGCCAGAAAGCCAGTAAAAGAGGAGCTGACTGTTTCCCATGAGAGAATCAGCTGCAGTTACCTGGAGGTGCTGGAAAGAAACCCTCTGTGAAATAGTTCCCAACATCCTGTCCCATAGAACTAGGAAGAAGAAGAAGAGTTGGTTTTTATATGCCGACTTTCTCTACCACTTAAGGGACAATCAAACCAGCTTACAATCGCCTTCCCTTCCCCTCCCCACAACAGACACCCTGTGAGGTAGGTGAGGCTGAGAGAGCTCTTAATAGAACTGTGACTTGCCCAAGTTCACCCAGCTGGCTTCGTGTGGAGGAGTGGGGAAACACATCCAGTTCACCAGATTAGGCTCCGCCGCTCATGTGGAGGAGTGGGGAATCAAACCCGGTTCTCCAGATCAGACTCCCCTGCTCCAAGCCACCACTCTTAACCACTACACCACACTGGCTCTCATGAGGGCATGAGGTCCATGAGGGCAGGGAGAAGGAGAACGGCCATCTAGACATTTTCAAATAGAAGAAGACAACGAAGATGATGATGAAGACAACGAAGAAGAAGAGTTGGTTTTTATATGCCGACTTTCTCTACCACTTAGGGAAGAATCAAACCGGCTTTCCTTCCCCTTCCCACAACAGACACCTTGTGAGGTAGGTGGGACTGAGAGAGCTCTAAGAGAGCTGTGACTAGCCCATGGTCACCCAGCTGGCTTCATGTGGAGGAGCGGGGAAACCAACCTGGTTCTCCAGATTATCTCCTAAAATAAGGTTTCTGGGTGGGGAAGAGACAAATTTACTACTGAAAAGCACAAGTTTGGCTCACTCCCAGTGCTCTGTCCAGAATTTGGAAATAAACAGAAGAACAGAGGGTTCCTAGTGTGCCAGCTTCCCTCTGGAAACAAGCCCAAATAATTCTGAACTCCACATTCTGGGTATACATTTGGACGAGGAGAGCTTCGGAAATATCTCAGCGTGGTGTAGTGGTTTGGAGCGGTGGGCTCTAATCTGGAGAACCCGGTTTGATTCCCCGCTCCTCCACATGAGTGACGGAGGCTAATCTGGTGAACCAGTTGGTTTCACCTCCACATGAAGCCAGCTGGGTGACCTTGGGCTACTCACAGTTCTCTCAGGACTCTCAGCCCCACCTACCTCACAGGGTGTCTGTTGTGGGGAGGGGAAGGGAAGATGATTGTAAACTGGTTTGATTCTCCTTAAAGGTAGAGAAAGTTGGCATATAAAAACCAACTCTTCTCCGTCATCATCTTCGTCATCTTCTTCTTTTTCTCCACTCCTCCACATGAAGCCAGCTGGGTAACCTTGGGCTAGTCACAGTTCCCTCAGGACTCTCTCAGCCCCACCTACCTCACAAGGCGTCTGTTGTGGGGAGAGGAAGGGAAGGTGATTGTAAGCCAGTTTGATTCTTCCTTAAAAGGTATAGTAGGTCGGCATATAAAAACCAACTCTTCTTCTTCGATTCCCCGCTCCTCCACATAAGCGGCAGATTCTAATCTGGAGAACCGGGTTCGATTCCCCACTCCTCCACATGAAGCCTGCTGGATGACTTTGGACTAGTCACAGCTCTCTCAGCCCCACCTACCTCACAGGGTGTCTGTTGTGGGGGGGGAAGGGAACGTGATTGTAAGCCTGTTTGATTCTGTTTTAAGTGGTAGAGAAAGTCGGCATATAAAAACCATCTCTTCTTCTTCTTCTTCTTCTTCTTCTTCTTCCTCCTCCTCCTCCTCCTCCTCCTCCTCCTCCTCCTCCTCCTCCTCCTCCAAAACCCAGGCCCGCTATATTGTGCTGGGCAAAACTGTGCCAGTAGATGGTCCCCTTCTCTCCCTGCCTTGTGCTTCTCCCGCCGGACACAGTTAATATCCGATTCCGCTGGGGATTGGTGTTAAATTGCAAGATTGAGTTAGGATTGGATTGCGGGGAGAGGACACCGAAGCTGCTTGCTGCAATAAAGGGAGATTTCCCCTGGACGTTGTCCGCCTCTGGTGCTGATACTGCTGTAATCCCCAAACAAGCCATCAAACTGCCGAGTGCCGCGGAAAGGAATTCATTAAATGGCATAAGGTTTCCGTCAGCGCATCTGCACAAGTGGCCCGTCAGGGAGAGTGCCTGTTTGTGTCCCTGCATGAGTTGCTGCTCTGGACTGGGCTCTTTGCAGATGGGGAAGCCCTGTGGTGGTTGCTTGAAAGCAGGTATACATCTGATAAGATGCTGGCTAGTTCTTTAAAAACAAGATATTACTCAGATACAGAGACAAGCCCTGCAAGAAATGAGGCGGAGTCCATTACAACAAGATTTTAAAATAAGAATGTAAGAACACAAGAAAAGCCCTGCTGGATCAGTCCAAGGTCCATCAAGTCCAGCAGTCTCTTCATACAGTGGGCAACCAGGTGCCTCTAGGAAGCCCACAAACAAGATGACTGCAGCAGCATTATCCTGCCTGTGTTCCACAGCACCTAATATAATAGGCATGCTCCTCTGACCCTGGAGAGAATAGGCATGCATCATGAACATAAGAAAAGCCATGCTGGATCAGACCAGGGCGCATCAAGTCCAGCAGTCTGTTCACACAGAGGCCAACCAGGTGCCTCTAGGAAGCCCACAAACAAGATGGCTGCAGCAGCATTGTCCTGCCTGTGTTCCACAGCACCTAATATAATAGGCCTGCTCCTCTGATACTAGAGACAACAGATATGCATCATGACTAGTATTCATTTTGACTTAATAGCCATGGACAGCCCCATCCTCCATGAACACGTCCCCTTCCCTCTTAAAGCCTTCCAAGTTGGCAGCCATCACCACACCCTGGGGTGGAATAATGTAAGCTTCCTGGAGACATCTGGCTGACCACTTTTGGAAGCAGGATGCTGGGCTTGGTGGCTCAGTGTGGTATAGTGGTTAAGAGTGGCGGATTCTAATCTGGAGAACCGGGTTCGATTCCCCGCTTCTCCACATGAACAGCGGATTCTAATCTGGAGAACCAGGTTCGATTCCCCACTCCTCCACATGAAGCCTGATGGATGACTTTGGGCTAGTCACAGTTCTCTCTGAACTCTCTTAGTCCCACCTACCTCACAAGGTGTCTGTTGTGGGGAGGGCAAGGGAAGGTGATTGTAAGCCGCTTTGAGACTCCTTTTGGTAGAGAAAAGTGGGGTATAAAAACCAACTCTTCTTCTTCTTCTTCTTCTTCTTCTTCTTTCCCTCAAGGTAATTCTCATCCTTGTCTCCCTTAGGGGTGATCTTCCCGTACCACCCACGGCTGGGCCGCTACACCCTGAACTTCCACGAGGCACAGCAAGCGTGCCTGGAGCAGGATGGGATCCTGGCTTCCTATGACCAGCTGCACGAGGCCTGGCTGGAAGGGATGGACTGGTGCAACGCTGGCTGGTTAGAGGATGGGTCGGTGCAATACCCCATTTCCAAGCCCAGAGAGGAATGTGGGCAGAAGGAGACCCCTGTTGGAGTGAGGAACTACGGATACCGGCACAAAGATGACGAGCATTATGACGCATTCTGCTTTACTTCCAACCTTAATGGTAAGGGACAGAGGAATGAGTTAGTGTTGCCTGTGAGATTGGGTGGGAGGGCGGAAATCTGGTGAAATGGACTCATGTCACACCGCAATATCACTTCTGGCTGTGACATAATCGGGTCGCATGATGCTCTAGGATTTCCTTGAAACTCTATGGTAAAAACCATAGAGATTGGGGAAATTCCTAGAGTGTCACATGATGTGGTGGCGTCACTACAACTGGAAGGGACATTGCAGCATTGCATGACATCATTTCCTCCCAATATCCTTCTCAATTAGTCGAGGCAAGATTTTGAAATCAATTGACCTAGCTCAGTGGTCGGCAAACTCATTAGTCAACAGAACCAAATATCAACAGTACAACGATTGAGATTTCTTTTGAGAGCCAAAATGCCTTTTAACAACCATTCATGCACGGGAGGTTTTGCCTTGGATTTGCCGCTCTCTAGATGCACATTTTCCCCATCTGCATTCTCAAAACTCTGCAGGGGGGCTTATTGTTGAGTTTTGAGAATCTGGATGGGGAAAATGTGCATCTGAATGGCAAATCCAAGGCAAAACCTCCCATTCATAAATGGCCAATAACGCCCCCCCCCCATGCAGAGTTTTGAGAATCTGGATGGGGAAAATGTGCATCTGAGTGGCAAATCCAAGGCAAAACCTCCCATTCATAATGGCCAATAACCACCCCCATGCAGAGTTTTGAGAATCTGGATGGGAAAAATGTGCATGTAGAGAGTACAAATCCCAAAAAGAGAGTACAAATGAATCAAACATGGCTTCGCCTCCCAGCCCCCAACGTCCTCCTCCTCCTCCTCCTCCTCCTCCTCCTCCTTACCGCCGCCGCCTGGGCTCCTTCCTTCCTCCGCCAGCCAAAACCAGCACGAAAAATCCCGCCCGCTGATTGGCTGCCACCGCCCGCCTTGGCTCCGCCGGCCCTTGAGCGCCGCGTGCAAAACCCGGCCACGCTGTGAGGGGAGGGAAAGGGGGGAGGAGGAGGAGGAGGGCGCTTTCCAGAGCCGCACTCTAAGGGCCAGAGAGCCGCATGCGGCTCTTGAGCCGCGGTTTGCCGACCACTGACCTAGCTGATGAATGGAGGATGTGGCACAATCATATTTTTAAACTAGATTTGCTAATGGAAGAGGAGGACGTAGCTCGCTCCTCCGCCTCCTCCCCCTCCTCTAACTTGGATAGTTTTCATGATTCCCTGCCTGGACCAAGTGGGGTTTGCAGCAGCGGCTGCCGGTCGTTTGCCAGAAGCCGAACACAGCCGCCGAACCAGCAGGCCTGCCAGATTTATACGACAGGCAGTATGTTATAAGCAGCTTGTCAAGGTCCTTTAGTAATAAAACCTGTAATGGGTGGAGGAGAGGGAGAGAGGCCTTTATTCTATCTGTGGCCCAAACGCCATGAGTTGCGATTAAGAGCGGCGGACTCTAATCTGGAGAACTGGGTTTGATTCCCCGCTCCTCCATATGAGCGGCGGACTCCAATCTGGTGAACCGGGTTGGTTTCTCTGCTCCTACACACAAAGCCTGCTGGGTGACCTTGGGCTAGTCATAGTTTTCTCTGAACTCTCTCAGCCCCACCTACCTGTTTAGGGTTGCCAACCTCCAGGTAATAGCTGGAGACCTCCTGCTATTACAGCTGATCTCCAGCCGATAGAGATCAGTACCCCTGGAGAAAATGGCCACTTTGGCAATTGGAGTCTAGGGCAATATATCCCTCCCCTCCCCTCGCCCCACCCTCGTCAGGCTCTGCAGTAAAAACCTCCAGGTATTTCCCAACCTGGAGCTGGCAACTCTATGTCTGTTATGGGGCGAGGAAGGGAAGGCAATTGTGAGCCGCTTTGAGAGAAAGGTAGAGAAAATCGGGGTATAAAAAACCAACTCCTCCTCCTCCTCCTCCACTACTACTACTACTACTACTTCTTCTTCATCCTCCTCCTCCTCCTCCTCTCTGCCCATGATAAGTTAAACCCATTTATGTGTTTGTCTGAATCTTTATCTAATTATATATTACTGAAGTTGCTTGGGTCCCATTTGTTAAATTATGGGGGGCAGGCAGGTGCTGTCAAGTTGCGTCCGACTTATGGTGACCCGATCAAGGGGGTTTTCAAGGCAAGAGTTGAGTAGTGGTGGTTTGCCATTGCCTGCCTCCACGCTGCAACCCTGGCCTTCTGGGTGGTCTCCCATCTAAGTCCTAACCAGGGAGGAATCTGCTTAGCTTCCATATTCTGAGGAGACCAGGTTAGCTTGGGCTCCATAGTCTGTTATGGAGGGAGGGGGAGAATCAGAATTGTCCAGGGTCTGTCGCAAAGAAGAAGAGTTGGTTTTTAAATGCCGACTTTCTCTGCC
Source organism: Euleptes europaea (assembly GCF_029931775.1). NCBI lineage: Eukaryota > Metazoa > Chordata > Lepidosauria > Squamata > Sphaerodactylidae > Euleptes > Euleptes europaea. The sequence continues at coordinate 9,741,916 of NC_079313.1, forward strand.
ACGTAAGGGAGAATCAAACTTGCTTAGAATCACCTTCCCTTCCCCTCCCCACAACAGACACCATGTGAGGTAGGTGGGGCTGAGAGAGCTCTAAGAGAGCTGTGACTAGCCCAGGGTCACCCAACTGGCTTCATGTGTAGGAGTGGGGAAACAAATTCAGTTCACCAGATTAGCTTCTGCCGCTCATGTGGAGGAGTGGGGAATCAAACCCGGTTCTCCAGATCAGAGTCCATCACTGCAAACCACCGCTCTTAACCACTACACCACGCTGGGGGGAAAAATCTGCCCTTCTCTCCAAAGGACTCAGGTGGGTTTAGGGTTGCCAGGTGGGTGGTTTGGGTGGGCCATTGCCTGCCAATCCACCCAGCTGCTCGCTTCCGGAAGTGCCACATCGCTGGGGCTGCTTTAGCACTCAGACCCCCAAAATTATCCCTGAAAAAGCCCCATCTGGTACTTTAGTAGTTGGCTTAGAAAAAATATCTTATAAAATATTTCTAAAGTGACTTATGAGAACAGATTTTCAAAAAAGCACAAAGGTATGATAAAAGTTCAAACAGAGCCGCTGTGATATATCCTAGTGCTGGATTAGACTCTGAGAGATCTGTGTTCCAATTCCTGCAACTGCCCCGATAAGTCAATTGATTTCAAAAGAAATCTTTCAGCCATACCTACCACACAGGGTTGTTGTGAGATGGGGAGTGGAGAACCCTGTATACCGTCCCCTCAGCTCCTTGGAGGAAGGGCAGGATAAAAATAGACTAGACAGAATTTTAAACCAAGGCTGCTGAGATTTTTCCTTTCTGCTGTAGCCAGCAAAGAGTACATTATGAAATGAATGTAATCAATAACCGGCCAAATCGATAAAACAGCAATGTAAAAAGAAAATAGCTGTGGGGGGAAAGCATGGTTAAAAACCATTTCTGCAAGGGCCAGCAGCAAATTAAAAGTAAATAACATTTCGAGCTGGCAAAATGAAAACCTCTCTGCCGTCTGCTTCCGCATGCCATAGAGTCCAGTGGCCAAAGTGGCCGTTTTCTCCAGGGGGACTGATCTCTATTGACTGGAGATCAGTTGTAATAGAGGGAGATCTCCAGCTACTACCTAAGTAGTACGACTGCCCCAAGAAAGAAGGAGTGAGCGTACCTACAGTCTGTGTATAGAACACACAACTCAGGCTTGACGGTGGCTTACCGGTTGCACAATATACAATTCATCTTCAGTTGCCACCGGAATCAGCTAACTTTGAAATGAGCTAATGAAGCTTTTCAGAACATGACAGGACTAGTCACAAATGCTCTCTTTTCGGAACTATTTGCCTCCGGACTTTGTCGGGACTTTCCGCACCCACAGAAAAACAGCAGCGCTGTACTGAACCCAACTTACGGGCTTTGGACGGTTGTTATTGGGTCCTAACACTACAGGAACTCAAGGCTTTGCCCGATTCTCAGTTGTGTTGTATAGGATTGTAATCCTTTGTTTTTGACTCTTGTGTTGTTCGTTCGGGGTTTGGCTTCACAGATTGTATATAACACGGTGTTTTCGATTTTTGTTTATTAGTTTAATAGGGGCATGAAGTTAATGCCTTATAAATAAACTGTTTAATGGAATGTTTAGATGTTTAATTAAGTATATGAGCCTCCATGCTGTCAATTTCTTAAGTTGTCTTAACTCTGGCATAGGTATTATTATTGTTTTGTAACCACTACCTGGAGGTTGGCGACCCTAGCTCAGTGCGAGAGAGGGTGACTGGCCAGCCAGTAGGCTTGCCGGCTGGGTAGGGGTTTTCACCTGTATTTAAGTCCACCAAACAGCCCTACATTTTGGGGACGTGCACAGCCCAAGATTATTGGACTGTTATCTTGTTTCGCGTTGATATTGTGATAGCTTCTTCAGACTACATTTATATCCGACTGCAACTTTGCAGTTCATGAGAATGACTCTTCAGTCCTTCTGCCCCTCACTCGCTTCTCCCCGCCCCGCCTTCCCTTTCAGGCAAGGTCTACTTTTTGAAGACCTATCGGAAGCTGAGCTTCCCCGAGGCTGTCCAGGCCTGCAAGAAGAACGGCGCCGTGGTGGCCAAGGTGGGTCAGCTCTACGCCGCTTGGAAGATCCAACTGCTGGACAAGTGCGAGGCCGGCTGGGTGAGCGACGGCAGCATCCGGTACCCCATCGTCAACCCACGGTCGCGGTGCGGAGGCAGGGAGGCCGGAGTCCGCAACCTGGGCTTTCCGGACAAGAAATACAAACTCTTTGGCGTTTACTGCTACAAGGCCGCAGACAGCACGGAGCCCAAGAAGACGGAAAAAGACGGGCCTGGGAGGTGGAAACCATTCCAGGTGTAGAGGCAGGGAGTCACAGCCCAACCGTTGACCTGCGAGGAGATCTGCCCTCTTCCTTTCTCTTCTGGAGTGTTGGGGCGTTTCCTCAGCAACTCCTTTGAGCGAACGGACCGTGCCCAAAATGGCCGGGTTGCGAAGCTGCAAACAGGAACGTGTCTGATTCAATTTACGTGCTGGAACCGCCCAGGCTGCCCAGACGTCTGGCTTGCGTCCGGTCCGGCTGCTCATGTCTGGCTGTGGCTGCTAATCCTTCTGCTTGTCCCCCCCCCCTCCCCGTGAGAAAATGGAGGGTCTGTCTTGGCTTCTCGCAGCTTGCTCATATTAATGCTTCTGGTAAAGCTTTTGGGGGATTTCTCTGGGTTTCAAAAAAAAAAAAGGAAAAAAAGAAAAGGCCAGATTTGCCCTTCCAGATTTGCCCTTCCAAAAATTATCGTGACTTTTTACGATCTGGTGGCATCCGGTTGAAAAAGAGACTCACGTGGCGCTGCTATTTGGGTGAGGGTTTACACCTCTCTTTTGCCTGATTGCATCAGAAAGCTCCCAGCAGGGGTCCCAAAATGAAATGGGGGGAGCCCACCAGCCACCACTACAAACACACACACCCCACCTTGGACTGCAGGTTCCCTCCTCTGGTTTCCTTTCCACTCTGGCAATCCAAAAGTGCCGTCAACTTTGTTCGTTACTTGGCTTGTTGCGTAGGATTGTAACCCCTCTGTGAGCCAAGGTGTGTGTGTGCTATCAAGTCACAGATGATTCATGGTGACCCCCGTAGGGTTTTTAAAGCAAGAGGCGTTCAGAGGTGGTTTGCCATTGCCTGCCTCCATGTGTTCTGAGAAAGTTCTGGGAGAACTGTGAATGGCCCAAGGTCACCCAGCATGCTTCATGGGGAGGGGAATCGAACCTGGTGCTCCAGATTAAAGTCTGCTACTCTTAACCACTACTTGGGTTGCCAACCTACAGGTTCTTAGTAAACAGAGGCAGCAGCATAAAATGCAGAAACACTAAGATTTGTAACAGTAGTGGTATTATTGAAGCATATCCACTCAAAGTTACATAAATACAAAAGATACTTTCAAAGTAGTATATACATTGATATACATGGGTCAATTTGAAAGCAAATTCACTTGTACATTGACAAGATTAAATAAATCAAATATACTGATTATTCAGCGTCTTGTGGTTTTTCCATTCAAGAGGTGTAGTTCTTTACAGAGGTCCAGGTTATCTCTCTGTTTCGGCTAAGAAGCCTTCCTCAGGGACCACTAAATACATAATTATGCCATATAATAAACAACAATAGAACAAAGCATCAGGGCATAAAACAGGACAGATTTTGCTTATATACAATGTAGTATAAAACATATACTCACATGCTGGCAGTTCACACGCTAAGCAAGTTACGAACTTTTCTTATGTTCTTATGTATGTCTTGTTTGGGGGCTTCCTAGAGGCCCCTGGTTGGCCACTGTGAGAACAGACTGCTGGACTTGATGGGCCTTGGTCTGATCCAGCAGGGCCTTTGTTATGTTCTTATGTTTAACAATGGAGGTTCCATGTAACCAGTCTGGCTAATAGCTAGGGTTGCCAGTCTCCAGGTGGTCCTGGAGAGAATGAAGGCTCAGTGCTGTATAGATGATGGAAAAGATCCAAACAGCACTACAAAGTAATATCAACACAAGATAAATTTATAAAGGTGCAGGTAAGTGCAAAGAGTGAACATATGTACAAAGATTAAGGGAAACACAATCAGGATTTTTTTAAACAATTAGCATAAATAGTCCAGCAAGATATGCAATATGACAAAAGAAATTGTCCAATGGATCACATAAAAACAATATAGCTGTCCATGAAAGACTTTCCTGTATTTCTCGGTAGCTGGACACAAAATGTCAAAAAAGAGGACCACAGCGAGGAGGTGCCAGAGGAGGTGCCCGGACGTGTCGTCTAGATCATGCACACGTTTCGCACATGGCTTCATCAGCTACACATATCAGAAAAGTTTATAACAATCATATCAATTTCAAAGAGGGACCGAGAGGATTTCTGTATAGGTCTCCAAAGCATATAAGCTTTGGAGATATATGCTTTGGAGACCTATACAGAAATCCTCTCGGTCCCTCTTTGAAATTGATATGATTGTTATAAACTTTTCTGATATGTGTAGCTGATGAAGCCATGTGCGAAACGTGTGCATGATCTAGACGACACGTCCGGGCACCTCCTCTGGCACCTCCTCGCTGTGGTCCTCTTTTTTGACATTTTGTGTCCAGCTACCGAGAAATACAGGAAAGTCTTTCATGGACAGCTATATTGTTTTTATGTGATCCATTGGACAATTTCTTTTGTCATATTGCATATCTTGCTGGACTATTTATGCTAATTGTTTAAAAAAATCCTGATTGTGTTTCCCCTAGTCTCCAGGTGGTGGCTGGAGATTTCCTGGTATTTCAACTGATTTCCAGGCGACAGAAATAAGTTCACCTGGCCACTCTGGAAGGTGGGCTTTATGTCATTATACCCCCATGGAAGTCCCGGCCCTCCCCAAACTCCATCCTCCTCAGGTTCCACCCTCAAAATCTCCAGATATTTCCCAACTCAGAGCTGGCAACCTACTAATAGCCCCATGAGTGTGTCTGACTCCTCTAAACAGCATTCTCAGCTAAGTGCCTGTCTCTACAGCAGTTGGGTTCCACAAGATTGTCATGTGTTGTGTGAAAAGAGGTTGTCAGCGCTGGACGCAGCTTCACTGGACGTTTCTGATTGTGGGAGAAGAGAGGGGGAGAGTTCACTGTTTCTACCCCATCCGAAGTTTTATCAGCCTCTATCAAGTCTCTCTTTAATTGCATTTTCTACGAGATCCCGTCCTCTTTTGCTTTTCCTTGCAGGGAACGAGTGTTCTGGGTTGCAATCCCTAGCACAGAATTATCTCCTCCAGGAAAGGTGGCTCACGTCGCCACCCACCTGCCCTGAAAGGAGCACGGAGTTCGGTTGTGACAAATGCCGATCACAGGCTTGGGAACCACTGTCGGGAAGCCCTGAGCAGGATTTGGCCTGGAAGCCAATGATCTCTCTCTCTCTCTCTCTCTCTCTCTCTCTCTCTCTCTCTCTCTCTCTCTCTCTCTCTCTCTCTCTCTCTCTCTCTCTCTCTGGTTCTGTAAAATATTGGATGTCCTTGCTCAATTGACTATCCTGATTAAAAACTATCCCTGGTGGTGATCCCAGAGTGTATGTTGTCATGCCTGTTAGATAATGCAGAGGAGTACTAGCACAGCAGTGTGGGAACGTCGGTTTGCCAACTTTGGGTTGGGAAATACCTGTAGATTTGGGTGGGGAGGGCCAAGATTGGGGAGGGGAGGGACCTCAAGGGAGTATAATGCTATAAGGGCTCACCTTCCAGAGCAGTCCTTTTCTGCAGGGGAAATGATCCCTGTCAACTGGAGATCCACTGTAATCCCAGGAGATCTCCAGGTGCCCCCCGGGGCTTGGAAGCCCTGGGTCCAGGGCTTCTGGATCCAATGAGCCATATGCATGACACAAATTGAGCCCATCTGCATCCTTTCGCTGTGCAGCGCTTATCTGTGGGATGGACCAAAGAGCTAAGCAGGGCACCCTCTTTGCTTTTTTAAAGTTTTTTAAAAATGCAAGCTTCTTGTCTCTCAAGGTGTGCTTCAGAAAAGGGATCGAGCCATGATCCGCAGCCAGAGAAGTGTCTGGTTTGTTGGAAGAGTTGCAATGTCTAGCATGCAAAGGAACTGATGAGGAGACCCAGCAGGGGGTGAGCAAGTGGTCAGTTAGTTAGGGTTGTAAGGCTACAGGCCTTTCCACCCTTTTCACACCTCTTGACTGTCCTCAGACTGATACTCTCAGGGTCAATGTCCTTTTTCTTCTCTGATGACATCACTCCCTCCCTCTCCCTCCTTAGATAGTTAGACAGCTAGAGGCTCTGTCTCTCAGCTTTCCTATCTAAAATGTAGTTTCCTCAATAAAGAGCAACTTCATCTTTAATCAGTGAGTCTGACGCTTGTGTGAGTACTTAACATATCTGCCAACAAAGGTTATGGGCCCAGACTCAGTTAAACTGATTAAAAGAAAAGTTTGCCCCAAGGCTCAGCAGAGTCAGTGGGACAAAGACAAAAGAAGTTAAGGTAACCCCCACCCCCGTGGCGATCAGTACTGTTGCTTGGAAGCTTTAACAGAAAAGAATGATGGCACATGGACAATCCAAATGCAAGGCTTATTACAACAGGAAAAATTATGGAGCGCTGTTTCTTCAGAACGACCCACAAAGCAAACACAGCAAGTAACATGGGATGAGCAGAGTAAGTCTGATGCTTCTCTGTGTGCTTAACATATCTGTGAACATGGTTTTCCATGGGGTGAGAGAGTGGGCATTCTTTGGCCTCCAGGAGGGATATTTTACTCCCTCTCGGAAGCACACCTTAACGTGGTGAGGGGGCTTGTGTGTGTCAGTGAAGCTGAGAATAATACCATAAGGAGTTTAGACTCTGTCAAGAGGTTAAACATAGAAATAGAGAAGTGATATGATAACCATCTTCAAGTACTTGAAGGTCTGTCATAGAGAGGACGGAGCAGAGTTGGTTTCTGTTGACCAGAAGGCCGTGCAAGAACCAACAGGTTGAAATTAAATCAAAAGAGTTTCCGGCTAAACATTAGGAAGAACTTACTGACAGAGTGGTTCCTTAGTGGAACAGTCTTCCTTGGGAGGTGATGGGCTCCTTCTTTGGAGGTTTTTAAGCAGAGGCTAGATGGCCATCTGTCAGCAATGCTGATTCTGTGAATTTAGGCAGATTATGAGAGGGCGGGCAGGAAGGGTTGCATCAGTGGTTGGCTCTCATGGCCCTTTCTTACATGCCCAGGGTGATGCTGAGCACCACTTTGGGGTCAGGAAACAATTTTCCTTCAGGCCAGATTGGCCAGGGATCCTGGAGGGCTTTTTGCCATCTTCTGGGCATGGAGTAGGGGTCACTGGGGGTGCCGGGGGGAGGTAATTGTGAATTTCCTGCATTGTGCATGGGGGTTGGACTAGATGACCCTGGTGGTCCCTTCCAACTCTATGATTCTATAGAGCTGGAAGGGAGCTTAAGGTTCATCTAGTCCAAACCCCTGCATGGTGCAGGAAATTCACAACTACCTCCCCTCCCACTCCCCCAGTGTCCCTTGCTCTATACACAGAGGAAGGCAAAAAAACCTCCCGGATCCCTGGCCAATCTGGCTGGAGCCCCACTGGGAAACGGGAGACAGCCCAGAGGAACCAACAACATAATCGAGACCTCTGGGCAGAGAGAGGTACTGGAGGGTGTGGAGGAGGGACTCCCGAGCTCCTTTTAGCTTTGCTTCTCCAACCCCAGAAACCGAAGCAGGGTGTGTGGGGTGTAGATGGGGTGGTGGAGAAGGTGTTGTGGGGGCAGGCCCCTCAAAAACTGCTTTCTGAGCCAGAATCAAAGGGAAGCGTAGGTCTGATCCAACCCCTTCATTTGCTCATCTGATCGGTCTCCCCTACATCATTGCAATCGGCACATCTATTTGCATGCAGGATTTAGGCTGGGAATCTTGACAGCTGGAATGACGGGCGGTTTCTCTCCCCCTCCCCCTTATTAAAAGGTTAATTCAAATGGAAATTCATGGGGGGGGGGAGGGATTTTAATTGTGTGTCAGGGAGGCAGGCCCAGGCCTCTGTTTCAAATTAGCTGTGTGAATAGGGTTCCAGGTCCTTCTTTGCCACCGGTGGGAGGTTTTTGGGGCAGAGCCTGAGGAGGGCGGGGTTTGGGGAAGGGAGGGACTTCAATGACATAGAGTTCAGTTGCCAAAGCTGCCCTTTTCTCCAGGGGAATTGATCTCTATTGGCTGGAGATCAGTTGTAATAGGAGGAGATCTCCAGCTAATACCTGGCGGTTGGCAACTCTATATGTGAAACCACAGCCCCAAATCACGCGCCCCTCAGTCGCCCTGTCAATAGAAGCACCGAAGAAAGAAAACAGGCTGTGGTCTTAGGAACTGTTAAAAAAATTTATTAAAATGTCCGGCAGTACAGAAACCGCAGAGGGCTTTCCCCCCACCCTCCCCCATTTGTTTTGGAAAACCACAAGGCTGAAGGGGGGGGGACACACAAGGAGGAATAGTGGACAATGCAGTTATGGGCAAAACAGCAGAGGCGTCAACCGCCACACTCCACACTGGCTCTCCCACCAATCGCGCCGAAAGGAAAAAAAAACCAGTTTCAAACATGACGACTTTTCAGCACAGAAAAGCATTCTGTGTAGCAGAGGGAGAGGGGGCACATTTACATAGGTGGGGGTGGCATCCATGCCCATTTCCCCAGAGGTGTCTTATGCAACGTTAGATGGTCTTGTCTCCCCAGCTCAAGAGAGGCTGGACACGTCCCCTACCCTTGAACACATGAAGCTGTCTTCTACTGAATCAGACTCCTGGTCAGTATTGTCTACTCAGACCGGCGGCGGCTCTCCAGGGTCTCAGGAATAGGTCTTTTACATCACCTACTTGCCTAGACCCTTTAACTGGAGAAGCTGGGGATTGAACCTGGGACCCTTCTGAGATCCTCTGATACTGGAAATGTCTGGAGCCGAACCTGGGCCCTCCCTTCTGCATGCAAAGCAAAAGCTCTCCTGGCAGGGGTTTGGAGCTTAGGGTGTCTGGCCTGTCTCATTGCAGCTCCTTAGAGCTCCTTGCCAACTCCAGGTCGGGACATTCCCGGGAATTTTGTGGGGGGGTGGAGCCTGGGGAGGGTGGAGTTTGGGGAGGGGAGGGATTTCAGTGGGGTCTGATGCCCTAGAGCAGGGTTGTCGAACTCATTTTTTGCAAGGGCCGGATATGACATAAATGTCACTTGGTTGGGCCGGGCCACGTGGACCATAAAATTTAATACCAGGGACCGGAGATACAAACTTTATAGAAGACACAGGCAAAGCCAATCAGTGATATTAATGACATTAAAAAATTTAAACTTGGGGGGGCTGCCTTGTCTGGCAAGTGAGGGTGGCTGCCCACGGGCCATACCTTTGACTCCCCTGACTTAAAATTTACTGTGGCAGAAGAACACCATTATCGATAGACATACTTATAACATCGATAAAGGGTATCCGTAAACACACAAAGCTGCATTATATTGAATCAGACCATTAGCCGTCAAGGTCAGTATTGTCTACTCAGACCGGCAGCTGCTCCCCAGGGTCTTGGGCGGAGGGGTCTTTCACATCCCCTATTTGCCGATCTTTTAAGCTAGAGATGGAGAGGACTGAACCTGGGACCTTCTGCATGCCAAGCAGATGCTCTACCCCGGAGCAGCCGAGGCCTACAGTCATTCGGTTTGACAGTACTCCCAGCCCAGGAGAAACGGATCCCTGTCCTGCCATTTGCTCTAAGCAAGCCTCTTCCTCAGTGAAGGGAAGCGCTAATTCTCCGAGGAAGGAAAGACACTCTTTCCCTGCTCAGTCCACCGGGACTAGTTATACTTGTCACCGATTTGTGTCTGTTTACACCAGTGAGTAAACCAAACTTGATGGGAGAGGCTCTCTGTTGACTGTCTCTCCACAAAAGCATTTTCCTCATAGCAGGCCTGCCCTGGTTGAAAACGATCCCAAATGGAAACTGGAGAAAGCTGAAATGAATTTGGGTTCCATCCCAATCCTCAAATCTGACACACACACACCCTTTACTCCAAATGAACATCGAGATCTCGTTGTGAATGTTATCATTCGCAACGAAATGTTTTGCATTGTATGAAGCCCCTGGAAACATTCCACGTACATTCTCTTAGGAACTCTGTAAAGGCAGGTGTTGGAAGGCAAAGGGAGGAAGCTTGTCAAAGCTCTTTTGGTATGCTGGTGGCAGAGGCGAGATTCGAACTGGAGACTTGCCGGATCTCAGGTTGGGTCCTTGGCCACTCTGCTGTATTGACTTTCACCTGGGCTAGGTAACGACCCCAAAGGCCAAGCTGCCGTCCTCTCCCCTTCTTGGTTAAGAGACGTAGCTTGTTCTAGAAAAATATGTTTACCGTGGAAGGACAAAAGGGGGGGGGGAGGACTAGGGCAAAGGTGGAAGAGCCTGCTGTTGGATCAGGCGGGTTTTCGGAAGCAGCTTGCCTCGAAGAGGCGGAAGTCTGGCTCACATGGGTGAGTAGGTCGCTTGAGGACTGTATGTGTGTGTATAAAGTGCCGTCAAGTCGCAGCTGACTAATGGACACCCAGTAGGGTATTCAAGGCGAGAGACTCACAGAGGTGGTTTTGCCATTGCCTGCCTCTGCATAACAACCCTGGTATTCCTTGGTGGTCTCCCATCCAATTACTAACCAGGGCCGACCCTGCTTAGCTTCTGAGGTCTGATGAGATCAGGCTAGCTTGGGCCATCTAGCAGCAGGGAAACCCCCATCCCTCTCTTGGAAGATACTGCAGGTTTTTTAGGTAGCATCTTCTAATATTGAAGAAGATAAAGATCCAGGCAAACACATAAAGGGGGTTTAACTTATTTTGGGCAAGGAGGAGGAGTTGGTTTTATATGCCGACTTTCTCTACCACTTAAGGAAGAATCAAACTGGCTTACAATCACCTTCCCTCCCCACAACTGACACCCTGTGAGGTAGGTGGGACTAAGAGAGTTCAGAGAGAGCTGTGACTAGCCCAAGGTCACCCAGCAGGCTTCGTGTGGAGGAGTGGGGAAACCAACCCGGTTCACCAGATTAGAGTCTGCCACTCGTGTGGAGGAGGGGGGTGGTTCGAGACTGACACGAACCCTTACAACCACACTGGCTCTTGATCAAGTTTCCCCTTTGCAGAATTAGGCCTCGAGCCCCTGGAATTTTCCCACCCTAGGCCACTGGGTACAAGCTCCCTCCAAAGGTGGTCGAGATGTGTCAGCTGGCGCCAATGATCTCCAGCAAGTCAAGTAAGAGCAGCCCAGCCTCCAGGTCTTCACCTCAGTCAGAGCCGCTTCCCACTGCCTGCATGAATTATGCAAAGCGAGCACGTTTCCCTAATTTATTCCGCATAGCTCTTGCGCTGCTTTGCATAATGAAATCTGGTTTTGCTTGTCACTGGGGGGCGGGGGGACTGGGGCACGGAGATCACCCCTGGAAAGTCTTCGGTATAGACTTCCAGACAAATATTTGCAGCCGTAAAAGGCTAGCGAATCGCTTTCGTCTGTTGCTAAAAAGCTGAGATGCTGAGGAAGCGGAACCGACTTGAGGTTGCCAACTCAAGGCTGGGAAATTCCTGGAGATTTGGGGGTGGAGCCTGGGGAGGGGAAGGACCTCAACAGGATATAATGCCGTCGAGCCCACCCTCCGAAGCTGCCTTTTTCTCCACGGGGGACTGATCTCTGTTGCCTGGAGATCTGTTGTAATTCCAGGTCTCCAGACCCTACCTGGAGGCTGGCAACCGTAGGAACTGCACAGAGGGTTCCTGGGGAATTGTGCGGTGGGCGTGCAGCCGTGATCCCCTAAGGACTGTCCGCTGAAGGGAAGGTGCTCTTTACAGCAAGAAGTTTCCAATGCAACCCCCCATCATTTTACAAATCCATACTTGTGCAGAAGAGCGGTAAATCCTGCACATGTGTTTAGGGTTACCAGGTCCGTCTTCGCTACCGACGGAAGGTTTTTGGGGCGGAGCCTGAGGAGGATGGGGTTTGGGGAGGGGAGGGACTTCAATGCCATAGAGTCCAATTGCCAAAGTGGCCATTTTCCCCAGGGGAACTGATCTCTGTCGGCTGGAGATCCATTGTAATAGCGGGGGATCTCCAGCTACTACCTGGAGGTTGGCAACCCTACGTGTGTTCCATTCCTTACCTTACAGAGTCCTAGGGCAGAGGCTAACAAAAAAAAAAAAGAGAGAGAATGATTAGGAGGGGGCGATGGGGGAGCAGGAAAGGCATCAGCTAGTCCATCCATCCATCACACACGCAAGGCCGTCACATCCTAGGTGGGCCCGAGGGAGGAGAGGGGAAGTTGGGGAAGGGGCGGGGGGTGGGGAGCAGGAATTTGTGCTTTTTGTTCAGGGGGGCTGTCGTTAAAAGTAGTTCCCGTCCTCCTCTGTCCAGTCCAACTTCGGGCGCTTGGGGCGTTTTCGCCGGTCCTTGCGGGATTTGTGGTGGTGGTGCTGGTGGTGCTGGTGGTGCTGGTGGCGGTGGTGTCTCCGGGTTCTATGGGCCCGTCTGGCTGTACGGAGACAAGGAGGGGGGGAGAAGATATGTCACTTTAGTAGGGTTGCCAGGGTCCCTCTTTGCCAATGGCGGGAGGTTTTGGGGGCGGAGCCTGAGGAGGGCGGGGTTTGGGGAGGGGAGGGACTTCAATGCCACAGAGCCCAATTGCCAAAGCGGCCATTTTCTCCAGGGGGGCTGATCTCTATTGGCTGGAGGTCAGTTGTAACAGCAGGAGCTCTCCAGCTAGTACCTGGAGGTTCAGTACAGGAAAATAGCTGGTAACATTGCTAAATATATTGTAGCTATGCAATTCACAGTATGTGGTAAAAAATCCACCAATCACCCTATATACTGCAAAGAAAAGATGTACAATTTTTAATAATCCTAACAGGTAAGTCTAATTACATCCCTCTAACAGGTAAGTGGTAGTTCAAAGTTCGTAGTAAAAATTCATTGGGTGCAATTTCTCATTATATCAGCTGCAAGATGTTCAAGGAGAATATGATCGTTTCGGAGCAATTTTGCATTGGAGGTAAAAGAATTTAAAAGAACTGATTCTGACTTTACCTTCAAAATACGCTCCTTTTCCAATTGTAATACCAAATATTGTATTTGTTTGATTTGTCCCTGCCAACGTATTTATGTGGGCTCTAGTATTCGACCAATTAAAGCACGGATTTTGGAGCACAGGTCCAGAATTAGGGCGGGCGTGACTACAGCCCCGGTTGTGGAGCACTTCCAACAATTAAAACATAATGAGAACGATTTGAGATTTTTTGTAATTTGGCGCTTACAACCTAATAGATTTAATAGGAGTGACAATGAAAGAATCCTTAGACGCAAGGAATCTTACTTTATACACATTTTGAACACCATGTCACCTCATGGCTTGAATTTAGAGAACGACTTGTCTTGTTTCTTGTAAATGTGTACTGTCACTTTAAGAATCGTTCTCAGAGGTTAGTGCATCAGCCGGGACACAGAATACACACCGGATGGGTATTTAAGTTACTGAATAAACCATGTGAATAACGCCACCTGAGTCCTTACCCAGAGTGGAAGGAATTCAGCATCTTACCCCTTATGGGGAAGCATTGCACTTTACTCCGGAAAAGGTTATTCGTTTGAAACCAGTTAGTATGGATGGTGATATATAACTCACATTGTATTTTTGTAAGTATTTGAAGTATTTTTGTATATATTTAAATTATTTATTGAGAAATATGAAATGTATTTTAAAGAGATTGTAGAATGTGAAAAGGTCTTGTTTGTTGTGTTGCATAGGAAGAACTGAAGAAGGATCGGGCTTCATGCTCCGAAACGATCGTATTTTCCTTGAACATCTTGCAGCTGATATAATGAGGAATTGCACCCAATGAATTTTTACTATGAACTTTGAATTACCACCTACCTGTTAGAGGGATGTATTTAGACTTACCTGTTAGGATTATTAAAAATTATACATCTTTTCTTTGCAGTATATAGGGTGATTGGTGGATTTTTTACCACATACTGTGAATTGCATAGCTACAAAATATTTGGCAATGTTAACAGCTATTTTCCTGTACTGATTTTCTCATCCTTTTGATATATGTACAGAGGTGTCTGTTTTCTCCTTCGGTACCTGGAGGTTGGCAACTCTACTCTTTAGGGAACAGTGGGGTAAGCAGGCCCCGTCCTTCATCCCTGCGAGATGCTCCATGCGAAGGAAACGTCTTTTAAGAAAACATCCCAGCTATTTTCTTTCTCTCCAAATATTTTTCTCTGCTTCTTTCCCTTTGTCTACTTATCTGATCTCCTCCAGTCGTTCTCTGAGCATTTATTCTTTTTCCCAGTCCCCCCCAGCCCCGCCTGTCCCTTTCACACCCATTAGGGATGTGTGTTTGCTTGCCAAGGAATGAAAACAGACAAGAATGGCAACGAACACTTGAACGCTTTCCCTTTTGGTTTGCTGCCCTGTCTTTTGCCTCTGAAACCTGGCCCTGTTCTCCCACTGGACTGAAACATAGCTGGGACAATTCCTTGTTTATGGAGAATAATAATCCCTCAATGTTCGATCACGCTGGATGGCAAACACACTAGTTACAGCTAGGAATGCCTCCCACAGGATTTATTGAATGGAATTTAATAATGAAAATGGACTCCTGTAACAACCAGGGAGGAGCCAATTTGGCTTTTCGCTCAGATTTTGATGCGTGTTGCTCTCGGTTTTGGTCAGCCTTGCTTTCGGTGCCACGGTGGATACTGCATTTCTTTTGTTTCCTGAATGACAATTCTAGCCCATTTAGATACAATCATGTGCAAAAACACTGGAAAACGTTTGGGGCAAAGAGAAATTGAGGTTTACTTTTGACAAGGAAGAAGCAAAATCAAAAAGGGGGTATTCAAATTCGACCAGCCAGTTTTTCAAAACTTGGTCTCAACCCTAGTAATAATGATAAAAAGGTAAAGGTCCCCTGTGCAAGCACCGGGTCATTCCTGACCCATGGGGTGACGTCACACCCCAACGTTTCCAAGGCAGACTTTTGTTTATGGGGTGGTTTGCTGTTGCCTTCCCCAGTCATCTTTCCTTTACCCCCAGCAAGCTGGGTACTCATTTTACCGGCCTCGGAAAGATGGAAGGCTGAGTCAACCTTGAGCCGGTGACCTGAAACCAACTTCTGTTGGGATTGAACTCAGGTCGTGAGCAGAGCTTGGACTGCAGTACTGCAGCTTACCACTCTGTGCCACAGGGCTCTTAGTAATAATGAAAGTAATTAAAATAAATTAAGCATTTCAAATGAAAACAAATAAAGAAAGTGTGTGTGTGTGTGTGTGTGTGAAAGCTCCTTCCCCTCAGTCGGGTCAGTTCACATTTGGTGAGAGCGGAAGGAATGTAGGGCTGCCACCGTCCCGCTGGTGGTGGGAGATCTACCCTCTTCTCCGAGTTCCCACTGCCACTCAGCTGAGCAGGGGAAGGAAAACGGGTAGTGAAATGGGGGGGGGAGGTGCGATTAGTGTCCCCGGCTCAACGATGCAACTTCTGGGGCGACCAAATGACATCATCACTCTATGGTTTGGGGCAAATGCTATATTGCCCCTGGCGTGGTGATGTCACTTCTGGGACATGCCAGAAGTTGTGTTTTCATGCCAGGGATGTTGATTGAACCCCCACCCACAGAGTAAGTCCCCGCTTTTTCTGTCTCCCACGGGTTGCCTGGCAACCCTGGACAAACGTGAGGGAACCTCCAACGGCACTCTCATCCAAACTACAACTCCCAATAACCTTTGCAGGGCTTTGCCCTGCTAGTTAAAGTAGAGCAAAACCAACATAAGGTTGGAGGAATGGTGAAATTTAGTTTTGAAAGCAGGCTGGCTTGATTCGAAGCTGCTCCTCTTGGGGCATCTTTATTTGTGAAGCAGTTTCTCTTCCCATGTGCTGATTCCCCCCCCCCCATTAAAATTAATATATTTTTCAATGCTCTTTTTGCACCCTTCTTGTATAAATGACGTCAAAGAAAAACAAGACAGATCAACGACAGCAAAACGTGAGGTGAACTGAAACCAAACAAAGGCCAAAGGGCTACTGAGCGCAGCATCCTATTTCCCACACAGCAGCTAGTCAAATGCCTCTGGGAAGCCCGTAAGCACAGTCTTCTGGCAACAGCTCCCGATGCCCTCCCCCAAAAGAAACAGAAGTGGCCGTATCAGATCAGCCTTGGTTTGAAGGCCCTCGGGCTCTCCCCGCAAACCCTCTGAGACCCCCCCCCCAACCTGACTGGGCATCAGGACACTCACGTTTTGTGCAGAGGATTCTGGGCTGGTCCCACGTCCCATCATCATGGCACCTAATGGTGGGCAGGTGCCTCTGGATGAATCCTTTCTCGCACTGGTAGCGTACCGTGGAATGGACACTGTACTTCTCCTTCTTCTTCCTCTTGCCTAAGGGGTAGGCATTCTCGACCGAGGGGGGAGACCCACAAAGCACTAGAGAGGACCGTGGGAGGGGGAAGGGCAGAACAGACAACATCTCAGATTATGATTATTACAATCAGTTCACATTGTACCATCCAAACACAAACCGAGGCTGCGTTCCACGAGTCCTTGGGTTTTGTGCAAGTGTCGGGCTAGACAATACACTCACAGCTAGGACAAAATAATTCTGTTGCAAAGATTGCAACAGTGTGTGTGAACACAGCCTGAGAGATCATTGAATCAAGGGGAGGGGCGGCAAAGGGGAGCTGGGATGACCCAAGACGGTTATGTCTTGTCTACAGATGACCCACAAAGACATTCCTGAATGCTTTTTCTGTGCACTCATAGGAGCCCCCTGGCACAGAGTGGTAAGCTACAGTACTGCAGTCAAAAGCTCTGCTCACGACCTGAGTTCGATCCCGACAAAAGTTGGCTTCAGGTAGCCGGCTCAAGGTTGACTCAGCCTTCCAGCCTTCCGAGGATGGTAAAATGAGTACCCAACTTGCTGGGGGTAAAGTGTAGACGACTGGGGAAGGCAACAGCAAACCACCCCGTAAACATAGTCTGCCTAGTAAACGTCAGGATGTGATGTCACCCCATGGGTCAGGAAGGACCTGGTGGTTGCACAGGAGACTACCTTTACCTTTAATAACTTTGCCAAGGGTGAAGGACCTCACCATCTGTTTGCACTCTGTCGCTCTGCTATATGGCTTTTTCGATCAGGGGTGTCAAACATATGCCCCAAGGGCCGGATCCAGTCCCTTGAGAGCACTTATCCGGCCTGCGAGCCAGCCACCCCCACTATCGATCTGGGCTGGCGAGGCCTGGCCTGGCCTGACCAAGTGACATTTATGTTGTATCTGGCCCTCGTAACAATGGAGTTTGACACCCCTGTGCTATGTACTGCATGGCTAGATACACCCTAGTTCAGGGATGTCAAACATATGGCCCAAGGGCTGGATCCGGCCCCTTTAGAGCACTTATCCGGCCTGCGAGCCAGCCGAGGCAGCCACTTCCCTACTCTTGATCTGGGCTGGCGAGGCATGGCCTGGTCTGACCAAGTGACATTTATGTTATATCCGTCCCTCGTAACAAAGGAGTTTGACAATCCTATTTTAGATGGCATCAACAGAGCAACGTACGCTATTTATTCCTATAATATCGTTTCAGAGAAAATATAGTCATGGGTTTGACTCTGCGCAAGGGAAGTGCAAACCCAATATGAGGGGGTTCAGGTTGAAACAGCAGGGACAAGCTATTCAAGACCTCTCCCCAAACCAAGGTCTTAAGGATGTGAGTAGGAATCATAGAATCATATTATAGAATCATGGAGTTGGAAGGGACCATACAGGTCATCTAGTCCAGGGCTTCTTGAACTTTTCCCACTCGTGACCCCTTTTCACCCAAGACCTTTTTACGCGACCCTGGGTATATAGGTATTTAACATAGGTATATATTTACTTATAATAAATCATAAAGAAATTTATTTTAAAACAATTCTTTTACTGTTGCTAAATTTTTTGCAACCCCCACATTCAGTTACGTGACCTCATATGGGATCCCGACCCACAGTTTAAGGAGCTTTGATCTAGTCCAACCCCCTGCTTAATGCAGGATCAGCCTAGAGCATCCCTGACAAGGGCTTGTCCAGCCTCTGCTTAAAGACTGCCAGTGAGGGGGGAGCTCACCACCTCCCTAGGTAACCGATTCCACTGTCGAACAACTCTTACTGTAAAAATATTTCCCCCTAATATCTAGCCAGTACCTTTCCTCTCGCAATTTAAACCCATTATTGCGAGCCCTATCCTCTGCTGCCAACGGGAACAGCTCCCTGCCCTCCTGTGACGGCCCTTCAAATACTTAAAGAGAGCAATCATGTCTCTCCCCCCCCCCCCGCCAACCTCCTCTTCTCCAGACTAAACATTCCCAGCTCCTTCAGTCTTTCCTTGCAGGGCTTGGTCTCCAGGCCTCTGATCATCCTCATCGCTCTCCTCTACACGCCTCTACACTCGCTCCATTCTGTCCACACGTGTAACACAGCCTGATTCCCAAACTTATTAATGGAATCCTCTTCTGTTAGCTGAAGCGATGCCCTATTTGTATAGTATAATAGTACTGAGAGTTATGGCTTTAGAAATCTAATCTGTTTGGAGTGGCCGGTTCTGGGCTCCAGCATTTTGGGAGGGGGAGAGGAGGAGGACAGATTTACATATTTAATTAATGGCCGTTATCAGGACCGATACATCATTAGGCCTTTGCCAGCGGGGAATTGGAAGGCATATTTCTTTCGTTTGTCGCGAACAGCTGGAGGTTAATGTAACTTTCCAGATAAAGAAAGGAGTCTTAATAGTTTTTAATGGCCGCTTTCCCAAGCAAATTAAAGTGAAGGAATTGGTGCGGGGAGGAGGGGTCCTGCAGTTGGAGGCGGATATTCCTTCACTTACAGTGTTGGCATGCCGCGAGGCAATGAAATTAAGATCCCGGAGCGGGCACAGGCTGGGCTCAGCAAAACGCCTGATTATGCAAAATCACAGCTTTAAGAAGAAGAGTTGGTTTTTATATGCCAATTTTCTCTACCACTTAAGGGAGAATCAAACTGGTTTACAATCACTTTCCCTTCCCCTCCCCACAACAGACACCTTGTGAGGTAGGTGGGGAGAGTTCAGAGAGAACTGTGACTAGCCCAAGGTCACCCAGATGGCTTCATGTGGAGTGGGGAAACCAACCCGGTTCCTCAGATTAGCCTCTGCCGCTCATGTGGAGGAGTGGGGACTCAAACCCGGCTCTCCAGATTACAGTCTGCCGCTCCAAACCACCACTCTTAACCACCATGTTGGTTCTTTAGTTCTTCCCTCCCTTCCCCCTCCGCTCCCTCCCCAGTTATAATCTGCTGTAGTTACAGAGGAAAATCTCCAAAATTGGAACTACATTTTTTCTTTAACCATCCTGTTTCATGCACCCCTTTTCCCTTGGGCGCTGGAAAGAGGCCGGAGACTGTTTGCAGGGTGAAAAGGAAGGGGAGACTAGCAGGCTTTGCAGCAAATCGATCTCTTTTTCAAAGGCTCACATACATGAACACAACCCGTGAGCATGCCTTACTGTATTGTCCTCTCCATCATGAGATAAGAGTCAAGACTATCCAGGAAATTTTAAAAAACAATACGGGTCTGTCTGATGAAATTCGTACTCAACAACTTTTGGAAGATAGTAACCCATTAATCTCGAGATGTGTGGCTGAACTTTGTGCCACTATATATAAGGCACAGAAAGATGTAAGTCATAAATAGTAAATGCTATTAGATAAACCTTTTAGAAGTTAGAATATGGTCCATTTCAGAAATGGGATTTTATTGGGATCGTGTTGATAATTTTTATCTATGGATTTGTTGAGCAATTAATATTGCTTTATGGTGATTGTATGTTATTTTGACGTGGTCAAATGACTGTAAATTAAAGATTGATTGATTGATACATGAACACACATGAAGCTGCCTCATGCTGAATCAGACCCTCGGTCCATCAGTATTGTCTGCTCAGACTGGCAGCGGCTCTCCAGAGTCTCAATGTAGAGGTCTTTCACATCACCTGCTTGCCTAGTCCCTTTAACTGGAGATGCCGGGGAATGAACCTGGGACCTTCTGCATGCCAAGCAGATGCTCTACCACGGAGCCCCAGCCTCTCCCCCGCCCACTCGAACCAAGCTGATGTTGTAAGGATGCAAGAATAAGCCCACAGTCTGGTAATATTAGTCTCCAAGCAATGTCAGGACCCTGTGATCTCCCCTCACCCCAAGAAATCTCCAGGAATTTCCCTGCTCAGCATTGGCAACGCTGTATAGCCATGGCTCAGAGTGATGTGTTTCTACCAGGGCTGGCAACATGCAGGGAGGGTGGGGGCGGCTCAAGATGTGCAGACACTCAGACTGAGGGACTAGCTGTTGCATACACCCCAATGGAATTGTGTTGGAAAAAGCAACTTCTTTGGACCTGACTGTCTCTGATGTGGTTTTTGGTTCAGATTGGGCCAAGGGCTTACATTAGGGTGGAGCAAGGGCTATCTAGTGCTTATCATCCCCAGACGGATGGGCAAACTGAACGTGTCAATGCTGTACTGGAATGTTATTTACGTTGTTATGTCAATTACCACCAAGATGATTGGGTTGAACTGTTGCCTTTGGCAGAATATGTTTACAATAATGCTGTACATCAATCTACAGGATTCAGCCCTTTCTATGCTGTGTATGGTCAGGACTTCGGTCCTATTGCCCCTGTAGAGGTAACCGAGGGGGAGGGGGATCCTGACGTAGCCTCTTGGGTGCATGCTCTCCGCACCATATGGCCATGGCTGGTGAGAAACCTAGACAGAGCCAAGCGCAAATATAAAGCTCAAGCAGATAAGCATCGCTCTCCCAGCACAGACTTTCAAATTGGTAACTTGGTGTATCTTTCCACCAAAAACCTACGATCCACTCGCCCTTGCCACAAACTTAGTGCCAAGTACATAGGGCCATATCCCATTGCCCGGATCATCAACCCTGTCACCGTGGAACTGACTCTCCCTAAAACCTTAAGACGTATCCACCCAGTCTTCCATGTCAGTCTCCTCAAACCTCATGTCGCATCCTCGGAATGGCACCCGGAACCGCCTCCCGAGCAACCCGTGATGGTGGGGGGGGGGGGAGGAACATTTTGAAGTGTCAAAGATCCTGGATTCACGTATACGGCATGGGTCTCTACAATACCTAATTCGCTGGAAGCACTTCCCCCCCTGCCTATGACGAGTGGGTACGTGCGCGGGATGTATCCGCCCCACACTTAGTGAACGCCTTTCACACCGCCTACCCTGACAAGCCGTCCCCCGTGCAAGAGGGGGGGCCTTAAGGGGGGCAGAATGTCAGGCCTGTCTCTCAGTTGGTTTTGTTTTCCCACTGACCAGCTCTCAAGGACTGTTATGCATACCTGAACTCTTTTGAAGCTCTTTTGAAGCTGTTTGTGTTTTGTCATCTCTTGCTTTTTTCAGGCTTTTATATTACCAAGTACAAGCCAGCAAGCTCCATTGCTGTCACCTTTTCTTTGTTCTCTGTTAACCTATTTGACCAGTAAAAACCAACTTCTTTGGACCTGACTGTCTCTGATGTGGTTTTTGGTTCAGATTGGGCCAAGGGCTTACAAACTGTCTAGATCAGGGGTGTCGAGCTCATTTGTTACAAGGGCCGGATATGACATAAATGTTACTTGGTCAGGCCAGGCCTCACCAGCCCAGATTGAGTGTGGGGGTGGGCGGCTGGCTGCCTCAGGTGGTTCACAGGCCAGATAAGAGCTCTCAAGGGGTTGGATCCTGCCTGCAGGCCTTATGTTTGACACCGCTGGCCGGGGCGACTATTTTCTCCAGGGGAACTGACTGTCGTACCTGCGGGACCACCTCTCCTGGTACACCCCCAAAGAGCTTTATGCTCAAGGAACAGCAATTTGCTGGTGGTCTCTGGCCCCCGGAGCGTGCGGCTGTCCTCGGCCCCGGCCTGGTGGAACAGTCTACCAAGTAACAGCAGGGCCCTGCGGGACCTAAATGAGTCCCGCAGGGCCTGCAAAACAGAACTGTTCCACAAGGCCTACACCTGAGGGCAGCTGCACATCTTTCTGCTATCATCATTTGCTGGCCTCCCCATCCCCCCCACCTTGTTTGGGGGTCCAGTGCTGATAGGGTTGCCAATTGCCCGGTGGTGGCAGGTAAACTGCTGCCCATCCACTGGGCTGTCCGCCAGCCAGCTGTGGGCACGCGTGCGTGGATGCAGCACAAGCGCGCACAGACGCAGCACACGTGTCACTTTTGAGTAAGCCTGAAAGTGACGCAGACGCTCTAGCACCCTCGGCTAAAACTCTATGGAGACCATAAAGTTTTATGGGACCACCTCCATAGACTCTATGGAGACCATAGAGTTTTGGCCGCGATCACTAGAGTGTCCCCGTCACTTCCTGGTTAAACCGGAAGTGACATAGGCGCACTGCGTGGGGGTGCACCATGCCAGGCGCACGCACATCGCGTGCTAAGGCCACAGCCCCGCAAAGCTCCCGCCGGTGGAGCTGCGAGGCCTGGCAAGCCTAAGTGCTGACCAGGCCTGTCAAGCGGCTGTGATTGGAATGAGATGTCATCTTGTTTATTGTAATATGAAATATGAGTTTTAAAGGATGTTTTAATGTATGTTTTAATTGATGTTTTTATAATTATGTTGGGACCCGCTCTGAGCCCTGCTTGCCGGGAATGAGGGCGGGATATAAATGCAATAAATAAATAAATTAATAAATAGATCTCTTATGTCATTTGAGCCCTGATGAACTATCAGCTGCAATGTCACCCTCTGACTACCTGCTGTGGTGGTGCTGTGGAGCAAAAGAACAGCTCCTTCCTCCAACATGGCGGCACAGACCATGTTCAAGGCCTCTGCAGTTACATTCGGGGTACTCTGCCCGAGATTCTCATCTTAACTCTGCCCATGGAGGGATTCCATTTGTTTGTTAGCTTGGTTTACCTGTGTCCTTCTTGCAGACGTATGGGAGGTTGTAGTTGCACGGGACATCGTTCCACTTGCCGGTCTCATGCGACACCAGCACCACACAATCCTCGCCACCCGCAAAGAAGTTGTCTGGCTGGTTTTCTTGCCAGTTCTCGTATTGCTGGAAGGAACAGCAGAAAGCGGCAACGGAAGTTAAGCATAGCCCTGGAGCCTGGGCATCGGACTGTTCAGAGTTACCACCTCTACTCGGCTCTTCCGTTTGCGTGCCACAAGACCAGGCCACAGTTATCCATACTCTGATCTTACCCAGGTTAGACTACTGCTATAAAGCTGTGCGCGGTGCTGCCCTTGAAGACTGTTTGGAAATTCCATTTGTTCAAATACAGCTGTGAAATGCCTGGCTGGTAAAGATGAATGGGAATAGAGCTACTCAGGGTTTTTCGGAATGTCACTGGCTGCCATATTGTTTCCTTGCACCGTACAATTACCTCTAAAGCCATGAATAATATGGGCAACAGGATATTTGACATACGGCCTACTACCCTATGAACCCTGCCCAGCAATCTGTGGAGACCAACTTCTGTCTGCTGCACCCATCCTCTGAGTTGTGTTTGTGTATGTGTGTGTGTATGTGTGTGTGTGTGGGTAGATTATTGAGACAGGGCCTTTTTGGTTGTGGCACCCTGACTGTGGAACTGCCTCCGTGCACCTGCTCACTTCAGACCTCTTCTCTGGTGCCCAGGTGAAGCTATGTTAGTTTTTCCAAGTCCGTCATCTGTCTGTCTTTCTTCCCCACCTGGCAAGTGTTTATTTCTAAATCCCTGTTTGAGAAATAAATGGGGGAGGTGGGTAATTTGCCAGGGAGAGTCAACGGATTGGAAGGAGGGGTGTGCCAAACCTTGCCAATCATCCACCCCGAGAAACTTTCCCGTAACTATAATCCCTGGGATTAATCTATCAACACTAGGCTGTTGTTACCATTTTGGTTATATTTTCTTTGTGGTTTGGTTATAATGGGGCTTCACTTCAATGATTATTGCTTCTGTTAGCAACAGATTTATTTGGTCTATGTATGCTTTGTATGGTCCTCCATGCCCTGACCTGGATAGCCCAGGCCAGCCTGATCTCATTAGATCTTGGAAGCTAAGCAGGGTCGACCCTGGCGAGCATTCGGATGGGAGACCTCCAGGGAATACCAGTGTTGTGACGCAGAGGCAGGCAATGGCAAACCACCTCTGAACATCTCTTGCCTTGAAAACCCTAAGGGATCATAAGTCAGATGTGACTTGATGGCAGAAAAAAAAGGTCTTTCATAAGACACCCAGAGAAGTGAGAAAAAGAAGACTTGGTTTTTATACCCCGCTTTTCTCTACCTTTAAGGACTCTCAAAGCGGCTTATAGTCTCCTTCCCTTCCTCTCCCCACAACAGGCACCTTGGGAGGCAGGTGGGGCTGAGAGAGTTGACTGGCTGAGATCTGTGACTGGCCCAAGGTCACCCAGCAGGCTTCAAGTGGAGGAGTGGGGAATTGAACCCGGTTCTCCAGATTAGAATTCACTGTCTGCAGCTCTTAACCACTAGACCATGCTGGCTCTTGAGGTGGCACAGTTAATCGCTTCAATTAACTGGTCTCTGTGCCATTCCTGAAGGGGCAGTTGGATGCTGTGACACAGTGCATGCTCAATATGCAGAAGATGCCCTGTTCAGTCACTGGCCTCTGAGAACTTGGGCATGCCGGCGATGTACTCTGCTGCCCTGGGCTGATGTCTCCTGTATGGATGCCTACCAGTCCCGTGTTATCCGTCCACTGGAAATCCTGTTCCACGATGCGGTCGTTGAGTCCAATCCACGTGTTCTCGTACCCGAAACCTGAACAGGAGGGAGGTTAAGACGTCATTAGTTCCACTCCTTGGATAGCGAGAGCTTCTCCGCCCCACAGGAGACCTTTTGGTGCTTCCTGATTGTCTTGCTACAAGACCTGGAACTTTTCTGTCAGAAGGGTAGAGATTTCCCTAAAACAGGGGTGTCAAACATAAGGCCCAGGGCCGGGGCCAGACCCCTTATCTGGCCTGCGAGCCAGCCGAGTCAGCCCCCCCCCCCACTCAATCTGGGCTGGCAAGGCATAGCCTGGCCCGACCTAGTGACATTTATGTCATATCTGGCCCTTGTAACAATTGAGTTCAACACCCCTGCCCTGAAATCTAAACTCCTGGAAACGTGTCCATTGGTAAATCTGGCCCTTGACGAAGCAGCTCTCTGCCAGAATGTAGTTACTGTGCTCACTGTGTTAAGATTTCAGTCTCAAGCAAGCGCTCCCGGCTTCCATAATGTCGCAACTCAGTCCTGAGATATTACCAAATTTCATGTTTGGATCGGAAAATCCCAATCTCTGCCATGGATTTTCCCCACTTGGGAAGAAAGGAAGGTGGACTTTGTTCCCTGACCGGATGAATGTAATTTAAAACGCTTTGAATACGTCCACACATACTTTTTAGCTTTTTGGGCACATTATCTTCTCATGTATGGCTATGTGGTACTTTATTTAGGCTGATGAAGTGCTAAGCCATGTAACGACCTTCGGTCCTGGACATTTGTCGTCCCTGCATATCACCAGGTAGCTACTTGACCAGCTTTGTCAGACTGTTTTTCACAGTTACGTAGAATTCCTTTCTGCTCATATTACAGAAGAGAGCCCTTCAGTACGAATACAGCACAGAACTTTTTCAGTAGAGACGTTTATCATCATTTTGGGAGTAGGCTGCTCCCATGTGTTCAGCTATGTTTGAAGTTCAAGATAAGCAATTTTCTATCTGATTAATCTCTACACTTGAGGACTCGTAATTACGGTAAATAAGAATTTATTTGGGATAATACCTTTATAAGAACTGTAACCTAGTTAATTGGTGAGCTCATTTTGGCTGCGACTGTACTGCTGTTTAATTCTACACAACAGTTGTTCACATATGTACTGGATGCTAAGAATTATCGTGGTGATATTTGTTGTTATCTTTATTTCACATATTAAGTACTTTGAAGTTTGAAGCAATTAGTATAAACTAGAGACATATTTTTGCTAGGTTAATTGAGTTTACTTTTCACTGTTTACGGTTGAGATATTTTTGGCTTCCTATGCTTCATTTTGTATGTTGTAATTTAAAATTGCCAGGCTGTGCAAGCCGGTGGGAGCTTGGGGGCGGGTAGGGACATGAGGGGAGGGCATGCCATGTCACATACACCATGATGTCAATTCCAGGAGAACCTGAGAATAGCTCTAGGAATCACCAGAAACTCTATGGAAAAACCATAGAGTTTCTAGTGATTCCTAGAGCTACCCAACATCACTTCCAAGATTTCCCTGGAAGTGAAATCATAGTTCACATGAAACCAACAGGATTTTTAAAAATTCTCCTACTACTGCCTGGAGCGGCGGCAGGCAACGTGGGACACCATTGGGAGGCAACCCATCATACTGGAAGGCCTAGAAACCTTAACAGAATTTGATAGGAATGTTCCCGTTAAAATGGACTCCTGACTTTGGCCATTTATGCACAGCTGTTTCCTCGCATTTACCCGCAGACTACTTCGGGGCTTTGCTTTGATTATGCATACATTTTCCAACCGTCAGAGGACACTCTCCCCGTGTGCTTCTGTGCATTTTCCGGATGCTAGCTAAACACGAATCCAGAAAATGTGGGCAAAACATTGTGAGGAGAGCAAGGCGACCTCTGATGGTCAGAAAATGCAAGCATAATCAAAGCAATTACTATTACTATGTATGGGTGTGAAAGCTGGGCAACGAAGAAAGCTGATAGGAAGAAAGCAGATTCCTTTGAAATGTGGTGTTGGAGGAGTGTTACGGATACCGTGGATGGCCCAAAAAAAAATCAGTGGGTTCTAGATCAAATCAAGCCTAAACTGATCCTAGAAGCTAAAATGGCTAAACTGAAGCTGTTGTACTTTGATCACATTATGAGAAGACGAGAGTCACTGGAAAAGACAGTCATGCTAGGAAAAGTTGAAGGAGGCTGTCAGGCTGCTATCTCGGTTTCGTTATTGCCTCTGTCTCTGCGCTGTATTGTCTGCCCCCCAAGGTCGCATACCTAGGCCTGGGAACTCAGCTCCTGGGAAACTGTATTCAGCCTGTGCGTGTAATCTCCCGCCTTTCCTGCCTTATAATATCTCCCAGCTAGTGAGCCTCTCATAGCTGTCATTTTATTCGTTTGCACTGTATGCCTATTTGACCAGTAAAAGCCATCTGTTTGGACTCTATATGACTTTGTGGTGATTTCTGGTTCTGTGGGCCAAGGGCTTACATTATGACAGCTATCCCTTCTCTTCACCATTCTACTAGCCAGGCTGGAGCCCAGGGGGGTTCGCCTGCCACTTGGATGGGAGCTGTGCAGCTCTCCAGGTGATCTACACCCTGGAGCCCTTCTCTGAGGATCCTACTCTGTTACAAGACTTAATCGCTGAACTTTTCCGGACGACCCGAGAGGTTTGCCGCTTGAGGGGACTGGTACAGGAACAGTGGCAATCTCTTAAAGGACGTCTCTGGATGTTAACGTCGGAGGATACTGATGCTCGTCTAGATCTTCAGGACTTGGATCAATTACTGGACGATGCCCGATTGGCGACTGAGGATTTACAAATATTAACTGGACTTTTGGATAATCTTATTTCTCGAGAAACTCTTTCTACCATGGCGGGAGCCCCGCCGGAGGGTTTTTCCCTGATCCCGGATGCAGCCAGCTGTCAGGCTGAGGCCAAGCGAGTCGCTATTAGCACCGCTCTTCTCCTTGTGGAATGTACAAAGGACACCCCGGTAGCCACCTTGGCTCAAGTTTTGACCTCGACTTTTGGAGCCGAGGCACCCGCACTGGCGGTTCGAGTACAACCTCTGCTGGGCGGGGAACCCGACCCCCTACTCGCACTCCTGGAAACAGAACTTTTGCCGCGCATTACGGCAGAGACTGCCCTAAGACTTGAGAACGCCAAAGTTCTTGCGGATCAGCAAGCCGCCGAAGCGGCTAAGGTCGCAAGAGAGAGAGAGGCTGCAGAAGCAGCCAGGGCGGCTGCAGCAAGGATTAGGAATCTGGCGAACGTGGACACGCGCCCCAAAGACAATGTACTAGGGCTATCGGGTCTGTCTTATTCCCCGGCGTTTGTCCCGTCGCGCGCGACCCAACGCGCACGCCGTTTGGCTGACCGACGTCGAGACTCAGGAGAGTCTGAAGACGAGGATTTATATGGGGATAGCTCTCAATGGGCCACAAGCTTCCGGACCAGTAAGCCTCATCTTACTGGTGGCCCAAGTGAGGAGGTTCATCTCTTACGAGCCCAGAATCGGGAGCTCTCCGACCGTGTTGATCAACTCCAGGAAGTAATGGAACTTATGCTTCAAGAGAACAGGCAATTACAACAAACCCTGATAGCGCAGAGACAGCCCATTCCGATACCGGGTCAGGGGGTACCCGTACAGCCACCCGCCAATGTGCCTGCCCCACCCTTGCCTCCTGGAGCTCCCGTTGCTCCTCCGCCCGGACCACCCGTGCAACCACCCGCTAATGTGCCTGCTCCACCCTTGCCTCCTGGAGCTCCTGTTGCTCCTCCGCCCGGACCACCCGTGCAACCGGGTCAACCTGCGCCCGGCCCTTGGAAGCAACTCAAATTGAGGACTACGTATGACGGATCTCTCGAGACTTTGCCTTGTTTCTTGCATCAAGTGGACAGTTATATGCGAGAACAAGGACAACTTTTCCCCACGGAAGACAGCCGGGTGCGTTACGTAGCTTCCCTTCTGACAGGTAAAGCGGCTGACTGGATGGTCCTCCAGTTTGACACCCGCTCTCGTGCTATTCGTTCCCTCAACAACTTCATGACTGCCCTGAGAAGGAGGTTTGAGGACCCCTTCCTGGGGGAAAGAGCCAAAACGGAACTCTTACAATTAAAACAAGGCTCTGCTACAGTTCGAGAATTTGCCGATGAATTTCAACGACTGGCAAGTAAAATTGTAGGTTGGCCCGAGACCACCCTGATCCATCATTTCAGGGAAGCCTTGCATCCTGACATTCTGAACTGGTCTTACATGCGAGGCGATCCCGATACCCTCGAAGACTGGATCCTATTAGCCGAGGAAGTGGAAAGCCGCCGACGCTTCATTTCTCTCGTCCGTCAAAAGCACAAGGAAAAAGGCACCCAAAAGCCTCAACCCAAGGCACCACTGCTCGTCCCACGAAATCCCCCACGTCCGCCCCAGGAACGTGAAGCCCGATTTCAGAGGGGTGCCTGTCTTACTTGCGGAGAAATGGGCCACTTTGCAGCCGTTTGCCCACGCCGCCAGGAAATATTTCGTCCCAGCACGACAACCCGCGCCCGAGGTCGTCCACCACGCAGAGGCACCGCGGCCACCCGCAGCGCAGCTCCGGGAAGACCCACACCCTCTGCACTCCATGCCGGGGACCCAGCCTCCCTGCCTACTACCAACGACCCCGCCGGGTCTCGGATTACAAGTGCCCCATTGGGGGACGATTTTCCCTCTTCGGATGAGGAAAAGCCTTGGATTTCTCCAGCCTTAAACCTGGAATCTCCCCTCGACTTGTCAAAAAACGGCTCCGGTCTGTGGTGAATGGAGCGTCTCCACAGACCTCTCAGGATCTTCCTATCAAACCGAATGCTCCTACCAAAATCAAAGAAGTGGACTCCACCGTCTACGTGGATGCAGTTTTACAGCAACTTAACGGTGGCCCACAAATCCCCGTCAAAGCACTAATTGACTCCGGTTGCTGTCGCACTCTCATAAGCGAAACCACTTTTGCTGCACTCAGAGCCGACTCTGAGGCTTTACCCGCCCCCGTCCAATTTGCCCAAATGGACGGAAGCCATTTCCAGGGGGGTCCAGTTGATCACCGCACCATAGGGGTGGCAATGGGAATTGGTTCCCACTGGGAACAAATAGACTTCACTATAGCCCCTATCCGATTTGAAGTGGTCTTGGGAATTAACTGGATTAAAGGACATAGTCCCAGTATTGATTGGGAAACAAACACTATCTCCTTCGCTAGTCCCACCTGCGACCAGCATCGGCAAAACTTTGCTCTGCTATATCCGCCCGTTCCAGCATTAACCTCTACTGCCCCAGCACCACCGGCTCTACCCGCTGTATACCGGGACTTTGAAGATGTCTTCGACCTTAGGGAATGTGATGCCTTACCCCCCCACCGGGCCTCAGACTGTGCGATTGAAGTGGTAAAGGACTGCACATTAACCAAGAGTAAGATTTACCCTATGAGCGCTTCCGAGCGCACTGTCCTCCGGGACTTTTTGGACAAAAACCTCGCCAGAGGGTTCATTCGCCCTTCGAATGCCCCAAACTCGGCCCCCGCGTTTTTCGTCCGGAAAAAAGAGGGCGACCTTCGCCTGTGCATTGACTTTAGAAAGCTCAATGCGGTTACCCAGACCAACGCCTATCCTATCCCATTAATATCCGATATTTTGGGACAATTACAGGAAGGCCATGTGTTCTCTAAATTAGACTTGGTGGAAGCTTACTACCGAGTCCGTATCCGCGAAGGGGATGAGCACCTCACTGCCTTCTCTAGCTGTTTCGGAATGTATGAATTCCTTGTGATGCCGTTCGGATTAAAAGGGGCCCCGGGGGTCTTCATGCAACTCATCAATGAAATCCTACATGACCTTCTATATCGTGGGGTGGTGGTCTACTTAGATGACATTCTCATTTATTCGAAAACTATGGACGAGCATGTGGCTCTGGTCAGGGAAGTTCTGCAACGCCTGCGTAACCATCAACTTTTCGCAAAACTAGCTAAGTGCGAATTTCACCAAAGCAAACTCACGTTTTTGGGATACATCATCTCCCACCAAGGTCTTCGCATGGACCCCGCCAAAGTCCAAGCCGTCCTCGATTGGACTCCCCCCACCAACCGGAAGCAAGTACAGCAATTTCTGGGATTTGCAAACTTCTATCGAGGATTCATCCCTAACTTCGCCCAGGTGGCTCTACCCATTACGGACCTACTGAAAACTAAGGGAAAAGTAAGCTCGGCTGCCTTGCCCTCCGCGAAAATCCTATGGACTGAGCAATGCCAAGCCGCCTTTCTGGCCCTCAAACGCCTCTTCACTTCGGAGCCGGTGCTACAGCACCCAGACCCAAATCAAATGTTCATTGTGCAAGTCGATGCTTCCGATGTAGCCATGGGAGGGGCTCTCCTCCAGCAAGGACCGGATGGTCTTCTTCACCCTTGCGCTTACTTTTCAAAAAAATTTGCGCACGCTCAATTAAACTGGCCCATCTGGGAGAAAGAGGCCTCAGCAGTTCATCATGCACTGACTCTATGGCGACAATTCTTGGAAGGGTCTAAAGTCCCCTTTGAGGTTTGGACCGATCACAAAAATCTAGCTGCCCTCACGGGGTCCCATAAGCTATCGGCGAAACAACAACGGTGGGCGGAGTTCTTTGCGCAGTTCCGTTTCACCCTGAAGCACGTCCCTGGGAAGCAGAACGTTCTTGCGGATGCCCTCTCCCGTTTACCACAATATCCGGTAAAACTCGAAAGACCCACCAACTCTCTGTTCACCCCTATGCAACGTGGGGCTCTACCTATGCTGGCTGTGCAAACTCGATCCCAGCATCAGCACACCTTACCCAACGTACAAGCTCCGCCAGCCCAACCGGCTGCCCAGCCGCCACCGCAACAAACCGGAGTTCCCGCCCTTCCTACCCCTCCGACCGCCCAGCCGCCTGCAGTCTGCGCGCCGCCGCACGTAAGCACTAGCCCCATAACTGTTTCTAAGATCTCCATGGCCGACGGGGGGGCCCCCTCCAAAATCCCCATCTCCGAGTCCTTTTTAACTGTCCTTCGGGACCAGTGCCTTTTAGAACGTTCCACTCATACCCTACCTCCTGGTGTTTTGGAACAAGGAGGATCCTGGTACAAGGACTCGAAATTGTATGTCCCCAAGGCTCTCCGGAAGGACGTTTTACATTTAGCCCATGGAGCCAAAACAGCTGGGCACTTTGGGTTTCTGAAAACCCTTCACTTATTGCGCAGACAGTTCTGGTGGGGGGGAATGCGTTCCGACATTGACTCCTTCATCCGCAGCTGTCCCGTTTGTGCCGCTGCGAAACGATCGCAGGGCAAACCCCCGGGACTGCTACAACCTCTTGAAACGCCCAGCAAACCTTGGGAAGTGATTGCTATGGACTTCATGACTGATCTCCCTCTCAGTGGGGGTAAAACTGTGTTGTGGGTTGTTACTGATTTGTTTTCTAAGCAAATACATTTGATTCCATGCGCAGGGATCCCCTCTGCTCAGAAACTGGCCCGCCTCTTCGTGACGCATATCTTTCGTTTACATTCGTTTCCGCGTAAGATAATTTGTGACCGCGGAAGTGGTTTCGTTTCTAAGTTTTGGAAAGCTTTCCTCAAGTTGGTGGGAGTGGAACAAGGGTTGTCTAGTGCATACCATCCTCAAACTGATGGTCAAACTGAACGTGTCAATGCTGTACTTGAATGTTATTTACGCTGTTATGTTAACTACCACCAGGATAACTGGGTGGAACTGTTACCTTTAGCAGAATATGCCTACAATAATGCCATGCATCAATCCACAGGTTTTAGCCCATTTTTTGCTGTGTATGGACAAGATTTCAGTCCCATCGCTCCTACAGATGATATAGAGGGGGAGGAGAACCCCGACATTGCCTCCTGGGCACACGCCCTCCGTACCACTTGGCCCTGGCTCGTTAGCAACCTCGACCGGGCCAAACGTAAATACAAAGCGCAAGCTGACAAACATCGCTCCCCCGGGGGTGATCTGCAAGTGGGTACTTTGGTTTACCTTTCCACCAAAAATCTCCGTTCCACCCAACCGTGCCATAAGCTCAGTGCTAAATACATTGGCCCTTTCCCCATCACCCGGGTCATAAACCCTGTCACGGTGGAACTGGCTCTCCCCAAATCCTTGAGGCGTGTGCATCCTGTTTTCCACATTAGCCTCCTCAAACCCCATGTTGCTTCTCCACAGTGGCATCCGGACCCACCTCCTGCGCAACCCATCATGGTGGGGGGGGAGGAACACTTCGAAGTCTCCAAGATCCTTGACTCCCGTGTTCACCATGGCAACCTGCAATATTTGGTCCGTTGGAAACATTTCCCCCCTGCCTATGACGAATGGGTACGCGCACGGGATGTCTCCGCCCCCGACCTTGTCGACGCCTTTCACATTGCTTACCCAGATAGGCCAGCCCCCTTGCGAACTGGGAGGGGGCCTTGAGGGGAGCAGAATGTCAGGCTGCTATCTCGGTTTCGTTATTGCCTCTGTCTCTGCGCTGTATTGTCTGCCCCCCAAGGTCGCATACCTAGGCCTGGGAACTCAGCTCCTGGGAAACTGTATTCAGCCTGTGCGTGTAATCTCCCGCCTTTCCTGCCTTATAATATCTCCCAGCTAGTGAGCCTCTCATAGCTGTCATTTTATTCGTTTGCACTGTATGCCTATTTGACCAGTAAAAGCCATCTGTTTGGACTCTATATGACTTTGTGGTGATTTCTGGTTCTGTGGGCCAAGGGCTGACAGAGGCAAGGAACAGAGAAAGACCCAATGTGAAATGGATTGGCTCTATAAAGGAAGCCACGGCCCTCAATTTGCAAGACCTGAGCAAGGCTGTTAAGGACATTTTGGAGGACACTGATTCATGGGGTCGCCACGAGCCAGACTTGACGGCACTTACGGTATCACACACAATCAAAGCAAAGCCCTTTAGTGGCCTGTGGGGTGACCGCCAGGAAACAGCTGTGCACAAATGACCTTTGTGTAAAAATGGCGTGAAAAAACACAGAATAAATAGGTGAGGACAAAAATGCTCACAATTAACACGAAATGAAAAGTGGACTATTGGCCCACGCCAAGTGCGGCCTCCCTCTTGGTTCCAATGTTTGGAGCCGTGTCCCTCTCTGCCCTCCCCCTCCCAGATCGCCAACCTACTGTTGATGAAGTTATGCTCCTCCCTCGAGTGGATACTGGTCAGGTGACCGGACCGCCGACGGCAGTCCCGTTCCGCGTCCTCCCAGGAGCGCCGGTGAGCAACGTAGCGATAGCAGTGACCCTGGAACTTGTGCCAGCTGTGTTCGCAGCCCTCCGTGTCTGGGGGGGGGGGGTGGAAGAAAGAAGGGAAAGGAATTGCCTTTGAAAAAACTGATCTGCCGTCTGTGCGACAAGGGCTGATTCGTGGCCAAATACGACGGTGTCTGCTGGGGTGAGCGTGCCGGCATGGGTGAAGGGCAACATCTGTGCAGCCCTGTCTCCGATCATGGATGGTCCTGACCTACCCCACCAGCAACCCCCCCTCCCCGTTCCTCTCAAGCTGACTGTGCTGGTGCCGATAGTGTAAAATTAATAAAGGATAACTAGACTTTGAAGCCCAACGGGGAGTCTCAGACTGCTTTGATCTCTGAGGAAGGCGGATGTGGTGGGAGATTAAAAATGGTGCCTCAGAAGGATAATTCACCCCCCATACACACACACACCCCTGGTTAGATATTTCAGAGTGGGTGGAAGATCTGCTAAAATCCTGTTTTGCACTGCTTTGTTCTGCATAATAGGATGTGAGTGGAAAGAGCTCCTGTTCTCCCCGTCGGGGGGGGGGGGGATTATCCTGCCCCAAAGCGGCGTCGAGTCCCCAGAAGCAGCGTTGGGACTGAGGGGGCGGATCAGATTTATATGATTCGTTCGATCTCATATTTTTCTGCTGTAAGGAAGCCTCTTACACAGGCAGGGAAAGAAGGCAGCTGCGTGTCGAACCAACCAGGGCTTGTCAGGGAGCAGCTGGGGCAGCAGGCACAGTTTGGTGGCCTGGGGACCGTCTGGGGGTACAGGCACAGTTCGGTGGCATGGGGATCATCAGGGTCATCAGGCACAGTTCGGTGGCGTGGGGAACGTCAGGGGAGGCAGGCACAGTTTGGAGGCATGGGGAATCGTCAGGGGCGGCAGGCACAGTTTGGAGGCATGGGGAATCGTCAGGGGCAGCAGGCACAGTTTGGAGGCATGGGGACCGTCTGGGGGGACAGGCACAGTTCGGTGGCATGGGGATCATCAGGGGCGTCAGGCACAGTTCGGTGGCGTGGGGAACGTCAGGGGCGGCAGGCACAGTTTGGAGGCATGGGGAATCGTCAGGGGCGGCAGGCACAATTTGGAGGCATGGGGAATCGTCAGGGGTGTCAGGCACAGTTCGGTGGCGTGGGGACCATCAGGGGTGGCAGGCACAGTTCGGTGGCGTGGGGACCATCAGGGGTGGCAGGCAAAGTTCGGTGGCGTAGGGACCATCAGGGGTGGCAGGCAGAGTTTGGCTGCGTGGGGACCGTCAGGGACGTCAGGCACAGTTTGGTGGTATGGGGATTGTCAAGGGCGGCAGGCACGGTTCAGTGGCATGGGGACCGTCAGGGGTGGCAGGCATAGTTTGGTGGTTTGGGCATCGTCAGGGACGTCAGGCACGGTTTAGTGGCATGGGGACCGTCAGGGGCGGCAGGTACAGGTCGGCGAAGGGGGATTGCATGTGTGTGCACACCTCGAATCTTATACCTAGCATCTTAAATTCGCAAAATGAATAAATACATGCATTAGCAGGGGTAGAAGCAGTATGAGGTGGTAGATGAAAGGTATTTACACCCCAGCGATCCTTTTCCTCTAGTCCCTATCCAAATGTGTAATGGGTTAAAGGCCTCCAGGCAGCAGGGTGGTGGGTGGCCTCTCTAGTTAGCTTTCTGGGGCAGGACTGGCCCAGCAGGTAGCCTGACGCCTTCCTCCCTCACCTCTGTCGCACAAGTTTCCCCCGTAGCTGGGCAAGCAGAGGCAGACAAAGGAGTTGGTTTCGTCGATGCAGGTGCCGCCGTTCTGGCAGGGGGTAGACAGGCAATCGTCGATATCTGTCGAGGAGAGAGGATTCAGAGGCAGCTTTCAGAAGAGGGTCAGGAGGGGGGGATGCGGTGGAGAGAGGCGACCTATTGGGAATTTCCCCAGAAGCTGTCTGGGGCAGACAGGTTATCCTCTAAGTTCCACTGGGAAGACTCCCTTCTGAATGGCTGCTACTCGCAAAGTTATTTTCCAGAGAGGGTTGCCAACCTCCAGGTAAGCCTGGAGATCTCCTGGAATTAGAATGGACCTCCAGACGACAAGAGACCGGTTCCCCTGGAGAAAATGGCTGCTTTGGAAGGTGGACTCTCGGGCATAACACTCTGCTGAGGTCACTCCCCTCCCCAAACCCTGCGTATGGCCAAAGGCTGCTACAAAAATTAATCTAAAAACAGAGTAAGTCCAGATAACAAGCAATAATAATATCAGGAAAAAGCATACTTCTCAGAACCACCAATACTATGCACAGAACATTGTTTGAAGTTAAACATACAGAATTATCTAAAATCTGACAATCTAAAATCAACAAACAGACTTTATAATAATCAGCAAAACCAAACAGAACTTGAAATTAAGACTTTGTGGTATTAGCCTCTGGTCCATGGAATTTGCAGTTCAGTGTTTACTACACTGGGCAGCCTGGCCCGAATTTTCTTTGCAGCTAGAGAAAAGAGTAGGGTTGCCAACCTCCAGGTACTAGCTGAAGTTCTCCCGCTATTAAAACTGATCT
Organism: Euleptes europaea; assembly: GCF_029931775.1. Classification (NCBI taxonomy): domain Eukaryota; kingdom Metazoa; phylum Chordata; class Lepidosauria; order Squamata; family Sphaerodactylidae; genus Euleptes; species Euleptes europaea. The sequence goes on from NC_079313.1 coordinate 9,778,542, forward strand.
CCAGCCGATAGAGATCAGTTCCCCTGGAGAAAACGGCTGCTTTGGCAATTGGACTCTATGGCATTGGAGCCCCTCCCCTCCCCAAACCCCGCCCTCCTCAGGCTCCGCCCCAAAAACCTCCAGGTATTTTCCAACCCGGAACTGGCAACCCTAGGAGAAGCACCGCCATACACTTTGCCTGTGGAGGCCGGAGGGGTGTGACCCGTGCCCCATAATGCCTTGCAGGAGGGGCCACTCTGCAGAGACACCATTCCACGGTTCACGACTGTCTCGCCCAGTGACTAAAGCCGTTCCACGCAATTATAAGGCGGCACAGAACGGCCCTCGCCCACGTCAAACGGCGAGCTTCCCTCCACGCTCTAGGAGACAGAGGGACTGGGATTGCGTACTGACAACTACATCAGGATTGATGACTACAGACTCCGGGCCCCGGATCTCCACCCCAGAACAGAATGCCAACAATCTGTCTTGTAAAAATGGCCTTAGCTATCACCTGCTCCACCTAAACCTACAAATAGGGCTTGCCAACCTCCAGGTGGTGGCTGGAGATCTCCCGCTATTACGTCTGATCTCCAGGCGACAGTAGAGTGGCCAACCCCCAGATGGTGGCTGGAGAGCGCCTGCTATTACAACTGATCTCCAAGTGACAGAGATCAGTTCCTCAGGATAAAATGGCCGCTTTGGCAATTGGACTCTATGGCATTGAAGTCCCTCCCCTCTTCAGGCTCTGCCCCAAAACCTCCCGCCAGTGGCGAAGAGGGACCTGGCAACCCTAGGGAAGGAAGAGAGTAGAACAGGGATGTGAGGTCATGCTATTACAACTGATCCTCGGGTGACAGAGATCAGTTTCCCAGGAGAAAAATGGCCGTTTTGGCAATTGGACTCTTTGGCATTGAAGTCCCTCCCCTCCCCAAACCTTGCGCTCCTCAGGCTCCGCCCCAAAACCCTCCCGCCGGTGGCGAAGAGGGACCCGGCAGCCTTAGCAAAGAGGGCGACTTTATGAGGGACAGTTGGCTCTGCATCTGCAAGGAAAAACCGAACTTTCTCCATCACAGTACGTTGATCTAAATTGGCCAGAATTGTCCCTGAAAATCTTCGCCTTGGAACGGGCAGACCAACATGCAACGGGGTCAGGTCTTCCACTCCTGAGCCTCCACAGATACATCTTCTGCTCTTTATAAATCCAATACTCCTTTCCCCCTCCCAAACCTTCACTGGACACATCTGGCTTCAGGTGCCTTCTTGATCGGTGACCCCCTTCCCAACCCCTCACCTATTTCGCAGTTCTCCCCTGTGAAACCCTGGGGGCAGGTGCAGCTGGAGATGTTCCCGTCGGACTGGCAGGTCCCGCCGTGCAAACAGGGCTCATGGTCGCAAGGATCGGCCTCAGCTGCAAGACACAAAAAGAGTAGAGAGGTGCCAATAGGGTTGCCAACCTCCAGGCAGTAGCTGGAGATCTCCTGCTATTACAACTTATCTCCAGCCGACAGAGATCAGTTCCCCTGAAGGAAATGGCCGCTTTGGCCATTGGACTTGATGGCGTTGAAGTCCCTCCCCAAACCCCACCCTCCTCAGGCTCCGCCCCAAAAACCTCCCGCCAGTGGCGAAGAGGAACCTGGCAACCCTAGGTGCCAAAGAGAATTGTGCACCGAGCAGATTAGACAGAGGTAATATATCGGTACAAAACTGGGATACCCTTATGCTACAATGTAACCTAAATAACAATAGACAGTGTGGCCATTTTTGCATGGTCAATTTTGATGCTTGCTCAAAGCTCTTTTTAAAAAATGTGACCTTAAAAATGCCTTTTCACAGTCCCGATGCAAAAGGAGTTCCACTCCCCCCACTCACCTGCTCCTTTGTTCCTGTTTGCATAGCTATTAGCATATGCATAGCTAACACGCCTCTGTTGTTTTGCATTGTTCCTTGAGGAGGATTCTTTGTGGCAAACACCAAAGGTCGCGTTATATGGCCTCTTTAGTAACGCAAGGCAGGTAAGCGCCGGCTTCGCAGTCATTTCCGGAACGACGGTTCAGCATGCAAAATTCAAAAAAATATGCGGGGCAATTCAGCCTGGAAAGTGCTGCTAATTACCATGCAAAAATTTCCTATAAGTCAAGAAGGTGCAAAATCTATCTATCTATCTATCTATCTATCTATCTATCTATCTATCTATCTATCTATCTATCTATCTATCTATCTATCTATTTATCTATCTATCTATCTATCTATCTATCTATCTATCTATCTTTCTATCTCTCTCTCTCTCTCTCTCTCTCTCTCTCTCTCTATCTATCTATCTATCTATCTATCTATCTATCTATCTATCTATCTAGTATTACCTAAATCACAAAATATATGACAATTAGATGTATTCTCAGACAAAGTAATAAACAACCATACATAAACACAGTAACGAACAACTATTCAACATATTCCATGGAAGTCTTTAGACTAGCACATAGTATTTTCTTTACTTCTTGCAGGAGATGTGAGAAATGAATGCGTCACAGGAAAAAAGGTGAGTTGGCCATATGTCTCGAAGCTTGCGTTTCTTTCCTTATCTTTGCAGGTAACTCATACAAAAGACAGTATCTTTCCAAAGAAGGAACCTTCAAAGAAGAGAAAACGGCCTGACAGCCTCCTTCAAGAGCCGTTTTGCGTCGCTCAAGGTGAGCTAGGCTTTTTCAATTCTCCAAAATAATATCTGGTATTTCACTGTATTTCTACTCACCTTTTTTCCTGTGACGCATTCGTTTCTCACATCTCCTGCAAGAGGTAAAGAAAATACTATATGCCAGTCTAAAGACTTCCATGGAATTATGTTGTATAGTTGTTCATTATTCTGTTTATGTATGGTTGTTTATTACTTTGTCTGAGAATACAAGTAATTGTCATATATTTTGTGATTTAGATAATGATAGATAGATAGATAGACAGACAGACAGACAGACAGACAGACAGACAGACAGACAGACAGATAGATAGATAGATAGATATTGCACCTTCTTGACTTATGCTGTCTATTCTTATTTAGAGGGAATATATTGGAATCCATTTGCCAAAGTTGCTTCTTGCCATGCCAATCCCTGGCCAAATATTTCAGCCACCCCCTCTGGCTCCGCAGCTTTCCGCAAGCACATCGTCCAAGCCATGAGGACTGGACACCTGGATTTAAAAGAAAAGAAATGAAAACTGAGATTGGGTGGGATGCTAATTACTGAGGCCAGAACAACCATTCCAAACCACCAGAGCAAAACACGCAGCCTTGCTCCATTTGTGGTTCATTGCTGGATTTTAATGGCATGTTTTAATTAAACGTTTAATGAAAACACTTTGAAAAGAAATTTTAATTGCATGTTTTAATGGAATGGGTTTGGGTAATTTAATTGTTAAATATTATTATATGTCAGCCCCCTCTGGAGAGGGGAGGGGCTGTGGCTCTAGGGTTTGCCAGCTCCAGGTTGGGAAATACTTGGAGATTTTGGAGTTGCAGCCTGAGGAGGGAGGGGTTTGTAAGGGGAGGGACTTCGATGGGGTATAATGTCATAGAGTCCACCTTCCAGAGTGGCCATTTTTTGAGACCCTGGTGGGATTCTGTCCTCTTATAATGAGCGACTTCCTTCCTTCAAGTGGCATCTGGAGAAAAGAGGAATGCACTTTGCCCAGCAGTGAGCCTAGGGTTGCCAACCTCCAGGTAGTAGCTGGAGATCTCTTGCTATTACAACTGATGTCCAGCTAGGGTTGCCAGGTCCCTCTTCGCCACTGGTGGGAGGTTTTTGGGGTGGAGCCTGAGGAGGGCGGGGTTTGGGGAGGGACTTCAATGCCATAGAGTCCCATTGCCAAAGCGGCCATTTTCTCCAGGGGAACAGATCTCTTTCGGCTGGAGATCAGTCATAATAGCAGGAGATCCCCAGCTAATACCTGGAGATTGGCAACCACATGTCCAGCTGATAGAGATCAGATCACCTGGAGAAAAATGGCCGCTTTGGCAATTGGACTGTATGGCACTGAAGTCCCTCCCCTCCCTAAACCCCGCCCTCCTCAGGCTCCGCCCCAAAAACCTCCCGCCACTGACGAAGAGGGACCTGGCAACCCTACCGCTTTGGCAACTGGACTGTATGGCATTGAAGTCCCTCCCCTCCCTAAACCCCGCCCTCCTCAGTCTCCGCCCCAAAAATCTCCAGGTATTTCCCAACCCGGATCTGGCAACCCTGAGTGAGCCAGGGGGAGTCCGGTCCGGAGTCCAGAGAAGGCACGGAGGCATGGTTATCAGCTCCAGGAAGAGAAGATAAAAGTCCCTTTATCTTCCGAGAGAGAGCCCTGTGGGCAAACAGCAGCCAGCCTCTTCTGTAGAAGTATTAATTGCTTTTTAAATAATAACAGGGCAGTGGGGCAATGAAAAAGGAGCTTCTCCACTGTTGGAAGATGCTTTGTTAACTGACCCTGACAGCAGTTCTCCAAGGTCCTCGGTAGAGAAAGATCTCCCCAGCACCTGCTGTCTGAATTTTTTGAGTTGGAGATGCTGGGAACCACACCTGGAACCTTTTGGACGCGAAGCAGGATCTCGGCCTACTGAGCCACGGTCCCCCTGCAGCTGTTGGTTTTAGTTCTGGGACACAGGCCATTGACTCTTTTTAGTCAGAAACTTGGTCCCTCAAGCCCTAGAGCAGGTCTTGAGGGCTCTTATCCGACATGAAGCCAGCCGAGGCAGCCCCCCTCAGTCCTGATCTGGATTGGCAATAGAGTTTCCAACCTCCAGGTACTAGCTGGAGATCTCCCCTGGAAAAAATGGTCGCTTTGCCAATTGAACTGTTGTATTGTTTGTGTTGGTTGTATTGGTTGTTATTTGTTTTGCATTATTTTTTATGAATTTGAAAATTAAATAAAATTTTAATTAAAAAAATTAATTTGCCGACGGTGGGTTAGAGCCCACAAAATATTTCCCTGTGCCCAACAGCCTATGCGCAAGCGCTAAAACGACTCCCCGCAGTCTTTTCACGCATCGGGCGAAATGATTGTACCCCCCACAATCTTTTCCAGACACTCAACCTTAACACAAGCATTTCTTCTGACGCGATTCCCAAAACAAATGAAATGCAATCGGGCACGTTGGCTGTTGTCCATTCCACGGCTCCACGAGTACACTGCCAGTTTGTTAAAAAAAAACGTAGAGCTGTGTGACGCTCGCAGCTCCTGCGCGGAATGGTGCGGTGCGTATTTCCCTCTCCCGTGATGCATCACTTGAGCCAAGCCCGTAGGCACTAACTTTATCTGGCAGATCTTGCATTGATTTCTTCCAAGGGGGATGATTCAGAGAGGGTGTGTGTGAGGCTTCTCGTCTCCCCGATCCTCTGCCTGAGCGCTGCAAACACTTTGCAAGGAAGTCTCACCCCGATGCATTCCCCTCCCCCTACACTAGGGTTGCCAATAGGGTTGCCAACCTCCAGGTACTAGCTGGAGATCTCCTGCTATTACGACTGATCTCCAGCTGACAGAGATCAGTTCACCTGGAGACAACGGCCGCTTTGGCTATTGGGCTCTATGGCATTGAAGTCCCTCCCCTGCCCCAACCCCGCCCTCCTCAGGCACCACCCCAAAAACCTCTCGCCGATGGTGAAGAGGGACCTGGCAACCCTAGATGCCAACCTCCAGGTTGCCAAGACCCTCTTTGCAAGACCCTCTTGGCAACTGGCGGGAGGTTTTAGGGGCAAAGCCTGAGGAGGGCAGGGTTTGGGGAGGGGAGGGACTTCAATGCCATAGAGTCCAACTGCCAAAGCGGCCATTTTCTCCATGTGAATCGATCTCTATCAGCTGGAGACCAGTTGTAATGTAATGCCTGAAATCATTACATGCTATGGGAAATGTATTGGAAATGTATTCTTTGATTTGAAATATATTCTTTGTACTCAATAAAGTATGTCTGCACTCATGAACATGCCACACTCAGCATATTAGAGGTGGCTTGTATAGTTACACCAAGCACTTGCATATGTTACAGGCCTCAAGTATAAGAGGCCCACTGTTGCTCCTTAGTTAGAAGCTAATTAAAGAATCCATAGAAGGCCTTAGTATGCTTGCATAAGCTGGTTTTCCAGAGACAAGAACCAGCTAGGAACCTTCGTAGTTCGCCTTGGCAGCTGCCAGGGTCCAAGATAAGAAGAACTGCAGTAATTTAGGATCAAATAGAAAAGCACCTGACCATGAGGGTCTTCACTGCTCATTCGTGAACATGAGATCATCACTTTCTCTGTAACCGCCTTCAATTCTGTAATAGGGCATGCTAATTTGGGGGTCCCGAGTATTGGGCATTTGGGTCCTTACGTGTGTATTACGCCTCTCTAACCACCCATAATCGAAGTCTATATTCGTGCTTGCAATCCTTTGATGTTTGTGTGAATTGTCCTGCGCATTTGGGCAATTTTCACCCGGTGGGTATATTGGGCCTAATAAACAAACTGCTTTGAACTATAAACCTCCTACTGTGTTATTGTCATTGGGAATTGATACAATAATACAGGCATATCAGTAATAGAAGGAGATCTCCAGCTAATACCTGGAGGTTGGCAACCCTAAGGTGGTGGCTGGAGATCTCCTGCTATTACAACTGATCTCCAGCTGATAGAGATCCGTTCCCCTGGAGAAAATGGCCGCTTTGGCAATGGGACTCTATGGCACTGAAGTCCCTCCCTACCTCAAACCCCGCCCTCCTCAGGCTCCGCCCCAAAAGCCTCCAGGTATTACTCATCCCAGAGCTGGCAACCCTACCCCTCACTCGCAGGATGCTCTGGCGAGTGAGACCCAGGCCCTGTGGGATCTGTAAGACCGAGATGTTCTGCCAGGCCTATGGTCGAGGACCACAATGGTCTCCATCCTGCTGCCCTCCCTCCCTCCTTCCCTCCCTTCCTTTTATCATTTGCCTACATCCTCTTTATTTTAATCCCCATCCCTCCCCTTTACTGAGAAGATTTTATTGTTTCCCTCTTATTCTTCCCCTCTGAATTGGCTCCCACTATTGTTTATTGGTCATAGGGTGCTTTGGAACTTTTTAGAGATGTTGTGGTTTTAAATTGTATATGGTTGGAATTTTAAATGTATCGGAAGCGTCGTAAATTGCTCTGAGCTTGACTTGAAAGATAGGAAAGGGCAGCATAAAAGTTGAATTAATAGGGTTGCCAACCCTTTCCATGGACTAGCTGGAGATCTCCTGCTATTATATAACTAATCTCCAGCCGATAGAGATCAGTTCACTTGGAGAAAATGGCCGCTTTGCCAACTGGACTCTATAGCATTGAAGTCCCTCCCCTCTCCAAGCTAGGGTTGCCAACCTCCAGGTACTAGCTGGAGATCTCCTGCTATTACGACTGATCTCCAGCCGAGAGAGATCAGTCCCCCTGGAGAAAATGGCCGCTTTGGCCATTGAACTCTATGGCATTGAAGTCCCTCCCCTCCCCAAACCCCGCCCTCTTCAGGCCTCCCCCCGGTGGCAAAGAGGGACCTGACAAACCTACAAATGAATGACGATGTCGGTGATGATGATAACCACCACCACTACTATGACTACTACTACAATGCCATAGAGCCCACTACTATGACTACTACTATGACTACTACTAGTGTCAGAGAGAACTGCAGAATGTAGACCAGAGTGGGTCAAGGGAACATATCACTCCAGTCTTTACCCATCTATACTGGCTCCCAGTTTGTTTCTGGTTACAATTCAAGGTACTGGTCTTGACCTTTAAAGCCCTAGATGAGGCCTACATGTGAGCCAGCGTCGTGTAGTGGTTAAGAGCAGCAGACTCTAATCTGGAGAAACGGGTTTGATTCCGCACTCCTCCACATGAGCGGCAGACTCTAATCTGGAGAACTGGGTTTGATTCCATGATCCACATGAAGCCTGCTGCAGACCTTAAATATAAGAGGATGAGGTTAAATATAAGGGGAAAAGAATGAACTGAAATTTTAAAATGGGTGCAGGAAATTCTGTAACTGCTATTTTATTTTATATGTTGTATTGGATCCAATATTTGGATTTGATAATAATTTGGCTTTGTAAGTACGTTTAATTTGAAAATGATGTTTTATAAGTACAATACAGAAAATGTTTGATTAATATAAGATGGATATAAGGACTAATAAGAACTATTAGTACTTTCACTGACATATAATGTGTTATTGTGTACTGCATCGAAGATATCTGTTTGCTAACTTTTGTTAATTGTTTGTTAAACTATGGCTGTTTATGCTTGGTAATTCACAGAACATTCCAGGCTGAAGTGCCCCGCATATTTTTATTTCTTCGTTGAACCATCATGCCATACGTCACTGAGACGTCGCACACCTGTTTCACATTTCTTAACAGCCCCTTTAACACGACCTTTTGTATTTGCTCCGCCCCCGCATCGAAGCATTCACTGAAGGAAGCATGCAGAATCCTAGCCTTGGCTTAGCTATGCAGAGGACTATTGCTAATGGCTATGCAAACTAAGGAACGAAGGAACAGGTCAGTGTGGGTTGTGTGTGGAATATGCGGGGCACTTCAGCCTGGAACTCGCTGCTAATTACCAAGCATAAACAGCCTATTAGATACTTTAATGGTTGATTTCAAGATTTTACGATTGGACCTTACTAATCTAATTTTCCTTTCTGTAGTCAGAAAAATAATATGACCGTTGGTTTTAAAATGTGCAACACTAGGGTGTTCAGATCTATGAAAACAAATAAATATAGCTTGTACTTTAATAAACAAACATACCTTCCACCTGGGTTAGAAATCTGAACAGACTTAATACAGTCCATCCAAAGCAAAAACGGGAAGCCAAGGCCATTTATGCATGGTAATTAGCAACGCGTTCCAGGCTGAAGTGCCCTCCATATTTTTTTCCCACTGAACCGTCATTCAGGAAGTGACTGTGAAGCTGGCTCATACCTGCTTCACATTTCTTAAGAGCCCCTTTAACGCGACCTTTTGTGTTTGCTCCACCCCGCCTCAAAGAATCCCCTCAAGAAAGCATGCAAAATCACAGCCGTGCGTTTGCTAATGGAAGAAACGAAGGAGCAGGCAAGTGAGGGTTTTTTGTATGGAATTTCTCCTTTTGCATCGGGATCATGAATAGGCATTTTAAAGGTCGCATTTAAAAAGAGAGCTTTGAGTGAGCATCAAAATTGACCCTGCATAAATGGCCCAAAAGTTTTGAGAAGCAAAATTTCCCAGAGAGGTTTTACACATTCTGCATGCCTATGGGGGGAGACTATGGGCGAAAACGCATGGTCACTTTAGCCTCCTTTATTCCCTGTTTCAACCAGGATTCAGCCAGGATCCAAGGCACGTTCGGCGAACGTATATATAAATACGTATAAATATATATAAATATTTTTTAAAAAACCAGGCCAGAAGATACAACAAACCCCTCAAGCCACAAACACGATAATGGGAGATGTAGGTCTTGCGAGGAAGGGAAGCCAGAGGGCGCCCATAACTTTAACTAGGGCTGTTGGAAAAAAAAATTCGGTATAGTTCAGATTCGGCCGAATTCAGCCCGTTTGGATTCGGGATATGCCGAAGTCCGAACTCCCCCGCTTCGGGTCTGTGCAATTCGGCGCGAATTCCAAGTTTGGGGAAAAAATTCGGCCTAATAAAGCCATTAAAAACACAACCGCGACTTTCCGCGGCTCCGGGGGGGCATTTTGGGGGTAGAGGTCCCAAACTTTCAGCGGAACTTCAAAGGACCCTTCTCGCAAGACCCCCCAAGTTTTGTAGAGATTGGGTCAGGGGGGGCTGAGATATGGGCCCTGAAAGGGGTCCCCCCCACCCTTAATGTGCATCTCTGAACAGAGCTTGCCGCCCAGGCACAAAGCTCCCACCCCCGACAAACAGCTGAGCTGCGGGGAGCAAGGGCGGGGCAGGTGAGAAGAAGTTTGCAAAGCAACACAACTGCAAAGCAACACAACTGCAAAGCAACACAACCATGCAAAGCAACACATTTGCAACCATGCAAAGCAACACCTGACACCTGGGAGTTTGCAAACCATGGAAAGGGACAGAGGCAGCCAGCTATGCATAATGGGCGGGGCAGGTGCAAAGAAGTTTGCAAAGCAACACAACTGCAAAGCAACATGTTTGCAACCATGCAAAGCAACACCTGACACCTGGGAGTTTGCAAACCATGGAAAGGGACAGAGGCAGCTAGCTATGCATAATGAGCAGGAGGGGGTGGAATTTCCCCTTTTGCATCGGACTCGGGACCAGGCAAATGCATTCTTTAAGTCACCATCTGAAAACCAGTTTTGAGAAAGCATCAAAATAGACCTAACCGATCTTATGAATGAGGGAAAACCTGAGGACACACAACTGAAGCCCCCCCTCAAACCAGGGAGAGAGAGACTCGAGGGGGCACACACACCCCAGGCAGAACAGGTGAAAGCCCCCTTTGGCTCCCCCCCCCAGAAACTGCTCCCTCCCCACACACACACAGACTCTGCTTCCCCCCCCACACACACACAGAGGAGAAAAATTATAGATTAAAGCCCCCAAAGGGGTCTTACTGTGGCTGTCTTCTGTTCCATCAGGAGGGGCTGGGAGGACTGGGTAATCCAATACAATTCTATTTAAGCACGGGAGGTTTTGCCTTGGATTTGTCGCTCTGGAGATGCATACAGGATCGGGTGATCCATTCATCCCAATAGGGAAAAGGGGAAAGCCCATATCTCGGGACCCCCTTACCCAATGTTTACAAAACTTGGGGGGTCTCTTAAGAAGGCTCGTCTGAAGCTATGCTGAATGTTTGGGGGCTGCCCCCCAAAAAATGCGCCCCCTGCAGCCACGGAAAGAGAAAAGGGGGGAGCCCATATTTCTGCCCCCACTGAACCCATCTTTACAAAACTTAGGGGGTCTCTTAAGAAGGCTTGTCTGAAGCTATGCTGAAAGTTTGGGGGCTGCACCCCCAAAAAGCGCCCCCTGCAGCCACGGAAATGGAAAAGGGGGGAGGGAAAAGGGGTGGCGCCCATATCTTGGGACCCCCTGACCCAATGTTTACAAAACTTGGGGGGTCTCTTAAGAAGGCTCGTCTGAAGCTCCGCTGAATGTTTGGGGTGTCTACCCCCAAAAATGCGCCCCCTGCAGCCATGGAAAGGAGCAAATGTGCACACTAACCCCCCCATGAGGATTTCTCTCTCTTTCTCTCCCCGGCCGGGCCGCGCAGCAGCTGATTCCTCCAGTACTCAATCCTGACTGATTGGCCAGAAGAAGACCCAGCTTGGCCATCGATTGGCCGGGGGAGAATGCTGCTTACTGATGGTTATGCTGCTGCGCCCCGAATTTGCCGAATTTATTCATGAACTCCCGAACTCGCTGAATTTGGCTCCCCCGTGTTCCCGCCATTTTTGAGTTCGGTTTGTCCCGAACTAAAAATCGCAGAATCAGGAAATTCGGCTGTTTTTTGGTACGGGCCGAACCGAATCGACAGCCCTAGCTTTAACCATTGCCTAACAAAAGAGGGAATTTTGGCAGCCACAGCTTTCCCCATCCCCACACCTCCGAGAGAGGGTAAGGGGTGCCAGCTGCCAACCTCCCCCCCACCTTACACAGAGTTTCCAGACCGGACAGCCTCTGCGTTTCCCTTTGCTGCTCTCTTCCCCAGTGCCAAGACGGTGAAGCAGCATCCGCCGGAGGATGTCGAGCTGCTGAATATTAATCAGATTGGTTTTCTGGCCTCTTTGAAAAGTCTACTCGCTTTGCCGATCCTTCCCCAGACGCTTTAAAAGGCTCCCGGAGTGAAAGCAGCCACGCCGGGAGGCCCCTGGCCTGCTATTATTAGCAGCAGCAGCAAGTGATAAATATTGAACCTGCTGCTTTCCCGAGAGCTTTGAGGGAAACGGAGATATCAAAGGCAGTGTGCGTTCTGTCACACTGCAGTTCGGCCAAGAAACAGAATCTAAGGCAGTGCTGTGGAGAGAGGGCATTGGCTTGGCATTGGGGTTGCCAGCTCTGGGTTGGGAAATACCTGCCGACAACTGATCTCCTGCCGACAGAGGTATTTCCAAATAGTGGACAGGGAGAAGTTTTTCTCCCTCTCCCATAATACTAGACCGCGGGATCATCTGTTGAAGCTGGAGGGTGGACAGATTCAAAACAGATAAAAGGAAGTATTTTTTTCACACAACACATAGTTAAATTGTGGAACTCCCTGCCTCAGGATGTGGTGATGGCTGCCAGCTTGGAGGGCTTTAAGAGGGGAGTGGACATATTCATGGAGGAAAGGGGTATTCATGGCTATTATTTAGAATGGATACTAGTCATGCTGCATACCTATTCTCTCTAGTATCAGAGGAGCATGCCTATTATATTAGGTGCTGTGGAACACAGGCAGGATGCTGCTGCTGTCGTCTTGCTTTTGGGCTTCCTGGAGGCACCTGGTTGGCCGCTGTGTGAACAGACTGCTGGACTTGATGGGCCTGGGTCTGATCCAGCAGGGGCTTTCTTATGTTCTTATGAGTTGGCAACCCTATTCCAGGCCCCATCTAGAGACCAGCAACCCAACTGGAGCAGTCTCCCAGTTAATCCTGGGAGAAATACTGGGAGGGATCAGAACACAACTCTTTTCAGGTTCCAACAAAGCTTAAAGGAACGTGAAAAGTCATTGTCTGCTCTCTCCTCCAGAAAGGGTGGGTACATTCAGGAGTAGGGTTGCCAACCTTCAGGTGGAGCCTGGAGATGGCCAAGAATTAAAACTAATCTCCAGCAATAAATTCCTCTGGAGAAAATGGCTGCTTTGGAGGGTGTGTGCACTCTATAACATTAGGGGAGGAAATGAAGGAACTAGATTCTCAATGGCCAGTCATCAATACAAAATTTAGTGCCTGCTAGGGTTGCCATAGAGTCCAATGCCATAGAGTCCTATGGCCAAAGCGTCCATTTTCTCCAGGGGAACTTATCTCTATCGCCTGGAGATCAGTTGTAATAGCAGGAGATCTCCAGCTACCACCTGGAGGTTGGCAACCATAGTTGCCAGGTCCCTCTTCAACACTGGTGGGAGGTTTTTGGGGCGGAGCCTGAGGAGGGCGGGGTTTGGGGAGGGACTTCAATGCCTTAGAGTCCAATGGCCAAAGCGGCCATTTTCTCCAGGGGAACTGATCTCTATCGCCTGGAGATCAGTTCTAATAGCAGGAGATCTCCAGCTAGTACCTGGAGGTTGGCAACCTTAGTGTCTGCCCAGTTAGGGTTGCCAGCTCCCTGTTGGGAAATACCTGGATATTTGGGGGGTGGAGTATGAGGAGGGCAGGGTTTGGAGAGGGGAGGGGCTTCAATGCCATAGAGTCCAATTGCCAAAGTGGCCATTTTTCTCCAGGGGAACTGATTTCCATCACCTGGAGATCAGTTGTAATAGCGGGAGATCTCCAACCACCACCTGGAGGTTGGCACCCCTATGCCAAGTGCATAAAAAGGGTTGGGGGCAGTGCAGAAGGAAAAACTGGGGGAGAAAGGACATCAGGAGACAGCTTTAACAGCCCTTCCCGTGACTTCAAAAGCTTCATCCTGAACTAGCAAAGTCGTTGCCAGCTTTGGATAATAAGGCACCTTACCCAGAGAACTGCCGTTGGTCTCCTCGGCCCATGCCAGACTCACAACCCCTTCGACTGTAAACACCTCCCTTCTTTCTTCTCCGCTACCGCTATCAGCCTCCATCGGAAAAATCCCCAACAGTTCGCCTGGGGTGACAGGAAGGTAACCCGCCTGTCCAGTTTCCACTGCTTCCTTGCTGGGGTGGATGGAGGGCCCCATGCTTGGGTGGAGATCTCGGGCCCGTTGAGGGCTCGTAGGCTCTGACATGCCCTGGAGTAGGAGAGAGATTCCAGTGTCAGATAAACTCCATGGTGTCTGGTCTTCTTCCTTGTTGACGTGCTGGGTTAGGGCCTCTACGTCCTTGTCTGGAACGAACCAGGTGGAAGTGTAAAGGTCAGCTTCACTGTGGACGGAAGGCCCAGCGGTAGCTCCGTCTCGCCAGTGGACGAGGCCGAGTCCAATCGTGCCAACAGCTTCTGGAAGTGCTGCGCCAGTGTGGCGGCCGCTGCCTGTCACGTTGGCTTCAAGATGGCCACCTGCACCGTGACTGACTGCATCCTGGGGCTCGTTTGGCTCGAGAAGGCTCAGCGTCTCTGTGCTTGCGGTGCCATCTGTCGGCGCCAGACCCTCCGTCTCCTGAGGTTCTTTCGGCTTCACGTCTGTCGTGGCCTCCCGGCCGTCTTGGTTGTCGCCGGCAGCCAGCCACGCCTCGGGTTCCCTTGAGACAAGCCGAGCCACGTGCGGGTAAAAGTTGTCCGGGGTCAGCGAGGGAATGTCCTCGGGCGGAAGGGTGACAGCGCCTCGCCCCCTCAGCTCAGCCGGGTCTTCTGAACGCTGGGTGGACTCTTCCAGGGTGGCTTCCTCGCCAGCCACGTTCAATAGGCCTGTCTCCCTTTGCTGTTTATCTGAATACAGGCCATCTTTCTCCATCAGTCCCTGGGAAACCCCCAGCGAGTCATGCTGGGCCTGAAAACCAGGCCCCGGAACCTCTTCCACAAAGCTCACGGCCTTTTCTGGGGTTCCTTGGGAGTCGTATTCAGGCTGGGCACTTCCCTCATCGGGGTGGGCCTCGGGCCTCTGATGCGGAGCATTGGTCGGGATCGTTGGCATAACGTTCTCGTTGCCCGAGAACCCGCCCTCATTGTCCAGAGCCTGCGGCAAACCCTGAGGGTAGTCTCCTCGGATGCTGGTGCCCAGGGGTGCGTCTTCTTCTTCTGCCACCGTGCCAACCTCTTGGGGATAAAGCGCTCCATTGGCCACGGCTGGCATTAGTGTGTCAGGATGCTGGTGATCTGTGGGAAAGGATTGGCTCTCTGGCGGGTCAGGGATTTGAGGCGGGCGGATGGCCTCTTCGGCCCCAACGTCTTGCACAGAGAACGATGCAGGAGAGAAAGTCATCTCAGGGTGGTGGCCCTGATCCACGGATGCTGCTAATCCTGCAAGGAGAGGAAAGAAGGTTAGAAAAAGAGCTCTGGAAATTCACATGTGAGAAACTGGATTACTGGAACATCGGCTCTTGCAAGAATAGGGTTGCCAACGTCCAGATGGTTAAGCAAGCTAATAAAAAATACACAACCTAGGCTGAAAATAGGAAAAGCTGAAAGAAAGGAGCCGCACGTAGAATCTTTGATATCCAAGTATAATTCCTATATTACTACACTAATATTCCAATTCAAACATAAACTCAATATAATACATAAATCAAGGCATTCAATTCATGCCGCAAAATATAAATGCCCCACCAATACAAATACAACAATAATTGACAAAAACAAAATTATATCCTAACTAAGCTAAATTGCATATCCATAAATGACATAAATATCGAATTTTACCTGAGTATAATTCCCATAAGTGAAGTTACACAAAGCCTGAAAGACACGTAAACTCGGGAGAAATTCTCCAAGTCCGCAATTTCACCGACTCGCGTAATTGTCCTTCTGGAGGTCAAAGGCCCTCCATTCAGTGGAAACATTGTCAGTGGCATGCTGGATGAAAGGCAAGGACGTGAGGTCGATCCTAGTCACGTTTCGTTCACTTCGGCAGCTTGCAGTGTGTATTCGTAATCCCGGTGGCATTGAAATTCAGATTGTCAAATGTGCTTCCGGTTTATCACCTTTACCTCACTATTCTCTGTGCCAAGCGTCTGTAATTGACCAGCATGGATTTTGTTCCTTAGTAATATAGGAATTATACTTGGATAACAAAGGATGTGTCACTGGCAACCAAGACCAGGTTAATTCATGCCATCGTATTCCCTATTACTATGTATGGGTGTGAGAGCTGGGCAATGAAGAAAGCTGATAGGAAGAAAGTAGATTCCTTTGAAATGTGGTGTTGGAGGAGAGTGTTACGGATACCCTGGACTGCCCAAAAAACAAATCAATGGGTTATAGATCAAATCAAGCCTGAACTGACCCTAGCAGCTAAAATGACTAAACTAAGGCTGTCGTACTTTGGACATATTATGAGAAGACAAGAGTCACTGGAAAAGACAATCTTGCTAGGAAAAGTTGAAGGTAGCAGGAAAAGAGGAAGACCCAACAAGAGATGGATTGACTCTATAAAGGAAGCCACGGCCCTCAGTTTGCAAGACCTGAGCTAGGCTGTTAAGGATAGGACACTTTGGAGGACACTGATTCATAGGGTTGCCATGAGTCGGAAACGACTTGACGGCACTTAACACACACAACAAAGAGTCTACGTGCTGATCCTTTCTTTCAACTTCCAGATGGTGGCTGGAGAGCTCCTGGAATTGCAACTAATTTCCAGGATACGGAGATCAGTTCACCTGAAGAAAATGGCCACATTGGAAGGTGGACTCTATGGCACTCTATGGGGGTTACACTTCTGGGCAGCAGTGTGTGTATGAACAAGATCTTGAAGTACGGGTGGACCGAAAGTTAAATATGAGCAGCCAGTGTGATGCAGTGCCAAAAAAAGCTAATGCCATCTTGGGGTGCATCAACAGAGGTATAACATCCAAATCACAAGATGTCATGGTTCCGCTGCACACTGCATTGGCCAGGCCGCACCTGGAGTATTGTGTGCAGTTCCAGAGGCCTTGCTTCAAAAAGGATGTGGACAGAATTGAGTGGGTGCAGAAGAGAGTGACGAGGATGACCAGGGGCCTGGAGACCAAGCCCTATGAGGAAAGGCTGAGGGAGTTGGGGATGCTCAGTCTGGAGAAGAGGAGGTTGGGGGGGGGGACAGACATGATTGCTCTCTTGAAGTATTTGAAGGGCTGTCACTCAGAGGAGGGCAGGGAGCTGTTCCTGTTGGCAGCAGAGGATAGGACTCGCAATAATGGGTTTAAATTGCGGGTGGAAAGGTACCAGCTGGATATTAGGGAATTTTTTTTTACAGTAAGAGTTGTTCGACAGTAGAATCGGCTACCTAGGGAGGTGGTGAGCTCCCCTTCACTGGCAGTCTTTAAGCAGAGGCTGGACAAACACTTGTCAGGGATGCTCTAGGCTGACCCTGCATTAAGCAGGGGGTTGGACTAGATGGCCTGTATGTCCCCTTCCAACTCTATGATTCTATCTCATTGAAGTCTCTCCTCTCCCCAAAACCCAGCCTCCTTAGGCTCCACCCTCAAATTGACAGGTATTTCCCAACATGGAGCTGACAACCCTATGAAAGAAGAGTGTATGTGGGGGTGAGGGGATAGGATAAAAAAAAGTTCCCCATGCCACTTCACAAGGCTGTTCGATGCCACAATGCAGTGGAAGCATAACAAAGAAAGCACAGGTAGCTCTCTTGAAGTACTGAACGTTAATTTTTACAGAAAGAGCATTGGGTTGGTTTTGAATTTTTCCTCCCTGCTGTTTTGACACATCCCCCAAATCCCTGTTTTGATTATGCTTCTTCCTTGCTGTGAATCTAACCTGCAAATCTTCACCTTTGCACCATTTTCTATTTCCCTTTTGGTACCAGAAATTCTACAACGTTATTAAACGCCTTAGTAAATTATAATACCATCAAAATTTGTGCATAAAAAATATACAGCATGCATGCGCAACACACAGGCGTCTCCTAAACTGACCGCGAGAAGCAGAGAAAGGGAACCGTTGACAAAAACAGGGGAGGGGAAAAATAATAGAAAAAGCAATGAAATATCTGGTTTAATTAGAGAGCCAGCATGGTGGTTAAGAGTGGTGGTTTGGAGCAGTGGACTCTAATCTGGAGAAGTGGGATTGATTCCCCACTCCTCCACAAGAGTGGCAGATGCTAATCTGGTGGACCAGGTTGGTTTTCCCACTCCTACACATGAAGCCAGCCGGGTGACCATGGGCTAGACACGGCTGTCTTAGAGGTCTCTCAGCCCCACCTACCTCACAGGGTGTCTGTTGGGGGTAGGGGAAGGGAAGGTGATTGTAAGCCAGTTTGATTCTCCCTTAAGTGGTAGAGAAAGTCTGCACATAAAAACCAACTCCTCCTCCTCCTCCTCTTCCTCTTCTTCTTCTTTTAAAAGGAGCACATTTCTAGCCCCTATGGAGGACAAGACTGTCCTGAAAAGTATACAGCTGGGTAGAATTTCTCGTGGTTAATAAATGGAGCTGCTCCCTCGTTTGAAGAGAAGCCCAACAAGAAACAATTATGCAAACATGGAAAAAATGGTACAATAAATAAGAGATGTCAATTCTTTCTAAACATGTCTTCTTCCCACCGGGGTTCGGCGGCTAATGAGTTTGCAGTCGGGCCCTTTCCCACCTCGGTGAAACAGGATTCTCTGCCAAGAGATCTTATCATGGGGACTCACTCGATAATGGGTTGCAATGCCAGGGAGCATCCTAGGCCGGTTGCTGTGGCAACCGCCTCCTCATTAGCACCGGCTCCTCGCTGCTAAGGCTGTTTGAGCTGGGGGGGGGGGAGCTGGATTTTCCTGTCAGGGGCGTCCCGACGGGATGAGCAGATGAGAGAGTCTGTGCGGTAGGGCAGTTAAGAAACAAATTTGGAAGCTGGTGGGGAGGAGGGGCTGGGCTGAGGGGACCAGGGAAGGCGGTTTCTATGGAGACGAGATGCGTTGGTAGCCATGATGGGCCACAGGAGACCCCCCCAGAGAAAGAGCTGTACAGTTTGAGCATCCCTTCTCTGGACTGCTTGGGACCCGAAGTGGTCCATATTTTGGATCTTTCAGTATTTTGGCATATTTGCATATGCAATAATGAGATACCTTGGGGATGGGTGCGACCCAAGTCTGAACAAGAAATTCATTTATGTTTTATATACACTTTGTACACATAGCCTGAATGTAATTTTAAACAATATTTTAAAGAATTTTGTGTATATTAAATCATCAGAAAGCAAATTGGCATGCTGCTGAGGGCCTGTGAATAATGCCCGCATGCCAGCTCAAAAAGTCCTGTTTTTGGGTTAGCCCAGATATCGGATGCCTGGATAAGGGATATTCAGACTGTAGAAGACTTTTTAATAGTCCTTAAGCCGTCATAAAAGTTATTACATGATTGGGAGATCAGTTGTAATTCCAGGAGATTTCCAGGCTTCACCTGGAGGTTGGCAACCCAGTGGGGGACCCATTAGCCATTCAGCAGTATGACAGAAAGACTATGGGGAAGAAGAAGAAGAAGAGTTGGTTTTTATATGCTGACTTTCTCTACCACTTAAGGGAGAATCAAACCGGCTTACAATCACCTTCCCTTCCCCTCCCTACAACAGACACCCTGTGAGGTAGGTGGGGCTGAGAGAGCTCGAGGACAGCTGTGTTTAGCCCAAGGTCACCCAGCTGGCTTCATGTGTAGGAGCAGGGAAACAAATCCAGTTCACTGGATTAGCCACTGTTTATGCGGAGGAGTGGGGAATCAAACCCTGTTCTCCAGATCAGAGTCCACCGCTCCAAACCACCGCTCTTAACCACTACACCACCCTGGCTCCCCAGTGATGTTCCCTGAAGAGTGTCAAGGCTAGCAACAAAAATGGGTGAAAAACGCCATCACATCAACAATATGATGATATCACGGGAGGTGACATCACACCATCAATAGGGTGCTCTAGAATTCACTGGCAATTCTATGGTAAAACCATAGAGTTTCGGATGAATGCCAGAGTATTGTGTCGAATGCATGATGGCATGTTCAAGTTTGCCACCAGAAATGTCGTCACACTGTCACTGTGATGTTGCCCCCTCCATGCCCCTGCCTCCCAAGTCTCCTGTAGGGTGCCAGCTGCCGGTTGGCAACCCTACATTGAGTCTGCTCTCCAAAGCTGCCATTTCCTCCAGGGGAACTGATCTCTATATATGGAGATCACTTGTAATTCTGGGAGATCTCCAGGTCCCACATGGAGGTTGGCAAACCTACCTGGCTTATGGTTCCAAGATTCCCAGGGCTCGGAGTTCATCCGAGGCTCCAGGCTGGCTCTGCCTTTGCAGAGGAAGCCCCTTTTCTCCCCTCATTTGGCAAGGTGATAAAAGCATCTGCGTTTTGAAGTCTCTCTCTAGACCAGGGGTGTCAAACTCAACTGTTACGAGGGCTGGATATCACATAAATGTAGGGTTGCCAGGTCCTTCTTCACCACTGGTGGGAGGTTTTTGAGGTGGAGCCTGAGGAGGGCAGGGTTTGGGGAGAGGAGGGACTTCAATGCCATAGAGTCCAATTGCCAAAGCGGTAGGGTTGCCAACCTCCAGATACTGAATAAAAAATAACCAGCACTAATGGCTAACTAAATAATCTGCTTATTTAATCAAATTGTTCACTAGTTATTTCAAGACTGTTCTTATTATGAATGAAGATAGATGCAACATAATAACATATACTGTCTCTGTTGTTATTAAATTCTATAAGCATAACCAACTAAACATAACGTTGTAACTGGCAAGATGCCTTGAACGTACAAATCAAAGTCTATAACAACATACAAGTACAACATTTAAATACAAGGGTTATACCACAAAATGCCACAATTGGTTATGCTTATAGAATTTAATAACAATAGAGACAGTATATGTTATTATATGTTGCATCTATCTTCATTCATAATAAGAACATTCTTGAAATAACTAGAACAATTTGATTAAATAAGCAGATTATTTAGTTAGCCATTAGTGCTGGTTATTTTTTATTCAATCACTTGAATTCACCATGAGTTCCCTCCTTTTTTCTTGAATTCTAAAATCTCCAGATACTAGCTGGAAATCTCCTGCTATTACAACTGATCTCCAGCCGATAGAGATCAGTTTACCTGGAGAAAAATGGCTGCTTTGGCCATTGGACTCTATGGCATTGAAGTCCCTCCCCTCCCCAAACCCCGCCCTCCTCAGGCTCCGCCCCCAAAACCTCCCACCGGTGGCAAAGAGGGACCTGGCAACCCTACAAAGCAGCATTCTCTCCAGGGGAACTGATCTCTATCGGCTGGCGAGCAGTTGTAATAGCAGGAGATCTGCAGCTAGTACCTGGAGGTTGGCAACCCTACATAAATGTCCCTTGGTCGGGCCAGGCCGTGCCTCGCCAGCCCAAATCGAGAGCGGTGTGTGTGTGGCTGCCTCAGCTGGCTTGCGGGCCAGCTAAGAGCTCTCAAGGGGCCGGATCCTGCCTTATGTTTGACACCCCTGGTCTAGAGACCATGACTCCCCTCCCCTCCACCAAGCCTCAATCCTCCTGCCTCCCACCTCTCCCTTCTTCAGCCTGCCCGTGCCCCCCACCACAACCTCTTTAATTTCCCTCCTCTTAATTTGAGCCTTGCTCGCTGCTGCTGATTTGCAGAAACGGTCTGCACAGCCCTAAGTGCGGAAAATTATGCATATTTGCAAAATTACTCCGTCTGCAGAGACTGCGCGCGTTCCCTTAATTGGCGTTAACGCTTTTCCTGCAGAAATTAGGCCTAAGTGCATTACACTTGGCTGCAAACACCTGCTAATTGGCATCGACGGCCACTTTGCGCTACTAGGTCGGGGAGATTTTGAAGGCTGGAGCGTGTGTAGGGGTGCTGGGGGGTATGTAGGGTGGTAATAGGTAAAGGTCCCCTGTACAAGCACCGGGTCATTCCTGACCCATGGGGTGATGTCACATCCGGATGTTTACTAGGCAGACTTTGTTTGCGGGGTGGTTTGCCAGTGCCTCCCCCAGTCATTTTCCCTTTACCCCCAGCAAGCTGGGTCCTCGTTTTACCGCCCTTGGAAGGATGGAAGGCTGAGTCAACCTTGAGCTGGCTACCTGAAACCGGCTTCCGTCAGGATCAAACTCAGGTTGTGAGTAGAGCTGGGACTGCAGTACTGCAGCTTACCACTCTGCGCCACGGGGCTCTTACCTACCTGCTGTAGGGTGGCCAGGCATGGAAACCCAAGGAAAGCGTAGAGTTTAGGGGGGGAAGTGCTAGAGCATCGCCTTGGTGCGATGCCAGCATTTCCAGGTCATGCCAGAAGTGACATCATTGCATGGTGACAGCAAATGCTGCCCCCTCCCTAGAGTTGCCAACCTCCAGGTACTAGCTGGAGATCTCCTGCTATTACAACTGGTCTCCAGCTGACAGAGATCAGTTCCCCTGGAGAAAATGGCTGCTTTGGCCAGTGGAATCTATGGCATTGAAGTCCCTCCCCTTCCCAAGCCCCGCCCTCCTGAGGCTCCGCCCCTAAAACCTCCCACTGGTGGCGAAGAAGGACCTGGCAACCTTACCCCTCCCATTAGCCAGCCTGGTTCCGCCCACTGACCAGATGAGTGTCAGTGATAGGGATGCCAGCCTCCAGGTGGGGCCTGGGGATCTCCCAGAATTACAGCTCATCTTCAGACGACAGTGATCAGTTCCCCTGGAGAAAATGGAAGATGGACTCTATGTAGGGTTGCCAACCTCCAGATAGTACCTGGAGATCTCCTGCTATTACAACTGATCTCCAGCCGACAGAGATCAGTTCCCCTGGAGAAAATGGCTGCTTTGGCAATTGGACTCTATGGCATTGAAGTCCCTCCCCTCTCAAACCCTGCCCTCCTCAGGCTCCGCCCCAAAAACCTCCTGCAGGTGGGGAAGAAGGAATTGGCAACCCTAACTCTGTGACATTATACCCTGCTGACGTCTCTTCCCTACCCAAGCCTTGCCCTCCCTAAGCTCCACCCCCAAAATATCCAGGAATTTCCCAACTCAGAGCTGGCAACCCTACACTTCAGCCTTCAGCTTGATGAATAAGGTTGCCAGCCTCCAGGCGGTGGCTGGAGATCTCCCGCTATTACAACTAATCTCCGGGCAACAGAGATCAGTTCACCTGGAGAAAATGGCTGCTCTGGAAGGTGGACTCCTTGGCCTTATATCCCACTGAAATCCCCACCCTTCTCAAACCCCGACTTTATTCAGGCTCCACCCCCAAAATCTCGGCTGAGCAACTGGTTTGGGTATTTCCCAAACCGAAGCTGGCCAACCCTATGGGTGAGCTATGCTTCCATTTTTGAGGACAGATATCTGTGTAATATGTAGGGATTGGATGCCCTTTTCTGACAACCGGCCTTGTGGCTTAAAGTTATTTTGCTTAAAGTTACTTCAGAAGACATAACAATTATGTTTTTGCTTAGAAAAAGGGCTAATTTCCCGCCCCCAGAAGGAGGTAGAGAGCCTGAAACGATGCCAAAGAGACTGCTGTAGTTTCTGTCCGCACTCGTTCCTTAAACCTGCTATCTATTTTTATACATATGCTTTGATAATAAAAACCATCAAAGGACGCCGTGCTTCAGATCCTCATTATTCTGTAGGAGAATAATCGTATTAATGAAGTTTCCCAATTTTCTGGTTGAAACAGATTGACAAGAATGGATAGTTTTGATGCCTTCCTTGGTCCTAGCTTGACTAGTTTCCCCCAAAAGGGGCATCTGTGACAAATCGACATTCAGAGATATACTTCCTCTGATTATGGAGGTTCTGCTTAAGAATGTGAGAAGACGCCTGCTAGGTCAAGTCAAAGGTCTCTGTATTTCAACCCAATGCCCCCAGTCTAGTAGGGTTGCCAGGTGGGTTGTGTGCGCGTGTGGGCAGGCGCACCCAATGACGGCACTTCCGGTTTTACTTCCGGAAGTGCCGCATCATCGTGGCTTCTTTTGCACTCAAACCCCAAAAATTGCACTCAGCCCCGCCCCCTAACCCCCCGCCCCAATTGGGAGGGGGGACCTGGCAACCCTACAGTCTAGTGATGGAGAATCTGATGAGAAGTCTGCCAATCTAGACAATCCTGCACTGGTTAAGTGGAAGCTAGGAGAGAGGAACTCACCGGCCAGCTAAAAAAAAAACCCCAAGTCTTAAAACGCTTCTTTTAAGACTCAGCACTGAGCGAATAATATAATTATACTCATTAAATATTACTATCGAGAGAACAGGACATAAAAGTGATATAGCAGGTTCGGTAAAACAAGACGAGGTAAATGAATTTCCAGACTGACTTACGGTTCCCTTCCACTTCATTGGAAACTGGAAAGTTCAGGCTGACTCCAAGAGAGGAGGCGGGACTCGGTTCGGCTCCACCAGGGGGCGCAATAGAGTTATCCACCATCTTTTGTACTTCCAGGGCCAACACAGGAAAGGCCGTGGGGGACGCAGTGTTACCTTCTGGGTCCCCCTCGACGCCTGGGTCTTCTTGGCCTTCCTGAAAATAGCGCCCATTCAGCCCAGTATAAATGCTTTTCCGGGTCGATTCAGGGAGAGCTGCAAAGGTTGAGGTCACTGCGGTGGCGACCGGGTGCTCTCTGAGTGTTGTCACAGCAGGGGCAAGAGTGGGGTCCATGGGGTGCCCCTTAGGGATGTGGGTTCGGGAGGGCTGTTGCAGGTTCGGGGACGCAGTCCCTGGGGGGATCGACCGATGGGCGGTCCCTTGCAACCAGGTTGGATATACCGAATGGGTAACCCCCTCTGTCGGGAAGCCTTCTTCTGCCAAAGAAGGGGACACTGCTAAAGTTTGGCTGATGTTGGCGGATTCGTCGGTGGTGTTCGCTTGTCCCAAGTCCTGCTGCTTCGACGTATGGATTGGAGCCTGGTCAGCTCGGCTGAGCAACTGGTCTTTGTCTGGGGTCTCGGGAGAGGAGGCGAAGGGGGGTGGGTCTTTACTGTCTCCGCCCAAAAGGGGTGCCTTCGTTGCCGCCGTTCTCCCCTTCCCTGTTTCTTTTCCCGCTGGCAAATCCGTCACCAGCTGCAGCTGTTCGTCTTCTTCTAACGACGGTATCGGCGCTTTGTGCGAGGGTCCGTACGGATCCCTGCCGAGCTCTTTGGAATCTCCTGACATGATGGAGTCGTCATTGTCTTTCGGGAAAAGCTCGTTCTGCGACAGCAGCGGCAGATCCGTGTCGTGCTCCACTAAGACATTTTCGATCCCCCAATCACGGCTGCCTTCCGGATCCTGGTCGACAGGCTCTCGGTCCTTGAGACTTTCCTGCTTCTTGGCTTGTTGCCGAGCTGTGGTGAAATGAGGAGAGCGTTAACCATCTGGGTTCACAAGGAGTCCTGTCAAAGTAACCTGAGGCTCTGCCCTAAGGAGGTGAAGAGGGACCTGGCAACCCTATGAGTCGGACCTTGGTCCATGAAGCCCTGCATTTTGGCTTGCAGCTGCTCTGTGGGGTCCCAGCCGGAGAGAGGCTCTTTCTCGCGACCTGAGACCTCTTTTACCTGGAGACAGAACCTGGAACATTGTGCTTGTTGAGCATCACTCTCTCCCGGAGTGACGGACTCTCCCTTAGCTGCAGGAAGCCCCCTCCAGGAGGTAGGCCTTGGTGTGAGATAGCCACCGTGGTGTAGTGGTTAAGAGCGGTGGTTTGGAGCGGTGGACTCTGATCTGGAGATCCGGGTTTGGTCCCCCACTCCTCCCCATGAGTGGCAGAGGCTAATCTGGTTAACTGGATTTGTTTCCCCGCTCCTACCCACGAAGCCAGCTGGGTGACCTTGGGCTAGTCATGGCTCTCTCAGCCCACCTACCTCACGGGGTGTCTGTTGTGGGGAGGGGAAAGGAAGGGGATTGTAAGCCGGTTTGATTCTCCCTTAAGTGGTAGAGAAAGTCGGCATAGAAAAACCAACTCTTCTTCTTGATTCCCCACTCCTCCACATGAAGCTGGTTGGGTGACCTTGGGCTAGTTACAGCTCTGATAGAGCTCTCTCAACCCCACCTATCTCACAGGGTATCTGTTGTGGGGAGGGAAGGGGAAGGGGTTTGTAAGCTGGCTTGATTCTCCCTTAAGTGGTAGAGAAAGTCAGCATATAAAAACCAACTCTTCTTCTTCTTCTAATTTAAAGGGCAGTCAGGCTAGTCCCTTTGAGTCGCTGGCGGAACAGGGGCAGCGGGATTCAATTTTCCTCGCATCAGCCGGAGCAGCCGGAGCGTCACTCGGCAAAGGGGGTGATTTACGAGGGAGCTCTCAGGAAGAGAGAAAACGGCCGTGTTTCAAACTCCCCTTCCTTTTAATAAAACAAAGCGCCGGTGTTACGGGGACCTCAGCCTGGGAGGGGTTCATAAATCCAGACTTTTTTGATGACTCAAAGTCCCACCCTGGCTGCTTTCTCAGCAAACTAACTGATGGGGAGTCTGGGGAAACTGACAGCCCAAGTTGGGGCAGTCACCAATGGCCAGATTTTTGTGGAGGAGGAGGAAAAGGAGGAGGAGGAGGAGGAGGAGGAAAAGAAGGAGGAGGAGGAGGAGGAGAAGGAGGAGGAGAAGGTGAAGGAGATGAAGGAGGAGGCGAAGAAGGAAGAGGCGAAGGGGGAGGAGGAGGAGAAGAAGAGTTGGTTTTTATATGCTGACTTTCTCTACCACTTAAGGATTAATCAAACTGGCTTTCAATCAGCTTCCCTTCCCCTCCCCACAACA
The DNA here is from genome assembly GCF_029931775.1 of Euleptes europaea. NCBI lineage: Eukaryota > Metazoa > Chordata > Lepidosauria > Squamata > Sphaerodactylidae > Euleptes > Euleptes europaea. The sequence goes on from NC_079313.1 coordinate 9,804,887, forward strand.
GACACCCTAGGAGGTAGATGAGGCTGAGAGAGCTTTAAGAGAGCTGTGACTAGCCCAAGGTCACCCAGCTGGCTTCATGTGGAGGAGTGGGGAAACCAACCCGGTTCACCACATTAGCCTCCGCCGGTCATGTGGAGGAGTAGGGAATCAAACCCGGTTCTCCAGATCAGAGTCCACCACTCCAAACCACCACTGTTAACCACTAGACTACACTCTCAGAGAGAGTCCAATGTGGCTCTCAGAGAAGGTCCAATCTGACAAGATAAGCTTTCTCAGACGAGACTGCCTCATTGGGTCATTGTGGGAGCCTCCCCCCTTGGTCAGCTTTTCAGGAAAGAGCCCCAAAACACGACAGGTAAGATAAAGTCGCTGGAAACCTTTGAAGCAGAAGGCGTCGAACTTCATTGCTGGATCCGGGAAACCCGTCCGGTTGGGGAACTGATAGATGGTCCTCACGCCGGGCTCCTCTCCCCCACATTTCTTCCGAGGGATGCGAATTGGGTACCGGACACTTCCGTCGGCCAGCCAGCCTGGGTCACACTGGTCAAGCCCTTCCCTCCAAGCGAGGTACAGCTGCCCGGTGGTAGCCAACAGAGCTCCCCGGCTGACACAGTACTTCTGGGCCGCCTGAAATGTCAGCCGTCCGGGGCTGGATGCGTAGAACACCTTTCCTGGAAGTGGGAAGAAAATGACACACTTAATCTGCATTCACATGAATGGCTGACCACTGGTTGACCATTTAGCTCCTCTTTTGTTCCTCTTTTCTCCATCCCTGCTAAGAATCATAGAATAGAATTGTAGAGTTGGAAGGTACCACCAGGGTCATCTAGTCCAACCCCCTGAACAATGCAGGAATTTCACAACTACCTCCCCCCCACACCCCTAGTGACCCCTACTCCATGCCCAGAAGATGGCCATAGATGCCCTCCCTCTCATCATCTGCCTAAGGTCACAGGGTATCTGTTGTGGAGAGAGGAAGGGAAGGAAACTATAAGCCAGTTTGAGACTCCTTGAAGGTAGAGAAAAGCAAGGTATAGAAACCAACTTTTCTTCTTTTTCCCGCATGAAGCTCCTTGAATCCTGACTGTGAATGGCCACACAACAGTATGCTGTGACTGCATTCCTTTGGACCATGGGATGGCGAAAACATTGTCATTTTTCCTGAGCGCAAAGCACACTGTGGCATCAGCTTAGGGGAAAACAGAATTGTGACACCTCTCTGTTAGAAGCTCACGGAGATAGCATTGAGTCGACTTCTTTATTTCCTATGCCAAATGGTGCCACCCCCTCCCCGGAACGTCTCACTGCTTGGTGGAGCGGTGGGGGGGGGGACGCAGATAACATCATGCTTTATCTTCATCCTTGCAACCCTTACCTAGAGAAAGGGGCATCCATCAAAGTTGGAACTTGCTTTGTTTTAAAAAATGATCATTGCTTACATTAAGCCAAACACTGCAGCCAGGGTGTTTTGGGCAAGGGCGTGTGTTTTTTAGACAAGCTAACAGAATAAATGACATTTGCTCTCCTGTGCTTGGCTGCCCCTTTTGTGTCCAATGAAAAGGGAAGTATCCAGGCATGTCCAATCTCCGAAACACCTGTCTGCTCACCCGTCCCCCTCTAGGATCATGATGGGAGCTTGGACCTCAAATGGATTTCTGGAACAACTGAAAACGGCCCTTTCTCTGCGAGCAGAGGGAATCGTCCCAAAGTAAAAACGTTTCAGCTAAATGGGGTGGTGTGTCAGGCATCTGCGGCTATCTTTGAGGGGGTGATAGTGAATTTTGTGGCCTCACTGTTTAGATCCAAATATTCCAGCTGGGATAAAATTGGAATTCTTTTTTTTCCAGTTCGTATGAAACGTGATTAAACTATTATTGTTAAAAGGGACACCAGTTTGCATCTGCGTGAAGATCGTCCCAAAGTAAAAGCATTTCAGCTAAATGGGGTGGTGTGTCAGGCACACGCAGGTATCTTTGAGGGAGTGATAGCAAATTTTGTGGCTGCCCTGTTAAGATCGGAATATTCCAGCTGGGATAAAACTGGGGTTCTTTTCTTTCCAGGTCGTAGGGAAAGTGATTAAATTGTTATTGTTAAAAGGCACACACCAGTTTGCATTTGCTCGAAAATCGCAGGCAGCTTCTCGATGTCATAAAAGAACCGAGACAAATCGGGAATGCCGTCAACAAAAACGGGCGAAACAAAACGGCTCATTAGGCAAACACCAAGAAACGAACAGCGGGCAGATTGGGGCATCGTGCTCTTGGAGGATCAGAAGATTGGGACAGGGGAAATTAGAGTTTTTTTAAAAATCCCTCTCTGCCACTTTGAACTATTGAATTTCTCGCTCGGAACTCTGCATCCCAAGATCCATACACACTGAATAAGAAATAAAAAAATCCATATTTCTACATTTGATATTTTGCTGCTGGGAATTCTGGGAGTTTTAAAGGCTGTCATTGGGAAGCCAATCAAGTTGATAATTAATAATTAATTGACAACTGTGCATTTTAAACACAGGGGCTCTGTTTTGGTTCTGGTGTATGGGAAAATAGGCCAGAAGGCCATGATTTATAGCCATGTGCTTTGGGCTTTCCAGTGTTACCACCAGGCTGTAGGGTTGCCAGGCCCCAGCTGGGGGTGGGGTATACCCCACTTTGGGGGCCCTCCCCCCAGCGCCATGTAGGTGGCTGGCGGGGGTCTTATAGGGTTGCAAACCTCCAGGTACTAGCTGGAGATCTCCTGCTATTACAGCTGATCTCCAACCGATAGAGATCAGTTCACCTGGAGAAAATGGCCACTTTGGACATTGGACTCTATGACATCAAAGTCCATCCCCTCCCCAAACCCTGCCCTCCTCAGGCTCTGCCCCCAAAACCTCCTGCCGGTGGCGAAGAGGGACCTGGCAACCCTATACTAGCTGGAGACCTCCTGCTGTTATAACTGATCTCCAACTGATAGAGATCAGTTCACCTGGAGAAAATGGCCGCTTTGGCAATTGGACTCTATGGCATCAAACTCCCTCCCCTCCCCAAACCCCTCCCTCCTCAGGATCCAGCCCCCAAAACCTCCCGCTGGAGGAAAAGAGGGATCTGGCCACCCTAGGGTCTTACCAGGCACAAAGTGAGGCCCAGGCCTCGATGCCATTGATGTATTGAGGTCAATCACGCTTTCCACAGATTGGTAAAGGGAAGCGACTGAGAATGAGTACGCCATCCCCAAAGTGAGAAGTTAATGGGAGTTAGGGTTGCCAGCCTCCAGGTACTGGCCGCTTTGGCAATTGGACTCTACGTCATTGAAGTCCCTCCCCCTCCCAAACCCCGCCCTCTTCAGGCTCCGCCAGTGGTGAAGAGGGACCTGGAAACCCAGTACAAGCAAAATGGAAGCTGTGAGAAATAGGCAGAGCCTTTAAGTGGGTTAGCAGCGCTAATCCTTTTAGCAAGAGCTACTCTTCAAGATTAGTTGGTGGTGGCATACAACAACCAGGCAGAAATTGGACAAACCCTCTCGGGAGTAAGGCAAGAAGGCAAGGCGGTGTGTCACCAAGCCGAGATCCAAGACGGCTGCAGAACTCTGCAAGCTCCCCGAATCCAAGGGAATGCAGCTTGCGAGTCCATTTCCTCTTGAAAGTGATAACAGAAACCCTTGTCAGAATTCCAGCTGTCTTGAACAATGAGTCATGAAGCGCGACTTTTTGCAAGAGTTATGCGTGCGTTGTTTCAACGAAAATACCCAAACGCTCTGAAACGTCGAGGCCCGGGTGCAAGAAACAGAATCCCCTCCCCTAAAGCATTAAAAAAAAAAAAAAAAACAGAATAGCCGAACCACTTGTGTACCGATTTGATCTGTGCCAACTAAAACATTAACAATTCATTCATTGCTCTCTCTCACTCCGTAAACGGTTCACTGGGGAACGATTTTGCTGGGTTCTCACAAGCCCTATCAACAATGCTAGACGCAAGCAACTGCCTGCTGAGCCAATCAATATGAGGAATTGAGGAACTCACTCCCACCAGCCACTGTTTCGGATATTTGCTCGCCCCATAACGCTACCAGGTCACAGCCCACTAGACCAATCAATAGTTAGGGTTGCCAACCTCCAGGTGGTAGAAAAAACTGATGACTAAATGGATACAACAATCAAAACTGCATCTATACAGTAATATCATAAAGCAATTGTATCCCAACACACCACACACTATGAATAACAATATGTATATTAAAGAATCTTTGCAAAATTATACGAATAGTCAACATGTATATGTGTTGCAATATGCACAAGAACATCCAAATCCATTCATAAATGCACATTGACAAATCATCTCAAAATCATCAATACGACATCATGGGAGACATCCAAAGCAAATAGGTCAGCGAATGGCGAGAGGGGAATCTGGTAAAAATCACATTTCAAAGACAAATTCCTTCAGTCGCCCAATCGTTCGCTTCCAAGGACTCAAAGACGCCCAGTGTGGAGCGCAAGAACCACAGGATACACAATTGCGCAAAATTCACGCTAACAGATCATCGGTCCAGTATGTGTCTTCAGACGAACAGCGGAATCTATGCAACAGCAGACTCCTAGCTCAAATCAAGTCCCCGCCCCTTGAAATGCTGCTTTGTGATTGGCTTACTTGTAGTGCTCCCTGTGAGAGAAAATTCCCCCCTAAACCCAATTGCCACATTAAAAAAGCATTTTAAGAACAGAAACATAAAAAACTGAGAAATCTGAAGGAAAGGGAGGGGAGAAATCCAAGCCTCGGTTTTAAAAAGATTTAAGGAGGAAGCAGGAAGTATTTCAATGCCTGCCTCTGGACATGCTGCTTTGTAATTGGCTGTGAGCAAAACCAAGCTTGGGTGTCCCGCATTTTGCCTTATGCATGGAGATTTCACCCGGGCTTTGCTCAGGGAAGATGTAAGTATCGGGTCAACAGAGGAAGACCCAGACATTGCGAGGGCTGGCAGCGAGGTCATCTCTAATGGACGGAAAACTCATGCATAACTCCAAGGAACAACCGAGACAGACCAGGGGCGAACGTGAGTGAAAGTACCCATGCGTAAACGACCTCAGAAATATCTCAATAAATAAACAGATCATCGGCTGCTCGATTAATGGGATGCACCAACTGATCAATTAAAATACTGATTAATCTAACTGATGAATTATCTGCTACATACTGATTTCAGTTGTAGCCACACGGGATTCCCCTCCAATCCGTGTTCTATTCAGCTCCAGAAATAACGTGTGAGCTCGTGGACTCTACCGGCGACCTACCTTGCAGCTCTCTGGAGAAGCAATAAACATCATAAGCTTCCTGGGTGTCCCTCTCGCCATAGCTCCGCACCCCCGGGAGGCTGTTGCGATCTCCATAGCAACCAGGCCTGGAAAGGGTGATGGGGTACCTGCACGGATGACAAGGGAGAGAAAGGAGAGATGCTCAAGGATTTTCCCAGAAGCCTTTGCCGCACCAAAGGATGCAGGGGGCGGATTCACCTCTGACACTGAAATGTCTTTGGAGAAGAAAAGGGGGGAACATGGGTGTCCGTCTTGGGGAGGGCAGGCATTGTAAACAGTCAGCACGGCATCCCTTTACCGGCTCTTTCAGAAGCCCAGCCTTGTGTTGAAAATGAAAAGCAGCCTCAGCAGGCTGCAACTGGGACAGGAGATCGGGATAAAGATCTCCCCCCTCCCTCAAAAATCCACCCTGCCTAGCTTTTCTGAGCAAACTGACAATACCGTTTCCCCAAAAACATTACCTCACAATCGTTCTGGTGGTCCTTAGCTCAAGGATGTGTGTGTGTGTGTGTTTAGGAAGGGATGTAGATCTCTACTTACTGGGGAGGGGTCTGCAATGAAATACACAACTCCCCACTCCCTGACTCCCTTATTTTATTCCCTCCCAATGGGGTTCTTAAACCACTCCTGGCTCTGTTGCTTCTGTGTGGTGTAAATTGTGCGTATGGAAAAGAAGGGAGGCATTTAATTGTTTTTTAAAAAGGTAAAGGTCCCCTGTGCAAGCACCGGGTCATTCCTGACCCTTGGGGTGACGTCACATCCCGACGTTTCCAAGGCAGACTTAGTTTACGGGGTGGTTTGCCAGTGCCTTCCCCAGTCATCTTCCCTTTACCCCCAGCAATCTGGGTATTCATTTTACCGACCTCGGAAGGATGGAAGGCTGAGTCAACCTTGAGCCGGCTACCTGAAACCAACTTCAGTTTGGATCGAACTCATGTCGTGAGCAGAGCTTGGACTGCAGTACTGCAGCTTACCACTCTGCACCACGGGGCTCCTTAGTTTTTAAATATGTATATATACAAGCAGGGGACCTGCAGGGACTTGTGGTGGGGTATCTCACTTCCCCCTCCTCCACTAATTCCTCTGTTCCTTCCCTGAAATCCCCAGGAGCAGCTCTCCTTTTTCTGCTTCCTTCTCTCCTCCCCACCCAACCTCCTAGGGTTGCCAACCTCTAGGTTGTAGCTGGAGATCTCCTGCTTTTACAACTGATCTCCAGCCGATAGAGATCAGTTCCCCTGGAGAAAATGGCCACTTTGAAAATTGGACTCTATGGCATCCCTCCCCTCCCCCAAACCCTGCCCTCCTCAGGCTCTGCCCCAAAAACCTCCTGTCGGTGGTGAAGAAGAAGAAGAAGAGTTGGTTTTTATATGCAGAATTTCTCTACCACTTAATGGAGAATCAAATCGGCTTACAATGGCCTTCCCTTACCCTCCCCACAACAGACACCCTGTGAGGTAGGTGGGGCTGAGAGAGAGTGAGGTCACCCAGCCCAAGGTCACCCAGCTGGCTTCGTGTGGAGGAGTGGGGAAACCAATCCAGTTCACAATATTAGCCTCCGCTGCTCATGTGGAGGAGTGGGGAATCAAACCCGGTTCTCCAGATCAGACTCCACCGCTCCAAACCACCTGGCAACCTTACAACCTACCTTTATCCACCCCACTCCTGTCTTCAGCTTTCCTTTCATTGCCCTAGGATTGCCAGGTCCGGGTTGGGAAATACCTGGAGATTTTAGGGGTGGAGCCTGAGGAGGGCAGAGTTTGGGGAGGGGCAGGACTTCAATGGGGTAAAATGCCATACAGCCCACCTTCCAAAGCAGCCATTTTCTCCAGGTGAACTGATCTCTGTCGCCCGGAGATCGGTTGTAATAGCGGGAGATCTCCAGCCACCACATGGAGGTTAGTCAAGGAGATGTAGTCACTATGGCAAAACTTATATCTCTTAAACAAAGCCCAATAACACAATTATTCTTTTCCACATGTGTGTGGTAAGTATTTCAATTTGATTATGTTACTTCACATAAATCATGATATATAAAATCATACAGGCCACTTTCTTTTGCAGGAATATTCAAAATGATATAGTTTCTTTTACAGAAATGATCAAGTTCATATAAACATTCTATGTTTATATGAACATTCTATATGTATATAGAATGTTTATATGAACTTGATCATTTCTGTAAAAGAAACTATATCATTTTGAATATTCCTGCAAAAGAAAGTGGTCTGTATGATTTTATATATCATGATTTATGTGAAGTAACATAATCAAATTGAAATACTTACCACACACTTGTGGAAAAGAATAATTGTGTTATTGGGCTTTGTTTAAGAGATATAAGTTTTGCCATAGTGACTACATCTCCTTGACTAACTTCCTATATTGTGGTCCAAGTATTTATTATTGTGACCACCTGGAGGTTGGCAACTCTACTTTCCCCCCTTGGAAGCCTCTCCCTGGGAAAACTCTGGGCAGTGCTAGCCATTGTGCCGGGCCCAGTTGCCCGGTGGGATACCCACAAGGACTTATGGGCAGCCAGATCCAAGCCGTGGGCCTTACGTTCGACACCCCTGCCATAGGGTCTGCCAGTGGAAGCTGCCATTTCTTCCAGGGGAATGGATCTCAGGTGTAATTCTGGGAGAATGTCAGGCCCCACCTGGAGGTCGGCAGTCCTGAGAGGGCAGAAGAGATTTCCAGGTCCCAAACGGGTAGGCATCGGCGTTTCCTCGAGCGCCGTGAAATGGAGAGTCGCTCTTGGCAAAGGCGGGCAGCCGGTGGCCCCGCCGTCCTTCCCCCATACCTGACTGTGCGGTCGGCCAGCCATCCGGCGTCACAGTTGTCGTAGCCGTCCTCAAACGCGGCTTGGAGGTGGGTCGGGGAAGCGATGGCCGCCGAGTTCTCCCGACAGGCCTCCTGAGCCTCCGGAAAAGTCAGCGCGTAACGGTTGCTGGCCGCCCGGTAATGGAACACCACACCTGGGCGGGAAAGACAAATGCAAAAATAAATACAGAAGAAGAAGAAGGAGAAGAAGAAGAAGAAGAAGAAGTTGGTTTTTATATGCCCACTTTCTCTACCACTTAAGGAAGACTCAAACCGGCTTACAATCACCTTTCCTTCCCCTCCCCACAACAGACACCCTGTGAGGTAGGTGAGGCTGAGAGAGCTGTGACTTGCCCAAGGTCACCCAGCTGGCTGCGTGTGTAGCAGCGGGGAAACAAATCCAGTTCTCCAGATTAGCCTCCGCCGCTTATGTGGAGGAGTGGAGAAATCAAACCCATTTCTCCAGATTGGACTCCGCCACTCCAAACCACCGCTCTTAACCACTGCACCATGCTGGCTCAGGCTCCATTTAAAAACCATCTAAACCAGTTGTAAAGAAAAGCAACCTTGCTCTTCTTCTGATCACCAAACCTTGGTTCAGGCTGCGGCCTTCTATGTCTTCAATGTCTTGATATCAGACTCTGGGAGCTGATGACCAGCTCTCTCACAAACCATTCCCGTGAGAAACCATTCCCATTTCCCATGGGAAGCCACTTCACTTTGGGGGAAAAGGTGTGGAGACCGTAGGCATTGCCACCTCCACTTCAAAGCACCTCCATTTCAAAGCCTTCCTATTGTAAATCAGCTATCTGTTCTTTTGGTGACAATCCTGTTAGAAGCCTGACATCTCAAAAGCTTGAAGGAGCCCAGATGTTTTGTATTGCTGCAGAGATGCAAATACATCTGTAACTTCACCTAGAGGTGTCATGCCAAATATCTTACAAAGTTTATTGCGTCCCCAACATCTCATTGGGCGGAATGGCCATCACCCAATGAGATGGGAGAGATAAATATGAACTCTGTTCTAATCAAAATCATGAAGCTTGGGAGGGAGACATGCTGGTCATGTCTCCAAGCGATCATCATCTGGCAACCATGAAGGGCTGACACTCTGCGTGTTAGGACAAGAACTGGGTCTTGGTAACTATAAATCAACTAAAACCTTGCATTTGTTACTCTCTTGGAAACTTTGCCTATTTTGCCTGAAACTTAAAGAACTACTGTGAAGTTAGAGATTGCTAAGATTTCTTGTTTTTATGCTATCTGCCTCACAAACAATTTCCTTTCTGTAACGAGCACATTTTATTAAATAAACTTATAGACTTTATATTGAAGTCTGAGAAGCCTTTTTTGGGTCTCAGGGCTAAATCCAAGTGCTTGAGTGTGTGTGTGTGTGAGAAACCACCTACCCTAGTGTTTTGTGGCAATAAGCCTCCCCTGGCAGAAGCTCTACTCTGCAGGGACGGTTTTTGCTTGTTTTTGACTTTTGGGAAACTGGCTGGGAAAGAGTAGCTCTCAGCTCATCCCTGGGAAAGCCAGCCCTTTGGAATTGAGAGCTGGTGGCAATATACCTGTACTGCGCTTAAAGGAGGAGTCCTGGGGCTCAGTAAGGGATTTGGGTTTCCTTAGGAAAACATTTGGCGACTTTGAACTACAGAGGAATCGGCCTGCTGGAGAGCAGACCGAGTCTCCTTGACAAGGTAGCGGAGTCTACCCGCATTGGGCTTTGGGGGGAGTCCTGAAGCCCAGTGGGGAGTTTGGCAACTTTTGACCCAAGGAGGAACCGGTTTGCTGGAGGGCAGGCCGGACCTCCTTGACACCAGTGCTCCTTCAGAATATACTGTGGCATTCAGTTCCTCAGGTTAATTATTCTCTCTCTGTGTGTGTGTGTGTGTGCGTGTGTGTGTGTGTTTGGAAAGGGGGAGGGAAAGGTGTCTCACTCCCTGTTCTTTCCCCACCACACACTCCTCCAACTCTAGAAACTCATGGCAGGAGATAGCCCCTCACCTGTCACTTCTAGGGGTACCAGATCTTGCTCGTCGTGTATCCCGGCCACGATTTCGCAACGGTAGAGGCCGGCGTCGCTGGCCCGGGCAGCCCAAAGCAGCAGCGTGGCATTGTAGCGGCGGTGGGGGTAGCTCGGCAGGGAGACCCTCCCTTCGTACCCCTTGGAGATCTTCACCACATTGTCCTTGGCCACCAGCACCGAGATGTCCTCTGGCTGCCCCGTCGCCGATTGCACCTTGCTCCACTTGATGCGCGGCGGGTCAGACGGCTCGCTCGGGCCCAGGGAGGTGGATGGCTGCAGCAGGAAGAGGCAGGGGAGGGCTACTGGCTCAGCCAGGCCCACCCGGAGGGGCTGGTGGTGGACCTTGTTGATTTGGATCACCTTCCCGGTCTCCTGGGAGCCTGTGGGCAAGAGATCATACAATCACAAAATCAAAGAATTGGAAGGGACCACCAGGGTCATTAAGGTTTCCCACTCCAGGTTGGGAAATACCTGGAGGTTTTTGGGGTTGAGCCTGAGGAGGGCGGGGTTTGGAGAGGGGAGGGACTTCAATGCCATAGAGTCCAATTGCCAACGCTAGTACCTGGAGGTTGGCAACCCTATCTGTAGGTGCCACCTGAAGCTTACATAAGAACGTAAGAAAAGCCCTGCTGGATCAGACCCAGGCCCATCAAGTCCAGCAGTCTGTTCACACAGCGGCCAACCAGGGACTCTAGGAAGCCCACAAGCAAGATGACTGCAGCTGCACCATCCTGTCTGTGTACCACAGCACCTAATATAATGGGCCTGCTCCTCTGATCCTGGAGAGAATACGTATGCAACATCATGACTAGTATCCATTTTAACTAATAGCCATCAATACCCCTCTCCTCCATGAACATGCCCACTCCCCTCTTAACGTCTTCCAAGTTGGTAGCCATCACCACATTCTGGGGCAGGGAGTTCCACAATTTAACTCTGTGTTGCGTGAAAAAATACTTTTATCTGTTTTGAATCTGTCACCCTCCAGCTTCAACAGATGACCCCGCGTTCTAGTATTACGAGGGAGAAAAGCTTCTCCCTGTCCACTCTCTCCAAACCAGGCATAATTGCATAGACCTCTATCATGTCTCCCCTTAGCCACCTTCTTTCCAAGCTAAACAACCCTGAGCATTTTAACCGCTCCTCATAGGGCTGTTGCTCCAGCCCCCTGATCGTTTTGGTTGCTCTTTCCTGCACCTTCTCAAGCTCGGCACTATCCTTTTTGAGGTGTGGCGACCAGAACTGTACACAGTATTGCAAGTGTGGTCTCACCATACAACCCTATGTGAACCGGATCTTCCCAGCCAAGATTTCCAGGGCAAAGCGAGCCACCATCATCGCGGCCTCTACTACGGCGGAATCAATCAGCAACGTGTGCACAGAGGTTTCCCTGCTCATTTTCCAGATTGATTTTTGGCTACAGCCAGCTGGAGCCAATTAGACAATGCGGGGGGGGGGGGGGGCAAAGGAAAGCAGAGCCCTGAGATCAATGCCATGGCATCGCCAGACATCGGCTGTTCATTTAAAGGTGACGAACAGACCCTGGCATCTGTGTGGCAAGCTCCGGGCTGGGAACTCTTCTATGTCGGGTTGCCAACCTCCAGGTGGTAAGGAAGCAAACACAAGAGCGAAAATGTATCACAAAGTGCAAAATGTTATATTATACAAGCTGCACACCATTTGGAACCTGCATTTTCTCTTGTACCTGGCTGAAGGACATCTGAAAATAAGAAGACATACATCAATATGAATTCTTACAGGCTTTTGTACTAGGATTGGACTTTTATAACACATGGACGGTGTTAGTAACCTGTGTTACTTACCAGGCTATTTATAGCTATTAGGATAGATGTATAGTTGTACTGTCATTGATTTTGTTTTCCATGTTGTGTCGCTTGTATAATATAAAATTTTGCACTTTGTGATACATTTTCGCTCCTGTGTTTGCTTCCTTACATTCTGTACATACACAGTGGTGTCTTTTTTGAATAACCTCTAGGTGGTGGCCGGAGATCTTCCGCTATTACAACTGATCTCCAGCCGATAGAGGTCAGTTCCCACAGAGAAAATGGCCGCTTTGGCAATTGGCTTCTATGGCATTGAAGTCCCTCCCCTCCCCAAACCCAGCCCTCCTCAGGCTCCCCCCCCCCCGGCCAAATCTCCAGGTATTTCCCAACCCGGAGCTGAAAACCCTACTTCTATGGGTCAAACCTCATACGAGACTGGGTTGCTGAGCACCCACAAGCCAACCTTGGAGGGGAATTTGATTTGGATCGAGGGCACCATTCTGGGGAAGGGAGATTTACTCCCTCTCCAGCAGTTTTTCCCATTAAAAAAGAAGTATCCCTATTGGGGGTTCTTTTTCTCCCTCCTGGGGCTTCAAGCAGCTGACCAGACAGTTTCAATCAGGGAAATAGTGCCTGGGAGATAACTAGAGTCGCCAGGTCCCTCTTCGCCACCGGCGGGAAGGTTTTTGGGGCGGAGCCTGAGGAGGGCGGGGTTTGGGGAGGGGAGGGACTCCAATGTTATAGAGTCCAATTGCCAAAGCGGCCATTTTCTCCAGGGGAACGGATCTCTATCAGCTGGAGATCAGTTGTAATAGCAGGACATCTCCAGCTACTACCTGGAGGCTGGCAACCCTAGTTTCAGCCGAGGAAAAGGGGTTGCATTTTAAGAAGGGCAAAATAATCCTTCTTGTACATTTTTTAAAAAGCCGTTTCCTTACCCACCAAAGGAAGGGAAAGCTTCATCGATACAACTAATTATGCAAAGCCGTAAAGAGCCGTTATCCTGACCGTAAACAGTTCGTATGGAGCTGCTTCGGGCTGCAGGCCTGGCGGGAAGAGAGGAGGAGGAGGAGGAGGAGGAGGAGGAGGGAGAGAGCACAGCGGGTCTGATTGGGAAAGGGAATTATGAGAGAGATAAAAGGATCACGGAGAGAAACAGGCACTGGGGCTATGGGGGCTGGAGGGAACGGTAAATAATGGCTTTTCCTCTTTTTTACTGAGGTGCTAAGAACACTTGAGAGATTGGAATGGCCTCCTTGCAGGCTAGAAAGTGGAAAACAGCCATTACTTAAAAAAAAAAAAAAACCCTCACAAGAACATCAGAAGAGCCCAGCAGGATCAAATCAAATGTTCGTCTACTACACCAGCATCTGGTTTTATGGAGGAGGAAAGTGCCATCAAATGACAGCTGATTTATGGCTGTGGTTATTCATGGCAAGAGGCATTCAGAGGGGGGTTTGCCATTGCCTGCCTCTGCATAGCAACCCTGGACTACCTTGGTGGTCTCCCATCCGAGTACTTCCTGGGGCAAGCCCTGCATAGCTTCCAAAATTGCCTGCCTCTGCGTAGTGATTTTGCACACTTAGTGGCCTCCCATCTAAGTACTAACTGGAGCCAACCCTGCGTAGCTTCCAAGATTGCCAGCTTCTGCGTAGCAACCCTAGACTACCTTGATGGTCTCCCATCTAAGTACTAACTGGAGCCAACCCTGCGTAGCTTCCAAGATTGCCTGCCTCTGCATAGCAACCCTGGACTACCTTGGTGGCCTCCCATTTAAGTACTAACTGGAGCCAACCCTGTGTAGATTCCAAGATTGTCTGCCTCTGCGTAGCAACTCTGGACTACCTTGGTGTCCTCCCACCCAAGTATTAACCAGGGTTGATCCTGCTGAGCTTCTGAGATCTGACAAGATCAGGCTAGTCTGGGCCATCCAGGTCAGGGAATTGTAACAGTGGTTTCTAACATGGCTTAAACTGGTGGCCAAACAGATGCTTGTAGGAAAGGCCTGCTGGCATTCACAGGTACGCTGTCTCTGAACACAGAGGCTCCATCAAGCTATTGTGGCTAATGACAGCCGACAGTCCTATTCTCTCCTGTGATTTTTGTCTCCTGTTTCTTGTAGTCCAAGTCGGGCCCCAAGTAATTTGATGGGCAAGTTGAGCCAAATCAGACTGCAGATAGATATGAAGATAGGGAAGGCATGGAACTGATTTGACCAATGTACCAGGAGGCATGTCTACATGAGAGAGCATGCACTGGCGAGAAAGTAGGCAGTAGCTGTTGGGGGAAACATTAAGAACATAAGAAAGGCCATGTTGGATCAGACCAAGGTCCATCAAGTCCAGCAGTCTGTTCACACAGCGGCCAACCAGGTGCCTCCAGGAAGCCCACAAACAAGATGACAGCAGCAGCATTGTCCTGCCTGTGTTCCACAGCACTTAGTATAACAGGCCTACTCCTCTGATCCTGGAGAGAGTAGGTATGCATCATGACTAGTATCCATTTTGACTAGTAGCCATGAATACTTTTCCCCTCCATGAACATGTCCACTCCCCTCTTAAAGCCTTCCAAGTTGGCAGCCATCACCACATCCTGCAGCCGAGAGTTCCAGAATGTAAATAATGCATTGTGTAAATGTTGTTCTCGAAGGGGCACAAAAATGCACCAAACCTAGCAACTATTGCCATTATTATCATCATCATCACTATTATATCCCTAAGAAATGGTGCTTTACAGAGTAGAAGAGTACTGGTCAACGTCCAATGGCTTTTGGACTAGGAAACTTTTCTTCAGGAGAATATTTTGCATCAAACAGAGCTATGCAAAGGATCAGCAAACCAGGCATGATTGCCTTAGAGCCCTCTCAGTTGTTTTGATCAGCAACTCCTTTTTATTTTTTCTCTCTCTCTCTGCCTCAGTTTCCCTCTGGGTACCTGCTTGTCGTTGCTTGTCCTTCCCTTCTCTACCCACTCAAGGGGAAGTCACAGCAGCGTGCCACAGGTCAGAGTGAGACGTGAAACACATGAACACATGAAGCTGCCTTACACTGAATCTGACCATCGGTCCATCAAAGTCAGTATTGTCTACTCAGACCGGCAGCGGCTCTCCGGGGTCTCAGGCTGAGGTCACATCACCTCCTTGTTGAGTCCCTTAACTGGAGATGACAGGGATTGAACCTGGGACCTTCTGCATGCCAGGCAGATGCTCTAACACTGAGCCACGGCCCAGAATCATAAAATCACAGAGCTGGAAAATCATAGAATCATAAAATCACAGAGCTAGAAGGGTCCATAGAGGCCATCTAGTCCAACCCCCTGCTCAATGCAGGATCAGCCTAGACCATCCCTGACATGTGTTTGTCCAGCCACTGCTTAAAGACTGCCAGTGAGGGGGAGCTCACCACTACTCTAGGCAGCCGATTCCACTGCTGAACAACTCTTACTGTAAGAAAATAGTCCTAATACCCAGCCGGTACCTTTCCGCCTGTAATTTAAACCCCTTATTGCGAGTCCTGTCCTCTGCTGCCAACAGGAACAGCTCCCTGCCCTCCTCTGAGTGACAGCCCTTCAAATACTTCAAGAGAGCGATCCTGTCCCCCCTCAACCTCCTCTCCTCCAGACTAAACATTCCCAACTCCCCTCAGCCTTTTCTCTTAGGGCTTGGTCTCCAGGCCCCTGATTGTCCTCGTCGCTCTCCTCTGCACCCACTCCGTTCTGCCCACATCCTTTTTGAAGTGGGGCCTCCAGAACTGCACACAATACTCCAGGTGCGGCCTGGCCAATGCAGTGTGCAGCGGAATCATGACATCTTGCGATTTGGATGTTATACCTCCGTTGATACACCCCAAAATCTTCCCCCAGTGTCCGTGTTCTTTTAAAATATCCAGCCCAAGTAAGAAGAAGAGTTGGTTTTTATATGCCAACTTTCTCTGCCACTTACAATCGCCTTCCCTTCCCCTCCCCACCACAGACACCCTGTGAGGTAGGTGGGTCTGAGAGAGTGTGACTAGCCCAAGGCCACCCAGCTGGCTTCATGTGGAGGAGTAGGGAAGCCAACCCAGTTGACCAGATTAGAGTCTGCTGCTCATGTGGAGGAGTGGGGAATCAAACCTGGTTCTCCAGATCAGAGTCCCCCGCTCAAAACCACTGCTCTTAACCACTACACCACGCTGGCTGGAACGCTCAACAGCTTGCTCCCATTTTCTGTGTGGTTGTGGTCAGTACTCAGCTGTTGGTGTTTGCACCACTGTGGCTACCTGCAGCCTTAGGACTAAAAAAGTGGGGAAGGGATCCACATTTTGGTCCTGGACATCAGAGTTCTCTGGGCATTGGATATCTGAAGGGAAAATGTGCCCTAGGTGATGCGCGGCTGGACAGATGATGCCAGGCAGATGCTGCCTCCAGCCGGCCTTGCCTTCATCCTTTATTCATGCCCAGATTCCTGTTACCATCCATAGTTAATGAGCCACCCATGGCTGGCAGCCTGAGGCGGACACTTATTTATTTATTTGCTTATTTCTTTCTTTCTTTACTTATTCGGTTTTTCTCCTGCTCCTTCCCAACAAAAGTTGAGCTCAGAGCGGCTAACAATATTATACACCATTAAGTCAACACAAGAACACACAAATCAATATTTAAAAAGAGCCAGCATGGTGTAGTGGTTCAGAGCGGCGGACTCTAATCTGGAGAACTAGGCTTGATTCCCGGCTCCTCCACTCGAGCGGTGGACTCTCATCTGGAGGGCCGGGCTTGATTTCCCGCTCCGCCACATGAAGCCAGCTGGGTGACCTTGGGCTAGTCACAGTTCTCGACCAAAATCTCTAAGCCCCATTTTGCTGTTTGCGGAGGCACAGCTCTGGCAAAAGACGGGTTCAGGATCTGATATTCCACAGGTACGCTGCCTCTGAGTGTAGGGGTTCTGTTTAGCCATCATGGCTAACGGAGAGGGATAGGATTCTCTTTCTAGGGCTAACCCGCAGGGCCTGTAAAACAGAGCTGTTCCGCCAAGCTTATGAATGAGGGCAGCCGCAGGTTTTCCCCCAATACCATCATTGCTGGCTTCCCCATCGCCCTCCCCCCCTCAACTTAGGTTGGGGGTACTGCCTGGCCTAGCTTCTTCAGCGGCTCTATTAAAAAAAAATTTTTTTTTACTGGTGGCGTCTTGTTTTATTTATAGCTGGAAAGTATGATTTTTAAATTTGTTTTAATCAGAACAGACTTTATTTGCAGCCATAGACCATCAAATGTCCTAAAAAATTGAAATTGAACACATACATAAATAGCTATGGACCGATAATACAAAAGGTAAAAATGTTGTGGAGATTAAAAACTGGTGTAAAGGGATAAAACCCTCAAAGATCTGCATAAAACAATAGAGATTCTAATCACAGATTGGTTATTCCAGAGCCTTAAGTGCGTTTTGTCTTATTTTAGTTGCCTGCCAGGCAAAATTAGCCATACTAACTGATAAATCTGGTGTTGAATCTGACAAAAGCAGCTCTAGATGATGTTTTCTGAGAGGTCTGGGACAATCCACTAACAAGGGGATCGGAGGGCCTGAGCATATGCGACTGTATAACGTGCACTCAAAAAGGACGTGTTCAGTGGTTTCTAATCCGTCTTGGTGGCATATACATTTTCGTTCATCCATTGGCCTATTATTACGTGTTTTAATCTATGTTTTATATTGAATGTTGTGACCCCGCTCTGAGACTGGCTTGCCATGAACGTAAAGGTCAAGGTCCCCTGTGCAAGCCCCGGGTCATTCCTGACCCATGGGGTGACGTCACATCCCGACGTTTCCTAGGCAGACTTTGTTTACGGGGTGGTTTGCCAGTGCCTTCCCCAGACATCTTCCCTTTACCCCCAGCAAGCTGGGTCCTCATTTGACCGACCTCGGAAGGATGGAAGGCGGAGTCGACCTTGAGCCGGCTACCTGAAACCGACTTCCGTCGGGATCGAACTCAGGTCGCGAGCAGAGCTTGGACTGCAGTCCTGCAGCTTACCACTCTGTGCCACGGGGCTCTATATGCCATGAATGAGGGTGGGATATAAATGTGAGGAAACAAACAAACAAACAAATAAAACTAGAGGCTGGCATGCGCCTTGTGGCAATGAGTTCCACCGCTAAAGGTCTCCAAGTAGCCTCATCACTTACCCAGAACGGAGGCGGGCAGGAGGAGACATCCTAGCAGGATCCATCGGCCTACATCCCCCATGACCTGGGCCATCCTCGATCTGGATTTTCAAAAAAGGAAAAGAAAACAATTGTTCTGACAGCAGAAATGCTTTACTCGCTCCATTGCTGCTAGTGTCCTACTAGGGCTGTCAGCACTGCGTGGGGAAATACCGGAGATCTTGGGGGTGGTAGCCTCGAGAGGGGGGAGTTTGGGGAGGGGCTTCAGCAGCGTACAACGCCCTAGAGTCCACCCTCCCAAGCGGCCATTTTCTCCAGGCCAACAGGGCCAGCGTGGTGGGGTGGTTGAGACTGGTGGACTCTAATCTGGAGAACCGCGTTTGATTCCCCACTCCTACAAATAGGGCTGCCAGGTTCCTCTTTGCAACCGGTGGGAAGTTTTTGGGGTGGAGCCTGAGGAGGGCAGGGTTTGGGGAGGGGAGGGACCTCCATGCCATAGAGTCCAATTGCTAAAGCAGCCATTTTCTCCAGATGAACTGATCTCTGTCATCTGGAAATCAATTGTAATTCTGGAAGATGTCCAACCACCACCTGGAGCATGGCAACTCTAGGACCCCAGGCTGGAGACAGTAAAAAGTACACTATTAAATTAATTAAAACATAAAACACATAACTGAAACGAGGAGAAGAAGAAGAGTTGTTTTTTTATATGTCGACGTTCTCTACGTTTTAAGGAGACTCAAACCGGCTTACAATTGCCTACCCTTCCTCTCTCCACAGCAGACGCCCTGTGAGGCAGGTGGGGCTGAGAGAGCTCGGAGAGAACTGTGACTAGCCCAAGGTCACCCAGCAGGCTTCATGCTTAGGAGTGGGAAAACCAACTGGTTCACCAGATTAGCATCCGCCACTCATGTGGAGGAGTGGGGAACCAAACCCGGTTCTCCAGATCTGAGTCCGCCGCACCTAACCAGTACACCACGCTCGCTCCAATAAAAATGCCCCATAATAATTTAAACCCAAAGTCCCAAAACCAGACAAGAGTATCATTCAACTTTTGGCATCAGGATTGTTTCTGCTCTGGAGAGGATTTTTTTTGAAAACTAAAAAGCCTTTCATGTGAATCCGAGGTTCTCTCTCCAGCCGCAGATTTCCTCTTCAAAGCCCTGCGGCGTCTCTTCAAATCAGATGGCGCTGTCACCTGCTGGCAGACAGCGACTTGAAAGCCTGGCCCGGCTGGCACTCAGAAACCCCAAGCGCTGGCGCGGGCCCAGCAGGTGGGCACCTGGCGGCTCTCTTTGAGGGGCTTTCAAAACAGCCAGATCTCGGCGGGAGGGAGGCATGGGCCGCTGACTCCGGAGAGGCAAGAGGCCAGCCGATCCCGAGGGCTGTCTTCACATGAAGCTGCCTTCTACTGAATCAGACCCTCGGTCCATCAAAGTCAGTATTGTCCACTCAGACCAGCAGCGGCTCTCCAGGGTCTCAGGCAGGGGTCTTTGACGTCACCCTACTCGCCTGGTCCCTTTAACTGGAGATGCCGGGGATTGAACCTGGGACATCCTGCATGCCAAGCACAGGCTTTACCACTGAGCCACAGTTTTATTCCCTATTCCTCGTCTAATTATGGCCAGAGGTCTTTCACGTCACCTACCTGCCTAGTCCCTTTAATTGAAGATGCCAGGGATTGAACCTGGGACCTTCTGCATGCCAAGCAGATGCTCTACCACTGAGCTACGGCCCTTCCTTTAGATTACCTCCGATTTAGGCTCCAGACCTTTGTGGAGAATGTCAGAATTATTTTCACAGGATCAGAGGAATTTGGGCAACGTCGTCGGATTCAAACAGAGTTGGCCTCAGATGGTGTAGTGGTTAAGAGCGGTCGTTAGGAGGGGTGGACTCTAATCTGGAAAACTGGGCTTGATTCCTCATTCCTCCACATGAGCGGTGGAGACTAATCTGGTGAACCGGGTTGGTCTCCCCACTCCTACACACAAAGCCAGCTGGGTGACCTTGGGCTAGTCACAGCTCTCTTGGAGCTCTCTCAGCCCCATCTACCTCACAGGGTGCCTGTTGTGGGGAGGGGAAGGGAAGGAGATTGTAAGCCGGTTTGATTCTTCCTTATGTGGTAGAGAAATTCGGCATATAAAAACCAATTTTCTCCAGGGGAACTGATCTCTGTCAGCTGGAGATCAGTTGTAATAGCAGGAGATCTCCAGCTACTTCCTGGAGGTTGGCAGCCCTAAGCAATGCTCTTCCTGTTTCCTTAGACTTATGAAATTCACCACCACAAGAGATGGAGAATTGCTATTGGCTTAGATGGCTTTAAAGGGGGATTAGAGAAAGACACGGAAGAGGTCCGTCGATGCCAGTGTGATGTCATGGTTCGAGCGTCAGATGAGGATGTGGGTTCGAATCCCCATCCAGCCGCAGATGTTTGCTGAGTGACTGTGGGTCACACCCTCTCGGCCTCACCTACCTCACAGGGTTGTTGTGAGAAGAAAATGGAGGAGAGAAGAAAAATGTAAACCGCTTTGGAGTCCCCTTGGAAAGAAAGGCAGGGTATAAATGAAATGAATCAATTGACTGGCTAGTAGCCATGAGGGCTATCCGGAAAACTCCATGTTCAGAGGCAGTGTATCTTAGAATAGCCTAAAGCTATAATTAACAAGGGAAGGCTGTTGTTTACAGCGTATTCCTGAGAGGAATGCCTGCGCGGGGCTTAGGAGGCAAACTCTACCCAGCGCAAAAAAAAAACGTGCAACCCACATAGGGTTGCATGGGAGATATGCCACCACAAAAAAAGGGGGGAGTTCCTGAACCGAAACAGCCAGCGCCGGAACACCCCAGGAACGCCTCCCGGCTCGCCGCCGCGGCCTGTGCCAGCGGCTGGATGCCGGCAGGAGGCTCCGGCAGTGGCTGGGCCCAGCGTTGCCACAGCAGCGGCCAGGGACCTGTGGCTGGGCCTGCACGCCGGCGCTGGAGCCACTCACGCCGGCGTGCGGCCTTCCAGCAGCCGGCGGTGTGGGCACTTGTACCGGCATTCGCCGTTGCCGGCATCCTAAGGCCTTTTGGCACGGCCGCCGGTGCATCTCAGGAATGCACTGTTAGACACCTTGCTTGAGAGATTCTCAGAGGTTTCCAGGCTGCTGACTGCTGATCTGATCTAGCTGGGCTCTTCTTCTGTTTTTGTGGCAGTGGCAGGTATCAGAAAACTGAAACTATCAACTGTAGTTTGCTTCTTTTATTTATTTTTAAGATATGGACAGTTTAGCTTGTTCTTTTTTTTAGCTTTATTACATCTTACACAACAATACTTTTCAATATAATATCTAACATCCAAGTTTCTTGAAGTACATTAACTCTAAATTTTAACTTTAAAATTAAATACAAAGGGTGGAGAAGGATACAAGGGTGTGGAGAAAGCGCTACAGAAAATAGTTTCATGGGGGAAGGGGAAAGGAATGATGATGATGAGCCAGTGTGGTGTAGTGGTTAAGAGTGGTGGTTAGGAGCAGTGGACTCTAATCTTGATTCCCCACTCCTCCACATGAAGCCAGCTGGGTGACCTTGAGCTAGTCACAGTTCTCTCCGAACTCTCTCAGCCCCACCTACCTCACAGAGTGACTGTTGTGGGGAGGGGTAAGGGAGGGGGATTGTAAACCGGTTTGATTCTTCCTTAAGTGGTAGAGAAAGTCGGCATATAAAAACCAACTCTTCTTCTTCTTCATTATTATCATTATTAATCTTTAAGGAATGCCAATTCAGGCCTAAAAACAGCACATTATATACAAAATGTTGCAGAGGGAAACGAAGGGGTGGGGGACCAGAGTGGAGAAAACCACCGGGGAACAAGAAGAAGGGAGATTTTGATAGACAGAGGGAAGAAGTTTGACATCGATTGTTCTTGACTGTCAACAAGGTCTGATAGGGGAGGGGGGGTTGCTTAAAGAAGAGAAGCCCGGTCGAAATATATATTTTTTTAAGGCAAACTTTCTCCCTACTCCCCACGGGAAGCATAATAATGCCTGATATTATCATATGCTTTGAGTGGCTGGAGCATCCCTCATTGAGATGCAAATTTTGACTTTCTCCCTGTCTGGTGCAGAGATAGCAGAGTTTTTCCAGCCACAATCGGCCCTTGAAGGGGTAGGAAGGAACAATTGTCTGCGATCCGCAGAGGACTAATTCTCTTTCTCCGGGAGATCATTTGCCTTTAGACATATGCCTGTCCCCACCTCCCACCACACACACACTCAAAGCCTTCCTTCCACCTAAGGAGCCAGTGTGGCATAAGTAGTTAGGAGTGGCAGACTCTCATCTGGAGAACTGGGCTTGATTCCCCACTCCTCAACATGAAGCCTGCTAGGTGACCTTGGGCTAGTCCTCCGCTCATGTGGAGGAGTGGGGAAACCAACCCGGTTCACCAGATGAGAGTCTGTCACTCCTAACTACTACACCATGCTGGCACCCTGCTTTTAGGCAAAAAAATTGCATGCAAACGCATGTTATCATGCAAGCGGCTGCCTCCGCCTCCATTTTATCCTTACGACAACCCTTCAAGGTGGGTTAGGTTGAGAGAGAGAGGGAGAAAGTGTGTGTGAGAGAGCTCAGTGCTCCCAATTCCCCAAATGAGTTTCATGGCCAAGTGAGAATTTGAACCCAGTTCTTCTCCATCCAGACATTACACCAACGAGCCGTTTCTGAAAGCCAATGCCAATAGGACTTATGAAATGATCCCCCTGATCATGAATGTTGGGGAAAATATCAGATTGGCCCTTGTTGGGTTTAGTGAGCACATTTGCACATGGGGTGGGGGAAGAAGAAGAAGAGTTGGTTTTTATATGCCGAATTTCTCTACCATTTGAGGGAGAATCAAACTGGCTTACAATCACCTTCCCTTCCCCACAACAGACACCCTGTGAGGTAGGTGGGGCTGAGAGAGCTGTGACCAGCCCAAGGTCACCCAGCTGGCTTCATGCGTAGGAGTGGGGAAACAAATTCAGTTCACCAGATTAGCCTCCGCCGCTCATGTGGAGGAGTGGGGAATCAAACCCGGTTCTCCAGATCAGACTTCACTGCTCCAAACCACTGCTCCAAACCACTACACCACGCTGGCCCTCCAGGCCAGATGAAGCAATGCCACAGTTCCTGTTCTCTCCCGGTCTGGAAAAAACCAAGCAAGCAGATCGCATGGCAAAGCACGCCAGCCGGCCCTGTTTACTCAGAGATGAGCTGAAGCACGGAGGGAGATGCCAAGACGGGTGAGTAAACACCCCATATTTTATTTAAACACCAAACATTAGGATCCGCTCTTCAGCTACTTAAAAGCGAGGCTTTTGAGTGGATTAAGGGTCAAATCAATTTCGGCTCTCTGCTTGCCTTACAAATTGGAGTGGGTGAGGGTTTTCTTTTCTTTTTTGCAATATAATTTCTCAGCTCTCCCTCCGCTTCTTGGTCAGCTTGAGTGCCTTATCCCCCCCCCCTTCAGCACACTTAACCATCTGACAACTGCAGAAATTGTTGGTGTCCCCCCCCCCACCGCCAGTTTAATGGGGAAGTGAGAAGGCATCGCCACAGGGAGAAGAGGGAAGACGCACACATGGATGGGAACTCCAGAGGTTGAGACGAGAAGGAGAAACCTGGACTCCTTCAGGTGTACAGAGATGGGAGCGGGGGATTCTAATCTGGAGAACCAGGTTTGATCCCCCACTCCTCCACATGAGCAGCGGACTCTAATCTGGTGAACTAGGTTGATTTCCCATTCCACATCAAGACTGCTGGGTGACCTTGGACTAGCCACAGTTCTCTTTGAACTCTCTCAGCCCCTTCTACCTCACAAGCTGTCTGTTGTGGGAAGGGGAAGAGAAGGCGGTTGTAAGCCAGTTTGAAACTCCTTAAAGGTACAGAAAATTGGGATATAAAACCAACTCTTTTTCTTCGTAACTATTTTAGTGCACATTCGGATGAAGGCAGAATAGTCCTTCGAGGAATGGCCATAGCCCTTCATCGGCACACAGAACCTCCCATGTCCAAGCTCACATGAACACATGTGCATGAATCTGCCTTATACTGAATCAGACCATTGGTCCATCTAGATCATTATGGTCTACTCCAACTGACCACGTCTCTGCAGTTTGTCTTATGAGGAGCGGTTAAAACGCTTAGGTCTGTTTAGCCTGGAAAGAAGGCAGTTAAGGGGAGACATGATAGAGGCCTATAAAATTATGCATGGTATGGAGAGACTACCTAGCTTGCTGGGGGTAAAGGGAAGATGACTGGGGAAGGCACTGGCAAACCACCCCATAAACAAAAAGCCTGCCTCGTAAATGTTGGGATGTGACGTCACCCCATGGGTCAGGAATGACCCGGTGCTTGCACAGGGGACCTTTATCTTTTTTTTTTTTTTTAATGGAGAAAGTGGACAGGGAGAGGCTTTTCTGCCTGTCTCGTAATACCAGAACACGGGGTCATCTGCTGAAGCTGGAGGCTGAGAGATTCAAAACAGATAAAAGGAAGTATTTCTTCACACAACACATAATTCATATGTGGAACTCCCTGCCCCAGGATATGGTGATGGCTGCCAAATTGGAAGGCTTCAAGAGGGGAGCGGACATGTTCATGGAGGAGAGGGCTATCCATGGCTACTAGTCAAAATGAATACTAGTCATGATGCATATCTGTTATCTCCAGGATCAGAGGAGCAGGCCTATTATATTAGGTGCTGTGAAGCACAGGCAGGACGGTGCTGCTGCAGCCGTCTTGTTTGGGGGCTTCCTAGAGGCCCCTGGTTGGCCACTGTGTGAACAGACTGCTGGACTTGATGGGCCTGGGTCTGATCCAGCAGGGCCTTTCTTATGTCTCAGGTGGCAGTCTTGCACACTACCTACTGCCTGATCTTTATAACTGTGTCGCGTCCTCTCTGGTGCCGCTGCACCTTCGAGAGGGACTTCCCCTGTCGGGGCACCGCCTGTCCGGGCCAACTCCCTTGCAGGTAGGATTTCCTCGGCCTCAGACCACTCAGAGGAGGAGAACGAAACCTTCCTCCCCTGAGCTGGCCAGCTTGATCGCTCCCAGGAAGCGTTGAGCGTGATCCACCAGCCTCCTCATTGGGCCTCCACCCATGCTGCTTTATACTCCCTCCCTCTGGGCTCCACCCCCTTTCACCTCTACCCGAGGCTACAAATGTCCCCCCCCCCCCGTACCTCTTCCTCTCCCTGCCAGGAGGGATCACCCAGAGGGCGGGGGGGGGGCTTGTCTTTGTCCTCCCCTGGGTCTTCCGCCCGCCCTGAGCCTGTCCTGCCCTGGGCGGGTCTTCCCTTCAGGCGTCACTTCCCCGGGCCTGCTCCCTCCCCCCCCCCCCGTCTCGCCAACTGTTTCCTCGTGGTTTCTGTTTTCTCCCTCTTTCACAATACCAGAACGTGGGGGCATCTGCTGAAGCTGGAGGCTGAGAGATTCAAAACAGATAAAAGGAAGTATTTCTTCACACAACACATAGTTCATATGTGGAACTCCCTGCCCCAGGATGTGGTGATGGCTGCCAAATTGGAAGGCTTCAAGAGGGGAGTGGACATGTTCATGGAGGAGAGGGCTATCCACGGCTACTAGTCAAAATGGATGCTAGTCATGATGCATCCCTATTCTCTCCAGGATCAGAGGAGCAGGCACATTATATTAGGTGCTGTAGAGGAACACAGGCAGGATGCTGCTGCAGTCGTCTTGTTTGTGGGCTTCCTAGAGCAGTGGTTCTCAACCTGGGGGTCGGGACCCCCAAGGGGGCCGCGAAGTGTTTTCTGGGGGGCTGCAGCCACTGTCCTGGGACAGCCCCCATCCCGGGCTGTCCAGGACTAACCCAGAAGCCCTGTAACCCTGATCCGTCCGCGAGGGCAGGGAAGATCCCAAGCAGAGAGGTGAGGAACTGGCCGACCGACAGCCAGAAGGAGCCAGGCTGCAGAGACGCAGCGGCGTGCCGCCGCACCCCAGCTGTAGCCCCGCTGTCCAGCTGAGAGGCGGGTGGGCCAGCCCTGGACACGGTCGCACCTGCGCCGGGTGGATGATGCGACAGGATGTGTGGGAGGCCGAGGAAGCTCCCCTGGCTCGGCCAGTTCAGGTCTCGGAGGAGAAGAGGGCGGTCCCCCTTGAGGCCGCTACAGCCATGTTGTTTTTACTTTTAGCCGCGCTCGGGTGGGGCGGGAGCGTCAGCCTGGAATCCAAGTGCGCATGTCTGTAGTGTGGCTTCGCTTTTCTGCCCTGAGTCATCAGTTCCGCTCTGGCAAGGCCAAGGGGGAGAGGGTCGAGGTGCATGTGCAGTTCGGGATTTCCCCCTCGAGCGCGCAGGTTCGGTGAGGCGCAGAAGGAGTGGTGACTGGCGGAGGGGAGAAAAAGGCACTCGTGTGGTGATTAAACGGAGCTCCACTTTGAGGGATAACTGCAGTTCTGTGCACAAGCAGTGTCCCAGTCACAAGAGAGGGGGTTTCCTCGCGAGAGCCCCGGCCTGCGTGGAAGAGTTTTTGGGGAGAGAGGGGAGGACAAGGAACGCAGTGCATGCTCAGAGGCACTCTTTCCGTGCCAGGAAAGGTTGCCGCGCCACACAGTCACAGCCGCTGCGCAACAGGTGGTAGTACCGTTTGCTTGTTTGTTTTAAACTTTAAACTTTAAAGTAAATATATATATGGATACCCTGGACTTCCAAAAAAACAAATGTGTTTTCTTTATCCTATTGAAAATGTCATTTATGCAAATTTATGCAAATGTCAAAAGGTTCACAGGTTACTTGGCAATTGTAAAAGGGGGTCGCGACTCAAAAAAGGTTGAGAACCACTGTCCTAGAGGCAACTGGTTGGCCGCTGTGTGAACAGACTGCTGAACTTAATGCGCCTTGGTCTGATCCAGCAGGGCTTTTCTTATGTGATGTCTCAGGTGGCAGTCTTGCACACTACCTACTGCCTGATCCTTATAACTGGAGGGGTTGGGGCTTGAACATGGGCCCTTCTGCACACAAAACAGATGCTCTCCCTCTGAGCCACGGCCCCTCCCCAAAATTCAGATGCCTCCAATGCTTAAAAAAGGATCTCGGGGACTAAGGCCTGTGAAAAATCAGTACATGAGGTCTTGTATATAAACCAATGGTCTACGTGAAACAGCTTGAGAACCAACCAGCTCAGATGCTGTTGTTTGACTCTGTTAAGGCAGAAATGCGTGTGTGTGTGTGTGTGGGGGGGGTGTCTCTGTCCATGGTGCTGACAGTATTAATGTGCCGATTCAGGGAAAAAAGGTAAAGGTATTCCCCTGGACAAGCACCAGGTCATTCCTGATCTATGGGGTGACGTCACATCCTGATGTTTACCAGGCAGACTGTGTTTGTGGGGTGGTTTCCCACTGCCTTCCCCAGTCATCTTCCCTTTACCCCCAGCAAGCTGGGGACTCATTTCACCGACCTCGGAAGGATGGAAGGCTGAGTCAACCTTGAGCTGGCTACCTGAAACCAACTTCCGTCGGGATCAAACTCAGATCATGAGCAGAGCTTTGGACTGCAGTACTGCAGCTTACCGCTCTGCGCCACGGGGCTCCTCTGATTTGTGGGGAAGGCTCTGCATTATAGCCCCCCCTCACCCCTGCCTAAGGGTTGCCAACCTCTAGGTACTAGCTGGAGATCTCCTGTTATTATGACTGATCTCCAGCTGACAGAGATCAGTTCACCTGGAGAAAAGGGCCGCTTTGACGATTGGACTCTATGGCGTTGAAGTCCCTCCCCTCCCCAAATCCCACCCTCATCAGGTTCTGCCCCCAAAACCTCCCACTGGTGGCAAAGAGGGACCTGGGAACCATATACTTACCGGGGCTGCCTTTGGCTAGGGACATACACCTCTTAGGTTGGCGTGATGGGGAAGATACACCCAGTACAGCACAGGCTCATGTGGATGCGGGCAGCCCAGGGGTACAACTCCTAGATACGTCCCACCAAGACCTTAGCAAGGAGGCCAAAATCAGCGCTGCAGTGTAAGGGAAAGGCCCACTCAACCTTGACATTTACTAGATGACCTTTTCTCTCTTTATCAGCCTAGCCCACCTCACAGGGTTGTTGGAAAGATACAATGGAGGCTGGTAAACCCTAAATGCCATCCATAGCTCCCTAGAGGAAGGATGGGATAAAAATTATAATAGAGTAGTGATGAGCCAAACCTGTTTAGCCCAGGAGCAGCCTGAACAGCCCAGTTTGACCTGGTCTCATTGAATCTCAGGAGCTAAGCAGGGTCAACCATGGTTAGTGCTTGGATGGGAGACCACCAAGGAAAACCAAGGTTGCTACACCAAGATTTCCAGCATTAAATCTAAGAGGCATGCTCAAGGCATGCAACTCTGCTAGATTTTTTGCAGTTTTTTTAAAATATATATATTTATTACAAATATATATTTTTAATATGCATTTGTACATCATACAATATGTTTGCTCTGGAATCGATGTCAGTGCATTCCCTCCATGTTCCCGCCCCACTAGTCTTGTACACAGGTAGGGTTTTCAACCTCGAAATGGAACCTGGAGATCTCCTGAAATTACAACTGATCTCCATGCTACAGAGATCAGTTCTCCTGATAGGCGAGGCTTTTTGCTTTTTTAAAAAATTTATTTTTTTAAATATATTTTAAAAAAATATTTGCTGAGTTGCCTTTGTGGCTGCCATCAAAACCCACATCATTGAAAAGGGTGGGGGGTGGGAATGAATGTGAATTCTGTGGAATGGCACAGGCTCACCTGCTAAATATAGACACCCACACAATGGAGACTGTTAGACACAGCTCTATGCTGACACTTTTCAAAGTTAAAAAAAAAGCAACATCCAAATAAACAACAGGAAACCAGTCGCTCACAAGCCACAGGTGCGCATACGTACCACAGCAGCGCATACCTCCTAATGAAACTCAACTATCTCTCCCGAAACACTCTCCCCAGATTCCAGCCATTCCCCAGACAACTCTGACAACAGCCCTTCCAACTAGGGATGCCAGCCGCCAGGTGGGAGCTGGGGACACCCCCCCCCCAGAATTACAGCTCATCTCCAGACTACAGTGAGCAGTTTCCCTGGGGAAAAAAAGGGTACTTTGGGGAGTGGATCCTACAGCATTGTACCCTATGGAGGTCCCTGTCCTCCCCAGGCTCCCTCCCAAAATCTTCAGGAGTTTCCCAACCTGGATCTGGCAACTGTAGCCCCCTATCCGCCGCCAGTGGCCCCGGGGGACCTGGCAACCCTAGGCTAGGATCCACAAGTCCAGCAATCCTTTGTGACAATTCCCACATCCAGGCTAGAGAGGGACCTGGAGATTTCCTGGAATTACAACTGATCTCCTGAGAACCGGGTTTGATTCCCCACTCCTCCACGTGAGCGGCGGACCCTAATCTGGAGAACCGGGTTCGATTCCTCCGCATGAGCGGCAGACTCTCTTCTGGAGAACCAGGTTGGTTTCCCCAGTCCTCCACATGCAGCCTACTGGATGACCTTGGGCTATTCATAGTTCTCTCCAAACTCTCTCGGCCCCACCTACCTCACAGGGTGCCTGCTGTGGGGAGGGGAAGGGGATTGTAAGCCGGTTTGAGTCTCCTTAAAAGGTAGAGAATGTCGGGATATAAAAAATCAACTCTTCTCCTTCTTCAAACCCTGATGGGATGGAGGCAGAATGTGTTGGCTCCAAGCCAGAGCACTGCCTCTTAAAATGCCCCAACGCTTTCCTTGAAAGGGACTCAGGAATCTTGAATGGTAGGGTTGCCAGGTCCCTCTTCGCCACCAGCGGGAGGTTTTAGGGACGGGGCCCAAAGAGGGTGGGGTTGGGGAGGGGAGTTGCTTCAATGCCATAGAGTCCAATGGACAAAATGGCCGTTTTCTTCAGGTGAACTGATCTCTATTGTCTGGAGATCAGTTGTAATAGCAGGAGATCTCCAGTTAGTACCTGGAGGTTGGCAACCCTACTGAAAGGGTACCTGGAGTTTCCACTGAGTTCCTGAGGGAGAGAGATCTGCCTTTGTCTGGAAGCAACCTTCTAGCCCGTGGGAGAGCCTAACGTCACCCAGGAAGCTTCATGGTCGAGCAGGGATTCGAACCCAGCTCTCTCCAATTCTAGTCTGATGCTCTAACCTCTATGTGGCCCTGCCTCTACCACCTGTGTGGTGCACCCAACGCCCCGCCCTACCTTGTAAAGAACAAGGTGGCCCTTCAATGTGGAAATCTTTTCAGCCCTGCTCTGGCTTTCAAATGCCTGCTCCCATCGGGAACTTGCTGGCGCCTTCCTTTCCTCGGATATTGCCGCTGAGTGTTGGGGAATTTTATGCGAACTGGCTACATAATAATAAGAGTCATAAAAAAGAAAAAAGAAAAATCCTGACTCTTGTTCTCTCTAGCCTCATTCTCGAGGGAGGAGGCTAGAAAGGGGAGAGAGAGGAAAGAGGACATATAACTTCAAACCAGGGGGATCAGTTTTACAAAGGGATTGAAAAACCGAGGGCCTTTTTTCTTACTGATTTTGCCTTTTACTATCATAAGCATTTCTCGTTTTCATGCTTTGTTGGTGTGTGTTTCTACAACACGTGCCATTTAATAGCCTCAAAAGAATGAAACAAACTGCATCACACGGGAATCCCTCAGCCTGAGGAAAGTTCATTCCCACTTCTTAAAAGGTGCCAATCCCCATCTTCCTCTCCGACCTATTTGCGTGTCCAGAACCAAAAAAACCCTCACAATCAGGAAAGGGGCAAAGACCGCCTTGTCTGGAAGTAAAGGGATGGGAGCGAACAGGGTATGCAGAAGGAGGCAACAGAAGTTAGAAATCAGCCCAAATTCATGAGCTGGAGGGAAGCTGGGTCTCCCCCAGGATGCCTACGGTCAGGTCCACACAGGGGGTGTGCCTTTTCCCCACCTGGCTTAGCCAATCCAGAGGCTTTCTACTGCCTGTCGATCATAAAGGCCCTTGATGGGTACCTCTGTTCTGTCCTGTGCCCTGTGCACATGCTCTGCATAAGAACATAAGGAAAGCCCTGCTGGATCAGACCAAAGGCCCATCAAGTCCAGCAGTCTGTTCACACAGTAGCCAAGCAGGTGCCTCTAAGAAGCCACAAACAAGACGGCTACAGCAGCATCTATCCTGCCTGTGTTCCACAGAACCGAACATAATAGGCCTGCTCCTCTGAACCTGGAGAGAATAGGTATGCATCGTGACTAGTATCCATTTTGACCAGCAGCCATGAATACCACTCTCCTCCATGAACATGTCCACTCCCCTCTTAAAGCCCTCCAAGTTGGCAGCCATCACCACATCCTGTGGCAGGGAGCTCCACAATTTAGCTATGCTTTGTGTGAAGAAATGCTTCCATTTATCTGTTTTGAATCTCTCTCCTCCTGCCCCCCCAGACCTTTGGTCCATTAAAGGCCGTATTGTCTACTCAGACTGGAAGCTCTCCTGAGCTCTCCATAGAACCTCTTTCAGAGTACGATTGACTTATGGAACTCCAAAAGAACCTAAGAAAGGCTCTGCTGGATCAGACCCAGGCCCATCAAATCCAGTAGTCTGTTCACACAGTGGCCAACCAGGTGCCTCTAGGCGTCCCACAAACAAGACGACTGCAGCAGCATTGCCCTGCCTGTGTTCCAAAGCAGCTAATACAATAGGCCTGATCCTCTGATACTAGACGTGGAGATGGCCACTCAGTTGACATTAAAAGGGGATTAGACCAATTCCTCGGAGACGGCGAAATCTCATCTCTTGGTTATTAGCCGAGATGGATAAATGGAACCTCTAGCTGCCCGTTGGAATGCCAGTTTCTAGAGGGCACCCGCACTGGGTGAAGATGGCCCCCACTGCCTTGTTTGTAGGCCTGTGGGCGACATTTGACTGGCCCTGGTGGGAATGAACTGGGAGACTGGATTAGATGAACCCTGGGCCCATCCCAGTGGGCAGTTCTCGAGACCCCCTCCGTTGTAAGAACTAGAAGCAAATCAAACCCGGCTCTCCAGATCACAGCCCACCTACTCAGGAACACACTGTTTGGGGATCTTAAGCCATCCCCCCCCTCAAAGGGATTGCCAAGGCCTTTGGGGATCTCACAGGCCAGCTGTGGCCGCCCCTTGGCTTGGAGGCAATTCAGGCTCATGTCCTCCCCTGGCGCTGTGCTCGGCAGGAGGTGGATAATCTCTCCCCGGGAGGGTTTTCTCAGCGATTGCAGGCGAGGAAAGGGTTGCCAGCACCTTATTAATCAGCAGGCTGGCCGGGGAGTCTTTTAAACAGACGGGTGTGCGCCGTGTTCTGGGGACTTGATTAATACAGTGACGCTGCCTCTCTGCTCCCGAGAGGGGGGCGATATCAGTGCACACCAGCTGGCCAAAGGACCGCATCGGAACCCGTGTTTTCGGCGGGGAAACCCTGACGTTTGGCAACGCGGATGGCTCTCCTGGGGAGGAGGGACCGGAGTGACAGAAAGCTCTGCGGTACCTGTTTGATAAAGAAACAGCCACTAGATGACTTTTTGCCATAAATGGTAGTTCTTCTAGGACCAATATGCACAATGATCATATATAATTAATTGTATTTAACTGGATAGTTAGATTCTTAGCTGAATAAAGAATAGCAATAATAGCCTTTAAATTTGAGAAAATCTTATATATTTGATATTGAGAGAATTAGCATTTATATTGACTTATGTAATGGTTAATAGATAGACTAACATGGGCGAAAACGCACGGTCGCTTTAGCCTCCTTTATTCCCTGTTTCAGCCAGGATTCAGCCAGGATCGAACGCATGCGTTTCACCGAACGTGCGTTCGATCTTGGCTGAATCCTGGCTGAAACAGTGAATAAAGGAGGCTAAAGCGACCGTGCGTTTTCGCCCACAGTTTAATGACTAGATGACTGAGCGGGTGCACTATGAATTAATATGTTATTATAAGGCAAAGATTATATTGACTAAACTTGGACACAAAAACCTAATGTGTTCCCTCCATTTCCCCCTTCCCTATTTTCCCCCTTTTTAAATTTCTGCACCCTAAAAATCAAAGAAAGAAAGAAAGAAAGAAAGAAAGAAAGACAGACAGACAGACAGACAGACAGACAGACAGACAGACAGACAGACAGAAAGAAAGAAAGAAAGAAAGAAAGAAAGAAAGAAAGATAGATCGATCGATCTGCGGTCTCCTTCTCAGCGCCTGGATCTCTCCCCACCCCACTGAGGATGTACAAGCCAATGAACCTTGTTAAATGCTATCTTCTTTTTGCATTTGGGTGCACATTTTTTCCAAAAGAAACATTCACAGGCAGCAGCGTTCACCGGTATTCAAATCCTCCGTATTATATCAACGACAACCCAAAAGCAAAGGATTTGTTTCAAGCATTGGGCGTTCAGAGCGCTGCACGCATGCTATTTTGTCACACTCACAACAGCCCTGTAAGGTAGGCCTGAATCGCAGGGGCTATGGCTCAGTGGTAGAGCCTCTGCTTTGCAGGCAGAAGGGCCCAAGTTCGATTCCAGTCCTCTCCAGCTAAAGGATCAGGTGGTAGTAGGGTTGCCAGCTCCAGGTTGGGAAATACCTGGAGATTTTGGGGGTAGAGACTGACGAAGGTGAGGTCTGGGGAGAGGAGGGACTTCAATGGGGTATAATGCCATAGAGTCCTCCCTCCAAAGCAGCCATTTTCTCCAGGAGAAATGATCTCTGTCACATGAAGATCAGTTGTAATAGCGGGAAATCTCCCGCTTCCACCTGGACATTGGCAACCCTAGGTGGTAGGTAGGGTTGCCAGGTCTCTCTTCACCACCGGTGGGAGGTTTTGGGGACAGAGCCTGAGGAGGGTGGGGTTGAAGAGGGGAGGGATTTCAATGCCATAGAATCCAATTGCCAAAGCGGCCATTTTCTCCAGGGAAGCGGATCTTTATTGGCTGGAGATCAGTTCTAATAGCAGATCTCCAGCTAGTACCTGGAGGTAGGCAACCCTAGTGGTCGGTGTTATGAAAGCCGGAGACCCTGGAGAGCCACTGCCAGCCCGAGTAGATGATACTGATCTTGATGGACCAGGGGTCTGATTCAGTATAAGGCGGCTTCATGTGTTCAATCCCCTTATTACAGATGGGGGGGGACTAAAGGTGAGTGAGTGGGCTTGTGTAAGGGGGGAGATCTGAACCTAGACCCATCAAGTATTGTCGCAGACACGAGACAAAAAACACGTCATGCTGCGTCGGGCCCTGAATCCAGCAGAGAACGCGAGATGCGAATCCTTTAAATGTACAACGGAGCCATGCAT
Organism: Euleptes europaea; assembly: GCF_029931775.1. Taxonomy (NCBI): domain Eukaryota; kingdom Metazoa; phylum Chordata; class Lepidosauria; order Squamata; family Sphaerodactylidae; genus Euleptes; species Euleptes europaea. The sequence continues at coordinate 9,839,220 of NC_079313.1, forward strand.
TTAAAGATAACTCTTGGCCCCTCTGTTCTACAAAACATTGCAGTTCTAAAGTGTTTAAGAATTGTTAATTACCCTATGTGACATTTTGTCTATTTACTATCTAGTTGCTAATTATTATCTAAACTGTCTAATGATGCTTGACCTCCAAAATTCTTCTTTGCCTGGTTTTCCTGCCTCGGAAGCTCTGACCAAATGGTGCCGATAGTTGTGTTTGAATAAACCAGAGCTGGACTCTCTTTCTTTTGTTTCTGTAAAATATTTAAACTATTAATAAGAATAGGAATGATACTAATCCAAAAGGCATGGTTTTTTTTAGCAGCGGACAGATCCACCGAGGGGGGTAGTGAAATTGTGGAACTCCCTGCCCCAAGATGTGGTGATGGCTGCCGACTTGGAAGGCTTTAAGAGGGGAGTGGACATGTTCATGGAGGAGAGGGCTATCCATGGCTACTAGTCAAAAGGGATAGTAGTCATGATGTATGCCTATTGTCTCCAGGATCAGAGGAACAGGCCTATTATATTGGGTGCTGTGGAACACAGGCAGGATGGTGCTGCTGCAGTCGTCTTGTTTGGGGTCTTCATAGAGGCCCCTGGTTGGCCGCTGTGTGAACAGACTGCTAGACTTGACGGGCCTTGGTCTGATCCAGCAGAGCTTTTCTTATGTTTTATGGTGGGGGGGCGACGGCAAAATTCTCCTGCAGACGAAGTCCGCAAAATGCAGTCTTGGGAAGAGTGTGGACGCTTCGCTGAGCTGCCATTCCAGGAAAAGATACAGAAAGCAAGATTTTTAAAGGTTTTTTCCCCCCTCCCTGTTTCCCCCCCCCTCTTGACACATTTTTGAACAGCTTGTCAAGAAAAAATTGTCACTTGAAAGCAGCGGAATTCTTCCCGCGCCGTCTGCCTGTGCCCGCAAGGACTACGTAATATTTCACTTATTGGGTGGGTTTTCGCAATTAGGAAGATACTCGTGGGCCTCTGTTTGGCATCTGGCACAAACACGTCCCGCTTCTTCGCTCAGCCTGCCTCGGGGGGGGGGCATGAGGCATGCACAACCGGGGGGGGGTAAAGGGAAGGGGTCCAGTTTGGAGGGGGGCGCGCTCTGAACTCTGCTGACCAGGCTCTGCCGAAAGGAATTGCGCGCACGTTATGACCCCGCCAATTTTTATATGGAACGTCTGATATCGTCTCCGTGAGCATCTTAACAAAACCTACCGGAGGAGCGGTGCCCCCCCTCGCATCTGTCATCTCTTGCATAATTCATACGCCTCGTGAATACACCAATCTGGTGATTGGTGATTAGCTTCACATGAAATGCAATTTAATACTTGGCAAGCGACCAGATTTTCCCCCACCCCCACCCCCGCGGCCTGGGCATTATCTTGGCATTTTTCCTCTCTGGGATTTTGTGAAGGCCGTTTGGGTCCTTTGACCCTCCCTCCCAGCCCGTGATGCTAGTGAGGAAGTCAGATTGGGCAGAAGGGATCTAGGGGTGATAGAAGCCATGGATCCCAACAGGGCCTTGGGGATGTGAAGTCACATGTGGCTGGTTGAGCTGCCAAATCATGCTGCAAAACATCAGGGCGGAATCATAGGGGGCAAAATCCCATTCTGTGGGATTCAGCAGCATTGTGGCTTTACTGCGTCAAATGCTGCGAACCTCCGGGCTTCTCCACTGTGAAATACACGCCCAGTTAAGGTTGCCAGGTTCCCCCCTCTTGATCGGCAGGAGGTTTTAGGGGGCAGTGCACATAGGGGCCGTGGTTCAGTGGCAGAGCATCTGCTTGGCATGCAGAAGGTCCCAGGTTCAATCCCCGGCACCTCCAGTTATTAAAAGCAAGTAGGTGATGTGAAAGACCTCGGCCTGAGACCCTGGAGAGCCGCTGCCAGTCTGAGTAGACAATACTGACTTTGATGGACCTTGATGGTCTGATTCAGTATAAGGCAGCTTCATGTGTCCCTCTCTGCCACCAGCGGATACCTAGTCAAATCTTTCACTCTGTTCTCAGTTCCCTTGGGGAACTGAGAACAGAGTGAAAGATTTGACTATTGGGTACGATTTGGATATGTTTACTGTTTGGGGCTGAAGAAAAGATTTGAAACGGCCGTCCCCCACCTTTTCCCAAAAAGTGTGCTTTTGGGATAGTACCTATTATTGGACTTTTTGAAGAAAATACAACATTTACTTGAAAGAACATGGCAATTGGTGCACTGAGACTGCACCCTATTTAGATTGTACATACTGTATATAACTTTGACTGTTCTTATATGTATCTTTAACTCTTGTATTGTTGATGTCAATAAGATTTTTTGCTACTTTTGTACTGAAGACTCCGTTGCAATTTTCTAATTACCTGGAGGTTGGCAACGCTATTCATCAAGTCCAGCAGTCTGTTCACACAGCGGCCAACCAGGGGCCTCTAGGAAGCCCATACGACTGCAGCAGCACCATCCTGCCTGTGTTTCACAGCACCTAATATTTTCGGCATGCTCCTCTGATCCTGGAGAGAATAGAGATGCACTAATATCCATTTTGAGTAGTAGCCATGAATAGCCCACTCCTCCATGAACATGTCCACTCCCCTCTTAAAGCCTTCCAAGTCGGCAGCCATCACCACATCCTGGGGCAGGGAGTTCCATAGTTTAACTCCGCGTTGTGTAAAGAAATATTTCTTTTTTATCAGTTTTTAATCTCTCACCCTCCAACTTCAGCAGATGACCCTGCGTTCTGGTCTTATGAGAGAGGGAGAAAAGCTTCTCCTCGTCCACTCTCTCCATACCATGCATAATTTTATAGACCTCTATCATGTCTCCCCTTAACCACCTTCTTTCCAGGCTAAACAGCCCTAAGCGTTTTAACCACTCCTCATAGGGCAGTTGCTCTAATCCCCTGATCATTTAGTGAAAGAGAGGCTGAAACAATGGCCATTAGCCAGGATAACTCAATGGAACCTCCATGGTCATCAGCAGTCTACCTCTAAATAGAAAGGCGCTGAGAAATAAGCATCAGGGGATGGGCTGCTGCCTTCATGTCTTGCGAATGGACCTTCCAGTGGCATCTGGCCGTCCCGCTGGAAACAGGATGCTGGGCTAACTGGGCCATTTGGTCCAATACCTCAGGGCTCCTTTTTATTCTAGCAGGTAAGATGTTGGTCTGCCAGCAGCTGCCTTGGCTGAGTCAGACTACTGATTTACATGCATCGAGATCTGTCTGTTCCAGGAACGATTCTCCAGCATCTCTGGCTAGAAAGAGAAAATGGTCCCCTGTAACTGGAGATTCCAGGGATGGGGGCTATCATTTGCACCCATACATGGTTTATGTGCTGGCATGTTCTTTAATGCACTCCGCTCATGGAGTGGGACACTGAGCTCCTCCCCCGGCAGCTATCTTGCACGATGGGTTCCCCTTCAACACCCCCACATGCCTTGACAACATGCAGGGGTTCTCTGACGAAGGAGGAGGAGGAGAAGAGTTGGTTTTTATATGCTAACTTTCTCTACCACTTAAGGAAGAATAAAACCGGCTTACAATCACCTTCCCTTCCCCTCCCCACAACAGACACTCTGTGAGGTAGGTGGGGCTGAGAGAGCTGTGACTAGCCCAAGGTCACCTAGCTGGCTTTGTGTGTAGGAGTGGGGAAACCAATCCAGTTCACCAGATTAGGGTCTGCCGTTCACGTGGAGAAGTGGGGAATCGAACCCGGTTCTCCAGATCAGAGTCCACCGCTCCAAAGCACCCCTCTTAACCACCACACCACACTGGCAAGGAAGATTTTTTTTTAAATTGCTGCAAGACACCTCAGTCTCCTGTTTCTTTTTAAGTTTGCTCTTACGTTGGTCACAGGGTCTCAGCTTTCCCACAATCAGCTTCCTAGTTTCATTAGCGTCACGCACATATGCTTATGGGTTTTTATGCATCATTCATATGGGATTGATGCATACCACCTCCGTTGCTGATTTACTGGCATGCAATTAAATGTGGGAAAGGCATTTGTTTTACGAGGGGGGGAACGGGCTTGGGGAGGAAACGGACAATAAAGCATCACGGGTTCACTTTGCACCGGAATCAAGAGCTGAGCCGGGTTTTCCCATTTGAAAACTCGGGGAGCTGAAACGTGTGACCCTTTCCCCTTTCTGGGCGGGACAGGCAGCAAACTGTGAGTCTCCACTGGACACAACTGGCATTCAGGTGCAAACTGCTGTAAAAAAGGCAAATTCCATGCTGGCCATAATTAGACAAGGAATAGAGAATAAAACTGCTGATATCGTACTGCCCTTGTACAAATCTATGGTGAGACCACACTTGGAATACTGGGTACAGTTCTGGTCACCGCACCTAAAAAAGGATATTACAGAGCTTGAGAAGGTGCAGAAAATGCAAACAAAATGATTAGGGGACCAGAGCAACTGTCCTATGGGGAGCGGTTAGGACGCTTAGGGCTGTTTAGCTTGGAAAGAAGGCGGTTAAGGGGAGACATGATAGAGGTCTATAAAATTATGCATGGTTTGGAGAGAGTGGACAGGGAGAAGTTTTTCTCCCATAATACTAGAATGCGAGGTCATCTGTTGAAGTTGGAGAGTGACAGATTCAAAACAGATAAAAGGAAGTATTTTTTCACACAACGTATAGTTCAATTGTGGAACTCCCTGCCCCAGGATGTGGTGATGGCTGCCAGCTTGGAAGGCTTTAAGAGGGGAGTGGACATATTCATGGAGGAAAGGGTATTCATGGCTATTAGTTAAAATGGATACTAGTCATACTGTATACCTATTCTCTCTAGTATCAGAGGAGCATGCCTATTATATTAGGTGCTGCTGCAGTCGTCTTGTTTGTGGGCTTCCTAGAGGCACCTAGTTGGCCACTGTGTGAACAGACTGCTGGACTTGACGGGCCTTGGTCTGATCCAGCAGGGCCTTTCTTATGTTCTTATGATCTTATGTTCTTCTGCCTTGTTTGGCTAGAGACAGCCCCCTGACCCTTGCAGGTACCAACATTTGGGATTGGGTGTTTGTGATGCTGCATCGGACAGGCAATCAATCTCCCAGTCCAAATTCTCACCATGGTTTAAACAGTTTAAAAGGGATCATGTCAGAGCTTCATACCTGGTCTGTACCCCCCTTCCATAACCCCAGAATAGTTTTTACCTCCCTCCGGTTTCAAACCATGCCAACGGCTTGGATAGCTGGACGTTACTCCCAAAAACCATGTGCCTCTCTATGTATTTGTGGGGTTGCTCCAGAGCACCCCAACTCATTACACCTTATTCTATCCTCTTTACACAGATCCAGAGAAGCTGCTCTTTCTCCTCTCAGACGCCAATCCTGATGTTTCCTACAAAAGTGTCACTCTTTGCTTTAGCAGCTAAGAAAATCCAACCTAAAGCTGATTTTAATCAGGGAACTTAACGTATTTAAATACTAGTTTCTTGTGGGTCAGACTGTTTTAAAGTTATTTTATGATATTTTAATGTTATTTTAATGTTTTGTATGGTGGATTGTGATGGCCTTGGGTCACAGACAATAAACTTTATCACCTCCCTGACCCCTATCCCCAAAGGACGCTGCTGCATTTTTTCGGGGGGGGGGGGCTAGAATTAAAACAAGAAAAGATGTAGGCATGACAGCAGAAATCCCGAAGCCTGCAAAGTTTGCTGGTCCACGCAGCTGCAGGCAAGATGCAAATGGGACACTCGCAAACTGGGTACCAACGGGCTAGGGAGGGCGCTGTTGTTCAGAGGTAGACTGCCTCTGAACACGGAGGTTCTGAACAGCTCTCATGCCTGTTCAGGGCTGTTTGGCCATGACTGACCTTCCGGATGCCTCCAGAGGTTCACCTAGCCCGTGAACAGACAGCTGTGTACCTCTGGGAGGCCCACAAGCAAGGTACGGAAGGGATGGATCCCCCCCTTGAGGTTGCCAGCTCTGGGTTGCAAAGTACCTGGAGATTTTGGGGGCAGAGCCTGGGAAGGGCAGGGTCTGGGGAGGCTTCAGCAGGGTATAAGGTTGCCAACCTCCAGGTGGTGGCTGGGGATCTCCTGCTATTACAACTGATCTCCAGGTAGAGTTGCCAGGTGGGTGGCGCTTCCGGAAGTAAAACCGGAAGTGATGTCATCGTGCGCATACACCCCCTAAAACCTCCCACCGATTAGAAGGGGGGGGGACCTGGCGACCCTATCTCCAGCGGACAGAGATCAGTTCCCCTGGAAAAATGGCAGCTTTGGCAATTAGACTCTATGGCATTGAAGCCCCTCCCCTCCCCAAATCCCGCCCTCCTCACTCTGCATAATCCGCCTTCAGTCCCCGTGAGAAAGGCGGACTATAAATATCATAAATTAAAAAATAAATAAAAATAAAACCCGCCCCAACATCTCTGCGTGGTTCTTTCTCTGACCCACTGCTCTCTCTCTCTCTCTCTCTCTCTCTCTCTCTCTCTCTCTCTCTCTCTCTCTCTGTGATTTGGGAGGGAGCCGATTTTTGCAATCCTCTTCAATGGGGGCGAATGTAAACCATCCACCTTTCGTCGACGTCTGGCGTTACTGAGCCCCGGTGAGAAACGGAAGCGCATGACAACTCCCACAACCAAAGAGGAAATATCAAACGAAGCTGCAGGCTTTTAAAAAAGGGGAGTAGCCCACTTTCAGGTTAAACAATGCCTTTTAAGATCATGCCTCTCTCCCTCATGTTCCATTCTTCTCCCTCCTCTGAGGCCGGGAATTTGATTGAATAAAGCCTGCCGAAATACCTGCTCTCCCTTTAGGGATTTATATTGGTGCCATCGATGTGCAGAATCAATGCGTTATAATGTTTCTAAATGCACTTCATTGGATTTTATTGCATTGCTATGTATATTATTATGTTGTTAGCTGCCCTAAGCCCGTGCTGCCAGGAAAGGGCAGGATATAAATAAAAGTTATTATTATTATTATTATTATTATTATTATTATATTTACATCATTTATAGTTGGCCTTTATTCACCGAGACTCAAAGTGGATTACACAGAGTAAGTCGGTTTAATCGGAAGGATCCTCTAAGCAGTGCAATCGGATTTGGATGGTAGGAAGCTCAAACCAACCAGAAATCTGAGACCAGATTATTCACCTGTGAGAGCCAGCATGGTGTAGTGGTTAAGAGTAGTGGTTTGGAGTGGTGGACTCTAATCTGGAGAACCGGGTTTAATTCCCCTTGACTGCAAACCTGGACAGTCCAGGCTAATCAGATATCAGAAGCTAAGCAAGGTCAGCCTTGGAGAGTACTTGGATGGGAGACCGCTAGGGTTGCCAGGTCCCTCTTTGCTGCCGGTGGGAGGTTTTTGGGGCGGAGCCTGAGGAAGGGAGGGTTTGGGGAGGGGAGGGACTTCAATGCCATACAGTCCAATTGCCAAAGCAGTCATTTTCTCCAGGTGAGCTGATCTCTATCGACTGGAGATCAGTTGTATCAATCAATCAAAGTTTTATTCCGATACAATATCAGCTCTGAATAAAAATCAAAGTTAGGTTAAAATAATAAAATAAAATAATAAAAAGTTGATGATTCTGGGAAGGATGATTTGAAGAAGAGGAGGAAAGATCTTCTATGGAGAAAGATTTTCAATTAGCTGTTTACGAATCCCACTAGACCGGAGGCAGAATTTGGCTACTTGAATGGTTATCTCCCGAGAGGAGTCTGCTAAGAGAAGGAAAACTTTGGGCGAAAACGCATGGTTGCTTTAGCCTCCTTTAATCCCTGTTTCATCCAGGATTCAACCAGGATCAAACGCACATTCGGCAAAACGAATGCTTTCGATCCTGGTTGAAACAGGGATTAAAGGAGGCTAAAGCAACCGTGCGTTTTCGCCCTTTAACTTCTTCCGATCTCCCAGGAAAGGATGACAATATGGGGAGAATGTACTGCGATCTTATGTCGTTGTAGAAGGGAGCTGCAGCAGAACATGTTCTGTTGTTTCCACTTTCTCTGTTTTGCATGGGCACAGTCACTGGTGAAATAGCGGGAGATCTCCAGCTAGTACCTGGAGGTTGGCAACCCTAGAGACCACCCAAGAAGTCCAGGGTCGCTACGCAGAGGCAGGCAATGGCAAACCACCTCTGAAAGTCTCTTGCCTTGAACCCCCACCCCCCTTGAGATTGCCATAAATCAGCTGCAGCTTGAAGGCGCTTTACACACAGACTTGAGTTTATATATCTAGGAAATAAGGATAAAGAAAGGAAACCATGCGTGTTCAAGGGGGCCTCCTCTCAAATAAACAGGCCAGTCCTCCTTACTGTCTCAGTAGGTCAAGATCTGCATTGCCAGTAAGTGGGCCATTGCGTTCTACGGCTCTGAATATTTTATGTCACCTGGGCAAGCGGACTCTCTTTTTTTAAAAAAGGAGTTGAAAACATTCCATTGATGAACTGGTACAATTAGCCGATAAACGCCTTGATTGCAAATGAAAGAGAATTCAGGCTTTAATCGCCACTGGCCAGATGGCCTCCTTTCCCCTCCTCCCACCCCCCGGCACACCAGCGCCGGACTCTAATCTGGAGAACGGGGTTTGATTCCCTGCTGTAATCTGGAGAATGGGGTTTGATTCCCCACTCCTCCACATGAGCGGCAGACTCTAATCTGGAGAACTGGGCTTGATTCCCTGCTCTAATCTGGAGAACGGGGTTTGATTCCCCACTCCTCCACATGAGCGATGGACTCTAATCTGGAGAGCGGGGTTTGATTCCCTGCTCTAATCTGGAGGACGGGGTTTGATTCCCTGCTCCTCCACATGAGTGGCAGACTCTAATCTGGTGAACCAGATTTATACCCCACTCCTGCACATTGAAGCCTGCTGGGTGGCCTTGGGCTAGTTGCAGCTCTCTCCAAACTCTCTCAGCCCCACTTACCCCACAAGGTTGTTGTGGGGAGAGGAAGGGAAGGCAATTGTAAGCCACTTTGATACACCTTAAAGGTAGAGAAAAGTGGGGTATAAAAACCAACTCTTCTTCTTATGGACAACCATCAGGGCTTTCAAGGCAAGAAGCAAACAAAGGTGGTTTACCGTTGTCTGCCTCTTTGTAGTGACCCTCGGTGGTCTCCCATCCAAATATTAACCAGGGCCGACCCCGTTTAGCTTCCGAGATCTGATGAGATCCGACCTGCCTGGGCTATCTGGGTCAGGGCAAAGGACCCCCGAACCTCCCGCCTCAACTCAAGCACTAGAACTTCTTCTCGACAGCTTTGCCTAATAAGTGGGATGGAGCTGGGTGGGCTACTAGGCTTGTACAAAAAGGGTCCGTCGAGCTGTGGCCTCGGCTGGATCAAGATCTGCTTCTGCAGGGAGCTGTCCCAGGTCCTGCCGCTCTGGAGTTTGCACAGGGAAAGGCCCCAGGTTCAATCCCCAGCTCTTCCAGGCGAAAGAAACCTTCTGTGGTTCCATCTGAAAGCCGGCATTTGCCAGGTGTGGCTGAGCACCTGGGAGTCAAGCAGCCGGATGGATCATGGGGGGAGGAAGCCGAATTTAGCCACAGAGTCTCTCCAGTCCTATGGATGAGACTCGGCCTAATTTGGGCAGGGGCTATGGTAGAGCTCATGCTTTGAAAGCCCAAAGCCAGGAGCAGGTGTCGTGATAGACCCTTGGCTGGCTGAGCCACTGCTGGTCCAAGCAGACCGTACTCACCTGCATGGACCAAGAGATGGACATCAGAGAAGGCATTAGAACATAAGAACATAAGAAGAGCCCTACTGGATCAGACCAGCGGTCCATCTAGTCCAGCATCCCGTCTCACACACTGGTCAACCAGTTCTTCTGGAGGGCCAACAACAGAGCATAGAGACCGAGGCCTTCATAAGAACATAAGAAGAGCCCTGCTGGATCAGACTGGAGGTCCATCTAGTCCAGCATCTCGTCTCACACAGTGGCCAACCAGTTCCTCTATGCATAGTTCCTCTATGCCAACAACAGGGCAGAGGCCAAGGCTTTCCCCTGATGTTGACTCCTGGCAGCTTCCTTTAAATACACCAACCAGCAGCTGGGCTCCATCTGGGGCAGGCGGAAATGGTGCCCCCTAAACACATGCAATGCCCAAATAGCCATGGGCTGCCCCCACAAGAAAGCAAGGGGGCCAAATGCAGACACAACAGCCATTAAAATAGATTCAGGGACAGCATGGGGGTTGGATGCCAAATTTGTCCCCCGGGGCTGCAACTCCCCAGTGCCTCGAGGGCCCAACTGGAACTCGGAACCCCTTTCAATAGATCACAGCGTGTTCATTTAGAGCCACGAGAGCTGGTCCCTATCCGAGTAGCCCCGCCCCTTCATCTGCCTCGCTACGCCCTGGGGCGCAGCGCCTAACCTCTTTCTGTGTTTCCCCCTGTTCTTAGACAGAGGTCCTGAACGATAAAACCATAAAACTTAAGTAAGACCCATCTCCAAAAACACCTCTCTTCTCTGCAGCCCCCCAAAAATGAGCCACAGAATAAATATGCTGAGAGTCAGAGTCCTCTAAGAGGAACTGAACCTTTTGCCCCAAAGTTGCTCAAGAAAACGTGGACCGTTTGTTAAAACATGGTATAATCCATTTTTACCCTGGCCTGGATGGCCCAGGCTAGGCTGATCTCGTCAGATCTCAGAAGTTAAGCAGGGTCAGCCCTGGTTAGTATTTGGATGGGAGACCACCAAGGAATACCAGGGTTGCTGTGCAGAGGAAGGCACTGGCAAACCACCTCTGTTAGTCTCTTGCCATGAAAACCCCAAAAGGGGTAGCCATAAGTCGGCTGCGACTTGAAGGCGCTTTACACACACATACATATAATCCATTTTAGGGTAAGTTGGTACACATAAGGACGATGCAAAAGGATATCATAGAATCACAGAGTTGGAAGGGACCACCAGGGTCATCTAGTCCAACCCCCTGCACAATGCAGGAAACTCACGACTACCTCCCCCCCACACAAACACCTAATGACCCCTACGGCATGCCCAGAAGATGGCCAAGATGCCCTCCCTCTCATCATCTGCCTAAGGTCATAGACTCAGCATGGCTGACAGATGACCATCTAGCCTCTGCAACAAAACCTCCAGGGAAGGAGAGCTCACCAGCTCCCAAGGAAGCCTGTTCCACTGAGGAACCACTCTAATGGTTAGAAAATTCATCCTAATGTCTAGATGGAAACTCTTTTGATTTAATTTCAACCCGTTGGTTCTGGTCCGACCTTCTGGGGCAACAGAACCAATGGGTTGAAATGTACTGAGAAGTCCACTGACTGAAGAGGGCAGCCGGTCTGAAAAAGGGATCCTTAGCACTAAGCCCAGCAAAACCATTGCAAAAGGGCAGTTAAATCTTTAAGGCATAAAGATTTTACATAACTTTGGACTAACCAGTGAATCCAGATAGGAAGGAACACATGAACACACATGAAGCTGCCTTATACTGAATCAGACCCTGGGTCCATCAAAGTCAGTATTGTCTACTCTGACCGGCAGTGGCTCTCCAGGGTCTCAGGCAGGGGTCTTTCACATCACCTACTTGCCTGGTCCCTTGAACTGGAGATGCCGGGGATTGAACCTGGGACCTTCTGCATGCCAAGCAGAGGCTCTACCACTGAGCCACAGCCCCTCCCCTAAAGGAAGATCAATGCCTACCCTCCAGAAGTTACAATACAAATGTGACAACTGGAAAACAGCTGGAAAGTGGAGATGGTTGCCGGAAGTATTCTGGTGGGCACATACCCACACCCCAACCTCTTTAAAGGTGGACCGCCATCAGCAACAAAAGGTAGCCTATCCATCCAATCACATTTTTATCCTCCCCATGCTTCCTTCTAGAGTCTCCAGACACCATCCATGGATCTCTCTTCCCCCATCTTATCCATACGACAACCCTGTGAGGTAGGCAAGGGGGAGAGAGTGCAACTGGTCCCCAGAGAAGCGGCATCCCTGGGTGGGGATTTAAACTGGGGTCTCTCGAGGCAATCGTATGGATCATGACGCCCGGCGGGGTCCTTATCACTCGTGATGGAGGTGGCAAATGAACGGCGTTTGGAAGCAAACACAAACACAAGCAATCCACATCCTGCACCCCAAAAAACTAAAGGAATCCCTGTCAAAGAGCATAAGACAACCTCATCTCGTTTTCTGGATAAGTCCTTGGGTCTTTCCCAAGGGAGGGAGGGAGTTCATAGAATCATAAAGTTGGAAGGGACCATAGAGGCCATCTAGTCCAACCCCCTGCTCAATGCAGGATCAACCGCCCTAGAGCATCCCTGACAAGTGCTTGTCCAGCCTCTGCTTAAAGACCACCAGTGAGGGGGAGCTCACCACCTCCCTAGGCAGCCGATTCCACTTTCGAACTACTCTTACTGTAAAAATGTTTTTCCTAATATCCAGCAGGCACCTTTCCGCCCACAATTTAAACCCATTATTGCGAGTCTTCTCCTCTGCTGCCAACAGGAACAGCTCCCTGCCCTCCTCTAAGTGACGGCCCTTCAAGTACTTAAAGAGAACAAATCATGTCCCCCCTCAACCTCCTCATCTCCAGACTGAACATGCCCAAGTCTCTCAGCCTTTCCTCGTAGGGCTTGGTCTCCGCTCCCCCCCCCCCCGATCATCCTCCTCGCTCTACGTCCTACAACGTTAATTTATTTTTGAATTTTCCACACTGCCTTTAAGGACAGGACAACCACTGTACTGGATCGGAACAAAGACCCATGCAGTCCTGCATCCTGTTCCAAACAGTGCACTGCTGTAGGTCTCCAGAAAAACCGCAGAGGGTCCACCTGGTTTTCACAGGTCTTCCAATTCTGGAGCTCCCTTTGAGCAGCCGTGGCTGGCAGCATCCATCCCTGAGGCCATTTATGCAGGGTCAGTTTTGATGCTCGCTCAAAGCTCCTTTTTTTAAAATGCGACTTTTAAAATGCCTATTCACGGTCCCGACGCAAAAGGAGAAATTCCACCCCCCACTCGCCTGCTCCTCCCCTTCCATTAACAACCGCCGTTTGCATAGCTAACGCATGCGGCTGTGATTTTGCATGCTTCCTTGAGGGGATTCTTCGAGGCGGGGGCGGAGCAAACACAAAAGGTCGCATTAAAAGGGCTCTTAAGAAATGCGACGGTTCAGCGTGGAAAACTCAAAAAAATAAGCAGGGCACTTCAGCCTGGAACGCGCTGCTAATTACCAAGCATAAATGGCCTTAGAGACCTTCTCTGCCCTGACTCTGTCCATTCCTTTTTATTTTTAAAAAGGAATGTAGCCACCGCCACCACACCTTGTGGCAGAGAGTTCCACAAACCAGCAGGGCTTTCCCAACACAAGACGCACACATTTGAACACACATGAAGCTGCCTCATACTGAATCAGATTCTTGGTCCATCAAGGTCAGAATTGTCTACTCGGACTGGCAGCAGCTCTTCAGGGTCTCAGAAGGAAATCTTTCCCATCCCCTACTGCCTGGTCCTTTTAACGGGAGATGCCGAGGATTGAACCTGGGACCTTTTGCATGCCAAGCAGAGGCTCTTCAGCTTAGCCACAACCCCTCCACAATATGCTGATGAATAAGACAAAACCAAATCAGACCAAAAACACCACCAAAACACACATAATATGCATGCACCAGATTATTTTTTTAAAGCAAGACGACAAAATTTCAAAATCACAAATGAACGCTGTAATCCTATCTACACTTTACTGGTGAGTAAGACCCACTGAACTCAGTAGGGATTGGTTCTTGTAGGTTATCCGGGCTGTGTAACCGTGGTCTTGGAATTTTCTTTCCTGATGTTTCGCCAGCAACTGTGGCAGGCATCTTCAGAGTAGTAACACTGAAGGACAGTGTCTTCAGTGTTACTACTCTGAAGATGCCTGCCACAGTTGCTGGCGAAACGTCAGAAAAGAAAATTCCAAGACCATGGTTACACAGCCTGGATAACCTACAAGAACCAATGAACTCTGACCGTGAAAGCCTTCGACAATATTCAGTAGGGATTACTTCTGAGAAAACATACGGCTAGGCTAAAAAGATGACACAAACAGGTCTCTAAAGAGGTGGCATGTAGTTTTCCTAAATAAATAACAAACAATAAAAGCAGCTAAAATCAGAAATCAGAGTCCATTTCCATACATTACCCCCCCCCCAAAAAAAAAACAACCTGTTGCAGGGCTTAATTTGAGCTGCTCAACCATGTTTGCAGTTTTCAGTTCTGCCTTGATTTTCTTCTGATTATGAACAGAAGAGTGTCTCTGGGCACGTGCAAAGTAGAAAATGAAGGAGGCTTCTGCGGTTAGAATGCATTTTTCTGCACGTCCTCATTCCCCCCCACCCCAGCCTTTCTTTGAAATCTGAAGCTGTATGAAAGCAGTCAGGGGTGGGAGTGTAGAAATTTCATGGCTGCTTTTTTTGAAAAGTACAAAAGATAATCAGGTACATTAAAAGCAAAACAAAAACCCAAACCAGAACAAACACCTGTCGGGTCTAACCAGGCCAGCCAAAGGCTAGTTTAACGTGCATGCCATAAGAACATAAGAAAGGCCATGCTGGATCAGACCAAGGCCCATCAAGTCCAGCGGTCTGTTGACACAGTGGCTGACCAGGTGCCTCTAGGAAGCTCACAAACAAGACGACTGCAGCAGCATTGTCCCGCCTGTCTTCCACAGCACCTAATATAATAGGCCTGCTCCTCTGATCCTGGAGAGAAGAGGTATGCATCATGACTAGTAGCCATTTTGACTAGTAGCCATGGATAGCCCTCTCCTCTATGAACATGCCCACTCCCCTCTGAAAGCCTTCCAAGTTGGCAGCCATCACCACATCCTGGGGCAGGGAGTTCCACAATTTAACTATGCATTCTGTGAAGAAATACTTCCTTTTATCTGTTTTGAATCACCCTCCATCTTCAGCAGATGACCCCGCGTTCTAGTATTATCAGAGAGGATGTAGCTTTTAAAATAACCAGTTCCAGAAATTGGGGGTAGTTTCCATATACATCGGGATCATTTTAAGGATCTCTCCTCTCTGATCCAAATGAGATCTAACTCTCGCCACCGCTTCCGCTCACAAACCGGCCCTGCTTTCTTTCCCTGCCCCCTCCAAGGCAGCCTGTTGAAAACACACATTGACAGCCCCGCTATAACCCGTCTAATTAATTCTCTGCCCACCTGCCAATCTGTGCCCGTTCCCTGGCATTCCATCAGATTTAGGGAGCCCTTCAAAAATAGGACCTCCGCCAAAGATGGGAGATACACAGTTAGGGGGCTGAGCCCTTTATGACCAGGGTTTACTAAGCTTGGAAGCAGCTTCCCCCACCCAGAGCGGTCTTCCTTTATTGTTTCCCATATAAATGAATGGCTCGTGTGTTCCCCCAAGGGAAAATTATTACCACAATAAATAAATACACTGGGCCCAACAATGTGCATGGTCTTTTACTAGACTATGAGAGGAAGGATGTTCCCCTGCCCCAAGGCACTTACAGTCTAGAAGCCACCTTAGGAGGTGGGAGAAGGGGAAAACCAGAGGAAGAATTTGTATGCTTTTAAAAGCACCAACTGGGGACACAGTGGGAGCGGGGTGAAGCCTAGATTCCCTTCCTTGCTGCTGGGGGAGGGGGCAGCTTTCTCTCACTGGGGAGGGGCCGTGGCTCAGTGGTAGAGCATTTGCTTGGCATGCAGAAGGTCCCAGGTTCAATCCCCGGCATCTCCAGTTTAAGGGACCAGGCAAGTAGGTGATGTGAAAGACCCTCTGCCTGAGACCCTGGAGAGCCACTGCCGGTCTGAGTAGACAATACTGACTTTGATTGCCCAAGGGTCTGATTCAGTATAAGGCAGCTTCATGAGAAGTCAATAGGCTTTAAGGGAGGGGCTGTGGCTCAGTGGTAGAGCATCTGCTTGGCATGCAGAAGGCCCCAGGTTCAGTCCCGGCATCTCGTTAAAGGGACTAGGTAAGTAGGTGACCTGAAAGTCCCCAGCCTGAGACCCTGGAGAGCCGCTGCCAGTCTGAGTAGACAATAGTGACTTTGATGGACCGAGGGACTGATTCAGTAGGAGGCAGCTTCATGTGTTCATGACAGGTCACCCCAAGCTCATATACAAACTTCCCATCTGTACAAGAGACACCCCACCCCAAAATACCCCAGTGGCTACAACCATAAGCATTTGGCTACTGCTAGCCATTCATGACTTACTAATGAGAAGGAGAAGCCAGAATACGGGGAGGGTTTTTTTCTAATGCTTCCCAATTGCGCCTTCAGGCCCCCCCCCCAATATAACCTACCCACAGATGAAGTTAATGGGGTCCTTTCCCTTCTTTCCTCCTTTTACTGCCCCCCCCGTCTGAGAATTTCAGAAGGGGTCTCTTTCTCTCCCCGCCCTTCCCCCCGCCTCCCTTCTCATTATCCCATATTATTACAGACCCTCCCTGTCTTCCTGTCACTCGCCCGGACACCCTCTCTTTCTTTCACATTCGCCCAACAAAGGGGGGAGGATGCATTTTAAACAAATAATGCCTCCCAAGGCAAAAGACCCCCCCACACACACACACACAAACTCCTTTTCAAAGGAGCCATTCTTGAACGGAGCTCCCCCCCCCCAAAAAAAAAAACCTGGAAGCGATCCATTTCTCCTTCGCTCCCAATCGCCAGAGCTAACATTACCCTAACCCTCCAACTCCTGATTTTTGGGGTGGATGGGAGGTCACTCTTGCCCTTTCTTGAGGCGGCTCCCCCCCCGCCGCCGAGTCTTTCCTCTCCTGGCCATTTATGCATGGGAGGTTTTGCCTTGGGGTTTGCCACTGTTTAGATGCACATTTCCCCCATCCAAATTCTCAAAACTCAACAATAAGCCCCCCATGCAGAGTTTTGAAAATTCAGATGGGGAAAATGTGCATCCTGAGAAGGGCAAACCCAAGGCAAAACCTCCCATGCATAAATGGCTCTCTGACCCTGCAGTCCGGAGAGAGAAGGGCAGCAAAGCCGAATCAACCCCACCGAAATAAAACGGATGCAACCTGCCCCTCTGCTTCACCAACCAAAGAATTTCGGCCCCCTTTTGGGGGTCATTGACCAGGCGCTGGTCAATTTCCTAGAGGAGGCGAAATTGACAAGCCCGCTTAGCTCCAGCAAAGAAGTCTCTCTCCAAGCCCCCCAAACCCGCCCTAAATTTCCATTAATAAAGGGGTGGGTTCTTCTTCTCCCCCCCCTCTTTTTCTGTGCCTTGGATTTGGTCTTTTTTTTTTTGCAAAGCTCTGGGAACAAAAGCCGCCTCCTGTCTCCAGATGTCTCCAGTCCAGATTTGGAAAGAAGGTGGAAAGGGGAGAGTCATGATTATCAGGTCGATATATTTCAGATCGAGATGGGGGGAAAGGCGAGGGTTCCGTTCCAGGGGACAGGATTGGGGCCCCGAGAGGAAAGGACCGGGGAAAGGCAGTGGGGGGTGGGGGGGGACCGCCTTTCCTGACAAGTTGGAAGCTTTTTTTTGGAATGGGGGAGAAACCCACGCCCTTACCTGTGTACCTTTTCAGGATCTGCTGCAAAGCATCGCATCTCCCGGAGCCAGAGGAAGGAAAGAAGGGGAGGGGGGGATCCGTTCCTCCCGGCAGCCGCAAAGAGGGGGCAGTGAAGCCGGCTCCCCGGCGGAGGGTGATTTTTCAAAGGTGGGTGGGGGCGATCGACCCACTCAGAGGGGGCCGGACCCCTCCCGCGGCATCCTCCGCCAGGCAACCAATCCCTGCCGGGGAGCCGGGGAGACAAAAGGGGCGCGATCCCAAATCAGCCCGTGGTGGGGGGGTGGAGGAGAGCTGCGGGGAGGCTGGCCGACACCCCCTGCCCATCCATGGGGGGGGGGGACGCGCAAAGGCACCCCCCTCGGTTGCCTCCACCTGCACCGCCCCAGCCAGACAGCGCGAAACTGCAGAGCATAGCCAAACACGGCAGGGAAAGGGGGGGGGGTCAGACGCGCATGCGCCTCTGGTTGGTTCCCCCCCCCCAGCACTGTAAAACTCTCCAACAAGGGGTGACCCGATGCCCCCCTTCTCTCCCTCTCCGCCTCTTCTTTTTGCAACCAGACTTGAGCCAAAGTTGCTAACCTTTTAGGCTCCTGGGGGGGGGGGATATCTGATTAGGGTTAGATCTGGGAAACGTGGGGGGGGGGTGTTTGGCACATTTCTCAAACAAAGAAACCCATTAAAAAGTCAGGGCAAACCCTCCTGACTCCCCGTCCCATGAAACAGAGGTTTGGCACTTTGCAGATGCCCAGAAGAACTTTCCTTCTTATGATGGTTTTCATGACCCCATCACCACCAGATGGGCGGGGGGGAGGCTAGAATCGATGGCCTCTCCAGAAAACCCCTTTGTTAGAATTGGGGGGGGGGGGCTATGTGCATCCCAGGTCCACTGTTTCCACACCCACCTTTCTCCATATTAATTTATTTATATTTCCCTCTGATCTCCTTAACAAGAAAAAGCCACCACAGGATAAAGCAATTAAAAATTATAGCAGTAAAAACTAGCAGAAAACGATTTCTTACACACACCCAGAAAAGAGCAAGAGTCCAGTAGCAACTTAAAGACTAACAAAAATTCTGGTAGGGTATGAGCTTTCGTCAGTCAGTGGTACAGCTTCTGCTTGGCGGTCAGAGTGGACAATACTGACTTTGATGGACCCAGGGTCTGATTCAGTATAAGGCAGCTTCATGTGAAGTCAATAGGCTTTAAGGGAGGGGCCGTGGTTCAGTGGCAGAGCATCTGCTTGGCATGCAGAAGGTCCCAGGGGAAGGTCCCGGCGAAAGTCCCAGGGAAGGTCCCATGCAGAAGGTCCCAGGAAGGTCCCATGTAGAAGGTCCCAGGGGAAGGTCCTGCGGAAAGTCCCGGGGAAGGTCCCATGCAGAAGCTCCTGGGAAGGTCCCATGCAGAAGGTCCCGGGAAGGTCCCATGCAGAAGGTCCCAGGAAGGTCCCATGCAGAAGGTCCCAGGCTGACAATCGCCTTCCCTTCCCCTCCCCACAACAGACACCTGGTGAGGTAGGTGGGGCTGAGAGAGTTCAGAGAGAACTGTGACTAGCCCAAGGTCACCCAGCTGGCTTTATCTGGAGGAGTGGGGAATCAAACCCAGTTCTCCAGATTAGAGTCCACCGCTCTTAACCAGTACGCCATGCTGGCTCTCTGGGTGCTAGATTTTGCATCAGACACCAGATGCTTCACAAGCAGGGAAGGGGTGGATTCAGCTGTGCAGAAACTCAGGGGTGGGGGCGGGACATCTTAAAACAACTCCTGGAGCAAAATAACTGGGGTTAGGCCCCAGCGTATGTGGAATGCCAAGACTGAGCCTGCCCAAGCGGGGGTAGTCTACCACTGAATGTTCAGTGCTAGAGACAAGCTACAAGGAGAAATATATTCTGTGGTCATTGGTTTCCTGAAACTCCTGCCTGGCTGGAATAATCCGCTGGCCCGGACAGACACAATTTCCACCCAAGAGTCACATATGCAGCCAGAGATCCGCCTACCTTTACCAGCCAGGTTGTCAAATGCAGCCAGGTGGGGCTCAGATGTCCTCTGGTCTGCCTCAGGAGTGCAAGGCGTGGATGGTTCCAGCATCTCTGGAATGGGTTTGCTACCTGGCCTTCATCCAGAGTTGGCTTGGGGAGCTGCGCATTTGGAAGAGAAGGGCCCGGGTGATTGTTCAGTCTCGGGCCAGCATTTCTTGGAACCTAGTAAAGCAAACAAAGCCAGCTTGGCATTCTGAGTTTACCGGCAAGTTATGATAGAGGTCTATAAAATTATGCATGGTTGTGAGAGAGTGGACAGGGAGAAGCTTTTCTCCCTCTCTCACAATACCCAAACGCAGGGTCATCTGCTGAAGTTGGAGGGGGAGAGATTCAAAACTGATAAAAGGAAGGATTTCTTCACACAGTTCAGAGTTAAATTGTGGAACTCCCTGCCCCAGGATGTGGTGATGGCTGCCAGCTTGGAGGGCTTTAAGAGGGGAGTGGACATGTTCATAGAGGAGAGGAGTATTCATGGCTACCAGTCAAAATGGATGCTAGTCATGATGCATATCTATTCTCTCCAGGATCAGAGGAGCATGCCGAATAT